>NC_051210.1:6717941-8044663 GCF_015220075.1 Falco rusticolus
CCTGTCTGAATTAATTTTACAAACCGACATATATTACAAAATTCAAGCATGCAGGGAAACGTTTTTCCTAATGGTACTTGAACTTCTCCATACCTTCCTTTAAAAGATTTGCCTTTTTCCTTTCCACTATTCTGAATTGAGTTAGGCAGCAGAAAGAGATACATAATACTAATTAAATGGTCATGAAATGTGGATTATCACCTGATTTGAATTTCTCACTAATCATATATAAAAATATCGAAGAACACTTTAGATGCAAGAATGTACAACACTTTACTCTCTGAGAATGGACAGACACCAAGGATCAGTGACGTGAAAAGATGCCAGGGACCTCATTTTAATGTAGGTATACTTCATTTTGGAGATCTTTAACTGCTGGCAAGTATTTGCTGGAAGATAACCCTTTGTGAAGGATGGACTCTACTTGCCTGGGAATTGGTGTTCTGGGATGGAGACTGAGCTATAAGGAAATGAGGTCTCATTTAGAAAAGCTCCATTCCTGACTCAGTTCAGGGCATCTTGGCACCACGAGGTACCATATGACTCATAAATCTGTGGTGAACCATTTTCAACATGACCCTGGCAGCCTCAAACAAGGGGATAAGTCCATGGGATACTAGAATCACAAATAAAATGTGAGGTAGATTTATGAAAAATAATAAACAAATGAATCAATACAAAACACCCACAGGAGAAACAACTCAGCTGAATTTCAATAAAGACATCTTACGATACCATACTGTTAAAAATAAACTTGTCAACAAAGTAATGTCTTAATGTCGTTACAACTGCAAGAGGATAATGACTACATTAACAGGATCAAAGATGGAAAATCCTGAACTGGCCATAGATGTAAATACCAAAGAGAACAGACAAATAACACAAAAGAACCTACAGGGCTTTCAGATTCAGATCTCTATACAGAAAAATATAAAAAAATGAGATTAGGATCAAAAAAATAACACTGAATAAACCAGGGAAAATAGCTCAAAGACCATACGTGTAATGAAAGAAATAAATTCAAAAGGCAGTAAGTGACCTTGGGATTATATCCGCTGCTAAACTTATATTAAGTCTGCAGAATACTACGGTAGGTTTGCAGAATAACAAGGGTAGAATTGAGGAAGAAAAAGAAAAAAAGGTTGGGAAATCTCAGGTAATAGACCTCTTTTATATTCAGTTCTGTAATCTCCCTATCACTTTCAATATCAGGATACTGAAGTAAGAGGTCATTAAGAGAAAAACACACACAAAAAAATATTAAATGCTGAATCACCAGTAAATTGTTACATTTAGCTGAGAGGTAGCTACGCAGGAACACTTGAAATGTTGAAGTACATGGTAAGAAAGACAAATACTGGAGCGACAGAGAAATATAACTAGGAATAGTCAGATTAAATAAAAAAAAAACAAAAAAAAAAAAAAGAGGAAAAAAAAAAGGAAAAATGCATGCTACATATCAGGAAAATCTTCCTGATGGTGAAATCGTGGAATAATTTCGCAACAAACTAGAAGAAACACTCAGTGGCATAATGAAGGGAACAATGCTGAACTAGCAGGGGGGCAGACCAAAAGATTTTAAAAGTATTTTCTCCATCTAATTCTAACGGACTATTAAAGGAGACAATCAATAGTCAGGGAGGTAAGTTATTTTGATAAGCTCCATGGTTTTCATTCTTTCAGAGGTTGAAGTTGGGAGAAGAAAAAAAGAGGAAACACCAAGCTGTGTGCTTTCTTACAGTTACTGTTTCCCATTGTGGATGTTACCATTATCTTTACATATGAAGAGAGATTGAAATAATCTAGAGAGGTCCCCCACACTACAACACTGAGATAAAGAAGAACTTAAAAGAAACACCACATGGTCTGGCATCAAATTAAATGGGGAAGAACAGAGTCATGTTTCCTGGGGGAAAGAGACTGAATATTATGAGGTTAGTCACACTATTAGTGGGGCCAATAATGTCACTTAGAAGAAAAATAAGTGTGATCTATAACTAAATTTTTCACATCGTTTCCGTTTGGCAGAGAGACATACTGCTGTACTGAAGTTAAAGAGTAACGACACAATTCTATCAGGTAGACGCAGTGAGACAGGAATACCAGCCATTTGGGCAGCTTTTTTCAATAATTCAGCAAAACAGCTGAACAATAGGTGAAATTAGAGACTAAGAGGTGGCTTTTGTCATTAAAAAATATAAGCAAACCCAGTATTTTATACTTATTTTAAAGTATAATACGATGCCAGAATATACTTATATTTGAATATTGTATTCACATTATATTCAACACATTTTTACCCACAGTCAGGGCACTAACAATTTAGACTGAATGGCTCAGAAAACAGCAGGTTTTCTTTATTACAGATGCTCTTAGTGCACTTAATGTAATCAGCTGCTTCAGGAACAGTGTTAAACGCATGAGCTAGAGGAAAGCAGTTTAGAAATAGACTGGTTAAAAATACTGCTTACCAAAAGATGCAGGAAAACAAGCATGGTCAAATGGCTTATGCACAGAACTACAAACAAGCAAACTCAACTGTAAACTAGCTGTGTTACTTTTAGTCAAGTCACAAGCCTGTTGTGTCTCAGTATCTGTAGCTGTGAAAGGAGTATAAATAATATCTAACTTTCACTTCATGAAGCTTTGGCTGGAAACCCTTTGGGGCAGGTAACAGGGGTCTCAACCTACTCTTCTAAAGACTGAGCAAGTGACAGCCCCCCCAAAAACCTATTCAGGATGCTGCAAGAGGAAAAATTATTTGAGCAATACAAAGTTCTAGATACGTGTCAAGCATCTAGCACTAGTAGACTGTGTTGTACTCGATACCAGTCTTTTCTATTGGTTTTGTTCCATGTGACCAGTCCAGAAATTAATGAAAGAACATACCCACTTCCTGAACTTTTCTAAATGCTTTGTAATGGTTAAGTACTTTGTAGACTAATAAAGGGCAGTAATTTCAGGACACTGATTATTAAACGAGCCAACAGCCTCAGGAAAGTAACTTCTCAAAAACGAGTGATGAGATGAGTTTGGGGGGACAGGAAGGACAGCACAGTTTTCAGTGAATCCACAGAAGTGGGACACGAAAAACGGGGGAAAAAAGGAAGGACAAGTTCCTATGTGAACTGCGAAGCTGTTTCACCACGGCCTTCCAAACCACCTCAGCCAGGACAGATTCTGCTGTATGTCTGCATGTACAGCAGGTTCAGCACCCTTTGAAAATATCCCTGCTCACAGACACTGTAGACCTCCTTGTGTCCTCCCCTGTGATGGTAGGGAAGGAAAGATCCCTGTGCCAGCTCCTTCCTAGTTCAATGGCAGTTTTGGGAAGGCAAAGAAGGGTTGGTTTGGGGGCTTACCGTCCCTACAATATTTTGAAGAGCTGCAGTTGCAGCATGCCACCTTTCCACTTTGTGCATACACCAGTATGCTTGCCTCTGTAATGGGCAAGCGCCTCCAGGCAACACCTGTACTGTTCAGACAATTACTTGCTAGCCTGAACTTGGCATCAAAACCAGTCCTCCTATCACAGGCTAAACATTTTATAAAAGTATGCAGCTTGCTTTTCTTCATGCTTCACAGACTTCACATTCTGGCATGTTTCTGAAGCAAGCCAAAGACAATGCATATTGGAGTATGCCTGGATGTTTGGATGGAAAGGTTCACCTTCTAACTGATAACAGATGGAGACACAATGCATAACCCACTACATGATTCATTTAAAGACTCTCTCTCTCTCTCACTAGGCAACTTAGCATTTCAATAATCAAACTACACTCTCAGGGAGCTGGGAAGGGTATAAAGGGTTGGCTCCTTCCGAGATAACAATGCCAGACTCTGCAAACAAGGTCAGCAATGAAAGTGGCTTTGGAAAGAATACCAGTAAGTTAATTAATGGATTCAGATAAAACTCTGAGCTCATCTTAGAGATGAACTTATGCTGCCAAGTGTCAAGAAGGGAATGCTTTCTTATGTTTTCTGTGTTTAGCTACCATTCCCAAAAACTCACAAGATCTATCACTGTTTTGATGGAATGCTTGGATGAAGAGGACAGAAGGCATCAGCTATCAAGCCACACACAAAGTTTGACAAATGATGTCACATACACGTACAACACTTACCTAGCAGCTGCAGACACATATACACCACTGATATTGGGTTCAAGCCCTTGTCAATAACTGAAGGTAGCAAAGCCTGTCTTTTGGCAGGCATGGGTTGATCAAAGTTCCTATGAGCACTCTCATCTGAAATGCTGTTAGAGATTATTCCTTTGCTCATAAGGAATTCCAGCTGAGAGGAAAAGATAGTCCACACACAGAGGGACCGACACATACTCTACATGCTACCGTTAGTATCCTCAATTTTGCAAATATTCCCAGTGATGTGACAGTGCTGAAGGGTGGTAGCCTGTATGAGCAGGGCACTACCACAACTCTCAGATACTTCATGTGGGTATCTGAGAAATATTGAGAAGTTAAGTCAAAACCAAAGAAATAGCTGTGGATATGGGATGGTGCAGGCAAACGTGGTAATCTCTATGGGTTGGAATATTTGTTGAGTTCAGGTATAGGATACAATGAAGACTTGCATTTTTTCTTTGGAAAACTTCTTCCCCTGAATTATGATAGCAACTCGTCTAAAGAGTCTAAACAAAGCAACAAGGCCACTTCTCTTGTAAAAGGCTCTCATGAGAAGTGTCCTTCAAGAGGAATGTGGAAGAGAGGTGGATTAGGGGTAAAAAGTGGATTTACATAGTGCAACAATAGATAATGAACGTTATACTACATCAAATAAATGGGGCAAGGTGCCTTTGAAGGCTGTGCCTTTTTCCCATCAAATCTCTTGACGAAGCATATGCGCGGTAGGCGTTGCTGAGGAGGAAGAAAGCTGGTGACTTTTGTTGTACTTTGGCTTTTCTGAAGCAATTTACCTGGAGAGACAATATCTACTTCAGCTGAGGGCAGCTGAGTTCTTACTTTTCAAGCAAGTATCTGTAGGTACTCTTTAATTTGTATCAGGAACAAGCCTTTGTAATCCCTGGTCCTCAAAGCCTGACTATGGCATCCACTTCCCTGGAGATGTCATTATGTTGAACACATGATCACCCAGACACCACTCATCTGAAAGTGGTGAAAACAGTAACCCTTGCCACTTCTACAACCATTTTTGCTACCAACTGTCCTTCTTTATTTCCTAGAGTTTCTCCTTGATGCTACAAAAAAACCCCAAAACCAACAGCATAAGTGCCACTTAGTCTCAGACTAAAAAGAAAATTTGGCACAGAAATTGCCTTAGAAAAGGAAAGGAATACAACCATTTTTGAAAATATGTCCAGCTCTGTATCGGTTTTGCAGTTGAGATACTGCCGAGTGTTTTCTCCCCCTCCCTTCTCTTCTATCCAACCTTCAGCCTGATGCCGAGTTAGAAAACTGATCTTGATACTTGTGAAAAATCATAGCTTCAACAACAGAATATAAATTCTAACATGCACATATAGATATATCTGTACTACGCACACAGAAAAACTATGTGGCTGGATTTATTCACTTTACTGTATTATTGTCTCTTTTTTACACAATGTATACATTCTCAGTTATGAATTTGAGCTTTACAGGCCTACATCTTCATAAAAATAGACATGTTTCAAATTCTACTAATAAACTTTAAGGAAAATCCCTATAACTACATTATTATTGTAGTTTGAGATAAACCTTAATGTGCAGTTAAGAAGAAGTGACATAAGATAAAAACTGTTATACCAGCTGCTTGTCTAGTCAGAAATCCCACCATCTTTATCTCTTAAGAAAGATATATTTTTCATGTAAAAAGAAACATATCTCTTTAATAAAGCAAAGATGTTATTAAAGTAAGCCCATGTCAGCAAAGCTTATCGACTATGTGATATAAACCTTAAATGCAATCGTAACTATTTCAGAAAGAATACAAAAGCCACATCAAAATGATACAAGACTAAGACTCACAAATGTAAGGAAATTATTTCCAACTGGCCACAGAATATGGAATTATCTTTTTCTGCAACTCACCGCATTTTACCTAGGTAATGTGGCTCACATAGCAAAGTACAGTTCTAAAATAATTCGTTGTTCAGAGACCCTTATCAGCTGCAAAGCCAAAGCTGGAGCAGGGCCATATCAGCTGCAGAGCCAACACATAACAGAGTGAAGAGTGGAAAGGACAGATTGCAGTGTCTCCCCATTCTACTGCTGCTATTGCAAAATACAAACCTCCGAATTTCCATCCCGTTTGTTACATGAATGTCAGTTTATTATTCAAATGGAACTATGGCATATTAGTATGAAAAAGAGTGAATCAGAAGACAAATTTAGAGATTCTGCTACAAAAAGCCTTTTTGTCCTTTTAGAAAGGTTCATTTTTGAACAGTTCAAGGTTCACCTTGCACAGTAAGATTTCTAATATTATACAAAGATAAAAGAGCACGAGTAGTCTCAGTACCATTTGTTTTTTTTAAAAAAATAAAATAAAATCCCAGAAGGACATGGCATAAATCCTTAACTTTCATTTAGAGCCTGAACAAAACAAGCATGCACACCAAACAAGAAAGCGGATGGCCCCAAACCCCAATTCCCACCTCAATGTCAATCAAAACTCAGCATCTGTAATGTGTGTTTTGATTTTTTTTTAAATGAGGAAGGAATGATGCAAATGGTAACATCTAGACTTGTCAGCTGTACACCAAAGCTCCCATTCAGCTGAACATATGCTGAAACTGAAGCATATTGAAACAAAGCCCATGTCAGCCAAACTGAATTCAAAGTGGCTGAGATACTAAGGCCACACTTCTGCAAGACATACATGCGTATGATAGAACTGAAGCACAATCTTAATCTTCCATTAGTACAAAAACATGTACGACAGCATCACCTTCATAGTAATACCTGTTATAACTGTGGTTTTCATTACTAAGACCTCAACACAATTTTACAAGGAAAAATGCTAGCTATCCTTCTGTAACAGGGAGGTGCTGGGGTCTGCCCCAATCACCCAATCACCAATCTGCCCGTGCCCTCTGAACGTCGTTCAGACCACGCTGCGATGGCGTGGGATGCCTTTTAACACAGACGGCGCTACTCTGCTGAACCCAGCTCCAAGTACTGCAATCAGAGTTACAAAGGAAAAGCTGACGCTGCAAAGGAATGCTGTATGGAGACAGTTTGGTTTTAGAAACTGCTTACAAATGATAAATGCAGGGGCTAATGTACCTTTGTGAAAAGAACAAGCAGACTCCCCCTAGAGCGGGGATCACCCCAGGCATCCCATGCGAGGGCAAACCTGGCTCTGGGTGGACCCTGCACCAGTTCAGCCACGCAGGATCGGGCCATGCTTGCAGAAGTTAGGTGAAGATACACAACACCAGCAGACGAGACTCTGCAGAGCGTGGCAGCCGCTTTCTCAGGAACGTAATGTGAACTTTCAAACGAACACAGTGCCTTCTATTTATAGGTAGATGCAAGATTTGGCTCAACTAAGTAATATGATTTTAAAGTGCAATTTAACAGTAGCAACTTATTTAGATAGCGCCTGTATGCAACAGCATTTTCCTTTCTGTTAAACACTATGTAATTTTCTTATTAGCTATGAGAAACGCATACTACTAGACTGAAAATACAAACTGCACCTGACATTCCCAATCCATTTGCCTAATACATGATGCCTGTATATATTTTCAGATATGCACAAAGAAATGACTTTCCTGTAAAAGAGATCTTTACTATCTGCCGCTCTTTTTGGAAGTTGGTGAGATCTCACAGTGTAATCATAATGAAGTAATGTATTTTCATTTAGATAGCTTAATATGGGTTTGGCATCTATGTTTACCACATGTGTCTGAAAATGCTGATCTAATCGTATACAACAGAGCATAAACCTTTGCTAAAAAACCCCAGACTAGGTATAGTCTTTATTTATTTCAGTCATTTAAATTATAATTCAAGCTGTGTATCACAAAAAGCACACATATGCATGATTGGCAACCCCCCCTCTGTATTTATAACTACTTAAAAAGATTACATATATAATTTATAACTAATTCTAGAAATACAATAACTACTTTAAAAGTAGAAGATAGAATAATAAAACCACTGAAAATCACTAATTGCTTTAGATGTTCAGTGTGTCTGAGCTGCACATTTTAAGAAGCACTCACGCCAAACAGCAGCTACAACCCCGCTACAAAATGAGGGACCTCTGAAAACACTGGCAAACTCCTGGCAAAAGCAGGGCTATGAAGTCACATTAAAGTGACCTGTCTCCTCTCCTTTGGGATCCCTCTGCCCTTCCCCAGCACCGCTGCCAACCAGGGCTGCCCTCTGCCGACCACCCTCCTTGCTAGGTCCCCAACTGCAGCAAAAATTCATTAGCACAGGGGGTGGCAGATTGATTAGATACTCTGCAGACAACCAGTTTGGAAACAAGGTGTAAGGTTGCTCTTCAAAGATGCAAACTTTCATAGCGTGTTTATGTGGAAAAGAAAATTAAGAATTTTAATCTGTTGGAAGGCATCACACCTGATTAATGGCTCTACAGTCACTGAGCAGGTATCACCAGTTTATCTGTAGCTGACCGTAAGATATAAACCTAATTTATGGAGGAAATTTGTGTATGAAGAAAATGAAAATAGCATGAAAATAATTTAGAATTATTAAAATAATCCATAAATTAAAATATCCTGTAAATGAGCACTCGAAAGATAAAAGGTGTTACTTTATTATTTTACCAAATTAATGTTAACCTGCATTAAAAAAACCCTGTTCTATTACCATGTAGAAATGGTAATAGTACATTTTAGCCTCATATTTAGAAATAATGCATACAAGAATTCACAAATAAAATTTAAAATATACGTTATCAATGTGGTATAATTCACAAAGGTAAATCCAAATAAACATTATGAAAATAAATTATTGAAGCATATTCTGAAATATATACATGCTCCCTACCTTCAAGTTACTCTTTATTACTCACTCTCTGGTAACAGTACATTTCCCACAGGGATCGATTATGTAAATCTATACATATCAAAAAATGTATGAAGCACATTTGAAACAAAAGACCAGACTGAGACTCAACTTTAATGTATCTGAAAGTAAGTTATACCAACTACCATTTTCCCTGCTAACTTCCTTCACTCTCTAATTATATGACAACAGCAAAACCTATGAATATAATTTGTGAAACTGTCTACACTTTAAGACTCTTAATAGAACTGTAAATTGAAAGAGCAAACAAAAATTCTCCCACAATGTGTCATACTTTGCAGTAATATTTTAGAAAGAAATATTACATGGTAACAGATATAGGTTCTGATATTCTCTTTGGAGCCAAATTCATCACATACATTTGAATATTCAATATGCTGACAAACAGTTATGACAACATCCTTGTTCCTACCACAAACAATTTTTGAAGATGGTGGTCTTACCATTCAACTAAGAAAGTAAAATTAACAACACGGCATCTTGCAGTCTGTGTTCTTACCAAGAGTCTCTGTAGTTTTACGCCTGAGGAAATACACATCAAGTATTCCTGAAGTGTGTTTCCACCTTTCACGCATCTAGAACTTGGTAAACCTGTTAACGTTGCTCTGCACCGTGAATACACACATTCACAAAAGACCCCATCAATAGTTAATATATTTATTATTTCATTATTGTCTGCATGCTGCAGTGTGTCAATTTTCAACCCTTTAACATAATTTGGGTTCTTCTTTACAGACTGAATATTATTTTTATATATGGGAAGGAAGTGGTGAATCACTGCCAGCAGTGATACAAAGCACAAAAAATGAGTTCTTTCACTTGAAAGATTTTTATCTCCTCCCTACTGCCTTCAGAGGCAAGAACTTATTCAACAAGTACTATCAGTGCTTCTTATGTTGGAAGTAAGGTTGCTTAAAATATTAATCTGATGAGGAGTTGAAACCGTAAGCTTACACACAAAATGCAGGAGCCAGGCTACTTTTCTTTTGTACCTCAAATAAAAAGCAACCTGTGTTTACCTTGAGAGATTTGAGAGATTTTCTTATCTGGAATTTCTACTGTCTACCTTATGTGTTTTGATATATAATCCGGTATAAAAATACTTCCCAGCATCCATCTGATCTCAAATGGAAGTAACCTTAGTCCGTATACGAACCAATGTTTTTAACTTCTCATCAGATTAATATATTGTCATTTTAGGGAAGACCTCTCATGGTTTCAACATGTATTATACACCTGGAGGTGGATTACGCAAAGAAAGAAAGAAAGAGATATGAGTGCACTGGCTACCCTAATGCACACGGAATCTGCTGCAATTTTCCTTTCCATTGTACGAATTACAAGCGAAGAGATCTGACAAATTATTGTCTCATTTTCTGCTGCTGAGAATTTGTTACCATCTACACAAAGCCACGTGCCTCAGCCTCACAGTCTACCAATGTGGCTGCAGAACCAGCATTGCCCCCATCAAGACAGTTCCCATACTCCCATTTCTGAGTTTAGTTTATTTTACATTGCTCTTCCCTCCCTTTGATCCTGCCTGGTACGCAGCTGGCTCTGAGCTACCCTGGGTGGTCTCCTGTCAGATCCCAGCGATCAGTGTCTCTCTCCACCGGTTGCCTTCTGGGGGGACTCCTATCAGCTGTGCTCTTACACGCATCTGACAACTTTATTAGCTGGCTCCGATAGCACTTCAGAACATCTACACGGCACGCACACCCTTCCTCAAACAATCCCACCTTTGTAGTTGACTTAGAACAAATAATTCTATGAACACTTCAGCTTTTATACTCAATAACAAGGTTGAAATGAAGAGAAATTTCACATTATGTGCAAGCCGGGGGTTGGTTTTCATGTTTGGGCTCAAAAAATCAATCCTGGATTGATTTTTGTGTATATATCGTTATTGTCAGAGGATTAATTGATGAATTTTTCATTTGATGAGTCAGGTGGAATAGGCTCCAAGGCACACAGTGAGGAGAATTTTAATTTACTCTGCTTCTCGGTGCTAAGCAGCAAAATTATCAATTGCGACACTTAAACCTGTTACGATATTCCTTGCTCAAAAACAATGTCTAGAGTACGTCTGAGTGCAGAGCTGAATTCCTGAGTGTATGCACATCCCACATTAAAACTGGCTGAAATTAGAAGTTTCTGAACAGATTTTAATTTTGTTTTTTTGAAAATACCCTTTACTTTTAAATCTTCTTTGCAGATTTTCACACTTACTATCATTAAAACCTACTTGGAATTCGGACTTTGGAAAAAAACAAGCCCAGATTAACACATGAGTTCTCAATTCAACAGAAGGTATAACCTCAGAAGTTTCACTTGCACTGTACCAGAATATTTTTTACCATGGCTTTCAAATAAAAAACCTCCACATTTTAAGATTACCTTTCTGTTTTAATCTCCACAGCAGAAGTCGATCTTTTCACCTATGATGTGCTGGAGTGCTTCAGTATAAAACCGCACAACTCATGAAGTTCTTAAAGCTCAGAAAAAAAAAGCCCTTCTTGCTCCCCTGCTGAACACAAAGGGTCAGAACCTTTGTGTACAGGTACGGAACACACAGCACCTATTTGTGAGCTGGTGCAAAGGTGTCACAACACATTAGACTCCCCCAATCCAGCTTGGCTCCATATGAAATACTGTTTTTGAAGCAGCAGAAGGGTACACTGCTTGGTCTGTTTCCAGGCCAGCCTGCAAGGCTTTATTCAATACCTTGGCACCTCTGGGGTACAGGAAGTGCAACTGTGTGTTCCCAGGCTAGGGAAGGAGGCAAAAAAGTGGCACATGAAGTACCCTTGTATATTCCAGCATGGAACCTCTTGCAAAGTTTAGGCATGTTTGCTTGAGCGTTAGAAAACTGCACAGCCTGCAATCATGGCCGAACACCAGCGAGATAAGGGTGTTCAATTACTGTGGATGAAAGGATAAACAGAAGCAAGGATCATCTTATAGCTCAGACAGAGAGCACATGAACATACAGATCTTTCCCAAACTCTGCCACCAGTTTTCCTGGAGTGTGTTCTTCCTGCACTCATCTACAGAATGCCACACACACTGTAGAGACAGCAAACTGCTCTTCTTAATTGGTATTTAATACGGCCATTTCAGCAACACTCAGGAAGCTGCACCAGAATCAATGCTGCTCCATATGCAGTGCTGTAGAAGCACACCAGAAGTCTTTTCTCCTAGAAAACCAACATCTGAATTTGTGCTGCAAAATCCACAGAGAAAGTATCATTAAACAAGGCAAAATGAGAATGACCAAGGCAAACAAAATAAATGGAAGAAAAAGGCATAAAAGACAAATGCAATCATGCTCTAGGGCAGGGGTCCTCAAACTTTTTAAACAGGGGGCTGGCGCGCAGATGAAGTGGCAGGAGGTCATCTGTGGCTGCTTGGTTTCCCCCTCCAAAGCCCCGGCGGGGGGTGGGGTGGGGTGGGCAGGGGGGTTCTGTAAATACCAGGGGCCGGATTGAGGACCCTGGGGGGCCATATCTGGCTGAGTACCCCTGCTCTAGAGGTATGACCAGAGTTCAAAGATCAAGCCAAGAACCGGTCTGCAAGTTAGCATGGAGGGAAAGCCATTAATGGGGATGACAAAAAGACCAAAGTACTTAGTGCCTTCTTTTACAGAAAACTGTCAACACTTTTTCCACAGCATTTCACCTCTGCAACATGTTTAAATAACCACTCATCTCCCTCCAACCAAAATGTCCTATTGGCTCATCTCAGTCCTGCTGTTACTTCTCAGACATGTTGAATATGGAACTGATTCTAGTCTTCAATCTCTTTTTCTGAGTGCTCTTTTTGATCATTTTACTATCTGGCTTCTATTCCTCCACTGAAACTGTTCTCACTCAAGATACTCAAACAACATATTGCCATGCCAAATCTCAGGCCTTGTCTGTACTTCTGCTGTGCATGACAAATTAAATCAGACACTACTCTCACGGCTCTCCTTTCACTTCCCTAGCAGCCCCCTTCATGTCCCCTTTTTGGGTTATACTCCTCTCTTTTGCAGTGTCTCACTATTCCATTAAGTCTACCTGCACCATCCTCTCCCATCAACGTCCAGCCTCATTCACCCCCACATTATTATCCCACTCATAATGACACCCAACTCTGCATTCCTTGACTTCAGCCTCACGCGATACAGGTACTTGTGACTACTCTATTAAAAACTCTGTGCATCTACCAAAGGTCCACGTGACAGCAGCTAAACTGAATAACCTAAGCTCTTCACAGAATCAAAAGGAATTTCCAGAGACAAGTTTAAACCCAAACTTCTTAAGTTACACAGTGAAAAAAACTTGCTCTCTCTCCTAATTCACACTCAAATGATTTCTTGTCCAGATGCTAGCAATAAAGCCTAGCTTATGAAAGAATGTCTACCTTAGTTTTGGCTTCATCCAGAGACTGGTTTCAGCATCATCATGACCAGTTTATTTACAGTAGTTAATGCACTCTTAAAGAACAAACAAAGACAAAGTTTTGGTCATTAAATCCACAACCATCATGACAATGTGTTCACTCCTTTTATCCATCCTCTCAAAGACTTCGACTCTTTTTGCTTTGCCTACCTACAACCTGCTGGTTTTGGCCATCCCATCAATCCAAAATACCATTTTTCTAGCTCAGAAATCAACCCCAGCCAGATCACTCCTGCCTCTGAGATTTTGCTTGATTAACAGTTTCCTATCTTCTGACCTCTTTCTTTCACATTCCCCTGCAGCACCATCCACATTCTGCTCCCCTTGAAGCCTCCCCTCACTGTGCTCTGACAGACAGGTCATTTTGCCTTTTTTCATGTACCTCCTGACAATGACAACGCTCACCTAAGTAAGAAAATCACTTTGGGTAACAACATCATGCAATCACACACTGCACGTATTAAGTAATCAGATCTACGTAGGCAGCCAACACAGTCTTCTGATCCTTTACATTATTACCCTCCAATTCATGTGTGTACCGTCCTCTCTGTTTTAACCTGGCCTGTCACATGTTGACTCAACTGTGTGTCTCAAAATGCACAAGGTAGTAATGGTGTGGGTGATTTCCCAATGAGAAACAGATATGTATACAAGTTATTAACATCGCTAAACAGGCCTTGGCATCTTAGGATGTAAATTCTTTTGCAAACTGGACACCCATTTTCTGAACAGGGATAGACTTAATGTATGTCTAGTTTTTTATAGTTATTTTTAGTTTTCTAGTAGTTATTACAACATGTCTATAATAATTACATAGTGCCTAGTAAAAAAAAAAAAAAAAAAGAGAGAGGAAATGTACAAAGAAGAAATGCAGATGCGCAAGATGGATTCCAAGTACGAGGAAGTTTTTACTCCGTGAGATGTTTGCTGATGGGAGACTGAAAACCCCTCATCTTAACAACACCTACAGTCCGGAAAAGAGCTGCGCAAGACTTTTTACTGTTTTTTTTAGGTCTGGAATGACCACACACAGGCATAATTAAGACAATTCATTCTTCACAATCATTCAATCCTTTGTAATAAAACTGCTACCAAGAGTGGTATCTGGGGAAGCCCAGCGCACTGTTCCCATTATAGTTGATGAAGGGAGAAGTGAATCTCTGGAAGGTGATTCAGAGCACCCGATATTGGGTTGCTGCTCTGAAGCGCTTTTGAAAGAGACTCTCTCTAACCACAGGGAAGATTAGCCTCCACCACAGGGGCCGTCCAGAGGCCAAAACCGACACAACTTCTGGCCACCATGGTCCCAGGCCACCTTCCCTATTCCTGGGCACGCTCTCGTGTCCCCTTCTTTGTGCTGGCTTTAGCATCCATCACTAAAGTACAAAGTTATCTGGTACAGTGCAAACCTGAGAGAGAGGAAGGTACTGCCAGAGAGTGGGGAGAAGAAATGCTATCTGCATGGATAACATCACAAATACTAGAAACAAAATCGATGGTGGTTCAGTTCCTAAAACTAGTAGCTATAAAATATTCATAAGAATCCCTTCATAAATATTACAAGTATTTAAAAAGCAGGTTTTGCCCCTTGTAAGCATCTCTGGAATTTCATTTTCCACAACAGATATTTTGTAATTATTTTTCAGTATTAAATGAATACTAAGAAGTACCTGAAAGTAGGACAAATATTATGGTACTTCTCACAAAAGAGAACTGAAGCAATTGAAAATACTCTGTCAAAAATGTCATTGAACTTTTATACATAATACAAATACCAGTAGTTAAGGTGCAACCTGATAAAACTGAGATTTTAATGAAAGTACTACTCTGGTACTTATAATTCAAAAGAGAGTGACTTCGTGAAGTTACGCTGCTTGTTATGTAAAATTGCATCAGATCAGCATGGGATTTCATGCAGAATTTTCTGGAGCCTAGCTGTAGAACTTTAAAATCCACTACAAAATTTTAACTATGGAAATTAACTAGTATTAATGACCTGATTAAATTTCAAGAGGCTGTTTGGGGTTCAAGCTTTCAGACCTGTAATCCAATTTTGAGGCCAGACATTTGTCCCAGATGTCACCTCTGTGGAACAGGACACTTGGAGACAAGCTCCTGTCTTTGCACCCTTTTCAGCTGAGGGATCCATTTGAGTTTTAACCCAGGCTGCTTATTTTCCTCCATGAGCACAATTGACCAATCCATTTGAACTGGGTCTAAAGGGATGGAAACTTCAGGGTGGGAGGAGAGGGGAAAAGAAAGGAGAAGAGGTGCCTCTTGGATAATATCTAGGTAAAAAGAATTGCCACCTGGGAGAAAAGTATTATTTAACAGCCTTAACTTAAATGTCAAATGCCATAAACCATTTTTTAATGTATTCCCACAAAGAAATCCCAGTTGCCCCTTTCAGACATACAGATGTCCTGTGGCTGTGGATCTTCACTGACTGTGAGGGCAAAACCAGTGACTTCGTCATTACTGACAGCGAATAGGAAAATGGTGAAAGAAATGTGCCATTTTATGAACTGGCAGGGCACAGTTTGAGCTTCAGTGCCTTATCCTTCATCCTCTAAAAGCTACACTTCCTAAGAGACCCCCAGACTCAAATCTACACTTAATGCAAAGATATAAAGGAAAGTAATTAATATAACTCATTACATGTCTCAACAGAACAAAGAAATGACCATCATAAACAATAACTATGAGAAGATAACAGGCTTGACACGAATAATGCCTAAATAATCCCTAAACCTGAACAGCAGGACCGGGAGATGGAGTACCAGTGTTCTCACCTCCTTTAAAAAAAAAAAAAAAAAAGAAGATATAAATTGACACTAAATGCTGGCACTTGAAAGAATAAAAACATCTGTATTTCCTTCACAACACCACTACTTCTAATGACATTATTAAAGTCATCCTTTGTAACCCTGTTCTCGGAAAACTCCTTCCCAAATCCCCTGTCCGGCTCCAGGGCTGCATGTGCAACCTACCTTCTCAAATTGAGCCACGGATCTCTCTCCCACACCAGGTGAGGGCAAAAACATCAAGCTGAGAGACAATAAGAGACAGAAACTAGGTGAGGGGAAATACTAAAGCCAACAGGTAATGAAAGACTGGGGAAAAAGCTTTCAGGTAAAATAAGCTTTACAGGGGTTTGAAGAATATATGGTTTTAATGATAAAATTAGGAACTTTTTTCTTGGGGAGCTGTGTGTGTGTAATCTTTTTAAAGTTTGTTACCTCCAATGGCTCAAATTTCTTAAATACCACAATTCTTAATTTTTGTAGAATGATAAAATTGCTATTAAAAAAAGCGCATAACTTGGAAATGATATTATTTCTGTAACTGTAAATGAAAACCATTTATCTTTTGTATTTGTTATCTGACATGTGTGTTAAACTATCCATTAGTAATTATGACATCACTATATTATCAGTACAAAGTTTTGCAGTCACTGGATTATACTAAACAAACTCAGAGCACTTCAGAAGAAAAATGCAATTTCCAATCATTAGCATTACCCATTACCCATTAAATCTTATAATTTAATTAAGAGGAAAATCCCCTGGTATTTCCAAATAATGAAACCACTGTTCCACAATCTCACAAAATAACCTGTGCTGATTTTAACAATCATGTTTCAACCTGCAAAAAAAAGGGATTCTTTTCCAGAAGCATCAATAACTGCTCTCACTCTTCCATTGCACAATCTGTTGTAAGGCAGACATCCAAAGTCATCTCAAAACACCGCATGAGTGTTGATTTAAAGGTTAACTAGTCATCTTTTCTTTTTTCCTTTTTTCCCCCCTGCTTTTCCCATGTCTTCTGGTGGAGTTGCTCAATTAACTTCCAAATATCATCTGATATGCAGACTCAGAGTCAACTTAAGAGCATAAAATATGCAACCGCTCCCATGGTATCATCGACTTTGATTCCCTGGCCTCTGAACCCAACCTCTGGTAGAATGCAACCGCAGACTGGGTTACTCTGAAAAGGGCACCTCAAAAGGCACATCTGCAGATAGTCCAAACGGTACTATCCGGACCAACCTGGTTGGACGCTCTGGAAGCCGTTCAACTCCATTAGCCCAAGCCCCGAATTTGCACGCCACCAGCTCCGACCATGGGCAGAGGAGCATCCATCTGCACCTGTCAATCTACAGACCACTTCATTCTGGTCTTCAAATTCCTTGGCAGGTCTATATTTTCTCTCCCACACTAAACTTTCTGTACCATTTGCATCTAGCCGTATACACCAGTCATGTTCTGGACCTGTGCCTAAAATCCCATCTCCGGAGTGTTCCTGTTGCATGGTACATTCCCACCAAATACAGAAAGAAGACACTGGCCGGATCCAGGATTTAGTTAAAATATTCACTGATAACAACATGTTACTTTTTTCCTCTGGGTACCTTATTTCCTTAAGGTTTTTTCTGGTCCTTTGCAACAGAATCTCCACTTACCACCTATCTTCTTTTTTATTCACTTACTGCCTATCAAATCAGGTGAAAAAAGGTATGATTCCAACTGGCTATAGATGCATCTTCTTGATTGCAGGGTTTCCTTAAAACACTGTCAAGATTTGGTTTGCAACTGTATTTATAGAGTCAAACCCATAGAATCATAAATTTAGGTCGGGAAAAGACCTTTAAGATTTTCGAGTCCAACCGTTTACCCAGCACTGCCATGCTCACCACAAAGCCATGTCCCTAAGCACCGCAGCTACGTGTCTCTTAATCCCTCCAGGGATGGTGACGCCAGCACCTCCCTGGGCAGCCTGTGCCAACGCTTGGCAATCCTTTCGGTGAAGACATTTTTCCTAATATCCAAACTAAACCTCCCCTGGTGCAACCTGGGGCTGTTTCCTCTTGTCCTATTGCTAGTTATCTGGTGGAAGAGATGGACCTCCACCTCTGAACAGTGCTAGAGAGTGAGAAGGTCCCCCTGAGCTTCCTCCCCTCCAGGCTAAACATCCCCAGCGCCCTCGGCTGCTCCTGTCCCCCCCGGCCCTTCAAGCCCCCTGGCCCAGGCCTGCAGCGCTGCCTGGGGCTGATGTGACCCATGGGCAGGGCCCGGCACTCGGCCTCCTACCAGTGGCCTCGGCCCCTGGGCCCAGAGGTGAATTTACTCCTTCATTTGCGCTCTAACAGAAAAGCTCATTTCTCCTGCCTCTTTCTTCTCCTTGGAATGGGCAATGACAAATACTTTGCAGATTGCTGCTGGTGTTTTTCCATTCCTTGCTATTCAGCACACTTTGCTTTAAACAGAGGGATTTTAACCTACTAGTGAGAAGCTACTTCTCTTTTTTCCTTCCATAGGCTTCTGGATAAAGATATTTAAATATGATGTGTGATTATAATGTCATTGCTCACGTGTTGGATCATACTAATATTCAATATTTAACCTGAAGCCCAAGCATATGCAATTCTGAACATGCTATGCTAAGTAGCTAAAACTTCAGCTTACGTCCTGGAGTAAGCTTTCTTCTGTTTTCCTCTAACTTGCATCCACCGCTTCTCTCCAAAACTGAAAACACTGAGAACATTCGTGACCATCTGAGCAGAAACGTACTGCCAAACTGTTTGTTTTCATTTTCCACACAATCACTTGGGAATTATTTAGGCCATTGCCCCAGTGTAAAGTTTATGCAGGTAGTCTTCTCCTAAGATTTCCACAATAATTTTCAAAATTTCTAGCATCTACCTCTTTTTGTCTTTCTCATCCACTGCCTCTCCAACTCAAAACATTTTTACACACATTCAGTATTAGTTTTATTATGTAATTAACCAACCAGTAAATAACTGAGGAAGAGCAGAGAGGAGAACAACGGAGGAATATCAGTACTGGGTTTTGGGCCTTCCCTTATTTCTGCTCTGTGCCTTACCCAACCACTTACAAAACCACAGCAGCAGATCTGGGCTTTTCATGTTCTTGAACAAGGCGCACCGAACCATTTTTTAAATTCAGTTTGGCATTTATCATATACAGCTACAGCAAAAGAAAACCGACTTTTTAAGCCTTAAGAATAAAGCTTCTAATAATTCAGTATATTTACTAGTCTTTGTTTACATGGGACTTTGAACAAAACTTTTTTTATTCACAGTGAGCAGAATTTTTCTATGAAAATGGCTGCTGATTACAGCATTTCTCTAACAACATTTGGCTTGAGGTTTGGAGATTTTTGCAGATCAGCATTACTAAACTCTGGCTTTGGGCAGCCACCTTCTACGATTCAGGATTTCTGTATCTAAGAGGTGAACCATTTTTGCACAGTAAATTGGCTGTAAAATCAGCAATTGGTGTCCGGGAACAGAATAGAGCAGCAATTTTTGCAGTAATTTTTAAGCCATGGAAGCATACAGCACCGAGTGAGTGAAATGCAAAGGACGGCAACTGCTGATCTAGCTTGTCATCTATACAGAATACAAAAATTGAATGACAAAGTCCTGTACTAAACAGAACTTAAAGCAATACAGTACATTTTATTTCAATAATCCCCTTAGTCTGGCTGTGGATTTTTAAAAGCGATAGCTACAGTCCGAATTATTTTAAGTTATTAGCTCTAAAAATATTCCTAGGTATTCATAGGGATTACAAACCTATATTCCTCCTACTGTTTTTAAATCCAATCTTTTATTATTACTACAAATAATCGCAGCTCAAAAAAATGCAAAGAACTTGATGGGAAGCAAATGTAAAACACATAGTCCAAGGGACCCCCCCCCCCAAAAAAAAAAAAAAAAAAAGACAATCAACATCTATATTTTTAATGAATGTTTTAGGTTAGAGCCATAACAAAATAAAAATGTTAAAATAAACTCTTCCTGAATTTTGCTGAAGATAGAAGACAATTTGGACTACGTGTAGTTTCTAACTTCATAGTTTAAAAAGTGAAATGCTGACTTGAATGCAATACAGAATGTTAAAAAGGGAAGATTATGGATGTTAAAGGTGAGGCTGTCCTCTGAACTGTAACCAGATGCAAATGGAGGCTTTGTGTAAATCGCCTTTTGTCTGTTTGACTTTCCAACATTTCTGACAAATTTTACCAAACTTTTCAGCTGTTTTGGCTCTGCTGAAAGTAGGATCAAGCAAGCCAATTCCATTCTACTTCATATACAGAATCCATAATTCTCTATAAAAAATTTTAGTTACTAAGTGCAACCTTATAAAAAAAAGATAAAGTGACTGCTGGCCAACTATTAAAGAATGGAATTTAACAAACAATCGTCCAGCCTTGCTGAAAGAACCACTTTGAATGGTGACAGTGAGCAGTGCAGGGTAGTAAAAAAGTTGTACCTCTATGTTTTGCATGAGTTGTAGCCAGCAAAGAGAGTTAATTATAACTTGATTGTACCTGAATCAACAGTCATTCAGGCAGCCAATATATAGCCTCTCAATGAAACTTGCTTTTTCAAAATAAGTCAGAATTTTGTAAAATCCTATTATTTTCAGAGCAACCTTTTCACTGATCAAACATGTACCTGTATGTGTATCACCATCACATAATTTCGAAGTATCTACCTGAAAAGTTACCCATATATAGGCTTTAATTAATTTCTATTTTAAATTGTAAATTTCTGATTTGACTGTTTTCAAATAGATGATACATTCTTGAAAGCTCTCCTAATAAAATATGTTCTATTCACCTGAATGGAACCTGCATTTTCTGAGATGTAATAAAGACTCGCCCCACATTTTCTAATATTTTGCTGATACTTGATTCTCAAAAAACACTAGCTGGCAATCAGGAGACCGATGTCAAAGGCTATTCCTCATATAACCATGAAGAACACACACCAGACCAGAAGTCCTATAAAAGAATGGATATATGTCCTGTCTTCTTTCCATAACGAGACTTTTCTAGACATTTCAGAGGGATTAACACCTATCACGCAAAGGTTGGCCTGCCATTCTTTTGTTAAGAAAAGCCTACTGATACTAAAACGTGTCTTGCATAGAATGCTGTAATAAACCACTTTTTAATTAAATATATTAAACTCAAGTGAAAAACAAAGGTAGTCTTTCCAACACTTGCTGAAGAAATGCCAAAGACATTTGCAGTGCAAGCTAAAATTCATTTTACAGAAGTTACCTATTCTGCTAAGAAAATATACTCATAAAATCACTCTTGCAACACTGCTGAGCTAAAAGTTGGTTCTTTCACTTGTTAATAGGATGAATATTCTAAAATGTATTTACTTAGCTTAAACATACATAAACATACAAGTAGTTGCACTGCAGAGGTGTGCTAATATTTGGCAGATAATTACATATAAATTTCCACCTTGCCAACAAGGATGAAATTTTTAAAAGAATGAACACTTAACAGTTCACAGTGAAAATGGAAAAGCACAATATTATGATTAAGTTTGTACAATGAATTGCAGATATGCAATACAAGTTATAATACCTGGAAACACCACCACCAGTATGCAAAATCTGGGGCTGTATAAGCAATTACCTACATTTATGATGAAGCATCATTGTAATCCTCACAGTCAAGTCAGCCACACCGAGACCTCCATGAATTCAGAGCACACTAAGAGCATTACTCCTACCACTGTTGAGAAGAGTTTTCAAAGTTCCCTCTCAAGCTTTTTCACAGCGCCGAGTGCTCTGTTCGAGCTACGGGTTGGAAGGGGGAAGTGTGGAAAAGGCAGTGCCCACAGGATATCTCCAGTTTCCTCCATAAATTCTACCTCGCAACAGTGAAAGTTTTAAGATGCAAAGGAAGATAAAGAATCAAAACAAAGTTGTAAAGCGCTAATGTAAGAATTAGAACAATAAATAATATGATTTTAACACTCATCTGATAAGGTTTATAATTCCTCAGACTGCAACAAAATTATTTTGGTACGGAAAGAATTTGAGCAATGCATACACTCTTCCTCACCCTTTTTACTGCTAGTACTGCTTCTGGTTATTTTTGCTGGTACATTTACACGAAGAAAAATTACCCATATCCATTTTAATACTAAAATGCTGCTGCTGCTTTAATTTTTTAAGCATCGAAAACCAACACTGATAAAAAAACCCACAAAAATTACCCACAGTCGGGCTTAGCTGTGTTTATACAAATAAACAAACAAAAAAAGCAGTGGCACAAAGCATTTGGGAACCCTTACGGGACAAAAGCTGCTTTTGTAGTTGGACCGCAGCAGCCCCACCAGTCTTCAAGGTGACACAGTTGCAGAGGGAAGGGGAAAGGACCGCATCAGCGGCAGGTGCAGAATGTTTAATCTAGCGTTGAAAGGCCACCATTCCCAACACATGGCAATTGGGCTAACAGGATTGACATCGGGGGACTCGCTCAGCAAGTACACCAACCTCTGAATGGTGGGGGCTTCTCCCAGCAGCTGCCTGGACGTCAATCAGCTGAAGGGGAATGTTACAGGGGTCACAGTTTGGGGCTGGTTCTCTATGCCTGACATTTCTATCCATTAGTCAGAAAGACAATGAGAGAGCCACAAAGCCCAAGCATTACCATAGTCCCATTCAACGGCACAACAAAATTGAGGGGAGTGGGAAAGGCCTCCAAACACAAAATGATCAACAGGAGAACAACTCAACCTACGCTCCTCAAGGGAAAGATCAGGAGAGCACCACAGCACAGAGCAGTCCCAGGCTACAGAGACACCGACAGCTCTGCCAGGGAAGGTTAATCCCACACAAAGACATCATTTTTCAGTTCAACACTGAAGTTTAGTAAAGCTTATTTCTAAGCAAAACTGAATGTCCACGTTTGACCTTGTGGGTAATGCCCTTTCAATGTGAACAGTCCAGGTTTTTAGGAAACTCTGGGAGGTGATTACAAGTCATAGGAACAGTTGTAGAACATTATAAATGAAGAGATTCATAATTTTCTTGTACAAAATAATTAACGTTATAGATTAGATCATCCACTAACCTGTAAATGCACAGCAAGATGAGACAAGCTTATCTAGGAGATAAACTCTCATATCCAGGGAATAACTCTCCAACAAAACTTCAGCTAAAGCAGCCTTGTCTATAATGTAGGTTGACAGTCTTCACCTTTCTACAGCAAGCAAGTTAAAAACAATGAAGGATGGCTAACAAAATATGCAAGATACCAGCATGCAGATGGGGAGCTGGGTTTACGTAACCTAAATGCAGCAAAATTATTTGAAATCTATTTTCGGCTTTGAAGTTTCTCCAGCGTTAAATTGCTTAACTTACTTTGGATCTACATTTTGCCTTGAAGAAAGTATTTGTAACTCTTACTAAAATATACATACATACAAAAGGATGGAGGGTCACGCATGGTGCAAGTGGTAGCCTAAACCCCACGGTTAATACAGGTATATAGTTTAAGAACCACTCTGCATAAAAAAATTGAGTACAAACTGACATCAAAAGTTTAATTACCTACAGAGACAGAAGATCAGGATCTAAAAATAATGAGGAGATACTTGTGAGGAGACCGGAGAAACTGAACGGTGGCAACACAGTTTGTCAGGAGTTGGAACTCCAATTACACTGGAACCGTACGTGCAGAAGAATATCGTGACGTGAAAGCACAGCTCCAGCCCTTCACTTAAAGGAAGGGAGGACCACACAGGTCAGTGCCACTCAGGAATAGCACTGACCAGTCTATCAGCACGTCCTCATCCATAAAGAAAATAAAATCTAAAGAATTGTGCTTTCACTTGAAAGCACTGAGTCCCTACATCCACATCTCCTTGAAAAAACTGAATACAGCATATCCTTGTGCATAATGGTTTGTTTCTGTTCTGGGCTTCTAGGTTTTGTTCAACATCGTCCCTCATTTGTGATGATTTTTACCCTTCAGCCTCTCCTTTGCAGTAAGAAAAGGGCACTGAAACTCATGGTAACCAAGCAGATTTTCTCTTAATTCAGAAGCTGAATTAAGCAAAAATGTTCATAAACCAAAGTCACGAGACATTACATGCTGGAGTGTGAACGTTTTGTGGGAACATTTCTCACACAAACTAAAATTGGAATTCCTAACCTTTTAACCTAAAATTCAGACAAATAACTTACAATTCAAATAGGTGAAAGAAAAATCTCCTCTCTAAATATACACTGACACAAACTCACAAAAATATCAAATTCTGACTAAAAGAACATGTGAGAAAACCAGAGCAGCTCATTTACTGCAGATTTGTTCCTCTCTGTAAGATTTTACTGCATATTCCTTTTCTGCCTGTGCAGTGGCAAATAAAGCTTTAAAGGTCTGAAAGCATGGCAGAAGTGATGTGCTGTAAAAGCAGTGTCTTCACAGGGTTCGAAAGGTGGAGGTTTCTGCTTGCCTGCACAGTCAGATTTTTTTTCAGGAAACAATATTCTGCCAGTCTTTCAAGAAATGTAGGGAGGGTAGAGGCTTGCACACCCCCATAAGTCAGGGTTATGGACTTTGCAGGTCAAAAAAATATCCTCATAACTTGTAACAAAAAAATGGAAAGCCGGTAGGAATACTCTGGATTAGCATCTACTACATATATACACTACGTTAAGTTTTATACACAAATGAAGTTGTTAGAAGGTATTTTTTCATCTGTTATGGGTGACACAGGATGAGCCAAGTCAAAGAATTAAAACAAGACCCTGAAGTGATGGAAATCAAAAGAAAGGCTATATTGCACCTATTGGTGTACCATACATTTACAAGGATACATACAAGATCCACGTGTGTACTCTTATGACCTCTAACCTTTTATGATTTAAAGACATGTTAAAACAAAGACAATCCACTAGTATTACAATGAATCTCACATACAGAAGAAATTAGGTCAGTATCCTTCATCTTCTCACTACTAATAAATATAAAAGATTAAGCTCCTATCTTTCAAAAATGCCACAAAATAGCTCTCAAGCATATTAATTTTTTTAGGTTTTCTTTTGCCTTAATCATACTATCTTATAATCTTTTATCGTATTTTTCAGTTAACTCCTCTCTGAAAGACTATTTTCAAACTACGTAAAAGTATTTTTCAATAAAGTTGCTGTAAATGACAAATTCTTTGAGCCTAAGAGAATAAATTATTATATTTGAATGCTATAAATGTTACTCGGAACAGTTACGTTACGTAAGATTAATACCAAGCATTCACAAAGTAGTACTAGGAAATGTCAAGGAATAACTTAAAAGCAATCCAGGTCAAACAGCAATGCAAAAGTGAGCATTATAAATGAGTACCTTCATACTGCATAAAGTGAATAGTCTGTAGCTGGATATGAAAGAAAGCTGGACTAGACTCTTCTGCACAGTTCATTTTTTACAGCTGACCTTCAGTTTGCTCAAATATATAACATCACCACAGTCTATTCATTTCCCTGTAAAAGCAGATTTCTCAAGTATAAGATATTATGTGTCTGCAAAAAGTAAATCTTCTTTAGTTAAGCACCAGGCAACGGAAGAAAATTATTTAAGAGATCACTCATAAAGGATGAAATCAAAGCATGAAAAATGACTGGCTACAAACTAAAGCAAACCTATATCCAGTAACTTCTCACATGAAAATATATTGAGAAAAATAGAACTTCAGCCCTCGTCTTTGGTAACTTTTGAACACTATTGCTGTTTCCCTCACTGTACACTCTTCTGCAGAACTGGGCATTACAAATCTTGAAACCATTTCAGAGCCACCCTGTTTCACTAAAATGGCAGAGCGCTACCTGGAAACAAACTGGTCACCTTTCAAAGCTGACCCATTTCAGTGTCTTGGATGTTTAGGGTTACCTAGGCAAAAAGATGATGCTGTCCTTTGAGGCTGGAAAGCAGTTTCACAGTCTTATCCTAAGAAACTCAAAAAAGCATATTATCACTTTTAAATGATCCTGTTCCCCGTTAATATTAAGACAAATCTTGCATGAACACATGTTCTTCCACAGAAGTTCACTGGAAAAAATTATTTTTTTCTGATTCTGGACAATGAAGAATTTATTTTCATAAAGCAGTCAGAAGACTCTAGAAACTTCAGCTGCTGCTTTAATAAGAGCAGTAGGTATAAAAAAACCCAAACAACTATGGACCTTTTCAAATATCATTAGTACTCAGTGTTCTTTTCCACAAGACAGAGCAAACTGTGTAACACTACAGATGGGTGAGTTACAGTATCTCGAGGGGAAAATGTAAAAAACAACAAAAAGTCATGTTTCCCTATCAACACCCACAGTTTTTGTTTAACTAAACTGGTATCTTGAAAAGAGTATCAACATTGAGACACTGGCCAGGGTGTCAGGAGAAAGAAGTGTCATTTCCAGGCTTGCCACAGATTTTCTGCATAGCTGGTGTAAGAGGCTTAATTTCACGGCACCTGTTATTGCACCTCGGTTACCACTGCATGTAAAATGTGTTTAATTCCTTTTTTCTCCCCCTTGAAAGTCTTCTCAGAAGTGGGGCTATATGAACCCATTGCATTAAGCACAGCGACTTTTCCTGCCTTGGCTGTAATCGCTCTACCAGTGTAACACAGGACAAGTAAAATACTAAAAAATGTACTTCGAAATAAAATGATTCAGTTTCAGATTCACAATCACTAGATCGAAATGGTTTAAGCACCATCATTTTGCAGAGCTGGTCAGAAAGACAGAACCTAGCTAACCACAGAACATTTCTTTTTCACTCAGCATTTCCAAAGATTTTTCTTCAGTCAAAAAAATTTAACCAGGCCTGCCAAAATTCAAACTATTTTGAATCAGAAACGTTGACAGTGGGAAGGGCATGTTATCTCTTCATGGTGGCATCTTCTGACAACAGTAGACTTTCTCTTTAAAGACTATGACCTCTGCTAGTTCAAATAGGCGCTTCAGCACGTACAGTTTGGATGTCATCCACAAAAGACAGTACCAAGTACAGCAAAGGCTTCTAAATGTAACCATCCCTGGGTCAGCGGGGGACTGCAGGGCTTGTTTGCATCACCAGCCAACTGGACACAGCTCTCTCACATCCCTTTTGCTCTCTCCAGAGCTCTGCCTTTCTTCCTGCTCCTTCCAAAAAGCAATGCTGGCAATACTTTCCTCTTTCAGGCAGCAACATCCAGTCACCCGAGAAGGTAGAACAGATCTCAGTGCCGACTATTCTTGGTCGGTCAAGGACCACACTTTTTCTTCTTGCACTGATAAACAAAGCATTGCTCTCTCCCATCAAATTTTCCTCTGCATCTGGGCAGGTTGCATTACATTCTTCAAAAATCAGGATTACCTGGCCTCCTCCAGTGACATGTCCCTAGGCTCTGCTGTTCTATTACTTTCCATCACCATGTCCTCATTCTTCTGGCTTCATATTACTACCACACAAGAAAGTGCAGTTCCTATCTTTTCCTCATGTACAAAGTGTAGCGGCCATGCCCATCCATGCACTCTTTCATGAGTGAAAAATACACTCTTGGTTCCCAACTTCTTTAACTTGCCCTTCATTTGAGCAATCTGATTTTTACAATCTCTGGAGAAGCAACTTTATTCAAAAACTGATTCTTTAGGTCTCTTTCTACCACAAGGTAGCTATGAGGTATTACACAAGCCCGCCTGCCTTCCTACTAATCTTTATTAGAATGTCCTCACCATCCGTCTCTGTGAGTACCCATTCAGCACATTGCATATGATAGCTGGTGGAGTTTGTAAATCCCATAATTATACTTGAGAGGTTCAGTGGCATGTACTGCCTTCCCATTAGCACACCATAATCATTTAATGTAACAGCTTTAGGCTTAATTGCCCCTCAAATAAGAGAAGTCCTCTTCTGGGAACTGTGGTTAGATAGGTCAGCACTGAACTATTTTGGGATAAGACTGGAAGTGCCTAGGAGCTGTGAGTCAGAACTGAACCTGAATGCCTCGCTTTCCATGATTCCAGCTGAGATTAACCAAGAACCGGATACCAATCAAGTTGTGGCAGCACTGCATGATTTTATGTGATCAAATGGCAAGCCACAACGTAAGAGGAACTGCACAACTGAAGGACAAGCGACTCTTAGTGACTCATGCTCAATAATCCACATACTTCAGTGATCATCTCCTAATGTCACGTTTTAATGCTTAGTCTCTATCCTCACACCACTGGATGTTCCAGCAATTCTCAGTCTATGAAATATCAAGGTATATGCACATGGGAAAAAAAATATCGGAAGAGGATACAACCCGAATTTCCAGAACCTGCTCAACAGGAGATGTCACAAAGCTTCTCCTTCTCACAAAGTAGCTCCACCGTGTTACTCAGAAATTGACATAACCTTCTAACAAAAAAATCAAATGATAAGAACGAATGTGTCAGTCTAACTCATCAGATTAATAGTGAACAGCTCCCCAACACAGAACTTTTATAGTTCAAGGTAGAAGAATTTCTTCTTGCTGGTCTCTGACTTAATGATTAAGGATTAATGATGATAAAGTTGTACTGCAATGAGGGATGGCTGGAAATCAATTAATTGGCCAATCATTAAGGCTGACAAAATTCTGAATACTTCCTTCCTACTTATTTAGAACTTTACCAAACTTTACCTATACTTTATAGCAGGTTTTGCCTCAGGCTGAGCTGTGTCGAAAATTTCACAGCAAACAGTTCATCTATATCCAAATGAAAGTCAAAATACGAATGCATGAGTTCGCCGACTTTATGAAAACCTAGAAAACTTTGCTATGAAACACTCTAGTGCTCCTGGCTTTTTGAATCAGGGATTAGAATTGGCTGGGATTTACTCCTCCCATCCCCATTAAATTCTACTCCAAACTGGCCAACTTACAAGCTTCTGAAAGTTTACACATTCTCAATATATGCTTCTTATATTTTAGCAACTGAAGTGTACAGAGACTTAATGAAGCTAGTGCTTGCTATGCAGATGAAGGTTTGCACTTGTTAAGTTCAGGTCTGGACACATGAATGAAAAATACGGAGACTGTGCTGCTGTGTAATCAATGCGTCCCCTGTGCACCAAAAAATACATGGCAGAAGAAAGCTATTCAATATAAATTCAAGAGGACAGGAAAGAAGAGAGTAGGAGAGAAGGCAGGCAATCATTTGGATGTCGGTATTAGAACACAAAGCAAAGGTCTGGAAAATTGTGGAAGGGAATGGAAGACAGAAACAGCTTGGGGATTTACGTCTAAACCAGTATCAAACTGTCCAGAAACAAAAGTATGAAAGACTATACCTCCATAAACTGCACAGAGTCACACTTTCTGGCAAGAATTGTGATGCTCCAATTTCACCCTCAATCCAAAATGCTGATTTTATAGATAATTCACCACACATCCCTTACACAATTTTCAAAGAAAAGTGGAACTGAGACTACTTTCCAAATTATCACCTTCTACTGCAAGCAATAAACCTGCCTATGCACTTCAGAAACTGGCTGGGAAAATGCCTACAATGGGAGGTGTTCACAAAATAATTGTAATTCACTTTGTAAGAAAAACAGCCAGCAGTACTGCAAACCTTAACATCCTTAAGTCAAAATATCTGAGCTGAAATAAATCAGCCTCTTTCTTTGCATATTTGTGACTATATTAATAAACTTTTGTTTTCCTAAATAGGTCAGTGTATGATGCAATTGGTACAATTGTATTTATTGACAACATGTAAGAGGAGCACTGCAACTTTTTTTAGCTGTTACCTGTTGTCCCCCAAATTTACGTCAGAATATCAATATCGAGAATTTGATTTCAAGATATTAATACAATTTCATTAGCAGCTCAGAACATGGATCAACACTGTACTAGTCACTCTGCAAAGGTAAGGACCTTCCCTGCTCTGGGAAGAAGTAGTCCATATCTTTCAAAGCACATTCATAGTGTTTTCACTGTACACAAAACTAGTCAGGAAGCTGAAGGAGCACCATACTTACTTTATAATTTCAGTAAAGGGATACACAGAGTATTCTAAAAGAGATGCAAAATCTGATTACATATCATTCCTCCCAATTCTCAATGCTTTATTTTGCTACCTGAACATTTATTAAACTGATTATATTCAGCATAATTTTAACTTATTTTTTAAAATGAGATACATTTAACAGGTATCAGTAAGAGTTATTTTTAAGCAACACAACACCACAACTTGTACAAAACACACATAAGGACTGATCCAAAGTCTGCATCAGAACCTTATCAGCTTCCATCATGTACTGATTCCTAGGGGCATGTGCCTTCCCACCCCTAAAGCCATGATCATAATTACTGTAAGACATCATCAGGGTGAGGGGCAGAAGCAGTAAGTCTGTTCCAACACTTAAAAACACCCCAAACCCCACCCCACCATCTAAACATCTTCTCTTTGTGTCAGAATTTTTATACAGCTAACCTACTGGAGCCTCCTTTTTATTCCTTCCCCAAAGGCTTGAAGACTTCTCTTCTTAGTACAAAAATTAAGAACAGTAAGGAAAATTTCCCATTAAATCTGTTGCTGGAATGGATTTAAATACTACCTTCCTTCAGACTTGCGTTACTCCAGAAGGAAACAGTGGAAGATAAAGGTGAGGAATATACACTGCCTGGTTTAAAAAAGGGTAAAGAAACCCTTGCTGGTAGGATGGTAGAGATGAGGTCTGGAGTCCTATAAATGCCAGGAGCCAGGGGGATACAGGGACAGAGCAGACAGCCTTGTAAAGATTTTACTTGTCTTGACAAGCAAAAGTTTACAAGCCAGACCTAAATGACTCACTCAAACTTAGTTTGGACTTAACTTGTACGGGAGAAGGACAACTGTGCAAAGCTTGCATAAAGCTGCTTTACTGCAATTTCTAGAAAAGACAATCAACCCAACAGCAAGCCTCACCTCACGGTTGCTAGCAGTCTCACCGCAGAGAAGAAGGACTGAAAGCCTTCCAGAGTTCCCCCTTGCCTCCACAGCTGGTCCCTGCAGAACAAGGCTGGGGAAAGCTGGCAGGAGATGCTGCCCGGGGGTGCTGCTGGGAGCTTGGGCTGCCCTTGCCTCTGTGTACCATTTCACAAGCATCTACTCCCCAGGGCTGGTAGTCTGCACACCTTTCACAAGCACAAAGTTCTTTTTAAAAGCGGATTAAAAATAGCTCTACTGCCAAACCCAGCATTTACAGCTGTGCCTTAACACCAAATTCATAAAAAAATCAAAAGTAAGTATGTTTCAATGTCACTATTAGCATAAATGTCTTATGACCATATCTCAGAACATTAAAAGAAAGTCAAGACATTTGCAAAATTGATAATTGCTGTCTTCTCTTTAAATTTTCGTTTTTTATGTGGACATACTGCATTAAAAACCCTCAGACTTATGAGTACTATCTCAACAAATATAGATGCTGAATGTCACCACAGTAAATACCTCAACCATTTTGACACTGATCCAGTACTCTGCTATATAGGAGAAGCAGACAGATTTCATTTAACTGAGCACATGGTGCAGCAAACACATTTCTCCAGGTTCTATATAGTTTTTATAAGACTATGTCAACTGTCATTCTTATTAATCTTCTGCTTTTAGAGAATTATTATCTATCCCTAACGAGTTGCTTACTTAAAAAGTCTTTCAATAAGGATGTCCAGAGGAAATAAATCACACAACAGCTACATCAAATTAAATCACAATGCAAGTCAACCTGTATGACATCTGAAATACTACTGAGGAATAGTCAGTACAACTTATTTCTAGTATGTTGTAAATTACTGGGTTCAAAGAGAACACTAACCCGAAACAGTACTTTTTCAGTGCTGTAGAATACAATAAGCATTTCCAAAAAAAGAAAACTCATGTGCAGCTTCCAAACCCAAAAGATGTAAGAAATAAACTACAATTTTCCCTAAATGCCACACATTTTATTTTAATATCTATACAATTGAAAATAACAAGCAACTAGACAATTAAGGTGCATCACTCTTTCTCTACATACACACGTATATACTTCCATACATGCACACAGAGGCACTTCAGAAAGCAACTGTTTTAATTTAAAAAATGTAAAGTAGAGGGAAGAAAGAATGAAAAATAAGTATTTGGCTAGCTGTAAATGTAAAGTGATCACACCATAAAACTACTACTACGAGAAAGTAGAAAAAGGTAAAAAACTACTGTTGGCTAAGTTCTTAATTAACCTCTTGAAGAGGAACACAAGGACTTGAGAGAGCAGAATAATGTTTTCAAAATATTAATTACATGCAATTGGTAACAAGTCAAAGTAACAAATACTTATTCTGATTGTCTTTGGTGCTTAAGGATTATTTTATATTTGAGCTCTTGTGAAATCCTACATAACCTCCCCACCCAAATTCGATACAAGGCTAGAATGGAGACCTCCATTTCCAGCAGAAAAACATAAAATGTTTCTTTTTATCTGAGAAGGGAGCTATTCCAGCAGTCCAGTCACACTCTTACACATACTTCTTATTTAAAACTTCCTCTACTCTCCTGTCTGCACACCTGCATGAAACTACATTTAGAAAAATAAATTAAACGTACAGAAAACCTCACATGACACCACAGGTAGAGAAAGTGAAGACAGGGTATGGAGTGCGGGAGGGGACAATTAATCTGAATGAAAAACAGCTGAACATTGTTATTTTAAGAAAGAGTCTGTTTCAAAATAAGGCAATAAGATGAAAATACTGATCTAACACAGTGAATACAAATACAAAGTATGAAGAATGTCAACATCAATAAAAAAGATCAAATTAATGACACTCTTGACACTGCTTACATAATAAAAGCCAGTAAATGGTTGATTCAACAAGAGGTATGAATTAATAAATGGTATTTTGACCAGCTGTTAGTAATAACTGCTTTCAGTATTTGTTTGACAATAACAACACTGTATCATTAAAATGAAATTCCAGAATCACTTATTTTTAACATCAGCAGGTATCAGCTGAATATTAGCACTCAAGGCAGTTCCACATTCAATATAAATATCATTGTTCATGAACCAGGGCTGTCAAGTCTCGAAAATCCTGTATCTGATCTCAACCGTGCGTGATGTGGAAGGTGCATATTCCACATGAGTAGCTTCTGTATTTCATGGAAAAGCCTCTTGTTATCAGCATTCAGGAACTCATTCCAGAAGACTCAATCATATTACTCCCAATGCTGGAGGAAGAGTTGGGATTCAAAACACAGGCTCAGTTACCGAGGGTCAGCACAAACTCAATCACCTGTGCACTGAAGCACCATGAACATTTTCTGCCTATATTTTTCAAATTATTTTTAGACCAAAAAGAAAATTTATCTATCGGCTAAGTATATGTGCTCTTAACAAAAACTTAAAATGGCAGTTAGTAATGTCTAGGAAACAAACTTTAAAATAAATGATAATATTTAATACCTTCACATTTCTAAGGATTCCTATTCATCAGAAGCAAGCAACAGTGTAAGACCATAGCACTATTAAGTACAACTCTCTTTCACAGCTAAAAGAGCAATTAAAATTAATCACTAAAAAAAAACAAACCACCAAAACAACAAAATTAAGTTGTTTTCCCTCATGTATCAGCAATTATTTACACCCAAGCTTCATTATCTGTTCTACCCTCCAAAGCAGTCTGAAGTCTCGCTGCCTTTGGCATAATAAGAGATGGAGGCTGCACGTAGCACACAATATAGCAGGTTAAGCTATCTGTGCCTATCTCCCTCTTTCCTAGGAGGATTAGCGCTGCAATATGGTATAACAAATGGTTGTGAATAAGCAAGATGGTACACCTGGACTTCCCCAAAAATAATCATCTGACTGAATAGCCTCAGAACAGGTCTACTCTTTAAATGTTGCCAAGGTGAAAGGAACGTAAATTCATTAACTCCAGAATTAAAAAAAAAAAATAATAAAAAAATTCACCTATATTATGGCATGTTAAAAAAATTCTTAATATTTTCTAAGTTTAAAAAAAAGTTAACATATATTCTCACTGTTCTGTTTTTCTCTAAAGAAATCACTGAAAATGGAACAATTCAATTTTCCTCACTATCAGTATCACCCTATTACATGTACTTTCACTGTTTAATTCTGCATAGAAGCAACTTCTTTTTTTTAATAAACACACCCTATGCAAGTCTTCTCCAAAGGGAACACAAAGCGAATTGCCTGGGATGGGTGACAATAAAAAAAGCAACACCATTTATTAATTTTGTATAAGTAATCTGCCACCCTAGAGATTCCTTGGAGGGGAAGAACATGTCTGAATTTCACCATACAGTGCCACAGGCACAAAGTGAGAGAAACTAAACAAGCACATCCTGAAGGGAGAGAAAATGCCTGCAGCAGCAAATGACCTACTACATACCTCACACTCAGATTTTTTGATGTTATAATTTGTTAATTTCAGGGAAAAAAAGAAAATTACCCACAGTTTTAGTTTGTTCTAGCAGATATATTAAACTTTTTAAAGTTTTTGATCAAAAGCAACATACATCGTTCAAAAGATCTGTGTATTTTCAAAAGATTACAATCCTGAGTAGATCTGTATGACAAAGTCTTTGCTGTATCCATTTCCTTATTACCTGGAGCAGCAATGTGCATTATTAGAACAGTACTAAACTATTTAAGGATGAAGCGTATCAATTTTTTATTTGAATTCCTATGCATTAAAGTTAGTATTTTCTGGCTCAATGCACAGTAAGCAAAGGATAATTTTATTCAAATATGCATTTCATGGTATGAATAAGGAAGTGTTCATCTCCCCACTGAATTGTTAAGTCTTTTAAGTAATGATTCATTTGAAAAATCAACAGGGTACTGGCAATTTAGTGTAATATTAAATATATACACATACCATACCTATACTGACACACATGTAATATTGTTTCTATTTATATTTATCATAAAGAATACCATTTACACATTATAATGCATTAAGATAAGTTAGGTGACAGTTTAACCATCTGGACATATAATAAATAAGACAAAAGAGAATTTTAGTATTTTTAAATAAGCATTACATATTTTTCAGTGTGTTACCTTCTTTAAAGGATACAAAAAACCATGTATGCATATTTCTTGCTCCTGAATTAATACGCTCATGAATGATTAGAACAAAAGTGTTGCCTACTGATTTTCTTTTCGTAAAGCAGAATGAAACTAATGACTTAAGATTAATATGTCAACTAATGAACAATTAGCAGGTCACCCCAGCCCATATGAAAGCAATATAATAAGTTAAGATTATCCTTTGAAAATTAATTTTTTTGAGGAATTAAAAAAAAAAAAAAAGGTTTGCGTGCATAGTGCTGGAGCGTGTCCAGGGACGGGCAGGGGGCTGGGGCAGGGGCTGGGGCACCAGGCCTGGGGGGGCGGCTGGGGGGCTGGGGGGGGCAGCCTGGGCAGGAGGGGGCTCAGGGGGGACCTGGTCGCTCCCTACAGCTGCCTGGCAGGGGCTGCGGGCAGCGGGGGTCGGGCGCTGCTCCCGGAGAACAAGTGACAGGGCGAGAGGAAACAGCCCCAAGCTGCACGGGGGGGTTAGCTCGGGTAGTGGGGAAAATTTCTTCACGGAAAGGGTGGTCAGGCATCAGCACAGGCTGCCCGGGGAGGCGGTGGAGTCACCGTCCCTGGCAGTGTTTAAAAGACCTGTAGATGTGACACTTAGGGACATGGTTTAGTGGTGGGCTTGGCAGTGCTGGGTTAATGGTTGAAGATCTTAAAGGTCTTTTCCAACCTAAACAATTCTGAGATTCTACTTAGCATGGTACCACTCTCAAAAATCTGTATTGATATAAACATTGTGAAGATCACCCCAACAGAAAAAGTCACCCCAAAACCTATGAAATTATTTTAAAACCTTTGCTCCATGATCATACTTACAAGTATATTTATGATGCATACTTATAAGATAAGCATATAGTTAATCAACACACACACACAAAACCCAATCAGCAGTTTCCATCCTAAATTGTATCATCCTGTGAAGGCACGGGGGTGTTGTGTGAGCTGAGATGCAGCCCTACTGCAACTTTACTGGACCATCCCACCTTGAAATGTGAGATACAACTGCTCTACACCTGAAATATAATTACACCTATGCACTGCTCTCAAATAAGTAACAACAAAGCTAGCGTACTTCCACAAACCCAAATTCTCTGAATCAAACCAATACTGGATTACAACTTTATTTTCCTCTAAACAGGATTCTTACAGAGTGGCCTGTACAGAGTAACATCCAAGTCACAAGTAACTACTGTATTTACCCATTTCTCTTAAAATGCTATGTGTATCACAAATTTAAAATAAACAATATATTGAAGACCCATACCACAACAGAAAGAGCCTCATCACAATTTCTGAGCAATTAAAAAGGTCACAGTTCCACAGCCAACCTGCCACCGGCAGATCCTCAAAACTTCTTCACACAGTAATAGTAGTACGCTGCTGAATTGAGACTAGTCAATATTTTCTTGCTGTATGTTTTGTGAAAACTCTGCATGTGGAATATTCCCTACCAAATAAACTCATCTGTTCCGGTGGTACAGATCTCACTTCAATATACCTATTAGAAAACAGAATAGAATGCTGTACTTCTGATAAACATTGATTTAGCAAATTACATATTTGCTAAAGTCTTCTTCAGTTACTGTCCAGAGTGCTGTCAGTGATTTTACTTTCCTTTAAGAAAAATGAAAAGTGCAAATAAGTAAATAATTAAGGAAGGGTAACGAATCTTTAATTCCAAAGCCATTCATGCATTATTTATCAATATATTGTATGGTGTGAATATACTACATTGTGTATTGAAAGCACCATTTTTAGTCAGGTTTTGCCTTTCAAAACAGCTGCTTTAACAAAAAATGATGATACAAACAGTCAGGAATTTTTTTTCTCATGAAACCTGAAATTCTGAAACATAATTAATATAAAGTGAGATGAATTTAATTTCATAGTAAAACTGTTCATCTCTATAGAAATCAATGACCCTATGTACTGGATGTTCATTTAATCCTATTTAAATCTGATTTTTTAAATGAGTTAACATATATTATGTTTTAAGCTTATTTAGTAAGGTTCAAAGTTGCAGATGTTTTCTGTTAGCTAAAATGACTGTTTGCAGAATAAGTGTATGGGTAGGAAAAGAGAAAGCCAGCAAATCTAAAGTTACTTTTTTATGTAGAGTTTAATCTCAGTTCTCACAACCATCAGACTACTCAGACAGTAACACACTACAGAATTCATGCACTGCCTTAAGTAGATGACACTATTTCTGAAGCAGACTGATTCTGTAATACTGCACACATTTAAACAAAAGCTCACAGTTTAAAAAACAAAAGGGATGGAAAATACAATAGAAGCGCAAACCTGACCTATCTCTAATCTTTTCTTTTCAATCCTAGGCTACTCAAGAATCTTCAACTAATTATTCCATTTTATTGATGGCGTTTTTCCCAAGGGAAGTTATTTAAAAAGTTTAACCCCTGAGCAAGTCATGGCTTCTCCTGCCTTTGAAAGTGTCAAGTGCATTGATTATAACTGCAGGAAGTGTTACCTTCTACCCAGAGAATCTCACCCTGCACAATCTTAAACACTGTCTCTCTCCCAAAACTGCTTTGATTCAGCAATTCAGACCGCTTCAGCTGATATTAAAGGCAGAAGCACCACAGAAAAGGGATCAGCAGTTAAAACGAAATACAAAGAGGAAAAAAAAACCCAGATCTTGGATATAGTACCACAAAGCTTGAGAGAAAAGCAGATTTGAAAAAGACATCAGAGTGACTAAAAAAAGAACAACATGACAGAAATTAAACAAGATTTTTATGTTCGCCTTCTATGCATTTAAACTCATCTCAACCTCTATTGAAATTCCGATCATACCCAAACCCCAAGGCTTTTGACATACTTTCAAAAATCCACACCCCCTCTTACTCTTTTCTAAGTCTCCAGAGTCACTGTTAGGTATCCAACAAGTTGAGCAGGGGGGTGGGGGTGGGGGGTGGAAGGAAAATCCTTATATGCATATGATAAAAAGGCCATTTATACTCATATTAAACTTTGCTTCTTAAATGATTGTGATTATTTTAAATATTCAGTGTGTGTTCTTAACCCCGTACTCAGCCAGTGAAAACAATGCTCAAACGGTTTGGGAGGAAAAAAAAGAGATTTCCAAGCCACATCTACCCAAGTATCTTGAACAGTGATTTTCTTAGGTCGGTGACAAAGAGTAAACTAACTCAAGGTGCTACAGGGTTCTAAAATATCACGACCAACAGAATAAAGGAAGACAAAGCAATCTGTAAATATCTCTACATTATCAAATCAACGTGGCACAGAAAACCCTAAGAAAGTAATGCACGCAATTAATACAAAAGCGGTAACACGTCTCTTGGAAAGGATGCACTAAATTCCAAAGGGTAATTGGATTTTCAGAACTGCAAGTGGGTTTTTTTCCAGTTCAGTCATGACAGGGCCAGAAGGTAATGATACATCTGCCATGATGCAACAAGCAGACCTGTCTTCTGTCAAGAGTTGAAATCATAAAGGAATAAGCTGTCGTTAGCAACCTCTCTCCAAACAGTAGAGCTGTCATCTCATTGTTTTCCTTTGCTGGCATGGGGGCTGGTGTGGGCTTATATACCCTGTCAGTTCAACATTACTCTGAGCTTTTAACCTTTCCTTGAATTTCTGACTTAGTAATTATTAACTCCTATACAGGTTACTATGTATTATTATTATGCATTCTGTGATCAATTCATATTGCCCTCAACAAACTGTGTGACTTTTCCTTCTATTTGCCTGGTGATCAGTATTTCAAATCAGTATTTGAGAGATTATCAATTCCCCATGAAATGTTTTAGAAGGAATTAAATAAATTGGTTTTTAAATTTATTACTACTACTCTTCAGAGTATGGTGTATTTTATGCCAATAATATGTGAAAAAATTCTTTAGTAATACATTTTAATTTGTGTTTGTATTTTTAGAAAGATCTCAAAAGATCATCCAATCAGCTATGCAACCTAAGTTTGCTTAATATTGTCCCCACAAAAGTAGACTTCTAAATACAAGTTTTCTCCACTAAGAAGTAGTTTATAAGCAATGTTTGATCTAACAGAATGAGTAAAACAAATACATATACTGAAGTCAGAAAATTAATATTTGAAAGAAAACAACATAGCACCCCACTGTCCATTTTAGTGAAATTTTACTTTGAGTAATACATTAGAATGCCCAAATAAGACTATGATTACTCTGTCCCTAAAACTGACTGTTAATAAATAAATGAAGCATTTTAGCAACTTTCTGCAGTAATATACTTAGGAGACATAAAAGATACATAAATACTAGTATTCTGCAGAGGAACTGTAATTGCAGTCCGTGTCAGCTCTGCTTGGGTTTTTTGTTTGTTTGTTTGTTTGTTTTCCAGGAAGTGTCAGTTGCTCATCTTACTGAAATTATGTTAAGCAATCATAAACTGTAAGACAAAATTTTAAATCTTAGGTTCCAACAATATGACCACTAGAATGAAAAGGATGCTGTCTAACAAGATATTCTATGCTAAACAGCGAGATAAAAAGTTTTTCAGCAAGGATTCTTGTTAGTGTAGCTTAAACAAAGCATATCTTCTTGACAAAAATGTGTAAATAATGACCTTTGAAACTGGCTGGTTTTTACAAAATGGAGAGATTGAAATGTGTTATCATACCAGTTACTAACCAGTAAAGCTGCTAAATCACATAAAATCTATGTCGAGTATGTTTACTACTGTTACACTGAATGACCCCATTCCATTCAACTGAGTCACAAAACTAATGATATCTTACTGCATGCTGAAGTAAGCGCCCTCAGCAAGTCTCAGTAAATACTGCCAACCTGATCAGTATGAGTGAATAAACCCAATATTCTGACCAAAAATTATGCTTAAAAACAGGAATTGTTAAGAAAATGCAGTAAGAAGAGTAGAATAAACACAAGAAAAAACTGAAGCCCAAAATCATGCTTTATAAGCCACTAAAGAAAGATTTCCGCAGCTGATGACCATCTCATACAAACCTTTTTTTCATTTGTTCATGGAAACGTCAGATTTTTGGGTGCTGCTGCATTTCTTCTGAAAAACTCATCCAGGTTCTTTGAAGAAGCTGTTTCTCTGCTGCTATTAACCCTATGTCAAGTACTAATACTCCTTTAAGTAACAATAAAAATATCTAAGCTATCTTAGAGTGCGCTGAATTAGAAACCAGGCAATGAGTCTTGGATGGTTTTAAAAAAATTAATAATAGTTTTTAAATAAAAATCAAATTACTGACAGTTGGTGTGGTTGAATTTTATTAGCATCCTTGGGACCACAGCTATCTTAGGTAACAAATGTGCTGAATTCCTAAAGATGCAGAAAACAACAATTTCGTTGTGCTTGTGCTGATGTCCTCTTCACTCCTGGGAGGAAAGGTATCAAAGAGAAAAGCACTCCAAAATTCTTCTCCATGTCCAAATGTGGGTAAGCTGAGGTCCCATTTCCCCAGGAACAAACTACCTCCGTAAGAAGACCACTTTCCACTTCCCCTTGCCTAACACTCAGGAGACTTTAAAGCCCTGAATCTGCTTCTCCAACCCCTACAGAAGGAACGCTATTGCAGGAAGCAGTCGCCAACTTTTGCACCCCTCCATGCCTGTTCCTCCATATCACTGGTATCATGAAGACATGTCCCAACCCAACCTCTTGGTGACCATCCACACTGTAACCACTCGGCAATGTACCAGGGAAGCATACCTCCTCATAACCTCCTCCTCCTAAGGAGCCCACTGACCAAGGTCACCATAGGGAACACGGGAGCCCCTGAAGTACCTAAATCAAACCAGGAATGAAAATCCTTAATTCTTGATGCCCCAAGTAACTGCCCTCACCACAGAATTAAAGAATTTACCTCTGTCTTTGACCATCTCCTCCTGGAGCTGCTTCCATCACTGCCATCTGAGAGGTGCCTGACTCTATGGACAGTCAATGAGGAATTTACACAAAACGCAGAAGAGACGAGATCAAAATTCCTCTTCTAATTTACATGCATGTATTTATAAAAATGTGGAATAGCTTCTGTGTGGGATTATCATTATAAACGGAAAAGTCCCTTATTCCCAGGGGAGGGACTTGAACTTCAGTCTCTCACATGTCTGATGACTGCTGCTGTCAAAAATCACTATTTCCCACTGCAGAAAGTTTCAGTAGAAAACTCCAGTTTCAACAAAACAACAAACCTATGCAGTATTTATTTCATACCACATTTATAGGAAACTGCCACCTCCTTTTGTTTTAAATATCTTTATAATATGGTGGTTTTTTTATTGTAATTAAGCTTTTGATACAGTCTTACTGCTTTATATGATCACATTTGCCTTTTTCATACTTGTTTTTCTAAAGTAGGTCTTTTCCTACCGTGTTTTAACGTATTTACACATATCTGTCTCTCACATTGTACACACTTTTCTCCCTCCTCCTTTTCCTACAATCTGTTCTCTATCTAGTTGCTTGTTTGTTCTCCCCTTTTTATATTTCAAAATCTCTTTTACACTATCAAGTTTGAATTTCTGAACTAACATAATCTTACCTCCTCATATAAAAGCTTGTAACTAGTCCAAATACCTATTATGCAAAAGATTGAATCTACACAACAGAGGTTGATACAGAAGATGGAAGGAGCAGCATTACCCACAGGAACCACCCAGATGAAAAGAAAAAACACATTTCTAGCTGCTCAAATTCCCACCAAGATATTTCTCCTTGGATCTTTTCTTTCCAATGTGTGTCAGCCCCAAGCCACTAGAAGCATAACAAATTTTAAGTCTTTACGTTGTTTTCTTATTCCACACATGCTTAAAGAGAAAAGTTTTATTTTTTTTCCTTGAAAGTATTGTACCAGAGAGAAACACTTTCCTTTTTTCCCTTAACTTCCTGGTTAGGAGAGCGGTATCAGTTCACCCTGCTCAATCCACTGCTCACTGGTAACTCCCGTTCTGCACTCCTGTTTTCAGTTTTTCCAAGAAATGAACTGAAACTTGCTTGTGGTAATCTCCTCAATCTTCACAGAGAAAAGCAGTGCAGAAGAAGATGCAGTTTTGACCCACCTAGAGGGTTTTGCTTGTCTGTCTGTTTGGTTTTGTTTTAAGGAAAGTAGAGGTAATATTTCTGAACTAGTTTCTGCACAAAAGACATTTAAGAACTACTTTTGCAATTTTTTTTTTTTTTTTAAATGAAAACCTTGTCTCCGGCAAATGTTTTAAGCTGCCTGCATATGTTTCACACCCACAACAGATCAGTGGAATTTTCAAATCCTAGAGACTACTATCCAGCTCAAATTGACATAGTCTATCAGAAAAAAAAAAATATCCATGTTCTCCTGTCATCAGCACTGTAATCTTATACTTTGATAAGGTCTGCTGGTTTCATTCAAGACCTCTTCTTAGAAGAAACACTGGAAGACCAAGGCAAATAATTCCTTACTTCAAACTGGCAACATTGCATGAGGAGTTATCACAATTTTCATTCAGGCCATTTACTGTCTAGGCCAGTTACTTTCATTTCATAAGAGACAGAAGTGCGTAAATCTACTAGAGGACTGAACACCAGAAAATGATGCATCATCATCATCATCATCATCATCATCATTATTATTATTACCATTATTATTATTATTATTATTATTATTATTTAAAATTGGAGTCCTTATACTCACTCTACTAAAACCCCACCCTACCATAATTTCCTGCATTTGGAAGAGTAATTTATACAATCTGTGGGTGAAGTAGGCATGGAACCAGCATGTAACTATCTGTATTCTCCTTTTAGTCATAACATAATGATTCCAAATACCTTCAGTGGGGTTTGCCTTCCATAAAATATTGCTTTATCTAACCAGATATACATCCAATTCCCCTACAGTGGGTACAGGATACAAAAAATAGCAACATATTTAATATAATACAATTGAATATGATCTAATCTTCATTTTGCATGAAAAAAAACATTGTAAATAGTATGTGTTCTAAACACGTAGTGCATTTACCAGAATTTTAAGATGCACAAAAAGGGAAAGGGCATTTTACTCTGGGTGAAATTACTCAACTAAAGAGAACTCTGAATTTAAAAACCATGATAAGAAAGAAGGAAGTCAAAAGATAAGAGCACAAAGTCTGATGTCCCAATGTGATGGAATGATTACATTCTTTAAAAAATATATTCTCTTATCAAATGCTTTGGGTTTTTTCCCATGTTTTTTTAAAGCAGCATTCAAAATGCAGAAATACATAACCTGTTTTTAAGTATAATAACCATTTGAGGGAACAGAGGTCTGGTCTCTGTCAAGCTGGCACAATGATTGCATAATTAAACAAAAATAACAAAACAGGAAAAAGATCTGTAACTCTTCTCTACTAAAAATAGTCTCTTAAAGATTATCTCTTAATTTAGGGATAGCACCCTAGCTTTCAGTACTCAGCCTCTCATGTCAGCCAAGACAGTAGCATCTCTAGGAAAGAACAAAAATGCAGGCATGTAAGCCCTGCTATGAAAATTTAAGTAGCTACAGCTCTTTGGGTTTCTTCGGAAAGGTTTTGGAACTTGAGCTCTAGAAATTAACCTCCTACGCTGGACCCACCATACACATATATTACATTCAAAAATCCTAAAGCACTTCTTGTTCTATCTCCGAGCCTTGATTTAAAATGAACAACAACTTCATGTTAGAAGGCAAGCATCACTTTTCTCAAGACTAGGTTCCTTCTTCCACACACAAAGAGTAGTCTGGTGCTTTCTCAGTGAATTATACAAAACAAAGTAACTTAATAGCCTAACATTTTAATATGTTTTCCTTCTCTGCTTTACTAAAAAAAAAAAAAGAAAACGTTTGAACAGAACCATTTTCTATACTGAATACTTCACAGCCAACTGCAAAAAATGAAACTTCTTTTAGCAGATCATGTAACAATCACAGTGACAACACTGATATTCAGAGTAGAACATTAGCTGAACTTGGTAAATATAATAGAAATGGTGAGTCTTAAATAGGCTTTTCTAATGTTTACTACAAGAAACAGTTAGGTAAGCAGAAAGCAAGAGATTAATTACACCTACAAAGTTCCAGCGTTAAAAACATTACACAAATTGTGCATTGTCTCTCACATAGATGTAAATGTAACAAAATAGTGTCCATAAAATGTAAATGTTTTTTACTGCCAAGTATTGATAGGTGAATCAGAATGAATCAGTATTCAGTGCAAAACTGAAAAAGACTGTGCCTCTAATAAATTCAGTACAAGCCTAGCAAAAAAGCCTGCTGTTACTATGAAAGCTCATGTTATCATGAGATTACAACAGACGTTGAGTGAGAATACGTACAAATTTAATGAAATGTAAAAGAAAACACTTCAAATCATAACAAATTTCTGTAGTGCCTTCTATTGCATCTCATCGCCTGCTAAGGGCTCTTGTCACGTTAGCTGCCATATTAAACTACATGGCAGTGCTGCCACAACAACATGACATAAAACTAATTTTTTTTTTACTATAAGGAAGAAACTTGGTTCCATTAGAAAAAAGTTTGGGGGTGGGGTGGGGTGTGCGCGGAAAGCAAGTATTCCCACCATAAATAAAATACAGGGAAATACTGAAGAGTGAATAACGAATTAAAACTGCAGATTCACAGCTCTTCATACACTAGCGCGCACACACACATGCATACGCACACACAGCCACACATATATGCACTGTCACTTACCTCAATAGCTCTCTTTATATATGGTATCTGCGTGCCGCTGTCCAGATCTTCGTTAATTATAAGTCTCCTAGCCCACTGACCTGCTCTGACAACACCATTGCCATGAATTAGGACCAACAACTTGTCAGGATTTGTTAATGCATCTTCACTCATAAAGATAAAGCTCTTTGGTTCACTCTCAGTTGCATCAACCTGCAATTACAGACAACATGCACATGTATGCATCCATAAATTTTTTTAAAAGAACATCTGTAGTTATAAAGTTAGCCACCACATTGATATAAACACTTTCACCATTTAACAACTATTTGTATGAACGTTGTAAGGACTAATATGTGCCCAGTACTAAATAAATGTAAAACTTAAGCTGGTATCTGTGCAATGTAATACTGAAATGTAAAAACACACCACAGTTTAAAACAGTAAACCAAGGGATTTTTAAATTAAAAAAAAGGGGTAAAAAGTATGCTAAAGCTTTGAAACATCAGCTGTTTACAGAAATTTACTGGCAAACAAGAAAGTCTATAAAAGAACAATGTGGGGCAGGCGGAGAATCAAGTAATTTGTCACCTCTGATATGCCTGAAGCAACAATAAAATTCTTACATAATATGAAAAAAATCCTGGAGAGTTCCATCTCAGCCACTTCAACATAAATACCCAATAAGCCATGTAGGAACCAGCATTGTAAATTTCTCTTATTATAAATTTAATAGGATCGGTCTAATAAAAATATAGAAACCCAATTTGGGTCTAAATAATAGGTTCATTAAGAGTCCTGCATCTGGGTCAACGCTAAGTTACTCTGCTGTAGGAACAGACCCACAACCAGCTTTGCTCTCTAGAGCAGGGACAGAACCTGGAATTAGCCTATGGTTTACTGGGTATCAAAGTGGCACTTTTTGTTCCATAAAAACATATGTTCTATGAAAGAGGTCTACGCTTGGTTTAGCAACCCTGGCTCAAGGTAAAAGAACTGTGCTGGTGTAAACACCATGAGAGCAGAAAAAAAGGTCATGCCTACTCATTCTTTGCTTTCTACCATACAGATACATAGAAAAGGACAAACAGAGCAAGCACATCTCCCCGTCCTACGGTACTCCACACCCCATGACCTTCAGGAAAAATCAGTTCAGCATGGATCTCCCTATTTTTTTTAATGCAAATCCTACCAAATATTTTTTTTATGAAGTCAATGAGGCTGCTTGAACAAAAGGAATTGCTGACTGGAAAAACAGCCACATCTCTCTTCAGCATCTGCCATAGCACTTAAGACTTTATTCCATGCTCCAAACTGATGTAACTTCTCATGTGCCATAGCTTGCACTTTCTGCATTGGGAAACATACTTATATTCTTCCACACTCTGTGCAAAAATAGGAAACATGGTAAAAAAAAAAAAAAGTTGAGAAGAGTTTGGAATGTAAGTACAACAGGCACCATTCTGGGGCTGTGGTCAGATCGTGTGGCTGCTTCTGAAGCGGCACACCTTAACATGTAACATGGCTTAGGTAAAAAGCCATACAACACAACCTCAGACAGTACTTGGCAAGATGCAATTGACTTTTGCAAGTAAACTGAATACTTATGATACTGTAATTAAGAAAAAAAACATTGTGAATTTGTATTTCAGACAAAGACATAACTTACCTGTATGTTTTACTATTTATAACTAATTTTTTGTTTAGTATTTAGGAAATACTGGCACTTAATAATCATATGTTCTACATGTACTATAAGATATAAGCAGTTCACACCTCTGGAAGTACATTAATTGAAAAAAGTTAAAATCATCTACCAAGATCATGAAAAATAACTCTTGATTCTCTTCCTCAAATTTATCACATTTAGAAGCTTTCCTTCTCGCTAATTCATCTTCAGACAGTAGTAATTCATTAGATCAAGCTTTCACTAAAGAATGCACATAAAGGTCACTCTGCACAACCTTACTTTATTGACAAATCAGCGTAGAATAACATTTAATGCTAGACACACTGAGTCTGCATAAAGTAATTTGTATTTATTAGCCACCTTCTCTTCTGGACCTACTCATAAACACTTACTTCTGATCCTTTATTTAAACAGAAATTGAATAAATACAGTAACATCCTGAACTTCAATTAGTTCAATTTAAAAATTCAGCATTGTTATTCAGAGGCAATAACAATCTTCCAATAATCTGCAGCTAGGAATGTCGAAAGAATCTAAATTCTGCTGATAACTTGCGCTTTAAAAGTACTGTTTGAAGCTTAATTTTCCTTTCCTCAGATTTATTTTTCCAACACACAACTATACCTTAAGTTTTATGAATGTATGCAGTTACAGTGAATTCTCTGAGTTAAGCACTCTACATATATTATGATGTTTTTAAGGTTTTCAAACAGTGAATTACTTTTTCCATATGTGTTCTGTCTCAAATGAGCTATCACCTCATACAGTAGTACCAGTCTATAGAGTATTTCAGCAGCATACTAGTCTGTATTTTGCACAGCTGCCACCAATATATAGGGTAAGATCAAACTATACTTGAAATCTAATCTTACTGACATTCATGCCACACCACACTGACATTGACCTAATTTTCATTTCGCAGCCATTACCAACCCAAGATGCACGAGACCTGAGTAGGCTCTAGGGGTCTTTTATTTTGTACACTGGAAGTTTTTAACATTGAATATTAAATTTTTAGAGGGAAAAAAACCCCCACTATTTTCCTTATTCCAGTTAAGAAACACAATAAAAATTATGAGCCTAGAGCCTACTAACAAGTGAACAGGTGTAATTTGTTTGCGACTGGAGGAAAGAACATGGCAAATAAATGGAATCGAAACTGAAAAGACTTGAAAAGATTGTGAGAATTGTGAGCAGCTGGTGGAGAGAGAAAACTGCTCATTTGCTTCGCAAGATAAGAATGTCTTCTGTTACGTGGTTCTGCATAAAGCTTGCTAACTCCCTTATGTTACAGTCTTCACAATATTGAATATCCTGATTTATAATTTTTCACTCAAAATTGCAAAAAATCAAAACTGATGATCAATATTACAGGCAGCTAATTAGCATTTGGTCATTACCACAACTAACTTAAACATAAAATCGGTGGTATTTTTACAAAATGAATATTGACTAGTCTTAGGTAATAAAATAGCCAAAAGGAACACGCAGTGGAGCTAACAGACTGTTGTTTCTCAAAGAAAAATAGTTCTTGGCTGTCTAGTAGATCAAGAGAACTACTGAGTGAGGTTTTACCTATTGAAATGAAAGAGCAAAGCATTGGTAAGTTAGAAGATTTTGCAAAGTGAGACCTTTCAATGCCATTGTCAATAAAACATTTAGTAATTATTTAAACTTCCATCTCAAGCCTTCCCAGAAGCCGTTAAAGATGCACTTAATTCAGAAGCACCCTCTATTTGTCCTCAACAGCTAAAGAACAGCAAAGATCAATCACTGATTATGCCATTAAAACTAGAGAAATACAAAGACTTCATCTGGATAAAAAAATTGCAGTCTTCTTTATATTCATAATATAACCTTCAATGGAGCACAAAATGAGAAATCTAAAAGAAATAATTGAACGGCTTCTCCCTGAATATGGATCTCTTAATTTAAATTTTCAAGTCCAGTAGTGTATGTTGAACACTAAGACAGCTACAGTACTTTACAGTACCATTAATGCAGGATGCACCTCAGCCTCCCTGCGTAGGAAAAAATGTTTAGATTTATGTGTTGTCAGAGATGCTGACATGACAAAATAATAGGCAAGCTTTCCTGATTTCCAGACGGCTCTTATTTTCATATCTGAAAAGGGATTTACAAACAATCGTGTCCAAAACTGAAGCTGCCACCTGAGAAAGCAAAATAAAGACAGCGAGTTGGACTTTGCGCACGAGGTTGAAATTAAGAACAGTGAGAGAACATGAAATGCTGTCATCCTAAACCTCTGAAGCATAGCATTTCTGTAACTACTAAAATTATGCTGGGGCAGGGAAGAAAACAAAAAAAGTACTCCATTTAAGACAGTCCTGAAACACATTTCATATATTCAAACATCATTACACCACCTACTTCATTATCAGCTGACAGAGAAAGGAAGGTGAATACACCAACTTTCTCATCACCTGTGACAAAGTACAGAAAAACCATGTTTTCGTATGCACCTCAAAAATGTTCATATGATAACAACATATTTGTAAGGGCCATCTTGGTCCAATCAAGGTCCAGCACCTTGTTTCTGACAGCTGGCAAGCTGCTTCGGGGAGCAGCATGAGACCAGGGTGCTTATGGAGTGACTCTTCCCTGGGTTGGGCAAACAGTAACTCTGGACAATCCCGAGCCAGAGTTGATAAGTGGACAAGCAGGTACCATAGTTCCATGCACCTATCCCACCTGCGTATTGTCAAACGGGGTTTTTTGAATGCATTTATACCTCTCTCCTTGATAGTATTCTGCAGCAATGAGTTCCACCATATAATTGGGACGTATATGAAATAGTACTGCCTCTTTCAGTAGAGATCTCCTGCCTGATAATTTAAACTTGATGCCCCTTAGCTTCTCTATTATGAAAAAAGTGAAAAACCTTTCCCTATTCATCTTCTCTACACCTTTCATGATTTTATAGATTTGTCGTATTCCTTCCTCAGTCATCTATTTTCCAAGCTGAAGAATCTTTGTCTAATCTTTCTTTGTCTGAAAAGCATTTCATGCCTGTGATCATCCTTGTAACCCTCCTCTGTATTTTTTTTTAATTCTTCATATCCTTTTTGATATGGTGTCCAGACTCCATGCAGTGTTCAAGATGAAGGCCCACATAATGAGTGGAACGATGATGTTTTTCTGTTTTGTTCTCAACACCTCATAATTCCTAACATCCTATTTGCTTTGAGGGTTTTTGACTGCCATTGAGCACTAACTGATGTTCTCAGAGAACTATTCACAATCACTCCAAGCTCCTTCCTGAGTTGTAACAGCTCATTTAGAGGCCACCATTGTGTTTACAGAGTGAGTTATTTTCCCCATAATTTCACATTTACCATAATTGAATCTCATGTCATTTTATCATCCAATCATTCAGGATTATGAAATAATTCCCTGACTCATCGCAATCAGCTTCAGATTTAATATTCTGAATAACTTAGAGAAAACAGCAAAGTTTGTTAGTTTCTGTTAATTCCTTTTTTCCTTTTATTTACAGCTATGTCACTGCAGGCCTCAGTAACACTGCACCAGTAACAAATGATTTCATCTGTAAAATACGAACACCTTTTTTACCTTTTAACCAATTCTTAACTTATAAGAGGACTCCCTTATAAGTTATAAGGGAGTTATAAATCCTATGCTTTACAAAAATATTTGGTACACCTCTTGGCAGCTTGTTGGAAAGCCATGTACTTTTCCCGACCAGATCTTTCTTTTTCATGTGATCTCTGACTCCTTCAATGCCTTCTGACAGGTTTTTAAAAAAGAAACCTGTACTGACTTTCCCCCCAGTACATCATTCCCTCCTGATACAGAGGAATCACGACAAATCACTCCTGGAGGCCTTTCAAAGACCATCACATCTTTTCCCATTTCTCTAATGAAAATAGCTGATTCCAGCAGTAAGTTACATACTAGTTGGTTGTTCTGCAGCTTCGTATTTGACTACTTACAGAACTTAAAAACCATCTCATCCTGGAATTTGATTATTGTAAGATACATCAGTTTGTCCTAAGATCTCCTCTACTGATAAAGTGAAATTACAGACAGTTCTTCAGAATTATAACCTGCTTAAAAAAAATACATTAATAATAATCAAGTGTGGAAACTGGACAAATAATATTCGAAATAATTATGTGAGATTTTCTTATTGGAGCTGAGCATTCCTTCTGCGTGCAGTTCATCTATCAGCCTCATCAGCTCTATTACTATTAGCCTCTACAACTGTAACAAGATCCTCAGTTTCACTTTTGGGTCATCTTAGAGTGTTTTTATACATGACTTGCCAGCATTTATACTCTTTCCTACCTTTCCCATTTGCACAGGAAAGTGAACTTTTGCTACAAACTTATTACTTCTATCAGTTTCCTTTACTAGTTTAAATGAGGTTTTTCTGTGTTGTTACTCTGGAGTCTGTCAGTGGTGATTCCATCTTCAGACAGCTTTAATTTTTCAGCTTCCACATGCATTGTTTCATTTTTCTCATGTCTGTAGGCCTCTTTATAACCTATTTCTGACTGTGGTGAGGGCTTCCTACGCATAATACTCATTACTAAAGGATGGCACTCATACCTTGTGACAAATTTTCCACACTGCTCACGATTAAACAGCTGCATAGATTTTGCGAGTACTTACTTTGTTCCACAAGTGCAGTTAAATTATGACACTTTGCAGAAGCTGGAAATAATACACTTGAGAATAGCCTAAATGTACTACTGACAAACTGCATCAGTACATTGGTGGTTACTACATAATTTATAAATCAGAGTAAACACAGATTAATGCAACAGTGGGAGCTAGACAGAGTCATTTTTCTCCCAGGCCAGACACCCAAATCTCACAGCCATGCAGATGAGTCCCCACTTGTGTGACAGAGGTGATGGAGGTATTGTGATACTTACTCCAAGTTCATTCATCTCGTTTTGAAGCTCACAGAGCAGCATTACTATCACACTAATTACATGCATATTCCTTTCTGCAAAGAACCTTCAAAGAAAGTTCCGTAGCCTCAAAATGCAGGCAGTTGAGAGTTTATAAATGACAGCTTCCTGGCTTCAGAGGGAGGGTGACATGGCTTGAGGAGGTCTTTCAACACATCACCCATTGGAAGTACTCCCTGGACCAAAACTTCCTCAACAAAGAAAACTAGTTGTGTACAGAAGTTAGAATCACAGCTTGTACTGCACTGGGGCAGACTGCCACGGTGAACCTGATCGTCTCTGTCTACACAGAGAAGTCTGAAGTGGTAGATGCTTTCTCAAGCGGTCTCAGGTCTGGGGGCATTGGTGCAGCCCACATGGCTCAGCAGGCTGGGAGAGTGGCGGAGGGCTGCTGATCGCCCTTCGGCTGCTTCTCAGAGCTCCTAGCGCAGCTCCTTCTGGCCTGGCCCAGAGACACTTAGGAAAGCCTGGCTGGGGAACCTTCAGTAGTTTGGGCATGTTACCAAAACATTCCCTAAATAACATTCAAGGAATGGAGACAGGAACTGTGAAACGTTACAGAACTGTGAAAGCAAAGGACTTTTTCCTTCCTTAGCCCAAATGGGTTTTCCTCAGCTGAATAAGAAGGACTGGCTGAGAACAACAGTAATGCAAAAGCTTCTCAAAATTCACAAGAATCCTTTATGATATGATGGACACCCTCCACAGCCCTGGCACACTACAGTCTCCCCTACACGTTCCAGTATAGAGTACAAAAATAGCTACACATCATCACAGTATTGCAAGTATTCACAAACACTCATATGTGTTCTTTGGGGAATGCTTCATCACTTCCAAGGCTTGATCAAATATTTTCTCTAAACAAATAAGATGCTGCAGCAGCACCTTATATTACATACATGTTACAAGTTACTGAAAAAGTGTGTTTTCAGAAAAAGACTTGGGAGTAGTTTACTGAAAATCGATTTAAGTTTATTCCTCTGCCTGTAAAAGCATGTTTATTCTCTACATTCAGCTGCAGAGGTCACAAAACATTCACAAATACTCCTCAGAAAGCTTATGGTTCCTCTATCAAAAACTACCACATTTTGAAAATTCTGCAATCTGGTAAGGCAAAGAAGGCTCAGCTGGAGAAATCAAACATGCGAGAAGTGAGGTGGAACACCGTCTCCAGATGCAAGCATATGCTGCATGCAAAGGCAGCGTCCTGAGAGAATGCCCTGCACAGAGCCCTGGCACACCTTGCCTTTATCTGAACCCTCGACTGCAGGCAGATGAACCCCCTTCTTGCAGATGAAAAAAAAAATATAATAATACCCAGGAAAAAATAAAATATTACTTACTGGGAGAGTTACTTTCTTCAAGTGGCATTCCTTCTGCAGTAGTTCATAAATGTATTTAGTAATGATCTGGAAGAAAACAAAAGAAATGCAAATAGATATTAAACCACTTACAGTAATGACATATCCAGGCAGACAACTTAAAGGCTAGCTGGTGAAACTTCTAAGCACTTGTATATGTTCTGCCACTTATCTGAATCCTTTACTATACAACTAATTATAGAACTTGGAGCTTTACACAAAAAAGTCCTCGCTGTCCCTCAGAAAAGGCTGCTTGCCAGTACAAAGAAATTGTAACTGTACCTGTGAATCCATCACGTGCTGCTGTGTGAATAATTATGTGCCTCAAAACTAAGGATTATAACCAATTAATATATACTCAGGGGTACAAGAAAGGCTCTCTTTTGCACAGAAATACTTTAAAAGCATTTTTTCCATAAGCGGGACTCCTGAAACCCTCTCCCCTGCAGGTTCACTTCATGAGCTACATGGAGAGCAGATCTGTAGTCACCCTCAGCACAAGTTGCCTTGCCATTTCTATTCACTGAACAGGGGAGGGATGGGTCAAAGGTTTCTAAATAGAAGAAAAACCCTGACTGATTCCCCACTATGGGGGAGTTTAAGTCTCTTGTCTCCATGTAGAAATAAAATGGAAATTTTAAACCTGAAACAAAAGGAATTATTTCAAAGAGAAGCCCCCCCCCCAAAAAAAAAAAAAAAACCACCCCAAAAAATCAACCTAGTCACAACGAAAGACTTTCCCTCTCAAATGTAACAAAGTTGTTCACACTTCAAAGGCTTGACTAATATCTGGGGAAATTTTTTTCACCTTAATATATTCTAAGAAAAATGGAGATGCAGATGTAAGAACTTTCTAACTATTATTAATTTGGGAATTAAGCTGAGGAACAAACTAAAGCGCTTTGTCCACATGGGGCTGTAAAAATGGTTTGGAAGTAACTGCCTGGATTTCTGTGGCTACAGGAGTTTAAAAAAAAAAAAAAAAAGAAAAAAAAGGAAAATTAAAGAGGAAAAAAAGTGCTCATTAAGAGCCTCAAATGGTGCTTGCCTTCCCTTTAAAGCTCGGGGAACTATGTTTAAATTCCAGACAGGACAAGATCTAAGTCCCGAAATATTAATCCAAGAATATCTGGGTACAAAACCCAGCTGGTATTCTTTAGTCCAACCCCTCAAGGCCACAATTACAGCCATCTGAACCCACAGCATATTAAGCCAGAACAGAAACGTCGCTGTAACAAAGCTTGCAAGTGATGGCATCTTAACAACACGCTATGAACTGAGCAAGTAGGAGCCAGGGTATCATAAACTTCAATTTTAATTTTCCAAATGCACAATTACCAAATAAAGTTTCAATGAAGTCCAAAAGTTTTCATTATGTACATGTGAGCAAACATAATACGCAAATGTTTGGAACACATTTGAACAAATTAGAGGTACTGATGAAAGCTAATTAAAAATGTTGGCGCGTGCCCCTGCCTTCCTTTCACAAAACCCCAAAATCTTTATTAGGATTATGTGAATTCCTTGCTACCCTGCTCAAATATGTTTATTGATAGAATTATGTTCAAAAAACTTTATGGTTTAAAGAAAAGCAGTCTTACTGAACATTACTATCTGCAGCGAAACTGCATTTGGAGAAGGAATTTAGCTGTGAGCGATGAGTTGATTTAAGACATGTTTATCCCCAAAGCAGTATGTTAGGAACATGCATACAGTGTAATTTTACCTTCAGGGCCAAACTTTTTATGGTTCACCGAAATCAACTTCAGTGTAATGCCAACAAGTAAAGCAGTTAAGTTCCTGCAGTCTCAGATGCTGATGTTGTACAGACATTAAAATGAGTATAATGATAATATGGCCTCAAACATAGAAATTTTATTTTTCACTCTAAATCCAGGCATCTACTAACCATCAAAGAACACTTGGAAGAGAAAAAAATTGCTATGAAGGAAACAGATTTTAGACACCACTTGCAAAAACCTACCCTGTTTTGCAGCTATGTGTATCTATTTCTTCTATTCTCTCTCATCTGTTTAGGCTGTGTTGTCTTCAGGGCAGAAGCAAAGCTTCACTCATTTTTTCCGCAGCCTGGCTCAATGGGGCTCTGATCCTAACTGGCTCTTTATGCGCTTCTCTAATATAATGAATAGTGGTATCAGCCTTAAAAATGGGACTGTTAAATCAGCAAAGCGCTCTGGTACAGCAGACTTAACCTAATGAATGCTTTTAATAAGAGTAAACATAGAGAAAGATACAGGAGGTTGGAGGCTCAGATGCAAAGTTGTCAGATTGTGATCCTCAGGCTGCTCAGCTCCTGGATGGTCTCCACAGCACAGACAGACTTGAGGGAAAACTGCCGTGAACTGCCCAAGTATATATGACCACAAGAGGTATTTTTTTTGGCAGCAGAACACCAAAAAGTTCAGGGATACCCTAGCAATGGCTGGTACACCATCAGCTTTAAAGGATGGATGGTGATACACAAGATTTGTGCATTTGAAGCAGCACAAAAAAAGCCCCAAACTTCCCAATTTGAAATCATCATCCTAACGGCCAGGTTTCCTGCATTTAGCATGGAGGTGCCTGAAAAATCTAGCAAAATACTCTCCTACCTAAGAACAGAGCTGCATGTTCTGAAAATGCTACTGATCCAATGTTACTTTTGGAATTTTATGCTTTTAGTTACATCTTGTGATTTTATGGCTGTTCTGTAATTTTGAAAAATTAACTGTTAGAATATCTTTTCTATAGGCATGAAAAAGAGAAGGGAACTGTGCTACATTATTTATGTAACACTAGTTAGACTTACTAATACAAATCTATACCATTTAAATAGCCCCCACTTCTTAAGTAGTAGCTTGTGCATGCTGGTATCTTATCTGTAAGATGTGAAAACCGTTGTAGGATGTTGAAAACTGTCTTGTGATGTCTTGTGATGAGAAGGTGAGTATGGTTACACTCTATGAACTCTTTTAGACTAATCATCGGTCATATGGTTGCTCATGACCACAGGTATTTAGTGACAAAGGCTGTTCAGTCCAGTCTGGTGCTAACAACTCATCTGGAACTACCAAGCAACAAACGGTCCACTGCAAGCCATTCTCAAGGCAAGCTGCAACACTTGCTAGAGAGCCCTACTCGTGTTACTCACACTAACTTGAGATATTTACGCTTTTCCTAAGGCTCTTGCAACAAATAAGGTGTGCCAGCACACTAAGCAGTATGCTGCACTGTAACTGAAGGCAATAAGGTGAGCGGGCAGCACCACGTCTGAGATGGGAAAGGAAAAAGAAGCTTGCCCAAAGTGTGTGATATTTATTGCCTGATGAATGGAGGAAAAAATGGTTCCGTACTTCTTGCATGAGACACTGGAAACTTAACCCCACTTTACGGTTATCTCTGCTCTTCATTCACTTCTAATTGCAGTCCACAAGGAAAACACATCCCAAAATATTGGAAATAGGGTAAATATTGGAAACAAGCACTATCAAGGCATTCTTCTTGCCTGCTCTGAGAACTGGGGGGAAAAAATCAGACACAACCCCAAAATACTTCCATGCCTCTCATCACTTAACTCTGAAAGCAAGGGAGAAATCCTTTCCAACCACAAAAAAGTACTTAGCCTAACACTTCCACCCCTCAAAAAAGCTCTATTCAAACTGTGGGACAGAAGAAACTTTCTTCCCAGCACAAAGTGGTCCTCCTCTTTGGAAGGAAAGTAAATGGCTTACACTTCAACTTGCTGTCAGTGAGCTGAGAAGCCAATGTCCTGCTTTCTGCAAGCCTGAGGATCTTCCACCCTAAATGAAGTCACAGCTTTTCTTATTTTTGTTGGACTAGAAAAACTCCCAGAATGAAGGGGTGCTGATGACAGCAGAGACCACAGCTGAGTGGATCACATCCTGAACAGTAAAAACAGTGGATTACCCTGGGCATTTAAAAACACGAGTACCTAATCTCTGCTGCCATTTCCTCATTACAGTTTGCCTTCATCTACTATGGACAAGGCTGAGAGTAGGAATACATACGGTTCAGGACAGGAACCAAACTTCAGTGCTCACAAGTGCCCTTCTGAGGAGCTTAAAACAGTTGGCCTTCTGGCTAATGTTGGATATAACAGTGTGAATACCTCCAGAAGAACATTTTCAAAGTGCTAGTGGCCACAAATATGACATCTGTGAAGTTCAATAGTCTTATGGGTAACTGGGGGATAGACCTATGTCATGAACAGTCATCCTTCACATGTATCCAGAACATAACCTCTTTTAATTACAGAGACATCAAAATGGATGGACAGCAAAAAGGACAGATAGAGAAGACCACACAGAGAAAAGAGAAGCATGTTGTCTTATGACAGAGCTGAGATATTGCCCGTGAGTTGCTAAATGCTCTGCACAATGGTGGCTGAGACTATAGTCTGCAGAGCAAAACTGAACCTCCAGGCAGAAAGACGGTTCTGCTACACGTAACTGCAGTACACATTAATTGGTACAGTTCTAGCTTCATATGGCTTCTGTTCTTTTAAAATTACATTGTTCATACAGAGGACTTTCTACAGAACTGTTTTCAACTACCAAAAAACACTGAAAAATTCTGTTAGCAGCACGATTTGCGAAATCTTTGCAATACACCATCCTGAAGCTATGTGATCAAAAGATCAGCACCTGCATACAACTATGTGAAAAGAGAAATTAAAGATGAAGAGCCACTAAGACCAACAAGCCTAATTTTACAAAGATCCTGAAGGTACTGAAGCCTAAATGTGATAAGTGGAGACAAATACCAAAGAGACTCTTCGGTGCGCTACATACGGGAGGTCTTTCAACCACAAAAGTCTGGAAAAGAGGACAGACAAAAGCATGCCCAAAGGGCAAGAAGGCAACTCCAAAGCAACTCAGTTTAAAATAATATGCCTCCATTTTGTCTGTAAGAAACTGAAAGAAGCCTTTTAACCTGTATTAAAAACATCAAGAACCAGCCTGGCACACATGAGGAAGAACAGAACCGCAGCTGACCCACCGGTGAACCTTCCCATAACAGAGATAGCCAGGTACACAGCCAACAGATCACAACTCAACAACTTGTTTCATAACACCTACATCCTAATCCAGAGGAGCTGCGTCAGTACATACCACATCAAAAACCATGCTGGGACGCAGTGAAGTGCACTGAGCCTTGCTCGTCGAGCCCCTGCCCCCCTGCTGTGCTTTACAACCCAAGTCCTCTGAATTGTCTTTCCGCTCCCCCCGCCCCCGAGCGTGCTCCCACTTTCAAAACCAGCCATGGGTAACTCTACCCACCATCAGACTATGTGTATGAACAGAACAGCAAACACACTGCAGAGGGAAGAAATGAAAAAAACCAAAGTAAGCTACTCGAGCTTGCAAAACATTTTCTCGAGAGTGAATTGTCTGCTGAAAACATATTAAAAGAAAAGGCACAGGCCCGCCTGATTTGCAGCCGTTCACTTCTAAACCGGCACCTACCAGTAGGCACTGGAAATCATTATCACACGACGACTGTTCATGGATTCACGACAGATGTGAGGAACCCTTTGGTTAGTGCAAACCACAAAGTCCCTTTGAAGACAAATGAAATGCCACATGTCCCTCTTTTCTCCCATATGTGCATCCCTCACGACCAGGACGCCAACAACCCTGTTGAATGGTTGGTGTATGAGTAACGCATGATAAAGAATAAAGCACATGTGACATGACAAAAGGATAAAGCGCATGCGGGCAGTTGATATTATGATCACTCACATGACAGAGGACGGATTACAAAACCTTGGAGAAAGGATAAGGGAGTGCAAGCTGTTAACCCAAGTTGTCCAGACCATTGCCTGCTCCTACACACCTCTAGCAGACTTCTGGGAAAAAAGGAAATGGAGCAAATTACTGGTTACATATATTTTTCTGGTGGACCAGACCCAGCTGGGTGGATCTGAGATTTCCCATATCATGTTCCTCATTTACAGCTATTCCAAACACAAACGGAACCCCATCACCACTACTCCTCCTCCTCTTGTTACCACTTCCCACTACTCTAAGGACTAAATGCGGATGGACACAGAACCGCTCTCTCAGAGTTAACGGAGGGTACTTCCCATCAAGAAAGACGTGTTGGCAAGGATGTGCTTACTCAGCAGATAGGAGGCTTCTGCCTCCAAAAATGTCAACTTGTGAAACAACACTCCTTAAACACCTTATTAGATCACTTGTTTTCATTAATTTTTAAAGACAGTTCTCAAAGTACATTAAAGTGCAGACAGTAAAAGAATCTAATAGCAATAATTTTGCTTGAAAGTTTTTATTAGTGGCCATTATTCTATTACTTTAGAATAACATAGATATTACATTTAAAATCAAGGAGATTGTATCTAATAAAACATAGGTGCAATGGCACTTTTCTTGCTTGACTTCCTGGTTTTTCATTAAGTCCTATCATAAAAAGGGTTAGTACATTATTAGTGTCATTAGTGGTTCATTATTTCTTTATTAATCTTACCTTATGAGCTAACTATACTTTAACCTCAGTTTAATCCCCCACATAAACATATATTACAGAAAAAAAAGAGAAAAAAAGAAGGGAAAAAATTTCAATTAAAAATATTATGCTCAGAAACCACTGAAGTCTGACCACCTCTGTGTTCCACAATAACTCACTCAGATATAATTTGCTGTGCTTTGAGCTGAAGTAAAGAAAAATGGAAAGGTTTTTATTTTTCTTTAGAGAATGCAGAAATATTTCAACCTTAGGTTCACTTGTCAATTCCCACCCTGTCACAGAACTGCACTTAAAATGTGTAACAGCTGAATGTTATGAGTTTACCTGACAAATCCACATATAGGCCAAAATCAACCTCATTTGCCTTTCTGTTCTTTTTTACTAAAGTGATATGTTTGACCTGACTTCGCATGGTACAGCAAGAGATCCATCAGCTCCCCAGACCTCCAAAACACTTTTAACTATCAATTTAGGCCTGACATATCAAGTTACAATCTCTTGAAGCTAACATTCTCAAAAAAAATGGATCTTTCACGGGCACAGAAAGGATACTATTTTCAAATAATCTAAATTCAGCCTCAGAGATTTAGCCCCTCAGCACTAGTATTTCCTAAGAACTTCAAGGCAGTGTACACAGGTTGGAGGTTTTCTCACTAACCTTAAAAATAAACAAGCATAAACCACTAGAAGCGATGCCATTACGAGTAATGGATTTTCTTGTTTTATAAGGTTTGCCTCTACATTGGTAATAAGCACTTTAATGCCAAAAGAGAAAATGAGCACAAGAAGGAAACGATCCTTGTAACATACAGTAGCCTACCCACAACTTTTTCATCTTTGTAGTGTAAGAGCAGTAACGTTCAGTGAAACAAATGCAAAATTAATTCCAACTGACTGCCCTGCGGCAAATCTCAAGTGGTGGGACTGACCCTAGGCTTGCTACTGTGGCTGCCATAGCTTTGGTTGAATGAGCTTTACTTTGACCCTCAAGTGACAAACCTGCCAATAAGTAACAATGAGAGGTGCAAAGGAACTTTCTGACATACTGCTCTTGGACACAGACTTACTTAGGAACTCAGACAAACAAACAAACAAAAAACCAATCCACCATCACCACACCAGAACAAAAAATCCTAAAACCTGAATGGGCTTTCTAAAGTCTCTGTTCACTGCAAGCTTAAAAAAAAAAAAAAAAAAAAATCAATAGCATTTTAAAAATCCACAAAAGACCTCACTTGGATTATAGTGTGGGAGAACAATTCATTAAGATGGAATTGACATTACCTCTAAGGGATTTCTTGAGTTTTCTACTCAATTCAATTCAATCCTAACACATGGGTGTGATATTCTGGATTTGGAGTTGACTGATCACAACTAGGACCTCAAGATCTTTTGAGAGAATTAAATGAAAAACAACAGGGATTTGTCATGAATGCAGCATATACTGTTGATGTAATTTGACCCAATGTTTTGTTACATGGTCTTTGCTGACACCTGTTGGTTTATTTTTTGTTTCTCTTCTTTCTTTCCTTTCCTTTTTAAGAAAAAGCATCTCTGATTTTAGAAACGGCTTGACAATTACTTGGCTTCAGAAATGGCTTAATTACATATGCCATCATATGAAAATTCTCTGTTCTTTTGAAGTATGCATACATACACGTATATATGTATTAGTACCAAGCAGAGGCTTCAATCAAGCACCTTGCACTAGAAGCAATTGAACACCAGCAGAAGGCATGACCTCTATCCCCAAGCTAAGTAAAGAAATAAAGGATGAAAAGGTTGCAAAACAAAGAAGGAAACTACGAAATGCCCAAAGGAATAACAAAGGAACAAATATAAGTAAGCCTTTTAAAACACATTTTAATATACCAATTCAAGAACTAAAACTTAGGATTATTATTTCTAAATTTTGTATTAGATACGAGTTATGAAAAGGGATCTGGAACAAAGAGCAAGAGCATTTTGATTATTCTGACTATTAATGAAAAAAATTTAGTTTCGGTGGAAGGTGGTGCTATGCAGTTTTGAAAGGTTAAAAACACGACATATCAGATTTACATAGTTAAAGCATACCAGCTTTTGTAGTTACAGACAAAAAAGTCAGTGATGTGTCAAGCATCTCATTTTGCCACCTTTGACTCCCTCAGCAGAAATGACCAGATAAATATTCACAGATGGACCCAAGGCTTAACGTTATGTAAATCCAGAGCAGAACTTAAATTAACACCTTCTTTTCACATAGAGATGTCTTAACCATTTTGCCACCGTGCTCCAGCATAGTAGTGGGTCAAAACAAATTGGATTTACATAAATTCAGCTGAAAAGGACCATGGCGCTAAATGTTAGCAGCATTTCTTTTTTCTCTTCCTGGCACAAACAGCAGTTGATACCCTCAAGAACACAAATCACAGAAATGTTTATAGTTTCACTATTAAATAATACTTGCACCTCTTTTTACTAGGTCAAGTAAACCAAATGGATCATGCTGGGGTCATTAACTCATTGCATTCTTAGGCGGCAAACTCAGTACCCTCACTTGCTTTGAGTAACAGACAAAAGCTAGCAGTTAACTTCTAAGAGAAATGGCTAGCTTGCCTTCTGCTTTTCTAGTCCACGGTTATGGTACCTAGTACTCTGAAAGAAACTTCCTCTTAAGGAGAGAAAAACTTGCCCTGAAGGCACTGTGTCTTCTGGGGGTATCAAGCTGAAGGCTAAGAAAACACCCTGGATGTTGAACCTTTTTCCAGCCTTTTTCATCCCTTTTTCAAGACAAGATTTCCTTTTCCTGTTCAACATGGCTGAGCCCATCTAACCTAGCCTTGTGTTCTGCTGGCAGGCAAACTCAGCGAGGGAGCAAACTGCAAAAAACTCGAGGTATGGCAAAAGCCAGGAGAACTTTCGACCAAAAGGTAAGGCTGATCCTTCATATGTGACAAGTGAAAACCTGACACTTTCGCTCTTGTATAAAATACAAGAAAAAATTTAATTTAACAATGAAGTAAATCGTTATTTAAAATGTCTTTATTAGATCAAATTTGGAAAGGTTAACATATGCTTTTTCTACTTTATTTTTAAAACTATCCTTCCAGGAAGAAATATTCTTGGTAATGGAGATTTATAACATAAACTTCATAGCCCATACTACTTATAACAGAGTACACAAATATAATAGAGCCCATACATACATAAAAAGAGGAGAGTATGAAAGGATATTGTTAGTTGCCATGACTATTTATGTTGATGTTGTCCAAAATTCACAGCAGATCCTTTCTTCCTATGAAATTATGGCTGAAAAACTAATGTAGACAATCACGCAGCGCACACATGTCCAAAGACAGCCCATCAGTGTAGTACTTCTCATTACGCTACGTGGGCACAAGTATTGGCAGAAGAGGAAAAACAGCAAATAGTGAAGCTCTACAAATGACTGTGTTTTAATGAATTTTACCTGTATACTTCATTTGGGAAGGAATCGCATTATTTCCCAACCCAACCACCAAGATACAGGCCAATTACATATAAAACATGACAGTGACTAAGAAGGATCACAACAATTCATGATTTTATGCAAACCCCAACTATAGGCTTGTGTCTTCAACCTTCTACTGAATACAAATACTGTGAAAAGAAAAGTTTTGGGGTTCTTTTGTGTCAAATGGGAGATGCCACAAGCTCTGATGGAAATTTTGCATTAAAACAGTAAAATGCTTAGCACGACCGACTTAATAAGCAATTATTTCTAAAAAGTCTGTGAAGCTACGAAACAGACGGAGTCAGAAAATACTGTGTAAAAGCCTGTTCCAATGTCCATTTATAAACCATGTGACAAGGACTGGGGCACATGTTCATGTTGGCGTCTGGCAGTTTTCCAACAGAAGTTTGCGTGATGGGATCCTCTGCTCTTTTGGAGGGCTGGGGCATGCAGACATACAGCTATGTTTGATTAGACAAGTGGTTCAATTACAGTAGTTACCAGTACAAAAATGTATCAAGCAGGAAGCAATGACAATTCCCACTGAACATTGGTATCAAAATACTGTCTGAAAAGGAAACTTCTTCCTAACATCCGGTTTATGTAGTTTTCATAATGTTTCATAGAAACATTAAGTAGGCAATTTTATCACCCAGATACACGTAAAGAAAATGGACATCCACAACAGTTAGCAGCAAGCTCGTGTGCAACTTATAATTATACCACAGCCGCTAGCCTGCAGAGTTCTGTGCAGAGTTCTATGTTCGGTGAAAGGGTATTATAAAAAGACAGACACATGAAAGACCTTTAAAATTCATCATATATCAGATAAAATAAAGTGACCCCAAATAACAGTCAAAAGAACACAATGAAAAGGTGAGATTAGGAATCAGACAGATCTTTTGCCTGAAAGCAACTTGCTCTATGACAAGAGAATCTGTCACAATTATCTGTATGCCATGAGAACAAAGCAGAGAACCTGCACTGAGGATGACCTGTCCTCTACCAACCACCAAACCATATTTATTGTTCTACATGACACACGGTGCTGTGACCACATACCGACTAAGCGTCTTCGTTGCCACTGCTATCTTCTGTCAATAATGTGGGCAAAGGGCACAGAGGCTGATGGATGCTCCCCCTTTGCTCTGCTCAAGGCCTAATCCCGACAGAAGAGGCAGGAGACCAGCACATCACCGCAGAGCACGGCAGCAAGTAGGCTGGCAAGTGACAAGTCATCGCATTACCATCTACCACTTGTCTATAGCCTTGTTTTACATCTGCTGCTTTTCCACTTTCCTCTTCTGCAAACTGAGGCCAAGTTGTAAACTTGTGAACCTCTAGTCTGGTTGAGTTGCTGGGCATGTCATCACACACAATGGCAGGTCAGTGTGCTCGTGACTCAGGCTTGGGAAGTGGCTTTTGCCGACTGCTCCGGCATCCAGGAGAAGCAGAACCTGCAGAGGGCCAGCAGCTACCATAGAGGCACTGGCAGCTCCCGGCGGCACCCGCAGCGATTCACGGGCAATGGCATGGCGCAGGCAGACAGTAACCTACAGCTTGCCATCAGAATCCCATTTTTGTCCCCTAATTGATGGCAGAGCCCAAGACTTTTCTCAAGTTAATGAAATGGAAGCTTTGGGTTTTTCAAACAGTAAAATGCCTCCACTGATACTGGAAACAATTACTGCTGCTCCTTTTGATACTCAGCCAAATAATCTGTTTTTGGCTGGGTTGAGGGGAAATGAATATTGTGGCTTCTCCTGCTATTTGGGCTGCTGGCTAATGTGCCTTATTTTCACAACACAATATTCCTAAAATCATGAGTTGTAATGAAAGAGCAAGAACATATGCACTCCTGAATATTGGAAATCAGCCCCAAATTACATTACTACAAATCTGAGTTAGGACCCCTTCTGTTACTGAATGTACCCTGTCCAAAAAAAAATCTTTATGAAACAGTACTAAAAATGTGCATCAACCTTCACTTCCCACTTGCATTCATCTTATGATTTACTTTCCTTTTCACTTCACCCATACTATCTCCAGGGTTACAGGCTATTTTTATGTCAAAAATTATTAGTAGGTCATGTAATACTGCAGCCAAATGAATTCTGCTTTCTAATGCATCTGACACTATCCTCAGTTGGTTTCCTGTGCAGGTAGAAAGGTAAGCCCAAGAAACCGACAAATACAAAAATCTAGTGAGCATTTTACCAAAGATTTTAACTTTCTAAAAGGCAGTGGAAGAAAAGATATTTTTAAATTCTTAGGCAGACTGTGAACTGAAGTCAGATTTGTCTTACAGACAGACCAACGAACACCATCTTATGGATTTACTTTGGAATTATCCAATCGTACTGTGTCTGTATAAACAAAAATTTGTTCCAGAAGGAACTATTAATGATGTTGTTTATTACTTTGCAGTTTTAGTGTACTGATGCAGACTGATCAAACTTGAAGCCATATACTTGCAACTCAATATGCACCTTGATCATTTCCACAAGCCGATTTCAACATACTTGCTCCGAAAATTATTTGAATTTTATCTACCTGCAACTATACACATCTGGAAATATTTTTGCATACTAGGCATCACCGTGATGAAGAGCCTTGAATTATGTTGACATATGCAAGAACTGATCAGACCTCTCACTTCCAGATTAATCCCTGCAAAGTCCCTAGCAAAGCAGCACCCAGTGCTCTCTTGACACTCCCAAAAATACTTCAGTGAGAAGAGGTGTGACACTGTAAACTGAACAGTAGATCGAAACCCAGCACAAATGAGAGCTCTGTTCCTGGCTGACTGCGATGGATACAAGCTCATGTTATCAAACAAGCTGTTCTCTTTTCTATTATAAATTGATCTCAGGGCACACACTCTCTTAAAGTGCACTTTTGCCAAACACAATGGAGTTGAGCAGGGGTATATACGCTATCAGGGCATAGTTTTTCAAGTGTACCATGACACGCGTCTTGAGCATCAGTTGGTGGAAGGCAATGTATGCTCTCAAACCGAAACCTCGAATAACAGAGGAACCTGGGAGCAGGTGGCAGGATCCATACCAACAGTAGCACTTGACAGAACCATCGCTTTGATACAAAAAAAAGCAAACAAAAAAAGTTTGAAAGCAAACAAGTGTTCTTTCTTCCCTGAGTCCATGTCACACACTGGCTGTAACAGTCTGACACTCAGGACCCTTTCTGAACAACCACTTAACAGTTGTGTGCAGTTTGTGACGCTCCTTCTGAAGTTTTCCTACTGTACTTCATGAAACCTCAGTGAATTGTTACAACTGACCACCTTACAAAACTCAGAAACCAGCACGTTTTCCCCTTTAGAAGTCAGCTTCACAGCAGGATGAGCCTACTCCCATCCACCATGGTCATTCCTCTCACACCTCCGTCCTGCTTTCGGCAGGGGTAGAGTTAATTTTCCTCTTAGTAGCTGGTGCAGTGCTGTGTTTTGGATTTGGTGTGAGAATAAGGCTGCTAACAGATGTTTTTAGCTGTTGCTAGGTAAGTTGGGATACTTTTCAGTTTCTGGGGCCCTGCCAGTGAGAGGGCCGGGGGGCACAGGGAGCTGGGAGGGGACACAGCCAGGACAGCTGACGCCAACTGGCCAGAGGGACAGTCCATACCATGGGGCATCCTGCTCAGTACAGAAATGGGGGGGTTGGCCGGGGCCAGCCGATTGCTGCTGGGAGGCTGGCTGGGCATCACTCTGCGGGGGGCCAGCAGCTGGATGTGCATCACCTGGGTTTTCTGCCTTCCCTTCAGATTTCATTCCTCTCGTCTTCTCCTTCCTTTGCATTATAATTGTAATTTATTATTAATGTTTTTAATTTATTTCAATTACTAAATTGTTCTTATCTCAAGCCTTGAGTTTTACCTTCCTTCCTGATTCTTCTCCCCATCCATCAGGGCAAGGGAGCGAGCAAGTGGCTGCACAGTACCTAGCCACCAGCTGGGGTGAAACCACAACAGCCTCACAGGAGACAGTTTCATCTAGGGTCTCCTGTCTCCCAGGAGGTTCCACCACCAGAGTATGCAGACAGAACCCTGTAGAAACCAATCACAGTTAGGGTCAACTACAGTCTGCCATTTTTAAACTCATCAGCCTGATGTAATTTTGAAGCTGCCTATGCTTTGAGTTGACTGGAAGTCGGTTGACTGCCGAATGCCCAGAGATGCAACAAAAATTATCCCGTGATTCTAAGACAAAAATCAGTAGCACCATTAAGACAGGAGAAGGCTGTGCTGCCCTTCAGCCAGACCGGGGCAGGCTGGACGGTTGGGTGTGGAGGAACCTCATGAAGTTCAATCAGGTCAAGTGTGAGGCCCCACAGCTGGGGAGGAACAGCCCCACACACCAGCACAGGCTGGGGCTGATGAGCTGGGGGGAAGCTCTGTGCAGAGGGACCTGGGAGTGCTGGTGGGCAGCAAGACGCCCATGGGCCAGCAGAGTGTCCATGTGGCCAAGAAGGCCAGTGGGATCTTTGAGGGCATGAGGAGGAGCGTGGCTGGCAGGCAGAGGGAGGTGATCCTCCTGCTCTGCTCTGCCCTGCTGAGGGGACTGGAGCACCTCCTTGAGTCAGCAAGCTGCTGTGTGGTGCTTGGCTGCTGGCTGGGGTTAAACCATGACAGTCCTTTTTGGCACCCAATATGGGGTTCGAAGTGTTTTGAGGTAACAGATTTGATTGGAATGTGCTAGATCAAACGTACAGCTGTTATTGCTGTTTAGCTATTAAGAGGCAGGTTTCTGTGCTTGCCATGGGGCTGCTTGCCTTACTGTACATCACAGTTCAGTGCTCATTTAGTGGCTGCTTCTTGCTTTCACCGCTTGCTGTACTACTTATCATCTACTATGCTGTGCCCAGGGACATTTTGACAGTCCCCTCCCAATTTTGTGTGCCCCTACAGCCCTCTCACTGGCATGGCCCCAGAAACTGAAAAGTTTCTGACTTTGTATAGACATTACCTAGCAACAGCTAAAAACATCTGTTATCAGCCTTAGTCTCACACCAAATCCAAAGCACAGCCCTGCACCAGCTACTAAGAGGAAAATTAACTCTATCCCAGCTGAAAGCAGGACAAGGGGACACAGCCAGGACAGCCGACCCCAACTGACCGAGGGAATATCCCATACCATATGACATCATGCTCAGCATATAAAACTGGGGGAAGGCAAAGGAAGGGGGGATGTTCAGAGTCATCTTCCAGTAAGACGCTTGCCTTCCCCAAGTCACCGTGTGTATGATGGAGCCCTGCTTTTCTGGAGATGGCTGAACACCCACCTGCAGGTATAAAGGCATACAAGACTTCAACACAATTGTGCTGAACTCTAGATGCATAATTTTTGACTGCCTGGGTATGTGTGCCTCTCCTCTAAAGATGAGCCACACAGGTTTCTTCATCCCTCGCAAAGACCTCTCCCATTGAGACATCAAGAGTTAAATGGAAAAAAAAGACATCACCCCTTTTCACATTAATAGGTTTAGCCACAAGGTAAATTCTTGTAGCCCTTTGCTGGAGACAGTGTTACGCCCACATGGATACCCAGAACAGAAAAAATATGGTCCTTGGCCATTACCATAATATTGCATGAGCTTCACAAGTACAAAGCGTGTATGGATTACAGTGACTGATCTTGCCCCATACACTTTATATGTATGACAGAGAGACTTGCTTCCCTCCTCCTGCTCTTGACTCGGGTAGATAGCACATGTGATATTTACTGTATCAATATTTCAGGAATGTGTATGACAGTTATCAGTCATTTGGCTGGCAGAAACCCCCAAAAGGTGCATTCACTACACAGGCAGCTGTAATCCTCGACTTATCAAACATAACGACAAACCACTGTAATACTGGAAAAGGATTCATGAGTTCCAATATATCTTGGTCACTTATTTAAACGATATTCTGGCCATTCACATCTTTTACACATGCTGACTTTCAGGGTAGTTGCTTTCAGAGACATAGCAACATTTGTACACACACATATATGGGTGTACACACTGAAGGAGCTCAGCTAGTATCTCTTGAGTGCTGGGTATGCTGGGTACACTGTTTTCCAGTCAACACTTTGACCTCTGTGAAAAGCATACCCTCTTTGCAAAAAAAATGACAAATCTTTCCCTCAATTAAAGATCTATGAAGTTTTAAGGTGAAGAAAAACCACAAAGAACTTGTGCAACTATCAGCATTGTGTCCTGACATCTTTGACACTTCATTCTGCCTCAACAAAAGCAATTTCTACCCTAGAGTTTCATCATTTCTATTTTGCTGACAGCTATTTTAGCATTAATCTCCACCTCCACTGCTACCTGCAGTTTCATACAGGTTTTTAACTAGTACACACAATATTTGTTTTAAAACTTAGAAGCTAAAAGCCTCTGTAAGTCAGCAGTACCAGAAATGTTCACTTCAAAAATTCAATTTGCACTGCCACAGTATCAAGTAAAGCAGGATTAAAAAGTTGTTTCAATAAAAAGGTAGGGTGGTTTGGCCCTGGCTGAATGCCAGGTGCCCACCAAAGCTGCCCTGTCACTCCCCTCCTCAACTAGGCAGGGGAGAGAACATACAAGGGAAGGCTCAAGGGTCGAGATAAGGACAGGGAGATGGCTCACCAATTGCCATCACAGGCAAAACAGACTTGGCTTGGGGAAAATTAGTTTAATTTATTACCATTCAAATCAGAAAAACACCTTCCCCCCACCGCTCCCTTCCGCCTGGGCACAGCTTCACCCCCAGTTTCTCTCCCCGCTCCCCGCCGGCAGCGCAGGGGACAGGGAATGGGGCTGGGGTCAGTCCCTCAGCTGTCCCTGCCGCTCCGTCCTCCTCACACCCTGCCCAGCCCCAGCCCGGGGTCCCCCGCAGGGCGCAGCCCCCCAGGCCTCGTCGGCCCCAGGAGGGTCCCCCTTGCCATGGAAACCCACGACAAAATGGTAAGAAAACACAAATATATATATATATATTTTTACAAGATTTGAGATCAGCTGCAACAATCAATCTTGATACATTTATTGGCATAGAAGAAACTGAGTATCAAACTCCAGATGATCAGGCAGTAAGAATGCTTATACTTTGCAACTACTTTCATTTAAAAATTTCTTCTGGTTACCTGTCCTAAATCATTTCTTTTGCTTGAACCTTCTGCCTTCTTATAATCTTAATAAACTACGAGTAAATTCCTTCTTTCATTTATGTCGTTACCTGAGATGGCAAAACCAACTATAGCAACACTCCCTTTCTTATGCTTGTTTTATCAATATTACATGAAAATAAAATACTTAGTCTCCGTTTTAAGTTTATATTTTTTGTATAACCAACTTCACAGAGTCAAAAGTACTTACAATATCCAAAAACGTACCTCACCTAGAACGGCAGCTTACAGTGGACAAACATCCCCTTTTCTTACATTTAGTATTTTCCCATCTTGCTTAAACATCAGCTTTAAGGTCTATTGCACCAAAATCCTTTTATCAGCATATGAAAAAGACACATGACTAATGCACAAAAATTAATTATGTCTTAAAACCAAGTTCAGGTTATAGAACCTAACAAAATTACTTTCAGATATATTTTACACACTTATTTATACTTTTATGTGAAATTCTCACATGCATTCTGACTGGGACAGACACATGTCAAGTTTCAGGTTAAAAAATACACTTAACAGAGCCATATATAGTGGAAATGAGGACAGAGGCTTAATTTTTGATTTCTAGAAGAATGAATATTTTAATGTAATTTTTCCAGAATGTGTTATGTGGTGTCAGATCTGCACGGAACTAAGAGAAAGTTACCGTAACATCTATATAATTTACTCTGCTGGAAATAAGGCAAAAACATATGCACACACACCCCACTTGCAGTTAAATCTGTGAATAGAGGCAAATTCTTGGTTTTTCTCCTCAAAGATCTTTCTTATCTTATTACCAACAATATACTCAGAGGAACTCAAGGATTTGGCATATATACAGGAAAGAGTTAAGATGTGCAATTACCCAAAACACACAACAGGCAAATGTGGAAATGGACACTATTTCTAGAGGAGCACGATGCTTTCCTGGATCATTATGGACAGGAAAGTGCATGAGTTAAGATAAACAGCTATGTATCAAGCCTTTCAAAACCCTAAGTAACCGACCTACTGAACTGATCTTCCTTTATAGTCCTAACTGTATCTAACAGCTTCAGGCATGCTAACTGGGTATTTCTGCTCCAGCGATGAACAGAAGATAACAGATACCAAAATTCAGTTGTGATTGAGTTAATGAATTGAGCAGCTGGAGCATCTTAAAGTAATTTTAGGTTGTTTGCACATACAGAAATACAACGCTCTATTGATTTATAATTGAATTTTTTTCCTTTCAAATTATTCCTATTAAGGACTGACACAGCTGATACAGCTTTATTAAAAAATACCACTAGTCTGCTGAATTTTAATAAAAATATTCCCAGAAAAATGGATTATATAGGTCTCTCGTTGAAAACACAGAAAGTGTTAAGTTCTTCATCTTGGAAAGGCTGAAAATCCTGTGAAAGAGAAGTAACTCTTCTAGAGTTCTGCAACTGAGGTAAAATAAACATATTTTAAAAGGGCTGCTTGATGAAGGCAGTAATCTACATATCTCTGGTTTTCAAAAAACTCCTGCTGAAACAGTGGAAAAACACTTTGCCTTTCATAGAAACTTTTAATATCACTAATTGAAACAAGAATGGAACATTCACAAGACAAGTATGAACCAAATGGTTTCATCACATAGGCTGATCTGTATTCTGCCAAAGCACTACTTAAATATATACTTTTCTAGTCATCTAGTTGGCAAAACCCAGGTTTTTTCACCACTCCTTTAACAAAAAAATAAGCCAACTATACCCCATCTTACTCCCTTGCTGCAAACTCTCTGCTGATTTTGGAGTTCACTGTTCATTGTTTTTAGGTGGGAATGATTAATAAGACCAATGATAATCCAATTTTGTTCTGCTGTGCAATAAATCTTGGTTTTTTCCTAACAAGAAAAAAAGACAAATAAAGGAATGGATATGTTTAGATAAAAGGTGGGTTAATTGTATTTTTGATTTCAGCTACATGAAAATGGTTGGTACAAAAGTTTATTAAGAACTGAGAGTCTGAACTTCTGCATATAAACTCAGGATGGCAAGAATGGTTCTAATTGAACTAAAGCTGCTGAAGGTTTTATTTTTAAAAAGCTCATGATTAACTCATTGAAACACTCCCCCTACTCCAATTTTTGTCTTCTTTTTAACAATTAGTACCATTCTTTGAATTGCAGCAACTTGCAAGTGCTTTATAAACAACCATCTGCCTTATTGTATCTTCTCTGCTTTTCACTGTTTATCAATTTAAAAATGTAAAACACATTTATCAACACATTTATCAACAATGTAACAAATTCCCATCTGGGTTTATGAGATGCTCATCATTTCTTTCAAGAATCATGCTAACAATAATTACGAAACTATCTCTGAACCTTTCGAGTACTGTCATGTTACTGTGATAAACCAACCTACTGCCAATTGCTGCCTACAAACTAGAAGAGTTCACTGAAGCACATCTGACATAATCATTCCAGTAAAAAGTCTTCACAAACAGCAGATTTTGAATGCAGATTTAGCATATGCAAATGAATATACTGCATGCAAAAAAGATCCATATTTAAATTTAAATTTCCTTAGGTACTATTAAGTAGTCTTCAATCCTTGCTGTCTGTCCATCTACTTCACTCACCTAAATGAAATGCTGAAGATAAATAGATTGTTGAAAGCCGAAATCTTTCTAAAATTCTAAAGACAATGCACATACATGATTTAGATTATTTTTTTTTGTGCTGCCCCTACCAGCATTTTCTCTATCTTAGGCATTGGTTAAACATGAATGAAGTAAAAGGACTGGAACCTTAATAAATGTATTACTTATGGCTTAGGAACTACCATTACAGAGAAACTCAGTATTCTGCCCCAATATTAGGTGCTTTATCCAGTTGGCGTGAAGTTTTCTGACATCTTTGTTTCACACTTGCTTATCAGAAACTGAAAAAAATCAAGTTAGCATAAAAATAACCTGTAATCAATAAGCCATAGACTCCTAAAGAACCGTATTTATAATAGACTTTGGTGTCCAAAAAGTGATTGGTGTCATTTAGGCTCTTCCTGCAACTGGTATATTCAAAAGTATTCCACGTGGATTCTTCTCTGTCTAATAAGAAATGAGATCACACTTCACTGCAAAGATCCTGCTCAATCTCTTTCTTCTGCTCAACTGTCTATTTTTGTCCAAACAGTATGACTCTAAATATTTTTCCAACATTTATTCCATGGTAAAGTTTTGCTAAAGCAAAATAACCTTCTGCAACATTCATTAGTAGATGGGGCATGACTTGCACAGAAATAGCGCTATCAAATTGCTTCCAAAGACCACCTAAAATGGGATTTAACCACTTTAAGTGTGGTGGAAATATTTTAGTTAGGCGCTTTCACTCTATCTTTGAAACAGCACATAAAGTTAGGAAGAGTTTGTTAAGTTTTCAGTGAGGATTTTTACTATCCCCATGAAAGTTTACCCTTGACTGTAATACAAGACACTGAAAATCTTCAATTCACACACACACACACACTTAACAGACACCTGTTAACTATTTGGCATCTAATCTCTTTGAACAGAACAACCTCTTCCATGGCCCTAGCCAAGCAAGCATCCCAGGAAAGAAAATGTCCGTGAACCTGTCAGTAGATGACATCTCTATTTATTTTGTCCTGTTAGCAAGACAAATTTTTCCAACCATTAAATAACTAACAGCAAATACATAATAGTAAGTCAAGGTACACAAAGGTAATTTTGCTTAATACATGGTGTGCAGCACATACTTTAATATATTAAAGTCTCACTAGCCAGAGAAAATCTGGAATGTTTAATGATAAACTGTCTGTGCAAAGAAACTGAAACTAGAGTGTAAGGATTTCTACTAATCATCTGCAAATTTTATTTGGAACTTGATCCTGCAGCCCTTATTCACAAGATCAGACCTATTGAGTTTATTCACATGAGCTTCGGCTGCAAGATTGGACCTTAAGTACTATCAGGTGCACGTGCAGCCTATCATCAGATTTTGGGTTATTCATGTAAGAAGCTATCCTTTCAAATGCAGACTACTTAATGCTTCCTTCTTCATTAACTTACATGTCCTCTTCTGCTGCTCTATGCTTTCATTTGTGCTATGTAAATAGCTTCTTTCTCTCAGTCATCCAAACAAATAATGCTCTTTGCAACCAAGGAGGAAATTAGTAGCAGGTGAACGCTTATTTTTTAAATTATGTTGAGACCAAGCTGTTCTTTAACTTAAAGGAGATCTGGGAAAAAAAAAAAAAAAAAAAAGTATCTCATTTTACTACTTAGCAATCTTAATTATGGGTTGTCATTGTCAAAATTCTACATACTCATTTTTTTTCCCCCCACACAAACATTAACCTTGATGGCTAATCTACTTTATGATGAGTTGGACCTAACATTGTGCGCATCCATTAAAGCCGTTTATTTAGTGGGACGAGACTTCTCTGATTATGTAAAATTAACTGTATCTTGTCATACACAAAACATGCAAGATATTTCTGACTTAGGTGTTCTATTTCATTACTTTCCGTATCTGTTCAACATGAATATAAGGTGTTTTCTTGTGCTACGGTGTGGTAACTGTAAAAAATAACCACAATTCTTCTGCCACCTGCTTATACGCTTCTGTAGGTCAGACAGCCTGCAATTACAAGAGATGGCATACACTAGTGCTTGAACAGGACCACAGCAGAGGCATTTACATCACAGTCCACATTATAATCCACATATTTACAAATTCTGTTTGACTGACTTAAAGACATGAGTAGGCGAGCTGTCAGTACAGGTAAGTCTCTTCAACAGTGATGGCACTCACAAAAACCTCTGCAAATTAAATGGCCTCCAAGAAATCACCAAATTATAATTACCCAGTGCTAGAACTGTAAGAGACATGCAGAGGGACAGACAGTAACTGCCTACTGATGCTAGGGATACTCTGCTTACTGTACGACTATGGAAGGAGAATGTCAACATAATTTTTTCATATGAAATCTTGTTATCAACACAAACGGCATGACTGGCAAAATGCAAGGTAAAGTCCCAACAGCAGATTTTACTTTTACAGTTACAGCTAATTTCAGAGTCATGATGAAGCAGAGGCTGAAGCTGACTGTTGGCAATTTCAGTAGCTACAGTATCAATTGAAAGCACGGTACAAACAATGAACATAGACATGTACTTAAAATGCAAGGAGACATATACATCATGTGAGTCTAGTCTGGAGTTTAACCTAGAATCCAAATCTCTAACTCCTGGCCAGGGGAAAAAAAACCCCAAAAACCAACAATCAACCTTGAATGGGAATGGTATGTCTGCAACAACTGAACTGTTGTCACAAAATTGTTCTCAATCGTACTTCAAACTTGCCACATGGAATAATCGGCAGTTAGAAGCAGCTGCAACACCATGTTCTGTGCACTTCTGTTGCCATTTTAATTTTTAAAAAGCAAATGGAGAGGCTCTCCACGAAATTCAATGCCGCAATAGCAATGACTGAACCAGAATCACAAAATTATGAACAGTTCACTAAATTGTCTATTAGGAGCACATATCAAGAGGCTGCAGAACAAATTGTATGCCTGAAAATAACAGATCAATGAATGAAGAATAAAGAGATGTAAGAAGTGGAGACGTTGACGAACCATTGTAATTTGTGAAGAATCAATTTCCATACAGCCAGAGTAATGGCAGAACATCACAGATAGCGTATTCATGACTTTTAACAGCAAAAAATCATGGATTACCAAATGGAAATTTATTAATGCTCCAAGGAAGAGAGAATGATGCTGTAACAAGGTCAGGAAGTACACCCACTCCTTAAAATTAGCAAAACACAGTAAAAGCAGACCACAATATATATGTACAGTGAAAAAAAAAAAAAAGATGCCTTGGGCAGGACGGCTATATCCTTTAAAAATTAGAAAACCAGCATACAATGACTGAGCTAACAATGGAGACACTGAATACATCAAACACTTTTGTCTGATGATACAAGTCGAGCTACTTTATCATCTCACTGTATGTCCACCTACATATATGTTCAGCAACAAATACATATCAGAGAACTCCTAAAGCCAAAGAATGATGTTTCAAAGCAAAGGCATAAGGCCAGATTTTACTACACCACCTTACAAATTATAGGAGCTGCTTCTTCTTACACTATTACAGTTTGCTAAATGCATCCTACCCCAGACTACAAAATCAGAGGGCAATATACTGTTTCTGTACTATTCAACATTTGCATCAGTGATCCACCAATCTATGGCGGAAAAGGCGGCTTTATCTATGTGAACAAATGCCAATGGTCTTGCTGGTCAGCGTCGCCTGTGTTCTATATGAACAACCATAGTGCCAAAACCAGACAATGGAGCATTTATAAATTTGTAGCTTGTTGGAAGAACTGTGTAGTATCAAGCACCTCACAAACAACAGACAAACACAGATGTGTTTCTTTTTTTCTCTAAACCTACAAAACAAACAACTGAAAACAATTCACCCTGTCAGATTCCTGACCTCAAACCTTCCTTCCTTTTTACCTACCAATAGAAATTAATCGCACTTTCAGAGATCACTCAAACCTGGACTTGGAGAATGATAAGGCAAAATGCACAAAGATCACAGATGTAAGGCACCCACTTCATGAAAACATCCACCTCCGGGTTAACCGAAGATCACAAAAAGTCATTCGTTGACACAGAAGGCTCAGACACAACTTATACGATCAATGTGATCAAGTTGGTGCCACTTTATTAAGGGATACACAGCAATTTATACTCTACAGGTGCTATTAATAGACCCACACCGATTTACACCCCCAGCTAAAAATACACACGCTACGCAGGCTTTGCTATGTAAAAGGTGAGAGGTTAAAACTACTCGTTCACACGCTTCCACCTCCCCCATGATCGGTCCCGGTGTGGTGACCACATGCTGCTCCCTCCTTGTGCAAGCATCCTGGTTTTTCTCATCTTTCTGTCCACCTCTCTTACCTCTCCGCGAATACACGGTTTCTCTGTCTCCCTTGGCCTTGCATATGTCCTTCACAACACCGGCAGCTTCTTACAGCTTTGGCCTGCTCGGCCTGCTATTACAACAAAGTTACTTGGTCTGGATTGCTCATAATATGTCCGTTGTCTTCCAGCCACTCCACAGTCATCCATACTACTATGGGTGGAAGCCGTGGCACTCACTACTCATATGCACAGAACGAGAAATTTTACAATGTTGCCAAACACATACAAGAAGGTGCGGTCGCACAGGAACCCATACAGACACACACTAATCCTTACAGGGGTCTCCTGTCCAACTCATTTATTTGGAAAATGGGGATACTGGAACAATATAGGCACACACAAAGGTCTGCACGCGCTGGCTGTGCAACAGGTGCCAGTCTGCTTCCTGCTAGAAGAAACCTGTATCAAGTAACTTAGACAATGCAACAGATTGGGTGATAGCACATCCCCTGTTTTGGAAAAACATATAGCTGAGGTGAGAAGTAGCAGTCCCCATCACCCCCTTCCCCGCCACAGTCCTTACAGGAACAAGGAGGAGGAGGTAAAAAGCAGGGTTCTTCAATTCCTGGCAACAGAGCTCTAACAGGACAAAGCGGTGCTGAACAGCTGAGCAGCTCCAGCACAGAGCCCAGGCTGATCCCTGAATGAAACAGAGGGGCTCAGTGAGCACAGAGCACCAGATCACCACCCCATGGAGGTTAAGGACAGATGGCATGCTATTCCTGTTAATCAAGACAGGCAGAGACTTCTGCTGTGCACTCTTTTCTTGAGCCTGCATGCTCAGTGCCTACAGAAGTTCCCAGAGCCTATCCTGCTATACTTGGAAAAGGCCATGTAATTAGATATTTCTTCAGCTTTAACAAATGCACTCTTGGCAGCATGAGAAACTATATGAAACTGTTTGGTGATAAATTTAAGTATATACTTATTTATCCATCCAAGAAACTCAATCAAGATACTTTACACTGTTTACTTCGCAGTAGTGTAGGACTGGCTGTCATTTCAGACATTTTAGTCTTTTTACTCCAGTACAGAAGTGTATTGACTGGGAGTGCACAAGAACCTGGGAGGGGGGCACAACTGAGACAGCTGACCCCAACCGACCAAAGGGGTATTCCATGCCATGTAACGTCATGCTGAGCAATAAAAGCTGAGGGAAATGCGAAGGAAAGGGGGACATTTGGAGTTATCTTCCAATAAGGTATTTGTCTTCCCAAGTCACCATTACACATGAAGAAGCCCAGCTTTCCTGGAGATGGCTAAACATCTGCCTGCTGATGGGAAACAGTGAATTAATTCCTTGTCTTGCTTTGTTAAATGCATAGCTTTTGCTTTACCTATTAAACTGTACCTCAGCCTATGGATTTTCTCACTTTTACCCTTCTGACTCTCTCCCCCCTCCCATGGTGGGGAGCAAGCAGGAGGCTGTCAGGGGGGCTGAACTGCCCTTGGGGTTAAACATGACAAAAAGAAAGTTTAAAAGACAAAATGTCTAACCATGTGCAAACAAACATATCTCCAAGTATCTGAATTACTGTGACAGGTGTAAGTGGGGAATAAAGTGTTTAATCCTTACTAAAACAATAATACTAATGAAAGTGGACAAGCAATGGGGCAAAGGCAGTTCTGAATGGCATGCCATGATGATTCCAACAGAAACCGCCAGGCAATATCATGTAGTCTGTAAGAAAAAAAATCCCTACTTTATGCACAGAACTGCGCATCCCCTTTCTCCAACAGCCACTCTGATGTGAACAGCATTACTACCTGGAAGTCAGCGTGCTGAGGCTGTTCTTTCTGTTGGGCAGGGGAGGTTGTGACAGTGCAAGGAAGACCTCAGTACACACTGGTCTGCATTCACTGACATCAGCTGCCTTTCTTCTCCAGTCAGTGCTTTGACTCTTAACGCATTACAAAAAGCATGGCACCGAAGCTGAAGTAAATTCACATAGAAAAGGAACTGTGGTCAGTCACTTTTACACCTACTACACTCAAAACATGCCTACAAAAAGCCTAGGAAGTACCAGTAGCATCTAAATATTTAATACACCAACAAATATTCAATCAATCATCAGATCTCTACTTAACCAATCTAGTGACTCCTGGTATCTCCTGGTAACGTAAGAAAACCAGCCAATGCATTTATTTTCATCTAGAAAGTAAAATGCTACAGTTTTACACCCAGTGCTTAACCCTGAGGAGAAGAAAGTTAAAGAAAATACTGCACTGTAGAGTATTTGCTGATTTGTATAATCTAGATGATATTCTATTTTGAACATATACTGAAGTCAAATTGTAGTCTAAATCACATCTTAAACTATACAGCAAATAATGGAAACTACTACTACAGCATTAACACACAACAAATCATGAAATACCTTTTATTAAATGACTGCAGCCTCACTAAACCTTTATTAACATATCTACAAGTATCACTCCTACAGAGAAACACAACAAAAAGCACAACACACTGATACATATATGCATGCATACAGGCACACAATTTATATACCTCTCCAAGAGCTTCATAGCGCTTCTGGTTCCACCTATGCAAATCTTCACGATAATTAAAAACAAATGGCTCTCCAGTTTTTATGTGTCTTAACTGCCCTTCTGTAAAAAAAACAAAATAATTACATTTTGATATACGTCTTCATTAAAAGACACATTTAATTACTGGAAACTTAAATGTGAACTTTGCATCTAAAAATTGGGCTATTACGAATTTCTTCTCATTTTTGGTTATATTTCTGAAGGAAAACAACTGTAGCTTAACAACAAAATTCATTCCCCTTGAATAGTATATATTACTAGATAAAACTAAAAGACAAGTGATGACTGTGAAATTACATGCAGGTATCAAATGCCAAACTGCTCTGCAAGAAATACTTATGTCTCAACTGCTTTGGATTAACAGTGAAATGTAAACGTTAGCAGTTAATATTTTATCTGCAGTTGTCAATTAAGCGATCAAATCGTAGCTACAAATCCCCTACTTCAAAACCAACAGCATTTATGAAGAAATGTGAGTACAAAATCGGCTGGAGGCTGGAAGGAAAGGAAAAATTTATTTTCAAGATTAATAACACTTTAAGTTAATCAGCAGAAACCACTTCTGCAGTTAAGGTCAGTATCTTAACTCACAGGCATGCTGCTATCAAGAGCTCTGAGATTCAGGGTACAATGAGATTACAACAGTAGAATAAAGTGGAATGCTTGATCAGAGCAAAACCACATGCTATTCTTAGATTCCAGTGTAACTTTTTGTAGTTGGCCCTGTTTACAGCAAAAGTCTAGTAGCGTACCCAACCACAGATAAAGATACGGACTGAGTTAAAATAACAGTAGTAATAAAACGGAAACAAGCAGGAAGCAAACTGCAGAAAATAGGTACCTTACCCGTAAAGTTTCAGCTTATTAAACAAACACAGGTTATGAACTTAGAGCATCACAAAATTGCAGTAAATCAGAGAAACATTAAAAACAGGGATAAGAACAAGTATCTCCTTAAAAAGTTGAAATGTCTGCATGATGGAAGTAAGGTTTCTCAGCAAAATGTTTCCTCTTGAACAGCAGGAAATTGCTAACTTAGTTCACACCTTTTCAGGATCTCTACAATTTGATTCTTGATGTATTGAATAAAATATATTTAAGATATGGTATCACTAATAGTTATACTTAACCTGCTTATTTGACTTTTTTTTCCAGAGCTGTCTTACCTCATGTACTAGACACCAGGGAAATATTTCTCCCCAACTTCATATCCCTGCCTCCGGTCCAAATACCCTCCCTCTCATATTTTCATCATAAGTCTACCTTCAGCTGTTCCTTCTCAGCTAGTTATTCTTCAACTATGCCATTCAATAGTACATAAAGCTGCTCCCTCCACAAGTAGAGTGAAGCAAATATTTGGTATATTTTTTCTCTGGCTTTCTGGAACCCTTGCCTTCTTCAGAGTCTTTGAATCTCATAAAAATCTTCCTTACTATTCCATCATAAAAAGAAGCATGATTTGACATAAGAGTACACGACTGAACATCTGCATTAAATGTACAAAAGCAAAATGGAGACCTTTTTTGCTTTGCTGACCAGTAGCATACTTAATAGGTTTTGCTGCATTCCATGGAAATCACTCAGGCTGTGAGGTTAGTGATGGAATATTCAATAACATCATTCTAAAACATCATTCCCCAAAATTGAAATTTCAGCCCTTTTTATCAACCACATATGAACCATTAACTCTGAAGTCAGTAAGGAAGACAGTAGACACTGTGCAGATCTAAAAATAAGGAGCTGAAAAGTGACAGAGCTGAACCCCTCCCATCAAAGAAAGAGCATCACTTTCATGACACTTTTAGTCTCTAAGTACCTTCCTGTGAAAGCCATCAGGGTATTAAAAAGCTAAGTGTTGCATAAATGACTATCATTTAAAGGAAAGCTCTTTTTTTTTTTTTCTTTAAAAGTGGAAGATGTTAGACAGGCAGATTTAGAAACTAAAGTTCTTCTGTTCACAGAACAGTCACTGCAAAGAAGTAGAATGTAAACATCCCCATTTGTCCTACAGGTTTCAAACAATCTTGAAAGAGCCATTTCCTGGAGTCTGGTATTACTTCAGCTCAGAGGCTTATTTTTCAGCTGGATTTTAAAATGTATGCACTGGAAATCATAAATACTACTAACTCATTTAACACACAGATTCAGCTAGCTGGAAGTACTTGTCATCAAACACTTAGCTATAATGCAAAGCTATGACCCACACCAGAAGAGTAAGAGACAGTCTATCACACTGCTCATCCTTCCATCAATATAAATAGGTGTTTTCCTATTGGTATTAATGAAATAGCTTGGATAAATTATTACCTGAAGTGATACCTTCTTTTGTATCCATAAAAATGAATCAGTAAATAAAACTTTTCTTAAACGAGTGACCACTTTAATTTTGCTTTTTAACGCTAACGTTACAGAAATTTCTTTCAGAATTTTTGTATCAACAATTCTGTATTAGAAAACACGGAGCCATAAAGTAAGCACAGTACAAACCTACAGTATTGTATAAAAATGAGGGATTTTTGTGACAATTTTATGAAATAAAAAAAATCACTTAGCTAGATTTACATGTCTGTTAACAATAAGGCTTAAAATTTTATTCTTAACAGCAAAGTGTGAAATTCTAATAGGGATTTGTAAGATATAATAAAAGTTCTGATAACCTCTCAACATTATTCTAAGTATAGCCTTTAGAAAGCATATACGACTTACTTTCATTAAAAACATACTCAAATCCTTCCAGAGTATCAGGAAATTCAAGTGGTGGTTCATCTTTTTTCATTAGTTCATCCAAGTCTATTCTAGACAATAAGTCTAAAAAAGGAAAAGAAAAATTATATAATGCAAGCTATGTCTTTTTATTTCACTATAGGACTGACAAAAATTGTTTGTTCAGATTTGTAGGACTTAAGGGCAGAAGGGCAACCTATATAATAGTAAACACAGGACTTTGTTATTCCAGATACAAAAGCCGGACCTCATTGTCAGTACATCTTCTTACTTATTTACCTGTCTTCTCTAATGTTGATCAAAAAATGTCCAGGGACAGACAGGCCACCGAAGACATAGTGATTTGTTTCACATACTAATTACCCTCAATGTGGGAAAGGTATCTTTGGTATGCATCACGGTTTTAACATGAACTTACCTAGCTTCAATATCAAGTCACCGATACATTCTTGTTTGCTTTCCCGAAGACCTCAGATTACCAAATGAACATCATCTCACACGCATTTACCAGCTGTGTGATTACAACACTCCCTAACCTTCCCTTTGATACCCAAATATCTCTGTATCTCTTTATACTCTTTATTTAGAGTTATCTGAATCCTCCTCTCAACCATCCTCTCTTAAAAACATTCAAGGTGGAGAAATCTGCCATGTGTTTTATAGCAAGCCATGACATACATTCCTCTTTCAGATTAGGATGGTGTAACCTAGTACAGCCTGCATTCACTAAGGCAAGTACACTAAAGTAAGAGTAGTCTGCATTCTTTACGCTACATTTAAGGGTTTACATTTAACCAGAGGCAAGCATACAGCAGTATCTTTTGCTTACATATAACTACTAAACAATTAAATAGTGCACAATCGTCTCTCCTCTCATTGCTCATCACCCACACAACCCTGCACTAGCGTTCTAACATATTCTGTGATTATTCATTAAAAAACATCAAGAACTTATTCAGCAGGGTTCCACTGATATTCTCCTACCTCCTCACAGATGAATTTGAAGACCACACAAACATTCAGTTCAATGCTGAGTCTGAATTATTGCTGTTTCATAAATTAAGATATGATGTATTACCAAGGAAACACATTACGTATTCTAAGTACATTGGTTTATTACCTTTACCATCCAAAGTTGTAGCTCAAAGGAAAGAAAACAGTTTGAAAAGTCATTTTCTTTAAACTTGCTTTGTTTGACATTAACTACACTTTCATCTTTCAGTTACTTAGAAACATTACTTGAATAGGTTTTGTATCACTATGTTTGCTTAGTCTTGTTGCCGATGACAAGCCTATAGGTTACCCATGTTACCAAAGCTTAGTACTGGTGCATTAATCCTGTGAAATTTCTAGCGTTCAAAATCTACTGAAGACTAGTTTCATCATTCTTGAGAATTCCTTGGCCTGCTCTTTTATAGCTCTTCAGTTTCACATGACATTCACTCAAGCGTCCGCAAGATTGTCTCCAGCTCCTCCTTCTCTAAGTGATTTCAGTGAAACGAAATGAGTGATTTCATGAAGTGAATGTGAATTGCAGCAGACTGCAATTGGTCTGTGCTCCAACCACCTACGCAGCCACTTTCTTCCTGTGCAATTTTTCAAGTTAAAATTAGCTAAAGTGTTCTTATAGTTTTGAGATTCGTTCAAGATCTGATCCAGTATTCTCACCTAAGACCTTGGACTCTCCAACTAAATTTGGAACTAGCTCAATAGAGGCCAAAACTGAGCAATACACAGGGGTCCTTCTATAACTCAATGGGAGCTCACTACATTGCATGAAGAAAACAACCGCCTCAGAGGAAGTTTTCATTATGTGGAATATTTCTTGGACACTAAACCTTCATGAAGATCAAACAAATGTTAAATATAAAGTGGGAGTTCTGCTTTTCCAAAAATGAAGTATAATTTCCTCAAAATATACTAATTTGACAGAATTAGTCCAAGGTTTAAAAAAGCGCCACAGCTTTTCACCAATCATGTCACAAAACCCACAGTTGTAACTGAAGAACCACCATCTACCATCACGGTATAACAGAACATATAGTTCTAATAATACTTCAGTAAAAATCAAGTTTTTACACCAGAGTTGCAAAGCACGTAATTTTTTCTCTTTTGAATTTAGAGAGTAAATGTGTGATGCAAGCACTTCAAATCCAGTCCTTGATTAGCTTACTTGTAGGTCTAACCAACTTTCAAAATTGAATAACACCGTCTAAAAAAGATGTTTTATTACACATAGAAGTATACTTTTTTTAATAAACTATAATCAGTTGGCATTTCACACAAGTCACATAACACATTTTCATCATTTTTGTATTTATCAGATGAGTACAACAAAGGAGCAAAATGTCAGCTTCAGTAAAGTCTACAGAATTATTTGTTTTTTCCCTCAAGAAAGTTACTCTAAGTCACTTAGGTCCATTTATGTCTTTATGCAATACAAAGAAAACTTCATAAAATCAACATGGAAATAAATCAATGGCCTGAAAATGTTTTCCCTGCTAACATTCCAGGCAAAGTTTAAAAAGCTGTAATATGGTTGCATAATTATAAAACATAAGTAGCATACAAATTAAATGATAACTCCCAGAAACCAAGAACACAAAAGCACCAGTCAACTTTTTCAAAGGATAATTATGAAAATTTAAAAAAAAATAATGGATGCCTTCTTCTGTTACTCCTTACCACAGATTTTTTATCATATGAAAATACTGAAAATGGACACACCATTAGACAAAAAGCATTAGCACAGATGGACCAATAGTCTCTCCAGTACTGCAATTCCCCAACTCTAACCCACAGTTAACTCACATTGTTTCTGAAATGTCAATATATGTAAAAAGAAAGCAAAAAGACTCACACCCTTTAATGCAGTAGTCTTCTCTTTTTCATCTGGGCCTCCTTGCTGGAGCTGAGCCATCACTACACAAATTGTCAACAGAATGGAAATACTGAGGAAAACGTACATTAATCTTCAAAGAACAATCTGAAAAATCAACAAAAGTTGGAAATTAAGTTCAGCAGATCTCATTTGCTACTGTTTTTTTTGTTTAAGCAGAACTTGTTCCAAAAGCAAAACTTCTCTGAGTGTTATAATGCCCTATGATATGTAAGGTAATATTAAAATCAACTTCTTCCTCTTCTTCAAACTTATATTGGACAGTCTGAAGTCCCAACACACTATCCTGGATTAAGATGTTTTACAACGAAGCATGACACACAGTCCACTATCAAGTTTGGTCAAAGAATCGAGTTCACAAAAATGCGCACTAACCTCTCCCTAATCCTAAAAGGACATCTGTCTAATTGACACATTTTTTTGGTGATTCTAACACAACATCTGTAAATGGTAAGTCTTTTAGCAAAGCACCACACCTGTAAGTCCGAAGTAGAAGATAAAAGAAAACACAAACCATAATCAACAGAACTTCCAGAATCTTTGAGGATTTTCTTCATCAATTAACCCGACTTATCCTGTTCTTACTGTACTATAGAATTTTGTTTTAATGAAACTAAACCGAGCACACAGCTTTAAACCACTGTGATTTCTACATAACACATTATCAGCATTGAAACGTATAAAGTAAATGTCCAGCTAGAACAAACCTTAATATATTCATGGTGAGAATTTACATGCAAAATGTATTTCTAGATTTCTCCTCTTGGACAGAAGACAACGCAAACATTCAAAACTCCAATCTCTTTCATCTTGAATGTGACACCAAGGGAGCAAACTACAGTGCTTCTTCGTTTTCCATAAAAAGACTTCTGTACATTGAAATCTTTTTCCCTTAATCTTTTTTGGTTCTTTGTTTTATCTGTCAGTCATTACCAGTTTGTTTTATTCTTCTTCCTAATATACTTAATCATAGATGAGTTTGCATGAACTGTATCCCTGTAGCGATTTGTAACTTTCAAACAAGGAGTAACAGGAGTCACCAAATGTACTACTGGCTTCCTAATAACTTAAACTTGTAAGAAAGAACCCCTCTATGGTTTATTTTATGCAACAGTAGTTCGTGTAAAAGTGATAGGGAAAAAAAAAAGTAAAGCATAATAAAGACTATTTTTCTATTGTCTTTAGAGAAAACCTGTTATGTCTAACATCATCTTTTACATTAAGGATAAATACAGCAATTTAAGGGGGTGACAGTTATAAACTAAGAAGAGGGTTTGAGGTGGTGGAGGTTGTTTGCTTGTCATTTTAAGCTGGGGTTCAAGAAAGCCTGATAATTCATTCCACAAGTTGGATGGGAGTCTATGGGAGACTCCCACCCTTGGCTGTTCAGATTAAGCTGATGTGAAATAACAGTACACTGCCAAAAGTCTTTTTAAAAGACAACTCCACCAGGAAAGCTCTGCTTAGATTATGTACTTTCTAAATTAAGACACAACAAGACATGATTCAGTTAAAATGTGCACCTTTTGGCTAACACTTCAATCACATTAGCACTAATAACACAAGCGATCAACAAAATTAACAGCAAAACCACAGAGACTTCTTTTGCATTTTCTAGCATATAACGTAGTCAATGTAAATATTACGACTCAAATGCTGTCACACTTTTAGATGGTATTAAAGATTTTCCTCATCAGATGCTTCCAAATAGTCCACTGATAGAAGGTAACTAAGCACAACACTCATCTGTCATCAGTTTGTACCATGTACATTCTAGGAAATCACTTAGAAACTAACCCATTCCAGTTAAAATTATTAGCAGTGCTAGAAAACGACAGGATAGTGTTCTGTGACAACCCAGATGAAAATTATTGTAGTCATACAAATTGAGTAGTCCTCCCTACACAACATTTGAAAATTCATAATTGGGTATAGGTAAGTTAATGCAGTTACAAAATACATACAGGTGCTCAAAGACTTGTTATTACCCAAGGGGAGAAACATAAAATTTACCTTAACAGATTTACCTTGTTAAATTAACCCCCATTCCCTAATCAGATAAATAAATGCTGAGACCAAGAACTGCTGGCATCCTTGTCTCTACAACAGCTGCCCTGCTTCTTCCTTTAACAGACTAAGACCCTGCCGCTGAGGACACAGCAGGTAACAGGATCACTTGCCAAGCTAGAAGCACCAAAATAAATAAACAAATAAATAAATCTGAATTTAGCTTTGAGAGAGAGAGAATTTCCAGTTCTTTTTGACAAAGTAAAAAACTGTTACAGCAGCCACTGGAGGGAGGACTTGATATTAGAATGAGGATGAAAGCACAGAGTATTTTATACATTGTTTGTGTGAACACAGCATTTTGTTGACTCCCTCACTGATATTTGTTTAAATGACAAATAGAAGAAATTAGATGAGAAGGTTGGAATCCCTTTCCTTGACAGACAGATGTCGAATCAACTATAGCCTGATGATGCAGAAATGAATAGCAGGAAAATTATAAAGCTCTCTCTGAATGGTTGCTTATAGGCAAATGCAGGAATTGCAGTTTATTCTAGGCATCAGTTTCAAGCCCCAGTGATCTTCTACTGCATACACTGACCTGTCCACATAATTCCAAAATACCACCATTTTCTCATCATAATTACAGATCATTTACAATGTGTTATTCTGCACAATTTCTTAGATTATTCTTTTGAAAACATCTTTTCTGTGATTGTTTTTTACATTAGCTACAGCAAGCATAATTCCTAAAAAACCAAGTTACTATTTCACCTGAAGAAATACAGGAAATAAGTTTATTGCCAAGAGAACGTATATTTCTTTGTATGTATGCTTTCTCAAACAAACTTCAGTATTCTAGCACAAGATGTCTTATGCATACGCTTTGCCTCTTCAACTCAATACCCAGCAATACATAAAATAATCTGACAGCAGAAATATTCTGGTTTCATGGTTTCACCTGAGACAACAAGGCTGCATTTTATCATACCCCTATTAATGCAACTACAGAACTGGTGGATTTGCAAACATTAAATTAAAAACAAACAAACAAACAAACCACAACACCCTCCCCCCAAAAACGACCAAACCCAACAAACTTTTGCACACTTAAGGGTATACATATTCCATGGTCTTGTCTATGAAGTGGTATGAGAAGTGTGGACCACCAAGCTTGTGATCGTGCAACAGTGCTAGTCTTCAGATCAGACTAGACACGTATCATGTATTCTGACTCTGAAACAAGTGCACACATACACAGATTTCTACAGACTTCAATTATTCTTCTTTGTGTAAACGCAGCTAGAAATGTGGCAAAAAATGCAGTATATGATTTTGCTCTAAATTAGCAATACCTGAAGTTGTCATTGCTACAAATGTTCCAAATAAAGACTATAAACAATTGTAGTGCTAACCCACCACAAGTGCAACATAAGAAAACACACAAGCATTTTCAAACAGCACAAATCCATCAAATTTATCTGGACATAATCCAAACTGGTTTGTATTGCACCACTTTATTACAATACAGGTAAACTAAGAGTTTTGTTCTTTATAAACTAACACCCCAAGCAAGCTAGGGACAAATATGGGTTAGATTTGTGCAATGTGGCTGATGACTAAGACCCAGTTTTTCAAGAGACAGCTGTGACAGTTTGGCTCTAGTCCCTTCTCTGTACTGGCTCACCAAAGAAAAAAATACATACCTTTAATCTGAGTACTATTTCCTGCCTAATTAGATTTTTATCTATTCCTGCTTTTAGGGTGCTACAGATGACATCAGTAACAAATATGTCAATTAAGGTTGTACTTCACTTTAACTTATAAGACCCTATTTTCAACTGCTTATAGGTTTGCCAAACTTCAGCTCTGAAAGCCAATTATTTCCAGTCTGCTTTAGAGTAAATGGTTTTGAAAAAGTTCAACTAAAAAGTCTACCTCTTGTATAAGAAGGTTCAGAGACGGTATCTTCTGCTTAGGTCTGCTGTTAATGAGCAGCTACAGCAACTCCATGTTGCAGAGATCAGAAATTTAGCCAGAGGATCAGCTTAGCAGTGTGTGCCTCTTGCCATTACGCTTAAAGCTTGCCCAGATATGCTCAAGTTAAAATTGCTTTTTGCACACACTTAATATAGACTTATTAAGACTTATCAGGATTTCCAGAAAATTTACGTATTTGCCCAGAGCATGCTCCATACAGCTGCTAAAAGCCAGAGAGAACATGCACAGAAGGGGAGTAATAAATGCCAGAAGAGCAGGATCTTTAACCACTACAACACAAAGAAACTGGCAAGAATTCCAAAGTCTCTGAATCTCAGTACATCTTCACATTCTAGCAAATGGTGGTGGAACTTGCTGATAAAAGTATGTGACTGCAGCCGACATTAAAGGTTGATTTATTTGCACAGCAGCTACCTTCCAGAGTTATTTACCCCATAAGCTCAAAAAGCAGAGGACTATGAGCTATATGCATTAGCATCCCAACCATGTCAGCAACTCAGTTGTTTACACAAGGCACAGTCAACATGATTCCACACACTGAAATTGTAATTATTTCAGTTTAACTTTCTTGAAATGCTGGAAATGACCTTCATAAAAATATGCATGTAAACATGATCAAATAAACATGTCAGAATAATACAAAAAGAGGCAACACAACCTCAACACAGCCTCTGGGAGGTTTATAACATGATGGTATTATCACCCAAACATGAGGTTCAAAATGATCAGCAACAAGAAGAAAGCTGGGAGGGACGTTTGGAGCTGTGGTGTTTGTCTTCCCAAGTCACTGTTAGGCACAATGGAGCCCTGCTTTCCTTGGGATGGCTAAACACCTGCAACTCCTTGGTTTTGCTTTGCTTGCATGCATGGCTTTTGCTTTCCCTATTAAACTGTCTTTATGCCAACCTACCAGTTTTCTCACTTTCACTCTTCTAATTCTCTCCCCATCCCACCCGAGGGAGAGCACGTGAGCAACTTGTGGGGAGCGTGGCTGCTCACAAGGGCAAAACCACAACACATAATGCAACACTCTTAAATATGCAGAATATCAATAATTAAAGCACATGGAGAACACTACCTCTATTAAGGCAGACAGATAACTACCTAACGAATCAGGCAAGCAACTCTGGGTATAGAAAAAGTGATCCTGCAGTGAAAGCAGGAGAACGCCACCTGGAGAACTGAGTTCACAGGAGGAATTCACAGGTGTTCTTATGGAATATTGCTTAACTCTTGAAAATCAACATGTTTTCAGATAACCTCTTTTTGTGTATTTCCCATATCCTGGGCGTTCAGCCTTAATTATTTGCTTCAATGCTCAGAACTATGGACTGTAGGATTCCTGCTTTAAGAGCTTTGAAGAACCTTCCCTAGCTTTCCCAACCTCGGCACCCAAGATGAATGTACATGGATAAGCAGGACATCAATTTCAAGATGCCCTTCATCACCGCCTTCCTCTAGAAGGCCAGCAAGTATCCTCCACAAACAGCAGTTGCTAGGGTAAATTCAAGGAATTAAAATCTATGAAGAACTAACACCCTGCAATTGAAGCCTCAGAAAAAGCCCATGTAACATGTAATAATGCTATATTCAGTGCAAGATTTGTATTGTGTTGTTCCATTTGTGCATGGGGCTACATCTCAGCTGATGAGGACAAAAAGAAATGTTGAAGCTGTACAATTATTTGGAAACCAGTTCTGTGACATGCTCTTTAATTACAGAATCAGATCTTCCTGTCAGTGTACATCGCAAGGATAATTCACAAGGACTTGGCACAGTATTACTCCATAATATACCTGAAATTGCCCTGTGATAGTTTATAAAAAAACCTGCTTGGATGAGATTTTAAGATTATTGTACTAGTCTGTTTGTTTTAATGGGATTCTGGCTTGAAACATGGGGTGGAGTAGACCGAATCTCAATAGCCTCATCTCTGTATGTAGTTAAGTTACAGGACAAAGTCAGAATTTTTAGTCTTTTTTTAATGTCATCCTCTCTCAAGAAATCCCATGGGTCTGCTGGGAAAGAAAAAGATCTGAACACAGAAAAACTCAATGACTTATCAAAAGAGCCTTCTCTTAGGAGAGACACCAAAATCATTTGCAGGACAGCCGCAGAAGAGAGAAGGTGAGAAACTGTCTGGATCCTCATACACAGCAAGGTATTTCTAATTCCACTCCAGACTCCGTGCTGAAGACGTGCACAAGGAGAGACTAGGGAAAGGTAAGAGGTGCACCTGTTGACGCAGAAGGCTCAGACACAACTTATACAATCAATGTGATCAAGTTAGTGCCACTTTATTAAGGGATACACAGCAATTTATACTCTACAGGTGCTATTAATAGACCCACACCAATTTACACCCCCAGCTAAAAATACACACGCTACGCAGGCTTTGCTATGTAAAAGGTGAGAGGTTAAAACTACTCGTTCACACGCTTCCACCTCCCCCATGATCGGTCCCGGTGTGGTGACCACATGCTGCTCCCTCCTTGTGCAAGCATCCTGGTTTTTCTCATCTTTCTGTCCAACTCTCTTACCTCTCCGCGAATACACGGTTTCTCTGTCTCCCTTGGCCTTGCATATGTCCTTCACAACACCGGCAGCTTCTTACAGCTTCGGCCTGCTCGGCCTGCTATTACAACAAAGTTACTTGGTCTGGATTGCTCATAATATGTCCGTTGTCTTCCAGCCACTCCACATGCACCCAGCTTTCTGTGACATACCCGTTTCCTCCAACACCTTCCAGAATGTACACATGCAAAGAATAATTACCACCACCCCACTTGACTACTCTGTATATAACGCTGATGACACAGAAATACCCAAAACGGATGGATGCTATGTGGAATCAAATCAGAACAACTCAAATGAGCATGCAGGGCTACTGAAGACATCACTTCACCATTAAGATACCTTATTTCAGAATCAGACTAAAATACCCCAAATTCCCATAATCTACACACCACCTCTTTGCAGCAGCGTCTGCCTCAAGAAATCTGCCTTACAGCTCTGCCTACAGCTTTTCCTGCTGTAGGACATCTGTTTCTTCGATTTTATCATTTTTCCCAGCTTACTAATATAGAATCTCAAATGTCTTTGCTCTGCCCTCTACCTGAGATAGCACATGCTATTTGGCCAGCCGAACCAAGTAGTATCGCTTCATTTCAACTATCTGGAGGGCAAAGCAAATAGCCCTGTGAAACACATGCAGTCCACAGATTTGCTTCTGCTGGATTGTCATAAAGCAGCACTATATTGCAATATATATATGTATAAACAATGTGAATAATATAAACACATTAGCCTTTTAGCTTGATAATTATATGAACTCAATCTTAAAATTCCGACTGCATCACACTTGTATTTTTAATTTTTTTACTTCAGTAGATCTTCTTTTACTTTCTATTACAAAATAATAAAAAGAACAAAGATTAAAAAGCAAGACAAGTAAATTTAATTTTCATTACTGGTTCAGCTTTAAAAATTGAAAAATCTAAAATTTACATTAAAAATATTCCATTAATTGCCTAAGTCAGTAACTGTGACCAGACTTCTTTAGACAGCTCTGCTACTGCCTCATCTACAACCTTGCTATCTCTGCCCAGAGGCAAGACTGCCAAACAGCTCTAACCCATACCATCACAGAGCAGTCTAGGTTGGAAAAGACCTCTGGAAATGCTCTGGTCACCAGCCTTCTCCTGGAGAGTACTTCATTAGGCCTCACATCAGGTAAGCTGGGGATCTGCCAAGGTAAGCCTTTAATATTTCCAGTTAGGGAGATTCTATCATGCCTCTGAAGAGCTTACACCAATGATTAACATTCCTAAAAGATTTTCTTATACCCAGATTAAATTTCTCCTCTCATCCATGTAAGTAGAGAACAACTTCTTCACAACTACCTTCTAGGTATCATATAACTGATAAAATCTTCCCAAACCTTCTCTCCTCTACAAACTTCCTTGAACCTTCCCCAAAATTTTGAGTTCTCCAACATGCTAATCATCCTTCTAACACAGTAATCATCCTGGTGGCCACCTACTGGTCCTTCTCTAATATTTCAGTGTCTCTCTTGAAATCAGAGGACAAACCCAGACACAGCACCCAATACAATGGAGGACCCCGTTTGCCTTCATTGCCCCAAGGGCACAGGGCTGGCATTGCCATCCAACAGCATCTCCTTCCAGCTCCTTTTAAGCAAAGCTAAATCCCAGCCAGACATCCCCTTGACTGCACTGCTGTTATAAAACAAAATGGCACTAGTAACAATTTAACATTGTTTCTCAAGTTCACTCCTAAGCAGTATTTACAGGAGACTACCACTCCTAAAAAGTGCTACTTAAAACTTTTCTAGAAGCACATTAGTGCCTCATGACAGGGCTATTTTACCGATACTAAACAGTCTTGAAGCTTGAATGAAATTTATCTTGAAGTACTCCCTTTACAAAATATTTACAATCTATTATTTTCTGGATTGAACCACTCTCTTCTACCAAGTACAGACACCATCAGCACTTCTCTCATCCTCTAAGATTTCCTTTATCATTCAAAATATTATTTAAAATGAGCAACAAAGGACTTCCTTTAACACCTCTTTTATTGTTCTTTGGGTTAACATTAATAAATAATCACTCTCAGGAAAGACAACGACTAACCATTAAGTTATGGGAAGTAGTGGACTCTTTGGACTCTTCATAACTCAGACTGCAATTAGGTACCTTTTTAGAAGGAATGCTGCTGTTAAACACAACTTAATGGTTTGAATAGTGTGGTAATGGAAAAATGTAACAGCTACAACAGTGTTTATTGATAAAAGAACACTAATTACAGGACAATGGTAAACAACCTATTGTGTTATTTCAACTTCATGTCACCTTGTGATTAGGTTAATAATGTCTAACCCTAAAAAGTCATGTAAACAGAACACGTCTACTGAAGTCTAACCATGTTAAAGTTCTTATTTTCATGTCAACATGTATAGCAGTTGATTGTATTGCTTCCCAATACTACACAAAAATTAACACAAGCAAAGCAGAGACACATTATACAGTTGTGTCACATGGAAAAAATACGAACAAGCATCAACCTCCCAAGTGTGACAAGACTCGTGAAAAGCACACTGTAAGCGATACAAACATTTTCTCATGGCACCAAGTCTAGCAGAGTTCAAGGAGTATCTGGACAATGCTTAGCCACATAATTTAGTTTTAAGTACTTTCTGAGGAGCAGGGAGTTGGACTCGATGATCCTTATGGGTCCCTTCCAACTTGACATATTCCATTATTTTGTAACTGTCAATTTTCAATGAAATCTGCACTGAAATAGCACCACCTTAAAGTATCCTTATGTAAACAAGAATATTTTTGTAATTAAATGAAAGCTGTGCTGAGCCTTTGAAGGTCACATGAGCAGTATAAACACAGGACAAAGTGAATTTGCAAAGAGAAGTATCACATCAACTACCAAAACCAATTACAGCACAGCAAAAATTATTAAAAGAAATGGATATGCAAAAAATATGTGTGTGTACATGTATGTATTTATACATAAGTTGGTCACCTCCCACAATAGCAACAAACAGCTTTTAACAATGGCTGTGAGAATCATCATGAGCAGCATGTGGTTGAGCAAGAATTAAGAGCTCATGGTCTCAGCAGTTTGTTTTGTGTTGTTAGGAATTTCTTTCTGATTCTGATTCTTCAATTTGTGTGAAACAGCCAAAATTTATCATCATAAAACTGTCAAAACCATCAGGGCCACAGTCATGACAAATTTGTGAAAGCTGACAACACTGGATATTTCTCATTCCATTGGCAACTATTCTTTTAAGTGCATTAAACACCTTCAAGCTGGTTAAAATCACCCTGCAGATGAATAAAACCTTAAAAAGTGTCCATACCCTATTTCCACAGATAATAGCATACGCTTAATATGTGTGCCTTCATCACCCACAGACACTACCAAAAGACTGTCAAGCCTACAGGTATCAGGAAATACCAAAATTAAGGTTGCCTGCACAAACTTAGTTCAGCACCCATGCAGTCTTACACAAAAAGAACAATGTGGAGAAAATAAAAACAAAGAGGAAGTCACCTCATTCTCTCCTACTTCTCTTAACTTAGCGTCATCTCTATCAGTTTCTGCCCAGTGTGGTCTTGCCTAACTTCTTTTAAATATTCACGATGAACACTCCCCAACCTCCTCATGTTGTTAGGCTAAGTTCATGCTTGAACCTCATCTTGTGCCCACCCCAATGGGCATCCAAACCGCCAGACCTCCTGCCTTTTGCTCTGCTTGCCCCAGCCATGGTTGACAGCCCTGAGGAAGGGAAGACAAGGGGAAACCTCTGACACCAAAGCTGAAGTTCTCCTCTCCATGCAAGGTGGGTGGTTGTGCAGAGGCTCCAGCAGCTACAGGGAAACCACATCCCCCAGCATTAGTGACAACTAAACTAAACATCTGACTCAGTATGAGTATTTTGGCTGTAAACAGAAATCTATTCCAACATTAAACTACTCTTTTCAGGAGAATATTTTTCCTAACTTTTGCCACAGCATTTTACTTCCTGACACTTAGAAAGTTTATACCCTTTCTCTTCGTAGCATCCCTTCCTGTACCTGCAAACTGTTTTCGTATCTCCCTCAGTCTCCTCTAGTCTGAGCAAACTACTCTTTCTGCCTTTCCACATTGCACTTTTTTTTCCCTAGACTTCTGAAGATTCTTGTAGCTTTCCCCTAGCAGAAATCAGCTCAAACCATTTCTTAAATGTGATACCCAAAACTGATGAAGCCCAAGCAATGTGGAGTAGAATGAAATCACCATGTGACATGTTTAAATATGTCCCTTCTAACTATACATCCGAGAAGAATGATTACCCTTATTGCAACAGCAGCGTGCTACTGACGCATGTTCAGACTATGATTCACCTAAAAATCTGGGATTCTTTTTTGTAGAATAACTGCTATTTTGTATTTATGTAGGAAACTAATATAAGCACAGCACTTAGCATTTGCCCTGTTAAAAGGCATTATTTCTTTTCCATTGTTTCTCTAATTTTTCTAAGCCATTTAAAATTCTAAATTTATTCTTCAGAGAACTTGAATCCCCTCCCAGCCTGGTATTCTCTGTAAAATCAATAAATGTACTCTCTACGTCATTTACAAAATGAAAGCCTGTGGGGTTGATCCTGGCTGGAGGCCAGGTGCCCCCCAAATCCACTCCATCACTCCCCTCCTCAGCTGGGCAGAAGAGAGAAAGTCTAACAAAACGGCTGGAGGGTTGAGGTAACGACAGGGAGATCACCCACCAATTCCTGTCATCCGGAAGACAGACTCGACTTGGGAAAATTAGCTGAATTTACCACCAATCAAATCGGAGTAGAAAATAAGAAATAAAGTCAAACCTTAAAGGCACCTTCCCCCCACCGCTCCCTTCCGCCTGGGCACAGCTTCACCCCCAGTTTCTCTCCCCGCTCCCCGCCGGCGGCGCAGGGGACAGGGAATGGGGCTGGGGTCAGTCCCTCAGCTGTCCCTGCCGCTCCGTCCTCCTCACACCCTGCCCAGCCCCAGCCCGGGGTCCCCCCGCGGGACACGTTTCTCCAGGAGCTTCTCCAGCGCCAGCCCTTCCCGGGGGCCGCAGCTCCTCACCGCCGCCCCAGCCCGAGGCCCCCGCGGGGCGCAGCCCCCCAGGCCCGGCCGGGCCCAGCGCGGTCCCTGGGGGCCGCAGGGCCGCGGCTCTCACACGGTGCCGCCCTTCCAGCCCCGGCTGCACGGGGCGGGTTTTCCCCCCGTCTTAAAGCCGTTATCCCGGAGGCGCTGCCACCGCCACCGATGGGCCCGGCCTGGGGCAGCGGCAGGGCCATCCTGGAGCCGGCTGGTGTCGCCTCCATCGGCCATGGGGGAAGCTTCTGGCAGCTCCTCACAGAAGCCACCCCTGCAGCCCCTCACTGCCAAAACCTTGCCAGTGTTTTGTACAAACCCTGTACAGATGGCATAATCACATTTAATTTTTTTCGCTGCACTTCTGCATCTGTCAATGCGTAGAATACAGGCACTCACTTGATAAGGAACTATTCAATTTTTTGTCTGACCTTCCTCTCTTGAGCCTTCAGTATGACCCTACAGTTTCTCCCATCCTCAGTTCCTCATCCCCTGTATTTAAGTGCTTCTCAATCATCTTCTATGACCTCTCTCACAAGCTCCCAGTCCCACTTGGCCTCATTCCACTCCGAGAGCTCCTAGTGCCACTCCAACCCTCTCCCCAAGCTGTCTTCACTCGTACTTTCAAGTGCTTCCACAAAGACACTGCCAGCTCAACTCCTCATTCCAAACTTCCCCTAGTCTACTCCGCTTCAGTCCCCAGGTTTCATTCATCTGGTCATTACAGAACAAGCATGGCAATAACAAAGCCACTGAGCATTCTCCTCAGACCAAATTCCCTGCTGTCCACTTCCAACTGTCACCCTCACCACAGCCCAGTAGCAGAACAAGCACACTCGGTTGTTCTATGGCACTGGTAGATATGTCCAACCAACCAAAAGGGCACAGCATGTCTTGTACAGGTAGAACCACTGGAGATTTTTACATACTAAACCTGAAGTTGATACCAGACACAAACGTAGACCTTGCCAAGTGCCATGGTTTAACCCCAGCTGGTAATAAAGCACCACACAGCCACTCCGCTCACTCCCCTCTCACCCAGAAGGATGGGGAGGAGACTTGGAAAGGAATGTAAAACTCAGGGGTTGAGATAAGAACAATTTAATAGTTGAAATAGAATAAAAATGTAAGAACAATAACAACGATGACAATAACAGTTATAATGAAAAGGGGGAGGGAAAGAATAACATCCGGAGGGAAAGGCGGAAAGGAACACGTGGTGCACAGCACAACTGCTCACCGCCTGCTGACCGATGCCCAGCCAGTGCCCGAGAATGCCCTGCCTGCCCCGGCCAGCCCCCCGGGTACATACACCAGGCACGATGTCCCATGGTATGGAATCCCTCTCTGGCTAGTTGGGGTCAGCTGTCCTGGCTGTGTCCCCTCCCAACCCCTTGTGCCCCTCCAGCCTCCTTGCTAGCAAGGCCTGAGGAACTGAACAGTCTCACACCAAAGCCAAAACACAGCACCGCATGAGCTCCTGAGAAGATAATTAACTCCATTCCAGCTGAAACCAGGACACCAATTATTACGTTTCTTACCCAAAAGAAACAAAAGACACAAGGGTACTGCACCACAGCATCACGCATACTGGAATGGACCTTCGGTGGCCAACTTGCCTAACCTCCCTGAAAAAGCTAGTCTTACCAGAACAGGCCACTCGGGCACTTGCCCAGTCAAGTTCCAAACATGTGCAACTACAGTGATTCCACTATTTCTGAGCCTCATTCCCTTGCTTGACCACCCCCACGGTAAATTTTTTTGAGGGGTGTATCTACCAGCATTTCCCATAATATAAAACATTAGATTTTATTTATCTACTATCCTATGCTGCTACAGAGAACAGAAGGTAAATGCAATTTAGTACTAGCAAAACAAAGAAAAAATGCTAGATTATCTACATAATGCTCCTTTTCTGGAAAGCTAGAGTTTACTACCACATGTGTAAAGTTTCCTTATATTCCTGCTGGCAGTACTCTCCAAAGATTGTCGTTCTCAGGAATTTTCTAAATAATGTTCTTTTAAATGTTTCCTCTGGATATCTCTGGGTAGGCAAAATCTGAGCTTCTCAAAGGAATGTGCTACTAGCTTTGAAAAATTCAATTTCTATCTGATACAAATGAAGTAACAGCTTTCTCCCTCATCTGAAGAAAATGCAGGTATGGGTTGGTATCAATAAGGAACTGGACATTCCATCTCAGTGTATTTCTATTTCTTGCCTTATGCCTCAACCTACTACCTCACACATGCAAGAATTCAAACTGCTGGTTATTTTGGTGTGGTCCTTTCACATTTACTCCTTAGGGAGTTACCCTAATTTTTATGACAACTTAAATATTCACCAGAAAGAAAGACAAGGAGAATAGAACTAGCAAAATAAAGAATTAAAAGGCAATTTTTTAAAAAAATCTTTTAATTACCCACAGAATGACGTTGGGAAGATATTAACAAAAACTTAGAGCATTCCTGCAGGAACATACATTCAACTTATCTGATATTAGTGAAGTTGGTGGGATGATTCACAAGAATGTAATGCTAGAATCAAGAGATAAAACCTATTTAGGAAGGGCAACAATGGAGAACAAATGGCACTGTGTGCCAAAAATGTCGTTGTACATTTCTGAGTCACTGACAACAGAAAACCATGTCTTAAGAAATAAAGTACTAGTCAGGATACTAGCTGGGGTTTGCTACAGATATGAAATCTCCCATAGCATGGTGGTTAAGCATCTATTGCAACTTGTTGGAAATAAAAGTTCCATTATCACAGTGGACATAACACTGAGTGAGATAACCTGGAGCTTTCATGCTGCCATTATCAGAACAAGCTTGAAATTTCTAAAAATTGAAGACAATTTCTTATGCTGAGAAATGTTAAATCCAACCCAAGGGAAAGCTGTGTTCAACTTCATCCGGACAGATAACAAGTACCCCACTGTGTCTTAGAGAACAAATACAGAACAAAGACCGTTCCTGCCCCCAGGTCTTAGAATCAAAGGACATATTCCCAAACACATCTTTGCAAAATGACTTAAGCGGTCCCACCCCCTACCCACGCTACCCCCTCAGCTGCACTGACAGAACTGTATGTAGCAATGCATAGTGAACCGGTACAGAGAATCAGATCTGAGTTACACCAGAACAGGGACCTGATCTGAGTTAAAACTATCTTCCTTTCTTTCCCTCTTTTTTTTTTTTTTTAACAGTATATTTTTAACTTATCAGTTCTCAGATTTTGTTCATTACCTGGTGCAACCAAGGTGACAGAACAAAGCTGGAACATACAGCTGCCACCTGAAAACTCTTAGCCTGATTTGCCAACATGGGCAAGAAAGATATACAGACAAAGCAAAAGAAGGACTCAATAAACGATTATTCTGATAGGCAACAGTTTACTCTTCCAAATTTCACACTCTGCTGTTCCAAAACACAAACATTTAAAATAAAGTATCAAGAAACCTCCACTAATTTTTGACTTATTGACTACCATGTATCAAATACGAGCTTAAATTTATAATTGCTTTACTGATTTTGATGGCTGTGCCTGCCCTGAAATCTTTCCCCTTGGCTTGGGTGGTGGGCAGCTATGTTAACACAGTCTTGCATCTCGAGAGTTATCAATATACAGATTCAGATTTTATTCACAGAATTTAATCATATGCTTCAGTGGGGAGCTACTCTTTCAGTACAGGGATTATTATTCTTCAAGAGAGATACAGATTGTGTGCATGAGCACACCTATTTATCCCTCATTTCACCATCTTTCCATAATGCCTTTATATAATGGCTCTCTCACTACCAAGTCTTCTGTTAACATATTTTTCCTCTGAAAATACTTTTGGTTGCATTTTTACTGTGGTGCCTGTTTTTACTTAAATCTAGTGCACTTACTCAACATCTTATTTCTTGAGATGGGTTTATAGCACACATGTTCTGCAAGAGGAATTACATGCTCATTTGTTTAAAAAAAAAGCTAGGTGGTTTCAGTGTTGCTTGGCTATACTCTAGTGCTTTGGATATGAAGGAATAAAGCAAAGCAAGAATATGGTTTAGCACAGTCTTCAGTTAAACAAGAAGACTCAGATTTGCATTGTTATACGCTAAAGGTGCTACGCACAAATATGACATTCACTTAAACGTGCATTTCAAGGCTTTGTAAAGCCTGGTTTGCAGAACTTCAAAACAAACTATAACCACTACCTTATGTGTTGGGTTTGGTGTTCAATGGAATGTTCAAGACAACCTGGAGAGTACTACTTGGCAGATTAACAAGATCAATCAGAATCACCTTGTCCATCTTCTCAGACAAGCAGTTATTACTCTAAAAACCATGATAGTTTTCCTTCAAGCACAGAGGTATACAATGGCTGCAAAATGCAACAGACCTGCTAGCTCCCAGCATGCAGCAGAAATAAAACAAGAATGTGGTCCATTATGCCTGTTCCTAAGCCAAAATATACCTCAGTTAAGGGATGATGAGAAACAGAAGAACCCATTTTTCCTGTGACCCACCAGGGGCTTTTGTCATGCACACCACATAAAGCTGACACAGTGAAGAAAGCTCAGTAGGCCAGCAGAGTATGTACCTTGCAGCTGAAACGTCCAGAGAATTCAAAACAAATATTTTAAAAGATTTAATTGCAAATGGAAAATGGCAACTTTATGAAGCTTATAATTCATACAAATCCAGACTAGCTGTCTTGGGAAATAGTTTGCAATTTCCAAAGCTATCTTCCTATTAAATTTCGTATTTCTTATCTATATCTTGGAGATGCCTAGGGGTACTTAAGAGTAATCAAGAATATTTTCATACAGTTGAAAGCATTTTTCAGTATGTCCCTCTCAAAAAACCCAAATACTTAGCTTAAACTTTTACTTGAAATTGGCAGTAGACAGAAAATCTTCCTTATAAACAACTGATAATGAAAAAACTACACCCGCCACCACCAAAAGTAGAAACTTGAGCGATGTAACCTGATGGGCCTGACTTTAAATGCATAAGCATCAAGAAACACAAACACTAACATTCAGTATCACTGCTGCTTCAGGCATGGACCTATTGCCAGTCAACAGTGGAACTGGTTAATCTGCAGTCCAACTGATGATGTGTACCACTAGTTCTTATTTTAACCATCATCTCTGCTTCCAGAGAGATGATAAAGATGATAAAAATTTTCTTTCGTTTACCTGAGGAAAAAACCCTATTTGCTCACAGATGAGTATCCTAAATTTACCACCATACTAAATATATTGATTCAGCTAATACTGCAGTTGCTAAGACAACACTTATTTCAGATAAGTATTAAAAATGACTACTTCCAAGCCTCAAACGTCTGTATTAGCAGGCTTAGCACAGGCTGGTCCCCTTCAACTTCTGCTGGGCAACAGGAAGTCAGAATACAGAAACTACAATAACTGTAAAGCAGAAACACCTAAAATTAACCTGATAAGCTCTACACAGTTCGTCTTTCCTCCTTGGATACCCACTCAACAGAATACAAACTGCAGTACCAGAGAGGCTCCATCAAGCTGGAAGCAGAGACTATCCAGGAGAATGTAACCAGAATACAAGTGGTTGCATGAAGACTGCACTACGCCACAGAGCGGGGTACCATCCTCAGCAGCAGTATCATTAATAATTAATTAATAGGAGCAGGCTGCTCAGGAAACTGGTAGAGGGGCTTTCCGCATGGTAAGTTCAAGTGCAAGGCAACACAGGCTGTAGATTCACGATCCACGTCCCTACAATACAACACTTTCAGCCCTTCTTCCAGCCTCTCCACTCCCAACTACAGTCTCACATTGTTTCTTATGATGGCACTTGTACTAGTGAGCAAGCTGCTGCAATGAGAAAGGAGCTTTTCATATATCTCTAGTTTTGTATCAGCTGGATCAGCTTCCCTACCCAGCTCACTATGCAGCCAGCTGATCTACATCCAGGAGGGATGGGGCAGGAAGAAGAGAGGCATGCTGCCCCTTCCAGCAGTGGAGATGTAATGTAAACGGGCTGTGAAACTGCACCATGGGCACTCTGTTAACAGAGCAGGTCCTGAGCAGGAGGGAAACAACTTGTGGATCCCAGTCTAATTCCTAGAAGCAGCCGTAAAAATCACTCCAAAACTAGCATTAGTAAGTACCTGATGGCGAGCCGAGCAGAAAGGCAAAGATTATACAAAATTGAACACTCTACCTTTTCACCTTCCAGTAAGACTCAGTCACATTATGAGAACAGCGTAAGAAACACTGTGAGTAGTTAAACAGTAAGTTCACAGAGTCATCACTCCAGAGCCTTCCTCTCAAAAAATGAAAAGGTGTGTGCATGTATACACATATAACACTTACCATACCCACAGCACTTAAAACACAACATCCATGAAAAAAACCCACATTTTAAACCCATTAAATTATAGTTCAGGAATTCCACCCAGTGCAAACCTATGAAACTGATCTACAGGCTAAGTAGATATATGTATGATCACACTTAGAAAGAGGAAAAAAAAAAAAGTGCCTTCCAAAGCACAAAAAACCACCCTCATAGGGCAGCATTACATTCCATAAGCACATGTTTTCATGCCCACTGTTAACCAATCTGTTTCAGTAAGCGAGTGGAAAAAAATAAAAAGAGATATCAATTCATTCTTTGTATGTATGCTTTACTTCAAAGAATTCCAGGAATCTATTGTAAATCTAAAAAACTCCTCAGTCACCACAGCACATTGTTCCCCAAAGGAACAGTGGGTCAAATTCAAAGTACCAGCAACAGAGTTGCATTCAGAACCTTTTCTATAGAGCTTGGAATGACAAAACCTCTAAAGTCAGCATTGAGTCTTCGGGGGGGGGGGGGGGGGGGGGGGGGGGGGTGGAGGGAGAAGGAAAGAAAAAGTTGTGAACTTAAAAGAACAGAGACCAACAGATAAATCCCCACTGAGTAATTATAAGGAGAAGCTCTTCCAAACATCAGCTAACTAGTACATAAAAGGCAATTCAGTAAAAAACATGGTCAAGTCAACTAGCAGATTAACATATAGTCATAATTGGCTACCATCACTGAAAAAGCAATCCGAAGAAAACAGACAAAATCCAGGCAGCGGTGAGAAAACTCAAATAATTAAAGGTATTTCAGTAAAGCAGACAGAAGCATCGTGCACACTCGGAGTGCTGAAATGATGATGCCCTTGTCCGCCTCCAGCTGCTCAGTACTGCTGGCCTGCTGGAAGTTTTCATTTCATTCCTACGCCTACCAGCATCTGCTAACCTATTTCAGACAAAAAGAGTCAGGTCAACTTAACACTATAAATATTACACCTGTTTTAACCCACCGTGTTTTGATTGAGGTGGGCAGGGGAGTGCCCAGCCCAACACCAAGGGTGGCACACCAGACCTCCAGCAGACAGGCATGCAGTAACTTCAGCCATCACCTGGGGCTTCTGTCTACAGCTATCCTGTGAAGACCAGTACTCTCGTGAGCAAATAATGATTATTACTTTTTTGGAAAGACACTGAAGATCTGAAACACTCAGAATACCAGAACTGTTCACTTCTAAATGCAGAGGAGCATATAAAGACACGCTTTCTGTATTTTACATTGCTATCACTCTGTGATACCCTTTACAGTGTTCAGTACCTTCAGTTGCTAATACTTTAGCCTTCCCTACAAGAGAGCATTTTTACTTTTTCCTACATAATTACAAATAATCTAATGTTAACATCCTACAGGCATTCTCTAACCACAAGCTATCATCAAGCAGCTTTACCATGGGCAGCACAACAGGCTGCCACCCTCCTTCACTCACAGCCTCATTAACAATTCCAAGAAAATATTAGCAGTTACTAAAAGGACCCCATCTTTTTTGCTGTACAAGTGGTGCTTATGCTTCTTCAAAGGCAAATATTGCCACCACCCTACTCTTCAAGGCATCACCAAATCACCACGCAGTTAAACCCAAATACATCCAGTTAGCCCTGTAATTACTATTCATGTTGTAACACCTCTTTGGCCAATGATGGTGTGTCCTCACCAAGGTCTGTTACCTGCTTATTCAAACTTAATACCTTAGCCAAAAACTTCACATAGAAATAGTGCAAACCAGATGCTACATTTTGTGAAGACTCATTAAACTGGCTTGCAGGAGACCTAGCAGCTTGGCTCAGGTAATGCCACAGAAGTTAACTATCTGGAAGGAAAGCGGTACATTCTCCATCAAAAGTGTCAGTAATTAAGCTTTAAAAGAAAAAAAAGAAGCCAAAACTTCTTTTAAAAGCAAAGCACTTGTTTTTTTAAAAGGTACTAGAGATGTGTAACATCCGATGGTTTAGAGTAACAAATTTTGAGTTATTGCCAAGCCAAAACCAAGTAACAGCAACAGTTTAAACTGAAAAATTATCTCCCTACATTTACACCTGGATAACTCAAATTACAAACGTTTCATGGAGGCTTCTAAGCTGCCAGACCAACTAGGAGAAACTCCACTCCAGAAAGAAGTTTTCAGTCACGTATATCCAGGAAAGCAAAAGCAGGAATGAAAAATTACCACTCATGCCCACCTGTATATTACCAAGTCAGGAGAATTATGCTCACACAATAACTTTTTGTCATTTATGACCGTACGGAAAGCTTGTGTTAGGTAACAGGGAAAACTGACAAGTCCTGTTTTGTGGAAGCAGCTGACAGCACCAAAGAGCTGCAGCAATGACTGCGAGTGAGCATTTTGGGGAGGGAAAAAAAAAAAAAAAGCTTCAAGTTATTTGGAAAATTGGAAATTATAGTTGCTTTCTGGTTCGTCTGCCCCTCTGGTACCGAAGCGCGGCGCAGAAGGTGCAAACACGTGGAGCTGCTGCGGACAGAGCGCGGGCCGGTCCCGGGGAAGGTGACACGGTGGTGGTCCCCCGCCGGCGTTCGCACGGGGTCTGTCGTGGCGGGGGGCTCGGGGCACCACGCTGCCGCCAAACCCGCCCGCCAGCGCCGGGACGGGGCCGGCGCGGACAGCCCGGGACCCGACCGCAGGCGGCCGCCGCCCCCCTCCAGCCCCGCCGCCGCTGCGGGCCTGCCGCCGCCAAGAGGCCAGGCCCCACGAGCCCGGCGTCTTCCGCCGGGGCAGGGGCTGCGAGGGAAGGCTGGGCGCCGCCGCCCCCACCCGCTCGCCGCGGCACCACCGGCAGGGCGAAGGCCGGCCGCCCCCCTCCCGCCCCGGCCCCGCCGCGCCCCTTGGTCCCGGCGGGAGGTGGCGGGCCGGGCCCGGGGCCGGGCCGCAGCACGTACCTGGCGCCCGTCGCCGACGGGGCGGGGCGGGGCGGGCGCGGCGCCGTTACCGGGGAACGCGCCGCCGTCTTGGGGTCCTGGCGCCGCGCGCGGCGCCGCCCGCCCCCCTCCGGCTCCACTTCCGGGGTCCGCGCGCGGTGACGTCAGCGCCCGGGGGCGCGGCGGGGAACCCGGAAGTGGAGCGGGAAGGGCGGCGGAGGCGCCTCACCCCCTCGTCCCCTCACCCCCTCGTCCCCCATCCCCTTATTCTCGCGTCCCCCCGCCCTCTCATCCCTGTATCCCCTCACCCCCACGCCCCGCATCCCCGTGCCACCATCGCCCCCGGCGCCCTGTCCCGCAGTCCCCTCAGCCGCCTCCAGCCTGGGCCCCGGTGGCGGGCGAGGGGCAGCGGGGCTGAAAGACGCGTTCGGTGCCGGCGCTGCCCGGCGAGGCGGCAGGCCGCAGCCTCACGGGGAGGCAACGGCCACCGCGGCACTGCCCCGAGGCCGCGGCTGCTCCCGGGAGGGGGGCTTGGGGGAGGGCGGTGGGAATGAAGCCAGGGTCGCGCTGTCCCCTCGGGGCAGGCGGCGACAGAGGAGGGGCACCGAGCAGGCAGGCATCGAGAGCTGGGGCTGACGCTTGGGGTGCGCCTTGGTCTGGCAGATCCCCCTGGGAAGGTCGTGTTTCCACTCCAGGTTTCCATTTTCATAGCTTAGGAATTTGTAAAGTGAAAAGATTTGGGATAAAAGTTTCCACAGCAGGTGTTGTGGGTGTCTTCAGGAATTCGTGAGGACTGACTGTTGTGTTGGCCTATATTAGAACACCGACTGCCATGAGCCTTCACAGCACCCTCACTCTTGACATAGCAAGAGGAAGTGCATTGAGTTTCATTTCAGGGGTGTGTTGTCTTGCTCCCCTGAAAAGCTTTCCAGATTTGACTGCTGATAACGTGCATCACACAGATGCTCAGTGGAGGTGTCCACCTCTCGTAGCTCTGTCTGCACGGGACAGTTGCGAGCTGTGTCTGTCCCAAGGACAAGCGAGATTGGCTGTATACCATGCATGCGACTGAAGTGTTCCACCGTCCCTTAGCTCTCGGTCATGCCTGATGGCCAAATCGAGTGAATGAGAGCCATGGATGGCTCTGGCTCTCTGTGGGAGAAGAGAAAATGCTTCTCATCCAGGTTACTCCCAGCTGCTCTCTCTGTTATGACCGAAAGCAGCAAACTTGTGTGTTTTGATCTCAAGAGCTTTCAGCAACACCCAAGGAAGGAATGAGTGAAGTTTTTCCTTCTCCAATGCAGAAGATATTGTAACACCTTGAACAACATTTCTGTTTACATTTTACAAATTATGTTTGGTATTTTGAGCTTCTCATATTGAGACAGTATTTTCCCTGTATTTTCTGTGTTAGGAAAAAGTGGTGCTTGGATGTCTGCCTGTTGATGCCACACATTTGGGATGCCATACAACAGTGCTGTGATCAAGGTCTAGACTATCAGCTTTGACTTGTAGCAGAACAGAAGTCAGGGTTGGGACTCATTTAATGAATGTTTTTGGGTAACATGTAAGCAACCCTGTCCTCTCACTCAAAGTTCATGCCCTCTCTTTTCACAAGTATTGGCAAGTTGCAAAGTGAACCTGGTTCAGACTGACTTAAGTGTTTTTTGTTGGGAGTCTTAAACTGGTCTGTCATCATTCTCTGTTTCCTGAAGTTCCCACAAAAAAACCTCAAAAACCAACCCACACCAAAAACCAAAACCAAAAACCAAACCCCCAAAAGCCAAGCAACCGAAACATTGAATGTGCAGAATGTAGGAGACAGGAACCGGTTTCAGGGGTGGCATGCCTGAGCAGTACAGCTAAAAAAGTGCCTTGCCCATGATCTTGATACAGCCCTTTATAATTGCAGGTCCAGGGAAGTATCGAAGAAGGAAAAGTTTATCAAAACAAGGGGCAGAGGGTTGGTGGTTTTGGAGATGCTTGACCAGAAAAGAAATATTAACCATAGATTTGAAGCTCTTCATATTACAGAGAGGCAGCAGGTTCAAAGGGGAGGTCTCCAAGTCTAACTGACTTGGACTGGGAGGGAAGGACTGACTGGGATGACTGACCCCAAAATTCCAAATATCAGCAGTGAAGAGGAAACAGAGGTAGTGTGCGTTAAATAGTTATTGGCTGACTTTTATCTTCTGTCTGCGTGTAGGACTGTAGAGTTCTGGTGTCCTTATAGACTTCTGTGTTCTACAGTAATACCAGGAATACGAGAAAAAATACTTATCTGCATGCTTACTGTTGTACCTAAACTGAGTGTTTTGATTCTTTTTCAAAATCTGTGTCTTGTTTTCTTCTTTAGTCTTCTATTCCTCCAAATGCTAGAGCATTCACAGGTGGCTATGGATATGTTAATTAAGTTCAGTGGTTTAGACCTGTTTATTTATTGCCTGTTGAATGTCCAGTAAGGTTCTTGCATTCAGTTTTCAGAAATACGGAGTGTGCATAGTTACATCTGAAATAGATGGAAGCTGCAATTTGCCTACACAAATTCTACAGGGTGCTGTAGAATGCTTGATGTGTTAAAAGTTCTATCTGCATTATTTTCAGCTAAACATCCAAGATTATTAAAACTGTTTTGTCTTAATTTCAGTTCCCAATTTAAGCAAAACTGTCATTTGCTTGTGTGGATTATGTAAAGGTAAGCTAAATATTCAAACACTCAGATGTTGTAGAAATGGGTTCCATAAAATATCTTCCAAAACTAGGATTTCATCCATGTCTGGTAAATGGAGCTGCATTTTAAAGAACATAGAGAAAACAAGGTATTGAACTGCTGGTTATGACATGAGTACTATTCATCCCATGTGGCATCTGAAACAACAGTCCCCTGAAAAAAGAATACATGGTTGTGTAATTAAAACTATCTTGGGCTGCATGTTGTTAATGACTGCCAGTGTGTCTTGAGTCTGTAGGGGGTTACAGACCTAGTTAAAGCAGATGGGTGGATTGAACATCTGTTATGTTGTCCTTCAAAGCTAGGTAGCCTCCGTGACTGTAAAGGAAGCGTAGGGAACATGAAGAGGTTAAAACTGTGTAGAAAAAAAATCCTTTTGGTATAAATTCTTTCCAAGTAAGCTGGATTGCACCAACTCATACCCAGCTGGGATGACTACCCTTAAACTGCACGGTTACTCAATACTATGCAAAGTTAGTTTTTGACATAGTTGTGAACATAAATACAAATAGAAAGTGTGGTAAACTGCAGAGTGGTGCTACCCAGCACAGATCGTGTTGTTCCAGTATGACTGCAATCTCTTACACAAGAGTAAATCAACACCCCGGTGTATCTAAACTGAAGTAAGCGAACTGATTCCCTATGGGGGATATTACTGGAGATGGGGACGATGGTAATTCAGACCAGAATTACCTGGTAGGGTGGATGTGGAGTGGCCGAGGCGGAGACTGCAAAAGCCTGAACTGAGAGGCAGTTATCAGGTTAGACAGAAATGAACAGGAGCACTCTTTGGGCATGGTGATTAGTTTTTGGACATAGTATCTGCAATGTAGTCATTAATGAGGCAGAGGTAAGAATTTGATGTGCAACCATGAAATTTGCAGATGACGCTAAGCTGAAACATAAGTAATGACTGTCTTGACTAGAGTGAGAGAAATGTGATGAAATCTAAGAGCATGAAGTTCAAAATCAGGCACTGAAAGAACAGAAAACCTTTCCTATGAATTTATCAGTCAGGGTAAATGAGGAGGAAAGAGGTCTTTTTTAGGGATATTAGGATTTCTTGAAGACCTTGTGAGACCTTGTTTTCTGTGTCTTGCTGTGATGGTTAAGCCAATAGTCGGATGGTCATGGATCTGCAGAAGACACGCATTTCTCTTTTTTCTAGTACGAACTAGACATCTATCATGTGTCTGCCTGAACTTCATCCCTAAAGGAGTTCTTTCTGTTACCAGGCCTTTGTTTCTTCCTTCGCAAAATATAAATAATAAAACAAAGGCCAGAGACTCTGTTCCTTTCCCATGAAACAATTAGGAAATTGAATTTGAAAGAGAGGGAGTTTCAAAGAGAAAAATTGTCAACTGCTAGTCATGTGAAATAGCAGTGACACTGCACTGACAACAGCACGGGGGGTGGGGATCAAACTTGGAAACAAGACCCAGAGACTTTCAAGAAAGCCACTATACTAATAATACATTGGAAGGAAGGGCCCTGGGATACGCTGGGAACATGAGATAAGCAGGCCAGCTGACGCAAGGGAGGCACCGACCTCTGCAAGTGGCTCTGTGAGTGTCTGTCTGCGGCACGGAGATCAGAAATGCTGTTCTCACTGGGGGCTGCAGTCTGCATGACACAGCATGAAAATTTCAGGGCTGTCAGTATGAAAATACATTGGGGTTTTTTTTTTTTAATTTAGAGGCAAAAAAAGTAATTCAAAAGAACTGTATTGAAGACAGGATAAGTTATTTTAAGACTTCATCATCATATCTAAAGAGCACACCAAGGGAACCAAATATTTGTCGCGTCTATGACAAGTGATCATGGTCTGAAGACAGTTCTTATTACAGTAACATAAATACTGCTTTAACAAGGCTTATTTCAAATGGCTGAAAAAAATGTCAAGTCTTATCAACTCAAAATACTGAACAGGAAAGCTGAATGAAAATATTATGAATGAAACCATTCTGAACCCCAAAACACGAGCTTCTGATGTTTAATACTGTAGCTTAGTGGAAACGGGGAAGAAGCTCTTAATGTCATAATTACAAATGCAGAATAAACAGGCAGAAAGGTAATTTGGTAATGGGTACCAAGTAAACTAGGAGTTATTTGAAACTTAGGTGAGAAAAGAGTCAAAGCATATAAGGGAAAAAGCTGCAATACACAGTATTTTTTATTCCCATTCTCTGCAATGCATTCTTCATGGTGTGCTCTTTGTTGTCCTAGATATTATTTGTTTCTATTGATTTTATTTATATTTTTTGTCTTTTTAAAAGCTGCCTGCAAAACTTCAACTGGCACAAACCCACCGAAACAGCAAGCAAGATAGGACAAGGAATTTGGAATGACAGAAGGCGCCTTGTCTTTTTTTTCTATTTTTTTTATACCACCCGCTCACAATTAAAACTTTATCTCCTCCAGATGACACACAGAAGGTGGGCAGGATTTTAGATGCAGCTGATAGATGATTGTAGCAAGTAGGATGTCTGATTTTAATAGCTATCCTGCAATGCAACTTTCATAAGCAGTTGTTAAATCCTCCTGTGGTTCAGTGCTGTTAGAACATCACAGCCCTTTCTTCAGAAGTACCTACGTTCCTGCTTTCAGCACCTGGCAATGTGAAGTATTAACATCTTTAGTTCTCAGTCGGATTACTGCTGGTTGAGAGCATGCTAAGCCTCACAAACGCACGTTCGCAACAGGGGTACCCAAGTATGCTGAGACTGATCACTTTTATTGTACATAGGTTGCATTTACATTTGCAATAAATGTAGTCTGTTTATTCCACTTGAGCTTTTCACTGAGCCCTGAAACTGAAGGATGCGATCCAGTTTAGGAATCCTTTGCTGTGACAAAAAGATGGAAAGGGTATCAGGGCAGAGAAAAATTCCATGAAAAAATGCATTATAGTTTTTTGCTTTGTCCTATTGACCATCTCATGTCACCTACTTTACAAAAATTGTATTTATTTAATGCTGAGCACTGTGTTTGCACAAGAGAGACTCCACTGTGGAGCAACTTCAACCCAGCTGTTGTCAGACACAGATCTGGAAAACATATCAATTTTTTTCAATCTTAAACATTTTTTGGGCAATGACAGCTGCTATTTCCACAGGTTAAAAAAAATAAATAAAGGCATAGCCTTCTCATCTAGCAGTTGCATTTAAGAATAGCAACCTTTAGGGTGTGTGATTCTGGGGAAGACTTTTTCGTGTGTCTTTTGGGACACAAAAATTCCTACTGAGACTAAGACCAAAAGAAAAGATAGTGGGAGAAAAAAAATTATCTTTAGAATTCCCTTTGTAGTTTCATTTATTCTTTTGGCTTGACATCGATGGAATAGGCTTTTTGTGTACCATGTATAGTGCATAAATACAGAGAGTGTGTTTCATGAAAAATAAAAATGTTAGCTTTCCTGACAAAGATGATGTGTTACCTTCTGAGAAACACTTTTCACAAGAATTAAATTAGAAACTTTAGGGGAAAAAAAGTGAAATACTGAAAACTCATGAAAAAGCAACAATGTTCTTGAGTGCTCTGTAAGGCTGAAAAAACTCCTTTTCTTTTGGCTTGAAAAGTTTGCTTTAATTCAAAATTCTTATTCAGCTTGTTGTTTACACCCTGAATCTGTTTCTTATGTCTTATTCCTGGATAATTTATTTTGGTTCCTGCTATTGTGCCAGAAGTACGATACACAAATATTCTCAAATTTGTCTTCAGCAGTTTTTGCTGAAACTGGAACATACATAAATCTGTCGTGACATTCACTCTTATGTTTCATTATATGTTCTCAAGAGTTTTTACAGTCTGTTATGTCTTTGTTTTTCACTTACTGCTTTTGCATTTGTTGTAAAGATTAAATATACATGATCTATATTTCAAGTTACCACTCCTAATTCTTTGGTCCTGTGTATAGTTATAGTTGTTCAAAAAAATGCCAGACTGATATGAAAAGTTTTGGTGGAATGAAACAAAGAAAGATTGAAAGCAATGCTATTGACAGAACTTTATGGTCTGTGTTCTACTATTTACTTTGTAGATATATGGGTTTATGATGTAAACCTTGCAAAGTCATTTCACTGCTGTTACATGTGCAAACAATTTAATTGTACTTTGAATTTTGAAATATTGGATCTCAATATATGATTACATGATTCATTTTTGCAAGAACATACTTAGCATACCTATAATTTTTCTGTTCCAAACTATCAATCCCTCAACTCCATGAATGATTTTTGAATAAATTATGCATGTTAGAGCAGATGACTGCTCCAGGGTATTATATAACTTTTTAAAAAATTGTACAACTGTCATCTAAACAATTTGTGTACACATAAAATGGAAAAGCAAATACATGTACCTTTTCCGTTACATAGTTTAAGTGCACCTTTTGGAACTTGAGTTGGAAAAATGACATCCCTCAAAAGGCACAGCATGTAAGATACCAGCATTTTTCTGTTCAACCCATTTCTAACCGTAGAAGGAATACTGTGGTTATCAGGGAGAGACCTGACAAAGCTGAACTAAGAAATCATGTTAATGATAGACCATTTTAGTACAGAGATTTAGGTTGATTTAATTCCTATAGTGCCTGTTGGCATGACAGACACTTTTTACAAAGACTATGCTCACAAATTACTTCTGCTACTGGCAGTTACCATGACTTTATCAATGCCCAAACTACTTAAGCAGATTGCAACCATCAGGTATTGACCAGTCATCAATCCACATGGAAAGAAACAAAACAGTAACAAAACCAGTAGAATTAACATAACAATATAAAGATAATAATAAACTAGCAATCGCTTCCCTTTCCTCTCCTCTCAACAAAACCAACACCAAGCCACCAGGCTCCTACAAAACAAGTGGGCATGTCTCACCTTGGAGCTTGTCAGATTGGAGATATGCCCAAAGACTGTAGGGTTAAAATGCAAAAGCTTTAACTACCAAGTGTCTCACTACTGGGCCTGGAAACTCAGTAGTATGTATTTACTGGATGCTCTTTGAGACAGCTAATCGCTTTGTATGTATTTTGTACCCTGCTGCGTAAGATGGGGCCATAGCCTCATCTGGAAGCAGCAGGAATGACCATAAAACTGACAGTTCAGCCAAAACTGGGGAAGGGTGAGAGGGGGAGGGAGTGGAAATGAAAGGTGCAGGACTGGTCGGTTTTGGTTTACAAATCCAAGAACCACACCAGGCATATACAGCACCTTTAAACATGAAAAATTGAACCTCATTATCCAATTTATCAGTGTGGAGGGCTCTGTGGTTTGATACCAAAGTCTGGCAGAGGTACGGTCTTGCTCAGTAACGTTGATCAAGACCGTGCATAGTTGTCGGAAATAAAGAACAGCCTACCATGTTCTGGTTAATTATTTGTCTGGAGAGAAGAGGAGGCCAGATGATTAACATTACACATTTGTGTTGTATTAATGCAACGGCCTCCATCGATCTGTCCATTCATGAAGTGGATGGGCATGAGTGAAATTTGGGAGCCTGCAATAGAAACTGTTGCTATTTGAAGAGATATAATCCCTTTGCCTCTGAAGAAAGTTTCCATAGCACATGTTCAGCTGTCAATTTCCTGAAGTTAATACATACCTGCAGGTAGGATTCCTGCCAAGATAATTTCATTCCCAAGGCCACATCTGGCTTACTGTAGAAAGTAATCTGTTTGCTAGTCCATACGCCAGAACAAAAAACACCTGTCATTTCAACCTTTTACCTTCTGAATGTTTGTTCCATTCTCCAAAGGGAACGTGTAATCTTAATTTACATAATAAAACCCATTTAAGACATGTTTATTATATAGAATAGAAGATACCCATAAACTGCCCAGAACATAAGCAAAAAACTCCTTAAATTTGTTATTTCTAGAATATACAGAGAGGTGAAAATCCAAGTGAAAATGACTACTGCGTTTCTTGAATGATAACCTTGCAGGTGGTTGGTTTGAATTTTACATTTAATACATTCTTGGTTGCCTAAGACTCTGTATTAGGTTTGAGAAGGCATAGGCTTTGCTGATAAGTATTTAGGTGCTTGTGGATTATGAAAACAGATGTGCTATGTATTTCCAAGTGTAAATTAAAAGTTCAGAGAACCTAAAGAAAATAAAACCTGGGGCAAAATACATCAGTTTAAGTAAAAACCATAAATAGCTCACAAACAGCAATGCATAAAGATATCTCCAACTATCCTGGCTAACACAGGTAGCTTAGAACAATGGAAAAACAAAGATATTTCAAAATTCATATGGGACATGAGGAGCAGAAGTCTTCAGACAACCCTAAACCTGAAATTATTAGCCATGACTTCACTGCTTTAAGTCTGTATGACATTAAGTCTAGAAAATGAATTATCTACCCATGTATAACTGAGTGGAAGCAGTACCCACATTCTAAATTGTAACAAACATTAACCAGTACATTTTTCCATGCCTGAAAGTCAATATTGAGGTAGAAAACAAAACAGAGTCAAGATGACACATGAAAAGCTATGTGAAACTATTTCTTTATGGACAAAAAATGTCAAAAGTTAGTAGACTCTTTACATAGAAAACACAGATTATGGGACAAAAAAAAAAAAAAAGAAAAAATAAAGTAGTTGGATATTAGGTAATTACAAATTTACCAAAGTTGCTTGTGTTTCAGCCCTCTAGCAAATTCATCTAGGGACAAAATTTATATGATCATGTCATTAACATTTAGCTTATGGAACACACTAGGTGCATCGGTAACTATTCATTGGGTGTATCCTAAAGACTGAGTGCTTGTTCTATAAGAGGAATTTTAATCAATGTCTTTATTTATTGGGAGAGCTGAAAAGATATTATTTTTCTAAAAATCTGTCCTGAAAAGAACAGTTATGTGCTGTTGCAGCAAACCTCCACCATGAGCTAGATTTGAAACCTGAGTTGGTCATGGCAGACACGGCATGCTTTTTGAGCTGGTGGCTGGAGAGGATCACACCTGCTGAGTGTGATCACCATTACCCAGCTCTTTGCCTCATTTCTAGATAGAGAATGGACGTGACTCAGGGCTGTGCAGACACTGAGACTGTTGTCTGTTGGAGCTTGGATCAATTTACTGCAGAAACTGGATAGCTCATAGCTATTTTAATGTTAAAACACTTTCTTCAGTAGGAGGTATTATAAAGTATCTCCTCAGAGATGGCTGCAACCTACTAACAGCTTAAGTTGTCATGGATCTAAAGGGCTTGATCTGGTAGTCATCAAATTTGCACTAGCCATGACCTGAGTGGCTCCTTGTCAGCTTAGGGGTAGTTGTCTACTAAACTGACACATACAATCTTAATTTGGGTGATCACTTTATGTTATTAGTGGTTGGTAATCACTAGTTCTTCCTGAGGCACTTGTTATAGAATCACTTTTTCAGGAAAAATAAAAGAGGGTTGGGATTTTTTTTTCTTGTTTGCATGATTCCTTGCTTTTTTTGGAGTGTTTCTTGCCAGCTCTGTATCATTATTTTACTTGCTGCTGTAATAGCTAACAGTCTATTCTCAGATGCTGTTGCCAGAGAGGAATAGTCTGACTCCTCCACAATTTCACTAATGGGTCTTACAAGGTCCTCAGCAATACCCAACCTGCTCAAGACCTTGCATGCTTTTCTGGTACTGCCTGCTCGACAATGTCAGTCGGTTTAGTCTGCTTCCCAAGTGTTGGAGTCCACAGGCAGAGGAAAAAGCCAGCTCACCCTTGCCCGTTTCCTAGGCCTTACACTAAAAACAGTTTTAGAGCTTCTGCTCCCACTCATACCACTGTTTACAACATGGACAGTTACTACAGAGGAGCGGCTTTGCAGCAGCCAGGACCTCCTCAAGACCTATATGCTTGCTTAGAAATCTCCCTGTTGCTGTCAAGTTACTCTCCCATTTCATGCCTAATTAGGCCAATAGGTCTAATTCCTTAGTCTTTTGACTGTTGCCTTGAAAATTTGGATATTGTCTGTCACTAAAAATGACTGCACATATTTTAAGGAGTTTCATAAAATAGTTTTATATCAGCACATAATAGGTATCTTACTGTAGATAAGACTCAGTATATTTTGTGAAGACCTCTCAGCTGAGAGGGAAATGGAGTATTTCTGTCAGAGGAAGCTAACTGGAAGAAGGCAGCCTCACGCCTACCTTGCACTGCTGCGAGGACGTAGAGATGAATGGGAGAACATCCATTTGCCCTCGTGCATGTTTCCAGAGCAAAGAGCTTTGTTACCTGTGGTCTCTACAAAAGCCCTCTCCTGGAATGAAGCATGATCTATGGGAGACTGTTTGTCAGGAGAGCAGTCACTAAAAGGCAGGGCTATGTCTTTGTGCCTGTCTTTTCCCAAATTTCTCTCTCTCTCCTGTCTTTCTGAGTTTCAGTGCTATTAATGCTATCTCAGTTTTGCCCCGCTTCTAATTTTATTAACTACCTTTCAAAAGTAGCAAGATGTTAAGATATGGCTGGATACTAAACTGATACAATTAGAGATATTCCATGCCATGAAGTCTCCCATGTAAACCTGTTTCGTAAAAAGGCCTAAGCATATTAAAATGTTAAATAAGAATTAGGTGTAAGCATTAATGATAATGCATAGTTACCTAGTTTGTTCTATCTGATCAAATTAATTTCTTTAAATATAAAAATTCCCGTTTACACTAACTCAGCTGAGCCAACAAGGCCCACTTTTGCCTGTTCAGAGGGAAAGGTCCGTTGTACACAACAGACTTTAGTCCTTATTTTTGACTGCCTTTCCAGGAGCAGTTAAGATAGTCAGATTGCAGTGGTCGTGCAGCACAGGTCCCACACTGCAGCCAGCAAATCTGGCTCCTGTTGCCTTCATTTATTGAGGATAAACATAAATGTGAGATGTTCTTGGATCACCAAGTCGTGACAAAGAGCCACAACATAAAATACGAAAGCAAAACATTGCAGCTTTATGAACCCATCGCTCTCCAAAATGAAATGACTCTTAAGTCAATTTTAGCATCAGCAGAACTTTTTTAAGAATACAGAACTATTGTTTTATTAAAAAAAGCCAAAGAAAGCAGCAATCAGTTATACAAGTACTCCTAACTTTACACACCTTACAAAGTAAAAATGATCAGCTCTTTGAAGTGTCAGTTAAGGGTTTAAGTTTAAAGTAAGCAGTCTTGATAAATTAATGGTATGTGATTTAGCAATCTTAGTTATACAGCCCTTACTATTACTGTAATTTTTTTGAACAAATGTTGATGTTGCAAAAGTATCTATTCAGCATAAGTGATGTTGCCAAGATGATGTTTCTTTCATACCCTGAAGGTCAGTTAATAAGATCACTACATTGCCAACAAATCGTGCCCTGCTGTTTCTCAGTAAGGACTGAGGGACACGTTCAATTTCAAACACACATTAGCTTGCATTCAGATACTCTAAAAGACATATATATAGAGGTTTGGATAAGAAAAACATCCAAATAAAATATTGTGCAAAGGTTCAGCTTTTTTTTCAGGCTAGTTATTCTGTCTTGTCAGCTCCACATTACTAAAGATTATAAATATACTCTTTCTAAGAAAGACAGAATTGTCCTGATGCTACCCAGTGGATTCCTGCTGAATTAATTTGGCAGGGAGGGAAGGGAAGAAGGGGCATAACGATTTTTTTTTTCTTTTTTTTTAACATGACTGTTATTATTCTAGAACCAGATGTGTTGTGAATTTAAAGGATACTAACCAATTTGGCATAACTCCCCATATGGACATCCCCATTTCAGACTAAGTGAGGGCTTTTATTCTGGGTTAGCTTTTTCCACTTGCAAAGTTTATCCTATTCAGAATACGTGTTTCCCAGAAGGGGAGCTTTTTCCACAAAAACTATTTCAGTCAGTTTCACCACATAGAGAGAAATCCACTTTATGTGACTGTACAAAAAGTTAATTATGTACAATATATTTCAATAAAATAGGAAAGAATATTCTAAACTCCCATCTTCCATGTGCACTAACACATTATTAATATGGCTTGGAGCCTGTGTGCCTCATTTGTCAGAATACCATACCTGCCATCATAGGTAACCCCTGTAGCCGCGTTTTAAGCCTCAAGATCACAATTAATCTTCAAAAGTGAAATACAAAGCAAAGACAAATTGTTTTTACACTTCATCACTTCTTTATGATCTGAAATGACTGTATCAGCAGCACAGGAAAAAGTCTGGTTTATTCTTTAAATAATATTTTTAGCATTTTTGGAGCATCAGTGCCTCACAGCCTGTTTGTTGATGCAGTGTTGTAGCAAGATCTTTGGAGATTTGTAAGATGCAGTGGTCCCCATTTTCATTTTAAATGGATTGATATCTTTTATGAATGATACAAAAAAAAAAAAAAAAAGCAATTAAGCAGGAAAAACTGCATTTCAGATTAGACCCTACAGCAGCACTAGCATTACAGTTACCCATGCTGCTACTGAAGTTTTTAGGAAAAAAACGTGCCTTCCTCCTATTCAAGTGGTCTGAGTTACGTCCCTAATAGCATCTGTGAGATGTGGTGGGAACAGGAATAGCTGCAGCTCAGATTGCAGCCGTAACAAGGTCTTGCCAGAGCCCTTCATTAGGCAGGGGAAATAGTTGCCTTGGACTTCCAATGCAAGGAACAAATAGAAAGATGATGGATTATTTCGGTAGAGCTAAGGAAATATTAACCAACCTTCTGTATGAAAAATATTGTCAAAACACCCATGTGCCTAACTCAGCTATTTTTAGTCTTTGAGGAAGAACTTTTACTGAAAAGAAAAACATATAATATTTGGAAAACCTGAACATCAGACAGGGCTTACTTTGAAAATGAAATGTTATTGTATTTATCAGAAACAAACATTGAATTTTTTATAATTTTCTCTTCTCAGTTCACTATTAGGACATTTCTTTGAGCACTGCCGGTGAATAATTCTTTTAAATAAAAAGATGCTTCTCAAATCTTTAAAAGCTGCTAACAGTTTCTCTATCATGTGTCTTTTAAGCCATAGGACACGCTGGTTGTTAAGTTAGGATTTGCGAGGGCAATAAAGCTGGTGCGGTTTTGTTTGGGAATAACAGCCAAGCATACTCATCCTGAAGCAACTCACAGAGGTCTGCAGACCTACGGCCTATATCTGTCCTTTCTCGTAAACTCTGGGTGATTTCATGGCAGGACTAACTAGAACACAAGCACCAAAGGAGAGAAAGGTCCTTGAGCAACACGAGCCGGGGGCAGGCTGGCTCCACAATGGTCGATGGAAGCATAGCACGGGTGTTTGCCTCGCACGTGTCCCAGATTGCATTATTTTCAGAGCAAGTTTTATACTTTTAAAACAGTTCTCGGTTTGTCATTCAGGTTTATGCCTCCGCAGCACTGAGATACACCCTCCTTGTTTTGTGACATTGACATTTTCATATATTGTTGCTCGCCTTATGCATGTGTGAACAATTGCTGCCTGGATGGGGTGACTAGACAATAACAGGGGAACATTCTTTAGTTTAAAACTCCTACACAAGATATATATTCCTGAGCTTTCTAGTCCTGTCAGTTATAACTAAGCCATTAAGTTAATCATACTGAATTCAGAAAAAGGTGCTACCCGAAACCTGTCAAGGTAATTATCCTTCTTTATCCTCTGAGGTAGGAGTGCTCTGTGTCAAATAAACATTTTTTAAGCGTTCCACCATAACTTTCTCCTCATCTTCAAGATATGCACCTTCTTTCATCTCCCACCTGAAAGAAAAAGAACTTTTTATTGATTTTTTAATGTGTTTTAAACCAGTCCTTAGAACAAGCAAGTCAATACAAAACTCGTTACTACCAATTAATTGCCTGCCCCCCTCCCCCCCCCCCCCCCCCGTGGTGGGGTACACCAGTTAAGAATACTGCGTCACACAAAATACAGCCCCCAAGAATCTTGCCCCACACAACCGGCATGACAAATTGTAAAACCTACCAAAAAATCTTGCTTATATTTATTGTGGTAATACTCTCTTTTTCTGTTTTGTATCACACATGTTGGCAGAAGTGGAAACCTTGTAAAACTAGCAGAAAAAAAGTGGAAGATTGAACAGGTGTTTTGGAAGTTAAGCCACTGCTCCCGAGGCTCTGTAAGTCTGCAGTGAAAACTCAAACACCACATGATGTCCAGCTCAAATAGTTAATCCGAATGGCCATCATTCTCTTGCAGTGACAATACTATATTAAGAAATACCACAAAACTGACTGGCTGTTTGTTTCTTTAACCAGCAGGCATACCTATCGCACCAGGAAATAAACATACCGTATTCTTCCCTTTCTCTATGTGAATACTCAATTCTAGTTTAGGATGAAGATTAAAACTGAAAAATGAAAAAGTAAAAGAATATGAAGACGATTTTGCTTTTGTTTGGTAGTTAATTAAATATAAAACCTTAAAGGTCATGCAGTATTCCCTTGCAGAAAATCAGGATAATAAATGCAGAAATAGTGCTAATACATAGTCAGCTAAACTTTGCATCACTCTAATTATGCCTACATAATGCTCAGTAATGTGGGTCTATCTCTTTTACAAATTCTAGGGATATTTAAGGGTTTGATATCCCTTTAATATTCATCTCTTTCTGTTCTAAGTAGATAATAAAGTGTAGGCTCCCAGTTCAGACCAGCTGAAGACAAAAGGTAAAGCATGAATACAGAAATCAGATTTTCAAGTATTAAATCCAGTAGATTACAAATGAGCCATAGGATGATCCTGTAAAGTAGGAGACATGTAGAGAAGCAGCAGAACAAAGACTGCTTTTAGGAAACTAATGTCAGGAGCAATGCTTTAATCCTGTCCCCACACTTCTTAGGTCCTCAATCAGACTGCAAAAACCAGAAGCCATATACAAGTTTAGATTGGTGAATAAATCAAATATAATACAGAATGGTGGGAAGAGAACGTTGCATTCATCATATTTTCAAAAAGAGGACAGTTGTTATTGGCAATAGAGCATGGCGTGCACTTTTTGTAACTGTATTTAAAAGCTTACTAAAACCAGAATAAGAAGAAATGCTCTGTAGTACAATCCAATCGTTAAAATACAGTTAGGAAAAATATATTCAATGACCATGCATAAATTAGCATATCTCTATCATACCTTTACTTTAAAAAATGAATCTGACAACACACATTACTGCCTGAAGTGAAGAAGTTATCAGAAGAAGCAAAGTGTACTATGAGTAAAGTTGTAAATGCTGCATGTCCATGATCAAATTTTTACAATAATTAACCTCCTATTACCCCACTCATACATGACTACAATGATACTTAACCTTACCTGAATATCAACATTAGGTACAATTAATTGCTGTTATGTCTGTCTGCTTCATTCTTTGGTTTATGGTATGTTTGTAAAATCTGGCTATACGAGCCCTCAGCACAATTAACTTTCGCAAGCATCCCAGCTGAAAACTGTTAAATAGGGTGACTGTTTTCCCTTTTTCCTTTTGCTAACGTACCACGCACCTCTTCAAACCCAGGAAGGAGTCATGCAAGCCTTAATTTGAATTTATGGTCCTCAGAGTCATTCCGAAACACCACTTTAGCAGTTCAATTGATTCATTTTAATTAATTTGATTTGTTGCATATTTTTAAGTAGAGGAGCTGTTTGCTTAGAAGGACGACAACTAAAAATGCTAAATGGAATATGTTCAAAACAGTTATTGCTGGAGATATAACACAGAAATCTAGCAGTCTTGGCTAATGGAAGCTTAACAATAAATCAGCAGATTCCTTTTAAAGACAGTGACTTCATACTTGTCAGCACATTTCATTGAACCTTAAACATTAGTGTTGGTAAAAATCTTCAATGTCATCCAGTTTGGACATTCTTTAGTGTTCACTTTATAACAAGTTATTACTAATACATTACATTATCATTTTATCAAAAAGCAGTCTATTTTTAAAGCATTTAAGCAGGTCCAATGAGGATAAGAATGTCTTCTATGCATTTGCTTAACAGTATCCATGAATTAAAGATCTATGAAATGAACTTGACAAACACCTGGTCCCTCATCTAATTTAGACATTTTTCCACTCTTATGCTTAAAAGTCTAGGGATAATGCTGTTTTTTGAAAGACTACTGGACTGTAAGCAAGGAGGCCACAGCACGTCTTTGCTGTTCTGCATGAGATGAGAAACCAGGTGTTCGTGTTCAAGTGGAAAAAGAGTCAACATTTACTATTCAAAAATTTGTCCAAAATAGAACATGTTTTTACTAGCATATCTAAAATGTGTGACAATTGTTTTGGCAATAGTAATTGGTACAAATCCAACTAGCCAGTTCAAGTAATGTGAATGTGAATGAAATTACCATCACAAATTACTTTCAAAATGCAATCTTCATCAGCTGAACAGCCAGCCTGCACACCTCTGTTGTTCCAAATCATTAGTAACATAGCTCCTAGAGAAAATTTCCAAATACATAGGTGGTGTATATTTTATTTTAGTCTGGCTACATTGCTGTATCTTGGAAGATAAAATAAAATCAGCTTTTCAAAACGGTACTGGAATTATTTGAACCAATCCATCATATCACCATCCACATTTTGCTTAGAGTTCATATAACCATAACGAGTCCCAGTGTCCAGAAAGACCAACTTTCAGTATATTCTTCATATTTAAAAGAAAGCATATGTTTAAAATAAACTGCCATCACCTTTGTAACCTTTAGGGTGGCAATGCAAGTTTTCAGGCCAATACTACTTGTGCACTTACAGAATTAAATATTTGAAATATGTTTTCAAAATATGCTGAAGTATCAAATAATGTAGATGACATATTCAGTGCACCAGAGATGAACTGCCTAAAAACTTTTCTCCCTGTGTTGTTCCTTTACTATGTTGCACATGGCTAATCACAGGGAAAAAAACCTTGGCAGTATGTTTTTTCAGGCAGATACAGCAAAAGACGTCAGCACAGATAAATAGAGGAATGACTGAAGTTTTCTGCTGGTCATCCTAGACCTTAGATCATGAGGTCAAAGAGGATACTTAGCACTGGGAAGGCTTCTGTTTCTCTGCATAAATAAGGGGCAAGAGAGGAAAAAGTCTTGGCTTGCACATCCACAAGCTAACAAAGTGCAAGGGGCGAAGTATTCCATGCTCCTGGCATATCCAGTGATTCCAGCTTGTTTCCTTGGCAGTGTATCCATGTGCTAGCCTTGCTTATAATTAGCATCATTACATCTTTTCATATAAACGGGTATACAGGACTATGTTTTGTGATACTTTTTTCTCCCTGCTATACTGAATTAACAAAAGTAAATTTGTTTGCAAAGATGCAGAGAAAAATCTTCTGTTAAAAGGCATGCTAGACGTTTTGGCAGGGCTGGATTTAATAGGTGGTGATACATTTGCTGCTTTGATTCCTGTTGCAAAATTGCATATATTTTGTAAATTGTAGATATATTCCTATGAAGCCACTTTTTAGAAACCATAATAGGGACTATATATTACATTTAGGTGCTTGTTACAGACCAAGAGGAAGTTGATATCAAAGGAGTAGTATATTAAATCAGAAATACAACATGGTTTACATATAGTAGTATGCATATAGGAATTATGAAAAGTGACATAGATTTTACCTGTAGCAGATTATCACATTTTAAGAAGTTTACTTTAGTAGGTACTCTTTGATTAGTTACTAAGTTTGTTCATTACAGTTCATTAGTTATAACAAGTCTGTAAAGATCGGAGGGAAAAATTTATGTTAAAAATTAACAGCAAGAAAAAATGAAGAAAACTGAACTAAAATGTAAGAATACTTTTCAAGATCTATTATGAACTTTGAAAAATCTCCTTATTTGTATTGTCAGAGAGACTAACCTTGCCGTTTTCTAAAGCTTATACAAAACAATGTCTAAAAAGTGGACAGTTTACAGAAAGGGTCACACAAACATAATTTTTTTAGTGGTATTCTATGTATTGCTGAGAATGCTTATGTAATATTTTGATATCTGTTGTGTTTCTTAATGTCCTGAAAAACGTTACATCCCATGTAATTCTACGGATGGAAGGGGGGGGGGGGGAAGTATTTCCTATGGAAAAGGTAATATCTCAGGTCGCCTTGTAGGGAAGTGTTGGCAAATGATGAAACATTAACTGTACAGCTGTACATTAGATAGCTGAAAATATGCATTTTCATATTGAATAATAGCTATACTTAATAGTTGATGAGTATAAGAAAAAGCAATGTATTTGATACTGAGCTAAGAAGATGACATAATTCACATCTAATCTAAATCAGACACAGCCAGTGCCATTCAAACATCCTAACATGGGTAAACATTCAGACTTCAAGCACTGCAAGCTCTTAAGCTTATCTATTTTTAATGTGGTGAATTACCACTGCAAAGCTTTACAGACACACTATTTTCAAGGGGAATTTTGATAAAAAAAGTGAGCACAAGTTGAGAAGGGCTTCTTTTGCCAAGTGTTAGGTAAGAAGGCAAGAGTGGGAAAAGAACACAAAAAAGGTGCTTAACTTCCATTCCCTTTTACCTTTATGTGACTTGAGAGTCATTTCACGTAACGTAGGTGAAAATATTTTTCCAGATATTCGCTTTTGGTTTCTTCAATAAACTGCTTTGATGTAATTTTCAAACTTCTCTCTAAATGCATTTATTCATAAGTAACGCTATAAACTGAAGGAGGCAAAAGCAAGCAACAGTGTGTGCATCAACAACTAGTCGATGCAATTTTGTGAAATTGAGATTAAATTCATGCCATTGTTTAAGAGGTGCAGGGTTTGTTGTTTTTTTTTGCAAGGGACTTAACCCTAATAATGTGCACTGCCAGCTGTGGCATGTTCTCTTACATTGTGACCTTGCAGCTGCGGCGCCCTCCCAGTTCAGCTGGTCCGGGAGTCCTTTGCTGTTTAGAGAGTATTTTTCATTTGCATGTACTTCCTGTAGCCTTTTAAACTTGAGCAGATGTGAAACCATTAATTGTATTTTCTCCAAAAGAAGTCTTTATACTTGTCCTTATGCTTGCTCCTCGTACAATATAATTATGATAAATATTATTAGCAGCTGAATGAAGATGAGACTGACCATTTGTTTGCCAGCCATTGACAAAAGAAGAGGAAAGTGACAAAGCAGGCATGAAGTCAAGACAGGTAATTTGGTGTTTTGTTTTTGCCTTTTGCAGCCTCCACACTAGTTACAAGCCACCATCACACAACCTATTCTCACAGCTGTGCAGGGCCTTTAACTGAACTCAAACGCCTTTGGTTGAAACAACCATTATCCCTTTGTACTGGATTATACTGGCATATTTACACTCAAGATGGAAAATACATGGAGTTTAGGTTTTTTGTACAGTTCTTGAGATTTTGTATGATAAATCATAAATTTAAAATGTGCATGTAAATATTTATTTTAATCCAAAATAAACATATACGTTTAAATGTGTCAGAACACTGCCAATAAAGTCAGTAGGGTTCTCTACACTGAGCTGGAATGGGTAGAGAAATCATGCAGTTAAATAAAATACCATGTCTTGCTACCAGCTCATGGAGCATTTTAATGAATTGCCTTTTTGCTTCCTGAAGTTCACGAGAGACAGAGCTGTGGATTAAGCTCTTGCAGGCAGAGAAACTATTGTTTGTTATCGATGTCTAGCATGCTATACTTCACCTCGACACAAGAAATCTCAGCAGCTGGTACCTTGTTTGCCATTTTTAAATAATAAAAGAATATACATCTCTGTAAGTTTCATTTCATATTTCAGTTGCAAATGCACTTTTTCTAACAGGAGAAATCACAAACCATGAAATGCATTTTACATCAATGTTAGGCAGCCAACTCAAGCCCAATGTTTATCCATAACCTCAAGTCCTGAAAAATCTTTCAGTTTCTACTTGAGGCAATGCTTTATTTTTCTAATGGTACTATTAAATTAAAAGGGAAGTGTCTAGCAGTTTAACAAGATTGCATTTGGTTAAAATAATTTATTTAATACTGTGACTAATATTTTAACTCCTTAAATATCAACTGTTCAAAAAATGTCTCTTTTGTTCCAGTCATTTGTGTAGTAATCTCAGATCTTTTAATCACTCTGAAATCTACTAACCACGTACTCCCCTGAAAGACATGAAAAAAAGAGGGAGGTGAGGAGCCATAAAATATACAACTACTGCGCTACTGAACAAGACCCAGGTGAACAATGTGATGCCTGTAAAGTTTCTGGTAGCAATATTCACCCTGAAATCACGGCAACAGGGACAACATCTCCAGGTCTACCTAATGCAAAACAATTCACTGTTTTTCTTCACCCAAAATAAACAATATCTCCTCATAACGGACAGATACATTGCTGTGAGGACAATCTATGTGAAAATCAGTATCTTTCATCACATTCAGATATAAATCAAACCTCAACATTTCAATACAATTTTGCCAAATTCCTGCCTCTCAAATGTACACAAACACCATGAAAAATGCCCTCCTAGAATTTTCCCAGTCAATAAAATAAATTCATTTATTTCCTAGAGGATATGGAGGAATGCGCCATGAGAATTATTATTTATGGTTTTAATTATCTGTATGCCACAAGAATGGCAGCATGGGAAAAAATATTTAAGAAAGACACAGCTATAAGAGATCAACAGAGTTAAGCTCCTGCTTCCAAAGAGCAGACCCAAAGAAGAGACAGTATTTTGATGTACTGAAAAAATAAGCACATGGGGAACATTGTAGAAAGTATGTCATGAGAAGAGAGGAGAATAGAGCTCTGACTCATAGGTTAACCTGTCCCAGCTATGAAGTTAAGACATTAGAAGGATATTTAAGAAGTTTTGAACTGAAATAGAAACTTCACAAGTGTTGGAATAAAATGATGAAAGACCCTTTTCCAGGGCAAGAACACAGCTACAAAGGATGTTGTCAAGGGCAGCGGAAGGCACACAGCAAAAATTTCAGAAGCTTTCCTGCTGCAATAAGAAAGGAGAGGTAGCATTTACCCAGCCCCCTGTTATTGGTGTTTGCTGTCCCACATCTTTGAAAAATGGTGACTCAAGCTTCACAGACACCAAGCCATGCATCGCAGACAGTGGGAACAACAGGATGAAGCTTTCTCCTAGGTCTTTTAATTTGACTTTTTTTATTTGCAATTCTAACACAGTACAAAATGGGCAAGATCTAGATCCTCAACATTTCAGCTGGTTCTTTTTTTAAAAAAATGATTGTTAAATTTCCATTTTTCAGTGCATTCTTATCATTCTTTCTTAACTGTGTAGCTTTAAATAACAGACATTTGAAAGAATGAGGCTCACACTGACCCAGCTTTGTTGAAGTTGTCACCATACTGTGTTCTGAAGATAGTCCACTTTGTTAGGTCGCTGCAGCAGCAGGATGTCCCTTTAACCTTATTTTCAGTTTTCTGAGATTTCTTGGTTTATACACAACTTGTATACCGGTCCTTTAGTCCAACACCATTTACATGGCAATAATGTTGATGTCATAGTGTGCCAAAAAATGGAAAGATGTGCTTAATAAAGGTTTGGTAAGTGTTTTCAACTTGGATAGAAAACATTTATATGTGTATACATATATGTATGTATTTGACACTTCTAACTAATTAATGATAACAATACAAACTGATAGAGAAAAGGGAATGTACTAAATAATTAACATAAGTCTAATTGCACCCTTCTGAGATTGACAAGCTGTCAGGAGATGAACACAACTAGAGTGAAATGAAACCAGAAATTTCGATACCTAGATATTTACTCCCAAGAGTAACTTGGGATTTTAGTTTGCATAAATCCCAAAGTCAGAAAGGGATGCAGAAAAGAGAAATCACAAATCTCTTAATTTTTATTTCATGCTGATTTAATCCACTAATATTCCTCTTGGATGGAAGCAACTAAATTCCCACAAGGCTTCTTGAGTCCCAGACCCCATCCTGCTGGCTTTCCACCACTTCGCTGTCAGTCATGGAGCACATGTCTTCTCAGACGGGGACTTGATATTGCATCTAAGTGGATTCTGCAGTGAATTACATGCTGGAATGCATAAAGAATAAAAGGCCTATAGAAATACACACATATTAGCAGGATCCGAGACCTACAGTGCTTTTGTGAGATGAAGTCGGCAGGTATAGGGAAAGTGCCTGTGACTCTCTCCTTTGCATATTAAAAAATATGGTTTTTTGTCCTAACTGGTGAAAAATTTTGGTTGAAAATCTTGAATAACAGGGCAGATTTTAAAAGATCTGTTCATTGTCAAGTAATTTTAATTAAGGTGAGCCTTATAAATGTAAATGAAATGTGAAAACATTTGGTCTCAATGTTTTTTAAGTAAATTACCTGAGTTTTAATTAAAAATAGTATTTCATTATGGAATGCTATTTTTTTTCTTAATGTCACAATTTTATTTTTTTTAACCCAAACTGATATTCTCAGCTTTTCAGGAAACCAAATACATGTAAAGTATTTTATGTAAAGCATTTTGATTTTTTGCTGTTGCTTTTTAAATAAGTTACAACAAAAATATCCCAAACCCTAGTAAAAATAATTTATACAGCTTCGGCTTCAGTTTGCTGAACAGCTTAGAAACTTAAGCAAAGTTTATTCATAAAGGATAATTTCTTTTAATGGCATTCACAGAAATAATTGTGCTAAGATCACGTGTGCTTATTGCCTGCAGATTGTATCCTGTCCCCATTCTTTTATTTCTCCTTTAACTATCCCAAAAACCTCTACTGTGTGCATGCAGTTGCTTATCTGACTCTGAATTACGAACACTGTATGCTTGATTGTGCAAACACATATAGTATTTCAAATATATATGCATACAGCATATCTATATTTACCTACATATATACATACTTACCTACACATACTCATGCAAGTAACAGAGTAATGATGCGGGCATTCAAGATTTTATGGAAGAATGGGTTCAATAACACTGTGTTTGAGCAAAGTGCTTGGAGGTGAATATTCAAATGATTTAATATTTTCACCAATTTTAAATAACTTGGTAATCATCACATAAAATTAATTATTTTAAACATCAATTTAATTTTTCAAGAAAATCAAAAAGACCCAAATTCACAAAATGAAGTTATCTTAGATTACAGTGCTGGCAATATTTCCATTCAGTAAATGTAAGCTATACCTGCATATGATTATATGGTAGAGCTTAGGAACCAAAAATGTATCTACTAAAAGTATCCTGCTCTTCAGATCATGCACTACCTGTTCCTTCTCTTCACCCCTCCCTTTTTTATTTCAATTTACAAAGGCTTTCTATAATGAATGCTGAAAACCCAATGTAAATACTTTAAAGGATTAAGCTTTCAAATGTGGTTACTGTGGCATATGTATATGTTCTGTAAATACAAACACAAGATAGATCTGCTGAGAAATTATATTTGATAATTTGACAGCTTTGTGGCTTAGGAATATAAAAAATTCATATTTTGTCAACAAGAAACTTCCTCCATTTGTTAAGAAGGGGCTACTATGGTAGTATAGAAAGATGAATATTTTGAAAACACAGATTATTATGAGAGTAATATAATCCCCTACTTTTCTTGATGCATTGGATTTTTAACAAATATTCATTTACATTGTATTTCTTTTAGAAGAACTCCACTCGGTTCATGCCTTGCAGAAAAAAATGTGCAATCTAAGGAGAACATTTAGGGGAGCCGGAAAGCTGACTTTTATTGGTACTAAAAGGTTTTATTCAAATTTAAGCAAATGATGAGCTGCTGAAATAACTTTATGTTCACACCAAAGAAAAAAACACTCCCTCCTGGCCTGCGGCCAAAATCCCCCAGTCTCTCGTGAGGACCAGGCATGCCCATCCTGTGGTATCATAGGCACCCGAAGCTGGTGTCCACCTAAGGCAGGGCCACCTGGAGCAGGCTGCTCAGGGCTATATCCTGTTGACTGTCTCCAAGAACAGAGACTCTTATTGCTTACTTGGGCAACCTGGTCCAGGGTTTGACCACCCTTGGATTAAAAAAAGGGTTTTTTCTAATATTTAGACAGAATTTCCTGCATTCCTCTTGCACCCATGGTCCTGTCACTGGGCATCACCGGGAAAAGGCCATCATCTTTGCTCCCTCCGTCAGGTGTCCATACGTGGATAAGGTCCCTCTGAGCCTTCTCCAGGCTGAGCAGCCCCAGCTCCTCAGCCTCTCCTCGTTTCATCATATTTCACTGTACCATGTGGAGCTACCCCAGATGGCACACAAATGCCATGTCTCCTTCACACCTATAGCAATCCTAGCAGGCAGCCTCACCAACGGAAACATTAGCCTCATCATTAGCGCTGTCCCATATGGCATAGTTGTCCCTCCTCATGCATGCTGCAGCTGCATCTAGCTCTGACGACTACGCGTTTGGGTAACTAAAGATGGTATCATAGGACATTTCTACATGGCACGGCAGAATGCTGTAGATAAATGCCAGCAACAGCGCTCGGCGAGCTGCTCGCCGTTCTGCAAGCTGCACAGTTGGGTTCGCATTGTATGGGCTCAAGTGAGGGGGGCCATACCTGCACTGGTGAGGGGAGGCTGTAAATTGCTCAGGCGGCCTCAATTTTGGCATTTTACACTAATCCAAACCTGCAGCTTGCCATGCAAATAATCTTTGAAGATCGTACATTTATACTACCTTAAACATAGAGAGCACCTTATGGAAAATGCCAACAACAATCCAACACAGAATATCACAAGATGGTACACAATCAAAACTGCATTACATGAAATATAATCCCAATGCTACAGACAAATAAAATAATTTTCCTTTGTTGGTATTAAAGGCACACCTACGTATGTTTCAGTATAATCCAGCTGCCGCCAGAATGTACCGGTTTCACTCCTGGCAGGTCTATTTCTTGGCATGACTGTGTGTTTTCCAGTAGGACTCCCTGGGAAGTTGTAGTTTCTGAGGGAACTGTCCCAGACTTAGTGGTGTGGGAGATGGGGTTCCTTGGGTGTCCTGGCCTCCTGCCCAGCTCATGGATTTGGTAGGGTAAAATCCCCTCATTCAGACATCAGTAGTTGCAGTTCTTCTGCCATGTGTCAAATGCTCCTACTAGTGAATGAAGGCCCTCAACTTCACAGGCTTTGGATGAGCCTGTAGGCACAACATCTAACCACTTCACTGAATTATTTACTTTAAAAAAAGAAAAAGAGAGGGGGAAAATATATAAATATCTGTAGTGAAAAACAAGACAGAATGTGAAAAACTGATGATGTTCGTTAAACCCCTACAAACAGTTAACAGAATGTGGCCTTGGGAGAAGGAACCGACCATAAATATGCCAAATGGTTAATGAGACTAAAGAAAAAATTATTTGAACTATGTGTGAACTATCCTAATTATCACACTAAAAGATTGACCCTCGAGCAAAGAGAGACTCCTACTAACAAACCCCACAGAACATGGGCTGTGGAAAAAAAGGATGCTGCACCTTTCAATGGAGATGAGGCTTGCAAGAACCAAGGAGAGTTAAGGGTGACCAAGTGTCACTGTGAGCAGTTGTTCAAAGCGCACAAAGTGTTTTACCGTGTGGGGAGAGGTGTGCTAGCTGCGTGGGTTCAGCGCCCAGCACCCATCTCTGCACAGACATGCGATAACCCAGATCGTGACTCGCTGTGTGATTGTTCTGGCATACCGGGTGAAGAACCCAGGTTTGAGGTAACAGCTTGTACCCTGAGAAAAGGAAGGATGTTGCCTTTACATCCATTATCTGTGCAAACTTGTCCCTGTGTAGAAAAATCAAAGTGATTATAACTTGTAATAGCTGAAATACTGAAGTCAATTGGCCAAATTCAGACATCAGTACTGTATATCAGTACTTCATTTCCCTTTCTGATGCTCACAGGGTCAGTATGGTCCCTCCAATAAAGAACAGCGTGTGAGTAGTGCTGTATGTTTGTTCCTATAGAAAACAGATGTCTAGTATAATAAAATCTACAACCATTTTTTTAGCTCTGAAGTACACGTCTGAAAGGCTACTCTGTGGCAACTGTGCACTAAACGGCATGACCATTAATGGCTAATACTGAGTCAGGATGAATGCTTTAATGGCAGAGACTGGGAAAGAATATGCCAAAAGTGAAACAAAAAAAGAGATGGAAAGGTCAGGATAAATTGTCTGGTTTCCATTGTTAGATTAAAAAAAAAAGAAAAAAAAGAAAAAAAAAAAGAATTCAATGAGCCTGGAAGCCTGGAAGATACTTCTTCATTTTCAAAACTTAGTAACTGGTTGTATAACCCTGCCTCACTCTCCCTGAGGATTACCAGCACCAGACTGAAAATGCAACAACCAATTGAGGCAGAGATACCATCTCAAATAAGAATAAAATAATCTGTAGATAAAAATCTACGTAGCCTAACAAATCAATTTCAGACTAGCATACAGGTGAATAAACAAATACAGAAATGGAGATGAAGATATATAAACAGGATCTCTGTCCACAGTATGCTTCATTGTTAGTCATTTAAGTATTTCACTGCTGTATATCAACCCTTTACAGAAAGGTTCATGTAAAATAAATAAATAAATAAATAAATAAATAAATAAATAAATAAATAGAGTATTTGTTTATGTTTGGAACTGAAAAACGAGTAATTTTCCCCAGTTCACTCAATGCAAGATAATGTTGCCAACACCAGTGTAACTAATATTTACATCCAGAAATGCGAAAGCCACAAATGCTGAGAAGAGAAAGGTAAGTGAAAAGAGGACTGAAAATATTGGAAATCAGTCATGCAGACCAAAATCTTGCAAACAAGGTAAAGGAGAGAGCTGGAAGAAATTGCCCAAGAGCTCCCCTGAATAAATTGGCAAAGGGCATTGCTTTTTCTGCTTAGCTCAGGTCCACCCCTTAAACTTGTTAACTGGAAAAAGATGAATAAACAAAAGCAAATTTCATCTGGTTTTCACCCATAACAAAGACAGGTGAGTCTAAAGAACAGTGTGCTGGGCTCTGGTACATAAAACTGATCTCAAGGAAAGCATCTATAAAAAACATCATAAATCTGTGTATTAAATACATTTTAAAATCATGTTGATGAATTAGCTTACTCACCATGCATACACATGGAAATTCTTTAACTGTAAATAGTGTTTACCATATTTCAAGATACATATTTAGAATAGTTGCTAAACAGGGGGTTGATTAAACAGAAATACTACATGATGAAATGTCTTAATATACCTCATATTTACTGTAGCTTTTTTCCACTCCTCCATTCTTTGGGAAGTTAAATACTATTGTGCAAATATTGTTTTAAAGATTATAAGGCTCTGGTTTTCAAATTCATCCAGTAGAATAATTTAAATTATAATATTGTCTTTACTAATGCAAGCAGTGATTGATGAATTTTCCTCTATGCAATATAAATACTAAAGGAATTGGCCTATTAACGTTATTTTTCATTAATCTGTTAGTGTTGCAATAGCCAAAACCTAGTTGAAGAAGAAGAAGAAAAAAGAGAACATAATATGATAAACCTTAAACGATCTGAGCACAATATATTGAACCTCAATTTTGTATGCCCTCCAGTGAAGATTTCATTAATTGCCTAACAGGCTAGTGAGAATAACATTTGGCAAATTAATTGCCAAACTTTCTGCTGGCATTATTTTGTAGGGTACATAAGCTAAGGACGGCATCATTCAACAGATAAAGCAAAAAGGCAGTTTTACAGCTTGTTGTGTAAGACACATATATGATGTCAGGAGTGGAAGTCATTAAGCAGGGAGGAGATGCATGAAAAAAAGACACGTAAGAAAACAGTAACACCATGCAAATACTTGGTTGAGACACGTAGATTCAGTTGAACTGCACAGGTTTGCTGTTGCTATCATCTAAATGATATTTATTCCCACTGGTTGTTGGAACTGGGAACTTGCTTGGGATTACGTGCATATATCTGCAACCAGGAAACTCATAAAGACATATGTTCACAACTTTTACTGACATAGAAAATACCAATTTGGTGAACATTTTTTATGGATGTATACCCACTTTTACATTATCTTCAAAGGGAAACACATTTCAAAGCTAGAAATCAAGAAAATACCTTCAGACAGTTTAACAGGTTGGCCTTTGCCAGCCAGGAACAAGGGTCACATCCCTACTCTGCTGCCTTGGTCAAGGAGGTGGGGAGAACAAGGGAGGACGTGCAGCACTCCACCAGGCTGCATTGCAGTGCTTCAGGGGGGATTTTATTAATTCCTTAACACAGGAGAAAGAAAGAGTCGCTGTGGGACAGTCTGTATCTTTCTAATTCAGATTACTCACAGGAGACGTGCAAGAGTGACAGGGGAAGGGTCTCCCATGCACCAGTGAAATCCCAACCTGCCAGGCTCCCGGCTTTGTGTCTCTGCATGATGAACTTTAAAAGGTTTGGATTTCATCTTGATGCAGGATGGGAACGTTTTCTAAATCTCAGAAATCTTCTCATGACAGGAATATAATTTCCTCTCCTTTACCTGCCAAGTATACTGAAATCAAGTTGATGAAATCTATATATCATCCAGATATCACATATAAAGATTTGGAAGATGCCCCAAAAGGCAGATACAGGTGGAGACTACAGTAACTGGCAAAATGCCTATCAATTAATGTCATTATCAGCATTTGAAACAGGAATTTGTAGCCTATTAACTTCTCTGCAGCTGCTTACACATTTCAGAAAATATGACGCTAAGCAACAGCATTTGATCAAGCCTGATTAGGATAGATCTGAGGTAGTAAAGAGTTAAAAAATGTAATAATTCATTGCCATATTTGAACTCCCGGTAATGCGCTTTTTATTTTTAAAAACCAGAAATCAGAACAAAGTTCAGTGCTTTCAGAAAAAGAATAATTCCTGCATAAAGAGCTGCCAAAGAAATAAAGAAATGATGGATATTACAATAAATGAGACCATGAAGCCAAAGTTAGTGCAATGTATCTCTCTTTTTTGAAATTCTAATTTTCTCTATATTTCTGCTCAAGGCAAACAGCATTCTTACTACATATTTGTGGAGCATCATGTGAACTGTATGATAGGATAAAATATTAAAAGAATAAATTGTTGAAAATTTATTGAAATGGTTTTAATTATTCAGTATTTTTAATAAGAATGATAGATTTAGAAATTACAAAGAGCCTTAAGATCATAAAACTTAAGAGCGTCTGCTGCAGCTGGCACTTGCGATGTCTATTTCATCCAAAGCAGCAGTTCTTCTGTTCCTGTGGTATCTGAGGCAGCCAGAGATAGGGCTGAAACCTCGAAAACAGAAGTGGGCACCACCTAAAACTATGCTTTTTCTGTCGACTTACTACTTTTTTACGGACAGTCACTTTGGAGGAGGAGACAATGCTTGTAATGGCTACATTATGACTTTTATGAGTGTAAGAACATTTGAGAGGACAAGCACAAAATTACTATAGGCCTGGCTCATTTTTACGCTATGCTCATAAAAACTGTACTTAAATAAACGCCACACCTACTTCTTCTACCTTACACAGCCACTCACCACCGATCTTTTAACATCCCAGTTGTGCTTCTTGGATGCATACCCACTGGAGCATCAGTGCTTAAAACCCAGCCGGTTTGTCTGCAGGAAACAGACAAACATCTCCTCCTGTCAAAAAGACTCTGACCTCTTGCTTGTAAAAGATGGACAAAAAGAACAAGCATATTTGTGTCGAATTTCATTCTCTCCCTTGAAATTTCTTTTCACTGTAAAGCTGCACACCCTAAAATCAACATAGGAAGTCTACTAGGAGATTGAGAGATATGGGTGTCACGGAAGAGATTAAAACTGGGCAAGTATCTGTAGAAAAAAAGTACAGTGGAGCCTGTGTAAAAAGCCTTTAAATAGTTTCTTAAATTTGACATCAAGCCAGAATAGAAGAGGAAAGGTTTTCGTATATTGCGCTACATAATTTTTGCCCATGTTTGTGCCAACCACAAATAAGCTCCTAGCCCCTCTCGTCCTCAGACCCGTGGCTACTGCTGCAAATTCTGATTTGGGCTGGCAGCCGTGAGAAGCCAACATGGAAGGGACAGCATCAGTGACAATGCAAAATGGGAAGGAGGAAAAGCTAGAAAAGTGGAAACAGGCACACTTGAGCAGTCCCCTTCTTTTTGGCCAAGCTGCTAGACCTGCAAGCAGAGCTATCTTGAAAAATGTATAAACTAGGAATATTTACACTTGGCAAGAAACAAGGTGCAGCTACTCCCTGCACAATATAGCACCACCAGTGAAGGAAAAGGGGATTTCCTTGTGGAATCCATTCAGCAGGCAGATCTCCCGAGACTGGGCTACTGCTGGGATAAGTAGGTGCTTAGTTAAGTAATTTGCTATTTAAAAAGTTGGACACTGGTTTAAAGGTCAATGTAATATCTGAAGATAAAGGGTTAATAAATAAAAGAATCACAAACAGGTAAACCTTAGAACAGAGATATTGAAGAATATTTATCTTGGAAGGATGTTTTAAATAGGTGGGAAGGTAAGTAAATGGAAAAAGTAAATTATGCAGTTATTTCAAGGATGAAGATACTCCTGAGAGCATTTTACAACCTCATGGCATTGGTGGAAATCACAAAAAAAGGTGGCTTGAAGATAAAAAGAACAAGACCTATGGACACAAAAAGTGGAATGAAACAAAAACGTAAGAAGAGTAAAGGAGTTACCAGAAAAGTTTAAGAAGCTGTTCATGCTGTTTAAAAGCTTGTTTTCAGAAAAAAAAATAAATTGTTAAAACATGTGAAAGAAAATAAAGGAAGAAATCATTAGATACTAACACTTTGATCTTAAATATGTTCATGGAAGCTTTATAATAACGATATAAATCAGCACAGATGTATTTGTTTAAGCCAGAAAAAAAATTATGTGATAGTTCTGGATTAGTATTCTCAATATCCAAAAATGGTATTGCAGATCATAAAGCTGTTGAGCATGTAAAAATCAGTGTTCACTAGACAGACATGTCAACTGTGGAAATGACAGGTCATAGGCTACAATTTGATTTAAACTCATAACAATTTTTCACAAAACGAATATTATTTTAAGTCCAAGGGAGCCACAATTAAATGGGTCCATGGAAAAATGCTATTAAAAATCTACACATTAAAGTGTGCTTTAATGTGAAAAAAGGAGAAGAAGTTGTAGTAACACATCCAGAACTATATTTGGTACTACTAAATTACACAGCAGTGCATGGCAAAATAGAATTAGCAGCTGCTGGAAAGTTCGTGTAGAAGTCTGAGAACTAGACTTGTTGGCTATGTAATAAATTAATTTCAAAACAAAATGTTTAAATACTCCTAAGAAAAGTCCAACAGACATCTCCTATGACAGAAATTAAAGATCTTAAGTCTTCCCATATGACAGCACGTATATGAAATACGAAGATGACAGTACATATACGACATTACACAAGTATCCACTTGCAAAGCGCAAGTGCAAGTGAAGTTTCTCCTTACACTTAAAAGACGGACAAGAATGAACAACAGTCACTTAACACAGGAGAGTACATTTTCATATTCTTTCACAAGAGGAGGAGGAAAATTTCTGAACCTAGCGTTGCTGACAGAAAACAATTTGTATTCTCTGCTGGCTAACGCTGCAAGATTGAAAACCCCACGCAGATCCATTTAAAGCCGGGAACTATCAGCTCAGATTGCTGGATGTGGGCAAATATGTTGAACATCATTACATGTTTACCCTTCTTTTACAGCCTTTTTCGGGGTAAGACACTAAGGTTTTGCGCTGATCAGGCGTGGCTACCTCATGGTCAGCGATCTACAAGCTAAAGGAGATCAAATTGGGGAATGTGAATTGGGGAATGTGTGTTACATTATAGTCATGTATTTTTTCCCTGAGGTACTAATTCAGTAAGTAAATATAAAGATCTGAGGACTGTGCGGAAATGTGACCCTTCTGGAGCACTCCAGCAGAAGATATTTGGCTGATTTTGATGATCTTAGAGGTCTTTTCCAGCCACAAAGATTCTATGATTCTGTGATCTGCATTGTAATGCAGAGAGGCATTACAGTCCTGAGAAACAGTATGTAAAATTCTTGTTCACTGCTTTCTTTAGGCTGGTTGTGCTAATATTGGCTTATCTGTTCTGTATTAAGGAGTCGGCTTACTATGAGGCTCAGTTTTCATTAATAAAAATATATCCAAACACAAACACACACAACAAAGCAATGTATCAACGATTTATTAGACATGCAGGAGCTAACGTGTACTGCTTCTGAACAATGAATTGTAAGGCTCAGCATATGACAGTGGTCTTCATGTAGGTTGTGTGATAAAGTACATGATGCATTAAAAAGCCCATTTTTTTTTTCCCTTTCAACTGCTAGTTCCATATCCTCCTTATTTTCCTAAATTTGCTGAGCCTCTCTTTCTTTATTTTGTGGTAGTGAAGCAGATTGCTGATAGCACAATACCTTGTGCAACATGTCTTCTGTGGCAATTTTGCAGGTAATTTCCTCAAACACAAAAGAGACAAGACATATAGGACAGAGCTAGTCTGTAATTTACTTCTGGATAACAAATTATCAATTTAGTCACTTCCCTAACAAAACCAAAATAATTTTCCTCTCAGATTGATTTTTAACTATGCTATTACAATATTATCCAATACTAGTAGTATCATGCATATTTAATTTTATTTCAGAGATAAAACATTTTGTGGAAGGAAGAGGAGGATAAACTGACAGAAAATGAAACAATTCTTCATGTTAAAAATAACTGGCATGAAAACACAGTTGCGAGGAAGGTAAATTATAAAGTATGCATTTATCCAATCATTTTAAATACCATAATTACACTGACTGCTCATCAAAAGACTTTTAAGACTCATTAAAATTATAAAACATTTCTAATTAAATCCATATTTAAATGAAGTTTCTATAACGAATCTACATGGTACTTTAAATTAGACAAAAAAGTTCTGGTGAAAAATCCAATTAATTGAAGTTTTTCTGAGAATTACAGCTTAATGATGGGGGCACAGCAGCTGCCTTTTAGTTACAACTGAAGATTACTGGGTTATATCCATCTTTAGCTCAAACTTGTCCATAAAATAATCAATCCACATGAAATTTCACATGCCGAATATTATTCTCGCATACAATACATTCTTTCCCCCCTGGAAAAAGTAACTTTCCAATTTAACAATTGATGCCAGTGGCTCTTCAGGTTAACACTACTGTATATCTGATTCAAATGATGCTATTAGAGGGGGAAGAGAACCTGTGTTTTTGTTAATCAAAACCAGTCTGAAGCACCAGCTCACACACGCTCCTTATCACTTCACCAGTTTCAGACATGGGTCCCCGTCTGCCAGCCAAGGCACTGGGCAACTGGACTTCTGTCCAGTGCATTGGGATGGTACATCAATACTCATGTAGGGACTGCCCCAAAGTACTCTTTCAGATTGCTTCAGTCTTTTAGGATTTACAGTCTTTGCTGAACTGCATATAATGACTTCTGAACAAATTTCTTTTTTAGTTGTAGATCCAGTTCTACCAAACTAGACAATACACAGCTGTGGAATAACTTTCTATGAGTAAAAAAGAGAGATGTGGCAAAGTCTGAGTTTTTCTCCATGTATTTCAAGTGAACACCAGCAATTCAAGCTGTAGTTTTATGGATGCAGAAATCCAGTGTGGAAGCCCTCACTGGCATTTGGTGATGCTCAGAAACATGAAGGCTCCCTCCCACAATCTGATGAAACAATGGAAACCGCAGGGAGTAAAGTGTAAACAAGAAGCAGCTTGTTGCTACTCTCCCCTATGGAAACATCACCTGCAGGAGAGGTGAGGACATCCTTTTGCAAAAAGAAGAACCTATTCAAAAGAGGCTGAAATTCATAGAGCTCCAGAGTTATGGGAGGAAATCACTAGATATGGCAAAGGAAGAGTGACGAGCTAACATGAAAAAGGAAGCAGATTTGTACACAGGTGAAGGCAAAGCTACACTGATCTGTGAAAACAGGAAAGAAAAACATACGTTCTTGAGGAGCTCAGAGGAAGGGGATCCAGATGAGGGACTAAAAACTGCTTCCTTACAAAGAGCATTGGAAATGCAGTTCTTCATCCTTCTGTATGGAGATTTCCAGTAGCACAAGAAACCCATCCAGCTGAATTTTTTTTTAATATATTCTTCTCAGAACAGCCACACTGAGAAATTTATCTCTATTTAACAGACTGTGAAAACAAGGCACAGAAAGATTACAGTGGCCCAGAGTACAGTCTTCTAAAAAGTGCACTATTGTTTTCACAGAAGAAGGAAAGGAAGGTGGTAATCCTTCAGTTCCATTTTTTTCTATGCATTCTACTTACTCTCTTTGCCCCAGATGATGAACGAGACATTACATGCCTTAGGATCAGTCTGGGCAGTTTTAATCTGTTAGGATCGTGATAAAGATATGCTTCCTCTGGCTTCCCCATCCCTCCTCGTCACAGTGCCAGGTAAGCTTCTCTAAAACTGAACCATACTTCAGCAGGGGGGAAGCTGGCCTGGCACAGATTCATTTCCAAACCTTGATTTCAAAAGAAGGATTTTTAATAAAGAATCTCAGTACACGGATATTGGAAAAGGTCAGAAGTTTTCTCCAGCTTTCCTGGCTTTTGAGTGCCTGTACTCCAGCAGCAAGAGCTCTGCCCAGCCTGAGTGAGAAGGACACCACCTAACAGATCTTCCCAAATGGTCATATTTACCAGATTCTGACATTTTAGACAAAGTAAGGTAACATAGAGAGTAAATGATATCTTGAATTATTTTGCAGGATTTTCACTCTACATTGTTTGCAAACCCTATGATTGTTGCTTTCATATGGGATATTTATTTTATCATTCCCCTCCCTGCCCTCAGTATGTCCATGTTTGAAATTGCCGTCCTTGATATTCATCTTTTTCCTTTTCCTTTTCTTTTTCACCAGTCTTTTTTCCGGATGCTCCAGGGGCAAACAGGCAACAAGTTAAACATCTCCCTCTGTACACACCTTCTCATGTTTGTGTTTACAAACAGGATGATAAGAATGGTACAGTTTAGCACAAAAAGAACCACAGATCTGAAGAAACAAAAATGAGCTGCAGTTTTAGCAATCAACACTTGTAATAGTCTACATAAATTCTACTGTACACAGAAATAACAAGACCTTCGTGAACCCTCCCAGTGATTAATTAGAAAGCCTGTCTTACAGATTTTTCTCTCAGGTGTAGTAACCTTGTAGACCTTACCATTAAGAACTAATAAATAAATGCTTGGTTAAGCACAAACTGGTTGATAGGCAGTGAAAAAGAGTGATGATCCTGGTTTTTATGCAAGACAGTTATCCTGTCATGTTACCTTAGAGGACAAAATAATACCAAATAGAAATAAAATTTTCAAGTGCCTGGTATAATGAATTATTTAGAAAAATTCATTACTGTATTTCCAATATTAATGCAACATGCAGGAAGTGCAGAGCTGAAGTTTCGTACAGGGTACACTGTCTTCCTACTATTTTTAGATTAGCTGCGCTAAAAATATGAAAGACATGCAGGAAACCTACAGAAATTATTAACTAAATAAACCACATGTATTTTATGTCATAATATGTCTGTACATTGAAAGATAATGTTATTTTTTTACCATTAAACCACTGTATTTAACACGTGCTCCTAAGGATCGGTGTGATATAATTACCTTAAAGGAGGAAAGCATATCGAGATGTCCCTTTAAAGGAAGCTTGACAGTATATAAAATACACTGACATAATTAACTCTTCTCACAGATTACCTGGCACATTAAATGTTACGTATTTGCCTTTGTATTGCACGTGTTATGATAATAAAGCATCATTGCGCTTCACCTCTTTTTACACAAGCCTCCTGATGTAACATACAAATAGGAAATTCAGGATTACCTAAAAGATGTAACAACTCTAGTTCTGCCCCCTTTGTTTTGCATTTTCTTAAATAAGTTATAATTTAAGATGATTAGAAGGGAAAGAAATGCAATTCCTCAATTCCTAGACATTTAGATTGCCAAGTGACTATTTGCTCATTAAATTTGGGATCACTTAATTGGTATTGCCAGATACAAGAGCTTAAGACTCGTTCTGAGTAAATAAAAAAAATAATGTCTTAATAGGTGAAATAATAGAACGATCTTTTAGAGGTGCGACACAGGAAAACCTTAATTCTGTCACCACATATCCTGTCATACACAGTCCTTACTTGCAGAAGCACAAATTACTTTTCGCATGTTTGGCAGGGCTTGAAGATGGAATTTGCAGTGCCATGGCAGAGATGCCCGCCTGAGCAGCAGTCCGCGCCTGCCAGAGCAGCAGGCTGCTGTCGCCTGTGGGCTGCTCACCCCCAGCCCCCAGGTGAGGAAGGTGTGTGTGGCGAACGGTTCCTACCCGGCAGCCCTTTAGGGATGCGGGAGCTGGGGATGCCCACTGTGACAGCCATCAGGAAGTGGGTGACGCAGAGGAGTGTGGTATTTGTGGTAACACTGAGACAACTCCCGCTCATTTACTGATTTCTGAAGCATTTCAGAGGTATTAGCGGTTTCCCCCTCAAGTATTCTCCACTTTTCCAAGTTAACAATGGAGGGAGACACAGGAGGCAAAGGAGGGGGCTACTGTGGGAGATTTTGTTCCAGCGCATTCCAGACAGGAAAGATGTCTACTTTACAGTTTTTGTGAAGATAAAAAGAACTTTGCCCTTTTGGTTGTCTCTTTCCTCTTTTCTCCCTCCAGGGCAACGGACAACACAAGAAGAAAGTGCAAAGCCCTGCAACATCTGAAGCAATGCTTAGCTGGTCAGGTCTGGATGCTTCCATCCAGAGGATTCAAGGATCACTGCTTAAGAGGTTATCTGACTTTAAATGCAGACAGCAAAATCATATTAAAAAAAAAAAAAAAGTAGAGTCAAATGAATGCAAAACCCTTAGAGTCAGAGCTAAATATTTTTTTTTTCTACAAAATAAACTATAGAGTTGGTAAAATAAACGGGGCAGGCTTTTCATATCCTGCAAAATAAAATATCCGTCTGCATTCTGAAACAGCATGAGATGTCAGATGCTAAGCACATCAGTGGGCCTTGGCAAAAGTAAATTTAAATAAGATATGAACTGTGTTATGCACTGGTAGGAAGCACATAAATTATTTTGACCTGTCAGCTGAAAGTTGAAGGGGGTGTGCCCAAGCTTAAATAAATCCGCATGCTGCTTCTACTAATTAACATCTGCAGAAATCTACCCTTACTGAAAGCACCCTTGATATTTCCTTAATTCTTCTTCCAAGCTCTTTTCTGTACCTGGAGTTATGTGATGGAAATTATATTCCTGAATTTCTGACGTGGCTGCGTTTTAATCCTTCTTGTGTTTCTTAATTTTGAAACCCACGTTTTGACAGCTCACCACCCCCTGCTTGATTAATGCCTTGTAGGAACCCCTACATGCCTCGACTGTAAGTGATCTAATTTTGTGCGGGAATGCCTGGGCTGGTATGTTGAACCATTCACCACCCAGGTGGCTACATTTGGACTAAATGAGCTGTGAAGAGCTTCATCTAGGGCCATCGCAGTCTTTCTTCATGTAGCCCCACAGTATGCAGCCACTGCTCCAAACGTGATTTGTCACAACCCATCAATAGAAAATAAATTATTGCCATTCTCGCTTGTCAATGGGCTTGTCTTCACTTCGGCTGGCCTAATGATTGGAAGCTCAAAGGGAACATTTCCAGCCTTTGTGGAGCATGATTATGACTGAGCACACTACTCCCCTATGCATCCTGGCCAGTAAAAACATGTAGGGAAAGCAAATTATTTCAATGTTTTGCACCGATGATTAGAGCATTACCATGAATGCTGGAGAAGCTTATACTTGACAGTCAAGACTTGTTCCGTTCTGACACTTATTTGCTCATTTTAATGCCACTAGTGAGCACAAGGTTGCAGCATACATGTATGTGCAAAGAACATATTGTAATGCCTGAGCGCAAAAATATGAGTGAGGACAACAAGTTTGGGAAGATTACAAACCTTTACGTTAAAAAGCTAATTTAAATTTGTTTTCACAGTTGTAATTTTCTCAGACATCCAAACACATCTGAATAAATATGGCTGCAAAATGTTGAAGTAGAAGCTTACTTCTTAGAATTTTTCTGCTGAATTTAACAACAATATGGAGCTAACCTCTTTGAATGAACACTGTAATGCTACATCGGTTTTTAAAAATCACTGTCTTCCTGAGGCCACAGAAGAGAGAATGAAATGGCTCAAACAGATGGCATCAATTTGGATTTTGAAATTCAAAGGTAGTGTAGGTCAGAAGGTAACTGCTGTAACCATGTAGGCAAAAGCATGGATAGGATGTTCTCCATTACGGATACATCTGGATCACAGTTGAAAGATGCCCCAAATTATCTGTTCTTATCTGCAGTATATAAATATTGTGCCTTGAGACCATACCCACTATTATTTTACAGTTGAAATATTTTGCATAAGAGGTTGACTAGTAGCAGTATTAAGAAAAGAGGGAGAAATGTCTCCGGTTCATCTTTCTAAAAAAGGCACTCAGCTGCATTCACTAAAGATGCATAAGACAAAACGGGATATTTCCTTAAACAATTTTCAACAATGGCCACCTAAACTTTAAAAAAAGGTGGATATTCAAAACCCCAACTAAGGTGTCAAGTTTTGGTAACTGAGCACTTGGAATTATTACGGAAGAAATCACTGTGTAAATGACGTACTTAATCAATGGTTACTTGGGATATTTCATAGAAATGCAGGCTGCTTTGGGGTTTTTTGTTTGTTTCTTCTACAGGCAGCAATTCAGGCAAATGTTATGTCTTTACACTACAGCCACAAAATATTTACTATTTTTGTTAAAGCGGTGGCATCCTATAACCTGTCAGCCATTGTATGCCACAGAAGTAGCACGCCAAATGGACGCTAGATGTGCCAAACGGCTCGGTACATGGTAAGGTATATATATGCCTGGCCCTAGGGACACCTAACGTATAGTGGATCAGTGGCATGACTCTCACCTACAATGTACCACTTGTACTGCTCTGGCGGACAAAGTGAGCACTGCTCACAGAATTCTGCTCCTTGGAGTGGTAAGGCTGTGTAACACAACCATAATCTCATACTGTGCAGAAAGCGGCTGAACGTGTGCAGGCTAAAGACTCAGCAATAAGAAGACAAGTTAAAAGAAACTAAAATGAGTTATTTCTTTAAATCTCAATATACTCAACTGCTGCTTCTGACTGCAAGTGCTTTAGATGCTAAACAAATACATAAAATGGGAATATAGAAGGTCTTTATTTTGTGTATCTGTAAGACGGTACAGATACATAGCCTGTTGCGGAACTGGAGACAAAACCAGCTAGAAATTATATTAAAGAGCCAGACAAAGATTACAGAGATAGATGTTACCTTATACATACCAACTATTTCAGTAACCTGAGGTTGCTGAACAAGGTATGCAACACAAAGAGAGAAACAGCTAGACAGAAGTTACATTAAACAGAAAATAAATCATTCTCCTGTTTTATAGACACTTTCTGAACAGCCTGTCCAGTATTCAGGGTCCTGGTTTTGATTCATCCTACAAAATGGTAACTCATTTAGAAGTGCTTCCCCCCCCCCCCGCACCTACTCAATAGTGCTACAGTATAATCAGATGTGTACAAATTCTCTCACAGATACAAAAAAATTGTTAAAAGGTTTAAACCCAGGTACAGAGAAAGTTGGAAAATGCTGCAATTGAGGTTAACTATGAACTTCAATGATTTTCATACATCGTTTTTCTACTGACCTCTGTCTCTTTGGGGCACAGAACAGCGACAAATCTTTTACTGTGTAATATTCAGTACTGTATTTTCTACTAAGCATTCGATGGATATATTCGGTGGACCTTATATCTAATTTACCACGCACTTCAAAGCTTGTATTATTATCATTATTATTAATTTTCTCTTGGGCTTTTCTGTTGCAGGCATCACTCTCTGAGTGCTTCACAAACAATACAGAAAATATTTATACAACATACTTTGAGATGAACAGATGCTACCCTATTTGACATATTGCCAAACCGGCACAGAGATTAAAACCAAATTTCAGCTCCGAGTTTGAGAAACTGCTAACACACTCTTGCAGAATACTGAGTACCGCACAGTGCTTTCCTTTCTGAAAGAACATCTTCCAGTGATTTAGTCTACAGCTGTGAATGCTCATGTCTGCTCCAAGCGACATGTCACATTCTCCACTTCAAGCAACCTGCTCTGCACCCTGCATGAACTCTTTCCAAGAGGCAACGGTGAAAGAATTCGGCGCATCAACCAAGCGCTTGCACCCTCTCTCTTTCTGCAGCACCTGCCCAGTGACACATTCCAACACTGGTGGTTATTTGTACAGTAGCTGTGTTCACTGTACAACCACGGTCCGGCACCAGCACAGCCCATGCTCGTCACAGAGCAAAGCCGTACTTGCATGAAAAGCAGGAAAAAGCATTGAATCCTGTAATTAAAGGTCTCCCGCACTGTAAGCAGGAAACACTTATGTGTCCTGGTAACAGCTTTGCAATACTCATCACAGATGTATGTATCTGAGGATAACGAGATTTTTCTTAAGAATATACCAGGGATATACCAAATATCTAGTTGTATATTTGGGTGAGCATTTAACTTTAGATTGTAATCAGATGAAGCTGAATTTATAGCTTAATATAGCAAAATTTTGTACAAATTATCCAATAACAATAGTTACTCTGTCTCTTGACATAACAAAACAAAATGTTAGATATTACTGTTCCTATTAAATTTTCTTAATACTCTGCTATTGTCATTAAAAGCATAATAGAAGAAGACTTCACTGCATACATTATTTTCTTTTGATTAAACAGGTGCAATGGAATTTCAATCATTTTAGATCATAATTAAATGCCCCGCTTTTTTCATTGCTTTTTTTTTTTTATAAACACATTTTGGCAATTAAATTCTGAAAGGAGATTTTTTTTTCCCCTCCTCCTTTTAAAAAGTTATATTTCTAAAGAATTAGAATAGACAGATTATTCAGTCTGGAAAGGTGGCAGACCTTACCTAGAGTGATCTGATTGTACTATTCATAAAGAGAATTACTCTTCCACATCATCCTTAGTTTTACTTTACAACTTCACAATAGTTTTAAGTTGCTTAAAGTTGCTCATCATTTACAGGCTCCTAGTTCAAATAAGAATGAAAGTCTAACGTACTGAGGTGAAATGACAACACATTAATATCCACATTATAAGGAAAGTTTGTTTATCAGAACAACCTAGGTAAAGCACGGCTAAATATTATTTGGGTAAGAAGCTGCTGCAGTAGAATATGATATATTTAAATGAATCTAATCTGAGAAAAACCCAACAGCCTATATGTCCAGAAATTACTATGGAATTTAGAAATTCCAAGTGATATTACAGAACGTCTGCATTCTGTGCTAGATGCTCAACAACATTTTCTCACAGGCTCAAAGTCAAGCCTTTTAAAAGCATTTCGAAGGTAACACAACAAAAATTCAACAGGGTATTATTCGCATTTAAAAGGATGGGCCATCATGACAGCAATCTAAGCACAAAAAAAAAAATGGGAGCACTCTCACATTTTGCATTAAGATGACATGCAGTGGCTCTGGAACGAGTTAATGCAACCGATGTTCAGACACCATGCTCATAAGGATACAGAGTTTAAACACTTGAATAGTCTCTGGTTGGCTTATTTTTAGTGCCCTGATGTGTATTATAAAAAGGTAAAGAAGGAAAAAAATGAAATAGCTACCACTGAAGGGGTGCATGTGATAATACCTGTTTCAGTTAATGAAGAATACCTTACATTTTTATCACAAAAAACGTGTTCCACCCCCAGCAAAAAATAAATTTTGGCTTTAAGCTTTGGAAGGAGGCCATCATCTTACCTTCTCTAACAGCAAAGGTTATTATGTCTGTGTGTTTGGCTACACATGTGGCAAGTTTCATTCACCTGCCTTTGGGTACCAAGCCACTTTTACATTTTTCTAAGGTGCACTATTTAGGACAAGAAATGAAAGTGAAGATTAAACTGGAATAAATAAATAAATTGCTATTGGCATCAAAACAAAACATCACTGTGTTTTGTAGAAGTGGCATGGTAATTCTAATAAGGATAAATAGTCAAGAAAACTTTTGCTTCCATATCCAGACTTCAGTAACACACTATAGGCTAATAGTGTGCATAAGCATATGATAAACACACGGCAGTAAAATTCACTGGAGAGGATGCACTGCTGCTAGCATAGTGGTCTAGAAAACCTCAGGCTTAGCTATCCCTGTTGCTCAGACAGAAATGAACTGCTTAATCTTTCACTGTGTTAAAAAGGTCATCTTGATGCTTAAGATTTTAAGAAGTAACACAAAGGAACTACAGCAGGTTATTTACAAGCATGCAATAATCACATTGAGAATGGCATTTACAGAGCCACCAAAAAACATCCCTTCACTGTAACATTTAAGGCTTGTACTTCAAATTTCAAGTTGCGAAAGGTGTAAGTATGTGTTTATACAATAAAAACCTGGTCCTGAATAAGTAGCTAAAAAAATTACATTACAAAGATTTCTTCTTGCATTGTTCAGGTGGTTTTCAAAGAAACAAAAGAGTCCTTGAAGAACAGAATGCAATATTCAGCCTATGGGTGTTTTCCTGAGTAGATTTTATAACGAAACTATTAAATTATTCTTCTCAATGTAATGAAATGTAATGGTGCATGGATGCTAAATATCTTACACCTGAAAACTGAAGACGACCATGTTGTTGATATAGATCTCTCTATATATGTAATACAAACATATATTTTAAATAGTCATTATATAACATTCACTTGTAAAAATACCTTGGGTTTAAGCAAGATCAACCTTTTTATGATTTGAAGAGGTACCTACAGTATTCTCAGTAGTTCTGAGCAAGAGCTGAGATATTAAGACAAGAGTTAATCACAACTCTCTTTTAAAGGATAAAACTACCTTCTTTAATTATTACACTGAGGATTTTGTAATTCAACAATATAGTCCTACTAATAATTCTGTCTAGAAGAAATTTGCATGTTTTAAATTGGAGACATTTTAAAATACCATAGTTAAATCCTGACTGTAAGAGAAAGTTCTTTTTTAGATTTATTTCAGCTTCTATTCAGGTGGCATTATTTTTCCAATAGTCACCAACTCCATACATCTCATTTGAAGCAGCTATGTCCAACCTATAATTATTTTCTTCTAATTAGAGTAATTCATGGTTAATTATTCAAAATGATTCTTCTTCAAAATCAAACCCATTTCTTGCCATGGCACTTTTAAAATGCAAGATACAAATAAAGTATGCCTCAATGCAAATTTTTGCAATAAAAGAATGTCTATATTGCTTTCTTAAAATAGCATTAAAATCTTTGTATAGAAGTAAGGACTCTGATAATACCAAAACCATAGACAAAATTATTTGCTGCTGTACAAGACCATATCTTTGCATGCATACAGTGTCCTGCATACGATCAGTGTCTTTAAACCGTAGTGACTGGGCTAGAACATTTTTCTGCATGTAAGAAAATGCCCCAACAGCGGCAAGGAATATCCTGAGACCTCAAAAACACTGCAAGAACCCAGACTTTCCTACAGTCTTGTGCAAGAGCTGATCAAATCTCACTTAACTGTGGCTTTGCTTATTCATAGCTGCTGTAAACTTAATTTGATGTAATACAGTCACACTGTACATGTTTAAAGCTCCAGAGAGACATTATAGTGGCCTTTCGTTATGTAAAGGGGGCTTAAAAGAATGATGGAGTGAGACTTTTTACCAAGGACAGGGCAAGGGGAAATGGTTTTAAACTGAAAGAGGGCAGATTTAGATTCGATATCAGGAAGAAATACTCTCCTGTGAGAAAAACCACAGAGCAGCTGTGGGTGCCCCACCTCTGGCAGGGCTCAAGGCCAGGCTGGACGGGGCTGGGAGCAGCCTGCGCTGGGGGGAGGGGGCCCTGCCCGTGGACTAGATAATCTTTAAGGTCCCTTCCAACCCAAACCATTCTGTGATTCTATACTGATGTGTGTCACTCATCATGATAAGTCCGAATAGTTACTTTCTCCAGAGGGATGCTCTTCTGACAACCTGTAAGAATGAACTGAAATTATTCCTTCAATCGGCTAGCCCTACTGGTGAGTGCTGCCCATCCTCTCCTGATGTGCAACCTAAATACTCCTGGTTTCCATGGCTAAGTCCATCAGATAAAATTGAGTAAAACCAGTCAAGAGTTTCCAGAGCTCAGTCTTGCAGGTTTTAGTAATTAAAATGACTGGTTGAAATTTTTTACTGTACTCCAGTGCACAGTCATCTCTAAATTTCCAAGGATCTCACCACTTACATCAAGAGATAAAATTAAGCACTGATTTAAAAACTGTTTTGACAATCAAGCACATGTTACATTCCCACAAGGTATTTTTGGACTGTATGTTGCAAAACAGCGTAATTTGCATGACCAAGGCTAAACCTGTTGAAAACAGTTTAAAAAATGGGTACATGAAGCAGAAGATAAAACCTGCAAAACCCTATCATGTTGCATTTAGTAAAATAACTTTTCTGACTGATTTTTTAACAGATTGAATATTTTATCACATCAGTTCCAAAATTCAGAAGCAGCATGCTCCGAGGCACTTTTGATACTGTATTTCTGCTTGTTTTACATTTCATTTCACCTATATCTCTCAAAGGAGATCAGATTAGTCATGAAGATCCAAATTTCAGTAACATATGGAACAGCATTATTACATGGATGAACTTCTAGAGGAACTCGGTGACTTCTGTAGAATGTAAGATGATTTCTTTTTTTTCAGCCAATTTTTTCTCTGTAAAGATGATGTTATAGGAAAACTACTTGTAGTAACTTGTTAGTGCAGTGCCATGACAACTGAATTCAAGGAGCCATGGCTCTGTTTTCTGAAAGTGTTAATGGTGTTCACAGTCTCATTGACCAAATCTAATGCAAGCACATAAAAATCCACACTCATAAGCACACACAACAAACCAAAGTACTGCATTAACAAAAGCTATGGAAGAAAAACAGTCTGTATTATTATCTAGTCAGAAAGCTCCTGCATTGTCTGTTTATTTATGGCTGCACAATAAAACACAGTGATAAGGCAGTCCTACACATTTTCAAGATAGGTAATATATTAAGAAAACCAGTCAATCTCTTGTCCCAGACCTCAGGTAAATCTGTGCTGGGTTTTATTCAATGTAGCTACATGTATCTGAGTTATCTAGCAAATAAAAATATTACTAAGTCCTATAAGTACATGCTGCAGAACAGAATTCACCACATCTTTTTGCTGGAGCAAACAGAACTTTTAATGCTTTTCTTGTGGCAGAAATACTGTTCATTTTGAGAGACAAGGCGCATCCCCGATTTTAAACCTCAACTTCATATTACGAAGACCCAAGAAGGTATTTCTTGGCCCACACCAGAACCTACCCAAACCCAGTAACCAAAATATAATAAAAGCTACCTTCAGAATTCACCACAGTAGTATCAGTATAACATTTTCCTCACAACTGTGAAGCACAGATAAAAGCCAGGGTTTGTAAGGCCCATATATTGGGATTATTTCTCCATAATTATGCACATGCAAATAATGTATATGTCCACCTTCAAATCTGGCCTTAAATCCCTAGAAAAATCTAGTACATTTTTAGCAGGTCTGTAGTGTAGCACTTTATGGTACCCAAATAAGAGGACTTGCTAGTTATCTGCTCCTTCTTTCTGTGAGTGTGGGGCCTCAGTTTCCCTCCAGCCCCCAAAATGCTTGTCTGAGGCTTTTTCCAGTGAAAGATTCCCAGTAACAGCTTTCCCACAAGATGCCTTACACAAGCAGCATGTTTTAAACAAAGTTGTTTGGCTCCTTTTTATTACTGGAGTTCAACTACTGCAGGAAAAGGAAAAAAAAACCAACTTTGTAGAGTTTGTTTGCTTTAACATTATGTCCCATTCTCACCTATTTAGCACCTGAAACTCTTCCATTACTGTGCTATTTATGTCATTGCCTCACATTTAGCCTCTCTTACACCCGTGCTCCCCACCCTGCTGGCTGCACCCTGTCAGAGGCTCTGGGCTTGACCATCCTGTAGAATTGCCTATGTTCCTTACCAGAATCACACACTATGAAAACAAAATGAATAAAACGGCCTCTGTCACTAATGAATCAAAACAAAGAAGCGACACCAGATGTTTCCAAGGACAAGGCTCCAAGAGAAAACCTCCCTGAACTGCTGCTGTCAGCTCTTATTAGATCCTGCCTGGAAAGAAAGCTCTGCAACCGAACACCTGGCCACAGTCAGTGCTCCTGGAGAACATGCCATCATCTTGACTAGTGGGTTAATAACGGCCAGGTACACAACAGCTGGCTGCTCTCCGCTGTTCACCACGGCACAGGCTGAAGTAGCATTTCTGTTTAATGTTACCTCCTTGGCCCTTACTCCCACCTGCCCACCCAAAGTTCTGTCCTAATTGATCTTCCTCCAGCCTGGAATCTTCTGGTCCTGTAGCATGTATGTCCAGGAATCTTTTGCTTTACACCAGCCTCTGATAAAGTTTTCTACCTTATCTTTCTGTCTGATACACCGTTTGGCTTCTCCAGCTTCCTCACTCCTGACCTCCATATTGCTTGGACCCTTGAATCATGAGGAAACTTTGCTTTTTTTGTTGGTAGTCACAAGATTAGAAGGGTTTCTCTCAAAATCAGATCCATCTCCCAGTGCATAAAGAAGAAAATCACTCAAAAATCCCTAAGGAACATAAAACACCGGAAGTCTTTGCATTGGTTCCTTTCTACTCCCTGAAAAAGGCTGCCAGCAGCTAAAAAAAAATAGCATGCTTATTGTCCAGAATACAGCAATCTAGACTCAAGGAGAGAGAAACTTATGGAGGAGCTCTTAAGATTTTTTTCATGCAGAAACTGTCTATTTAACAGCATGTGCTGTACCGTAGTGTCTCTCACTGTTTGGGACATGAAGTCTAACAGTGATAAAGAAAAATCCTGATATTTCTCTGTGGCTTGTTCAGTTTTCTGTTCTGTTTTCCATTTGGCTTGTTGTCTGTTTGTTTTTTGCAAGGAGGTTAACCCAGGACAGCTTCTGGAGGAAGTCTCACATCACTGACATGCACCAACACAACAGTGTGAGAAGCACGGATTTGGGAAGGGGCAGAACCCCCAAGTGGTGGTCCCCTTAGTGAAAGAAATGTCAATGGAATCGCAGGTTTGGAACAGCAGGAAATCATTGCAGGTGATTTGCAGTATCCACGGTAAATAACCCTCACAAGAGTTCTCTCAGCCCTGCTTTCTGCTGCTGATTGTCAAAAGTGCTGATTTACAGGTTCAGCGGTTGATGGTGGTCAGGGAGACAACCCAGACAACTTCCCAACCAGCCTTTCTTTGCTATCAGATAACCACTGCTTCTCACACTCTCTGTCACAGTCACAGGTAGAAATGATATTGCTAATTTTCGGCTACCTGAAAATATCCCTCCAGAGACCTTTTTTAAGGCTTGACTAGTCATTTGACAACTTGCAAAGAGGCAAATGCATACTGATTTGAGAGCTGGGTGTTGTCCAACGGTAAATGAGTTTGGCAGGGAAACAGAAAAATCATGGCAAAAGGTTTCGGTTACAACCCAAGAACAAGCAAAGATGCTTGGAAGAGAGCAGGCACAGGCTTGTCCCTTTCAAAACATAACAAGCCACACTACAAGAGCAGTGTTTTAAAGAGAACTGCGGCTTAAAACTGCAGCTCCAACATTTTAAATATAAAACAAGTGACAGATTAAAATAGTGGGTTTTGACTTAAGGCAGATATAAGTATACAATAAAACATATGTTTTGTAAATATACACACACACACACACACAATGTTTTCTACAACCTCCTTTCATTAGAATTTAAGATTATTTTGCTGGACATAAAATTTCATTCCTGCTCAAACCACCACCACTTTGCATGTGTCACAGTGATCTTGGATGGCATGCACAAATTTTGTGACCAGTTCACAAGATTCATATCTAAACCTACCAAACCGATTAGCTGTTGGCTGCTAGCAGTCAGGGGCAGTAAGTTTCCAGCTAGAAAAGCTGACCGATAAGGAAGTCCCACACTGACTTCATGACACAGCAGCTCCTGGGAAATAACTCCACATGCTTCAGCAAAGCGGTCTCCAACCAGCCCGGATTCCATCGGCACCCGTGCTTGTTCTCACTTAGCTCAGTCAACCCAGAAGCTGTGGTTCATCAAGTAAATTTACTTCACATTTTTTCCCCCCCTCTCACTTAGCCATCAAGGCGATGGAAACACAGAGCCAGACCCATGTACTTGTCTGCTATCCTAAGGCACATCCATGGCTGTTGCATTCATCAATGAGACCAATAATTCTTTGCAGAACGTCTGTAGGTTTTGGTAAGTATCTTGCAATACACCATAGGAAAAGTCACAGAGACTACTGTTACGGAAAGGCACATTGCAGCATGAGTTAACTGCTCATCATAGCAAATAGTTAATAATGGAAGAGCTCGCCTGATGGATTCAATGATTAACTGTTCCAATGATCAGTTTTGTTAGCACAATGGAATGGAAACAGTTCTCTTTGATACAGTTAAAATGCTGCATTTGAAAGAAAAACACCCCAACAGATGAATGGTAACTGATCTCAGTTTCATGTGGGTGGATGCATGGTGGTCTCTCATTGAGACTTTCTCCAGTAATACTCCTAAAACAGAACTTTACACAGTCCAGAAAGACCAATAGGAATCAATGAAATCTGCATAAAATTCTGAGTACTGTATTTTCACTGGCTATTTACCCAAATCGATGGACTATGACTTTTAGTAGTATTTGAGAACCTTGTGTTACTAAACTGTGTTTTCTGTCATAGCCAAGGTAGATGGTATATAACAAGTCTGGATCAAACAAAAGTTTGAGTCAAAACCAAGATGCCACTCAGTTCTCACAGCAACTGGTAATGCTATACTGTGGTCCTTAGAAGGAGAGAGGCTGTGCAGTCTCCATCTGTAGGGGTTTTCAAGACCAGACTAGATAAAGCCCTGAACAACCTAGCTGGACCTTGTAGTTGACCTCCAGAGGTCCCTTCCTTCCAACCTGAAATATCCTAGTCACTCTACAAGTACTTCAAGTACTTCACGTATTATTGGTGGTTTAGGCTACACACACACACACAGACACACACGTACATATATATACATAGTTTGGTACATGATATTACTTATTTTTCCACAAGTCTGTTATTTAACTCATTCTTGCCTTACTAAGTACTGTGCCAAACAGAAGGCACATCTTTCCATGTTAGCAACATTCATTCTCAAGTACTTACAATGATCTTTACATTTCTTCTATGCTAATTAGCCCACGTAATCCAGATACTGATTCCAAGTGGTGGGTGTGGGAGATAAGGGAGTTGCCATCATTTATCAAAGGTTAAGACTACATTCTGAGATAATTTGGCTTGCTCCTTTTAGAAGAAAGTTACTGCACAACTAAAAATTGTTAGTGGTTTGTAAGACATGGAAATAAGGAATAAATAATGTACTCTCCAGTTTGAACTTTAGGCTAGTAATGAATTATTGAAGAAAGCTGTATTCAGCAGAGTGCAGTATCCAAAATGTTCTTGCTTTTTCATGTCATGAACCATTTACAATTATTGCCTACTGGAAATTGATTATTTCAGACAATAGGTGATTCTAGAGATTCTCCCTGTTTTGCAGAATTCATATGCACCTTTTTAACCTCTCTGCTAAAATGGACAGCCGGTCTATGTGTCCCTCTAGTTTCTCTCAAAAACAATGTGTACCAATGAGGTGCCTCTTTGCTATCTGCTGCAATTTTAATTTTATATTTAAATATAATTAAAGAATCAACAAGCTGTATTATGAATTACTTTTAAAACACCATTCTAGCTCTTCCAGCAACACTAGAATAAGGCTCTCAAGCTTGTAAGATATGCTATTTTAATTTGCTTTTTAACCATTATGGCCAAAATGACTATTCATGTATCAAATACAGTTCCAAATGCTGCAAAATTTTAGAAAGCTACTGCAATTTCTGTTTCTTTACTGAATCACTCTGTATAAATTAACCTCACCATATTTGGCATTTTGGTTTAGAGAGAGAAAACAAAGGAGGTAGAACCCCACCCCTACCCCCATTTTTACAAAAGAAATATAGTAATACAGACAACTGTTACAATTTCTATGACTTTTTCATCCATAGAATTTGTGTACCTATTTCTTAAGAATAGTATCACTTAAATTGTTCTTTATATTTACTACTACTGAAATACTATACTTTGTTAAAAATAAAGGTCATTAAAATAATCTTGATGCTTGATTTAGATTACAGAACTAACCTGCAAGTTGTAAAACCTTTAACTATGTTCCATTTAATGCATTTCATAGATGTAAAAGCTCACAAGTGATGATATTAAGGATAATTTACGCTTGCAATGCATTTTTGTCCAATTAATAGATTGCCTGTGTGTTGCATATTTTGCATGACAAAAGAGCAGAATATTAAACTGCCATTCATAATGAAAATGCACTTTGCAAATTAAAAGTGCCGAAACAGAAATTTTTCACCCTGTTTAGGAAATAAACAGTCCTTAACCAATTAAACTGCATTGTAATAATTCTATGATTTATTGCAAGTTGTTTAACTTTCAAAACTCGGCTAACCCATATTAAGGTCACAATCCATCATGTCTTGCTTGGAAAGCCAGCAAATAATGGCTGTTGTATTAGCTGCTTTTGATGATAGTATGAAAGAAGTATTAGCACTTGTCAACAAAACTGCTTACAACATAACATTAGCATGCATGGGCTGCTGTACCTATTTATTATTCTGGCAGCTTCACACATATTGTTACAAGCTTATAAAACATTTTGTCGGGTGGAAACCGAATGTACACTGTTTGGTTTTCTGATAGACTGGCAGCATAAATGTCTGGGCTGACTTAGTTTAGTTTAAGTGTAAATAGAGACACAAATTCTTCAACCTGTTCTCTTATTGATACTGAAAAGTGCTGAATTATTCAGCATCCAACTCTTCTGTTTGTGTCTATCACAGTTATCAATTACCCATCAGTCTTCTTGTCAAAACAGAATGGATTAATCTGGCTGAAAACAAGACAAATAAGTGGATACTATAACAGGGGTGCAGGGTTGCCAAACTGTCAAAGGGAAATCCAGGCAGTGACATTTACCGTCAAAAGTCAGATATCTGGCTTAAGTGAGCAAATGATTTCCCTTTACGAGCCAAGAATGCACTTAGCTTACCATGAGTAAATTAATCTGCCTACTTTGCCTACTAATGCATTATCAACGGTGATAGTCACAGCAATTTTGTACTTGCTGCTCATGTGCCTTTATGGCCCAGTGCTTTGTCTGCAAGTTGATACTTAAATATGAATATACACAAAATATTGGTTTATTTTATAGATTAAAAGACAATTACTTGAATACGTGAACTTCTTAGTGTGGCTGCTTGTGTTAGTTTGATCCATTGCACACACCAGTTGATAAGAGATGAAGTAAATCTTTGAACAGTGGGTTTGTGGAATATACCCAACTTCTGTTAAGTCTAATCTTTCATTTTTCTACTGAGCTTTAAACTCTGAAATCTTGCTTGGGAAACTCTAGGTCCACCTATTACTCTGCAAAAAGCATACAGATGCACAGGATTTAATTTATGCTTTTAAGATCAAATATTAGTAAAATGGCACCCAATTTGGGACAGAAGTTTGGCACCCATTGACTCACGTCCTGGATTCCTATCAGAAGTTTCTGGTTTGATTGCCTCCCACCCCGCCACCCCCACCCCCCCCCACCCCCCCCCGGTAGTAGTATCAGAAATGACTCTTCTAAACTATTTCAGGTAATCATCACTCATGCCTGGAGCCTTGCACCCATGGCAGCAGACATCAAGAGCTTGCTGTAGCCAAACTCTTCCATTATATTCTGCAGTAAAAGCTTTTATATTTTATGTATTTTGCACTTATTTTGGAAACCTATCTGCTACCCCATTTAAATTCCTACATAGACATGTATCTTTAAGTATCACATTCTGGACTTTAAGATGCAGGGTAAAAGTTGCCAGTATTTTCAGGTATGTACGAAATAATATCAAGAAATTAGAGTATTCACAGACTCTTGGACAAAACTTGCACTGTCTGTTAAACCGTCTGATAGACCAAAAAGGTTATATCCACGCATTCCTATGTCAATTATCGGAATTCCCAAAAAGTCAAAATATGGGCAGGAGTACTATAAGGTTAATGAAATAATTTCTGTTCCTTCTATTGCTAAGTCTCCATTTTCAAAAAAGAGCCAGAAATTAGTAAGGGTGTTTTACAATCATTTCTCCAACATGCCTGATCCACTGCTGATCTCTTTGAATATTCACTAAAAATACAATGAAACCCACTATACGTCACACAGTTTCAGTAAAGGAGCGAAATTTACCTGCTATACGTTAATTTTCAATTTTTTCGTTTCTATTAAGCATGAACAGTACACAGCTGGCTCGGTTAACCACTTCATATTAAGCATCAGGATTTACTGACAGACATTTAACAGTCAAGAAAAGATTGCACTGGATCTGCTAGTTATAAAAAGTTATTCAGACTGTATAATTCAGCATTGCTAGACATCTGCTCAGTTCTTTGACTTTTAATAACTCTAAGACTGCACTGTCAGAATTGATAAAGAATATATATATTCTAATATTTCTTGTTCTTCTTTCTGAGATACGCTCATTGTGATCTGTGAATTTTTTTGTGAAATTAGTGTCAGGTCCGTGTCTGATTTAACTCTCTTGATCAGCTCTAAGTGAAACAGTGTGAAGAGATCTCAGACATCTTTCAGAAAGACCTTACCAGTTCCAACCAGGAAACAATATAAACCTACCCATTACTTAATTCTTGACAAAACCATTCTGTTCTCTAGCAAATTAAGGAATAATTTTTTCCCCATGATTGGTGAGAGCAACTATTATTATTATAAAAGATACAAAATAATTTAAACAGAAGAAATTGGTTGCTTCATGTCAAAGGTTTTAAAAAATAGTGACAGAAATCAATCATTACAATGGGAAGAAAATTGCAGCAGAAACACTGCTTCTCCATTTTGGATATGTCAGAGAATAATTTTCATTTTAATATGTGCTTTTCTGTTTTAAGATCCAGCGTATTTATTTGTTTGCCTATAAGTTTATTAATTATGACTACCAGACCTATCTTGATGCTTGAAAGGTGCCTAATTTTTTCACTCAATGTCCAATGGATTTCCAGCAAAAAGAAAATAAATGTTCCATTCCTGTCTGTCATATGAGAAAATTAGGAGAATAATAATGATATTATCAATCTATTGAAACACCAGCCAAGATTTAACATTCTTTTAAGGTAAAATTGCACTTGTCACCATCACTCCTATAACGTCCTAAGATAGTTTCCTATGGTAAACGTCTTTCAGTTCTAATCTCACTGTTCTTCCCCAAAGAAAGGTATGTACCTGGCTTGGCTAAGGGGGTGAATTTTTTCTTCTAATACGTCATCATGATAAAGATTGCTGCTTTTGAAGCATTGTCTAGATGTGAATATCAAGCAACAAAATGGCTACACCTGTTCATCTTTTTTTTCTGCAATTCAGAAAAAAGAGTTAAAAGCGGAACTGAGGGATGAATGCGAGTCTGTCACTGCTGCGCTTCTGCTATGGAAGCAGAAAAGGTGGCATCAAGAGGTGCCTTCAGTGGAAGGAGTGTCCTGTGTGGTGGTCAGTAATGGGCCTTTGCATCCAAGATAGGGATGATGAGACCTAACAAAGCTGCAGAACGCTGTGATCTGACCAAGTGCCTTCACAAAAACACAGGAGAGTTAAATACGTATCAGGGCAGTTGATGGTAGGTGGACATGCAATATAGCACACCTTGCTTGATGGTTTCTTCCACGGATTTCCAAAATGTCTAAGTTAAAGCACATTACTTACTAGCCACAAAATTAAAAAGAACTACTGATGCATATCATCAAGCAGCATTTGAGATCATCAAGCTTTCTATTTAGATACTGCAAAATCGTATTTTGACTTTTGGAGTAAGACTATGCAAAAATACGGAAGAGCATTTGTGCTGTTTATCATGAGGTTTCAGAGGAATTTTCTGAACCGGGAAGATAAAACAGAAAGCCGAGGTAATCCCAAAGGCTGGGATGCTGCTGAAGAACATTTTCAGAATTCTCAGGTACTTTTATTATCCCATTTTCAAATCTAGGCAAAATTAAATTGTATTACCTTTCCATAGCTTTAAGTTTAGTTAAGAGCTAGCCTCTCCAAAGAATTAAATTAATTATGCATGAAGTAGGGGTGTCAATGTTAAAAAAAATGTCTAAAATGCTGACAGTTCCCAAAGTGAAAGATGTTACTGCGTACAGACTTTATAGTATTGCTTGATATTATAACTGTTTTCATTACAAACCTACCAGGTTAAGACAGTGTTTGATTTACTTTGGATTTACTCAGCTGCCCAGAATACCTGGTCCCGTTATTTCAGTTTCTTGAACTCCTTGTTTCAGTACGGTAGAATCTGTCTTATTTAAAGCATTACGCCAAGCAGAGTGAGTATCAACTAGTTAGTGTTTGAAAAGATTTGTGGACTCACAAGGCCAGAAGACATTTTAATTTTTTTTTCTTCGTATTTTACAGTGGTCTAATGTGTTACTGCAAGTTAATTCTATGCATTTTCTGGGGGAAAAAACCCCCAGCAAGTTAAAGAAAACAGAAAATAAACTACCACAAAGTGGTACAGTTGAACGCTGCTTTATAATAATTTAGTCAGTGTACTTCTGCCAGATCTTCAGACAGGTGATTTCCTTTCTGAATCATCCATAAAAGGATGGGGACTCCCTCAATGATCAGGGCTTATTCTGGTTTTTATCCTAAAAATATTCATCTCTTACTCCTCAAAGCTTGCATGAAAAGAAAATCATGACCCCTTCTCAGACCTTCAGCATGTTATACATGATAAAAACAAGACACTGGCTAATTGCCGTAACAATCAGATACATGACCTCAAAATTACTTTTAAAAAGTCAAACTGATCAACTGATTGAAGCACTTTAATCTGCAAGTCAAGGTATCCTTTAGGGAAATGGTGGTAAGCAAAGTTTCTCTTTCAATCCAGAAGAAAGTCTACTTAAAGAAAGGAGACAAAACAACTTCCTGGTGGGAATTGGAACTTCTGGGTTCTTTTCATCAGGATCCCGCATAGCTATTAATACTGCTGGTTGCATTGAGTCAGAGTCACAAGTCTCTGGAACCACATCGTCGTCAAACTCAATAGGAAGGTCTGTTTTCTCCTACTCATGCTTTTGACTTTAAATGTTTTATTTTGAGCTATTTTCTTGGCCAAGAGGGGAAACAAATACCAGCCTTTCTAATTAGCACTAACTTTTTGAGAATGAAGTGTCTGAGATAACATCATCGTTATGAGTAACTTGCTTTCAGAACACACCTACGGGTATTCAGTAGTACAAGATCTGTCTACTTTTGATAACACTGTTACACTTATAATCATGGAAACATTCCAAATTTCTCTCAAAATGTCACAAAGAGCTACTTAGAAAAATATCATTGAAATGAACAGCAAGTTAAAAATTACAATCGTTGATCAAAATGAAAAACACTGATAACATTAACCATCATTAATGAGCAGAGCTGACATGGAACTTCACAGTTTCTATTGAAAATGTATCTTGATGGAAAATGTTGTTTAAGGAAAAGTTATGCCCTTCACAGGAAACTTTTTTTTTTCCCCACTGCAATTTCTTACTTTTAAAGTGAAGAACAGAGCTAAAAAAAATAATCCCATTTCTGTCCATTATTTTGATTAAACCCAACTGTTTCATCTTATGTCAGTTCAGCGATAATGTAAGCTTATTTGAGCTGCTCCCTACACTTTAGATGGACTGTGAATTGAATGCCTCATATCTCTCATTATTTCTTATGGGAAAGATTTTTATGCTGAACGTGAATCTTTGGGTTAGTGAACAGGAGAGTGAAGTGCAACATTGCTAAAATGAACCAAATTAAACATTTCCATTTAAGTCAAAATAGAGCAGGAGCCATGCAAAGATCAGCTCTGAGATGCCCTACACTGAACTGTGCTTGAAAATGCTTCAAAAACTTCTGCTTTGGAAAATGAACAATTTATTTCTCAGTGTTGATAAAAAATGTCTAAATAAAGATTATTACAGATCAGAAAGACTAAGCATTAGAATAGTTTTATGTGTGAGAACGGACCTACATTTCATTTCTCAGCAGTTCTGATTTTAATAAACCTCCTGTTTGGAAACTGATTCTGACAGGACCCTTCAATTTATTCTTGCTCAAAACCAATCCAAACCCTTATCCCTGGGAAGCATCATATTGTAGTGAAAATAAAACCCAGTCCATACAGACTTTACAGGCTTCTACGGTTCTTTTGGATCTGTACAGGTTATGCTAAGTTTTATGTAGTATGATACTCAAAGCTGAGAAAAGTTCCAAATACATCACTGAAATCTAACAATGTCTTCATTTTTTCCACCATTGCCACCTCGCAGTCATTCTTAGAAAGCAGGCACATAAACAAATATACAAAACCTCAAAATCCTTAACCCTATGTGGACTGAACTTTTTTCTCAAGGGCTCATAAGCTGACAAAAAGCAGTCACACTGAATTTAGTAATATTACATTTATAACTATTTAAACTTTTAAAGTATATTACAGGTAGCTGATTATTTGCTCTACCTACCTAGCATTGATCAATTTTTTTCTTATCTTAAATTTGTCCTTATCAACGAGAGGCCAGCAGACAAGAGCTAAACCCCATTTTTCTTTATCCAAAAGCTAGGCTTGTTTTAAGCTGAAGTCAAGAGGTATGATGATAGATTGCATAGTCATAGGCGAGCTAGATTTCAAATAGATAGCACAAGTATCAAAAAAGCACAATCATACTGGAACTTAGCAAGACGTAAAAAAACCTATGGGAGAACCTCAGCAAGGACAGCAACCCTCATTTCTGCCACCGTGGCAACGCCACTGTCAGTGACTACTGAAAGTAGTCTAGAATGGCTTAGAATATGGATGGTATGCAAAAATATTCTTACTTTGGGAGTAGAAATATAAATTAGCAAAATTATATGTATGAAATAGATACAATATTCTGCGCAAACTGCAAACGGTTCACAGTTTTGGAGAGGAGCAGAAAATACATAGCAGGGGGTACAGAGAGGGCAGTGGGCTAGCCAGCCACAGAAGACAGGCATGGTGCAAAGCTCTACACTGCATGAACATGCTTTAGAGGATGAGTATCTTTTGCAAAAATTTTCTCAGAAACATTTTAAAACAGAGAATCTGGAAGGAAGCACATGAAACCAAATTAGGGTGCTAACATTCTTTCCCACAAAATACTTCTTTCAATCGTAACTACTTAGACAGCAGTGAAAGGCTGCTTTTCAAACTTAACCACTTCTACCTTCCTTATCACTACCTATTAAAACACATGGTTCTGAAGAAAAAAAACTTTCTCTCCTTCCAAGACTTAACTTGCTTACTAAAACTACTGTGTGATGATTACCTTCAGGCTAGTTTTGTGCTGTACAAAAACTTACTTTATACCAGTTAGGAATTTGCTGTGTTTCCATTTCCCTTGCGTTCTCTTCCAATTGTGAGAACAGAAACTCTGAGTATAACCTTCATACATTAGTTACACAGATATCTGACAAAATACTGTTTTCAGGTACAATACAAACTTTCTAACCTTGCACCACTCTTTCTGAGCTCTCCGTAGTCTCCACATCCATCATAAGAAGGGTATCCACCATGGGAAATAACATTCAAAGTGAGACAGAGCTTCTTTAATGATATTTCTGCATTATTCTCTAGCCTATTCTTCTTACATACTCTAATTTCTTTTTGACAGCAACCTCACTTTTAACAGAAATTTCCATTCTTCTTCTAAATTAATATTGCTAATACAGAATGAATTGAGGAAAGTATATGAATGCTTCACATTTTTCTCCTCCTTTACTTTGCACTTCATCTGACACTGTACCTGCTATTCATTTAACTTGGCCATGATTCTCCTCTGGACTCAACCAACACAAAAAAAAAAAAAAATGGAAACAAGACCAGATCCCCACAAACAAAACAAGAGCAAAGCCAAGCTCATGAACATCAGGTAAGTTTAAAACCTATCATCCAAGAGCTGAATAAAAGTTTTATTTGAAATTGTCAGCAAAAGCATTTTGTAATCAATAGATTTTCTACATTTGGAGGTCCACAGCATAAAAACCAGCTGTTAATACCTGGCTCAGGAGTAAACTGCAGTATTGTATTACTTTTGTGATGACTGCAGTGGTATGTAACTCACACACAGATGCCATAGGACTAATCCTGCCCTCACGGTAGCATCACTGGAACTGGGCCAGGCCCACCATCGATGTAAAGCCACCATGCAGGATCTTAGAACAGCTGATAAAATTTCAAGGTACAATTTAAACAAAAATCCCTTTGGATTATCTCTTTCCCAGGTTCCCTTCTCAACACGGAGCACGCTCTATTTAATATGACATGAAAGCCTGAACCTCATTCTATTGAAATTAAAAACAAGACCTTCTTCTTTATTCCTAAAGGCAGTACATATCAACACGTATATTTTTAAAAGCAACAGTATCTAGTGCCAAGACCACTTATCAACTTGATACTGGCATTAGGCATCTTTAAAAACTCAATTAAAAAATAATGAAAAAGCACATAGCTGGATATTTCCTGCCATTATTTCAAAAAGTATAATTCAAGTTATAATCTTCCTCACTGGACTAGAATGAACAATACTGCAGAGCCTGATTAATCTCAGCTGTTGCTTTTTAGAAATCATGAAGTTTAACTTAAAAAAAAAATTGCAAGTTTTATTTGAGAATAGGCAGTTGCTTTCATACAGTAATAATTTGCTGAAAGTGTACAGTCACACATTATACGCTGACGCATAATCTAAATGCTTTACCTAATTAAATAACACGAAATTGAAATAAACATATAATTACACAAAAGGTAAGAGACCTGCTTCCTCATTGCCACTAAAAAGATAATTGTGTTTAATTGTGAATTAACTCATAGCCCATTTCAACAGATAAAATCCTTCTCAATTTAAAAAAGATCAGTTGAAGAAAATAAGCATTTCCCTTCCAGTTCTTTCAGACACTTATATTCTGACTGTTTCAATACTCTGTTTGTACTAACTGTATGCCTGTGAGTTCCCAGGTCCACTTAACAACTAGAATTAACAAAATAAACACTTAACTGCCTGAATAAATTCAAGATATCGAATGTGATATTCTGCACGAACTAAACTGGAATGTATTTGCAATCATAATGAAAATGTAAAGTACTAGTTCTGCTTTATTCAGTATGGCAGGTTAGGGATCCCTGTGAAGCTACATTGAAGCAAGAGTAGATTAATAATTTAATTTGGTTCAGAACTGTGCAAGTGGGGCACCGTGAGCTTTTATTCTGTAACCAGCTGCTGACCCTAATATGGATCAACCAATTAGACATCTCTATTTAATTGTTGGGTGACCCTTCTAAAACTCACTAGGAATTTTCATTATAAACAAAACTCAGTGGCCTAAAAGAATCCCAGTTATCCCCCTGGTGGAGACAGTTGGTTTGATAGAGGCACACAAAGGAGCTCAGCAAATGAAAAAATTGCAAGATCATTTTAGGCTGTGTTCTATGAAAGAACACCTTAATATAATGAGCCTTTTTTCGATATCCCTTGGCGAAGCATCAGCCCTCTCAGATAACCCCACACAAAGCAAATACCATTCGTCTGAAGTTACATTTGCTCCTTGTTATCACAACTTATGCCACTTAATTCATTATTCAACGAATTCACTTTCTTGTTTATTAGATGCAAGGTAGCCGCTCATCCCTAAAGGCCATGTATGCAAAAGACTGCTTGTAATCCTGTCACTTCAAACCTCTCCAGGCTTTTACATTGCTTCAGGAATTAGGAAGAAAGAAGCAAACAATTTAGATTTATTCATGCTGATATTAAATCTGTATATGATAAAGGAAACGAGAGAAATGTTACATAGCTAACTTAATATCTAATGATACAGATCAACAGAATATGTTATCCCCTGTATTTCTGAGAGCTAGTACATTCAATTCTGTAGCATAAAAAAACCCCATATACTGTATCTTATGTCTTTAAAAGATCTGATTAAAAAATAAGAAAAAAAGTATTTGTTTCTCACATTCCTTCCTCCCACTGAAAGGTATCTCGGCGTCTTTCTTCAAGTGCATTTGATATATTCAGTCTACCATCACTACCAGAATTATCTGCTCAAGTGCTGAATGCTTGTAGTGAACATACTGAAATCAGTCATCAAATGCCACAGATATCAAATTCCAAAATGTTTTAAGTATCCTTTGTTATACCATGGGCTTTAAGATGTATTGCAGCTGATTCTGGGAACTCATTGAATGTGTGCTCTCCAATGTTCCTAAATCTGAATTTTGCTAATGATATATTTAATAGATTTAAGAGCAGAAAATAAGAGCTTCAACTCTTTTCACACTGCAGTAACAGTCAAGGAGATGTTTCAATTTTACTCTGTAACCTTATGCTGTTAGGATCATTAAAATGCAAATGAATTACTGAATTAAACAGACTTTCAGTACACTCTTAGCACAATTAATATTGTATAAAATTATCTGCATAATTATACACACTAACGTTTATATATGGCATTGTAAAAAGCCACAAATCAGAAACTGGATGTAAAACTGGTAAGCACTGGAGAACAGGCTTCTACATATGAAAATGTAATTGGTAGTTTACTGTTAGTACTCTATGTGACTGCAAATAGACTCGTACATTTCACGTTTCAGCTATTAAAATATTTAAAACCTGTTATTTTTCTTAGTGTTAGTACATAAATGTAATGCTGCACGCACTACTCGGAAAAGTTTATAGCAATTATTTTCTTGATATTAACTGTAATTTAAAAATTATAATTAGTGACCTGGCATTACATAAACAGTAAAAGCAACAAGAAAAAACACAACTTAAACCCCCTTGCAGGTATGCACCTCAGAACGTGGTTGAATGACTCAAAATAAAACAGCATTTTAAATATAGTAATTCATGGTTAAAACTACCAGGAAAAAAATTGCTCTTGAAAAAACTGTTTTATACTTTTCTAAGCATGTGTTATATGGATTGCCACTTTAAAAATAACACGTGTGTTTCTTGGTAATCCTGCTCCTATTACAGAGTACATGCACTATGACCGTCACAATTCAGGAACTGATTCACCTGAATAATTAACCTTTTACTCTAGCAGTATGCAAGTACAAGATGTATGCCTTTCATTCAATTTAAAATAAGGCAAGTATAGAAATCATCTTCATAAAATGCAATGCAAAAGCCAATTGTTTTCTCCACATCACACAATAGTGTCAGTAGCTGGACTGTGTAGGAATTCGTATTCACACTCAACTGACATTCTGTAATAATTCTGAAAAATTAGTACTGAATAATAATGAATGGAAACTTTTCTGTTAATATACAGAGAGTCCTAACTTTATCCTTTATTGTGCAATGTTTGCATTTTTGCACGTGGGAGATTTTAAAAGTCACCCAGTGATTTTTATAGTGCAACCGTATGCTAGATAAAGATATTTAAGCTGTCAGTATAAACTGCTTCTGTTTTCATTTTGCATTTAATTTCAATGCCAGACTCAAGGCATAAATTTTTCATCACCTGCAATGCTATGAATAAAAGATTAAAAAAAGAACTGAGAAGAAATTCTAACACATGCGGTGCATGCAGCACATTGTGCAGACACACTGTGCATAACTAGATGTTTAATTTCCATCACTTTTTCCTACGTCAGGAACACTATTATTTGGGTTCATACATCATGCAGCTAATTTCCAACATTTCAGCTCTGTGGAATTTAAATTTATCTAGCTCTGGACAATAATCCATTCAACGCTCTTGAAATCTGGAGTTTATACACATATTGGTAAATTCACATAGTACTTTCTTAAAATTAAATAGAATATGTCTCTTGCCATCTAGTGTTGGCAAGTTAAGTACTATTAAAATATTTCAACAGCACATATTCTTGCCTTACTTCTTGAACTAGCAAATGAATTACTCTTTTCCTAAGTTCAAAGAAGTAAGAATTACTAAAAATTTCCAAGCTAATTTCAATTCCTCATTAATGCTCACTTCCTATTTTAAGCCGAAGGATGTGATCAATCCCAAGAGGTGAAGTTATGGGCTCACTCTGACAGAATTTTTTATTTAGCACTTAAGAGTGTTTTTAGTAGCACTATGCATCATTGGTTTTACTTTATTAACACTCAGAGGGCCTTGGATGAAATTCTGTTTATCTCTTCAACAGCCTCTGCTGGATAAAAAATGTGCTGTGGAATACACCTTTTTTAGAATCAATGGTAGTGTTTGATTTATCAGAAAATATTTGAGATTCATAGTTTGACTTTTCTCTAGCAGCAAAATCTAAGGTACACCATATATTCAGTCCAGTCAAAAGTAAAAATATTTTTTAGTTTTGTGCCATCTCTGAAAACATACATCTGTAACTAATCTCCACACCTTGAGATTAATTTAAGGGAGAAAAAAATGACACCACACAAAACATAATCTGAATTTAATAATTTGTCAAAAATGTGCAAAAACATTTGGAAAATCGCTTCAGACAATGGTTGGTAGTGGTTTAGCATCAAGGAGCACTGAAACACCTGTGTAAAGGCAGTATCGTACTATTCCAGTTCCTGGTGTTTTCAGACTGGGGTGAGCATTTTCATTCAGAAAGATACACTTGATGGATGGTAGCTGGCTTAATGTGATTTACGGCTGCCAGGACAGCGGGGAGGAAAATACCACATTTTTCTAGTTGCTTCTTTGACTTGTGGCAAAGCTGGTGCAAGTCACCACCACTGAAGAACTTTCAGAAGGACTGCGTATACTAAGTTGTAAACCATTTCTAATGCTTCTACTAAGAGTTTAAGCAGATAAATATGGCAGAATATGAATATTGAACTATTTTTACATCCATTGAAGAGCTGTAGATTTCTAACAGACCACGTTGTACTGGTGGAGCTGTGTGACACCTGCACTCACGGCACGCATTTGCACTCATTCTGTACTTCCTCTGAACAAACAGAGTTACTTTCAGCATTTCAAGCTGGCAAGGCACAAAAGCAAAATTAATTATTTTTAATGCAGCAGCACCAATGGCAGCAATGTAGTTATCAGCAACTTGCTTCTCAGTTTCTGGCACCAGCTCTGCAAGGTGCCAAGTACTTCAGCCTTGATCCAGCAGAGACCTTTACTTTAGTTTCTTAACTTTACTTCACACGAGATGAGAAGGCATCACCTTTGAGGATCTAAGCTCTCTTTTAATCAAATTAAATAGTCTGCAGTGACTGTACCACATCAGTCAGCAGGCGATGGTCAAATGTGAAAATGTGGTCACTGGCATAACCATTTAAATTTGTAGAGTTCCACACATTTTGCCTTTTTTGACTTAATTTGTGAAGATGACAAGAGATGTAGCTATGTTACAATCTCATTTCATAACTCTGTTAAAGTATGTAAGTAACCTGGGCATGGTAACTTCGAGCTTTTATATATATATATATATTTATGTATGTACTTATATGTGTGTATATATATATGTGTGTGTGTGTAAACAGAAATACAAAAGTGCAGACACAAAAGTGTTTTACTTTAAACACCCTTAAGAATGTAGGATTTGAGGAATTAACAGTGGAAGTATCAGGAAATAAGAAAATATATCCTGTAAAAAGTATCTAAAATCATCTCTAGTTCTTTACACTGCTATTTTAAATCAACAGGGGTTTGAAAACGAATTGGCAGAAGCTAACATGCTTTTTGCCACACCACATCCTTACAGAAGCAACTTCAACATATACTTTTGGATCTTAAGAACATAGGCTCTTTCCTAAATTCACAGAAAACACTAGAATTCAGAAATAGGAGGGAGAAGAAGAAGGCATTGTAAAACATTTAGGAAGAGGGATGTGAGTAGTTGAAGAAGACCATTAGACTCAAGGCACTTTCTCTTTCGAATCATTTCTCCATCACCCGGACATTTTTTCCCCCCAAAACAGGCAAGCACAGTGTGACTATCATAGCTGTATCAATGGATGAAGTCACAATCGGTAGTGCTGTACACAGTGTGACCACCCTCAAACTGAAAGTATGGCCAACTGAATATACACGGGCAACATGTTCCTCCCTCAGATTCATCTATCAACACCACATTCAGAATATGAAACCCACCCAGTTTAAAACAAAAAGTAATGAGCTGCTGATGATTTCCCACCACATGCGGTGTGCGGTTTGTCTTCTTTGCAAAGGATGTTGAGAAAATGAAACTGTGCCACATGTCCCCGTGATGACGGCTACCATGCACCTTCCACTTTCTCTTCACTGCTTTAAGGTGTTACTTAGAACTCACACATGTGAAGTATATACAGACACCCGCCACCTTTTATAAGAGTGATGCAAAAGTTTGCATTATTCTCTTGTTTGTCTGAGGAGGTTATTTTAAAGTTGCTTAAACATCATTCAGTTCTGAATTTTCTAAATATGATATTGGGAAAGTTGGAAATTTTATCCATCTTCTGAATGCTGATGTGTAAGGATTTGTTTTAGATGAAGATGTTACAGATTTATCTGTTTATAACTTTAGAATTACATTAAGTATTGGTACGCAAATAATTACACATTATCATTTAATTACAGCATAAGCACTTAATTCTAGAACTGCACAATATAATAAATCTACAGACAGTGCTTTACTGTATTCATACACATATTACATCAGCTGGGTACTCATTTTAAAACAACTGCTGAAGGTCTGCCTTAGAGTTTCTAGGCTAAACAGGATGAATTTAGGAGCTAACCTGTGATCTCATTATGAAGTAGAGCCACAGAGCTTCATGGCTTCTGTTGTTTTGATACAAAGCTTACAGTGCACTCCTTTAGTTTACATTGCTTTTTAGTTTTTACTTCTTCTTCGCAGAAGTTCAGCAAAGTTCCAAGCTTTGATCAGCAATTTCAGCAAAACAATGATTCCTTTTCTGAAGCTCCACCTTATGTCATTGCTAAGTTTTACTTAAAACCACTATACACTGAGTTTGTCATACATTCTAATATATAATTAATACTAATTTAAATTGATCATCTAAAACTGCAACATGAAGTGCTAAGAAGTTGAGAAAAATCATTTTTCGGTGTTCTGAATCTGCTTGCCTACCTATAACTCAAAGATTTTCTTTCTTTCATAATACACTATAATATGGTTACAAGTGCATTGAAATTCATCTTGTTAGAATGGTAGTAATATATCCCACCAGGACTACTGTTCCTAGTAGCAATTTAAAATAATTATTGTGAGACTTGATGCTAGACATCAGGTTTGCAATAGAATTACAATGAGGGAAGTGTATTAGAGACAAAACATTGCTGGAAGAAAACTTCATAATGGCGCAATTTGGAACTAAGCCTCAATTTTACAGTAATAGATTCTCTTTATGATGGCACAAAGGAGTAAATGCACTTAGCAAATTTAAATCTATTATTAATCACACTTTGTGGATTGCAGTGCAGAAAGGAGAAAAGAAATTAGCTTTTTAGGTATGTTTCTTATATAAAACAAGTTCTACTATAAAGAACATCTTACAAAAATCTCCTTGTTACAGCTTAGAAATACAGAAAGTCTTCATAACTGCAGAGAGTTAGAGAGGTTCAGAATCTTTCTAAAATAGTTTTGCATGTCTTCATTTCAGATTAGAAGTTATTCAAGACGGTGTACTCTGTATCATCAAAACACCTTCACTTCTAGAAACAAAACATCCAAAAGTGAAGTGAAAAGTGAAGAAAAGTGACATAAATTCAATAATTCATGCTTGCTTACTCTAATCACTCTTCTTAAATAGAAGGGGATACTGGCACTGTCCTTGCTTTTATTATATCACAGTTATAGCAAAGCAAAGTATACACATTTAAGTATCTATAGACTGGTTCACATTTTCACAAATAACTGGATGCTCTCAAAAAGATATTTCAAAGAAAATTATGGGAAGTGACCCAGTATGGATTTTAGGGAGTTGTCATACAGCAGTGGAAAATAATATGTCTTATGCCATCACTGTGAAAAACTAGTTTTTATAGCCTACGCTGTAATTTTACATCTAACAATACATTCGGTGCCTCTTTTATTTCATGAATCAAATTTTTAATAAAAATTGATACATCAGTATATTAAGCTGGCAGATGCAGGGTTGCTTGTTGTTTTGTTTTTTTTTTCTATCACTGATCCCTTCAATAAACAGAAGTCAGGCATAGACAATTCAGATGAAAATAAAACTTCCTAACTTCAGCACAAAGCAATGTGATACAGATATCTACCAAAACAGCAGCACATGAAAGCAGTCACTGTAAATGTTTGTTTTAAGGAGTACATTTAGAGTTAATTGGACATTTATATTACGGTTAATAAATAAAAACCTCAAAATAAGCATTTATTATGTTTAATAAATATATATCTATTATCTTTGAGAGGGAGATTAGGTTTATATTCAGCTGCATTTGACCATTTAAACTGTGTCTAAAATTACCAATACGCAGAGTATCTTCCGATCCTTAACTATTTCAGTTCCACGCATGCCCCAGCCATCGCCAGACAGTAAATGCAAGCCCACATGGCAGCTTGCAAAGAACAGAGTTTCCAAAGCTATTTTTAGATTAACTAACTTGGATACCAAAAGCACTCTACTCTCAGCAGCATAGGCTTCAGGTGGGCTAATTGACTGCTTCAGCAAGGAAAATCAGCCCGTGAGCAGCTTCAGACTACTTAATTTTCTGGTACCTAAGGTACCCAATTTATCATATCCCTATACTATTTTTGCTGTCTTGCAGTCTGTAGACTAGACATGGCTGAAGACACTCAATGGGTCTATGAGACAAAAACCACAAAATGGTTCTGTGTCAGTGGCTTAACATGAATGAACACACATTACTCCATACTTCCCCCACCATCTTCCTGGAGATGCTGCACATTTATTGAACCAGATGATCACAATAAGGCCTGTAGCATATTACATGCTACATTATGAACGAAAGGTTCAATTAGTCAAAATGGCTTTCTAAAAGAGAAGAGCTGAAGAGAAGCAAGTCTACTATTTTTTCCACTTCCATCTGCAGAAGATATCACTTAAAGGAAATAGGGGACAAATGGAACCACCTGTTCTCTACCCATCACCTAGAAGAGTGGTATCGCCTTACTTGCTTCAACAATTATTTGTCAAGTCCTGAGATTCTACCAAAGGGAAGAAAAATTATTTTCATTTTATTTAAAATTTTAAACCAACAGGAAAATGTGACTCATGCACATCTGCAGACTTTAAAGCAATCACACAAACAAAAGAAAAAATAATCATAAATTAACATTATCTTCAGATAAATTCAGTCCTTTGTGGGGTCTGATTCAAACTGTGAATGTTGTTATTGTCCTTATGCCTTTTCAGAGTCCATCTTAGTTTAAAACAAACTACACAGCCGAAATTCTATTGGGATGTTAGAAATTCCAAAAGTTATCTCTTGCTATCTTTTCCTTTTTTTGTGCCAGGATGTCAATGTCAAATGATCATTTTGTTAACACAAACAAACACTTCCTATGCATATCCATTTAGCATTCCTAAAAAACTAACTGAAGATTTTGTAAAACTTCACAAATGGCCAGAAATACACACACTGATTCCTCATGATGGTGAGATAACGTGTAGCTGACACAAGTTGTTCAAAAAGACTTGTAGTACTGTGTGAGTCAGTAGAAGCAGTTTCGTGCTTCTATTCTCAGGGATTCCAATGAGGATACTGCTGTCGTGCTGTTTATTGTCTTTGCCCAGTCTATACACAGTCATTAGTACAGTTTATGGCACAGGCAATGATAATGCATCTGTGTAATTATAAAGCCATGCCTTATAGCTACTGGATAGCCTGTTAGAAGGTCTGCAGTCTTGCAATAGTCTTTACATCGTTAAAAAGTCCAGCACCAAAGCGCCCTTAAAAAATGCAGAGTTGACCACAGCTGGTGCACAATGTTTTAAAGTCAGCCTGTAGTCAAGGATTACACCCATGCTGTGTGTCACACTGACTCCATGAAGCATCTCTTCATCAAAAGCATCAAAGAACGGCATTTCTCACAGACTTTCATTCTCTTCTCCTCTGAAATATTCTGCCTAATGATCAGAGGTCACCAAACCAAAATACTTATTAGAGAGAAAACAAAAGCCCATCAGTTTCTCAGGGTAATTTATGAATTACATAATGTTATGCTAAAGAACAACAAAACCAGAAAATAAAATATATTGCAGTGGCAGTTCTCAAGATTGCTGAAAACAATTCTGATAGTATGCAACTTTAAAGCCCAAAAGTGCAATCTTCAATAATACAGCAGAAAAACATTCCCATAGTGTTCACCTGACAAAATCTGTTATAACAAGAGCATATCCTTAGAAGACCATCTTATGCAAATTCAAGACTAACAGTGCAATCATATACTTTCAGGACGTTGCTCTGAAATTCCATCTTTTGTCTTTTGACCTGTATTATTTTCAAAACAAGCAAAGCAGAATTATTTCCATTTACACAATAGCTATTCCAGGATAGGAATAGTTGCTCTGATTGTATCTTCTGGACTAGACACATGGCCATCCACAATGTAGAAAAGGAAAAAAATTAAGTTAAAACTGGTTTAATAATTTATGTAAGCTTAGCATATGTTGGTTCCACTTGAAATCTCCAACACTGGTTCAATGACAGCACAAATTTCTTTTTCATAATTAAATAATCTTGGGGCAAGTCCAAATTATGTGAAGCAGAGAACCTCACAGAGTAATTTCTGCTGCAAATGTCAGAGGTATTAGACTCTATATCACTTAGACAAAGGGGTGTGATACATGCAGATTATTAATTTCTAATTGGACTAAGAGCAGGAAACTTTTTGCCTCACATTATCATAGTTTCCAATTCTTAATGTAGAAGTGGATCTGCATACTTCCCACAGCACCATGAACCAGCATATAAGGCAGGACAAGGAAGCTTTGTCACACTGAGTGATGCTCCTATATATCTATGAAAGTTGTAAACATCAAAAGCAGACACCAAAATTAGTTTGGCTTTCAGGTGAAACAAAGTGTAAAACTTCTTTAAACAGGTTTCATATTTGCGAGTTTGCAATGAGGAAAGTTGAGAGATTAGCTTTGCCCCCAAATGAACAAGGCTGAAGAACTGTTTGGAGAATTACTGGCTACCTATTCAATATTAGCAGACGACTTCAAGAAATACGCAGACTGCAAAGTAAGTCATCCGAAACTGCAAGCCTGTGATACAGTAACAGTTGTAAGTGCAAATTAATTTACCATCCTGAATACAAGAATGAAAAGGCACACAATGGCTTCAACTGGCTTTCAGTTTAAAACTCTAAAAGGAAAATAACTGAGCAGTCACCATGAAGCTCAAGACCATAAGATAACTGACACTAATAGATTAGTAAAATTTTAAAACAATAGATACTGCATAAATAAAACAGCAATTGAAAAAACAAAGTGTAAAAACTAACTATTCTACACAGGACTACTGTGCTGTGGGTTTCAATGAACCACTGTCTTCACACCCAGAACGATGCTTCCCCTATAATCAGATTGTCCTTCAGATGGTAAAATCACACATCATATTGGCTTTGCTGAACCTAGGCTCTTTGCCATGGTGGATCACTAACCTCTTCCCTTCTGACAGTTAAAAAAATTTCTAAAATATTCCTGTTATGTGTTCTTGCATCTCCTAAGCTATACAAATTGTACATAACACTCCTAAATATATCCACTGTATTCCTCCTACTCCCATCTCTAGCACCATGATCTGCTTATTCTTCTCCAGCGTCCTTTCCACCTTTGCTGCCATGACTATCTTGTCACAAGCCTTTCCACTAATGAATGCTCTTCTCCGTTAACTTTAGCCTGTATCTGTAACATCTTGTCTCTTCATGCCTTCCTCTTCTTTCTTTCATAGTTGTGTTTCTAATTTAAAACTTCATCACTCTGAGCATCATTCCTCTACTCCCCCTCTCATTCCTAGCACTCAGTTTTGACCACTGCCTCAAAAAACCCCCTTGCCTATTTTCTTTTGTGCCTTCTCTGAAATTGTCCCTTTGCTATACCTCCTCCTGAATGTCATGTTATTATCTTGGAATTCAGGTTAAAAAAAAAATCTTTCTATTCCCTACAAGTAAATCTCTCTCCTTTTCAAAACCACCATTCTGTCAGCTGGATAACTAGCCAGCTTTATTACCCCAGCATCCTCTAAATAATTCTTGTTGTTTCACTGTTTCTCATCCAGACTGTTTCCTGTTCCTGATACACAGCACTTGTATCATCACCAAATCTTTCTTTTCCATTTCCACGACTGAAAAAAAGTACAAATTTTAGCACACATCTCACTGTAGGAGGGCTGTCTCATGCAGTGATGTGCCCACTGGTCACAGTGCCACTTTCTTGCATAGACAGCAACGACTTTTTCACTCCAGTGGGCCCTTCCAAATTACTGTGTTCCTGGTTCTCCTAACCCTCAGGGTAAAGTCTTTTTTACTGCTCCACTCTTCCTTAGCTCTGAGTCCACAAAATGGTGCCTCCTTCCATCCAGTTACACTTCTTTCATCCTAATTCATTGCTATTAAGACGCATATCAACATTTTAATAGCATCAGTAGTGTTTTAACCCCTTGGCTAATCCCATTCTTACCATCTGAGTAAGGAAGTCACATGTAAGCACTTTTAATGCTTTTAAAAACTTAATTATTTGTAGGGCATTTTCTGAATTTGACTGTAAGTGCCAAGATGGGGATGGTATTTCAGAAGCATTCTCTGTTCTTGTCTGTGAAGTGCCATGTTCTTGTTTGTTACTCTATAAATGAGCAGGAAGATAGAAACAGGAACAGCAAAAGTCAAGCTTCAGGTGCTGGTGGTTACAACCAAGAAGAGGATAGGATAAAGCTTCAGAATACATCTACTTTTATGGATACTGCAGTTAGGGAGTTTTGGAGGGATGCTGAAAATTCAGGTTAGCTGGGATATTGACTCAGACTACTTAGAGAAACCAAACACATTTGGTCTTGACTGCAGCTGTCTGAAGAAAGACAGATCCTCTAATGATTGAAATTCAAGACCTAAATGGGAAAAACTTAGTATTGGAATGATGTTGCTGACTGCCTGACCAGCACTGGTGACACTGCCTGCGATACGCCAAGGGACAGCAGACAGCGAGGATGCTGTAGTAATGGGAGACTCAGGCTACTCTCTCATGCTGTGGGTTGGAAAAAATACCACATTGTGACCTGGTGATATGACTAAATTTGTAGACATGGTCAGCAATTGATTGATGGAGCAGTCTGTTTAGCGGCCCATAAAAGAAGCCTTGGTTTTGAGCAGAACAACAGGCTTGATTTGAAATGTTATTAAATCGACTCTGTAACAGCAGCCACAATGCATGGGAATTAGGCCTTCTTGGGCAAAGCCCCAAAATACCACGCAACCATGCCTCACCTCAAAAAGCTGTGCTCAACAGCAGCAACACTGTAACTCTGCTGTGTATGAAGACTGGAAGTGCTATATACCTGAGAGAGGCAGCGGAGAGATTTAAATCCCTGTAGGCAGTGCAAAGGCATGGGGCATCTTGTTGGAGGCAGAAAGTGAATGGTCACTTCAGAGAACAGAGATGGCACAAAGCACTTAAAATAGTCAGACAGGAGGGAAAAGCAAGATGAGATCATTGCAAAATTTCAAAATAATATCATGAACTGTGGTAGGTTAGTTACAAAACCACAGTGAGACAGTCCAGAAAAGAGTTTCAGTAACAACACACACAAGCCGTTAAAATCTTACAATAAAATAATTTTCAAATACATCAGTAGGAATTCTGCTTGAATGTTCACACAGCTAGAAGACCATCAGTGTGCCAGTGTCACAGGTTTTTTGCTGTTGTTCTGGGGTTTTTTATTGCTTCTGAATAAACTGTGGAAACCTTGAGAAGGTTCCTACACTTTAAGCTTTCTTAATAAAGGTCTCAGCAGAAAATCTATCTCAAATTGAATGTCAGTAGAAAACATTACGTGACAAATAGAGGGGGGGGGAAAAAAAAGATTAGCAAATTGCCAGGACCAAACACTATTCACGTTATCATTTCAAAGGAACTCAGGAATGTAATAGCTGAACCACTAATTGTAGTGTGCAACCTACCACTTAAAACCACTTAATTAAGGACTGGAATGTGGTAAATGTGCCACCCATTTTTGAAATGTGTTCCAGGGAGTATCTGCAAACAGGTAAACTTCAAGAGTGCACCAGGCCAGTCAGTGGATACTGTGATAAAGAGCAGAGCCTGTGTACAGCTAGATAAATTGCTATACCAGGTAAGAGTCAGCCCACCCCTGTTAAAGGGAAGTAATGTGTGACAAAGGCATTGACAACCCAGTTTGTAAAGGAGATCTGTCCAACATAATCTCCTTGGGTTTTCAAAAGCTTCTGACAGTCTTTCACCAAAGCCTTGTAAAGAAATTAAGCGGTCACACTGGAAAAGAAAGAGTCATGACATGGATAAATAGGGATAAAACACAGGAGACAGGTAAGGATGGATGGTCAGTTTGCATGGTGCATGCCCGAGAAACTCCACAAGGACCCACACCGTTGAACTAATTCATAAATGATGAGGAGAGGGTGAGTGAACTGTGAGACGACAAAGTCTGCTGATGATACAACACACTTAAAAGTGGTAAAGTCAAGAACTGATGGTGCAAATGTTAAGAAATGACTCTGAAGTACGGGGCGTTAGGGTCGCAGATGAAATTCAGCAAAGACAAATGTGAAGTGATGTACCAGGAAATCTCATTCCTAACATTACAGGTAAAGTGATGGGCTCTGAGTTGGGTATTACCGACCATGCATAAAATCTTGAGGCCAGAAATAGTTCTGGCAAAATGTAAGTTCAGTGATGAGCAGAAAGGGGGGTGGGGGTGAGGAGTAACCTTGGGATTCAAGCATTTAGATTTAGTGGAAAATAAATAGGAGTATTGCATGATGCCATGGATATAAACCCACGGCTTGCTCACATGTTGAATACAATTATGCATTTCTGATTCCACCATCCCTCCATCCTAAGATAACGGCTACAGTATAACTGAATAAGGGACAAAAATAGGTGACATTGGTTCAGGCTGGAAAAGTGGTGGCAGAGCAGGATATAAAGCAAGTCCACAAAACCTTGAGCAGCATGGAATTAGAGACAAGGAATCTACTGCACCATCTGTGGGCCTCAAGCAGAGGGAATAGCAGCAAAACCAGAGGGTTTTCTTCATGCAATGTGCAGTGAAACTGTGCATTGCTGCAGATGCTTAAAGCTCATGTGGATTCAAGAATGGTCAAGTTCATGGAAGAGGAATGCTTCATTACATATTAAATATAAAGACACTTTATAATGTCTGTTTAAAGAAAGCCTTGAGTCAAAGTTCTTGGAAACCTGGTGAATATCCTGGAATATCTCCATATTTCAAGTGGCTTTCAAAAAGCATGCCACACCTGAACATTTTTCATTGTAGTAATGAAGGATGAAAAAGAGACTCAGTTTTTAAATAGTCTGCTCATTCAGTATACATGGGAGACTTTATGTCCTCAGTTTTCACAGTAGAAATGTGTCACTAAGTTTATTATGCAATATTCCGGACGGCGTCTTATTATTATCTTCATTTTAATATACGGAGAGGTATTAGTAGCATCTACTTTGGCTGCTTTAGGCATCTAATTTAGATTGAGTCAGAATACCTAAAATTAGTGCTACCTACATATAAAGGAGCACAAGTAAGGGTTTCCAGATGGACTTAAATTAAATGCATAAAGAGAGAATCCATAAATATTCCCTCCAGTGTTACTTCTATTTTACCTAGTACTTGCTTCCTATTAATGTGGTCAGAGAGAATAAAAAAAATAAATCTGAATGCTCTCCACATACACACCTACTCAATTATTAAGAAAAAAAATTCTTACAGTCAAGTATTGGCATTTTTTAATGCCTTCTGTTGACATTTCCATTACAGATCTATCTCAAGGCTAAACTGATCCTGACAATGCCATTTTATGAGAGAAATAAATTGCACTTTTGTAATACTTTGACTTCCAATATATTTCCTCATAAGCTAACTAAATTAACAGAGTACTTAAAACATCAGTTTAAACAAAATCTTTACCTCAAAAAATATAAACCAAACCCCAGCTTTCATACAGTCTTTTCTTTTTCCATAACTTCTCAAATAGAATAATCTGCACCCCTCAGGTTGTTGTGAGGCACATCAACAGCATCATTTACATGACATATATAACTCGAAATTATAGAAATGATGCTCCACTTGGCATCTGCTACAATTTTAGCTTAAAACAAAGTGCAGCTTCTCCCACATAGCATCCTGATTAAACAAATTAACTATGGCGCTGACTGCAAATGTACACACCAGAGTGTAAAAAATGAACAGATACAATGGCCAAGTCTGTATTTAATTTTAATTAAATTTCATTCTGTAGCTCAATTAATCCACAACTCCAAATGTCAGCAGGACTTAGGCAAATGGAATGACATCTGCTGCACTGCACACTGACTATAAAACCCTCACTGCATGCTAGAGCTCTGGAAATGCACCAGAAAGAAAATAATGAAATGTTCCTATTAAATACGTATCAACGTATAGAAGTCAAATTTCAACAGAACATGGGAAAGATACTTGAAAGAAAACTTGGGAAAGTGTCTTTATTTCACAACTCTTGCTAATACTATCTAAAACTGAATACAGTGGCGTACAGGGAAAATGACTTATTTATAATGGAGCTGTGTTATTTTTAAGTGATCTACTAAGAGAGACCTTGTAGCATACTGTGTGACTAAAAAAAACACATACTGTAACACACTACGTTATTATTACAGCTACGTATCTGCATAGAAGTACTACCCAGAAGCTTCTGCTCATGCTTGAGTGCCGTAGGAAGACATTATTTCTGTCACAGAGGAACTGATGCACACTTTTAACGGCATTAAGGTACTTCAATGGTAATCTGACATCTAAATATGTTTACAGTGCCAGCCACATGACAGGTGGATTAGAGGAGGAGCTGAAGAATTTGAGGAAGGGAACATAAAGGACACCAACAATGAGAGTAAGTTCACAGACTTTGAGTCACACCACCACACTGATATCCATGTTACTCTTTAATTTCTTTTTTTTTTCCCTTTTTTCTCTTTCATTCTAAAAGAATGGCCCCGTTTTAGACATCAGTTTTGATTGACTTTTATTACAAATGACAGACAAAGCAGGTACGGATGAGGGAGCTGGGGACAAGGCCTGCGCATCTCAGATTAGGGAGACGTTTCTGCAATAACAGACATGAGCTAAACAACTGATTTTTAATAAAACATTACTACCCATTTCAATGTACCTTATTTAAAATACACAACCAAGGCAAAAAGGAAAAATGAAGGGAAAAGCCTGCATGCATTTTGCACTACCTTATGCATGTATCAAGAGGTCTCAATTTTCAAAATACTGTCCGCAGTTTAATTCAAAAATATAAAATAATGTTGAACTTCATGATAACAGCTGCTTTGCCGTAAGACCTTGGTTCTGTAAATGCTTGAGTCAGTTAGATACTGTGTTTACAGGACCAGAGCCTGCCACCTATTTTTCAACTTAATGATCTCTATAATTGTTTCCTCCCCCTATTGATAACCAAGCCATTGAACATGCTAAAAGTGAAATAAAACCCCATGTTTCTCCTAAAAAACAAAACAAACCAAAAAACAAACAAAAAAATAATCATTCCAAGTCCTTTCAGCATTATTAACTGTCTTTTGTGCAGCTCTTGCATATTTTGGATGGTTGTAAAATTATCAGTTGAAGCAAGGAATATACAAAATCATGTATTGAAAATTGAACTTTATTCTTCACACACGTATTTTTATTCAGGTGAGTAGATTAAATGACTTTAACCAAAGGGCTTACCTATAACGTAAAAATAAAAAAAGAATATACAGACATTTTCCAGGACTACAGTCCTATCAAAGAATTGATTATTTGTATTCCTTTTCCCACCAGGAATTCTAAGCTTATTTTAAGCCAAATACATCCAAGAGATATATTTAAATTTTAATCACTGCACTAAACAAATCTAAATGTGATTATACTAAATTATGATGATTACAATTATATAATTAGCTAAAGTACTCTCTAAAGTTCCTTAATTCATTTTTTCTTTCCTTTAACATTGCTTTCTCAAAGACTGCTCTCATGCCTAAAGAAGACATTTCTCCAAAATATGAACCTGCTTTAGAGGCAGCTGTTTCTGTTGATATTGTTCAACTTTTCAACTGCAACTTCAGGATCTCCATCTAACAGAACAGTTGAAAATGGCCTAAAATTTCCAAACAACAGCTTCACAGTACTGTATACATATATTGACAACAAAAGACTGTATTTTTATGACTGTATGCATGGGTAGTATCTCCAAACATTGTAAAGAAATACCTTTTAAATAAAATATTAACATATACTTAAATATAAACAATATATTCTTAAAACTGGAGATCCATACAGAGTATTTAACTACAAGGATTTTACCCTTAAGGTTACATAAAGATGTTACATCAGGTTCAGAGTTTTCTCTATGCAGTTCAAAAGAATCCCAACAGTGTCGAAGTCAATGGCAAAATAGCTATTCATGTAAATTATGTTAAGATTTGACCCCAGATGCCGTAAGTTTAACTTTCAGGTCTGTCTCAGTGCAGTTCTAGCCTGTAAATCTACCCCCTCATCTCCACCAACAATATGACAGACGATAGCGCTTTGATTATTGAACTAAACATGCTGATTTTTTTTTTTTTAGAAGGAAATCAACATACTTTCATGTAATTATCATATGGCACACCTCTGAGACTGAGAAAGTATCAGCTTTTGCGTAGAGCCCAAGAAAGGATCTCACTGACACTGATTTGGCAAGTGATGATACACACTTTGCTGTGTGATTGTTTATTCTGTAATTTTTCTTCCACTGTGGTTTTGCTGTCATACTCCAGTCAATTTTATTCTTGGTATTAAATTTCTTCTACAGTCTTTTTTGATTTTTTTTTTAGAGTATTGTCTTCCTGTCTTTCTCTTTTTAGGGTTTTCTTTTAATCTTTTGACTTCTTGTTTCTAATAATATCTGCAACTACCTCTTTTCAAAGTTCAATTTCAGAATTGACTTAAGTCACTTTGGAAGCATTTTGTTAGTGCTATCAAACAAATTTTCCATTGTTAGGAATTCAGGGAAAATTTCATCTGAAAATTTGTAAGATCTGAAATTTCATAGAGGTCCTGTTCAGAACTCAGAACTAGAAAAACTTAGTGAAAACAGAAGAAAACAAGCATAATAAATACATCTATCTCCCACTTTCTTCCCAAGGATGTCCAGGTGCCTAATACTCGTTCCACTGAATATCCAGAAATTCCCCAGCTTGAGCACCTTGGTGTCACTGCGCATTTGCATCCAACTGGATCCACCCCTCCCCACCCCCCACCCCCTTATAGATCTCATTATATTCACCCACATTAAAAACTGCCTTCTGTAAGAATATAAAGCTTAGAAGTACTTACTTTATGGACCTTAGTGTGTTTCCCAAACTGAAAATCAATATACATGGCACAAAGTAAGTTGCATTACTGGAACAGCAGCTATGGTAGGGAACAAAATACTTTCATTTTTACCTTGTGCCACTACGCTGCACTATACATAAATAAACATGTTCCGTTATTCAGCCTCGTCTATGACAGTCAACAAGATTGCTGATTAGTACCACGTACCAAGCATACACTTCAGATGTGTGCCTAGTTGTTCTCTTACCTAGGAACGAAAATTGCAAGCTGAGTGACAGAAAAACCTGGATGATATCCATCCACGTTGTTCCAGCCATCAGCAGCCACGAGGAAGAACCTATTAAAGGCTACAAGATCTGCAGTGTCTATTCAAGCGAATACTCCCAGAGCTTATACTTTTGATATCCAAAAAGCTGCTCCACTACATCCCCTGCTGTTGGTGTCACTGTAAAATTTCAGGTAATGAGGTAAGGGGCACACATGGGTTCTTCATATGCCAAGATGAGGAAAATTAATTTTAATGCTAAAAAGATGGGAGTACTGGTACAGACGGCCACTAAACACTTCCAGCTGCTCTACAGTACTAGAATCTGGAAGGGCAATCCTGTTACAAACACAAGTACAGAACAGTCCCTTACATCCCATTAGTGCAAAAGGGGCACGGAGTATGGGAGGAAGAGGGGTATAGGGAAAATAAAATATGCACGGAAGCAAGATACGTCTCTATGATAGCTGCAACAAATATAAATTCTCAGGGGGAAAAAAAAAAGTTGAAATAAAAATGTTTTTGGAAAGAACTGTGGTAGAAGTTCATCATCATCATCATCATCAAGGTCAACCCCCAAAAGAGTTTTCTGTTCTTACAGTACAGTTCTACTTCCTACTTCATAGCTGATCAGAGAAGATTTAATCTGTCAACAAATACTAATGCTTAATTGTTATTTTTGTTTATTCATTGACTGATATGTGTGGACAATGGAGCTCACTTAAAACTGGACAATAAAAACTTTTGAATTAAATGTACTCCTATTCTTGGTCTTTTCTCAATATTTTTTTTTTTTTTTAACGACAGAAGAGAAAGATAGAGATCATGGATCTGGGTGATTATTTTTCCTTTGCAAATATTCTTCCTTGATGATTTATATTCTGATTGTACTTTTTCAACAGAAAAATGTTCTCTACGGTTACTCTGAATGTAAAATGTTTTATTTTCAAACTCGGAAGCACACGATTTTGGGAAAGCTACAGCTTGCTATTAGTTATGTATCTACCACATCGTTATTTTTATTGATAGGATGGAATATTTTCCTTCTAGCCCCTATCATTCAATAATGACTCCAAAACCACTGCATCCCTTAAAAAACTTCAGAAAGACTGTGATATATACCACTGAACCCAAGTTTTAAAAATTAAAATAACAAAAATGCAAAGATCTTTTCAGAACTTTGCTGCTACCAAGTTTTATAATGTTGGAAGGAAAATATTAAAACAAAGGCCTTATAAAATACCAGACTTCTCTTAATTTTTTTCATGTAAAAAACAACTGATCTGTAAAAAACAACAGTAAACCAAATATATTTCTCAATTACTAATAGTAACATTGTGGACTAGCTAAAAGTCACCACATTTAGAATCTAAAAAGTACATACTAAAAAGATGTAATCTGCCTTTTGTCCAATTTCACCATTATTAGCAGTAATATTAATAATACATTTGTAGCAGCTAAAGTTTAGTAGAAAGGAAAGAAGTTTTTACAGAGTACGTAAAAAGCCAGGTATAAATTTCAAGCCATGAAAGTAACCTAAACTACATTTACAAGCACATTTGTACAGTTCTCTCTGGTTAAAATGTCACTTTTCTGCATTTCTACTCTTTAATTTTCCTTTTTCCTCCAAAATTTAAGGTACAGAGGAGTGGTTTTGATTTTACTGTTTGAGTCATGTTCTAAATCAACAAGCTGTGTGCATTTCTAGGCAGAAAACAGTGCTGCTACTAATCTGCCTGCCACGGACTGTCAAACTTCTGCCACTCTCAGTGTGAAACTCGCAAGGAATATCACAAAGTGATGAGCAGACAGGTAAAATTAACACCTGATTTTCAGTTTCAAACTCACCACCTAACCGCCATTATTTGTCTTGTCAAAAAGACTTTTACACTAAATGTATGTTAAAAAAAAAAAAAAAAGGAAATACTGCAATGCATTAGCGAAAACTGAAGCAAGCTATTCATGATAGCTCAAAAATATGAAAGTCTCATTTTGACTCCACAGGCCACCAACTCTTACCTTGGGATACTGTCCTGTTTCTACTGTAAGACCTCTAAAAGGGAAAAAAAAGCAGAAAGGAAGAAGAATGAAGTTGTATTTTACTATCTGTTCTTTTCCTAGGAACCGAACCCAAATAAGCACATGTGAAAATCACTGAATTGCGTAATCGTTTTCATGAAATGACGGTTCCCGTTTGACTAGCAAAAGTCTGCCCAACAACTCAGCTGGCTTCTTCTTGGACGTGCCAAATTTGTGAAGTTCCATTCTGGACTCCAAGCCCTGGTGGGCCACAGTGCCCCCAGATACTTCTGATCCTATAAGCCCATTTTCCAAAGAAAGATTCTGCACTCTGACTGCAAAATGATCATCCCTTTGAGAACATGATGGCCACAGAGGCCACACAGGGCCACGTCTACCCAAAAGCCCCAAACCACACATATGAAATTTGCAAGCTAAGACAGTTGATGGGGTGGGGGGGAACCTGGGTGGAGACTGAATGCTTCACATCACACAGGACATGAGAAGGGCCCGAAGCAGAGCACACTGAGGGAGATCTCAACCAGAAACCATCGATGTAACAGCAAAGATACAGCAGGTTTTACCAGCAGACATTTCAAACTGACATTTCACTCGGAAGTTTAAAAAACACAAATTTTCCATAAATGTGATCAAATTATATTGATGTTACATTACCTTGAGTTTATTTGTGACTAGGTTTTGTTACTATCACAGCTTAACGGAAGTTACTTTCTTCCTCGCCCACTGGTAAACAGTGGTTTTGAAAAGTTTCTCAGCTCTGTAGACCCAAAAGTTTATTGCTGTTTTAAGGCCAAATTGCATTCTTCATGCGCCCAATCCCTGTATGTTGCAGACACTGCTAATATTACTCTTTTCTCTTCATCCAGGAATTATCTTGCTTTTTGATTTGCAAGAAGAGTATCAGATTAAAGTGAATTTTCACAGTGGACATCATGTAAAGAGATACAGTTCAACAGCAACACATTTAGTCATTGGATAACAGATAACTTACGACAGCTGTCTTCTTTAAATATATATGTATGCGTGTATATATGCGTGTATGCATACATATATAGTTCAAAGGCAGTAGGAAGCTATTCAAGAGTCATATACAATGTCTTAAAATAGTAGTAAAATGAGACTGTAAAGCTGCACAGTAAAAGAGTCAGAAGGATCATCAGCACGAAAGGAAATTGAAGCAACAGTAGTACATGGGGCAGAGCTAACTGATGCCAAAAAAACGCTTTACATTCTGGTTGCCCCTGTGACTTCTATGTTTCTCAGCTTTCATTTCCGCTGTACACTTTGAGCCTTCTGCTCTGTTTTGAAGCAAGCTTCTTATCATCACATCTCCCGCATTTCATAGCCTTGACCTCTTACGTGTGCTGGAACAGCTACCCATTTGTACTCACAGTAGACCATTATTCAGGCTATCCCAGTAAGTGAATGTGAAGATGTTAAATGTTCTTGCACCATAGTGTTTTATTCACAAGAAATTAGTTATTCATACTTAGCATAACGACACTAATGGATGCAGGATCTACAGACTGCTAGGAGGAAGTTGTACAGAGCTGGAACTGTGAGGTGAAAACATGAGGTGAACTTAAAACACTGTAAAAGTGATGAATAAAAAAAATACAGCCTGGTCACACTAGCATTTTGATCTGATGTTGCAGACTTTTTAAGTAAAATACTTCCTTCAACATGTTAGAGCTGTGGCCTGTACAAAGAAGCTGCCATATTAAGACCTCTGGTCCATTTGTAGGAAAGGTTTTTTCAAAGAAGGCCACAATGTGAAAGAATTTATGCAATAACCCATTTTTTATGCACAGGTTCTGAGGACAAAGACCTTCCAAAACCTCTGTGACCCCAATCCTGCTATCAAAGTGATGCAGGCAGACCTGTCTCATCCCCACATGGAATCTGTTGGGTTATGAGGATGCCCTGCATGAAGGTATTGGTCACTGTGAGTCTGGCTAACAGGTAAAAGTCCTCTCTCCAGTACAAAAGTTCATATGCTGGCCTATTATGCCCATTTTTTCTCTTTCTTCTGAAGAGCTGAGAGGAAAAGTGTTAATAACATTTATTCTAAGCTTGAAACTCCTGGCTAACTATGCAGAGGAAGCATAAGAGATTGTAAAATGCTCATTACACTTCTGTGTACCTACAGTGGCCTAAAAAGAACATGTTTTATACAGAACAAGTAGCTTGCATTACAGAAGCTATCACTTGTCCACATCCATAGCTGTAACAACAAAAAAATTGTTCTGTCTCCAGAGATGAATTGTCTGAAGAATGTTTCTAACCACACCGGATCCTAGCAAAACGTTGGATACAATTAAATTCACAAGTAAGTCTGCAATATGCTCCTCGAGTTCTGCTGGACATGCTACAGGGTATTCACATGACCTTTTACATCTGAAAGTGAGACCTGTGGCAAGAGTTAAGTTCTTACTAAACTACCACAAATTTTTCCTAAATAATCACTATTGAATGTTGATTATGTATCACGCACTATATATATGCCAACTTGCTGGGCAATAACTGAAAAAAAAATTACTTTTCTTAAAATTATGTTTTTTTTCCTACACTAAAAGCAAATTATACACAAATACAGACTCCCTGAGGACTCTTTCAGTAACAAAATTGTTTACAGCATTATAGATAAGGACATCATCAAAACAAATTCCCCTCAAAACTAACAAATATCTTTAAAAGTATAATCTCAGCCTAAAAAGATGAACCTTGAATTCAAGAAGAAAAGTACAATATTATAATAAAAATGATGTAAGGAAAAACTGGTTCTGTTACAATTGTATGTTCAATGTGACAAAGGATGTCTCAACTGTAAATGCGTAGGTTTCATTAAAATAACAAAGTAAAATTAAGTATATTTTAAAGTATTTTCAAATCTTGTTTATATCATTAATAGTACTGTGAAACTAATGCTATTAAACATCGTATTTCATAAAACACATTTAAATGTCTGAGGTTTAAAGGTTATTACTCATTTATACCTTATTAGATGCTTCCCTTTCTTCCGTAACACTGTTCATCTGGCTTACACTTCATGCTCAAGTCATGCAGATTGGAGCTGACTCTCAATTACACAAAGTCTTTCTCCAAAGATGACAGTCCAAATACAGTAGAGATAAAATACATCAAGGTTTAAAATAGGTCCGTTCAGCCCCACTGCCGCTTCATCATGAAATGATATAATTCACTGATGCCTCTGCCTAGCCTAACATATGTTCTATTCACAGCCTGCGTCACTCTTCATTTGTAATTATTTCCCTTTTTTTCCCCCCATCTTGTAATACTTTGCTTGGTTGAAGACAAATACTGAAAGGAAAAAAGAGTATTATCATATGATGACCTGTTCCAGGGTGTTAAGTCCCTGTCAAGGTTTGATTTTAACATGGGGTATTGATGACAGTACATCAATTCAGGCATCATGTCCAGAATTAGACTATATTAATTATCACTTGAGTGCAGTATGCATGAAAGTGCTGTTTCATTGACTAAAAGGATTTGACTGAATAAAAATCCATTTCTCATCTGGTTGCTTATGGATAAAGACATTTTTTCTCTTTGCTGTGGATTGTTCTTTATTAAATATGATATTTATAAGATTGAATAGACTGTCTCATTCAACAACAGAGATGAATATTTTTAAACAAAGAATATTAAATCCATTATTTTGTTGACAACTGCTTAACAATTTATCAAAGTTTACAGTTTAGACATTACATAGCAAAACACAAAGAGTATACATAATGTATATGTAATATGTATATGTATGGGATCAAAATGTTATTTTAAACCAAACAGGATTAAGAAAAAATTAAATTTTATAATGATACATGGTTGAAAAAAAATCCTGTAATTTCATTTCCACTTAGTAAGAAAGTATGTTTTAATGTGGAGAATTGCTCCTGATTTTTCATTTAATAAAAAACTGAGGTTCAAGATCATGGATAAAAAAGCAACCTAGTTACTCAGAAAAATTCTACTTTATAGTCCTTACTATGTGAACTATGAGTTAGCTGCAGAGTAACAAGAAGGAGATCTGAACTTTCAAGTGTAAGTAGCCACAGAGATAGGTAAATCAGCATATGGTAATATAGTAACACTCAAAATTTTACCTGTGTATTTTTTTTCCAATTTATCATTTTCAGTCATCATCCAGAAAAATTAGTTTCCAGTCCTCACTTTATATTAGGTGTTATCTGCTTTGTATATGTGTGCTGCCATAGTGAAGTGCCATAAAGCATCACTACATTAAGTCCATTGCACAGATGTTGCTCATGGTATCTAAACTTCCTCGAGCACACCAGGGATTCTTCCACTCTTTTCACCATCCAGCTGTGCTGGGAGATGATACTGGGAGAAGCAGAAGCCAACAGAGTTGTATTTACTGCACAGTCTTGTACTTAACTGTTAACACAAGCTGTTGATATAATTAGATTTATGAATATTTTTATTAATTACATTAATTTGTTATGCCATTTGTATCTATCTATTGATCTGCCTATATCTGTATTTAGAGTTTTCCTTAGGAACACCAAACAGAAGAGAGCCATATCATGCTGTTCATTTTTTAAACCCATGTTACACAACTAGAGATCTATGGAAATGGAAGAAACTAATTCTTAAATTAGTCGGTATGAGTAAAGTTTGGGTAGACCCTCCAATTAACAGCATAAACAAACATACCGAAATTAAGAAGGATACATTCCCGACAGTTTGTGTAGTCCTTTATCACAGTGCTCAACTACAATCAATCAGTTTTAGCTAGTTTTAAAGAATCACAAGGATTAAAAATCATAGCCAATCAGAGAGGTACACTAAATTACACCTTATCTGATGTTTCAATACACAATGAGTTTCAGTAATGGTAACTTTCACTTAAGGGGTAAGCTAGAAGATGATGCTGATCATTGAGAAGGCATCAGGAAAGGCATTCACAATTCCCAAAGATCTTCCCATCAGCTAGGAGATAGTATCTTGCATTGCCACAGGAGATGACACAGAGATTTGTTTCGCTTATAAATCAGGTAAATTTTACGGAGAACGTTAAACTTCAAACAACAGACCCTGTGGGATCAACAGTCAGTACTCTTCTGTGTATGGTAGGAAAGGGGAAAGGATCATCCCATTTTACACTTGCCCTTCCTACTACTTGACTCCCCTTCCCTCTCCAGGCCACCAACAGCAGCATGCAGGAACTCTTTCTTGCTCTTCTCTGAACGGGTCATGATCACTCCCTCTGTTCCCAGCAGCCTCTCCCTTCTCTCACTCTTACTGTCTTTCCCTGAGGATCTCACTCTGCATTCCCCTAAGGGATTTCCAGGTTGTGACGAACCTGAGCTACACGAGCATGTCTAGGTGTGGTAACAGCTGCAGCAAGGGTGACGGTATACAAGAACTTGAAAAATTACCAGAGGTTAAAACTTAAAATCTTGGCTTCTTCCAGAAGAAATAAAAAAATGAAAGATGTAAATGTGTAGGGCAATGTTTTCCTAACTTCTGAATACTGAAAGACAAAAAAGTCAAGATTGCTGTCCTCTACAGAGGAGCATGGCATGACAAAGTGGCAGATCAATATGATTATGCTTGCTCTGCCTTCTGCTCCCTGGTGAAAACTTCATTGCTTCTAGCTGATGGGCCTGTAGTAGCAGAGGTGAAATTAACAAGTCCCCTCCCTTCTTCTCCTCCACCTCTCATCTGGTTTGCATGCGTCCCAAATTCCTTAACTCCAATGCCTTACACTCGTGCACACCAAAAGCCAACCGCTCAGTCCTCACTTCGGAATGCTATCTGCAGGAAAGTAAGATGTGAATGAATGGCACCATTCATTCAAGTCAAAAGAGAGCCGGCGAGTTTACTGTACAAAAATGAGGTTGATTGACAACGGAACGCTGCATAGGTAATGCAAAACCAGGGAGGCTCCAACGTGGGAATGAATGAACAGGAGCTGAGCGCTGAATGGGTGACTCACCACACCTACACCCTGCGGCGAGGCACTTGCACGTATCTGAGGAACAGCCTCAGTAAAACATCATTATGCCAATGGTTAAACTCCATCAAACCCTAGGAAACTACAGAGATTATTTTAATACTTTAAAGTGTTATTATGGGCATTATTTTAAAATACTTTTCCTGATTAAATAGCAACTGCAATCTGCTACCTCAGAAAAACTGCCAATAGAGCTGCATGCTTATTTGGATGACTCAGTGATCAAATTAAATCACATTATCTTTGATCTTTTGGTTACGGTGATGTAATCAAAAAACTTTTGATCTGGGGGTAACATCTTTTAGCTTGCAGCTGTCTTCTATGAATATTTGCTACATAGCCATCTTTGTATGTATAATACAGTCATCGCTTCCTGATGAGAACTAACACTTTTTTCCTATCTTTCATGAAGCGAAAGGGGCACGATACTGAACCAACAGTTCTACAGAAGCTGAGGGAAGAAGACAACATGGTTTGGGGTAAGAGACAAGAGTAAACACCCATAAAGACAGGCTACAGGAAAACATATTCTGACTGCTTCAAAATGTTGGAACCCTGCACCATTACAGTTCTAGACACACTGGATTAAGAAAAGATCAAAACAGGAATAAACAAGACCGCTCACAACGTGTTCTCATGGGACCCTGCACTAGAAATTAATCTGAACTTGAGATCTAAATACACTAGAACTTCGGGGTCACGTACAAAATCGTGCACTTGAGAAGTTAATAATCCAGACTGTACTAAATATATTAATATTGTTATTAATATCACTACTAAACACACATTATAAAACTGAAGAACTGTTCAGATATATAATAGAAGGGAAAATGTGCCACCAGTGTCCCACCCGCAGCACAGATCACTGACCACTCCGATTAGCAAGGAAAAGTGGAGCTGAAACAGCCCACATAGTTAACTTTTTTTCTGACTTGCTCTCCTTGATCCCAAAGACATCGCTGCTTACCTTCCAACATTTTGCACTACAGGTGACCACTTGAAATCAAGGAATATACAGCTGTGTAGAGTTGTTTGTGGGAGGGTCAACAGAGAAGAAATTAAGACACTGAGTACCCCACTCAAACAAAAACTGCTGGCACATACACAGGTCTTTTGTCCACCGTATACTATACATTTTACTTTGCATGATACAGAAATGGTATGTTTTTATGGAATTCAGCTTCACGGCAAGTTTCCTTCCTCATGCTAACATTATAGTTATTTAAAGTTGCTGTTTGCTGTGGAGGCTGTTTGTAACTTTTTATTATGATTCAAGGCAGCCTCATTCATCCCAAAATATTTCTGTACTGTGCGGGCAGTTTGCGGACACCTGTTCCTCTGTCATTTCTGACTTGACTGGTACGGTCTAAAAATATAAAACTTGAAGAACAATTACATTATCTGAAAACTGTAAATTTTCTTATATTCTTATAAAGGCTTCTTTACTGGCTAATGACAGGAAGATGGGGATGATTTTTAAAAAAGAACATTGACTGGTAGTACTGTGGATAGAAAAAGAATATTATCTCTGGACCTGACATACTTGAATCTCTAGTGAACAGGCAACATCGCAAGTTGTAACAGAAACCTGAACAAGTATAAAGCCTACATTAGGGACATTTTGAACTCCAAAACATAAGCTGAAGCTTTATTAAAAGTTTGGGTTAACCATTTCGCAACCCAAATGAAAATATTTGGCCTGTTTTAAATTTCTGTCATAAAACTATTTGCAAGCTGATACTATTACTCAAATTTTTCCCTAAGTAGTTCTAAAAAAATGCGCTATTTTACTGCTTTGCAGTGAAAGGAGAAACTTCAATTTTTTTTTCAATTAAAGTGAAACAAATGGTTAAGGCCATGACAATTCTTCCATAGTTATGAATAGCAGAACAATCACATAGGAAAAGAAGGAACAGAAATTGAGCTGGTTATTCAAGAACTTATTGCATACCTTTGCATGACTAGGAAAGACTTCTGACCTCACACAGAGGTAACCAAGGTAAAATTGCTGTAGCAAGATCAGGTTGAGACACTGCATATTTTTACCTAAACTATTCCTACAAAGGTTTTGGGGAAAAGACAAAAAAATCCCCCCAAAAACCCAACATCAGAAGAATTTCCATCATCTTCTACACAGTTCGAATACTTCAAGACTTTGTTCTTTGTATGAAAGCAAGCATCCTTTATATTCACATCCTTAATATTAAATCATTGATCAAATCAGACATAACTTTAGCCATGAGAGTTCTATACCACTGAGAATACCAGTGCTAAGGAGCTGCCTGGTTTTGCAAACAAACAGTTCTTAAGAAGTTTATGTATCTGCATTCTTACTTGCTTGCTTGGCATCTTATGACTTTATAAACTAACTTCTGAGTCAAAGCAAGCAGGCAGCTGAACTCTAGATCAAATCCTGATTGTAGAGATCATGATTCAGGACATTAGAATCCAGCCACTTTTTTAAACAGATTATTTCCCTACTACAATAGTGGTCAAAGATTGTCCTCCTCCATGATGAGAAAATCAATTACTGAATCTGGCTTGACCAGAAATCCCCAATTCCAATACATCCTGTTGACTGCTACAGATAAACAGCGTTAAGCCCTTAAACTAAGGAACACGGACATACTGAACAAAGTAACTCTTATACACTGGCCTCAACCAACACTCTTATTAACCACTTTGTATGTATTTCGCGGCATTTCATAAGCAGATAGTTTTTAATTACTGATCTTCAGCATTGAAGAGAAAATGTGACAAATTTGTGCACAAACAGCAGAACATAAAAGCAAAGATGCAGTCATTTTCTCAAAGGCTGTGTTGAAGACCAAGATTATTTTTTATCAGTCTCATTTAATCTGGCAAGGTCTACATCAAGGAGTTAGACCCAAACATCCACCATTATGTGAAACTATTACTTTACTCTAGAGTAGAACAGTAAAAGAGTATTGAGGAAGACTTCCGAAAAAATTGTTTTTCTGTGAGCTAGTGTTTTTCTAATTCTTAACATTCACTCTTCGGGTAGTATTGTGCAACAAAAGGATTTTGGTCCAATATTTGTCAATCTCACTAGTCTCTTTCTGCTTTACATCTGAGTAATAAATATAAATTGTCAGTACTGAAATACCATCAGTACTGGAATAGTGAACATACTTCTTCAGGAAAAAAGCTTCTCTTTCTCTTCCAAAAATGAAGGAATGCCAGAATGAAAGTTTGGCAAAAATGGAACAAGATTATAGCAATTCATGTTAACGGTTGCTCACCATTAACCTTCCCTTTCTCAAATAAACTGTTGGAAAGCTTACTGAAAAGCCAAAAGAAGTGGATTTACTGCATAATGTTACAGGCTCAGTACAAATGGGACCGCTTATGGAGCTGATAGTGGCACTGCTGGGTAATTTTCTCTACCAGTGGATGGGGATTGACATTCATTTTAATCTTGGGATGTCTCCACAGCATTAATGCTATTGCCATAAGTCATAATACTATTGACTATAAATAATGGCTATCCCTCTTAGGAGGGATGCATGAATTCCCAGTTAACTTACTAAAATGAAGCAAGTCATTCCTCAGCATGCCTCCTTCTATTACCAGACAATATACTGAGTCCCAGTTTTCTGTTCCTTTTCATTTCTGCATGCACCCATTGAATGATCTGGAAGAAATATCACAGAAGGAAGGACCAGCAGTATATTGATGATGCTACAGTGCTACCTATCCATCACCACCTACAGCTATATCAATATAACCTACCAGCCAGTCAATGGTTGAAATCAGATCAGAAATAAAGAGAGCGAGGTGTGTGAAGGGGAATGAAGAGCATGACAGATGAGGAAAGAAAAAGCATTTCAAAGGATTCACAATGAACGTGCAGTTTCCTTTGCTTTAAGGAAGACATACGTAGTATTTGTCAATTCAATTAATAGATTAGAAGTACTCTTGGATTTTTCCCTGACACTAAGTTTCATCCATTACTAATGCCTTCAATTTCTTGTTGCTAGGAAACTTCTTCCAATCCTGGTGGACAATCATAAGATCATAGGAAAATTCAGGTTGGAAGGGACTTTAGGAGGTCTTTAGTTCAACCTCCTGCTCAAATCAGGGTCAGCCATGAGGTCAGACCAGGTTATGCAAAAAATGGCTGAATGAACGATGTCCTAGTCTCATTATGTCTACATGGCTGCAATATATGCAACTATTGGACAAATTTCCATTCTAAAAACTTGCTAGTATAGTGCGTTTTTCCTTAACAATATGTGCATTCTTAAGCATTAGGGTTCTTAGCTGGTGTGTTCTTAACTCTGAACATCATCTCTACTTGCCACAGTGGCTTCCCCTAAAGTTTAAGTGATGTTCAAAGTCTGTTCAAATATTAAAAAGATGTCAGCAGCTTACCTGAAAGACTGACTAAAGCTCGACAGTAGCCTATGACCTAAAGAAACTCTCACAAAAGGGAAAAAAGCTTTCTTGGGGTTAGTCTGAGACTGTGAAATGCCTTCCCACAGGAGCTACAGATTATCAGAAATCCCACCACTCCAAGTATAAAGTTCACTTTTGCGATGCCACATTGTTATAATTAATATGTACACCTATATATATATATTTCTATATGTAACAAATGCTATCTGTATTTCTTGGTACATATCTCTTGCTTCATAAATTCACAGAGCCTATTACATTTTTAAACAGAAAGACCCCAAGAACATTGTAAGTATTTAGCTATTCCAGTGAACACACGTTTCCATTTGTAAAAGAATGAGAGAAGAAACACACTTAATACCTTCACAGACTGATACAGTACTAAAATGTTCTACTTTGGGTTTCAAAGCCATGATCTTCAGCATATAAATAAACATGTATACATATATATAAAATATATATAACGTGACTCTTATTTACTTTCAGATAAAAGCCCCCATTTATTAGGAAATAAAGATTTCACAACTGCAACTTAGAAAAAATGTGGCAGAAATGAGGCAAATTTCCAAAGAGAAGCATCAAATAATGAGGATATTTAGAAAAAGCATATCTGGAACAGAAATGCACAGAAAAATATCAGCTTTTTCTACAGTGGAATCACTCAGAGAAAGAAGACGACTTTCTATGAAGACCTAAAATATATAACTTTGTATCCTAAAATGTACTGTTTTAACTTCTTCTTTACATATTTTGGTTTTGCAGTCATGATGTTCTAGATAAGGAGTAAAACACTGTGAAAAAATGAGGAACTCCTCAAGTATTCCTCAAGTGAAATTCAGGGCCAGATTAACGTAAATTCTACCTGTACAAGTGATTTATTCACATACTGAATAAAACTACCACTGTAATGTCTTCAGCATTTTTGATAAATCTGATGTAATTAGCTGGCATGAATGATAATGACAATGCATACTTTATTTCTTCATATTTTTATGTGTCGTTAATAATGATAGATCTTTTGCAAAAATAACCATGTAGGTTGCCACACAGACTGGTTAATAATTTAACCAATTTCCGCCATTATTGAACATTTTTGTTACCTCTTCCTTATGAGTTTCTTCATTGAGCAAAAAATCTAGTTTATTTCAACATCTGCCATTTATTACTAGAGTTTCTCTCATCTTAAATTCATAGACTAGCTCCATTCTGTTTTAAGGGACCTATTGTCTACTCACATCAGCATTTTTACTTCCAATTATGACAATTACTCACTGAGGAGAACATAATTTAAATTGTGTATTATAAAGACTGGAAATAACTCAAATATTGGCTAAGGTTTTTCATGTTAGTATGAAGGGAGAACTTGGAGTAGCTAAAAATGGATTTGATGTCATCCACAGCTTTTTGATGTGCTATGCATCATAAAATGACAAGTACCATAAGAAACACATCCCTTTAAGTTTTCATTTCTCCTCATTATCATAAAAACCCCAAACTGATATTTATCTATGAGATTCTGGTTATTTCTTGCTGTGATGCAGTAAGTCCCATTTATAAAGACATGATAGGTATCTCAGAAGTGTCCTTAATATGGCAGATCATATTGTCATGAATATGAAGATTCTGTATGCTGTCTTTTAATTTTTTTTAAAAGTCTACAAGAACTAAACTCCAGTCTATTTTCCAATATTGTGGGTATACTGTTGATTCTTCCACTTTTCTAATTTTTACTAATTGTGTATATCTGTTGTCTCTTCCAAGTAAGAATACAGATTGACAGCATGTCTAGAATACAGTTTATTTAACTGTGTTACTTGTCACAGATTTCATTTTGGTTTTAGGTATGACTCAGTGATCTCAATTTGTTCACAGTTTTAAAGAAATTACAGAATAAAAATTTTACAACTGGTTTACTTAAATTCATACATTGAGATACTGTATTTTTACAGATCTTATGTAATCTCACCTTCTGAACGCATCTTTCATGTTTTTTTGTTTTGTTTGTTGGTTGGTTCAAGTCAAGTAAAAAAATAAAAAAAAGTCATTCTCAATAGTCTAGGACTCTTCTGAAGAAACAGTTTGAACTGTGAACACTTTCACTGGGCCATTACTTCGTTTTGGCAAGGAAATGGACTGGACTGCTTTAATTGGCATCTGGGAAGCCTGACTCGCTCATGCTGGCATGCTGCCAGAATATTAAAAAAAAAGTCCTTGTTTGGGGAACTGGTGGGAAGGAGTGCATTCCTGTTTCTCAGTCAGTGACAAATTCTCCTCCCATCTTCCACCTCTTCATTATCTGTTCAGTTGATGCTGCTGGAAAGGCATCTTCTACTAATTGATGATGACAATATTACATAACATTTACAGGCCTCTTTCAGAATTGTGACTTTATTGTTCCATCCCAACAGGATAAATTCATGGTAAAATTTTACCTTGTTAGTGCAACGGTGTTTACAATATTTTACACTAGCACATCAGCTACAAATCAGGACCAATTTTATCCTCCAGAAGAAAAGAGTAACTGTGAACTACTGTGAGTTAGCATAAAGCAGAAAAAAAAGGACAACACTTTACTTATACTGCTTGTATGCTGACAGTTACAGGTTATGGTATTACAAGTCTTAAATAAAGTCATTTTATTACATGCTTGAGCTACTGACAGCTCCAGGTTTCTTCTACTTCTAGCTCCTGGCTAAGCATATTGAGGGGGCTGACCACACGTTTTTCCTGAGCTACTTCAGACTGTTCTGTCCTTGTCATTCTGTCCAGCAGTGATGGTTTTTTCTCCTGGATGTTGGTGGCTCCAGGATTGCAGGTATGTACGTGGGACTTGAAGCTCACTTGTGAGGAAGTATTCAGATTTGCTGCTAAGGGCAATGGTGGAGTCACCATCCTTGAAGGTACTCTGAAAGACGTGTAGAGGTGGCACTTAGGGACATGGCTTAGTGGTTACTCTAGAAGACATGTAGATGTGGCACTTAGGGACATGGCTTCGTAGTGGGCTTGGCAGTGTTATGTTTATGGTTGGACTCGATGATCTTAAGGTCTTTTCCAACCTAAATGACTCTGTGATTCTAATACACAAGCCGGATCTTTAGAGTTTAGCACTTGCTACCCTGTAAATACCACCATTAACAAAGTAGTAAAACACTATCTGAATTTGAGCATTTTGATGATAAACACAATTCAAACTTTCAAATAATTGTTCCAGAAAGTCCAAGATATAGTATGATATATGAGAAACTGCATTTTGGCAACTGATGTAAGAAGTACAGTTTGAAATACACAGCGGAGGGCAATGAGTAACAGGGAGACCAACACTGCCAGAATAATCACCCAGTGTATGAGGAAATAACCCTTTAGGTTCTGCAATCCTTCGTAGATTTTTAGGCAGAACGGTTTAAAGTAATGGGTTTAACTGTTGCAAAGGAAGAGCAAATCAATACTTTGGGACTACTTTGATCCCTTGGCCTTTACTTTTCTATGTGGCCTTCCCAGTGAAGATGACTAGTTAAGACCCCATCTAGGATTCATCCAGCATTATGGAAAAGCACAAAAGTGGGATATTCAGCTCCTACACACCCCTTCACACAGACTATTGCAGAGTGGAAGCATCATGTGGAGCAGCATGAAAAGTCTGGATGACAGGTGTTGAGTGATTAAATATCTCCAGCTGGAAAGTCCACAGGATCCAGAGCTAACATGTGCTAGGAAAGACAAATGACTGCCTTTATTGTAGATTAATTTATAAGACATGCTTTGTTTACACTAGAAGTTCTTTGTGGGCAACTATTTTTTCAAATTTGGATTGCAGTCAAGAGAGTACTAACTGGTGGTGCTGGTAGAATGCTAGTTTTCTGCTCTTCCTGATGGGTTTTGATGCGAGAAAGGAGTAGGCAATATTTTGTTCTTGGCTAGCCCACCCAGAGACTCAGAAGAAGTCTGTAGAGACTATAACCTGCTCTCTCTGAGCCTTAAAACCCTTGAACAGGAATGGTGCTACACAGCACTCATAGCAGCTATCACGTTATAGACATTGGGGAAGCTGCTAAATTGCTAGGGTAGGAAACAGCAGCTAATTCTTTTGACTGCATCCAACCAGTTTAGAGGAATGCAAGGCAACTGTGTCCTTACTTCCTAACAAACAAAGAAAAAACTAGATGATTCTGTTTAAAAATCACAAGATTTCCCAGTAAAGTATATTTTCCAATATATTTAGCAATACATTTGCAATTGATCTTTCATTAAGGCAAACTTTCCCTGCCCCCACCCCCAACCCCCACCCCCCACAATATTTCCAAGTATGAAAAAGATCTTGGAGAGCCACAGATGGCTCCCTGAAAATTACTTCTGCTCATGAGCTCAGGCCAGTAAGCTTCAAAACCTGGGTTATAATCTTGAATGTCACAATAGTTAAATCAGTTATTTTATTAGAAAATCTATCACAGCTTCCTCTGAAGTCACTGGAATCAGAAACTGTTAGAGATGAGATACTGGTGCCATGCACACGAGTTGTGATTCAGCAAAGCACCTCCTATGTGGTACGGCCAGGCAGGCTTTCCCATGTGGTACTACATACTTTCAGCTAACAGGTCACACAGCCAGACGCTGAGGAATCTGACTTGGTCTTAACCTGAGCTTGTGAGTTTCACTCTCCAAAGCAAAAAACGCTTGCCACAAAACACCAAAGAATTTTGCAAAGATTTGTGGGGCTTTGTCAATGAGTATTTGTTAAGTGTTGTATCTCCTCTATTGGAAGGCACTACACAATGTTTTAGTAGCAAATATTTGTATTAGATTTGTTAGACATGAGTAAGCTGGACTTTCCATCACTTTAGATTTTTCTGTGAGTGATAAACTTGTCTCTCATATGATGGAAAAAGAGACTATTTTGCTTTAATTATTTTTTTTTTTTGTTCAACTCATAAAATGTAGGTTCACAGTTTAAGACATTGCTTTGGTTGTAAGCTGGAGAACACACCATTTGCATGCTGATCTATCAGAAGTATTTCTGACATGGAAAAGACTGAAAATATAAGGCCATTGATTTAATTTTAAACTTCTCCTTTGAGACTCCTATGGCTATCGTGGACAGGCTTTCTGAAGACCTTTCAGCTCTGTTCTTATGCTAATCAACAGTAAAATTTGCACGTTGCTCATCAACTTAATAAAACATTTAATTGTACCTATCTAAGGACGTAACAGTTATTTTGATGGCAACTTAATACTTCTATACAACTATGGTTGGGTCCTCATGGTAATCTAGCAAAGTAATGGCAATTTAGCTAGATGTCCTAGAACCAGCTTTAAACGCGCTTTCCTGGACAGTGATATAAGCAATTGCCAGTAGCAGAGGTTTCAATGCAGGGCACAGAACCCTCATGGGACTTTAAATAAACACACACCCCAAAATGTTTTTCCAAAAGGGCTATACCTGTATTGTATACTGCTTAACCAATTAAAGAGTTAACAGAATCCCAAATATATACTTGCTTTGTTGCTTGAAGTATTTTAAAAAGCTTACTGTACATATTAAAAGATATACAGGCTGCTTTTTTTTTTAAAAAAAAAACAAAACATAAAAAAATTTGAAGTAGCAAGGGTGACCTCCAGTGTGCAATAAGTTTATGTCATTACATCTTATATATAACAAAACACTTTCTTGGTCTACTATTAATTTTGATCTTCCTACAAAACCAAATATTTACTTTATTTCTTGTACACAACACAGAAATTCAAAACATTGCCTTCTGCTTTGAACTGTGATTTGCAGATAACATTCTAAGCTTCTCTGTATTATAGGGAACTATATAAAAAATAACTGGCTAAACAGAAAAATTACAAAATTTGTTTCTTCCTCCTCTCTAAATGCAGGTGATCATAGTCTGAATTTTTCTTCTAGAATAGGAGTCATATAAATTAATAAATGTATTACAGAAGCTTTTGTATTTTTAAGAATACAAGAGCATTACTGATTAATAGTACAACTACTGTGTACAAATTACCTCAGCTCACAGTTCAACTCTCATGCATTTCATTGCAAACCTGTGCAAATTTGAAAATATTCAGGAATTCAAAGAAGCCAAAACTATCAGAAGAACTTATGCAAAAGATATGCACATGTATCTTAGTAAGCTAACCATTTGGTACAGCATCTAATAAACTCCACAAAAGCCTATACTAAGTATCATCTATTCAAGAAAAAAGTAAAGCCCATGTTCCAAAAGGTAAATTCATTATATTGATGAGTTGTGTCAGATGGATATCTTTGAATGAAACCTTTAGTCAATGGGGTGTCTTTAAACAAAAACCTAATGGACGTCATCATAATGAATGCAAAACTAAGAACATTATTTTTACATTCCTTTTTATTTTTATCGTCAGTACACAACTTACCTTTTGATGATTAATTTTGAAATAGTTTTTTCTAATAAACCAGGGAGCATTTTTTAGCTAACTGCAAGCACACAAAAGATCTAATTATGGGTGCCTAGTGGTGCTACTGTCTGTCAACGTAAGTGTCATTCAGGGTCTGTCAGTGTTCCCATTATACATCCCTACTTTCAGAGGGTTATAATGTGAATGTTAAAATTTGCTTCAGGCTGATTCCTGGCATATTGTGCACGGTATCAGGCTGGGACTGTTTTTTTCTTTTTCCTTTTTAAATAATTTTTTTAAATTATCAAGTTTAGACATTTTAACCCATACCTACAGAAAAGGAAAGAGCTAGTGGGAGCATATGCTTTTCCAAATGACAGTAATATAAAAGCAGCTTATTGTTTTAGAAACTTGAATGCTGCATACTGATTATCCAAACGCAGAAGAAAGACCACCATTGCAGCATTTAAGTCAAATCATTTCATTTGCCTTCCTTGCTAAACTAATCACACTACAGACAAAGAACCCAATTTCATGATTAAGGACAGAGGGAGTTGGCCTTATGTTTTCATTGATCAGCAGATTAAGTATTTGTACATAGTCTTGGAAATACTCTACTTTCTAATTCTTCCTTTGGACTTCTTTCATACTCTTGTATAAAGTATCTTCCCACATCACCAGAGGTATGTAAATACTATATACGATTATACTGTAAACCCTACACTTTACAATGTTTATAAAGTGGAGTACCATAAAAATCACAAACTTTGACTGTCTCTACACTAGAAAGCAGTGTGTCATAAACTCAAGACATTGGTAAAAGCACATAAACCGTTCCACACTTGCATCAAATATGCACATTATCCACAGCGCATACTAAACGCTAGATGGCTAAAGCAAAAAGCAAACTGGTCACACAAGGAGCTAGTGCAGGTTGGCTGGTGCTCCGTGAAATCTTCTCTGAGTTTACTGCACGAGAACACTTAGAAAGACCTTCAGTCTCAGCAAAAGTAAAAGGAATGTTGATTCAACATATTATGTCAATTGTAACATTGTAATCAATCGTAATAATATTGTGAATGACAGCACATGAACAAACCTTTTCTTTCTCTCAAAGAGAGATCTATTGGCATTTTCACTATGGAATTATAAACTCATGATTTTTTGTTAAAAGTAATGGTTTCCTGAGCCCAAATAAAGTGAAAAGCTATTAAAATAACTAAGAATGTCTCTAAAGGAGTGTAGTTCTCGTGCATATTTCTTATAATAATACCTATTTATAACAGGGATCATCATGTCTTTGAGGCTGGGAACCTGATTTTTATCTTTCACAGAACTGGGACTTGAACTTGATGGAGGCCTCAGTATTTCTACATGTAAAATAAAAATGCAAGTACTCGTACGTACATTTTGGTTTTGACACCTGAGTGTTATTTATTTAGATGGTAACGAGGGTAGAGAATGCAAGAAAACACATTTTTTCTACTGTCTTTAAAAGCTAGATATCATTGCTTGGTCTACAGTTTCTTGAAGTGTTTTGACACCACAGAAACACTATAAACCAATGGCACAGAAATGTAATAGCCTATAGTGAACTTGGATACTGGTTGCTTTATTTTCATTTTACTAGTTTCTTTAGTGGACATAGATCTACATACATCCACAACATCAAACAAAAAAGCACGGAATTCAGTATGTCACAGGCCTTAGATAAAACCAAGGCCCAGTTCAAGCCATGATGAGTTGTCATACAGTAACAGTTGTAAGATTAGGGAGTTCTAATTTCATGACACTGTAGACTGCAATTTCTTGTTGCATCACAATTAATACCTCTGAAAATAAATGAAAATCAAAAGGTTGCTCAAAAACGTAGCTGAAGTAGCAGCAAAAGATGTCCTATCAACAAATTTAAAGTACTGTGTTAAATTTAGTCACATTATGTACTCATGCGTACCAGTATATAAATACCTACAACAGTTTTTGTGCATCTGTTTTTCAGAGAAGAAAAATTTCTGAAGTAAGTTTATGTCTACCCATTGACTTTAATGCTGGGCTTTTGCAACCTGCAGGTTTGTTAAGTGAAGACCTCCCCCCTGCCCTCTCTCTGTGTATCAGGAGACCATTTTAATTCACTCGCCAAGAAATCTCAAAGGGGCCGGTATATGTGGTAACATAGGAGCCAATATTGCAGCTATCAGTTTTCATACAGCCTGGCTGGACCTTTACATTACTGCTGCCCCACATTTATTGTTCTTTCATTGCAGCTGTCAGCATTGCCTGACAGCGTATTATGGAGTACACGGCTACAAAGTCAGTATCAATCAGGCCACGATCATGCAGATAAAAGTAGTAGACGATTGATAATAGGCCTTAAATCAGATCATCATGACTTAAGTATAAGATTCTTAAAAGCCAGCAGCCTTGCGGGACTTCCCTCTCACTTCCATCTGCTATAAAACAAACTAACTTGCATAACGCCCACAAACTTTACAGGAGCGTGCAACGAGCCACACCAAAAACTGGTAACAAAGCCCTACCATGCTCTGTGAGTCAAGGTGAGAACTAGCAGAGGTTTCCGCTAACTGTCTTTCAAGTTACGTGTGCAGAAGGAGTACACAATACCTGCCATTAAACCAATGCTCTTTGCTCTTCCCCCCCTGCCCCCCCTCCCCTCCACGGGTAACAGCAGTTTTGTTGTGCTTTGAAACTCTCTCACTTCAAAAGCACTTCAACTTGATATGGCCATTTAACTAGAAAAACGGGAGAATGCGTAGAGTTTAGCGGCATTCTTCACCAAACTGAAAGCGCCACGTTAAAAACAAAACGATCTAATTTGTCCTAGACATAAATAATAAAACAAAACAAGAGTCGCATGCAAATTTAGTAACATAAAATTTTAGGTGATAAACAGAATGGAGCCCGGCTTCTTGTTTAGTATTCCTTAGTTATCACCATAATTGCTGCATGTCTGTCATCACCAGGAAAAGAAAAAAGTGTCTCTCTCAGCTGCTCCCCTGCTTGTTTTGTTCACTGTATTCTTGTAAAGTGGGAGAAAATAAGTGTCATTTAATGAATAGTGCTATTCTTTGTCTGACAGCTTCATATCTGTTAGGTGTAGGAGGCCTAGTACTTTCCTTTTCTGATAATGTTTTTGACAGTGTGCTAAATTCCTCCCCCAAAAGGCCGGCGTATATATTCTGCTAAAAGAGGCTTCATCTATCCTGAATGGATGCCCTCTTTTAACCCCCTTCAGCTTCTGTTCTTACATTAATTGAGCTGATCAGATTGAGCATATGAATTTGTCTTTGATGTATTCGTATGTTTAGTTGACGCTGCTCGCGCTCCCATTGGCAGCGGGCAGAGCTCTCAGACAAATAGGGCTGTTGCCATAGTAACAAGCGATAGCTAGGGATCTCTTGAAAAATATTTTTATTTCAAAATTCAAACTGGAAAATTCTCACTGGATATGGTTCTCGGTTCTAAACGTGTCATATCTAATGATGAATGCAATTAGGAATCCCACCAGTGTTTTAAATAATAAATTAGGCTAATTTTCTAGGCCTGGCATGATGACATACAAATACTAAAAAGGAATCTCTCTTTTTTTTATCCGTGACAAAAGACTTATTAATGACTTTTGTTCTTAGGATTTCAAAATTAATTGAATGGTGGAATACTGATATAGCCGCCTATGTGCCGAAGAAGAGAAGCCTAAAGGTAAACTTTTTTTTTTTTAAAGTACTTCAAGCTGCTCCGATATTTGGTTGTTCCATGTAAAAGCAGGTGAAGAAATCATTCTACAAATGCTATAGCAGTTGGTAAATCTCAAAGGATGAAAAATGCCCATAGCCATTTTTAATTACTGAGCATGAAAAAAGGAGAGATGTTGAACATAAGTTTTGTAGGCCCTTACAATCTGAGAATGCCAGGATTTCAGCTCCTACTAAAATCCTATTTGAAATACAAGGAAACAATAAAAATACCTAACAGTTAAAAAAGAAAGAAAGAAACAAAAGAAGAAAGAAAGAAAGAAAAAGAAAAGAAAGAAAAACAAAAAGAAAAAGAGAAAAAGAAAAAGAGAAAGAAAAAGGGCTTCTGATGATTAGGCTATGATGATTTGTAATTAAAATACATATTTTGTATTAATCTGTCTACTACTATTTTCCCTGGAAATTAGCTTCCTGACTTTGGCTTTTAAGATACTGCCTGTCAATGTGCAGTAATAGAGTTTCAGGGTTCTGCTTCAACATATAATTATGCTACATTGAAATCCATTGATATTATCATCTTTTATGCTACTTCCAATTAGATTTGTTCTATCTTGAGGGGTCAATCCCTTCTATCTCAGCATTCAGGAAAATTCAGTTAAATGTTAAAATTTGACAATTCCCTGAGAAATGAGGTTATATTTTAAGTACTTCACTTGAAATCTACAGTATATCTGTGGTTGTCGTAAGAGGAAGACAGTTTTAAGAAGTCTCAGGGTTCTGCTCACACAGAACGAGTTACAATGTGGTGAGGAAAAAAGAAACTTAAAACCCCTTTTTCACTATACTAATTTTGTGAGTCTTATGTATGGATTTATGTTCTCAAGATGGTGCTTACTGGGAAGAGAAAGCAAGCAAAAAAAATACTTCCTATATTTGCTGAATTGTCACTATTCCCTTCTCTGCTTATTTTACACCTAAGGAATTTTATATATTCTAAATGTGTACTAGAGTTTCAAAGAAAATTTTTACAATGCTTCAAATGCTAAAAGGAGAAAAGAAAAAAATTAATAATGCTTTATCGCCCGAGAGGAAATCATGGCCTTACTGAAATTTTGTCATTGTCTTCATTAGACTCACACTTTCAGTCTGGAAATGCCTCTTATTAAATCAAGGGAAAACAAAGTCCCAGGGCACTGTGAAAGTCCATTTAAGAGCAAAGCATTCTGCTTTAACAGTCTGTTGTCTTCTAATGGTGAGATTACAAAATTAGGCTCTGGATTTGCTTCAGATAATGCATTTTCAGTTCTTAAGGCAGATTCCTAACATAGCTATTTTTTATTTTATTGCCTTAAAAAGAGACATATATGACATTATAAATCACTTTGTTTCAATTTAATAAAGTGGTGCTTGTTTTAGAAATTTCTAGCATTACACTTTCAACCATGGTCAATTTAAATTTTTTACTTCTATACATAGAAATACCTAGTCCATCGATAGCTGTGAATTATAGATTCTGCAATTTTAATAAAATAGGGGTTGCTTTATCTCAGCAAAAAATATTTTGCACAACATGCAGTGTGAGGCAACAGCTGACATGGCTATCGTTCCAAGCATCACTTATCAGACAGAACACAGTAAGACACCTGATTTCTGGTCAATGTAAACATTAATAATAGTTAACAACGTGGACAAGAAAATGTAATTTATTTTATCTTCATTAGTAGCGTTCATCAAATTGCACGCTATAGCCATCTGACTGGATAATGATCATTAGGCTGGAGGCAGCCTCAATGTTGACCAGAGAGTTTTGCAGGCTCGGGTGTCACAGGACTGGGGCACACATCCTGCCAGGTAGCGCAAAGGGGTCCGCATCCCCTCAAGCCTCATTATGAACACACTGTTACAGCCCTTAACAATCTGATTCTGAAATCAGGCAAATTTATCTTGTCATGGTACAAAATCCATCAGTAACATTATAAGCACATGAGACTGGAACTGAAAAGGTATCTGAAGCCATGATTTATTTCATGAACATAGGACTGCATATGTATTTTGTAAGTCTGAATCAGATACTCCTCCTTCACAAGAAAATGAATCTCTCAGTAGGGGAAGAAATACCTTACGGCAGTCAAAAGAAGTGTTCAAAAATACATTATGCTAACTATTAACAGCAATAGTTCATTATACTTGAAAGGTATTTCAAATAGGATGGAAGATTAAGGACTGATTCTGTATCAATGAAATCAATGTGTAACCTGCAAAAAATATGTACATGCTTAATTTATTAAGGCTATTCATAAACCAAAAATATTTGTTTTAATTCAGCAGACATGAAAATATTTAAATCATTGCAAAAGTAAAAATAAAACGAGCATATATATAACACAGGAATGGATGCTTTGGAAAAAATGCAAGGCACTGGATTGATGGAGAAATTTAGATTTATAGATAGTAAAAGATTATAAGACATGTGGTGATGATTCTGTTTTCTGGACTTAATTTCTCTAATTTTATATTGCTATTTTGTTTTAAATCAGTTCCATCTTGAATTCTCCCACTGAAGAAATTCCGTAACTATTAAAAATAGTGGAAGATATTACTGTAATAGGAACTGTGAACTATTCGTCCCAGAATACAACTACATAATTAAGATAAAAGCACTGCAATTTACTTCTTTCCAAAATGATTTTGTAGAAGATTAGAATGTGTTTTAGAAGTTGCTATAACTTCTGCCTTAAGCATGACCTTGTACTAAGACTACACAGCCTATCCTATTTTCAGAAAAATCATCTAATCCAAAGATTAATGGATTTAGTGAGACAGACTTTGGACAAGAGCTGGGGTGATGATCTTGTTACAATGGAATAAAAGATCCATTCACTATTAAAATGAATCCCAATCAATATTCAGTACTATAATAAAAACAAATGGAAAGAACTTCCCCTTACAAAGAGTAATCAGTGGAGAATTTAAATCCATAACTGAATTAATTTCACCTAAAGAACTTTACGGAATTCACACAGTCAGGAAAGAAACTAAATGACACTAAGTGCAGAATGCTTACAAGACAGTCCTGTTTACGGCCCTTTTAAACAGGACAGGTTTTAAAAAGCAAAAATAAAAGTTCACTGGGTAAGACAGCATATTGTGCAAGGCTGAAGTTACTCCAACGAGCCACCGATTTCTACTGATGCATAGTGAAGATAAGTAAATTAATTAATGAATTCTTTGACATCACGTTAAAAACAGTATTTATTAGAAGAGCACAGAACTGCAGGAGACACCATCCTTAGACGATGAGCCTGTTAACTGCTAATCTGGGTAGAACTGCAGTGTTTTTTTTCCAGGACACATTTACATTCAGTTATAATGTTTCAAAACAGGAAAAAAAAGACCTCAGAAGTGCATTCCAAGGCTGCTTAACTCACATTTGAACTTGGATGTTGCTGCTCATTCCAAGAATAGTTAAAAGTATGCTGAAGTGATGAAACAGAAGGGATGGGCACTGCAGAAAATTCTTGAAATTAGAAGTGCATTTCATCGTATGGTATTTTCAGTTCAGTGCAATTATATCATCCTACGATTTGCCTAAAACTTACTCGACCTTTTTATGATTACCTTTCCAATTTTCTTAGGGTAAAAAATAGGTGTAAGCCAGTCGGTTAGCTCCAAATACTTCTCTTAAACCCTGAAACAGGCTCGAGATCCTCAATTCAGCAACACATTTTTTCCATGTGATTAAATGCAAACGCACTAAAGTTACATGCCTGAACTTTAATCCAGAAAATATATTAACTTGGTATCAACATAATTAAATACGTGTGTTAGGTTAACCATCTGCTTAACAGCTTTCTGGAACTATTGTCTTATAGAAACCCTCAGCAGAGGGGTAAAGTTTTTCCTTAATATTTCTCAAATTTTTATCCATTTTATAATGTGAATTCATATAGATTGCAACGTAACATATTAAAATCTTAGTCTATAAATAGGTCAAGATCTACACAGTATTTTTAAAATATAATGTGTAACAATTATAAGTTTTTATCTTTACATCAAACACTTACTTCCTTGAAAGTATTTAAAGCATGGGAATTTTCATTCTGGTAGACTATGCAACAACCTCTATAGTATATAGGCACACTTTGCACTCCAGCTGTAGCAGTAAAATTACTGAAACTGTAATTCTCTTAATATTTAAATAATATATTAAAATTTAATTTTCAGCACCTGGAAGAATCTGTTTGTGTGCCAGCAAATGAGGTAGTTGGGCCTGGAGCTCCTATACATATGGGACTCAAAAACAACCTATCACAAATAATTACTAAGCTAGAGCAGCTGTACTCGCTGTACTCACCACACTAGTCATTTAAAAATCAGGTCAAAGTTGCCTCAATTCTTTTCCCATTTTCAAGGATTTCTGCAGATCAATTCTCTAGTTTTCATATTTTTGCTTTTTTTACATATTGGAGTTATTTTTATTGTTAATTATTACAAGGGAAATACCAGATAGTTTTAGCTTTCCCGATATTCCAGACATTAGATAGATGTAGGTTTTATCAGAAATTGTAAAAACATGCAATGTTCATTTTCCAGGCCATCTTCCAAAATCCTAATAGGACTATGAGCCAATACTGCAATATGAAAATGCATTTACTGATAGAGTACATACATGCATTACATGCATATATGCACGTGGTTCCACAGCAGAGTTCACCACACACACACACGCACACAGAAACTATATATACATATATGTATCTGTATCTACATGTGCATCTTTTAAAAAAACTAAATATGCCTTCTGGGTCACAAAAAAAACATGTACTGTAGGCTTTCATTTATTTTTATGTTGGCAGTTTTCACGTGGAAAGTAAGTATTTCTTTTAAAAGCATTTTCCAAATTATGTGCTTTCAGACACTTTTATTTTCGACTGATTTCAAGAAGTTGCTTTCTAGCAACCACTACGAACTTCATGATCATTTGTGAAGAAAAGGCCTATGTGCCATCTTTTTTTATCTCCTACCTTTTCAGAATGTATTTAGAATAACATAATCTGAGATCACATTTTTCACCACTTATATAGAATTTATAATGTTTGCACTGGATCTGAAAATTTTAAGAAGATTTAGCTAGAAATCTTTCTATTCATAGTTTTAAAATATTCTAACCTGCATTCCTATACATAAAAAGACCCATAATGAAAACCATATATTTTATAATGACATACATAGAAATAAAACACATTAAACTTCAGGGGGAGAGACCCAAGCATTTATACACTATTACCTTCAATCACTTGAATGCAAGTCATTCATACCACCACTATTGCTAACAAGGCATCCAATTTACTAAACAATGAATATTGAAATTACGTTTAAAAGGTACAAATGACTGTCCAAAGAATGACACTGAAAAATATTAAGTAACAGCTCTACCTCAAGATAAGCCTCACAATTAAAGAGTTTTAATGAAGAGAGCCTTCAAAGGCTAAATCAGGAGGCATTGATTAGATTGCCTCTAACTTTGTGTTTTGACACCTTCATCTTTCATGGCATTATATTGTCTCTGTGCATCTTACAAAGGAAGCATTTTACTAAGCCCACACATGAACAGGAGAGAGCAGTGCTTATAAAAGAGACTGTCAAGGGTGTGAGCCAAAATGGGTCTCATTTGGATTTCAAGTGAAGAAAACTCCTAATGCATTTCATTACAATGTATGTGAACCTCTGAAAAGAACGATGGATTGGGATTCTCATCCCTATTAATTTATTGAAATGGATTCAGTTTTTTTCTTGTGTATCAAGAGGGACCATGTGTTTCAAGCAAGGTAACAATATTATAGTACCAAATAAAAAAATATGCTATGATGCAGTATACTCTTCTGCGAGATAAAGAGGATGCAATTTTCTTGATAATTGGGATTTGAGTTCAGAAATAAATCCTACAATAGCTTGGCAACAAATAAATATTCTTTGTTACTATCAGGTTTAAAGATATGATCAGGAAGCTATGCAACACAGGGATGGATTCAGTCTTTGTTACCATAGCAGGTTTTTACCATTTGAAATCCTGTGCCCCCCCCCCCGCCCCCCCCTCCCCCAATGTCATTCAAGTATTGACTTTTTATTTCATTGAGGAATTGTGTGTATGATGTAATTAGGATAACACCTATATAAGTCATATTTTATTAAAAGATAGCAGAACAGGATGGAGAAAAGTAAAAACATTTCAAAAAACTGTAATACATTCCAGATCAACTTAGCTCTAGAAAGATGCCATAGCCACCATATCACCAATTATCTTATTCATAGTAAAAAAGTTTATATAAATACTTATTTGTCTTTTTTCCGTCTTCAACTTTGACAATAAAACCTGTAATCTGCTACTCAAAACCTGTAAATCCTGATTTAACACAAAGAACAGGATACAAATTCCTTATCTATGCTAAATAATTTTACTAATATAACAGTATTAAAAATAAGACATATGTTCTCATTGTTTTTAACACCATTAACCTTTAGAAATGATTGATTGTGCTACACCAGTAACATTCAGTGAGTTCAAAGCTCATCTATTTTTTATGGAAATCTTACAACCTGCTAGTTAAATTAAAGGTTAAATATACATAAAGTCTTAGAACAAAACACAAAGTATTCCATATGTATGTAGCTCATAACCAGAGTACACAAACACACACGTATATAAATCCACCTCCATTTAAAAACCCATGACCAACCCCCCCCCCCTCAATTGTCAAGCAAAGACTTCAAAGGTAGAGGTAAAGAATTTTATATCCGTGGAATATTATGCAACTATGTCTATTAAGTCAGGAACTGCCAATTAAGTTAAGAACTCCACTGACATCATAATTATAAAAGACAAATGTTATCAAAATCCTAATCAGAGATAAAGACATGCTTGCTTCCACACATCAGCTCTCAAAAAGCATTTTACTTGAAGTTAGGGGAAAGTCCAGGGCCTATTTAACTTGTTTAACAACAATTATGTATACGCATAACTAGATCATGAATTTATTTTCTTTATGTATATGATGGGGAAGAAGAAACTTATGTTAAGTATACATACGAGCATTCACTATAATTTTAATTAACATTTTGAACATCTTCAATATTTGAATAAACATAATTTATGTATTTATATGTTCTGTGTTTAATTGGTGTACATACATATACCAGAGCAACAGAGAAATTAGCAAGAATCATACACAACAAATTTAAATCCGGTCTCAGCAATAAAGATTGCCTATTTCCATGTACAACACAAACACACACGGACACACACTTATTTTATTTTTTAACAATAATCATAATTGAATTAGAATGATGCATGTTACATATTTTATCTTGATAGGTTCTGTATACTCAGGCAGAGCCCATTAAACGCAAGCGTACAGCAGGTTACTTGTTGAATAATGTATTTCAAGTACTTAAAATTACTAGGGATTTGACTAAGATCTGCACATGAATACATATTTTGGACTTAATTTTCTGCGCTGGCATTTCTTCAGCTGAATATACTTTAAATTCCACAATGAACTCAGTTAATATTAGGCTTTTCCAGGACATAACAAAGGTAATAACACTTTCTTTACAATATAAACTTTATGACATTATGAATAAAACTGACAAGTGTAAAATTTGATCCATAAACTGATATACTTATGTTAATTTACCTTTTAAAAGATATTATGTGTTGCTCAGTTTTTTTGACAGGGCTTCCATTCATACTGAAGACATGTTGAAAAACACTATATTTTCTCTCAATAAGGAAAATCACTTTATCCACTATCATTCTCATTCTGTCTCAATAAAAAATCAATCATCAAATACTTGTTTCCAAGTTCTACTTGTTAAACTGCCAGTTTATGCATACTGTTCAACTCAGTTCACATTATTTCAAGACGACTTGTTATTCTTTTTAATGTTTTTTATAGTAACCAACTTTTAAAAGACCAAGGAGAAAATAAAACTATATACATATTACAATAATTTTGCATTTAGAAGTTTGTGTTCTGATGATGTTCAAAACCTTCATTTTTATAAGAGAAAAACAAAACTAAATCTTTTATGTGGTTTTCAAAGTAATAAAGGTCTGATTGATCCCACTGACTAAGGCAATTGCATCGGTTGTCTAAATGGTAGTAACGTCAATGTCAGATATGTGGTTATCTTTTCATCTTGGCCTATTCTCAAATGTAAAAATCAAACGTTTGAAGGACATTTCACTGACCTGTTATGGCCTTTGCAACTCTCAAACACAATACTAGTATTCCTCATATAAGTGCCACATTTTGGATAAAAAACCACTTCATCAATGATGCCTTTGCGACATCTGGCGGTCCTTATTATACATAAACTTCAGGTTTGTTTCTTTGTTGGGTGCTTTCAGTTGCTGTTGGGTACTTTTAGTATATTATTTTTATGCCATTTATTTATTTATTTGCAAACCTACCAATATGTAAAACTTTAGTCCAAAAGGCTTTGATACCCCCTAGCGGGGGGACAAAAGCAACCTAGCCTGCAAAAACACAACGAGGTCTACCATGAATCCATATGGAGCAAAAGGTCACAAATCTTGAGATGCAGTGACATCATGACAATAAGACACTTTTGAGACAGAAGCTGGCTCATTTTGAATATAAAAAGGACACTGATAAAATTCTCCCACGCATTTAAAACTATAGGGAAAAATAAGCATGCAAAGACCTTGATATAGATGCTTAACAGAGGACAGTTAAAGCATACCTTTAGTTTTCACAATTATAACATGCCACTGAGAACTTGACAAGTCTGCCTAAGAAGACACAGAACCTTTATTTTTATGTTATTATCCAATGTTCAGAAAATACCATTAAAGAAAAAAACAACAGTTCACAGAGTACGCATTCCCTGTAACACCCCAGCTCTTTTAAAATTAATTCATTTATACCAAAGCTTGTTCTACATGTTTCAGTCTTATTATTTATCGTTCCAATAAACTATGAGAAAAGTATTTTAAACAACAGAAAAATTATCTTCCTTTCTTTATCCATCTTTCTAAGCTATTTCAGGGCAGTAGGAAAAACCAATTCTGATTCCTTTATTGCATTAACCACTGGAATATTTGACATCAACTCTGTGAAACCATGACTTTGCTAATTCATAGCCCAGTGGGAGGAACGAGTATGATCTTTAAATCTGTTTTTAACTTGTTCTGTGCAATTAGCATTAAAAACAATAGATGATACAATAACCAAAAGATTAAATTTGTATTAATAGATGGGTTTTTTTTTAAAAAGTAAACAGAATATTTTCTTCAGATTAAAATAAAGCACTTCTATATATATTTCTTGAGATGCAGAGCACCACCTCCTTAAGTTGTTTTGCTCATGGTAAACATTCACTTAAATACTTTACTGTTCTGAAAATAGTAACACAGTACCTTGTACAGACACAGGTTTGTCCTCATATGAACAGACATGTAGTGTGTGCTACTGACATTCAGGAACACTTTCTAATAAATCATAACTGAATAAAATTAAAAAAAACGCATCTCTCAAAACTCCTCTTGGGACTGACTAGATTTAATGGATAGTCTAATGGTATAGTTCACTATTGTCTGGTTTTACAGAGCAAAAGAGAACTGCACCCTCAGAATACCTAGCAGGTCCCCATAAAAGCTATAATTCAACTTTAAATTAAAGTTTATATAGCCTGTATTTTCAGGGTACTTATATGGACCAGACAGACCATGTGTGGGGCAGGCAAACGGCTGTTTGCAGACCACAGATATGCAATCACAAGACAAACAGATGACCAAAGAATCACTGATAATTCCAAGTAGTCTCCTTCTCAAGCCCCAGAACTGCGAACATGCAAGCTAGTCTGACATGATGAATTCCAGTTTTTGTATTGAATTCACAGAGACAACTCACAAGATTAAGGATATGAATAAGTGTCTTCAGGATTATATTTTAGCATAGAATAAAAAGATTAATCACTCATAAATTCCCATATGGGTAGGAAAATTCTGCATGTGACAGCAAAGATTAAAATCAGAAAACTAAATTTGACAAAGTTAAGAAAACACAGTAGAAAATGTCATGAAAAGGCCATCATGAAAGAGTTTTCTCCTAATCGCTGCAAATAAGACTGTTAACGCGAAAAGAAGAAAAATACATTTAGGATTGGTAGGAGCTGTAAAGTCAGCAATGTAAAATTCAGGAGTCACATAAAAATAGAACTGAAAAATAAAGCAGTCATGTCTCCATAGTCAATGAACTTCTATACTTAGAGAAGAAAAAGGGAGACACTCCACCTTACCACCTCTCCCGATATAAAACGTACTACAGAATCATAATGGAATGGTTCATTTTTTTTGAAGACTGAATATTCACTATAAACTACATAGAATAGACTGATTATGTGGAAAAGGTGAACATATGGTGATAAATCTAACAGATTTCACAAATGGAAAACCATTCTAGTTAAGACTATATGGACAGATCTCTAGAATACACATTTCTAGAGCTATCATATCAAATCCAGATTTACCAAGAAGGATACTGGTGACCCACAAGAATCAGACTAAGATGACAGAGTCAATGAGAATGCTTGTTAGAACGATTTTAGGTATTTTCATATTAAATGGTTCAAGAATATAGTGGTAAATAGTTTGGAAATACAACTTCAAAACTTTCAGGGATTGTTTTGTGGAAGAATTGATGGCACAGCAAATAAAAGGGAAAGTTGTGAATATAATTAAACACAAGAAGCTGAAATAAAAATTAAAATAGCTAAGAACTAAGAAATGTGGATTGTATTATAATGCAATTCTATATTCTACAGGAGGAAAAAATACATCACTCAGTTTCAGTAGATGATATACTATCAAAAGACTGAAGGTCAGAAGATCTTAAAATGAAAACCTAAAAAGGTAGCAATTTATCAAGGCCAGAGCGAACATGCATGAGTTTCTGAGAATTGTAAGGACAAACTAATCCTTAAGAGGAATAAAAAGTAGTAAGATTGATTTCTTTTGAAATGCAAAAGCTTTGGGGGTTTTTTTGTTGTTTTTTAAATATGACTGGAAAACTACTTGCAAAAACAAAATAAATGGATAAAAGAACTAAAAGATCATGGTATTAGAAGCATAGTTTCTGCAAAGGAAACTCAGTCCTCACTGATCTGAGCATCAACAAGTAAGCAACATATTGACATTTATGCTTTTAAATGCATTAGAGCAACTCCTTCATGTTGCTACGAAATAAACTGAAGCATGGTCTCAAGACCTCAGAATCTGTTAATTTTCTACCAGAGATGTTTACCAATAACGAGGACACTATGAAAATTCTGAAAGTCTCATCACACAAACCTTGTTCTAGGCTCACTACCTTTCCTGGTAGAAAAACAGAGAAAAGTAGCACCCTTTGCCAGCTGACCATCACTGAATCTTTCTTGCTCAGAAAGTTATAGCCTGAAGCTGGTTAATTCGGACCAATTAGCATCAAATCATTCGGTTTGGGGCATGATGTCGGAGAATGACTTTTGAACCCAGCTTCAGAATATCTGAATGTCACAGTTCACCTTGAGCTATGACAATTCTGGGTTGTAGTTTAGATAGACAGAGGTCAATGATCTCTTTATGACACGCAGAGAGCAAGTGTCCAGAGAACTGCTTCTGTATCTGCCAGCTACATTCACTCCTGGAGACACTGTTAGGCTGTTTGCAGATACTGGCAAAAGTGAATAGAACTGTTCTCTGTAAGTGTAATACATCCAGTTTTCAGAGTCCATTTAATTTTTCAGTGTCTGATAGTAACCGTAATTACTTCTTTTCCTGGAGAGCCCTCACATTTGGAACCCCATAAAATGCCATTTTGTTATTGCTAATCTTCAAGGCACGCATGGAAATTTTTAGGAGGTTATTAGAAAGAGGAGAGAGAGATATCTTTGCTGTTGGCACTGGCTACATATATTTGAAAGACATATGATCATGTGTCTTTCACTTGTCTTTGCTTAATATAGGTTGATGCTTCAAGTAATGTTGAGTAGAGTTGGGGCTGGATCTAAAAAAATGAGCCTGGCCTTAGCCTGAGTCGTACGTATGATTTATTCTGAACAGGGAGCTTCTGCTTGCTTCTCTGAGCCAGTGTTCGGCGGTTGTGGAAGGGAAGAGCTGGCGAACATGTTTCAGCTGGTGGCTATAATACTGAACAACTAGAAAAATGACACTTGCAGCAAGCATCAATTCACTTAATGAAGAGAGTATATGCTTATCACATGTTCTGCGATCATCATGAAAGCCCCTTGGTCTGAGGATGAGTTTAAGGTGCTGACTATGACCTAATGAAAGTAATAAATAACCTGTGCTGGAGGAGCACCTTTCCCTCTGAGAATGCAGTTGCTTCAGTGCAGCAGAGACATGCCAGAGAAGAATCTCTTAAAAAACAAACTAACAAACAAAACCCACAAGAAAAAAACAAACCAAAAAAGGAAAAAAGGAATTAAGGAACATCTACCAGATTAGATTGATTTCTGTACATGGGACAACCACAGCACCTGATGACCAGCATGCGAAGGGTCAACACGGTATCAAAGATCTGTAATACCGTATTACCATGTTACTGGAAAGTAAGCTCATATTTGAGAATGTGGCTTACTTATTTTGAGACAGAATGCTTGTAAGATCACTGTCTCACATATCTTCTCCAAATTCGTGTATTTACTATTCAAATACTATTCTTTTTTTATTGCTAAAATTCTGAAAATATTGTATCAAAATTTCTTATGCAACAACCATTTTTCCACTGAGCTATGCAAGAGCACACTCAATTGTCTATGCATTCACTTTGAGACTGGTAATACATTAAATGCTATTTCTATAGCATGACCTGACAGTCACTCCATACGAAACAATAAATAACACAATGCTGAAAATACGAGAGAAATGAAAGATAAATCTACTTTTTAAGAGGAGCTACTACTTAACATTTTTAAAGACTTCTTTTGTACTTGAAAGACAATAAGAAAGCCTTTGATTTTCTACATACCATTTACAGAGGTTTAACTATATATCACATAAATGCTTTCAGTTTTTATCCAAATGTGCTGTTAAATTACCCATGTAATTATCCCAAGAGAAATCATTATACTTTTTTATTGATAATTTCATTAACACTTTAGAGGGAAGAATTTGGTTGTATTTAAATTCAGCTGTCACAGTCTTTATTAATACAATTAAAGGGATCATTTCTGTATTATACTGGAGGGTGGATTTTTTTGCAGAAGTGTTTAATTACTGAGTTAAAGCAACAACAGAAAGTTAATGAGCAAGGATATAGGCAATAATCTACGGTCAAACTTGAAACAAAATACACTTCTCCCTGATCCCAAAAGTAAAATCTGTTTTAAAATACACTGCCATTAAAATGAAATTACAACAGTTCTTTCTAAAATGGGTGACATGACATGACAGCTGTATATACTTTAACAAGCCCTCCAATAACAAGCAGTAGCACTACATTGAGTAATCAGATAAAATCTGTTAGAGATATATCTTAAAGACAGGTATATTCAAATACCTGCTTACAGAGCCTTGTAAAGGCAAACCAGATATCACTTTTGATATACCACTATTATAATATCTTATTACTTCAATAAATGCAGCACCATCGCTTCCTTGCCTTTTGCATGCATTACAGTGTTGCTGAGCCAGCAGGCATTATATTTATATACAGTTCCATTGATTCAAATTGAGTAGGACCAAAATAAATTTGCAACTGGCAACCCAGGCATAAAAAAGTGGGGAATATGGACTGCAAATTAAAATTAATTTCTAGATACGAAGTTCAAAACTAAGACAGATGTGCTAAAGAAGGAAACATAAGATCAAAGTACTGTAAAGAAATTCCTCATCCCAGGTGAAGATGGGACTGTTCTCATCTGCTTCAGATATTAAAGAAGAATTTTTATTATCTTGAGCATCCATACTTGGAAAAAGATAGGAATTAGGGAAGATCAAGAATTAGCAAATATAAAAATCCAAGCAAATTCATATTTACTGCTTTTTGACAGAGTAAATTAATTTTTATCTACAGGGAGTTTATCAATTTAAGGACAATCTGGGGGGAAAAAAATTAATGGGGAGGTGTAAGACCTCTGACTAGACTCTTCTTCATTCCAGGAGATCCACACAGTTTAAGGAAGAATGATGTGGAAAAATTGTATGGGGACTTCATTCTTTGGCTTCTTATCATGGTTTTTTCCCATCAGTGCAGGTGAAAAGTCCAGTGCAGGTTGATTAAATAATAAAACCTTCACTTTTAACACTTTACGACTGTCTAAATTGCAGCACATCATAACTGACTCTTTGCTCCAGATAATTTTTGTACTAGAGGACAGGACTGGAAAATCATGAATGGCCATTCATTTATACGCAGAAAGTCCCTGTATTCATTTCTTCTATTACAGCTTTGTGCACATTTTATGTGTACAAAAAATTGTAATATTCAAACTATTTACAATTATCATTGTAATCAAATCTGTGTGTCCATTTAAATGAACTCCTTATTGTATTAAAATGAGCAAAAGATGAAAACAGCATCAGATTTTTGGTTTGCTTCCTAAACTGAACAGTATTCACTGGAAAACAAGTAAGTATTTTTGTTTAAAAAAAGTTAAATCAAGAATGGAAACATGCCAGGGTTTTGTTTTTCAACTCAAACAGAAAGACAAAAGTTTAAGAATGTTTATAGTTGTGTCTAGTTTAACAGTTTCTTGTGTTGGATGTGACTTTCACAGTCTGTTGGCAGTTTGCAGAAAAGCCATCACACCTGTGACTTGGTTGTTGATTAATGAGTCTTTCAATTCATCGCTACCATCTGAAGAAGGGCCATGGCCTTTCTAAGCTTCACTGGTTTATTCGCCTTCAACTGTAGTCCTACCAAGGTATCTTCCATAAAGAAAATCACACCTGGTTAAGGCTAATGAAAACCTCAATATGTCATTTTCTAGACAAGTCAAAAAGCATGTAAAACTAGACAAAAGATGTATTCAAGCAACATGAATGCAGTTTTGTCATAACCTGTCAATCTAAAGACTAACATTAAAAAAAAAGCTTTCTTCAATGACATTTTCCAGTGTCAACTATTAGAATGACAATTCTGAATTCCCTCTTTGCTACATGATGCAGGATGCATAACGGTTTCCCACTCTTCAGAAACAGTAAATTTTCTTGTTAGATCCCAGAAAAAAGTTTACAGGGGAAAAAAACCCACACCAAAACCCAAACAACAAATAAACAGTTTTTCTGGGCCAGATGATCTGTCAGCATCAGACACCCCCAAATCACAGTACCTATGCAGATTTTAAACTGACTACTCACATCACAGTACCTTTTAAAAGCACATGTGGAACTGCCTGGCTCTGCTGTATCTTCAAAACTGTATCATGACTGTAAAACTTTCAAGCCCAGTTTGACTTTGACAACTGGGCCTGGGAAAGAGGCAGTAAGATCTTTGGGACTTGTCACCCCTTATGAAGCAATCAGCTGTTGAACCACGGTGAGCCAGGCAGGACAGAGGAAGTTCATCCAGGAAAACCACGTGACAAAGCCAATAACCCGTGGGGACGCCATCGCTCTGAGACTACAACGGTCTGCCAGCACTGCAACAGCCACCAGCCTTTACTACTTCCTCTGTGCTAGCAAGAGCAAACATTTCAAGGTCAAGAGAAAGCATTCTGTTGTTACCCATCTCCTTCAGAAGAAAATTATGGGCTTACCAGTTCCTAAGAAGACTGTAAGGTAATTCAAATTAGCTAAGCAATCAAATGGAACTAAAGCTGAGCCCCTCCCCTCTGTTGACACCTTGGACTGCGCACATCAACAGTTCCCACAGATCAGCTACTATAAGGCATCTTAAAATTTAGACAAAAAAGCTAAGTTCTACTCTTGGCTTTGCTACAGACTAATTTTGCAGTGTAGAAGAAACCTTAAAGATGACTTCCAGGACCAGATTTTCCATCTGTTCAACTTTGATATTAATACTTCCTCCTCTACCTTACAGGGGATTTGAGTGTCTCAACTCATTACAGCTTGCAAAGAAATTGAGATCCCTGTATGGAAATTGAATTACCGTGGATTACTAGCACTTTGCTTGAAAATACCTTATCTAAAAGAAGCAGAAGGAAGAAACAACGGGTTGGTGGGCATAACAGACTTCTAGCTTGTTGGCTTGTGTCTTGTAGCCTCTTCCTTTGTAGGTATAGCAAGAAAGCCTATAGACGAGACGAGTAGCTAAGCCAGTGTGTACAGTTAGGGCAGTCAGTACTCTGGACAGGCATTAATACACACTCAGAACTTCTGTACACACTTACAATCACTTTTTATCCATTAAGAATAAAAACTTGGATCAGAAAGGTTCAGAAGAGGAAGAAGAGAAGATAAGAAAAGAAACATGATTATCTCCACTTAATCCTTAGTGAGCAACAGGATGCAAGACAGAGTTGAAAGGAAGGCAAATTATTTGCAGATGAAAGGAAGTACCTAGTCTAAAGGAAAGCCAGCCAGGTCATGGGATGCCAATCACCAGGTTAATTAGATAGTGACATAAAATGTTGAAGTGTCACACTTCCAAGTAATGATTTGTGGTTGCAGTATACAAAAATATCTAGTTATGTAGAAAAGATATATACTTTTAAAGAAACCAGTGAAAAGTGAATCCTAACAATATATGCATATATGCATTATTAATGCTAATGCATTGCACTTACTTAGCATTTTTTCCATCAAAACATTAGCAAAGGATATAAAAAAGTGGATAAATGTTACCTAATTATAAATGGGGAAATCACGGTACAGTGAGACATCATTAGAAGAACGGGCTTTAGCTCACAAGCCTATGCTCTAGCCAATAAGCTGTGCTTAATATGCTTTTGAATGCAAAACATGTATCACCAATACTTTTTTTTTTTTACTTTTTCTAGAGGCCAGGTTTGAGCAAAGGAAATAGCATCAAATTAAAATGAAACCTTATTAAAGTAAAGTTATAGTTGTTACTTCAAAGAGAGCTGATCAGCACATACTTCCATATCCTAGGTAGGCAAAGGCCTCATCGTAAAGGACTTAAGTATTAAAAAGGAGCTCACATCAACTAAGGTTAACTGGGATATGGCAGTCCATTCCTTTTTAGCATCTTTTGTTGGAGGCTGTTGTTGGAGAATATTGTTTTATTCATAGGATTCATCAACATGTCTGCAGGAGAGAGAGACTGCTAACAACCAGAAAAGTCTAAAGTATACTGCATATGGGAAGTCTCACCTTTAGCCTCACTTACTTGTGAAATTCCTGCTACAACTGTATACATAATAGTGGCTGCAGTGGCAGTCAAACATGTATGTAATACAGGGTATGCCGTCTTCCCTCTCACTTACTGATCTACATTCTGCCATCAATGCTTTAAAACTGCCAGGCAGGGAACTAAGCCTACCTCTGACAGATCCTTTAAGGTCAGAGTACAGTTTCATTAGCTATGTCAGAAGAGGATAAGCAGATGGAGGATAATCCTCATGTTGACGGATGTGACATACACCTTGTTATTGACCAACTCATTTATGGAAAAGGGTCCCTGCTTATCCAGAAAGGTCAAAATCAGGTTTTCCTCAAAATCCCAGTGGCTTTTTTTTTGGTACATCCAGCACTAGGGTTTAAACCTGACTCTGTGACCAACCAAGAGCAGCGCAATAATGGATTAATACCTTTCACCTGCTTCTTTTGATACTGGAACAATGGCATACTGGGATACTGCCTTTTATAGCCTCCCATGCATTTTAGAAAGCCTGTTCTCACATGCATTGTAAGGGCATCCATTATAATCTCACCTGAGCAGGTGGTGATTACTACAGTATTAATGGGATCCCAGTTCTTCACCAACAACATCATTAATAGTTGACTTGTAGCTGTAACAACAACATGGGTTTCCAGTACCCAGCAATTTGGATACAAAAGGTCTAGGAGCATTGCAGTTTAGAAGAAAGACTGACTAACACATCCAAAAGTACATTAGATATAACAGTGGCATCCTCTGCCATGCAGATATGGTCTCTGTCCCGCCTGGCATCATGCCAGTAACTGCTCTTCCACCATTTGTTTCGTCTACGAACAAAGTTGTTAGAGAACTTCCTACCTTTTAATATCCTAGGTATTTTCACTCATTTCTCAGACTCAGGCTTTTGTGGAGTTAAATAAAAAAATCCTTTCACAGACAACAAAGCACACACAGTTTGCTGACATTCTTTTCAATTTCAAAACTACATAATACATTTTTCCATGTGTTGATAAACTAGATTTTAAAGGAGCACTTTCTGGATATCTAGATAATCAACAACACAATGAATATAAACATTTTCTATAAATAGTTCACCATATGGCTACCATTCTCAACAGATGGTGTCTGTGTATCCACTAGAATATACAAGAGCTATGCAGATTTTGCCCTGCAATCATTCAAAATTCTAAACAAGAATTTTTTACTTAATTTCAGTTTTATTAAGCTTAATCAATGGCAAAATTTTATCACCTAACTCCAGTATGGGGAACAAATGCCACAACTACATCAACAAATCTATTTGCAAAAGGCAAGTAGGCAGCCCTCACCCAACACAGTCAAAAGCATTTACAAAAAAGAGAGACTAGGTACAAGATCAGCTTCCAAGATCAATTTCCACAGCATAGAAGGACCTTCTTAATCTTAGGGCAGCATCCTCCTGCCAAGGACAGTCTTTACCTTCCTAAAAAGCAGTTTCACCTGCAAACAGCCCAGTGGTTTTTCAGGTAGAATGCAGTCTGGGCTATTCTGAGAAAAACTTTTGGCATCTGAAGGACTTGAGAGCTTGTGTGTATTCTGCAGTAAATGCTACTAGAAAGCCTACATATTTTCCCTAGTTTTAGTAGAAAACAAACTTATTAATTTTTTATCGTTTCCTTAAAGCCAACTTATAAACAGTTCCAGGTTTTCTACTCTGCTTTGAGAAGCAGCTGGGCAGTTAGGAGTATTTGTCAAAGGAATACGTGACTGGAAGTAACCCACTTGTTCAATCCTGTTTCAGGTTAAAACTACTTAAGCTCGTATCACTGTGCAAAGACTTTCTGGAAAAGTCTTCTGAGCTACACTGCTTGATCTGTTGGAAATCATCTTCTAATTTCCAGTCTACATGCTTTTTGTGGCAATTCTTAAACACTTGAACAAATATTGGTTTTGATTTATTTAATTTTTCTAATTAAACAAATTTTAATTTGTTACTGTTCCTCACCTGGTCTGTTTATGTAAACCAACATAATCCCCTCTCAGTTACTAATCTGTTACACCTCCTAGTCTTAAGATATTGTACCTCACTGTCACTGGCTTTGCCAGTCATGAATCCCTCTCTGTCTGTTCCTGCAGCTCCCAGCACGCTCCTGCTCGCACGCACACCACCACATTGTTCCGAGCAAATCACTACTTACTGCCCTGGGCTGGCACCTGTGCTCCATGAAAACTCCCTAAGCACAGCAGAGGGAACCCTAGCCACTCCTCCTCTGAAAAGCATATTACTGAAATATTGTAGAATGGCTTCACATGTTCCAAAAATGAGTTGTTTCTCATGATTATAGTGAGTGGTATATAGGTATTCTCTATAGTAATGTGTCCAATGCACCTGAAAGTCCTGTAGAACTGCAGAAGGAAGGTCACATCTCAAAACCCAGAAAAATATTAATATCTTATAACTATGTACAAGATATATTTAACTTATATATCAGTATAAAGGAAAGTACACAAAAGAGAAGGGTAACATATGGTACTGTGCTTTAGGTTTGTGCCTCAGTGTCAACAGCACACCAGCTTTTTGGCTACTGCTTGCACAGCACCAAGGCCTTTTTCCCACAAAAAGTGGGCTGGGGGCATGCAAGAAGCTGGGAAAGCTGACCCAAAATGACCAAAGGGATATTCCTTGGCATATAAACATCAAGCTCAGCAATAAAAGCTGGGGGAATGAGGAAGAAAGGGGAATGTTCAGTTACAATGTCTGCCTTGCCAAGTAACCGCTATGCCTTATGAATCCCTGCCTTCCAGGAAGCAGCTGGACATCTGCCTGCTGATGGGAAATAGTCAATGAATTCCTTATTTTGCTTTGCTTCACTTATTAAACTGCCTTTACTTGAACCTATGAATTTTCTCACTTTTTCTGTTCCAGTTCTCTGCCCCATGCCATTGTGGGGCAGTGGGTGGGTGACCAGCTATATGGACGTGGAGCGGCTGGCCGGGATCAACTCACCACAGTCACTAATGTATTTCCAAATGTGATAATATGCACAAAGACAGTGGCCAGACAGTTAAAAGGAACAGATTATAGTTGATACATTAAACTGCAGAAACAGTTTCCACATGCTGATTTAGCCAAACAATAACAATTTTTCCTTTATGAGCAGGACAGTGATTAAAATTTGAGATACATGTGAATTAAAGAATAACTAAAAGCACATGGTCTTCTTGTTTTAATGCAGGTGTTAGAGGTAAGAAACTCCCATTTGGTACTGAAATATCTAAGGATGTACAAGTGAGTGCCAAGATTTGAAAAAGCAGCCTGTATTCATGTATGTATGCAGGACATTTTTTAAAACTTGAGTAAATCTAAATTAGCTGAATGTTAATGGGCTTATTGCTAAAAGATGTTATTTCAAATATAATTGAAATCTAGGTTTTAATTTCTATTCTTCCAGCTCAAACTAAATGGAAAAAAAAATAAGAAGTAAAACTGGAAAGGAAAAGAAAGGAATCCATCTATATGGATCCTTTTTCCTCCTGTAAGGAAAACTTTGCAGTTTCTAAAGGTATGAACTGTAAATAGGGATGAACATTAAGTCTTCTATGTTACTGCTTACTGTTCAACTTCAACAGGCTTTTCCTGATAGCATTCTATATTTGATAACCTTGAAATAAAACAGCATCATTAACTATCCACATCTTTCATTTGCAAAGTTTCCTAAGCACTTTTACTTTGAGGATCATAGGAGTGTGTGGATTAGATTCACATGCCCACTTGGAGCCAACAATGAGTAGTACACAGCAATTCATTCCCTTTTTAACCAGTCCTAAAAGCCTTTTACTTTCCTAAAAGCCTTTTACTTTCCCCTAACCACCAACCAATTAATTTGCCTACCGCTTGCTGGCTCTGGGACAATGCTCCCATAACCCCCTCCCACCTACCTCAGTCATTAACTAGGTTAGGGGAGCATTTCCCTTGTAAATGAATCCCCTAAGCATTTTTACTTTTTTTTCAACCAAAGAGAGAGCACAGCATACTTACTTTACTTAGTATGTAACAGACACTATTTCTTTTTAAGACTAAAAAAAGGAAATAGACCCCAATATCACCATGAACAGGTAAAGATATTTTTGCCTGCACAGAAGTAGTCGACAAGGGAAAGCTTTAGCATCTGATAAGGAAAAGAGTAATTAACGTATTATGGCACTCCACTTTATGAACTGGATAGTTCTGACTCTTTACTGCCCTTAGTTTTGTTTGACTCTTCTCAGGAGGCAAACAGTAGAAACAGAATGGGTCCACCATACACAGGAGGTCAAAATAATAACAGACGCATTCAGCTTCAGCCCTAACTCCTGAGCACAAGTAAGCCAGAGGTTTATGCAGTCTTAAGAAGGAGCGTGAAGAGTCACCTAAAGACAGGGCTCACTCAAGTCACTGCAAAGCTTACTAGAGTAGCCATGAGACCAGTGAGAATTGGCCTAGCCAGCTGGAAAACACGAGCAGACATTCTTTAGCTATGCTAAAAATTCAGTCACGTAAAGACAAGCTGTGTTGGAGATGTTGGTCGCTATGGCAGACACTGGATTAGCAAACCTACTTAATGATCACAACGTGTTTAAACAATCTGTTGGTCTGTAGAGAAGAGTGGTTTAAATAATAAAGCCATAAGCTAATCATTAATGGCTTGCATAATGTCACTTCTAGAAGAGAATTTCCCTATCATGTAGAAGGGCAATGAATGGAGACATTTTCAAATTAGGAAGGATGAGAACAATTAGGGCACTTAATAATAAAAAAAAGAAAGATGCAACAACAGATGATATGACAAAGGCATTAAATACAGGGAAGGACAGTGAAGGCATATAACACGATTTCTTTCTAAACTCTATGAAGAGATCAAAAGAAAAATGAAATGCATTTCAAGATATCAGAGAAGATGAAATGTCCACAGAAAATGTTCCCTCTGAAATCACAGCAGTCCTCTCTGCTCCCTTTGGCTCATATTGATGACATCAACATGAAGGGAAGTTCAAGACCCAGCTTGAGTCTAGGGCTTCCTGGGAGAATCACTTTTAAAAGAGGAAACGACTTCATTTTTAATGAAGGACAAGTGTTAGCAATCAGCAGGAGAACTATCAAAGAAAAAAAATTAGTACTGAATTGTCTCTGCCGTTTAACATAAAAATGACTTGACTGGTACAGACCAAAAAGTCCGTGGGTCCCATATACTGACTGGTAGTGGGTAGAAGAAGGCATCAAGAGGGGAACAGAACGGCACATTTGCATCAGCTTTATTTTTTGTGCAATTGCATTAAAAATTGGAAAATAACAGTTTGGGTGGGGAAAGAATTAATAATAGCAAAATTAAGAGAGAAAACTAGAAATAGACTGTGTATTTTATATGAAATGAAGGAAGAATTAAATGTTTAATACTAACTGCTAGCAATAAATTGAGAAAAAGGTATAAAACCCCACAAAAACATTTTTGACATGCAAATTCACACACTTTTGAAACTGTAACTCTAAGTTTTTAAATACAGAGACAGTTCAGTTTAAAAGATGAACTATATGACCATATAAGATATCATCAGGAGGATTCAGAATTAAGAAGGGAATGTCAAACTTCTTAGTTTGCAACATGTAAGTTCTATAGTTTTCACAAGGATATGTGGCAAGTATTTTAGAAAAAAATACTTATCTTTTCCACCCATAATTTTACGAATTTTAGAAACTGCTATTTCTGATTTAACAAGTATCAGTTCTGCACTAAATATATGTACTTATAAATAAAGCACTTAAATTTTACAAGTAAAAAAGTGTGAAAATATTAAAATAAGTTCCATTAGTTAAAAACTATTAAGAAAATGCTTTCTATTTCTAGCTACGCTTCTCATGCCCCCAACTGAATTTAAGATTCATTGCAACTTGAGTAAACATCCCCTAAGTCCTGTGCTATACAGCTGAAATTTCCCTGAGCAGTACAGATTTGCAAAAGTTACTGATCTCTTTTTAAAGCACTATTTAAAGTCAACATCAACACATATTCAGGTCTGACACAGAAAGAATGTCTTAGATTCCTCAGAACAGGAATTGAAAACCATCTCTGTATGGATCAAATACATTAGACAATAATATCTCCATTTTAAAATTGCCTATTTAAAAATAAATGTATGATTTATTTTATAAATTTCACCAGTAAAACCTTTGTGTATTGACTATCATAAAGTAAAAAAGACAACAGGGAAGTTCAATTATTTGCCAAAATCCCATTACCTGTGTGTCAGCAGCACCCTGAAGGTCATCTGATTCAGTCCCAAATAACTTGGCAGCAAGTTTGACCAATCCCAGTTCCATTCAGTAATGGTTGACTGTTGATACATGGCAAGAAGCTATTGTTAGTTATTAATCAGTGTTAATATGATCAGTAAATTAAAGCTCCAGCTGTGATATACTAACCAAGAAGGAGGGGGGTCTAGAACAAGGACTCAGACAGATGATATCAATCATGTCCACAGAAGAAGGTTTTTATTCCAATAAGACAGCAATTAATTTATAAATCCATTTGGGGATGTAGCCATTATTTATAAAAAGATAAATCAATTTTTTGAACCGTTATTCTTCCAACTGTTAATGGCATTCTGCCCAACTACTTTGTCTGAGAGCTTGACTCTTTGTTTGAAAAGCAAAATAATTGGCAACTTTTTATGTAACAGCAATTTACATTTTCTGCTGTCAGCAAAAAGTTTGTCATGAAAAACTTGGTGTAGCTGGAATTCAAGATGTAACCTGTATCATAATTAGAGCAATGGTTTACTTCTCTATTGTTTTGTAAGGCATTCCAGTCACCAGATGGTTATTATAAACAGCATTAAGTCTAGACAATATGAACAAATATAACACCATATTGCTTATTAGATAAATAAAAGCAATCCACAATAATGGTGGGCAGACAAAAGACCACACATAACATTCTTATGTTTACGAACCAGTAACTCCTGTTGCACAATACCAATTTTCATTGTCAGTAATGGTCAAGTAGTGACTACAATTCAACATTCTTGGGAGGATGTAATTCAAAAATTATTGCTGTAACGCTAAACCAGCACTTTAGTAGTTTAAAAAAAAGATGAACCAAATCAAAACAATGGAAATAAACCTAAATAAGAAGAGTAAAGTATGTCCTGCAGTGCACGTTTTCTTCTCACAGACAACACTTGGTTCTTCTTGGAGAACAGAATCAGTGCAATCCCTCCCCTTCCTTCCATCGTTATTTTTTATCTCTTCCTTCTTTTAATGTAATTTTCTCCCTAACCATCATCTTTGGCATGCACTTAAACATAATGTAGAAAAACAAACGTGAAACACAGAGTGAGGAAGGAAGACAAGGACTAGCTAAAGAAAGAATAATATAGTATGAAAGTGGAAAGGGAACGAACAAGTAACACTGAAGATCTGATGAACTGAGAGAGCAGTGGGAGAACACCACCACAGGGGAGAAAACAGGCAACTGTTCTATACACTACACTGAATTCAAAATAGATAAATAAATATGGAGGAAGCACTTGTAAAATCAGGAGGGATAAAACCGAGAAGCTAAACAGCCAGTAGCAACAGTAAGTATACCAGATAGAACAGATAGTGATCGGTTCTGTGAAAAGATAAAGGATCAGTTTGAAAAAAAAAGTCACTCCAGGAAAGGAAAATAATTTCTTTTTAGCTTTTTTCTTCACTGATACTGTTGAAGAGTTGCATAGCCTAGACTTAATCTTATTAGACAATAGTGGAGCAGCAGCACTGGCAGAGATTAAGGTGTCAGGACAAATTGATAAAATCAAGTGCAACAAGTTACTAGGACCAGATGGTGATTATTCAAGATTTTTTACAGGAATGTAATAATGAAGTGGCTGAATTGTTAACAGAAATGACACACTTCCTAGAATCAGCTACTGAACTAGAGGGTTGGAAGGTAAGAAATTTACATATCATTAATAAAAATGCTAGAGTTGATCTCAGAATAGTGGTTCAGTGGCCTTTGTTTCAGGAGCAGTAAAATGTGTAGAAATGACGATGAAGTATTTTGCTAAATCTGATATGATAGGGACAAATTAGCAAAACTTCAGAAGAGTAAACCACCCTGATGTCCTGCAATTTTTACATACACCAACAAACAATACATGGAATGTTTACTACAAATTATCATTCAGTAAGCTTTTGAAACAATTTATTTTAAGAAATCCTTTACTGAGGAAGCTAAGAGTATGTCTATACTGTGTAGCACAGACATGCTCTTACATTGTTATATATTATGGTTTTTTTTATTATAAAATGTTTTATAGTGTAGTGTAACGCAAACATTCTCTGTTTAGAGCTGAACCAGCTCTCTGGGCTCACAAGCAGTATTGCCATGCCCATTCCAATTGGCCCTTCTGAAAGAAAAGTTTTTAAAAGCAATACACAATTAACTCACTGACAAAATACATTGTGAAACCAGTAGTTTCTTGGGACTTAGAATTTATAAAAAGAATAAAATGTTAGCCAATGCATTAAATACACATCTAGTTACAATAGGTTTAAAGAAAATCAAGAAATTAATCATGGATTATATACTCCTAAGCTTCATGGCAGTTGCCAAACAGTAAGAAATAGGTTTAAGAAGAAATATATCCTTTGAGAAGAATAACTGTTCCCTGCTAGCGCTCTGGCATCTTCTTCAGGCACTGGTAATATTCTTCACAGGAGACCAGACACTGAGCTATGCTGACCACTGTTTTATAAACAGACAGTCCTTCACCACTAAATAAATGTACAATTGTATGGTAAAGTGAACTAAATTATTTAATATTATTAAGCTCAGGAAATAAGTCTGTCATTATCAACAACAGGGTTGGCATATGGTACTTTAAGGTCCATGATCTGCTCTTTTTTTCTTTTAAGATACTTTTCCATATTCAGGTAATAGACCTTATGCCAAAAGTTTACAAAATCCAAAGCAATTTAATACGAACTATTCCTTGTCATCTGTTGATTAATAGAGCACTGCAAACCTGTCATGTAGCAGAAGAATTCTGCCCTGAGTTGTCAGTACTTGAAGGTCTTATTCTATCTCACTATTAATGAATCGAGAATTGATGCATGGTAAACTATCTTCTGCATTTCAAATTGGAGTAAGTGATTCTTTAGCCCCCTAAATTATATCAGTTTAAGATACACATAAGGGAACTAGTGGAAGAAAACAAAGACACTTTTAAGTATGTTCCTTTGGATTGAGAAGCCTTGTGATATTGCAGTAATCTCCTTTTTTCGAGATATTAACACCTTTACTGCAACAGGATAATGATTAAGTATTCATTAAACAAGTAAGGAAAAAACCCACAACCCAAACCAGATATATTTACAGCAATACAACTGATGAAACAGCCCCAAATCCTCAAAACTGGGAAAGAAGACTACACTATTTAAAAGCAGGGCTGTGCTGGAAAAGGATGTCTTTCTACCACAAGTCTGTAAAGTGAATTTCATACCCACTGTAATACCATAGTTCCATTGTTTTTTATAACATTTGCGATTGAGGGGTAGAATCAAAACTGTAGATAATGGATTAGGGAAGACTTGAGAAACAATGATGTAAGATTTTTGTAAAGTGTTTAAGCAGTATTAGAAACTACACACCATTTTGTGTAATGAATTGGTCACATGGCACTCTGGCAGACATTTAGGCAAGAAGATTTGTTTTCTTTAACGGTTACATTATCACAAAACTACTTTCTATAAGTAAATTATAACCCTTTACATATCACTAATATAGCTTAATGAAAAACAGAAATGGATGCTTGCTTTTTTTGTTGTTGTTTCTTTCACTGTTCTTCTAAATCTCTGTGTTTCCAAAGCAGCCTTTCCTTTACTGTTCAACTTTTCTGTAAAAGACTCATCAGAAAGATTCTAAATGTGCACTTGGAGTTTCACCGTGACTTTTCAAAGGACTATGACTATCCCTATGTACCATTACACAGATGTAATAAATGTCCTTGCTACTAATGGGCTTTCCTTCTAAGTAAAGGCAAATTGCTCTTACATGCAATAATTCTTATAAAAGAACAGGACAATAATGGCTTTTTGAAGACTTGTTATTGTAGAGGGTGCCATCATTAGATTCCTGAGTAAAAATATTCCTTTACATTTCATCGAATGCAAACACACACGTAATTAATTCCATTTTCATTATTTCAGTCTCTGTCATTATCATGATCACAAGATTGACAAGTAAGTAACCAACATTTCAGATTTTCACGAACCTGATTGAACACTTTTGCACAAGATTGTCTGTACACCTGGAAAGGGTTGAACACAGGCTGTTCTTCTCTGCCCTTCAGTGTCAAAGGCAGGCACTGACTGGAGGCAACAGTATCTTCAGAGGAATTCTCACAAGACAGCTGCTCTTTCAAATATTCCTTTTAGAAGAAAGAACAACGACAAAACAGTATATGCCACTTAGTTTTGTAAGTAAAATTTACCTAGATTTCAAACATAACTTTACAGTGTGCTTCATAGAAGTTCCTTACATTAAAGGAGGTAATAAATAAGTAATCTTTTACAAAAAAGAAACCGTTTTGAGAGTAACACCATTTTACAACAAAGAATAAATAATGTCCATGAACATCCATCCAACTGAAGTAAATCAGAACAATCTAAGTTTTGAAATTGTCATCAAATTATGTGTATCAGATCTCATTATATATATATACATATGTTAGGCATCTGTGGAAGTGAAAAATAAATATTTTCTATGAGTTGTGCTAATGTAGAGATGGCTGTTACATGATTTATTTTACATGATAAAATGCGAATATTTAAAGTTATTTTTTGGACAGACTGAATAGTTACTACACGACTATGAATTGTTTGATGAACATGTTCAAACCAGTTATTTAAACACAGGAAATAGATACTCTCCCACTCTTCAAAGACATTTTTAATTCTTTAAGCATTCAAAGACTAGAAGTCATTTATGATTTACATGGCAATTTTAGAAACTATACTGTAACAGATGCATGATTATTTTGGCCACAATCTTCTCTGTTTTCACTTCTTAAACTACTATGTAAATAAATCATCATTGCATGCCAATAAAGTGTTTTGATTAAATAGAACCATTTTACCAAGAGCTAGATAATGAAACACTTACAGATCTATTTGCTGAAAGGACTACTGTGATTAAACGCTTTATTGTTATTAAAATGAAGTCCATAAAGATAGGATTGCCATAACATTGAGCAAGTACTCAAGGTGAGTCTTCATAAGATGGGTGGGTGCAAATGTTCCTCTTTGCAGTACTACTGAGATGATAAAAAATTTCAGCTGCAGGTGAAGGAACACATAAACTACCTGCCAAGGCACCCTGTGCTCCTCCCTGGGTCTCTCTAAAACAATAGTTTCACCATCAGTTTTAACTGATCCAGCTGCGGTCTCTGGCCTGAAAAGCGCAAGTTTCCTCCCAGGTCACATAGACTGTCTCTGTTTCTCCCTTGTGGTGGCACCAGCATACGTTGTGAAATCAGCCAGAAAAAAGCAAAGGTTTCAGCCAGATAAACAAGCTGCATGACTTCTAGTACTAATGCAAAGGGGGACCTAAGAGTAGGACAGCACAAGGGCAAGGGACAGAGCAGGACTGTCTCTCTCTGCTGGTTGCAGCCAGTTGTCAGGGCTCCCTAAGAAAATCACAAAAACATCTAAGTGTATTTAAAAAATAAATAAAATAAAACTCAGAGCTTTTTTGGTTTAAGACGACATCATAACCCAGCTGTGAAAACACGCCCCAAGTCTCTTACCTATATATTCTCAGCCTACAAAAATGTTTGGGTTTTTTTCCCATTCATTCATGACTTCATGCCATAACAAAGATTTTCAAGTCATGGTGAAGGGGGTTATTTAAAAGCTATTTCTATACATTTACCAATTTTTCATAAATGTACGTAACTGCCTTCCATGCATGCATTTCCATATAAATCCGTAGGCAGCTCTGAAGTAACCCAGCCCCTGGGTGTCACAAAGCCAGCAGAAGCAGGTTCTGTTCATATTTTTAGTAGAGATACTGGCAATCGCTGTCCGTGCTGGCCAGGGTTTGAACATTTCAAATGATACCAGCTCACCTCCCAGCACAGGTGTTTTCCTGTCTTTGGAATACCGTGGATTTATGTTTTGACAAAGACATTTATTCAACAATGGTAAACGCATTACTTTAAGAACTCCTTTGGTACAGTACGTATTGCAGACCCTGGAAGGGTCATGTTTCAAAAATGTGAAATAGAAACAAAATCAGATTTGTAAATACATGAGCTATGTCCTCACTGTAATTGACGGGCATGAAACCAAGTAGACAGAACACTATTGAGCTGGACAGCTCAGGACAGCTGGTTTCTCTTTGGTAGCCATTAGTCAAAAATGCTTTTTAAAATAATTATTCTTTTTGATAAATACATGAAGGACTGTAGTCTGTTTGGAGTACTACAGTACCTCTTACAGACCTTCATAACATCATAGCTCCATTTCCAAATACAGTGTCTAACAATCTATATCCCCTTTCATCTGCTTTTCTAAGGAAAAGTATTGAGAACCACAACTTTCCATCTCATCATCTTGTTCTCTACTCACACAAAATTATTAAGTGGTGTAGCATAAAGATCTCCAAACTAATTTTAAGAAGGCAATCCCTTGATAGTCCAAGGAGCCTCCAAACAGAAGGATGGACCTTTGAGCAGACAATAAAGTCTGTTTCTTGGTAGCCAAGCACATTAAACATAATCTAACTTCTGAAAAATAATATTGAAAGGTGCAGTATCATAATGCCATGCTAAGCATTGAAATGTTTTGTAACCGTTTCAAAGGCAATTTGAAGTAACATGATTTGAAGTCCTTCTTCAAGTCAAGCCAGTCAGGATTTTTTTTCTTCTTTTTTTTTAAAAAAAACAAGACAGTTTTTTCCACTGAGAAATGTTCTATATTTAACAAAGCTTTTACTAGCTGCAGAAAGTCAAGGAGAGACACCTGGGATGTGGAAAGTCAGGCTAAAGTCCCTCTTCCACCTAATTCTCCCAGCCTCTCACCTCCTATTGGAGCTGCTCCACTTTGTATAAATAACCAAATACTCACAGGAGCCCTATCTTGGATCAGGGTCTCCAGAACCCAATCTGGGCATTCTACCCCTTCAGCTAGAGTATGATTCTATTTTTGACCCTAGAAGTTACAGAATGGATTTTTACAGCAATTTCTACAAGGCGAAACAACTCCACCAGGGGAAAAGGACGGAGTTCCATGCTGGTAGCTAATGGTCTAGCGGTTTAGGGAGTTAGTTCAGATGTGGGAGATGCAGATTCAATTCCCTGGTCTGAACCAGGCAGAATAAAGATTCGAGCCTGCATATCCTGTCCCCTAGGTGACTGCCCTAACTACTGGATTCTGTGCTATTTTTGGAGATCTTGCTCATCATCTTTTCCTCACTCCGTTGTACATAGAGAGTAATCTTGAATGTGCTCCAGGTGAAAAGGTTTTGTTTGACTGTATTACAGTAATAATTTCCACATCACTTCCTGAGCCATTTAATTGTTTGAGGTAAAACTTGAACAGATTCTGTACTTTATTAATATTAGGTTGCCATCTTTATGTATATGCTTACATTGCTTCTAAAGCTTCCAGATGAAGATGCATAAAAGTTGCTTTTAAGCCTATACTTAGGAACTAAACAGTTCATCTGATTTTCAGTGTCAGTACTGAGCTGTTCCCTGTTGCTTTCGTACAGACATAGCTGCCTCATTGGGGTTTTTTTTTTTTTTGCTATCATTTTTTTTTTTAAGAAAAACCTTGGCTATGCCTATATTTGCATTATTTTGCATTTTATTATAAACACTTCTGTATGCTTGCAATGATCTTAACAGCACCTGCTTATGCATTCAAGGAATAGTAATTTAGTAATTAAAGCTAATAAACAGGACTTTCTTAATTAAGCTGTGTAGATCTGTGTTACCATACAATTTAAGCAAACCTGTGTTTATTTCAGCGTATAAAATCTGAATGCTTTTGGTAACTTGGGGCAATTTAGTACAGCCTTAGAAATAATGAGATAATTCTTTTACATTGCCCAAATTCCATGTGCAACAAACAAAACTGAATTTGTTTACTGTAATTTCAAAAGCATTTTAACTGAGTTATCTGGATTAAGTAAGGTTTTCATGTGGCTGCATTTACTACCTCAGTACAGCCATAGGGTTTGTTTGTGGCTGTTTTTTGTTTTTTTTTAAATCAAGAGAATTGATTTACCACATTTAATTTTACTTCCTGTAACACTCAATTTTTCAATTGCTGATTTTTTATAATTGTTTTTTTACTGCACTCAAACTCCTAAAATGTATCTATCGTCTACAATATGAATCTGAAGGAGGTTTATGAGCCATAGTACTGTTTAAGTACATAAATAAAATCCACATTGTTTCCCATAAAGTAATCTTTTCTGTACAAATGCAGAAAAGCCTATACTGAATGGATTCTATTACAATACAATATAGGATTTCATATTGACTTTAAGAAGCATTATCACCTCCTTGACTAACCCTTAGCTGCCAGCAGACGCTGCCTCAGGCCAGTACACACCTAATTGCTCGGTAAAAAGGCCGTTTCCCTACCTCATTGAGCCGGATGATGTGATAAATTTGCCTCAGGTACTCGCTGCCACCTGGTTTGTGGCAGATATCCAGGACCATCATGTTTATTTTCTGCTCAGTGAATCCAAGTGCAATACCTCCTTCCTCTAACGTTGCACCTTCTCCTGTGACTGAGGCACTAGAATACAGAAAAGATGCAAATATTCTTAAGTTAAATTTCTAAAAATCAAAGTATTAACACAAATTCAGCTAAAACTACACGTTACAAAATCTTACAAAGATTTGGCTTGCACAAAAGAAATGTTTCCGTAGATATATCTCATAAGCCTTTACAGAAATATATGATAAATGATAAGCAAAATTTTTTTATTATACACATTTTAATTGTTTTAAACTGAAAGATGAAAACATAAATCATTCTTTACTCTAAGGACATACAAGCAGCATGCATTTTTAAAAATTTTCTTTTCCACTAGAGAAGTACCTTTGCTACTAGAAATGACATTTGCATTTGATATTTTTACATTTTCCTTTGCCTGTGGCTGCACATATTAAAGCCTAATTAACATGTCAGAAAGGTAGCCATTTCTCTAAGTATAGGTTAGAAGTTTTAAACCGAAGTCTTTTTCTTCCCACTGGTATGGTGGTAACCATTTCAAAGGTACCTATTTGCCACTTGTTGCGCCTTTTGCCCTGTACTGTTCCTTGTTTTTCTTCTTAAAAGCATTTGTGTGAAATGGCTAAAAAAAGTATCTGAAGGTGACTGCCCCAAACGCCTTGAAAAACATGCACTGAGAACTCTGAACATTGTCAGACTGCTCTCTCTGCATACCAACGTAAGTCACCGGTTTAGTATTGCACATTGACAAAGCCTTAAAAAAAGAAGTGCTACAATGAATTATTTTCCTCAGATATTAGAGCTGCAACAGAGATATATGCTGGCACCTTGACACACAGATGTGTCAAGAACTCGAGAGACCAACAAGAACATGCTTTCTCTATTCTACAGTCATTACTGGATTGATTTAAAATCTCTCAAAGAAGCATGCTGAATTATTAAAAACAAATAAATAAAATTAATTTTTTAGAAGTAAAATCAAAAAACTCCCAAAATACTTTGGTATAGTCGGCTGTAAGTTGCAGTTTACTGTTGAAAGTGTGCCATGATTACAAAGTCAGTTCTGCTGAAAGTTGCTGTTTGACCTGCAGGCTCACTTAAATGCTACACAGCTGCTGGACATTAAAGCCGATACTGCTTCCACATGCAGCTTCAGAACGTCCCACAGAGCAAATAGCTTCAAAATACAAACTATAATTTTGTTCTTTGCTGAATGGAAGTAAGTGATACTCTGTTATTATGGTGTATTTTACAGAAAAGCCTCAAAGAAATTGATCTTTAAAATCAAAGCACACTTAAGGCCGATTGTTCCACGCCACATATAGATACAACCTGAATTTCTTGTCAAACTTCTTAGCGACTGACATTGAAAAAGTTGAGGACCTCTGACAAAGGAGTTTATCAGTGTCAGTGCCCAAATTGTATCCTTTCCTGTCCGTCACTGTGCAGGTGAAGCAGATGATTGGATTCAGTCAGTGCAATGATTAATGAGTTCCTCTCTGGATTTGGGACTGCCTATCAATCATGTCATTAGGAAGAATGTGCCCTGAAAGAGGCAGACCTCAGCCAAGGAATAACTGCATTCATCTTAATCTGGATATGCACCCAGCCAGCCAAGTCAGGGTCACCATGATGAAAAACAATAATCTTCAACTCAACAAATTACTTTGCAAAGACAGACGTTTCTTTTCTTCTCGGGATGCATGCTCTTCAGAATCCAACGCAACTGTTTACAGCTCTGGTGCTACCACAAAGTGAAGGTTATTTTAATAAATAGCAATGCTTTCAGGCAGTACATGAGGCTGGCAATGCCTACAACTGTCACTTCCTGAACCTTTCACTGAAGATTTTTTTTTTTTTATTTTCCTAAAAACTAAGTTGAATTTCTGTGCCACAATGGAAGAACCTATGTAGCTAGCAGTCCTGATAACAATAATGTGACACAAAATCAAGCATGACTTTTGCTTATGAAAATCCAGTGCACTTCAAAGATGTTTCCACAACTGGGTAGGTGAATCCCAAACAAATTTTTGAGATTTATGGTTTTTATTTTCTTCTGCATATTGTATCTATTAAAAGTCTATAAACATTTATGAATATGAATATATACATATATAAACGCACGTGCATACAGTTACCCACAGAAATCCTTTAATTATGAAAAGGTTTTTAATTATGAAAAGGTTATGAAAACAAAATTTTACACTAACTTAGATTTTCAAGTATAATCATTCCTATTTCAAACAAATCACGTAAACATCACAAGTCTCCTCTTGAATGATCTGCTTTTAGTTTAGTGATTATGTGACCGCTACTCAACTGATATTTGAATTTCACCTTTAATTTATTAGTCTTATAATTTGCATTTGTAGTATTTTATCTCTACATTGAGTATGTCAGCTATTTATTAACTAGCTCATTTTTTCCCCCAGAAACTGACTCATGATATTTGAATATAAAATGGAAAAATAACATCTATGCTAGACTTTTGTTGCAGAAATCCTACTGAAGTCAGGGGACTTCGCTTGATAGCTGCATCATATAGGTACTCCCTTGGAGACCAGGTAATGCATTCTTCAGTTTCTTAAGCTTAAAATTAGGGGCCCTAGTTGCAAACGAGTTCTCACTTCGGTTGACACTGCACACGTACAGAAAACATTTTCCCACATTCATTTCCTGCAGTCTGATACCTGATGGATAATACAGCATTTTTGTGGTATGCTAGAAAGAATATAGAGTAGCATATTAATCTAAAATTCACAGCTTTGGAAGTGCAAATACTGAAGTTTTAGTTTTTAGAGGTTATCCACAATACTGTCTCACCTTGCAGTTCTATTTTTTTAAGAAATACCTAGTCTCTCAGTGACATTAGAAATTGTATTATGGAACCATTATGTTAAGTATCAATTTACACATTATCATTAAGGGGTTTTTATTCTATGACTCTTTCAGTCACTGGCATCTGGCTTCAATCTTTTAATCACTGGATTAGAGCTTGTAAATTAGTATTAAATGGAAATGTAAAGATTACAAAGGTCAATGTCAATGAGCATTTGTGTGACACTATTACTGCTTAGTGCTGCTCATGGTAACTGACTACTCGCAGAAACAGGATACTGTCCCTTAAAGCACTGCATGAGATCCTGTTCACTGGTATCAGTGACTTTGACCTACAACCACTATATCCTTTGTTTATATGGACAGTTACTGTCAGGATAGCAACGACTGCAACCTTCAAGAATAATCATTAAGAAAAAAAAAAAAAGAAGCAATCTTACTCAATAAATTTGTTGACTGCTGAAAGTAAATCATGTAACTCCAATAAATCTAATATTGGAAAGCCAATGAATAGTATTTTTACAGAACCGTACACGACTTCAGCATTACAACAGATTGGACTAGGAACGCACTGACACGTATACAACTCCTTAAAAAATCATTATAAGGACTTAAAACACTTGGACCTTAATGTCAGATCTGCAGGGAAGGTTGGTATTTCCTCAGAAAGGCACAGCAGGGTACTCTCCCTGTCCTGTTTTGATACATCCTACTTGCCTTCAGGGTTGTTACGATTTAAAACAAAGTATGCTTACTTTTTAATCACAGATGAACACTGAAAGCTTTTCATAGTCCCTCCTAATTTAATCACCATAGCAAAATTAATTTGTAAATATATTGTGGTCCCTTCTAGCCAGTGTATCAGTCCACACTCTGAAAGATACACCAGCTAAATTGTCCACGTTTTTGGACGATCATGAAAATATCTAAGTACCATGAAGACACTGTTCCAATGAAACAATCATGTTTCAGCAATACAATTAAGTTGCAAAAACAGGCTATAAAGCCATCGATATTAAAGAACTAATACATTTCACAGAAGATCACTGTTCACCCATTTTTTAAAAATTGAACAATAGCCATAAACGTGCCAATAATCCAGTAAAATAAAGAGCAAACAACAGCATCTGAAAACTACCACATTCTTACCAGTCTGTGCTCAATTTTCTTGCCTTCAGCAATTGGCTTTCAATCCAGTTTGGTCTTTGCTGTTCTATGCTTTGTATAACCTTCTGGGTTACTTGCTTAGGACCACTTTTCTGTTTTCCCATAATACTTTCTAAGCACACACGAACTAAACTGAGTTTTTCTTTGCTCCATCTGTCAAGTGTTGCACCTGTTAAAAGTTCTGCAGTATTTCCATCCTCAAATATCCGACATATAATTACAATCAAGTTCCAGACAAGCAGACCAGCTTTCTTCAATTCAGCAAAGTTTCTTGACATTTTTCTCTCAGCCAGAAAAAAGAAGTACTTAATTGGGGGAGGCAAACATGCAATCACTGTAGGTAACTTGCTGATTACAATAGATACTGCCTGAGCTGCAAGCCTTGTGAAGCCTTAAAAAAAGAAAGAAAAGAAGATATGATTAACATTAACATTCTCGTTCTATCACTGCATGCTTCTGAATGTTGTATGATAATTTCTAACTTTCTTTTGTACTGAAAATGGGTAAAAAGCTCAAGTACTCAACACTGTAGCTTGACTTCTATTGTGCTTCCTCCACATAAATCCCACAAAATCTAAACAATAACATGAATTAAAAACAGAGAACCTAGAAAATTTAGAATTCAGACTGTGATTCTCTTAACAATTAGTCCTGCTGTGCACAGTTATTACATGCTAAATGAAAAAGGCAACTTAATGGCTAAAAAGTTTTCTACAAAATTTTAGGGTAATATTTTTTCAACTTCATGAGTGGAACATTGCACCAAGTGTCTCAGGATATTAGATACCTTCATAATTTTTAATTTTGTATCAATCCCTTTCTATGTTCAAACCTGCAAAACTTCAGTTTATCAACTTTCATATAAGTACGCACGCTATATAACACTGTATTTTAAACATTCCAGATATTAAAAGTAGCTGGAGTAGTAACTACAGAAAATATCCTGCTCAAAGCCCAAGACATATCTAACATGGAAAAATGCATGAAAAGGTGATCCTGGAGCAGAGTCAAAATCTAAAAAAACCCCACTGAAACAAAACCCAAACAAACCAAGAAAACCCCTGACTCATTGCAGGGGTATTCTCAACTTGTTTGGAAGAAAAAATAAAATAAAAAGCAAGCCAGGTCTCTTCTAGGTGTCACACAGCCAATTTCATTTGTCACTAAATCTGAGCCTTACCTCTCAGCTTGCACATCAGTTCAGGCTTAGCAATAGCCTAAAAAAGCCATACAAGTGCTAGATTACAGTGAGATTGCAGCGAGATTGCAGTGAGCACACTGCTGCATAAATGTGCCTCAACATGCAGAAGAGAAGATACATGGCAAGAATGGATTCATGCCATGGCTTGCCCACAATCCACCTATTCAAAACTTCATGCCAGAATATACTACAGTGATACTACTGTATTGAAAATAATCAGGTAATACTTTGTGGCAATAAATTTATGGTGAAATGTTTCCACAAGTTAGCCTTTTGAAATGACAGATGCTTTAGACACTGTAGGCTATGAATGTATATACCAGAAATTAACTTTACATGTAATCACCTTCAAAACATACCCTATTATGTATATTATTTCTCTTTATTCAACAACAAAGCAGTAGCATATTTCACAACACTTTCAGTGCTATTCAAACATCAGTTGTTGGGATGTAAAGTTGGGATGAATAAATTGTAATCATTTCAGTCAGAATTGCGCATCTAAGTCTAAACAGTCCTGACTAAAAAGATGACTAAGGAAGAACTGGTTACAGCCATTACGACAAGAGCATAGGCACCATGCTCTGCTCTGCCTTTAATCCCACCTTAATACTGCCAGGTGCTAAAGATATATTCAGTACTACTACTAGTATTAGCATCAGTACTATTACTAGCATCAGTACTAGAATGCTGATTATTTTGAAAAGTTTACGTATTCATGGGCATAAGTCTCAAGAAAGAATAACTGAATTTTAACGCCAAGTACTTAAAAAAAACCCACACACAATGTTTGGAAATTGATCTGTTCGTGGTCAAACTGCAACACTCACAAACCGTAACTGCTCAATTCTGTTATGTACTCATTAAAGTGGTAATGACCTCTTGTGACAAATTTATAAAACAGAATAAATTTCACCCACATTTCCCAGATTCTTTTCTCTTCATTTCCCGAGGAGTGTAATTCCATTCCTTTGGAACTGTTTTCAGTAAACTTTCAGGAACTATTTGCTTGTGCTGGTATGTTCCGTAGTTTTCTGTTGCCTCCCATGAATGCATCAAAGAAATTATCTGCTTCACTATACCCTTGACTGAATTAATCAAAGTCAACTTCAAGCATCTGATAACCTCTGGCTCCGGCTCACCACAACTGGAAACTTCAGAAGGAAGAGTTATTAAATATTCAGTACGTGTAGTAATTTGTGTAAATCTGTTTCAGAAAGAAGTGTTTCAGAATTCTTATGGAAAGAAAAGTAACGATGTTATGATTCATAATAACATAGACTTATTACTCTGTTACAAATTAAAGAAAGGCATATAAAGCAAAACAATGTAGCATCTTGTGCCATCTTAATATAGTACTGACAAAAATACAATGTAATTTATTTCTTTCATCCTCATTTCTCCATCAATATGTTTCTAAAAAGTTAATTTAAGCTGATTGATGTCTTCCTTTTTATATGGAATACATTAAATTACATGTTAGACATCAATGAAGCAAAGAGATATACCTATTTTTTTCTACGTCCTTCCTTGTATTGATAGTACTAATGAACTTCTATTTGTTAGATACCCCAACCTTTACGCTAGAGCACAGCAGAGAAAGAAAAGCTATTTTGGAAGCAAAAATGCATAGAAATTATAGTCATCAACAGGGAGACAGCTTGTTATCAGAGATTGCATGTTGAAAATGGACCATCCTGAATACAGTTATTGACATTACAAAAAGTATCAATCTTCTCCGCATTCTTAATACCACAGAGAATTGCAGTTTCTCCATCACCACAGAGTAGCAGTTCTCAGGCAGAGTGATGCAGGACTCGTCCAAGATGTCTTTTGACATGTTAGGTCCTTTGCTCATATGTCTGTACTTTCTGCTGATCTAAGTTTTAGTCTTCTCTGCATGACCTTTCTGGACGTTTCCATGCAACATTTCTGTATTTTTCTTCCTCTCAGACTTTACTTTTTGCAATCCCATTTTTCCCTGAGGAATACCTGAGAACTTTTACCACCAGTGTTTTCAACTTCATGATGTTCATAATTCTGTTTCCCCTCTTACATATCCCATTTTCTTCTTTTTCTTTTGAGCTTTCCTGCATTTCAGCCATCATTTGCAAGATCACCCTTCTAAACTCACCTCTCTTTTCTGGTTGAACACTGCTTTTCCCTGGGGGCAGAGTTAGTTGGTCTAATTGTGAGGGCAGCTCTCCCTCCGCTTGGAAAATCAGGAGCCCGTCTGCCTCTTGCCAGCAGAGCCTATATGCCCATCAGACTATATCTCCCTCAACAGGAGTCCTTCCTTTTCTTTTACCACTCTCCTTTAATTGTTTCTTAGTTTTCAATTGTGGCAAAGGTCTGGATCTATTACGTGCACAGAAACAAAGAACCTGTATTGGTAGAGAGCTACAGAAACCATCTGCTGCCAGCCTGCTGGTAAGACAGATGCTTAAGGAAAGCAGACTCGGTTGACCACACTGCTCCATAACCTCTGCTTTCTTCTAAATTTTCACCAGTCCTGCCATGAACTTGCTCAAAACACTTCGATCACATATAATTTTAAAGTAAGCTACCATAATTTCATCTGATTTAAAACTGATATGCTCTACGTGTCTGAAAACTGACAATGTTTAACATCAGATTTTAAATACTTATTAACAAATTAAATACCTGTCATATTGTATAAGCACTTCCACAACTGCTCTTTTTCCATGTATGACTCAAAAGCAATGCCAAGAGATTTGGGTGATAAAGTGCAGTAAGACAGTACCATGAAGATTGTTTCGATCAGAGTAGGCTCTTTGTTATTTATTTGCTCTAAGAGAGAACTTTGTTCATCACGACTCAGTACTTCATTTCCTTCAAAATAAAAAAAAAAGGTTACAATAATTTCCAAGTAATTCAAGTTCACAGTAATAAACAGTATTAATCAAACTGCAAACTGTATCTGAGTAATATTTCAAACAACAGTAATACAGATACTGAAATCTGATTTTCATTTGCATAATGACATTTCACTGTCCTCCTGAATTATATGTAGCCGTTAAAAAAAAGACTCATACATGTTTACAAACTATGGAATATGCCTACTTAATTAAAAATGCACACAATATATAATGGACATTTGATTATTTACTAAATAGTGATCTAAAGTAAATTGTACCACTTCTGTAGAATCACAGTCAAAAAGTTATTACTGCTTAAATCCTCTTACCAATGTATTAGTCACGTGAAATAACAGAACTCTAGTTATATAAAATAAAGCAAAGTAGCAGCTGCATACTGCCCAAAATGTGTTTGCTTCGTTTTTCAGAAGATGAAATGAAGAAATCAGTCCTGCAAAACAAAACCTCAGCCCTGCTAAGATACAGATAATTGTGTCTTTACAGACAACTAGTGAATTTCATAGAGTTGTGAGGTAACAGCTTACCTAACATGTATTTCTAAATGTTTTTTATAACCATTGTAAAACATTCTCCCAGCCAAAAGATAGTGATGTGGCTAAACCTCTTCGAACCAATGCAACTCAGTGGCTTTGACTTGTGCTAACGTCAAAGGCCACAGTTTCCTACCTAGCTGTGGAATATGGTTTTGATGTGAACAGCCATAACATATGACCACAGCCAGAGCCAATTAAACACTTCTAATTTAAGTTTCTAGTTTGCAAAACGGGAAGTTTCTATACAACTGATACAGATAAAATTATGCTTGAAAATGTCCTTGTTTTATGTCAGTCTGGCTGCCCTTATCTTCACAATCTGTGCAGGAGAAAGACAGGAGAGACTAAATTTCTAGGGTGCCTTTTTTGAGTGGTTCAAACAGTCTCCAAAATCCACCACAGTGGAAAACTGCTGTTTTCTACCCAGCTCTGAATGACTTCAGAATGTTGTAAAACTAAAAAATATCATTTTACTCTCCTCTGAATTGCTAAAATCGATTCCACACATTCTTGTAAACCACTCAGTCTGGGCAGCCCATAGGATGTAGAAAGCTGAAAAACAAGACCAGTGATTTCACAACCAACAAGCTCTGCGTTTTTCTCCCGAAGGAAGAATGCAGATCACCAAATCACAGCATGGTGGGGGTTGGAGGGGACCTCTGGAGACCACCTAGGCCAAGCCTCTGCTCAGGCAGGCTCTCCTAGAGCAGGTCACACAGAGTTGCCTCCAGGTGTGTTTCAAGTGTCTCCAGAGAAGGAGACGCCACAGCCCCTCTGGGCAGCATCTTCCACTGCTCGGTCACCCTCAAAGGAAAGAAGTCCTTCTCAAAGGAAAGAAGTCCTTCCACGGATTCAGATGGACTTTCCCGTGATGCAGTTTGTGCCCGTTGCCCTTCGTCCTGCCGCTGGGCGCTACTGAAAGGGGCCTGGCCCCCTCCTCTTGACACTTGCCCTCAAGTGATTTGCAGACGTTGACAAGATGCCCTCCCAGCCTTCTCCTCTCCAGGCTAAACCAGCCCAGCTCTCCCAGCCTTTCCTCAGCAGGCGGGTGCTCCAGCCCCCTCATCGCCTCTGCAGCCCTCCGCTGGGCCCTCTCCAGTGGCTCCCTGTCCCCCTTGAACTGGGAAGCCCAGCACGGACACAGCACTCCAGATGCGGCCTCAGCAGGGCAGAGCAGAGCAGGAGGATCACCCTGCAACCACAGCCCTACAACCACACACAGATCTCTAAATCTTCCTCTTTATTCCCCACGCTGCATGTGTTGGTGTACAGGCATTTCAGACATGTAATGGAGCATGCAGGTTTCCCAGGAGGGGAGCAAAAGGATCCACCATAGCCACACGCACCCCTGAAGTGGCTGGCTGCCTGGTACTCATCTTGGGAGGTGGCTGAGGAACACACATCGCTGCTTTGGTTGACCTGTCTTATTCCTCAGTTGTATGCGATAGCGTGAGCATTGCGCCACACTGGACCACTCCCCCTGAGTCCTTCGGTTTAAATCCCGCCTCACCAAGCTGGCCAGCCTGCAGTCAAAGAGTCCCTTGCCTCTTCTAGACAGGTGGATCCCATCCCTCCCTAACAGGCTATAGTCAAAGAACATCCCATTGTCACAAAAGGCAAACTCCTCATGATGGCACTGGCCACAATGGCAGAAGTTGATGTGCATTATATGTCTACTTCTGTTTGCATCCTTTCCTCTTACTTGTAAAATGGAAGACAAAATAACTTGGGCACCAAAATGTTTCACTTGCACCACCAGGGTTTTATAGCCTTCCTTGATTCTGCCCAGGTTCTGGCTTGTGGCATCATTCGTGCCCATGTGAAAGATCAGAAGAGGATAATGTCCATGCTTTTGACGAGGTGCGGCAGCCTCTCAGCAATACCTCGGATCTCAGCTCCTGGAAGGCAGCATACCTCACGTGCTTCCCTGTCAGGCTGGCAGATGGGTGCCTCGGTGCCCCCATAACAGAGAATCACCCACTGCAAGCACCTGCCACTTCTTTTTGCAATAACCAAGGTGAGCTTATCAGCGATAAGAATTTTTTTTAGTCAGTCAGCTATGAGCTGCCATATTTTGCTGAGACACCTTCCAATGTCAAATGCTTCTGAGCAAAGAATCAAATGAATTCTGCTAATTCTCTCAAACCAGTGATATGTTGTCTAATATGGATATGACAAAGAAAGAACCAAGAAAGCACAAAAAGCAGTTCCAGAAGGAAAACTCAGAGGTATTCAAATTGTGAGATGAAAATCTGAATTGAACTTTGGTTGTATTACTATAAGGTGGGTTTTTTAAAAAAATTACTTTAACCAAATTCTAGGGAGGAGGGTTTACTGATATTTTAAATACTATGTAAACTTTCTTTGCAGAATATGATGGGAAATGGCTTTGTTTAAAGGGGCTTTATGACTTGAAATTAAGCCTAAATTTGCTTTATGATCTTGCCACTTGGAAAGTTTCAGTCACAACTTATAAATAACTTCTCTCATCGACTTAGTGCTACCAATAAATGTAGATAAATGGAAAGAAGTATAAAGGAATTCTGTAGGGGGTTACATATATATCTTCTTATAACTAGTGTATCATACAAGCCCTGTGCTTTTAAGCAGAGATCTTCAGGAATCCACTGGGAAAGCATTCTGAGGCTAAACGTAACAAGATATGTAAGCTTTCATCAGCTTTTTCTTGTTCTACCCTGAAGCAAATGTTGCCCTTGTTGTAAGAATATCTGACCCTTCAAAGCTCAGGTTGAAACGAGTTTTCTGACTGATGAACTGGCATGGATCATAGAATCATAGAATATTTTGGGTTGGAAGGGACCTTAAAGGATAATGTCAGTTGGTTGAAAGGTTTAGCCAGTTGATCAGTATAGCTAGCTAAATATTATGAATTAGCAGTCTACACAAAGATAAGTAGATTTCTCTTGCCTTAGAATTTTTCTTCAACGTTTATTAGCTCACCTGTCATAACATTAAATATTCATCTTACTTTGAACTCTAATGCAGCCTTCTTGTTAATCCTCACATAAGAACAGTATTTATATGATAGGCATCATACTCATTGCCCACCGATGCTTCCCTATATACATATACATATACATATACATCTTCCCTCCACTCACTGCATTTATGTATCAAAAGCTAATCTGTGAAGGGAATCTAAAACTCCTATAGGTAGCTCAAAGGAGATGCTTCTTTCTCATTTTAGCAGGACTTGCATCATACATAAATATGGCTATATACTTATCTTAGCTACCTGTTAAAGAGAATCTGCTATTTGTTATTTCCATATAGCATAATGTTCCATATTCATGGAGGATGACAAAATAGATAGAAAATGTTAATATTATTAAATAATATCTTTATAAGAAAAGTATATATCTAGCAAATAACAGCTATGCCCTAACCAGTCACAATGAATCATTCTTCCTATGACAAAATAATGCACTTAACCTCCTGGGATAGTAACATGTATTTTAAAAACATATCTTCAGAGAGGCAGACTTACAAGTGTAATTTATCCATATTTCTTTCTTACTGATAGAAATACCTCCCAGTAGCTTGCTGACATTATCACACTCATCCAGCTCTTATCTGCCACTGGTTTAGCCATGAAATGAATCTTACTGAATTTAGAAAATCTTCTGTTATTGACTCTAGACTTCTCTTTCCCTAGTGAATCCTTACAAGACAGACAAGCTATAAATAGTTATGCTGTCTTTTTTGACCAAAAGAGGTAGTCAAAATTCAAATTTATACATGCTGTTTCATTTAGGAAGAGAAAGTAAAGATGGAACCAGTTATTTCCGATATGGTACTTTTACTTCCAAAGAGCATAAAACCTCTGCTTTCTTTATAGTTTAAATCACAGCAGCTGATGAAGAAATAAAGAATGCAAAAAAGATATACTTTATTTGTTTATGGAACCAAACCTTTCGGCAGGCACTCTGCACTACTTGCTTCTTTGCTCTATATTCTCAGTGCTTCTTCTGTCACTGGCTTCTTTCCTATTCTTTTTCTGACTGTGTTCTGGTAGATCATTTTACTTGTCTCTCATAGAGTTGCTCCTCTCCAATGCAATCATCATTCTCCAATCAGTCTTGACAGCTAAAATCTATTGTAAATTTTGAATATGGCTTCATTTTGGCAGAAAGTCTATTATTTTAGTTTTTAATTCCAGAAAGAAATTTTAGATCATATTACTTCTATATTGAACAAAATGCAGACCTTAACCCTACGTAGTCCAATTTAGTAAAACCCAGACAATAATATCCCCTGTATTAGCTGCCACCTGTGAATCCAGTGACAACTAAAAAGCTCAACAGAAGACAAAAAGACTACCCATAAATTATTAACATACAAGCAAACTGCTTCTGTGCCCATATATTTATACATCACCAATCTTGTAGCATTTTACTCTCATTCAACTCCCTTTAGAACTTTTTCTCCGTAAGCATTTTATTTTCAACTATCTGAGAAGATACTTCGATGAATGAATCTCTGGGTTAATGGCTTCTGTGAAATCTATCTTACTTGTGTCAAACAGAAAAAATCATTACTACCAGAATACCTCCAGCATTGATTTTATGGGATAGTACGTTGAAATTGTGACATTCTGATAGCCAGAATTTGAGGAGGCAATATTAAATGTAGTCCTATGGCCACATTACCTCCTTTATATTACTCCATGTATTGGGATTGATACTGGAACAGGTTACCCTCTTAAAATGTATTCAGCGTAGAGCTCTACTGTAGCAAGAACTTCCTACCAGCAATGACTAGGTCTTTGACAAGCTACCCATATGACCATATATTACAGTCACAGAGATACACAGATATATCACAAAGACTATCTTCACACTTTGTCAAGAGGAAGAATATAATTATCAGCAGGGCTCTGTAACAGTCCAAATGGAAATTACTATTCAATATTTCAGAAACTCCATAAAATCTGTTTACTGTTTTCTTTAGCTTATCACTGGAAAGTCATCAAAAGGAATAGGGTACCTGATTAAGGTTGCTTTTCTATCAATCTTCCAGTGAGATTTACATTGTGCCAGTAAACCCTTCTACCATTTCACCACATTGGTTATGCAGGTAGAGTATCCAATAAGTTTATCGGTCTGATGAGTATTTTGAGGAGACACCACTTTTAAAATAAGGTTCTGACCTTTTGTTGTTAGGCTACCATGATACAATTTGCTGTCATGAAGAAGCTAAGAGAAGTTTCAGGTGTTCTGGAGTCCGTACTCACACACCTCATCCTGAATGATCCGCAAATATCTGGAGGACAGAGCTATCTCTGCACAAGCATATAAATTCCTCTAAGAGACTTACCTGTGCTCTCCTAATGAAGACAGTGTTGCTGGTTTGATTTTTGGGATAAAACTATATTTCCCAAAACTGTGTGTGCTTGAACCGCGGGACCAGCTCAGTTGCTAGTATTTCCAGTTGCCTGGTAGATTGTGTCTCAGGATTACTAAATCCATGGAGTTTTTACAAGGAAGTACAAAATTAATGACATTCAAGTACTTGAAACAAAAGATTTAAATTGCTATACAGTTTAGCTAACGCCAGGATTTTAATGGAGATGGTGATTTATTTAAGGAATGTACATTTTCTTTCATAATAACCCACTGCTGTCACTAAAGGTTTAGTCTAATTCCTAAGTGAGATCAGTTGGTAAAGTCTGACTGTTCTTTTAGGTTAACTTACAAAAAACCTGTGCTATTTACCTTTAAATTACTAAAATTTAATTAATTTAATGAAATATAATTACAGTTTAATTAGTGCCTAAAATTTACTTTAAAATGCCACATCACACATTGTGGCAGTTAAAGAGCTCTTCACAAGGAGCAAAGAACTGGAGTGAGGAAAAAAAATGATCTTTCCATTCTACGATATATTTTCAAGTAATTTCTCTTGCCAGGAATTGGTTTATAAAAGCACAGTCTTAGAAAAATCTTTCTATCTATTAATGTGTAGGGAGTTGGCTGTACTGCACCACAGAGTTTTACCCTCTCAGCAGGAAAACCTCCCTTCCCCACCCTGCTTATGTGTGCACAATAAATTATCCCTTTTTGAAGCAACTCACATTTCTTTGTGTCAATTTTCAGATTTGCAGCTTTAAACTTATCACAGAACATTTGCAAATGTTACTATCAGTTCTTATTTCAAAGTTTTAGTGGGGACCAGGATATCGTCTAGGTTTAATTGTACAGGTGACACAATACCGTCTTCATTAGTCCCTCAAATCTGCATCGCGTAAGCCAAAAGTATTAGGTGAAAGTGCCAATGGCCTTGTCCTGCTGTGAAAGCAGTTTTCTTCTAGTTTATCTCCACATGCCAGTATTCACTTTAAAGTTGTGTGTAGAAAATGAAATTAAATCTCTGTAACAACTGGAGCCTCACTTACTTATTGTAATGAATATGATTTTTTTTAAAAAAGGAATACATTGCTTTTTTTATTGTACAACATTAACTTGGTGCTGCCATTTCTACTCCTTAAACGAAGTACCTATGAGGCCCAAGGACCAATGGAAGGCCTTGGATGTGTGCTTCTGACAATCTCCCAGAGACCTCTTTCTTATCTGCTGTTGGTAAATTGTGAGGTGTCTGTTGACTGCTGAGGTTCCCTTTGGTGTTAACCCTCTGTTGGGCCAGTGTAATCCAATAAAGATATTGCTTTTTATTTTACCATGCAAAGAACTCCTGGTTCCTGGAAATAAAGGCTCTCAAATGAAAAGTCACAGACTGTTCTGCTGGTATGTCATGCATTTAGAGCAAGTTTAGCAGAAATTCTCAGAGTTCACTTTCACCCTTCCTGTTTTCTTATTAGCATCTGCTGGATTCAATGACTCGCATTATGCAAGCACCACTTTCTTTATTCCTCTATTATTTGTTGCTTGTCAAAATAATCCATTTCTGTTTCATATCCATGGGTGATAAAGCAATTGTGGTAAAAAATTCTGCCAAGAAAACTGCAAAACTGTTTATTCAGAAAACTAACACAGTACCAGCTACCCTTCATTATTTCTCACTGTAAAGGCACACGCTTCACTCACTCAAGAACATGTGTTTTAAGAAATTTTCTGAATGCTGGACCTACAGAAAACAACTTTAGGACTATATTACACTGTAATTAACTGTAACTCTATTGAATAACACCTTGGTTATTTAGACTCGTAGTTTAAGTTATAGAGGTCCAATATGCAAATCTGATTTTTTGACTGTTTTTTTCAGTTGCCTTTATGCAGCGGCCATACACAATGGAGACAAATCAGCAGTTCAGTCTTGCGTATCCTGATCTATTGCCTTTAGTATTTTTGATGCGATAACTTCATATGTGAGGAGCATTTTAGTTTTTACGTACGTTATATATATACCACATCATTCAAAAAAATTTCAAAAATCCAAATCCTGTCACCTCGCTGTTCAGACAGCTTATATAGAATTTCAAGAGCTTCAACAAATATGATAACCTTCTAGTAATATTTAGCAACAGTAAACCATGCATACATGCATTCCCCCAAAATACTCCTCCTGATGAGAAAACTTTGCCAATCCCAACAGTAGTCCCTACTATGACAGGGAATATATGGTATTTCTGACCCTCACCAAGCGACAACCATATGAGAACAATGGGATTGGCAAGTAAATTAAACGTGCTTGTGTGATGCCTACTGTAAGTATCCCAAAGTATTGCTACATTAAAAAAAAAAAAATGTTACCGTTATCTAAAATCATCAACATATAAGCACCTATTTAAAGAAAAATCTTGCCTTCCGGCCTGCTTTTCAAAGAAAAATGGAACAACTGAATGTAAAAGAAAGTAAAATGTGAGAAGGCTTTTCCTATTCAAAAAATTCTTATCATCTAGTTAAATACCAGGGAGTTTTGTTATCACTAGGGCAAATCACTCAAAAACTATGGTATACTTAGCTTTTTATCTGTTTTCATGCATAAGACTTCACATTGCAAAATTTTGCTGTTGATGAGCACGTAATTCTTTAAGCCTTTTATCCTACTGAACAGAAGAATCCAAAACTGTCATTGCCAGTAGTATGGTGTAGCTTATTAGCCCAACTTCCCTTGTACTAATACATAACAGCTCATGTGCTAAAAAAAAATAATTAGATTATATAGCATCAGAAAGCTGCTGTACAGGAGAATGAATACAGAATACAATAATTTTATCACTAGGTAATTAACCCTATTGAAATTAATTTAGAAGATATGGATCATCACAGGTTTTAACTTTCTCTAAAATGGAAGTTTATTCATACCAATATTGTAATTACATTAATGAAGTCTGTACAAATAGCACATTTTCTAATTCAAGGTAGCATATATTTCCCCGAAACTCAAGAGGTTGGTCAGTCAATAGATTAATACATTCTGTCACTTAATACCTGTGATAATTTAAGCAGCTAGTGAAATTCAATACTGGATAACACTAGGGTAGGAACATGATCCTGATAAAACATTTGTCAGTCTTTGTAAAAGATGACAGGTATTTGAATAGGCAAGCGGATGTAGTGCAGCTTTCAGTAAGCTGACAGAAGTGGAAGCAATGTTGTACCCCTGACAAATGTTAGACCACTTTAAAATGACAGAATCAGAATTGTGGTATACCTAATATTATGTAGACCTAAGAGTTTTTCTGCGAAGTAGGGAGAATTCCTTTGCTAAAGAAAGATAGAAACTGAGACCCTCATTCGCTATTACTGCAAAATTGCGTCAAACAGGTGATTATACTATTAGATTTTCAAAAAAACTGATCATTGGATCCGAAAGCTATTAAAAGGAAAGATGTGATAAAGTTTGCTGCTTCAAACACAGTATTAGCAGAATGACAAGAAACCATGTAGAGCCATTCTTTTATTTGTTCTACTTTCATAACGGCATTAACGAGAGTATTAACAACAGGAAGAACACAAATGTACTTCTAGAATGCCTACAATGATAAACATGCAGTATCCTAAAGAAAACCTCTAGAAGCTTTCCACTGTTGACCCATAATTTTGAAAGTGATCTTTCAGACAACTAATCCACACTTTTAAAAACCTGAGTAAAGCAGTTGTGGTATCAGAGCTCTGTTAAATTCAAATTCACTTTGACACCTCTGCATGTACTAAAGCAGCCTATTTTATCAAATTGTAGTCCGCTCTGAAACTATGAATACTCAGATTGACTGCAAAATGTTCTCATTAAAAGTGTTGTACTGATAACTGAATGGCCACTGATACCCCCAAAAAGTGGCTGACAGCCTTCCTTCAGTATTTAAATAGTTAAAAATGAATTTGTGTTTCTCACTGATGTAAGGATTGAAAGTATAAATACTTACTTGAACTTCTCAGTAAAATTTTCACTAAGAGACAATCATGATGTAGCAACGTTTCCAAAAGCAAGTTCCAATTACAGTATGGCTGGGATAAGAGCAGTTTCAGCTGACCCTGGGCTGCCATTGCTCTGGCTGATGGAGTCCTTTCAAAATATAAGATAAAGACAGAATAATGTAGTTAATTTATCTATGAAATTAATATCCTTAAAGTGCAGATGTAATGCTAACTCCCTTAAATGTCAATTCCTCCCAGATTACTCTGAAAACACTTTCATGCTTGCTTACTTTAAGGCAGCTCAGGGTAGGAATTACATTTAATCTCAACTAGCTAAAAGCAAATTAACATTTGGTAGTCTGCCAAAGTTATAACTGATACAAAGCAACCTCCCTTATCTCTTTCATGGAACCATGTTTGCCTTGTTCTACCACGCAAAAAGGATTTTTTTTGTGCACTTGAATAAATTCAAGGCTATTATTCTTTAGTTTACTATTACACTAATTTTTTAGTAACAGCTCTGAAGTGTCCTTGATGAAGTATATGAAGCTCTCAATTAAAAAACAGAGAGAATGCTCAAAGGGGCTGCAAGATTCCACATCAGGTTGACCAATTCTTACATGTCCTGAAAAATCCACCTGATATATTAAACCAGTTGGATAACTGCTTTGACAGTAGGGAGAAGTGAGAAAGCATAGCAGTACAAATTCATTAGCTTTTAAGGAAATTGCAGTTTGTTTTCTGTTTGCGGTTTCCGTGTTCCGTAGAAGTTTAGGTTTCCCAACAAAAATATTCCATGGCTTCTTCTGAACTCAGCCAGTGACCCAACACCAAATGCTGAACTCACATTGGAGCAATTAAATAAAAATTAAAAAATATTGCTAAAAAAAAATAAATCTTGTCCTGCAAGATATTTATCACTTATTGTATTTATTATTTTCTCCTTCTTGAAATGTTTTTAAAAAAGAAGTTTTCAAAATCAGGTTTTGGATAATGTTTTTCTTTGAAAGCTTAATTTTTCATTATTTTGAAGGCTTTACTAAATTTCAACTACTTAGCCATTGTATTTATTCTATTTTGGCTTCAAGTTTATACAATAGTTGCTAATGCTGAAATTTTATGCACCGCATACGTAAACTTTTATGCACATAAATTTTACATGCACCAGTGTAAAAACTACATATGCACTGATGCGTTAACTATGCAGGCATAGACATCTGCCAGTACACACACTATACCTTCAGCATCAGTTGAAGCCTTCTTCATCAGGAGCTACATTTTCCTGTCAGACTAGAGAAGGATTTATATGCCCCTGCACATATACTTCATGTGCCATTTACACACAGCTACTGGGACAGAGCTAAATTGGATTCATGCATCTGTTCTAATGGAGGGCAACTTCTCTGTTATGTTGCACACTTCTGTGACCATCTGACTCAGCCAAGTGTGCCATCACCCAGCCTGGCTTGCATCACACATGAAAAAAAACAGAGATGACTACACAAAAATGCTGCTCTTCAGCCAAGGTTGACATACAGACAATACACCTAATACAAACCTACAATGCCCGGAAATGAAAATGCCAGCTGATGTACTCCTCTAGTTTAGTCTCTCACATATGGATGTTTACATTACCAGAAAAGCAGTATGCCACATAACTTGCAGGACAACCTTGAAGTAACCTAAGGAAACCAAGCTTCCATAATCCCATTTCCCAGCAGGACCTTCACATTGTGCACTTATGTCAAAACTTCACAGTTAATACTGTAATAGCCGTTTTCATAAAGAAGGATTCCACACAGCACAGCTTTAGGGGTTTTAACAGTAAAGCAAATACCTATGAGTTAATAGCAATGTACATGCCATGAAATCCTACGTACAGCTTTTGTGATTTACACATGATGACGTAACACTGGCTTAGCAATTACATTTTTCCATTTAAGTGCATACTAGATTCTGATATTATTTATCAAAAATATATACATGTGTACATTTAGATCCTGACAAAACTTGCAGCCAAAATAAAGTTTCCATATTTAAAACACATCTTGCATTCAAACTTTCAACATTAAGGCTCTGAGTTCTTCATAGTATTATCTTCATTTCTGTGTGTTCAAGATTAGCTACAGATTATATAAACTCTAACACATGTTAAGAGTAGCTAGTAATTAACGTTTAAATTAAAACAATTACTGTATTCATACTAGAATTAGTGCTGTGGCTGAAGGCAAACTCAACGCTTTGCTAATTCAGCTAAAATACATGGGCCAGTTTCATTTTCTTTCTCCCTTGAATGCCACATTATCATATCTAATAAGGTCATTCATTGTCTTCAAAATGTAGGAAAAGGGACAAGTTTGGTCACTTAGATTTATGAAGGACAATATTTTAAATTACTTTAGAAATAAATGCCATTTTTAGAATATTTGAGTTGAAATAAAACTTGTCTGTCATTGACCAGATGGGAAGTTATCATGTTGTAATATACACCAGTTCTTGGCTCTTTAAGCCTCTTGCAAATTGAAATGTACAATGGTGTGACTCACTTGGAGGAAAAATAAAATATAGCAGATATTCCCTACAGCCATGAAGCTAGCACCAATAAATGCACTGAGAAGTTTTGTAACGTGCATATGGAGAGGCATATGTTCTCCCATCCTCATAGCTCAGTACTAGTGAAAATAAGACTAGCCTCATAAAAAGTGACAAAAGGTGAAGTACATATAAATATCACACATATAAATGTTCAGTTTTGTACAGTGAAGGAAAAAAAACCCAGAACTCTGATTTGCAAATGGTATGATTATAAACCCCAAATAAAGCAACAAATGAATCGTAATTACCACTAAAAAAACCTGTAATATAAATTATCAGCAATTATTTAATTTAATAACCAGCTATGTTATTTTGGTTGGTATCCCAGACAGAAAAAAAGAAAACTTCAAATGGTAAGTTCAAGACTTTACAAGGCAAATAAACATTAACGTAAGTTCTTGTTAACCACATTGACAAAGATGTTGAAGTCAAATAGATATAAGAAAACAGACAGTAGACATTTTTAGGCATGAAAAATAATGTAGTAAATCTGCTTAAATAGTAAAATTGTAAACAAAATAATTTCAGGAACTAACAAAATTTTGTCTTGAAATACCATGCTTAGGAAAAGCAAATACCTAACATGCATATTTATGCCAGGTTAGAGTCTTCTGTTAAAAATTAGGTGGCCACAGTTGGGAGGTGTATAATGGCCTGTGCTTCCAAGTTTGTTACGGACAGTGAACACACATTTTTATTAGATGCAAGAAGTAAAATAATAAAACTATTCAGGAAGAATTAGGATGCTCTAAAAATAGACTTTTGCAATACTTTAACATAATGTGTCTTGCTAATACTGCAAATACAGTATTTCAAGAAAGAAAAGCTTCCATGACATAAATATACAGTGCAAAACCAATAAAAACACATGAACACCTCAGAATATGTCCCTCAAACTACTTCATTACATACAGGATCTTTAATTGTTTTTTCTGAGCAGCTGAACGATGTGTTGTTAAAAGAAAACATAAAGCACTTTACTCACATAATTTACTCATTATCACCAGGACAGGATACATAGCTTCATATACCTGGAACATCCTCACACAGGTACACTAACCGTAACTTAGAGATATGCTTTCTTTTGGACTCCTCACTTTCCCATTTGGTGATCAAGAAGATGTATATTATCTCACCTTTCACAATGGCAAAATATGTAAATGCTGGATAGCTCTGGAATAGTTTTATGCTACTTATTCAAGACAAATATGTCCGAAATAGCATCTGTAAAATCCTAATTCCACTTCGAAAAAGAGAATCGTGTCAGACTGAAATAGCACCAGCATTTCCTTTACGTATTTTTTACACAGCAGAGGGTACTCACTTGTGAAGCCATTTTCTACAACTCATAATTCGCAGCATAATTTAAATTTTGAATACTGGCCTTGGATTAGGGCATCAAAAAGCTTATAGTCTTTTCTACAGTAAGTCCTTAATGAAGCATAAATGTTCCCAGAAATAGAGTAGATCCCTTTTTAATTGATCATGCAGTCATTCCCTCTCCTATAGCCCCCCTCCTCCTCTCCTTTCTCTCCACCCATGCATAACTTAAAAAGCCAATGGCAAATTTCCCCCAGGCTCAACTGAGAGGTAAAAACACATGATCTTTCAAGCTTCAGAAAAACTGAAATTACTCTTTCAAGCAGGGAAAAGGACACATTCTGAATTCAACAGTTACCCACTCTGTTTGGCACTTTGGTTAGCCAACCACACAACTTTGATTCAGTCACAGCATTATTGCCTCTGGTTTGGCAGTTATCAGAGGCACCAGGGAAGAGATAACAGTGCTACTGGACATGTAGTCAGGAGTGAAGGCTATGGAGAGAAATCAGCATGTTTTGTGTAGCATGGGGCAAAATCAGAGGGAAGATATTGTGAAGTACAAGGTACAACATACTGTGCGTACAAGATAAGGGGTAATAAATCCACAGTACATTGGTCATCAATAGGTCACCACTCCTATGACAATGTATTCCTTCAAAATATAAACATTCTTTCTCAGAAAACAAAATAGTGACTCACAAAAGCAGGTCTTCATGAAAATGGAGAGTGAAAATCTCCCAGGAAATAACTGTTGAAGAGGAGGAGGAGGTGAAGGGGTTAGGAGAAGATCTACACTGGTGTGGGAGTGCTTCAGGTTCAAAATTAGAAAGGGAATGACAGCACAGCTGGTAACATATATCTCATATGAAACTTGTCATTATATGCAGTGATACAGAAAAAGAAATTAAGCTTTTGCCTCTAATCATGCAATAATCTCCTAAAAAATCAACTACGATCAAGCAGGATATTTTTCAATGAGTTATTTATATATCAAACGGGGTTTTTTTGACCAGCAATCATAAACAGAGAGGCATACGTTCATTATCCTCTCTTTAATTACAAGTCTTTCAAAACAGCAACTGTGCTGAAACACATTATTGTCAAGAGCTATATACCCTTTAACTAAAGAAAGAAAACCTTACAGATTATTCAAATATCAAACAGAAAGATTAGCAAAAAGCTACACAGTAGACTGCTTTCAGCATGACCTTTCTCTGAGAATCTTAAAGTTTAAAGAAATCTGCAATGAATTTAGAAAATGTTTCTGTTTTTTTAATCAGAATATTAATTAGGTATTTATTCAGATACACTCTTCTCAAAATGTTGTAACAGTATTTGATTAATACTGACCATCTGCTGATACTTTTAAAACCATCGATTTCTGATACTCACTTCAGTAAGGAAGAACATGATGACTGTATGAAAAATAACCAGTGTAATGGATGGTAAAAGACTTCTGAAAAATCTTGAGGAAGATGTTCATCAGAATTGTTCAGGAATGTCCTGAAAAAAACCAAACACTTCTAAATTACATGGAAGACTGAAAATCTCTTTGGATCACTAGTACTAAATATATATATTTATGTATGTAACTAGAAGACAAAAAATACCTTTAAGATAAATAGTATTAATACATGTATGAGCGCAAGTAATTTCAAATTTATTTATCTTATGTACTGTTAAAACTTTCATTCTGTATCTTATTTGCGTTCACTCTTTGAACCTTGGTATCTAGCACTGATAGCACCGTTAAAGCAGTATGCTTCATATTTTTATTCCTATATAGTGCGTTTTCAAACTATGTTTGAAAATGCATGGAATAAGCAATTTCCTTTGCTTTCAGTCATTCATTTCTATAGCTCTTTTCTTTCTGCATAATACACGCATCATATTATCAACACTTTTATCATAAGTAAAATATCTTTCAAAATTATAACGGTTCTCATTTGAATAACATACAAGGATGTATATACTTTGGATTAAACTGACAAAAATGTGAACCAGAAGCTTTGGACCTTCACTGGCTTGTGAGAAATAGAATACTGCCTGAAAAAAATGCTGTCTTCAAGTATAAAGACTGGCAAAGAATTAGATAAACTAGTTTTATGTCACTTCTGCATTACTTCTCTTACCTAAATGATGGGAGAGGCAAAAATCAGGTATGTCCAATCCACTGGTACTAAAAATTAACTATTTTTGTTAACTAATGATATTATATGTTTATAAATACCTATAATTATACAAACAGGATTATAGAATTTAATATTTTACTTTAATTATTATATATTTATATAAATATAAATAAATGTATCAGTATCTGTACAATTCTGTAGCCACTACACAGCTGCAATAACGTGTGATAGGAACGGATGCTCCTTGGCCTCTTCCCTTTTTGCTCTCACTTGCAGTGAATACAATTCCAGCTGAGAGGACACAGTCTGTTATAGCCATCCCCCACAAGCCATAATCAATTATCACTTCTTTTGCACATTACTTTTCAGCTTACTTGGCTGTGAATTTTTCATCTTAATAACTTTCCTTCTCTGAAGTTTGTTTCTTTATGTATCACGGCTGGGATTTTCTAAGTTAGATAAAGACGATAACTACCTTTAAAGATGCCACTTCTACAGAACTCATTCATGGTATATTTGCTTTACTTTCTGGAGTGATTCAATGTCATTCCCACTTTTGAGTCAATACTCTTTCTATTGCAGTAAGAGTAGAAGGACATTTAGAAATACCTCAGGAAAAGACCTAAGGACTTTTGCAGGACAAGAGAATCTTTGTACAAGATATGAAAAAAGCCACAGCCAAACATGGAAACAGTGAAAGTGGACCTAAACAGAAGTGGAGACGTAATAGAAACCCATTCGAATACAGCCTTCAGGAGCCTCTAACCTAAAAAGTAAAATCTCCTCCTTCTTACAGGATGCTTTGTCACTATGGCATTAATAGCACGTGTGTTCTGCCATTTAATTATTTAACACTACTTTTTAACTCTTTTTCACAGCTGCATACAAGCAATTTACAAGTGTAGCTACGTGTCTGTGAGGCAACCGTCTGCCTGTAAGACCCCATATGAAAGAAGAGAGAGAATTACATTTTTTCAACAAGAAAGGCAGGTGTATAGCTTCTGAGCTTCTTCAAAAGATAGGGTGATTTATTTGGAAATTAATTTTACTATTAAACCAAAATCATAGGAAGAATTTACTACAGACTTCAAAATTATCTTAGAGTAAGCAATATCTGAGCAGAAGGATTAGCACATAGTGAACTTGTGCTCTTTGTGAATTCATGTAAACTTGAAGATTAAAAATAAAGCTGAGATTGTAATATCGAAAAAGGAGAACTTAAGCTAGAAAAATATTTCAGCAGATGAGAGATAGTAAGATTTTTTTTTCTCTAATTTTCTCACAGTGTTTGAATGGCTGTCTTTAAAATAATTATTTTCTAACTTAAGTTCTCCTTTTTGGGTAGTAATGTAATACAAAAAGGCAGCATCTTGTCTACTGATAGGGTATGAACTGTTTGAAGGACTTCAGGGCTAAAGCAGCTTGTTAAGTATGGTTTCTTAGCTGTCTCCTAAGGACAAGCACAGGGCAGACTTTTGGACTCTAAGGCTTATAACAAAACCTCTACAAGAATTTTTAAACTGAGATGGAGATAATCTGAGTGCTTATTGCTTAAATATTAGAGTAACTTCTAATACTGTGAAAAAAATAATAATCAAGTGTCAAAGGATAACACAATAAATCTGGTGCCAGAATTTCTCAGTGTCCACTGCTGGCTATGTAATTCTTGCCAGGGAACCCCAACTCTGTTCCAGAGAGTTTTTCAACTATTCTTCTGACAGAAGTATAATAATAGCTAGTAGGAAATTTATTTTGACTACAAGTTATGTTAAAGCAGCTGCCTATAGTCTCAAAGCAGTGGATAGAATCTGTGAAAGTATTTAATACTCCAGCAAAAGTCCAAAGTTATAGTAGTTTTATTCTTCAGTAGAGTGTGACAAGGTGAGAACTCATCTTGTAAGCCTCAGTGCAGGTGTGAAAAAATGAGATGCCAACAAGATACATCCTAATGATATTTCCTTGTAGACTTTGAAGGATTTAGCTCTGAATACGGAATAAACATCACTACAAAGCAACTTCATGAATTACAACCCTTACATATGAAAATCAAGAGAAACACTTTCAGTTTTTAAAATTGAATGACAGATATTTTTACCCAATAGACAGCAATTTTACCAATAGAATCTTTACATTCTTCTCTCAGCATTTAAGTCATTCACCTGATTTCTTGTTAGGAAAGTAAGATACAATAATTCATAGTATAAAACCACAAAAAGTTGCATCCACCTTACTCATTATGATCTTCCCTAGCAGAAAGTTTGTCATCTCCTACACAGGACAAAAGATTAAAGGATATAGAGAAAAGCACAAGAATGGATCTGCTCCAACTTGAGCAACCTTCAACCTCGTGCAGAAGACAGTGTCTACTCTGAAGTCATAAATGGTTCTGTTGTACTGCACATTGACAGCCTGCTTCTCCTGGCTTTCATTCTGTAAAAAAACATAAATGAAGAACAGTACTGGTTTCTCCTACAAAATCCACAAGCAGCATTGAAACTGTTAGATCCACTGCACAAAACCCCAGTTACTGGAACTGCATAACTGACAACAGCCTTGCCAGTAAGACTATGATGACTGGAATTCTGAGAGATGAAAATCCTCTTTTTTCAGAGGTTTGGGTCAGCAGCAAGAAAATAGCAACATCTGGTAGTTTTGGGGAGACTGCTGCTCAACAACAGCAAGGCAGACAGAACACACATTAAGGACACCTGCACGTAACACTGTAGTGGGGGAAGTGGGCACAGTAGGTAAAACAAACAGAGTGCCAAGTCACAGATGACTGGGCCAACAGAAACTCACAAAGTTCACTGAGATAAAGTACAACTTTTTGCCCCATCCACAGAATTATATTAAGGTAGGCTGGGGAGAGACTGACTGAGTACCGACCCTACCCAAGCCTGGGGTTTATGGCCAGAAGGGCGTTGAATACAAGGCAAGAGGGTATTGTCACTAGAATCCATAAGTATGGCAAGCAAACTAAAGACACTGACTTGCTTCATCAACTTGGCAACAGCTAGTCCTTACCTAGAATATTCTGTTGCAGTGTTTGGCATACAGCCCAAGAAGGATGTGAGGAAACTGGAAAAGACGAGACTGCATCACCTATGACAAGAAGTTGAGGGACCTAGGCTCCCTCACTCTGGTGAAGAGGTGGCTAGAGAGTGGAGTCATGTCATGGCAGCCTACAGCTACCCAAAGGGTAATTACAAAGACAACAGTGACAAACCTTTCTCAGTGGGGGCTGGCATGATGCAGCAAGCCACAGCCAGCAGCTTTGAAGGTTCACACCAGGTATCAGGCAATACCTTGCACTAAGGCAGTACAGCTGTGATGCAACTTTCCCCACAGAGACTGTAAAAGCTTGGTTCCTGGAGGTTTATGTGGGTGAGCTAACACAGTCATGTCTGACTACTCTTGGTGATTGACCTCCTTTGAGCAGAAGGTTGGGCTAGGTGACCTCAAGCAGTCCGTTCCAACCAGCATTTCTATAACACTGAAGCTACTTCAGGAAGGCCAGAGAAAGGTGGAGGAGAATGAAGCACAGAACAATGGGTGAGTAGTAAAACCTGATAACCCAAGATTCATAGGTGAACTTAGGACAGGGTCTAAGCAGCCTTGTCACACAGACAAGAAACTCTTGAGTGACAGCAGAATGCAAAACATTTGATCACAGAATTAGGAAGGAGAAAGCATATGCCAAAATCACCCTATTTGAAGTTAAGAATATTATTAATTTTTCAGTACCCCTACTATTTTGTTGCATTTCAACAACATAATAAAGAGTTTTGAATAATTGTAATTCGCTGGAAGCAATAGTTAATATAGCATCTCTAGTAAGCTGGAAATGAGCCAGTCCTATTATTAGAGAACTCCTGGAAAACAATGTTCTGTCATCACTGCTTTTATGATTACACAAAACCTTCCTGAACCATCTAAGGATTAATTTAAACCTAGCCCCTGCAGGGAAATCTTCTAGTACCAAAAGAGAGCATGATAGATTTAAAAGAAAAATCTTTATTTCACTTCCAGTTAATTGTACCAAAGTTTTGAAAGATACAGAGCCAAGCTAACAGATGGAGATTTTGATTATACAGCTGTAATTGTAAAGAGAACTGATGAAGGATTAGTATTCCTTTGAAATCAGGCATAACTTCTGAATTTGTTATTGATAGATTCCAAACGTGATGAACTGTGCACAATTCAGTAAATAACAGACCTTGGAATTCAACCTAAAATTCCATACATGAGAGTGTTTCCAATTGGACACAATCGTTCAAGAAGCTAATTCGGTAAATCTGTTTTTTCTTTGTATTCTGGACACTGAGTTAGGTTACCTGACAAATTCTGGCTGTAATGAAACACACAATATGAAAGAACTACTTTGATAACAGAGTCTCACAGGTTTTGAAAACAGAAGTTCTGGATACACATTCATAAAGAATATCCCTTTTTATTTACACAAAACCAAGCATCACCTCTCTAACAATTTTTTTTGGGGGTGTGTGTGTGAATATTATTTTTGTAACTATATAACAAAGTACAACATTTTCATATTCTTCTTAAACAAAGATGCCAGATTTTGGTTATGATTTGCAGAGTACTTTGTATTAAATTAAATGAGCTGCTACATCCTGCACATGTCAAGTTTTTGATTTCTAGAAAAGCAAATTAGGATACTGAAATTTATATCCCTAAATATGAAACCTATATGACAAATTTGTCAGTCTGTAGCACTTTACATAACACACAAAATATGCTGCCTCACTCTTTCCACTGGCACTTTGTTCTGAGACTCAGCCAGTTCTCAAAGTAACACAAATTTTTTATGGTTCCAGGTACAGATAAATCGGTAAACAGTATGGATTAATGGAGGAAACTAGAATAGCTAAAAGGAACAGACTACGCTATGTATTTATTTTAGTCCATCATTATACAGTCTTTCCTACAGAAAAGATGAAATGTCAAAATCGACAGCAGAAGCAGTTACAGCTTCCACAGTGTCCATTCCACAGCAGGACTACCTAATCTGTTCATAAGTCACCTCCTTAATTGCTATTTTTTCATAAGCCTGCATTATATAAGATCAAACATCCAGTACAATCCACTTTCACATGTTCCTCAGAGCCCACAAACACCAAAATGAGCCCACGTGACAAAAAATATTTAGTTAAAGAAGCTTAAATGCAGGAGGTCACCACCCTCCTAATAGTACCATTAGCATTACCCAGAATGCTCTTATTTAGAGTAATAAAATAAAAGCCAGTTTAATAGGATTTGGCTCTCTTAGGTGTTTTTTTTGGGGGTTTTTTTTTTGGTTTTTTTTATTTCAATTTGAGATCTCACTTTGTGTTGTTTCTTACCCCAAACTCCAGCAAAACTTTTAGCATGAAAAAGCAATGAAAGTCTCGGGCCCAACTGCAGTGCAAATAACATCCTTTTGTTTACAGCTGTGACTCGTGAAGACATAATTTTATAAAGACAGGCATTTTATACCCTTTCTGTTTTAAACTGTGTTTAATATGTGTTGAAGCACACTGGTCATGTAACCAGATGGTAATTTCAGACTGGTAAGAATGTGTTTCCAACAAAATGTGTCCTAACTGAACAGTGAATCACAAATTTGGGACAGTAATTATTAATGAAATTCTATTGCTCGTGTTACAGAAGACATCGAACCAGACATTCATTATGGTCTGCATTATCACCAGACTAAAAGATGTGCAGCACAGGAGTTTGATCCAAAGCTATTAAAAGCCCAGCAGATATAACTGAGCTTCAGGTAAGACCAAGGAAGTTCACGACCATATCAAGAAATGGCCAAAGGTAATGAAACTGTGTCAACTATGTCAACTATAGATTGCATTTGTACTTCAACGCAGTTAGTCACCTTTTAGATCTATCCATGTAAGCTCAATAACCAATTTTATCTCAAGTTGAACGTTTCTTTCATACTCACACATACAAATTCTTCAGTGGTGAAGTTAAAATAGCCAGCACAGAGAGCAGACTATTGCAGTGGCTATGTATTTTATAGATCTTGAGATCTCTGTCTTCACGTGGGTTCAGAAACTCCTCTACAGAGCTGCAGACTGACCAAAGCATATCTTCAGTGGACATCAAAATGGCTGCAATATCAATTCTGTAATGGGTGATGGAGGGCAAGTGAAAACATTACTTAGGACATTAGGACTGTGGTATATTGCAGTGAAACACAGCTTTCCTCTGACAATATAAAATACTTAAATCATAGCATGGACTTCAAATTTCATCCTCCACCAGTGGTGTAGGATTTCTAAATCCATTACGCTTTTAAAAATACAGTGTTTCCACAGAGAAGTTGTTACTGAAACTAGTCAAAAGAAGACTTAAGAAATACGGAGATTTCCTCTTCCAAAGGACAATGCCACTAGGCAGGAACAACTTACATTCTAAACTACAACCAAATAAAAATAAATGTAGCTTGCTTTATGATAAAGTATAATTAGAATATACATATCTATTTTCAAACCCAGGTGGAGTAACATAGTAACGACAAGTGAACTAAACCTTCCATTTGCAAAACTTTTAACTGACAGGCAACATATTACGATACAGAACGTGCCTGAGCCAGTAATCTGTTGTCTGTTGATACTGGTTGGCAGAGCACCACAAGCCATTGGCCTAAACGATAGCAAGAACCTGAACTACAGTGACATAATCTCACAGGACTGTGCTGACACAGAACATGCAGGAAACAGATGGATAACACAAAATATATGGTGAGCATGAAGTTGGACTGAAAAAAAAAACTTAGTATTTAAAAGCCAATGGATGCATATGCTATTGTCTGCATTTTTAAGGATCATCTTATTTGTGGAACATCTAGGCAAACACACATGAACAGACATTTGTCTATATTACAGAACAGATCTCTAACATTCCAAGAACCGTTGGGGGAAAAGACACTCCCTACCCCAAAGTAGTACTATAAAAAAAACCCCAAAACATAAAACCTCTGTGATAAAAAATACTGATTGTTATTGATTAAAAATTGTTTTTTTCAGTGGTGCATGACTGGATTGTTCTATTCACTTAGTGACAAAGAATCGCTTTACTAAATAAAACAGCTTCTCTACAAAATGAGTGTAAAAAGTTTTCTCTTGTTCAGTATTTTGAAGCAAATTATTACAGAATTGACTAATACTATGCTTAAGAAATACTGTATCAATAAATATTCATATATCAGGGCATTTTTTTTTCCAAGAAACTTCCAGAAAAGTTTCCAGGACACCTCTCTGTACTGAAGTACAGAAGGGCCTAATCATGGTCAATTAGTTCAGGAATAGACCATGCAAACAGGTATTCTGACACGCAGAATAAAACTTTGGGGTTTTTCCCAATTATTCCAAGACTGTGAACTTCTGCAAATTACTTAAGCTTCCATGACACTGCTTCTTTTCATAATAAAACTTAGGTTGACAGCACATAACTCCTAGCTCACAGAGACCATATCTCTGCTGAGGGTCCGTCATCTCCTAAAAATGAAAAACGGTTAAGTTTTTAACTTGCATGGCCACCACAGACTACATCAATTTCAAAATCTAAAAAGAGGAACATAATCATGTAAAGAAAGATACATAGCAAAGGGGCAGGATGAGAAATACACTGATTTCTTCAGCAAAACAAGACAATGGATAGAAAGAGAAAGGATGGTGGTAGGGTAAGCTTCCACCTCGAGGCACCTGCTTCAGTATTCCTTAATGAGACCCTCCACTCTGGCAAAACACAAGAATCCCAACGAGAACGTCCAGCTTTGTATTTCCTAAAATGACAGCAGAAGGAATGGTCTTTTCCTCCTCTCTCCTTCTGCACTGGCTTCATTCTGGCAAAACTTCAGATGCGACCTCACAGCTCTTTGATTTGAAAAGCCCTATGAAAAGAAAACTCACATTCCATTGGAACACATGGAGTTTTCCTCATGAATCAAGGGCTTGACTTCTAATCTTGATGCTGCCAAATCTGCCCACATTTTTTGTTGCACCACCACTTCTCAGGGCACTGTTCATGAGGCTTTCAAACTAATCAAGCAGTTTATGGAACAATTTCACCAAGAGTTCGAAAGAGGTCTTTGATTCTGCGTGGTTTAGTATATGACTACCAAATACACTTAAATATACAAAATATATTGAATTAAAATGAACATCAAAATACATAAATTGTGCCTACCCCTTCTGCTGTGTTCATTAACATCTAAATCTGAATCAAAACAGTGCGTAACAGAAAACCAAGATTTACTTATTTTATCCATTAAAAGTATGCATTAAATATATAATCATTACCTGATTTGTGGTGTTCTCTTGTAACTGGGGCAGGCCTGACAATATCTGGAGGACAGCATCGCCAAAGATTGCTCTAGTACATCTGTAAGAATCTCCTGGGCTGTCTTGGGAGGTAGAATAGTCCACAGATCATGATGAAGAGCACAGCAGAAGTAATGCCACATCTGGACAGAGAATGAGCATCTTTCCCCCTGGCAAAACCACCACACATTAAATAATAAAAACACACCTTCCAAAATGTCAATTTAATTTCTGTAAATCTAATTAATTAAATCTGAAGAGAAACAGCTGAAGTTTCAGGTACACGATGACCAAAAGATGGTCCTTGACAAGATATGAAACATCTTTATTAGCCAGGAAACATGTGTTCCATTTCAGTTACAAAACTAGGGTTGTGCCACAAAACCAAACCACAGCATTTGACCTCTTAAATCCTTAATTAACCTGTTCTCAAAACTCATAGTGTTACAAGTGTAGTTTGAAAACATATACGGTATTCTATACTCACTATAAGAGTCAGATGAATTTAATATAACAGTTTCTGTGTCCTTGAAAGAAAATAATTATGTAACCACTTAAGCATGTTTTCCCCCAGATTCACCAATGCCACACATAACCATGATTACGAAACTTAGGCAACAGGAATAGAAAAAAATAACAACTGAACAATTAAACTGGTAATAAGAGATACTGAGATTTTTTTAGTTGGGTATTTTTTTCATCTCATAATGGTAACTCACTGAAATTAAATATTTCCAGCGAAGGAATCTGGATTGGTATTAATATTTCATTGTCTATACAGAATCACCTCTATAAGACACAGAGATAAATCCAAAGGAGTCAAAATCACAGTGATTAATCTGTAGTATCTGTAAGTACACAGTTCAACTCACCTTTAAATATTTAAACTAATACCTGTTCTGAAGATAGCCTTGTGATGAAGCTGTATCAGAACAAAGACTTGAATCTTCACTTCCCACATTCCAATGGAGTTGAGGAATACTTTAAGAATTTGCTGACATTTTATAATTATGAGAAATATAAAACCACCCCGTGATTTTTAAAACACTCTAAGAGTTTGATAGCCATTCTCTAATAATTATAAAACAAAGTAATCTGGCTTCTGTTTAAACACACCACATTAGCAGACTATTGGAAATTGTCATTATTCAGTATTTCTCTGCCATAATATTTGAAGTGTTTTTTATACTAAAAAGTGGTTAAATTATGACAGAGAAGAAAAGTACCAAAGTACCAAACTTGTGACCACTGCTCTAGGCATTAAATTTATGATTGGCATAGGAATCTCTGAAATCTCATTTAGGAAAAAAAACCAAACAAATCACTAAGTTGTCAAACTTTCCACGTTTCACTAATGCAAAGGAGAAAAATTTAACACAGATAAGTTGTGAAAGAAAACTATATGCCTGATTTTCCTTGTACATACAACCATGGACGTCTTATAACTGTTTTAAGCATATTTCTTTCAACCAACAAACTGCAAACAATAACTGGTATTTTGAACAATCAAGTACTTGACAAGTGTTTTGACAGAGGTAAACTAGGATTATCTTATATTGACCAAAAATGGACCTAATAAAATTATGGACATACTAAAATAATATGCTATTTTTCTTATATGAAATAAAATTACAGTATTATTGCATGAAATACTGAAACATCATCATAAGCAAGTACAAGTTTACTTCATAACTCTAACTCATAACTTCATAACTTCGCATAACTCAAGTGCTAAAACAATTCTCTAAACCTGGTTTTGTTATATAATATTACCATGACTAGTCTTGAGGTACATTGCAGTAGAACTTAGCCAGAAATAAAAGTCTAACTCTACCTTACAAACATCTTACTAATATTTCTCTTTCTTTGCAAAAATATTTCAACTGTTACAGAAGAACTTACCAGGTAAAAAATAAATTACTTTGAATGCCTACTGTGAGCTAATTTATTTTGGTTGTATCTTTAATTTAAAAAAAAAACTTCATTTTTTTCAAAAACTTAATCAGAAATACAATTCTAAACTGACTTTGTAACGTAGGCTATTTATTTTTTTAAGTAACTGCACATTGGTGAGTTTTACTAGTTAACTATGTAACTACAAACACAAATGGCTTGATTTTCTCCACTTTGTTTAATTTAAAGCACTAAATTGAGTAATACACCTTTTCTAACATCATACCTCCAGTGCAGAAGCAACAGTTTTGCTGAAGATTTAGATGAGATCGACTCCCCTTTTCCGACCTGTTTTTCTATTTGTTGCCATTTCTAGACAATTCTATGGGTAAACATCTGCTATTTTTGCAGGCTCCGTATAATACAAACAGATGTGAGCTTTTATTTAGCTTTTATATCAGGAAACAAGCAGCTGCGCTTTATTACATAAGCCACTCAATATTATCTTTGAACAGACAATTCTTTATTCTTTGACTATTAGAAAACAGAAGTTCCCAAAGCTAAGCAGATGTCTGCTACACTAAAAGCTCAGTTCGAAAATGTAATCTGGAAAGCTGGCCCCGTGGCACAGTGGGTGTTCAGTGCACTCTACCAGTGAGATCCTGAACCCAGGGAGTTTCACTCTCTGGCAGCTCAGACTCTGCTGAACAAGAACTGCACTTACAGCTCTGCTCAGACCCCACATTACCACAGATTTACTCCTTGCACCTCACAAAATCTCTGCTTAACTTTCCTGAAAGACATGCGAAACTTTCTGTGATCTCACAGTGATTATAATCTCTGTGTTTACCCTCTAATCGTAATTGGTCTTTTGGTTTTTCTTCTAATTGAGGTTACCACTGTTGGTTTAGGGGCACTTCAGAGGGCAGACGGGTGAGCAGGTACTGAAATTGGTTATGGAAATCCAAACATATTTTAAAATACATTATTCTTATTTTAACAGTGTAGAAAATTCTTTTACAGAATGTAACAACCATTTGCTAACAATCTTGTTCTCCTTAGATGTTACCACTGTACAAATAAATGAATATGGAAACTGCAGCTCTGTGTAATCAAACACAGACACTGTCCTCTGCCCCTTCCTCCTTTTCCCTTTGTCTTTCAGTGGTTTTGTCTTCCCTCTGGATGACTTACACATCAAGTAAGTCAAGCAGTTTTATCAGTCAATATGTCACTAGTTGGGAATGGAAAGGAAGGCTATCACATATTCTTTCTAATACCACCTGAATGTCCTGTATTACTGGGGAAAAAGAAGACAGCAACTTCACGTGACCCCTGAAGTCTAGGATTGCCATTTAGTTTGTAATTAAGTGTACAATACAAGAATGAGGAAAGAAGGGTTTCTTCCTCTTCCTTCTGCCCTGCTCATGCACACAAACCCAAAGGACAGGCAAGGTTTTGCTTGTTTTGTGGCAGTACATGGGATTGAATATATTTTCCCTTTATGAAACTGCATTCGGGAGTTACAGATGAGGACTGAATCTTGTACAGTTGCATATAATACTCAAATCTGGCCGGCGAAGGGGAAAGAGTAGCGAGGGTCCTGACCTAAACCAGGTTTGAGAGCGAGACTGCCCAGGAAACAAGCAGAAGCAGAACGCCAAGTGCAGCTTCCCCTTAAAGAAGCAAGGTCATGATGCTTTTGACTATGAGCCTCTGACTTGCACAAGTGCGAGAGTGCTCCCACTGAGAGAGGGGGAGCTCATACCAGCGCCTGCTCTTGATGACTGGCAAGGTCTGCTGGCACCTGGCTCCAAGCTACTCTTGTTTTCTAAGCTCAGCAACTACTGCAAGACTTTAGAGGCAGAGCTGAGGTCTTGGAAGGAGCCACCTCTCACTGCTAGCAAATTCAGCAGATGTTGCCTCTGTAACAAGAAATAGGTCTTAAGCCAACCTCTTCCACTTGGGATGCCTAGAAGAGTGCCATGGATGTAGCAGCTGCTCAGCATCATATCTCCTGAAGGCACTGAGCAAATCAGAGTCTGTCCTTGGGCCATGGCCCAGCAAAACCAGCACAGTCAAGATGTAAAATTGCATACCTTCCACCTTGAGTCCTGCAAGTGTACGGAGCTGAGATACCAGCTTTCTTCATCCCTTCCTACACACAGCAGTTCTGATCAGTTTATGACAAAATTGTTTAGTTAATCCATATTCTTCTTGAGGCAGCTATTTCTGACAGTTAGGTTTCCTCGATGGTGAATAAGTTACTGGGTCACTAACAAACAGGACTGCAGACACTGAAGTTCATACCATGATTTATCAGTTGCCAAGAGCCACTAAATTTCTTACTTTCTTACCAACTCAGGACACCTGGGCTCACATTCAAAAAAAAGTAAAACACTTATTTACTTGTCTTTTAGGGGTGGGCATTTTGATAGAGTACTCATATTAAGGTCTGCATCACCTGTCCAGTATGGATGTTTATCACTGACTCAGCAGCTTTTGACACTACATCTGTAGAATACACATATCACACAGTTTTCTTTCATGTAAGAATTCTCGAAAATGCTTAACAAAACCACTCTAATTCTCTCATACCGCAAATGAGATAAGGAAGGGCAGGACTTCAGGGGATCTCAGTTACTATTGATAAAAATCATACGATACTTTTCACTTATTAAGTAAAAATAATTTTAAACAGTATATGTCAGTCTATGTCTGCATTAACTGAGATGAAGAAAAAGCTCCGATAAATGATAACAATTTACTTGATCCTTAGGGGTTTTTTTTCATAGAATCATTAGGATCACAGTTTAAAAGCAGACCTGTGACTTCAAAATGCATGTGAAATGACACTAGTTATTTCAGAAATACATTGTTGAATGCCTAAGGGGAGTATTGTCCACCTAACTTTGTTACATCCTTTACTCACAAAAGCTAAAAAGGGGAACCAATTGAAAGTAAAAATCAAAGAATCAGATTAAAAATCTCCAGGAGAAAAATAGCTGTCTTTCATTTTTGTATGTCACACTTTCTATAAGAAGAGTTCAACTGACGGTGTCTTCTTTACCAAGTTCTATATAAATGTCTTGAACCCATCACACAATATTTTATTAAGCAATTGACACAAACACTACATGGTAATGATTTATCTAATCTTTAAATAACTACGCTTTCCTACACCACTTCTACAGAGACATTTGCCTGCAATAACAGATATTTCAAAATAGCAAACTCCAATAATCTTTATGTAAAAATAATGCTGATCTTATGCTTCTAATTAGTCAGAGAGCTGGCAAACAGTAAAACACATTTTGTAAAAGGGAGGCACAGTAAACTTAACCTCACACCTCATAAAAAGCTTTGTAGTCATCCCAGTGGTGGCTCTCAGCATCCTGTAAAATGCTTGTAGCACAAACTCTGACGCAGTAGTTCGTAACTTGAAACTGGAGAACGTTGATGAATTCCTGATATTGTTGGACAGGCACTAGGAACAGGGGTCTGTTCAGAGAGAATGATCAAAGAGGCAAAGATTGAAAGGCTGTGCACTAGGAGGTAACAATCCCCAGTACTGCAAATGGTTTTGATTATTAGGTATCAATCATTCATTTCCTCTTGGTCCTGGAGCCTGAACCTAGCATTCACTTTCGAAAAAATATCTGGTCTTTGTTTCACAAGTTCTTTAAATATATGCTCACCTATAAATTTTCATTTAACCAAGTCACTGAGAAATATATCACTTCATCCTATTTTCTGAGATAAAAGTACATTTGTCATTCGGTTATTGGGACACTCTGGGTTGAAGTGTAATTGCATCAGCACTTAGTGTGATAAAGAAAACATAAACACAGAGCCCTGGGAATATTTTTGTCAGGTGTGTGAAAACTCCTTCATAATAGACTTAAGTAGAATTTTTGAACAGTAGTTTGGCCCAGACTTCCCATTCACAAAGATGTGCTTCATGCAGGAGAGAGTAAAATGTCAGAGGGAAAGTATCTCAACAATGTATACAACCCCTTACAAATCATACATTCTGTGAAAATTGCTATAGTTCAGGTGTCCCTCCCAGAACGCCCAGTATCTACTCTTGAATTAGATATGGCCAGAAACACAAGGGCCAATAAAGAGATTCCTAGTATCTTACGTCAAAATCTCCTAAAAGCACAGCAAGTGTAGTTATTGCCCCCCCAGGCCAAACACTGCCTTAGACATTACACTACTACTTCGTATCTTCTCTTAAGTTTTATTCTGCATGCACTGAAAAATAAACTCTAAAACTGCATTGGATGTATTTTTTCACATTTCTGAATACAGATTGTGTAAGGAAAAACTGCAGGAATGTACGTTTATACTGTCCTCTAAGACTGCTATGTGCTAAATCAAATTTTATGAAAATTCAGCTATCGCAAAGGTCAGAAAAGGAAATTAAGGCCTTGACCCCTTATTTATATGAAAGCAAAGTATGTTCAGTTCACTGGACAATCCTATTTACTGAAGCTTAATAAATAAAAAATATTGATCTGCAAATCAAACGCAGATCTTAAACATAAATAATTTGTTTTGTAATGGCTGCTTTAGATTATCAATAGTTTTGATTCAGGTCTTTCCATAAATAGTACATGCAGTGCATGTGCTAAAAAATATGATGCAATTTGGAAAAATACCACCACACTGTATCACCAAAATGGAATGAGGTCCTGTATTATTTATATTTGAATTAAACCATTATAAGTAAGCGGGACTCACTTTTTGCTTGTTTCTCTCATTAAATTGCTATACATTGTAAAATGCTGAAAGATGTATATTGCTGTGGAAAGGGCAGCATACAAGTCTTGCAGGGGAGCCTTGGAGGGGACGTCTTTGCTTTTCTCCTCTAGTCTTGCCAGGACAGCTGTTGCCACTTTGCTGCAGGCCTCTACAAAGTTTGCTCTAATTTCCTGAAGAGAATCATCTCTGCATGCCAGAGCCAGGGGAAGCAATGTGTCAAGTTCTTCCATGATGTCAGAACAAAACTGAGAGAAATAAATGTGCCATCAAGTTATTTGTATTCTGGCAGCGCTGTTTAATTTACACACGCTAGGGCCAGATTCTTGAATAATGAAACTGGCATACAACATAAATACATTAGATCAGCTTTACAAACATTTCATTCTGTTATATAGGGAAGAAACGTTTATCTACAGTAAATGAATTATTATTTCATTCCTTGCTTTAAAGCTGCATAATACATATTGGGGAGAAAAAACCCAAAACCATCTTAAGCTAGTAATGCCTTAATTTTGTTTATGACTTCATTAGATGTGCATACAAAGGATAAGGTTAATTCCCTGTAAACAAAGATAATTTTCTAAACTAATCTATTTTGAAAAATATACAAACACATTTCTTAATACTGAATTTAATACTGAAAAAACAAACTTGTCATCTCTTAGTAAATTCATACATTGATCTTTCTAAAATTATCTCCCAAAAGCTTATGTGTTATTTTAAGCAAACATTTATTAGGAGCATTCCAAATTTGCCAGAACAGTTGCAAAGCTTACTTAATAAAAGAACTTTCCAACACATATTCCCTTAGAAAACCAATTTAATTAGTTGTCATAAATGACCTTTCAGCCAAATCAAAGAACTATAATATGGCCGTATTATTGGTTATGCTGATTAGTTAAATGGCATGTCTAAGGATATGAATACAGGAAATCCCTTTATAGCTATGCTTCAAAGCTTTCAGCATTTTCCCATCGAGACACTTGGTAACAGAGCAGATACAAATCAGAATGTTTTAGAACTTTTTGGATGAAAAAGAGAATGCCAGCGAAGTTTAAAAGTTAATTCTTTCAAGTATAGACTATGGGCCATTGTATAAAGCTCTGTTCAGTCTCATATTGTAATGCCTCTCACTTTCTTCTTAATTCCATTTATATAAGAAATAGAATATTAATGGTACTGTAAGTACTTCAAAGTGTAGATGGCGAACAGCCCTGGCATTCTGTCTCCCCTCAAACTTCAGATCTTTTGATACCTGCCTTAGCAATTCGTTTTGGTTGCTCCTCCTGTTGGACTGCTCCGCATGACTCCCTCATTTGCTGGTTGTTTACAAGACTCATTGCATAGCCTGCAGCTGAAAACTCTTCTTTCTGCTCATGTTGAAGAATTTTAGTTGAAAAATCCTCGATTGCTATTGTTACACAGTGCGCCACAGAAGAACACAGGTCTTTAAATGCATTTCTCCAGCCAAAATTCAGTAAAATAGGCTGAAATACATATTTGTGTTAAATCAACCCAAATTCATTATTCAGTGTTATTATTGTCTGAAACATATGCAAACTTATGTAATTAAAGGACACCATCACCTTTTGAAATTAATTTTAATAACTTAAAATATACTCTGCTTGCCTTGAAATCATATTAAAAGCAGTACATACACTCAACAAAAATGAACACATGTTAACTATTAAATTTGTCATCAAATTTTTAAGAAATAAATTTACAAAACCCCCTGTTTAAACAAGACTGCTTTTTAAAAGCCATGCTTCATCTTCACGTTATTTTTAATCTTTAACAGAATCTATTTAACAAAGGAAAATACTTTTACAACCATTTTCAATATTTTAACAAATAATCCAGCAATTGATACCCTGTAATAATTTTCACAGTAAGGTAACAACTGGAAGTTACTAACCATGAATATTAATGGAAAACATGTAGGGAAGCTGGTTTTAACACAGCCAAACTGGATTTCACTTCTCAAGAGCTCGTTTTAGCAAATATTAAAATGTTTAAATAGAGATTTCTTGCTTTTAGCCAATGCTGGCTTTCACTACGGTTTACATCAGCTGCCAGCCTTCTATAAACAGAGACTTCTGAAGTTATCTGAAGCATAACAGTTGTGAGAAGGAGACACAGTAGGACATCATTACTTTTCCACTAATCTTACTTTGCATTGCTCACATGACATACAGCAGACAAACCTTACCAGAAGTGGCCAACTGAGAATTGCACCAAGAGGAATACTTTAACAGCATAAGATGTATAGTAAAGATCCCCACCATGAGGGCATAGCAGGAGAAAAGAAAAGAAGGATTCCTAGGAAGCTGCAGTTACAATAATAACTTGGAAGACGAAGAAGCGCTACGAGTTAATCCCTTCCAGGTTACTTCAGTCTAGAAGATGCCTCCTCCTTCCTTTCCTTTTCCCCACTCCCAGCACCCAACCCCAGTGAGCACAGAGACAGCGCCCACAGGCACCCATTCTTGCACTCTCTCCTTTTTTAATTTTTTTTGACCTTGGGTCAAGTAAAGCTCAATCTTCTCAAAATATTGTTCTTTGTAAACTATAAAATATAGGAATATTCGTTTCACAAACTGATTCAAAGCACATTTTAAAAAGTCATTTCAGCATTACAGTTGAGCTATTAGGAAATTAAATTCCACTATCACAAAATAGCGGACTCATTACACAGCATTTAGGTCCCATAAACTCAACAATAAAAATCTGTTTAGTAGTAAATGGGACCCAGACTAAAACTTAAATCTTATACATACATTCTACAAAGCATAGTGCTTACTACACAGTAGTTTGTTGGCATCAAAGAAACTGGACATTGTGTGAGTACTTATCCCTATAGGAAGCATCATTATGATCAAATGTTAAGAACCTGACAGATTTTTTAAGATTCTGCTGTACTTGAGAATATATTTAACACTGAAGAAAACTATCATATTTTAGCATTTTTACTGTTTTGTTCTGAGATATCTTATACTTCTGATGTTAAATCCATTTTGTTATTAAAACTTAAATAACAACCACTTCTTCATGAATACTGTAAGATTTTATTCCATCTTAACTGCTCCAAAAATTAATTGCAGTAGCTAAATAATGAAACTATGGCAATAGGTGTTTATAATGAACATGGTGAAAGACTACACTGGAGACACAGACAAAAGAAAATCCCCTACAAAGTGTAAGACTCTTTTCATACTCACCTCTTCTACCTGAAGTAACTGTTCAGGAAGCACACTGGTTTCATTTGCTCCAGTTTCTCCTATTAAAAGCTCCCCACTAGCTTTCTTCAGAACTCCTGCACAGTATGATAAAAGGGATCAAAGTTAAGATTAATTCTGTAGAAAAGTCAGCAGCCTAAAACACCTTCTGATATATCAATATGAAGCATAAAAAAACCCTCAACAACATGTAGGGGAATACTAATGTTATGGTAAAGTCAAATTCAGGTTATACACAGCTCCTTTTATATAACATGATGAAATCCACATCCCATTGTATTCATATTTTATACAAACGCACATGTAATGTGTAAAATATAGTTTCTTTTGTCATTAATTCATTTCTATACTGATTGTGCAGTCACCTGTTCCTAGGGAGAACAGATAACGTTAGAACAGCTGTGTAGAAATTAATTTCTATTCTTTGTTCAATAAATTATATGAATTGCACACTAATGTATTTTTTTTTGTTTTTACTTATTTGGAAACGCCAGTATGATAAGAATAAAAAGACAGTTAATTAGTACAGTTATTATAAGCAAAACAATGGTGACGGGAAAAAGAACAAGTGAAGCTCCTTAAGAAGGGCTGGTAGAAAGCTCACTCATAAATCTTGGGAGTAATGGGAATATTGCCCCAGTTTTGACAAGGACAAACCACTACCTGGGGTAGATATCACTTCCATCAGTGTTTCAAGCAACCCAGGAGGTGCTGGGTATGCATTAATGGTACCTTCCTCCTCCAAGTGTCAGAGGAGCCAACAAGGATAGGTGCTTTGCTGGATCTCATACTCACTAAGAAGAAGGGGATCAGTGGAGATGTAAGGATCAAAGCCAGCCTTGGCTGCAATGACCATGAGATGGGGGATTTCAGGATCCAAAGGGCAGGAAGGAGGGTGGAAAGCAAGCTCACAACCCTGGCCTTCAGAAAAGCCTGTATTAGCCTCTTCAAAGGTCTGATCGGAAGAGTTCCATGGGATAAAGCCATTGATGGAAATGGGGCCCAAGAAAGCTCGTAAATATTCCAGGATCACCTCCTCCAAGCTCAAGGGAGTTGGAAAAAAAAATGCCAGGAGGTCTGCATGGATGAACAAGGAGCTCCTAGCTAACCTCAAACACATATGAGTACAGAGGGTGGAAGCAAGGATGGGCAACCTGAAAGGAAAACTGAAACAATACCTGAACATCCAAAGATGAAGTTAGGAAGATAAAGTCTAAATGCAACTAAATCTGGCCAGGGATGCAAAAGACAACAGGAAGGGTTTCTGTAAGTACACAGGTGACAAATGGAAGACCAAGAAAAATGTGGACCCATTGCTCAATGAGATTGGGAACCGGGTTACACAGACATGAAAAAGGCTGAGGTACTAGATGCCTTGTTTGCCTTAGTCTTTACTAGCAAGACCCGCCTTTGGGAAATCCCATTTCCCAGAGACTGGGGGTAAGGCTGGAGCAAGGAAGATGCGCCCTTGGTGGAAGAGGATTTGGTCTGGGAATACTTCAGCAAACTGGACATATGTAAGTCCATGGGCCCTGATGGGATGCACCCATAAGTGCTGAGGGAGCTGGCAGATGTCATTGCGAGGACACTCCCAATAAACTTTGATCAATCATGGCAACTGGGAGAATAGTCCAAAGACTGGAAGAAAGCAAATGTCACTCCTGTCTTCAAGAAGGACAGGAAGAAGGAATCAAGGCATCTCAGACCTAAGTCAACCTCACCTCAATCCCTGGGAAGGTGACAGAGCAGCTAATCCTGAAAACCACTTCCAGGCACATTATGGACAAAAGAATAATCAGGAGTACTCGGCATGGTTTCATCAAGGGGAAGTCATGCTTGGCCAACTTGATAAGCTACTACAAGAAATGACTGGCCTGGTAGATGAGGGGAGAGCAGTGGATGTTGTCTACCTGGACTTCAGTAATGCCTTGGACACTGTCTCCCCTAAGATCTTGTTATGGGACAAGCCACAGGCGAGCTCTTGATGTATGGGCTGGATAAGCAGACAGTGAGGTGAGTTGAGAACTGGCTGAATAGCCAGGCTTGAGCATGGTGATCAGTGGCAGAAAGTCAAATTGGAGATCAGTAACTAGTGGTCTATCTCAGGTCCAGTCCTGTTTAACATTTTCATTAATGATCTGGATGAGAGGGCAAAGTGTACCCTCAGCAGGTCTGCAGCAGACACCAAACTGTGAAGAGTGGCTGATACTCTTCTTGAGGGTCACATTGCCATCCAGAGGGACCTCAACAGGCTGAAGAAATCGGCACACAAAAACCTCATCAAGTTCAACATGGAGAAATGCAAAGTTCTGCACCTGGGGAGAAACAAACCCAGGCACCGATATATGCTGGGGGCCACCGAGCTGAAAGCAGCTTTGCATAAAAAGGACCTGGGGATCCAGTTGGACACCCAGTTGAACATGAGCCAGCAAAGAAGGCTAATGGTATCCTGGGCTGCATCAGACAAAACATTGCCAGCAGGTCAAGGGAGGTGATCCTTCCTCTCGATGCAGCACTGGGGAGTGCTGTGTCCAGTTCTGGGCTACTCAGTACAAGAGAGACATGGACATACTGGAGAGCATCTAACGAAGGGTGATGAAGATGATTAAGGGAGCAGAGCACCTCTCCTATGAGGAAAGGCTGAGAGTACTGGGACTGTTTAGCTTGGAGAATGGAAGGCTCAGGCAGGGATGACAGTAATGTATACAAGTACCTGAGGGAGGGGGCAAAAACAACAGATCCAGGCTTTACACAGTGGTGCCCAGTGACAGGACAAGAGGCAACAGGCACAGATGGAAACAGAGCAAGTTCCCTCTGAATATCAGGAAACACTTTTTTTACTGTGAGGGTGACTGAGCACTAGAACATGTTGTTCAGAGAGGCTGTGGAGTCTCCATCCTTGGAGATATTCAAAAGCTGTTCGGAGATGATCCTGGGCAACTGGCTGTGCATGGCCCTGCCTGAGCAGGGGTTGTTGGACCAGATTACCTACAAAGGTCCCTTCAAACTCAACCATTCTGTGAGTCTGTGAGTCTGTGCTTCAAAAGGAAAATGAGAATAGAACCAAACAATATGGTACTTCTAATATCTGCCTCCTAGCATAAAGCTGGTAAACAGCACAGCTGCAGACAGTCCTTATTTAATGCATCTTGTGAAATTAAAAGCAGTAAATTTTAAATGATTAGGTGCCTTCAAGCATTGTTAAAGATCATCTTCTAAGCATAAATTTATACGTCTTCAGTCACCTGAACCTACTGATAGTACACATGGCAAAGGTTTAAAGAGGTTTTCTCTTTCCATGAAATACCCAGCATTTGCATATACATAGGATTTCATATGCCCAAACTGGATTTTATCTTTCCCCTAAACAATTCACCCTCCGAAAATGAACAGTCCAGTTTTCATACACCTATACAGCATTCTAAAGCTTCAAGGGGTTTGGCTGGTTTTTGGTTTTGGTTTTTTTTTTTTCCCTCTAGTGCTGTTTTTGTTTACATTTTCAAAAGATGTTAGGGGAAAAACAGATTTGAGCTGGAAAAAACGAAAAATAAAATGGTAGACTATAGAACAGGAAAGACTAAGCAGGTCATCTAGGTCCCTGATCAGCATTCATTACAGACAGCATCATAAACTTACTGCTTTTTTCAATATGTTTTAATGTATTTTATGATAAGCTTACCTGCAGTTTTCTTCAGAAATTACTGAAGAATTTAAAAAGAAACCCTAAATGACTGGGTATTTTCCCTTTTCTCTATTCTGTGCTTTTAACCTCAAATTTCCCTCATTTCTCCTTTTTTGTAGATAAAACATCTGATTCTAACTATAAGCACAACTGAGTATCTATATATTCACATCCTCTTGCTGTCACTACTTAGATCAGCTATTGTAATTTTTTATATCAAGACTTTAAAGAAAATCTTTAACATTTAAACTAAAATCCTTCTGTATTTGTGTAATTGCTGCCTTACCTGTTAAGAACTCATATGTGAGATAAACAGGTATCGAGCTGATGGTAGATTTCTGCCTCCAGGACCAGAGGCAAAAGAGCCACATGATGATTCCGCCAGCATCAGCCATTTTAAATGTTCCTCCATTTTTAAATTAACAGGTTCTACTAGATCTCCCCACTTCCTTTTCTAACTAACTGCCAGGGCACTCTTGCCCTATATCTATGCGCATGCAGGCTCACACATATATAAAACCTTTTCTGGTCTTCCCAAAGAAGCCTTAGGGTCAAGTCTCCTATCTTTTACCGAGTTCCTTTGGTTTTGCAAGTTTTTACTCTTCCCAAATTCCATGTAGGTAAAATTGGCCTCAATCTTCTCCAGTTTAACCTCCAGCTAGCAAGGGCTCCCTTTACACTCTTCATTGATCATTGCACGCTGGACACAGCCCCTGCAAAGCCTCTGCACTTCAAATGACACCACAGCCTTCCTCTCAAACATTACTTCCACGGAGACACATACCAGACTGCCCTCCCCCTGTCCTGCTACTTCTTCATGGGTCTTCTGACAGTCTTGCCCTAATCAGCAAACTCCCATGGGAAATAACAAGTGCAGCTTTATTAGGAGACTGGTACAGCTGCTGTAGTGAAGCTACTCAGCCCAAATTAGTTTGCCATTGCAGACAGGAAGGCAGACAATGGGATGGAGGAAGCATCACTACCAAGACAGACATAGTTTGCTGCACTAATTCTTTGATTCCTCTCTTCTCCCAAACTCCAAACCTCAGATTCCATTTGCACAAACAGAAATGTATGCGATCCTTCTTATATGGCTGCTTAGAGGAGAGAATTTCCAGAAAGGGTGCAGAAAGCAGCAAATGTCATGACAGGAGAAGATGGAGAATGAAGGAAAAGTCTGTTTTTCATACTTGCTCCCCTTTCCAGAGTACATTCTACCCCTGCAACCTTCTTTGTTATTAAGGAAGACTGGATTAATCACAAGTCCTTGCTGTATGTTCCACAAACTTGATAAACTGCTCATATTTTGTGTACTTCCTTCAGTTTACCAGCCAGGCAGCTTGAATCATTGCCAGTAAATATTCAAAACCAAATTAAATCAAGTGCTTCACTTATAATCAAAACTCTTCAGCCAACCCTCCTTATGTGTATTAAAATTTCTCTGGGATTATTCTGTTTAAAGCTAATCTTTTTGCCTATATCCCCTTTGTCTTCACTGTAATTTATTCTTTCTCCAATTCAGTATTTTTCTGGTTTTGTAATAATGATGACAATGAGACCTCTTGTATTGTTAACATAATTATTTTTCTTCCTTATAAGAAGTTCTATTAAATTATTTTTTCTACAGAATTCCACACCTTTCCTGTTCTTTTCATAGTATTTAGGGTCATAAGAACAGTCATTGTGACATCATCTTGCATGCAGCACAGTATAGCAAAGCATCAAGGAAATGTTTTGTATGACAGCTCACTAACTGTGAATAAGGTAACAGCACAATCAAAGCTGCTTACTAGTTGGATTCAGCCAGCTCAGCCAGAACTTTTATTGAAACTCTACTGGAAATATTATGTCTTGCAGAAATGGGAAATAACACTCCACCACAAATATAAATAAGCAGAAGAAACAAAAATATTTGATTATCTGTAGATTAAAACCCCTTCTGCTTTCTTTCTTCAATAATGGACTTTTTATTTGTTGTACTATACTGAGCAAACTGCATAACACACATACAGAAAACATACATCCGAAATCAAACTCTCTCCTAGTGTAAATTCCATCTTCAGTTTGGATTGATCTCTTCAACCTACATATTTCTTAAAGAAGCTACCTGAACATTTTTCTTTGAGACCAAAGCAAAAATCACACCTTCCTTTCTTGATTTGTTACAACTTCAAAAGTCCATTAAGAAGATGCACCTCATAAATTTGACTTCATGTTCCTTTCATTACACTTTCCAAAAATGGATATAGAGTAAAGGATTTCTTCTTATGCTGTGAAGGAAAGACCTTTGCAAATCTTCCCAGTCCTCTGAGACAAAGCTTGTAAACCTAAGGGCGTGACAACTTTGCCCACAGTGTTTTCAAAGAGCTCCACTCGAAAAAGCTTTTCTTGGTACTCATTATCTGATCTGTCCGAAGTTCACCTTTCTCACTGGAATGGGGGAAAAAAAAAAAAAAAAGTGAGAGACAGATGAAAGTACGTTAGAAGTTTTTGATTTTTTTAAAGTCTCAACAAGAGGCTTCTGAAAAGCCAGAGGGAAGAGAAATCTACCTTAAAGATGGGAAGAGAATGCAATTTGGCAGAATCCTAAACCAAAAACTCTTACTTAACCCCTGACTGCAGCTGAATGTTCCAGATTCCTTCAAAGAGAGTAACTCCTGTGATGCTGCATGTACTAGGTATGTCAGAACATTTCAGGAATTTCAACTGAATGTAAATAGTGAAGTAGACGATCTCATCACAGTAGGCATGACAAGATAGGGTCTTGTTTAACCCTGCAGAAGAAAGGGTTAAACAACTGGTCAAGAAAAAACAGAATGTGGTTACTTCTTCAATTTTCTGAAACCTATTGCTTGTAGTGGAACAAAGTGGGGTTATGCAACACTGAGAATAAGTGTTCTGTAAATGTTTGAAGAAATATGGATATCTTTCTTCAGAAAGGTAGAGTAGCAGTCTTGTCCAGATGCCACACTAAAGTTCAGAGATGCAATGAAATCACGTCATCATTTATTTGTTGGAAAACTTCTTCATTATTTTCTCCTTTTATTTAAGAGAAAACTTGAACACTACACTGGCACTAGATAAAATGTGTATTTATACCACATTTATTTTTTTTTTAGATTGTGCTTAGGTAATGCTAATGTAACTCGCAATGAAGCACAAAACTTGGCATGTACATACTGCTCACTAAGGAATACATGCTAAGTTAGGTCTGGTAAGGGAAAGCCAAAAAATAAAACCAGGAAGAACTGGATGGAGAATAGTGAAAAGAAGTTAGAGTGGAAAATGCAATTCATAGAAATTTTTTTCAATCTGTGCAAAACAACTCAGGAAAATGATGATCCTGATTATATTCCAGAAGATGCTGGATACAGAACTCTCAAACTGAACCCGGAGAACTATCCGTATCACCTAAAAAAACTCTCTACATCCATCTCCCTACAGAGTTCACTCTGGTTCACTGTTTCCTTTGGTGCTATTGTCTGCCATGGGGTTACCATCAGAGAACACTGGTAGGCAGTACTTCCCTCTAACATCTATTTTCAACCGCCTAAATTGGTCTTCATAGGATTCCATTGTGCACACTGCAAAGAAACTTGTCTTGTTGCCAGCTAGAACTGTGAACTACATGTCTTTCTTTTCTTCACTGTTCTTTTTTTGGTTCACAAGCAACCTCCTACCAAAAGCAGAATCCGCAGAAGAGACTACATCCAAGCAATAATGCAATGAAAAAGTATGAAGAGAAGCCCAGGTGGCCACCTTGCAAATTTCCAATGTGGAAGCCTTCGACCTCTCCGCCCAAGAAGCAGCTATAGTCCTAGTGTAATGAGCTTTACAAACCCTGGGAGCCTCTTTACCCTTAACTACATACGCCTCCCTAATACAATCCCTTAACCATCTAGCTAAGGAACTCTTAGAAGCCGTTTGACCCCTCTTAAGACCCCCTAAGAGTACAAACAATCTGTCAGAAGATATGAAATCTTTGATTCTTCTGTGATAAACCCTAAGTGTTCTTCTTACATCCAATTTATGCAGCCATTGCTCTTTGTCATCGCTGGGTTTAGGGAAAAATGAGGGCCAAGAAACCGTCTGGTTTAGATAAAACTCAGATGCCATCTTTGGGACAAAAAAAAAAAAAATTAAAAGAGGAACCATCCAAAGAACTACTTTGTTTCTGATGGAACTTTACACATGTTCTATATATCAAGATCGAAGTACTAGGGAATATGCTGAACAAAAATCAACTCAAACTGCCATTGAAACAGCTATACACATAAACGCAACACTTGACACAAGCACATGAAAAAACATTATTTTTGTTGCATCTCTGCATGACTTACATAGATAAAAAGGCTCCCGTGAATACTAAAAGCAACCAAAAAGAAAAGGAAGCAAGTGCAAGGTTCCAGTCTATGTGATGCCTAGGGAAACTTTCACTCACTTGGGTATTAGCCTACCTTTTATGAATTGGCCAGCTTCCCTTAATTTGCCACAGTACTACTCTCACAGCACTGATACTTGGGATATGCCTACACTGCAGTGACAGTTTGGGTGCACCCAACCTAGCTTTAAACCAGTGAGAGAGAGTACAGGTAACTGTCTAGCAACAGCAGCACATGGTTCAGTCCGGGCTAATTTGCTCTGCTGCTTAGGTTGGTTCCGCAGCCTGCACTGCATTGTAAACCTGCTACTGGTACCCTAGTTAATTTAAAGCTGCTTTGGACAGATCTGCACTCTAGATTCTGTTAAATTAAACAAGATTTCTAGGAAGAAGGTTTCTAAATAAGTACAGAGGAGAGCCGTTAAATTTTCCAGTCACATATTATAATGCATTTTGATGAAAATAAAGCAAGGATTCTAATCAATCCTTCTTATGAAAACTTAGTCTTCATCAGTGAAAAAAATAAGATTATCAGCTCAATAAAGGACATTAACAGAGAAAATCTTAAATCCCTTTTGATAATTAACAGAACCTGGAACTACTGGGAACATTGCTCACATTCTCCCATATCAAATCATCTTTCACTTCATCACTAGATTTGAGATTTCTGACAATATGAAGTGAAAGTAACAAAAATAACACAAATAAACCCTTCTTCTAGTCAGACTTTTTTTTTTTTTTTAAATTTCTCTGGCCGTATCTCGTCTTCATATACTATCCAGAAACTGATATAACTGAGCAAAGTTTTGTAAGTATAACCACCTGATCAGAATAGCAACACTGAAAACAAAGGTATGTTTGAGGACTTCAATAACATCCACCTGTGAAAGTTTTACCTTCAACTATGTTTCAGTGTAAAAGCAATTTTATGTTTTCTTTAGAACAGGCCTTCTACCCAGAAGACTGACTCCTACAACAAGATATAGTAATACTTCCCATTCAAATTTAAGTAGAGGTACCATTGAAGAACTGACTTGCTTTAGACATGATTAGCTAGCTAAAAGAATATTCCTCGAAGAAGGCTTAACACACTTCTGAGAAACAGTTCTGAAAGTAATTAAGCTTGGAGAAATGCCTGTAGGATAAAGTGCTAAATACACTCCTGGAAAGCAAAATCTTTCTTCTTAGCATTGAAATCATTAAGTTATCTGAATTATTGGAGATCACATGTCTCAGAGTATAGTTAGTTAAAACATGTCAAAGAAATTTCCCATTCAAGAGTTCTTCAATTTTTTACATTTTATCACAGAATATACAAATAAAAAGAATGCTTAAAATTACCCTTAATGAATGTATGCCCTATCCTCCACACTACCCCTATAGGAAGTTTACTGCAACACCTCTATGTAGTATCAATGCCACAAAACATAAAACATAGTGTATAATAGGTTAACATTTCTTGAGAATTAGTAGAACTGAGAGACTGAAGGAATACATTGAAACCAATAGCAAAAATGGAACTTGAATGCAAATTTTATTTGAGCTTTGATGTATATTCTAAAAATACATAGGTTAACCTGTATTTCTTTATTTCAGTGTCAGTATTTCAGATGAAGAATCCACCAACAAAATGTGTGCCTTACAAATTTTATTTAATCTTTTAATTATTATTATTTTTTATCAATTTAGCATTCTGAGACTACATTCCCAAAACACCTTTCTTCTCAGCCTGCAGCTTGACTACAGAGATACCAAGTATTTGACTCCACCTATCCCCTCTCCCTGAGCAGCCTGGCCTCATTTCTGGTCTGATCGTTTCCTGCAATACAATCAAAGCTCTTGAAATCACTTGCTCTCTGGTGACCTGGAGTCTCTCTACTGGCAGAAGTAGCAGAGCAGAAGAACATTTATGAACATACTGTGACCTGGAAGGTATTATTCACCTGAATTTTCAGGACTTTGTGTTCTTGTCATATGACATGAATGCAATTAAATGAAAAAGTAAGTGAGCTTGGAATCTAAAGCAAATGCAGACCTGAGGCTTGATTGTGATGCAGTTTATTATGTAGAGCCTACTTCTACAAAATACTCACTGAAGCCAGTGGGATAAGCACAATAGTAAAGACAGTACATATTAGTGAGAGCTGTATGTTAAAGCAGGGCAATGTACTAAAACATTTAGTTGCATATGTATGTTCAAGTCAGTGTTCTCCCTCGAAAAAGGCAGCTTTCAAGGCCAAGTTCAGAAACAGTCACAGTTTCAAGGAATTTAGGCTCCATGCGTTGTTTTGTCCTACACAAAACACAGGATTTTATAGATAATTCAATATCAGAAATTATGTTACAGTGTTTGATAGTTTTTCATTATAATTCTCTAACAGTAGCTACCATACATCACAACTTTACACAACACTATCAGTTCTTTTCCACAGGTCATTGTGCTCAAATGTAAATCTGCATATTTCAAAAAGTTTTTCAGTGGATATGGCAATACACTTGTTTACAAAAGATGATGACATAATGTAGGTAATGTTGAAAACCATTTAAAATTATCCTTTTGCATAAAGTAGAATCAATAAATAAGGAAAAGCTTTCATTACCTTGAACATTCTTACTCCTCTCCATAAATGAAGGCACCAATAGAATTTCCACAGAGAGCTCTTCAATTTTTTCTTCCATTAATAAAAAGAGTTTGATAAGTTGAGAAAGACATTTGAGTTGATACAATGTTAAGCAGAAGTTCCTTCCTTTTTTGTGGTATTCTTGGGAGGCTGTTTAAGTAAAATCATAAAATACTTTTTACTATACCTTAAAAAAATTATCCTGCAAAACTGATTATGTAAGAAAGTAAAATACATCACGTAGTTTCATTTTTGCTACAGCATAATATATCTTTTTCTCATTACAAAATACAGTTACATTAGTTCTTCCTAAGTCTTTGGCATTTCTCAACTATCTGGGAAGTTGCAACTGAATTCCATGTTTTGTTATTCATTAACTAGGATTTTCTCCAAGCAACAGATCTACTCAGAAACCTTCTCACCTGTGTTTTACAGAAAAACCACTGCATTGCAAAAACTCATTGAACAAAAGGAAAAAAACACGTCATTACTGTATTTTAATGGTTTGGGACATCACATCACTACACTGTCACTCTGCAAGTCACCTTGTCTGTTTAACAATCTGCTAGCACAATACAGTTGATGAATATGACATTTGAGTGAAAAGAAACATCAATCTAACACTCCACAACTTTAAATATGTGAGGTTTGAAAACAAGCGAGACTGTCAGTGAACAAATATCAGCAAGTATTATACCTATAAGCATTTGGTATTTAAAAGAAGAAACTGAACATTCTATTTTGAAAGGTTAACACTTGTAATCATAACATATAATCATGTCACATCAACGAGGGAACTCTGATTTGAGCACAGTCAAGACTATAAAAGACTGTGAGCTGCTTCCAATTCACTATTACCAAAACCACATGGTTTTAAGTATTTTAATTTTATAACTTCTTTAAATGTAACAAATTTGCACTTCTATGCAAATTGCAGTGAGTTGATACCATGTTCCTATGCAGTTCTGTTGCAGATGTAACATCAGCAGAACAGTTTATGTAGAAAGTGTCAGAGTGAGAGCCAGAGTAGTTTGAAAGGGAAGCTCTAAAAGACGAAAACAAATAGAAATTGATTGAAATGTACTTTTATGTGTCAAATCTCTCTTACCTTTGCAATTTTGAAGTACTCAGTACCTCCCTTTTTCCTCAAAGTTCCTAGATATTTTTTTTAGGCATTCACAAATCACTTTTAAATAGACATAGATCTAAGTAGCAGAGCTGAGCTCTGAATACAAATTCCCTAATTTGCTATTCCAGTTTTGCAGCCTTAGAGATTGAACTGTGAGTTTTGCATCCACATCTGAATTTTCTCAAAGTTCCAAACAGATGTATTCATGCCAGTCCCTTGAATTTCTAAGAATGGCAAAAGAAAGTGTTATGCATAATTGCCTCTGTTAGTGACTTTCCTCTCTGAATAACAAGTAAATAATATCTGTATCACTGGGTTTCCAATGTTAAGTCTTAAACTTCAAAAAAAAAAGAGACATTCTGCTATTCAGGGAATTTTTCTCCTTTCCTGAAAACTAAAAAACATAAACTTGAGTTTAACTGACATGAAATGACTGCCCGAGTCTGCAGCAAGCCAGAAATGACAGATCCAAGATGTAAGAAGCAAAAATGACATCACAAAAATCGATGGAATGTTAGCTGTCTCCTATAATGTGAAACTCTACCCCCTCTCTTGAGGAACAAAGAAAGCTTACAATTATTTGATTGCCCCAAGCAATACTGTCCTCATTAGATCAAAAGGAAGTGGACATAGAAGCCAAAGGTATACCACAGTAATATTACTTTTAGAACACATTACCAAACTCAGAAAACAGTCAAAATTTACATTTTTACTTTCAGTGACCATTCAAAATATATTTCAGCTGGAAGCTAAAGATATTAAGTTCAAAGATCCCTCTTTATTCATGTCATTAAGAAGTTGAGAGAACACTTTAATATATGACAAAGCATATCACACTATATGCAAATGAACACTTACATAATCATCAGAGCAAAGGCTTACTGGTTAATACTACATATGTTCTACAAATGTCTAGAAAAGCCCTTCAGAATTTTAGGTTGTAAAGTATACACAAATTTCTAGATGCTTGAAGGTAGTGGAAAATACTGGGTTAATTTCATGGCTGACATAAAACTCTGATATAAAATTAAGGAAAAAAATGGAGGCAAGCATACAGTAAGTTCTGTCTTTGATTAAAAAGCACAAACATATGCACCATGACAAGCAGTCAACCCTCAGACAAAAGGAAGGAGGTAAAAGAACAGTGGTTTAATTGCACTTATCAAAGCCTGAAGAATGAAGTTGAAACCCCTTGAATCAGTCATATTTGGAACTCATCAGAAACATACAGACATTTAGAACATGTGATGTGACCAGGTGACGGTCAATATAAAGGCATTAGAAAACAGGAAGGGAAGATGAGACCACCATGTAATTTCCTCCTAGAGTGGCAGACACTAGGGGAAGAAGGCTAAACAATCGTCTTTCACTACAGCTGTAAGGCACAGAACCCTTAAGATAGGATGCATTGCACAATCCAGATCCTAAGACTTCTCTGGAAGGAGAAAACCAAGCAAGCAAGCAAGCAAGCAACCACCTCTATAGGATTTATAGAAAGTTCCATATACTATGGGTTACACATTCTTAAATTTTCTTTTGTCCTTTGTTAGGCTTTGTTGTGGTAAAGAAAATGTAACGTGATTAAATTTGACATGAAAATATACAAAAGATCCAGATATGACAAAAATTCATGCATCATTTACACAAGCTTTTTCTTACAACACTGTGGATGGGTAAAGCCATACTCTCGTATCAGCACAAATCATGGTGGTGTATCACTGAACCTGGCTATCAACCAAAATTGATGGTAATAATGCAACAGGTATTTGAAACAAGTGCTGGTCTGGTAACACCTCTCAACTGCTGACCCACACAGCTTACATAAAGTTGTGTATCATTCTGCACAGCTCACAATTTTTTGAGGCTCTTGGCTCAGGGCAGTCACCTTTAAACTACTCAGCTGAGCTACCCAGAACTATCACCGCAAGGCACTGTTACATCTCATTTTACTCATCCAATAACCACAGGTTTTACTAAAGAGTGCAGTCTCTACAGCTGCAGAAGCACGCCAGGAACACAGACACAGACTAGTTTTTACATAAGACTGGTGCTATTTCTTGTGGGCTTGGATAACAAAAGCATGTTATTGGACAGTCCAACTTTTGGAAGAAGTTAGCTTGAACTGCACATGTGCTTAGTTCATCCACAGCAGTTTGGAAGAACTGGACAGGGGGAACCACCAGAAGTGAATTTCCTTTCACATATGGTTATTTCTATATTCACAGCTTTATTGTCTCTCAGAAATGACAACTCATTTATTCAGTCCCTGATGACCAAATGGTATGCACACATCTGAGTATCCAAAGCTTGATTGAGAGATATCATATATATCCCACAGTTAAGTTTCAAAATACTGATGGCAGCATTCAGCTTTGAAGACCACTGACCAGGCTGCTTGAATAAGCACATCACTGTCCATTTTTCAGCAGAGGGATATGAAAAGGCATTTCTCCTCAGACATTGATCTGACTGGACAACCACAGGACAGAAACATTTCAAAGCTGTGTAACAGCAAACAGTTTAGCAGCCAATGTGGTGACCTACAGAAAATGTGGAAACACGTTTGCAAGTCCTGTAGAGTCCATGAAGAGTACAGGCCTCTAAGTGAACAGATGTGAAACAGACATGATGACTGCTCCTGCCCATGGCAGGCAGGTTGGAAATAGATGATCTTTAAAGCCCCATCCAACCCAAACCATTCTGTGATTCTACAATTCACTGTGATACATGTTCCACCAAATCTTAGTGTCACGAACCTGTCTGGAGGAAAATCTGTCTACTCACAGGGTAGTGTATGATTGCTCTGAAGAAGTTACTGAATGGATCATGACTTACGATACTAGGCCAGAGAACTAACATAACTCATTTACACAGGTGACAGCAAGAGAGACACTCCTCCGTGATGAAATGGTCTAAAGGTGCTGCCAGCACCCTACCCAATCCACAGAGGACCATGCACAGGATTACTGGAAGCATGTGAAGCTGATCTCAGCTAGCCACAAGTCAGAGGTAGCAATGGCATTCCAGCCTCACTGCAGAACAGAAGGAAGCATGCAGCAAGTTACATGATGCAAACAACTTCTTTCCTGAGCCGCTTGCAGTTTGCGACTATCATACTTCTAAACCTGATCTTTTCTGCACGTCCGAGTTCCATTCATGTAGTCCCTGTACGAGGAAACAGCTGCAGCAGAATCTTTAGCTCCCGGCATACATCAACAGGACCTCCGTAGTGTGTCCCAAAAATATGACATGTTGACCCCTGTTAAAGCACCACCTTTTGAGACAAATTTCTGAGAAGGTACAGAAAAGACTGGCACAGAGGCTACAGAGAGCCAAAGTGGATCATACAGCCATTGTCAATGTCCTAATGAGCCAATGCTGCACATACTGCTCTAAAGAGAGGTGAGGTCAGAAGCTAAACAGACATAGAGGAGTAAGAAAAGGTTCTGAGCTCCTGAACATACCCTCAGGCTTCTTTCTGTGTAGCAGAATCACGAAAACACTACTGTACAAAACCATTGCCTATACTGACGATTTCTGAACTGCTATGCAGGCCAGAACTGCCACCAGAAAAATCCTAAGCCAGTATGATGAGCTATCTTTAGGCACAACAAAAAAGATCCCAACCAAGCACAGTGTCAGGGATCACCAAAGGGTGGCTGCTCCCTGAGGGGCAGAGAGCAAAGCACAATGATATGGCCATCCCCACAGTCCCTAAGTAAGGCAAGCAAGGCAGACCCAGAGGTGATAGTCAGATTTCAACCAAGAGTCCAGATCATCAGCTAAGTTCATGGTGATCATGTAAATCTTAGGTCAAGCCAGGAAGATGATTCACAGCTTGGGAGTCAGGATCAGGTCTGGTGAAGGTAACCATGAGTCAGGCACTGTTCCGTGATCATTAGGTAGGACCAAGGTGATAAGGCAGGTGCAAACTCAAACTAGAATGTCTGAATCAATGGGGTCCACAGCCAGTCAATGGCATGGCTCTGGTGGAGATAGACATTAGGACACCTGGGATATAGCTCAGGCAGGGACCGAAGACCCAGGCCTCAGCTGAGAGGTCTCTTGGGTCAGCCACATGGAGGACCCAGAAGAGGCTGGTCAGGGCCCTTAAGGTCCATTAGTGCACCCAGGGTTTTGCTGCACAGCCCTTAAGGACCTTCAGTTTTCAGAAGCTGTCCTTCTGTCCTGCTTCACCAAGGACCCACATAACTCTTTTACTAAAAGAAAAGAAGAGAAAGTACTTCAGGCCTCTTCTATCTAGACTGGTCCTTTCTGGGGGGCCTAGAGGGGAGAAGAGGTGGAAAAGACAAAAAATTTACTTGAATTAACTTGAACCTGCACGGCATTTATTTGTAGCAAGTAGATAAATCTGGATGGTTCATTACACAAAACTGGAAGGAAGCAAAGGAAAAAGCTCAAAACTCATCATTTTAGCATCTCTACATTTAGAAAATCTATACTCCTGCTCTCCTGTCACACAGAGGCAAAGGGGGCATGAAGAGTACTTCATGTCCTCCGGCATGCTGATTTACCACCCCAGCCATCAAATGACACGCAGTAGTAGTCTGCCATCCCAAACAAGGTGATTCTCCAAGAGCTTTGCTTATAGAAAAAGAAGCCCCAGGTAAAATTAATATGGAATATCTATCAAATTGTGCAAGGTTTGCCACGCTATGCTGGTACCAAGGCAGCCAATGCAGTCATACAGCATCAGAGAACTGGGAGTACTTATTTTCAAGTTTGGCCTTTCACTTTAGCAGAATGGACTTGAAGCTGAAGAAATTTTCCTAAGATCTGAAAGACATGCTACCCTGTTTGAAAAATGAAGCAGTTCATCTTACCAGAGAACATCTGGCTGGTTCTATCTGGACAAAAGTGTACTAATTAGTCTTCAGGAGGTAGGAATGAGCACTCTGACCTAGCTGATCAACAAACCCACTAAACTAGGGGTTAGAGACAGACTACGTTGGATCTCAGGTTTCTCTTCAGATCTCATCCATGCCTCATGGCATAAAACACATAATCCTTTCCAGAGCAGAAGGAAAGCCTCAAATGCTGGCAAATCTAAGGATAAAATATGCCCATTGTAAATATTAAATAGTATTATATACCTGAAAAGAGGCCCTGAGAGAAGGCATCAATGCCACAAATATAAGCATTAAAATCTATTGATGAAGGGGGTGCGGTGGAAACCTGGTAGTAAAAAGTGTAAAAATACACAAAACAAGCAGAACACTCCAGGTCCCACATCCTCCAACTAAAGACAATGTTATGACAAACATACATCAATCATAAACCACAGATCGAGTTGGATCTACTTTTTTATACAGCCTTTCAAAACAATCTAGGCTTCTGTTCCATCCTTGTCTATTATGCAAACTAAATACTAATTTAGTTCTCAAAATCCTCACAAAGGTGTTTTAACATCTTAACATAAAGAACATGGGTCTTGCATTAACATGCAATTGATCCCGGCTCTTAGGTAAATTCAAGCCAAAACAGTTCTACCATCCATATGGAATAACTCTTCAGTTGCACTTTCAAACGCTCAAAACTCAAATGAGCTTAGTCAGCTACTATGCAACTTAGAACACAAGATCCACCATAACCTAGGTTACGGGTCTACTTCACCTATGCTGACTTGCTGAATCTCTCAAAACCTGAAATTCTTGCAATGGTCACCCCACAATTTCTGGCTTTTCTCCCTCCTTCCTCACACTGGAACATTCTCCTGCAATTGGAAGAGCTATACAGAAAAGATTATGAAAGAACCTACATAGAAAGAGCATAGATAACACCCAGAATCAAATTTCTGCTGAAACATCAGTAACATACCAAGGGTTTTGCTGTTTCATTGCATAAATTGTGAGTGACATTTGGTTAACAGTAAATATTTAGGTTCAGGTGCTGATAATTTGAAATGAGCATGTAGTGCAAACACACCTTTACAAAATGTAAGCACTCATCATGATTTTCAACAATCAGGCTTAATGATACAGTTACAAAATGATCAACTAGAAAACAGCAAAAATGGCATTTGTTTTCTGCAGATGAAGTTACACATGCACACTAAATTCAAACAACTATTTACTTAGACTTTTGATAGCATTCTAAGGCTTCAGAACTTCTAAACGGCAGATGAGCATGCTGCCTTAAATTATTTTTATTATTATATCTTAGGCTTGAAATGTTAGATTGAAAACAATTTATCTTAACTAGCTGGCAAAACACTCCTTTTACCAACAAACAATAAAAACGCATGACAACACTTTTCTTGAAGTATGAAAAACACAACACTCCAAATAAGTAAATGGTAACTTTACTGAAGTTTTTAATATAAAATTCTGAGACTAGAGAGTAATTAAAGACGGTTTTCACTTAAACTTATAAAAACTTATAAAAAATATTAATGCAGAATACATCTAATTTGAAAAATTACAAGCACCTCAAACAGGGGTGCTAAGAACTGAGTGTCTATATCATAAACATAAGAACATAAAATTGTAAGAGTAGCTATATTGCGTTCAACTACGGCCTTTTATCCCAGTATCCTGGGCTTGGACTGTGACTGAAATAAGATTAAATAAAAATGTAACAAGGAAACCATATACACGATGTTTTTCTCAAAGTGTACCTAGTTCTTGACCACTTGCAGCTGGGCAGCTTCCACATATGTGACATGCATTAATAACCTGTAGTGGGTTTCTATTTCACCAACTTATCCAGTTACCCTTTCACCCCACCTGAATTTTCATCATCCATAACATTTTGTGGAAAAAAGCTCCACACTTTACTTACACACTGGGTTAACCCGTGTATCATTTTGTTTGCTTGAATATTTCACCTTCTGGCTTTGTCTGACGCCAACTAGTTTTAAGAAGCAGTCAGCTACTGATGCCTCTTCATTTTTATAATGCCTCCCCTCATTTTATAGACATCTATTGTATTCTGCCATCTTAATTTTGTTTTCAAACTGAAGAGTTGTGGCTTGCTTATATCTCCTTATATGGAAACTGTTCTACATTTTTTTATCACCTTGTTGCCCTTCTTTTAAGTCTTTTCTGCTTTTTCTTCTATATACAACTGAATTATATGCATATATAGGATATAGTTTAGCGAAATAGTATCAATACTGTAAAAAGAGACACATAGGGGTTACTAGTGAAATCAGGGACAAGTTTGCAATACTTACAGTTAAATTAATATCCCATCTTCTAATGACACAAATACATTGTAGAGCTATTTCTATTCAAAATTCATTGTAACAAAAAAATCAGCATGTCATTCAAACGTCAAGGTTAAATTCAGTGTTGATGCAGTATGTCTTGAACACTGAATCTCAGTCTTCTCTTATGCATTTGTATACAAAGCTATTTTCTGCAAAATAACGTGACCACTTGGGAACTCTTAGGAACAAAAAAAAGGCGGTATTAGAGAATTTCACTTTACCAGTGATGAACCTGAGAAGTGCCCATATGAATTCTAAGCCAGCTAGTAAGTTAATTAAAGCATTTTTCAAGCAACATAGAGCAAAAGACACACGTTCAATAAAGCACTTGATGATAGCACCTGAGCTTCTCCTAAATACTTAAATTCAGTAGCAATGTACCTGCCTTTATCTTACTGCTTAAAAAGATTTGCCTTCATCTCTAAAAATGAAGCAGCATGAGAAATAAGGCTGTGCTAGATATCAATGACCTGTGTATACCCGCTAACTTGTGGTTTTATAGCAAGTTTCAGCCGTGGTACTTTCCTCAAAGCTGTAGCTCTTGAAACCATTAAATACAGTGTTTCCAATTTCCTTGGTTATAGCCTGGAAGGATTTAAAATCTCAGAAGGCATAAGAAAATATGTATATGAATGAATCCCACAACTTTTAACATAATTTTTGTGAATTCTTTTTAAAAAAAATTGAGAGTGACATCTTACATTTTTTTAATAGTTTGGCATTCACCACGTCTCAAAAAATCGAATGGCTAATTCTGATCACTTCAACCCACCCAGGGATGTGACACAGTAAAGTGTGGTGCAGAAATCCCTGCATCATAGGTGAGCTGGCTGTGGATGTTCAAGAATAGCTACATTACGACAGTGTTGCTCTCAGATTAATTAGCCTCACTACTCATTGTACAGAGCCACATGGCTAAACTGCTTCTGAGACTCATGATGGAATCCTTGGAAAGCAACCTGATGACTGTCGTCTTCAGTGATTACAGTGGGGATTTCTCCCTCAGCAGGAACCAAGGGTTTAAAACCCTTTTAATCAATTTTACTATAAAATACCTTCCCAATACATTAAATATCATTCCCTTGCCCCTATTTATAAGGCTTAATTTCATATAGGAGAGATCTACAATATCATTTTACAAGGGACACAAGAAAGTGATGTCAGGGATTTCATCCAATAAAGCTATATGAGGAAGAAAATCAGAAAAGTGTAATATTAAACTTAAAATCAAACTACAACCTGCATACGAACAATAAAACCTTTTCATAAATGGAACTAACATTTTGTTAAAATCTGAAAAGAAATAGCCTAATAAAGCAACAGAAACTCAGCTGCTGATAGTCACTGTGTGTAGGGATATTTGAAGGTATAAATTTTCAAAGCAGTGCACAGGGAGTTACATACATAAATTCCATTAACAATAATGTGTTCCTCAGCTCTCAGCAATATTAACTTTTAAGTGATGCTATAACTATTATAACAATCTTGCATTTATGACAGCGTTCATCTGCACACTATCTCCTAAACAGTGCTTGTATATAAACTATATTATTCTTTCACTTGTATTTAGTAATGATATATTCAATTTTTATGGACATCTGCTCACAGTTTTCTCAAACTGCATGTTGGTGTATGTTTTTTAATGTAACTGCTAGGTTTAAATAATTAGTATCACTGGATATAATCACTAATTTCCTCATACTGTAAGAGGCAACTAAGTATTTCTGCATAGCAGATGTAATACACAATATTACACAGAACTAAATTATTACAAACAGTGCCAGCAGTTTTCTATACACAGTACTTAAGATAATTATAAAAAATCATCTTCATTACTGCATGCTAGCATTTTTTTAAGAGTTTAATTTGGATAGGTTACAAGATACATTCAAATCACACAGATACAATTACTGCAAACCCAAGAAGCTATAAAACGTTCCCAACCAAATCCCTTTAACCCTGTTAATGTCTGTTTCTTGTTAATCTAAGGCAAACACTGTTTGTAGCATGCATTTGTTATGGAATATGAAAAAAAAGAAAGGAAATCCCTTAACAGTTGTTATTGATTCCAGCATTTACTGACTGAAAGTTAAGTGCTGTTTACAAAACAGAACAGATGCAGATGCTGACAAAAAGGTAAACAATTGTTGCATGGCTTACTGCCAGATTCTAAGCCAATATATTAAACTCCAAGTGAAGCACATTTCCCCTATAGATTGCACTTATTGCCACTTCATTTCCTATGTGCTCTGTCTCTCTATTGCTGTGCCCGGCTCTAAGCTATTTTCAGTTCTTTGGTGACCCCTGAGGCCTAGTGCTACCTCACATAGCCATTAGTGAAGGGAATTGCATGTGTCTGACATGGCCTGAAACCAATTATTTTATATTTTCTTCAGAATGATGCCCAACTCTGTTGGGAATGAGCAATCATGAAATAATTTACCTCCTGATTTAATTTTTTCCTCCACAAATTAGTTGTAGCCTGAGCTAGCTATACACAGCTGCCTGTGACATATCTCTGTCTTATCAAGATTCTACTTGAAATGATGAAAAAGCGAAGGGGGGGAGGAGAGTTGAATAGAATAGGTTGAGGAATCCTGCTTTAAAAAGGCGTTGACAAGTTTATCAGATATACTGATCACATGTGCTCTCTGCTGATTGAAACTGACAGACCCATAAAGAACTATCAGTGCAGCAGAGGAAACCACATGGACGCAAACTGTTATCCCAGTGTTTAAGGTTTTTTAAACACCTGTCTTGCTCTGCAGCTCACTGTTAGTTCCAGTGAAACCCAGGAGTGCCAGGAGAATCTGATAAAGCAGCTTATGCAGACAGACTACATGTTGGCTTATTTTTGTCCCTTTTTTTAAAAAAATTGGTCACAGATCTAAAGATAGCAAATTTTTTTTTAATTACACATCACCATTAACTTGTGGCTTTGGGAAGTGCTTATATACTATACATCCATACTGTGCACGTGTCAAAAAACCACAGTGAAGTAAGGGATCTCAACTTATGTATAAACATGGTAAGCATGTATAAATTTGCATATATTTAATCAAGAGAATGTGTCTGTCATAGAAAGAGATATGTCACTGCCAGCTATTAAACCACCCCAGTGAAGGATACGCTAACCTTCTGAAAGAGATTCGCTATATGCGAGATTTTAATCAAATCTGCTCCCTAATGTCTTCCCACTTCAATGAGATCAGTTTTCATCCCATTGTGAAGGTTGATTCCATATCAGGTTGCTAAATGTTTGCCTCCAAATGCCTAAGTTGTTTGTTAACACTGAGTGCATAGGCCTGTCAAAATTAAATCTTTACTTGAAATCATGTTCACCGACCAACTGATGAAAGGCTAGACCAGTGCTGGAAACACAGGCTGGAGAGCAGGAACATCTGATCATGTTCTGACACCAAACTCAATGTAGTAGTCTTGAGCAAATCATCTCACCAATCTAACGGCTTGACAGCACACAGCTACCTGACAACTCTGTTGAAGAAATTCCAGACACCCCTTCATGTGCTTTGAGGACCAAGTGCCCTCTAATAATGTTTAATAAAACTACTTTATACATAGATACCTATCTTAGCTTGCTCTTAAACCAGACTCAACTTGCTCCTTAATTTTCAAAAACACAAATCTGCTAAGAAATTACAGGATATTCTGATTATACACTGTGACTTCTGGTAGACAATGACATTTTAAAGAATTCAAATGTAAACAAATTAATCAGTCTCTGAATTAAAACTAATTAATGATGGGTCCATTTAAGGAATTTAGCAGCTGGTATCCAATCATTTTCTGATAATTATCATAATAATGAAAAAACATACATTCTTTAAATTCCCCTTTAATTAAAATGGTCATAAAAGTTGTAGATATACTGTATTTGCAGTTGTTTATAGCATTTGGGGGGAGGAGGGGTTAGGTGTTATTCTAGAAATGACCATTTGTTCTGAAGTAGTGACTATAAGCAGAGTCCTCCTCAGAAAACTGCAAGAATTACCCTATGACAAAATGCTATGCTTTGTAATATTTCTCAGTAGAACAGAAAGCATATTCTGGGCCTCGCCAATGGCAGAAACTGGTTCCACATAAATTTTTTTAATTTTCTTGCCTAAACTGTGGGCTGAGGGAGTCACTGCATTCCCTGAAGTCTTCACACACATGGCACAGAAAACACCAAAGCCCAGTGTTTGAAGGAAGTGTAAAAACTGAGGCAGCCTGTAGCAAACTGGAGATTGCACCTATTCTGAAACACAGGAGTCCTTGAAGAACTCCAAGTTGATTACCTTCTTCAGTCTTTGCTGAAAGAGAAATGAAGTACTGCCAGGTCTGTCAAACTTTCTCATGAATTCTAACTTCAATAGGACTTGCATCTTTCCCTGTAGACCATTTAAAACACTTGCATGATAAAAGAGAATTGTAATTTCTATTTGAAAACAGTAATCAATGTGTTCATTTTAATCTGATTTCAATTCCTTTAATGTCTGCAAACATAAAAATGTCTGCAAACATAAAAATGTCTGCTAGCTTTGTTTCTATCCTCTGCACTTACACACTTACAGTGGAATGGTTGGTGTCTCCACAGATCAGTTCATTACATCAGACCCATTCCATTAAAATTAGATTGTTAGGAACTTTCAACCAATCAGGAATTTCTATCAAGTGTTCATCATTCCTTTGTGTAGTCTATGCATGATATTATGTATTTCCTTAAATAATAGATTAAAGTGCCTCTGTCACTTTTGCTTCTCCTACTCCTTGGAATTCCCAAGATAGAGGCAGATAGTGACAGCTTTTGTTCTAATAAGAGAAAACACTCAAAAAATTACATATAAAGCTGGAGTCAATACTTATATTTCTGCTTCCTACCTCTTTATATTTCAAAACCCCAGCTACGCAAAGTCACCACAAAGTTCTCATGATTACTTTTATGAGGAATATAAAAATCAAAACTAAGTCTAGGTGTACAGAAAAAAGGCAGACACTGCCCTTTAAAAACTTCTAGAGAAATTAGTTTGGAAATCCATAACCTTTTAACAAATATTTTGGAGAAAGGCTAGAATACAAATGAAGGATTAATCATACGTCAGCATGGATATACATATATCTATAGGTTCCTACTCACTGAGCTGAGACAACACTCTTAAAACACCTCTTTATAGCTGAGCTGATAGTAGTGTATGTAACAGAATATCTAATTTGTGCATTACAGAAATTTATGGACTTTACTAGCACATGAACAGCAAATCAGTATACCACCCATTATACTTAAATACAAGGATTTGGATCTCAGCCAGAGGATGATCAGTGCGTGATGCTACTGAGGAAAAGGAAGCTCTTCTTGAAAGCATGAGAGCAGTAACAGATCCAATTCCAGAGAGCCTGCAATGTTTAGTGGTACTAAAAACCTCCAGAGCGCTAACTGCTAAATTTCAAACTAGAAAGTTAGACTGTGTTATAACCACCCTTAATCCCTCTAGATCAGACAGCAATATCTCCATTGTCCTGCTATATTCCGTGAATGTAGTGAACAGCACTATAAAATGACTGACAGCTTTGTTTTTCAAAAACTCTGTGGGTACAGCAGCCCCTTGATTGAAGACAGAGGGTTTTAAAAAATTTCTAAGCCTAAGGCACAATAGAAAGGGGATTCATGTTCTAACATAGCATGTAACATCCATCTTGTGGATGTGACACACCCTCAATTTAAACACATATAATTTTTCACAAAAATGACCTATTGTGACTAAAATAATTTTGCCTTTTAAAAATTAGATTTCCTTTCTGGATACACATTTTGTGACAGAAGAGGTTCCCTGTCCTGACAAAAATCACAGCCAGGACCATCTAATTAACTTGTGACTATATGACAGTAGACGCATATACTGAAAAGACTCCTACAAGAACTTTCCAATCAATACTGCGGGAGCCTCTCTAAAAGAGATTTTTGAAGTCTTGTCTTAACTGCCATAGTTCTACATACTTTTCTCCACACAGGCCTTTACTCTGAAGTAAAAGAGAGCCTAGCTTACTAATTCTTTCTCAGATTTTCACATTTTTTATTACTAAACAGAATACTACAGTATATAAAACTCAAATTGACCTCTGACCACTCACAAGCCATCAGACTGGAAAGTAAATCACTTCCACCTTTTAAACTTGGGAGAAGAATGCATTAATTAGAGGGCACAGTGAATTAAATGCTCTCTTCATGCTGAGGAAAAAGACGCAGGTGTGTTGAGAGAGCAAAAAGTAAGAAAGTAAGTTGGTGTTTGCTAATTGTGGACATTTTGAAAGCAAATAAAATACCAATAATGGAAACTTTTCAACCTCTACAGAATTCAGAAAACAGATTTGAGTTCCTATTGGAAAAGATGAAGCGGAAGAACTTCAGGGCACAACAGTCTAAAAAAAATGTAACCCAAGAAAGCAGCAAGAATTTGATGTTTCAAAATATACAAACAATTTGAAATGCAAGCTTAGTGATTACTTATCTTATTAAATAAACAACATGGTAATAAAATTTCAGAATGGGCACCTTTTCAGTATGACAAAAAGTCAAGAACAAGATTTTACTGCCCGTCTTCATGTTATGGTCTTAGTAAGTAATTTCAAGCAACTGCTCTAAAAAGAAGGAATGTATTCAGGCATGCTAACAGCTTTGAAATTCTGTCAGTTCAACTGACATTTCAGTAACTTAGATACTGTTATCTTACCCCCTGCTATAAGCTTAAAAAGTAACAAGCTTAATGCTTTTGTAATCTTTATAAAAATGGCATTCTCCCACTAGAAAAACATTTGTGGTCCTAGGGTATTACGCTCATATGGCCTTTAAAAAAGTACCTCTTTTTTATTAAAACTCCAGCTCTGTATGTTCAAACAGATGGTTTTATTTTCTCCTCAGTACTACTCATATTTCCATTTAATATAATTGTGCAGTAGAAATCAAATACAATACTTGCAAGGATAAGAAATAAGTAATACGTGACAAAGAGGCTATGAAACACATTATTTCCTATATTAAAGGCAAAGACATTTATTTTGTTTCCCCTGAGTAATAGGATCTTGTTTTGGCTGTCAACATTTTATAGGCTTCTCAAGGAACAAAGACAACTGCAGAAATCTGCATCATATCTGTATGTCCACAGGTTTTCAATTTTAACTTTCTATTATAAATTCCCACCAACACTATTTGCTCCATTATTTTAAATAGGTGAGAATTAAACCTATTGAATAACTCAATACCAATTGGCTCATAATACAAAATCAGGCATCTTTGGTATTTATAAAGTAAAAAAAACCTAATGATTTTTACTCAATCCATAGGTAGTATCCATGCCATTTTTGCTGATGTCCTCATGTTCTCTGTGAAGGTTATTATATGCGTAAAAGAGAAGTGCTATGGTTTCACTTGATCTGCTACTTCCCCATCTTTCATGGATGGAAACTAGAATTTTACACTCCAGCTGTGTAAGACATGGGGAAGACTGTGCCATGCATCACCACGTAGGGTGCAGCTCAAGGATTCAGTGGTTGCAAAACCTGTTTGCATACAGCTACCATTCTTTCCAGCAACTGCTCCATACCTTGCTTTATACAGGCCCCTAAAGCCCTGTTCCTATGAAAGCTGTACTACCAGGCACTCTGCAGTGATACAGAGAGGAGAAATGGAAGAGAGAAGGAGATGCCAAGCAGGCAGAAATATAACAGAAACACATCAGCTACAGCCATCAAGTAGAAACAGAAACAGCACCTCCCATCGATCAGAAGGGATGCGTGGTTGTTGTAGGCTGGCCTGGTGGAGTAAAAAAAGAGAAAGACATGCAAGGAAGCAAGTAGGGTGAAGTTCCAGTTTCTGTTATCATTCCTCTATTTTTGTATTTATAATGTCTGAAAGTCACTAAAACAGGTATGTAGGTCTTGAAATATTTTAAAGCTTAAATTAATAAAAATACACCCTTGAAATAAATCCCCATAATTAAGTTTTAAAATTTTATATTTCTAAAACATTTGGCCCTTAACAACACATTATAGATATAACTGAAAACTTGCTTGTATTAATGCCAGGATCTGAGCAATATAATGAACTTGAACTGCTGAGGCAAGATGTGATACTGGATATTATAATCTGTAATCCATGTGGTCCACTTTACATCAGAATGTCCTACCGGCACTTCAGAAAGACACAATAGGATTTTGTAGGCCAGAACAGTAGTAAACCAACTGACAGAGAAACTTCCCCTCTTCCTCCTAATACTTCTAAAAGCATAAGGGACAACAGATAAGAAAACATGATGGAAAAGCGATCGTAACTACAACATAAATATTGTAAATTATCTGCTATAGTTCTTTACCTGGACAGAAATCTCAAAAAAGGTGTAAGGATATAAATATTAATTAAATGAAAACATGTCTGGAATAAACTTTAATTTCCAGATATAAATTAAATTATACTAAAGAAGTTGAGTCCTAATTATGCCCAGACACGAAAACCTGTTTTTTCATCATTTTAAAATTTGAGTCACTAGACCAGGAGGTATCAATACTATTTTAGCTGTATTTTTGATAGATAAGATGAAGATCATAGACGATTTCTTGTAGGCAATAATTGCAGCTCAAGAGATCACAAACTGACTGAATTAAAATTAAATGGGAGGATAAGAGCAACCCTGAAACCTAAGGTTCTTTATTTCAAGGGGCAGAAATTATAAACTAGGGGAAACAGCCATGCGCACATGAATGCAGAAGAGAAAACAAATTTAAGTCAAAAGTGCAAAACCCAAAACTCATGTTTCAAGTGAGCTGGACAGCACACTGCTGGAAATACATAAGGATAAGTGACTTCAAAATAAGATTTTCCTTACCAAGTACTTTCATTTAAGGTCCCAAACTTACTTTCATTCAAACAAATTACTGCAAGGCCTGTTTCTCTTCTTGCTTTCAACTCTACTGCACAAATGCAGCTCCTCTAAACAATATTAAGTCCTTCTGTTCAAGTTTAGATATATGCCACATTGAAATTAGGTGTGCCATGAACACAATATATTCTTGGGAACGCATGAATATTTAAAGATAATGATTTAAAATATCATAATGAAAATCACAGTTTGCATTTGAATATATCTTTAGAATAGAATGGAAGTTGGTCATATTCTGGAGAAACAAAAGACAAAGGAAGCCTGCTGAACACATAATTAAGAGGATGGTATACTGGGGTAAAAGTACAAAATATGAGTATTAAAATAGATCAGTGAAGGTGACTTAATTAGTAGATAAAAATATACTTAGTCAAATATGCATCACTTCAGTTTAACTGCACTTTGCAGTAATACTTTCTTAAAAACAATAAACTATTGATTTTGAAGAACTACATATTGCCTAAAATTTAAAAAAAAAATTTCACTGAAGATTGTAAAAGTTATTAATTATATAATAAAAGTATATTTCATTGGCAAATGCCATTAGATTTGAGAGTCTATTTAAGGGTCTCTGGCAAGTTTGTGATTAAATGAAAATATTAAGCCAATGAATTTGAATGTCACAAAAAATAAAATTCAGAGCTCTAATCTCATTTTAGTTTTAACCACAGGAAATTAAAAAATAGGCTAATTAGTCTACACTTGTATTCACACTCTCTCTCTCTCTCTCTGTATATATATATATATATCTATAATTATATAAATAAAACCAAAGAAAACCTTCCACTAATATATAAAATGTGTATAATTTCATGGGGTTTAAGGTTTTTATTGGCCAATGTGTTACCACTTTTAGACGAAGAAACAGCTACTCTTATAAGAGATGAAGGATTAAGACAGGTTAGTAATGCCTGATTAAACTAGATTAACATTTTTGTAAATAAAGGAACACAAAAAAGGTTCAAAAGGTAAAAGTACAATCCACATTTAATAGACTTACCGCAAATAATTTCTGAGAAATATGACACTGGAAATTGAAGCAAAAAATCATAAGATATAAGCTGAAAAACAGCTGTCTGCATGATTCTTTCCATGCTAAATATGTTAACAAATATATATATAAAGTACGTTTTAAAATGCTTTAACATTTAAATAAACTTTTGCAAGACACATATGATTAATATGATACAAAGGTTGAAACATCTTACAACATTCCATCAAAAAAGTATTTGGGGGGCAGGGGGAACATTCTCCAAATATTGTTTTAGCAGGTTGGAAACATAGGTGATGTGCTGAGAGTACACAGAAAAATTATGATCCACTGTAGATAAAAACCTACTACAATAACGTAGCCCAAACACTAATGGCTGAATCCTGCACTGTTAATGGTAAGGAGTCACAGATTTAACGGGACACAGGATCATGTTACAACATAAACCCACCTCCCTCCACTAGAGCTGGCAACCAAAGATGCCAAGTTCCAAAGAATTTGCCTCTTTTCACATACCATTTTGTCAGCTTCCCTCTCAAACCATGCTCATCCTCAATCCTGATAAGCAGATACAATTTCATTACAGTACTTGACAAATAACTGTTCTAATGCAGTGTGAAAACAAAAACGTTAATTCCTTACTTCACAAATAGATTGTTGTCTATGAAATATTTTAAAGACTTATAACTCTGTTAAAGCTTGTTATAGACAACCTATATTTTCCTGACAGAAGTAGGTCATCTATATAATGTTTTCTGAGGTTCTAGCATTATTTCATTATTTTCTTTCATTTTTTCCTCTCCTATATAGTAGGATCAATTAGAGCAGCTCTTACGAAAAAAGACACAAAACCCAACAAACCAAAAACCGTATTTCCCCGAGGGTAGACAAAGTAAACAGGAAAACTTTTTTCACCTCTGGGATAAGAGTCCCAATTGAATGCCCTAGATTAAATTACTTTGCTGTTCTGAAATGTGCTGGTTCCCAGAGGGCAGAGGGAACGTGCATCAAAAAATAAGAAGCACATAGGTGTTAACTGCCTTACAGCCAAGAAAAAAAGTTTCTTTCCCTTTCTCTCCTTCCCTCCATACTCCAGTATGCTTCTTTGTTTTTTTTAATACTCAGCAAACCAGGTATTACTGTCAAGGCAACCTACTAAAGCCATCTTTTAACCTAACCTATGTATAAATACAGATTTCCACTCTCAATTACGGGAGGGCAGCAAAGGTATCAGAATTTAATAGGAATTCCATGCAGGAAAAGTCACTTGACACTAAGAATTTGGCTACCATTATAAATCTCCCCAAACGGTTATTCTGTAGGGTTTTTTCCCCAGAATAGTTATTTCAGTGTGAACTGCCTTGTGAACACTTTAATTCCAATGGAAAAGTGCCTTTTTCTGACTTTGTGTGGTATAAAACCAGTATATGCAAATGTTTAGAAGAGAATAATCTCTTCGAAGAAAAATTTTTCACGTATAAGCTCACATACAATAAACTATTCAGTTATGATTGTTTTGGTGTAAATTTTGCTTGTACTGATGAATAAAACCAAAGAACAGGCTATGACATGTAAACAAAATGAAAAAAATAATCCTACGTAACTTCACAGCTCTGACATCCTGTTTTGCTCTAGCCTGCTGACTTCACTATTGTTGCTTTATCCTTTGCCTGCCTGCAGTCTGTACCCACAGATTGTCTAGAACAGTCTGATATGCCGAAAACTGGTAAGAGAGACTGAAGGTGAATCAATGCTTGCCTCCCATACCAACCTTTTGACGTAAAATAATATGAAGTATTATATAGTGATGAAGATATGAAGAGGACTGCCTATATGAAGGAAGTAATTTTAAGTATTACATAATATTAACAAACATGGCTTCTAAACACATTTCCTGGGTGCTAAGGGGACAGCTGCTGCACGCGCAAATCTGATCTTTAATACATTTTGAATCAAAAATCTTCCACGGGATTTATGAAATACAGACATTTTTAGTTTTCTAAAACTAATTGCAGCAACTGTTTTAAAAGTTGCAAGCAAGTCCCAAGATTTATGTTGTATACCTTAATCTTCCTCTGTTCTTCTGAATAGACAACAGAACTGTGCACTGAAAATCTGTCTGGATAGATGCGCTGGCACAAAAACATGTAAAGACATATCCTGTGGCAAAGAAAATTTAGGCAGAGGAATTGCTGTCTTAATGGATTGAAGGACTGTTTTCCTTCTTGTAAAGAAAGCAGTTAATGCGTGGGTTTTTTAGACAAGCCACCCTTACAGTCACTTTAATTTCTAGGTCTTAGATGGCAAATGGAAGTAACATTTTCCCACCTTTGTGAGCTGTTTGGAGACTGAAAGAAAAATTAAGTTACAAACTTCCAGTTCGCTACCAGTCATTTTTTTGTCAATGAATCCTTTCACTGATTCCCATCTCACCATGTAATTCAAAGATACATTTCTTGTCATTTACTTCACAACTCAACATCACTCTGTCATGACTTCTCCTTGTTTCCTACCAACATTCCACCCCACTAATATATCAGCTTTACATTGAACTTCTCATCCTTTCAAATTATTTGTCTGCATGCCTCTTCCCTTACCTTACCTTTCATGTGTTCTACATATTCCTCCGTATTTCAGCTCCTGTTGAAAAATTCTTTCTGCATTTCTTCCAGTGGAATTTCTAGTTGACTTATATTAACATGTATATTGATTTTAAAACTCACCAGAGTATAATTTTCTTCTGCACAGACCTGGCAAATCACCTCACTACCTCATCCTTTGTGTATGTTGTACAGCCCAAAGATCTACTTTCTGTTTCTGTATTTTTCACGTGATTCTAAACTTTTAGTATTTTCTGTCTGCAAACTACTTCACCTTTATGGAAGGCTATGTTTTAAACAAACAGCTCTTGCATAGAGGAGCTGTGTTCAAAACTCTGCTTTGAAAAAGCAATTACATACAAGCATGCAGTTATGTTATGAAAGTTTCCATTTTGTACAATTTTTTTCTAAAGCTCTGCTTCTTTCCTTTGGAAATCAGCATGTCAGACTCACCAAATGTAAAAAGAAAGTACAGAAAATACCCCACTTCCTTGGAACAAGAAGAAACGGCTAGGTAGCATTAACTCTAACTCACCAACCATACTTTCACAGTCCTAGAAAACGTTTCTTTTTTTTTTTTTTTTTTAATTAGAATCTGAATAGTGATCTTTTGGTTCAGCTCTGATGTATGAATCTGTGTCTATTTCATGGCCACATTATTGTACAGACCTTCCTATACTCTCCGTTAAACTTCTGACAATTCAAAAACAGTGGAGGTAGAAGACTGAAGAGTTTGTGGTATTTTTAAAATCTGGATTAAACAGTTCTTATTCTATTATGTATTTCAGCAGTTGGAACAAGTTAGACTAAAAAAAACCCAACTATGACACGACACTGTTATCCACTGAATTAAAATGGGGTTTCTACATACATAAGCGTAAGATACTCTCCCTTAGTTTAAACCTTTCTAATCACAATTCTGAGACAGTCTATAATTTAACTGCAGTAATATGGCTAAAACATAAAGCTGTAATTAATAATCTCAGGCCTCTCTCTTCACAGGAAATAATCAAGCATATTGGAAAAAAAGCAGTATAACTCAAATAATATCTAACTACAATAACATAAAATAAGGCTACTAACCCACAGCATGAACTGTTCCTCTATGCTTCTTTGAAATCTTGTTTGCCTTAACTATATGTAGAGCATTTTCTTTGAACTGCAGCTCACAAAGTCTTTCAAGGAGAACTGTCATTTCTTCGGTGATGGTATCCAGATAAGTTTCATTAATAAACTTCAATGATGAAGAAAGATCAATAGTTCCACTTAGTATATGCAAATCCTCTTTTATCATTGTGCACAACGTGGGTATAGAACTTTGGTAACCATGAACAACCTTATCAAAATTTGTTTCACCACAACTAGACAAAATACAGTTCTGTAGAAGATCACTAACCAGTTTATTCTGCATATTTTGATACTTTACTAAGACTTCCGATTCAGGATAAAGAAACAAAAGTTGCTGTATGCACTGAGTTTTAAACTCCATTTGTTGTTGTAAAGCATTAGGATTTGTTTCTTCTTGACTTTGCAGCCTATTTACTAGAAATCGTCGAAGATGCAATCTCACATCATCCCAGAGAGATTTCACATCCATAGCTGAATCATCCTCAATAGCATGAAGGGAAGATGTTAAATCAAAAGACGTCCCACTTGGAGTACAGGGAAATGAGACACCACACTGACTAGAGAGATCCAGCAGGAAGTGAAGTATCATTTCTTCTTGATTTTGCTCATTCTTCAGCAAGCTTTGCTAACAAAGGTAAATCAGACAGTATTTTAGAAAGGTTTTGTTAATTCTGGTTCATAAAATGAACAGCTTCATGCTATGGTACCAACTTTTTCCAATGCTAGTTATCTTACCAGCAAGTAAGAGACTTAGACAAATTGCTACATAAACAGAAATAGCAAAGCCTGTTTTCCCAAGGATTTATGCTCCAATCCATCCCCTTGTCTACCTGCTCCAGTAATTCACATTCCTCTTCCCATCTTTCTCACATCCTCAACCTCTTTCCTCAGTTCTAATCCACAATTCAAAGGAAAGGTTTAGAAAGCTCATTAGGTAAGCCTTTGCAGCCTGATTGTTGTGGTCCACACACCTCTTAAAGAAAATGGTATGAAAAATTACTGAAGAATTACACAGATAATGGCAGGTTCTGCTCATAGAACCAAGACAGGAATTTATAAAATGAAACATTGTTGCTTTCAATGTTGTGGCTCAGCAGGCAACCAACAAAAAGACCATTCCAAGGATGAAATAACCTCCCCAGGACCCCCTTAAAGAACTAAAATGGAAAACTTGGTAAGAATTGAACAGGCTTAGATCACACAGGGCAGAAGAATAAGCAGCTGCGTGCCCTGTCAAACCAAGATGCAGACTGATACATGTATAGCGACCTCTAAATACATCTCAGCTATGTGAGCTGAAGCAGAAGGCAGCAGGCAGTTAACAAAGCAGGTGAAACCACACAGATGCATGCGCTCTTCCTACTTCATCTGAGCCTAAAGAGCTCTCTCTTGGTCCAGGGCCAAGATCTCTGACCTTAGAGCTGCTTCAAGTTCAAGAGGCCACACAGCAGATAGCAGGTCCTTTTGTCACAGCTCAATGCTCTCTACTTGGCCCGAATGACACAAATCTAAACAGCACTCTGCACTTTCCTTAATATGTATGAGATGAATCATTTGCATGAACAAGGCATGTCCAATATATGAGTAGAAGACAAGTCCCATGGTCACTGGACACCAAAATCTCCTTCTCTCAGACAAAAAAAATCTTGTCTGTTATAAACCCATTTCCCAAATCCTCAACATTTTCCCTTCTGCAGGCTGGCTTTGGCCACAGTCCTAGGCTCATCAGCTTTTTATTTATAAAGACCTGCTCTTGATCTTCCAGCTACAAACAGCTGGCTACAGATTCCCTCCCCCTCCCCAGTCACAGGAAAACTGAGTGAAGCTGGTGGTACTCTTCTTTTTCTGGGTTTCAGGAACCAAGCAGGCAAGCTTTATGTGAATCAGGATTTAGAAGCCCACTCAATTGGTCCCCCGCCTCCTGTCACTTCTCTCCAACAGAGGAAAGCGTTGTGGCAAATGACAAAAGGGTAGTTCTTTTCACTTACGTGCTTTATCTGGGTCTCCTAGCTACACCCCATCCTACAAAGCAAGGCTGGTAAAGACACTGTTGGCAACTTTTTGCCTTCAGAAGTACCAATTTATTAAACCTACAGTATCAGAGGAAACAATTTTATTTCTTGTCCCATTTTGAAAGAGAGAAATAAATTAAATTTGAGTATGGTATTGCATAAATATAATAATTTCCAAATATAAAGTTCAATTTTTCAACTGTAACAAGCTTTAATCAATAAATAATTTATAAAACTATAAAAAAGATCAAATTTAAAACAAAAACTTCAGTGGGTTGTTTCCCCCCCTTCCATTCTTTTAAGTCACAAAAATATTCAGCATCAGAACTCCTTTTTTCTGGGTGACTCAAAACTTTTGCATTCTTATGAGAGAAAACAAGAGTTTAATCTTCCTGTTGCCCTCTACTCTGGAGTGCTTCCTGATGAAGGTTAAAAAATTAAATACTTGCACCACAGTAGCTAATTCTAAACAAAAGACAGAGAGCATCACTGCCTGGCATAAAGGAAAGTCTTAAAAATAACAGACTTTCTATTTTTCTTCCAGTTTACATCTTTATTTCAGAATGTTTCCTATGAATCTTTTTACTTACAAGCAGGAAATACATGTGGAAGACAAAATAATAAGGGGAATTATCAGCCAAATATCATCCTATAAAAGCATGTGCATGTGATAGAAATACCTGTAACTACTTCAAATTTTAAATCATACGTATCAATATGCATATACATAAGGCAGATTTTCTTTTATTATCTGCTGAGTATTCTATAACGTTTTGTGGCCACAAAAAGAATGTGTTTCAGTGTGTGAACTGAAACCCTATTCACCAACTGTTGTGTTGCAGAGCTGAGTCTCCATAGGTAGACTCCTGAAATTTAAAGGTTACTTTTTTTTATGAATCACGCTCAAATACTAAATTCTGAAATTAACAGAGCAAGAGAAGCTGTCAAAACAGTGAATGTAACTGATGCCTTTAGATGATGAACCCAAACTGCCTTCCAAGCAATTTCCTCTGCTATTTTTTAAGGTTAAGCAGAAACATTTTTATTCATGAAAGCCGGTAAGAATCCCAAGTATTGTTTCAAGCCCTTTGCAACTTAAACTAAAGCATTAAAAATAGGGAGCTTGCAGATGCCATCTTAGACTTAGTGTTACTCAGAAAAAGAGCCCCTGAAGTGAACTCTGAGGCTCTGAAAACAGTGTCATCAAGTCTCTTTGAACACTGCCTATATTGACATAGGCTTTTCTATTTAAAAATTAACCTGTAAAAACACTTCAAAAGATGATGCCAAAACTATTCAAGAGAAAAAGATCCAAATTAGTATCCAAAGGTTTTAGAGAAGCATGGAAAGTTCTCTTATAAGCATAGAAATTTAGTGACAATAATATACAGGAAAACATCTGCAGTCTATCAACTGGACTACTACCTACTAGAGCCTACTACATATTAAATAAATTAATAAATGCAGCAAGATTAAGATTTTGTGGGGAAAAAAGATTTTGTCATTAGTTTAGCAGGGACAGAATTTAATGAAGATGTGTTCATGTATATATTCAGCTTTTAGATATTCATAATTACAAAACAGTACACATAATGACGACATTTCACATAACGGACATTTCAGGCTTCATGAAGAACCTCTCAGTATTCCCATGAGAGTTCAGAAGTGCAGAAGAACAGCACGCTAACAACAAACCTAAATACAGCACTGCAGCCAAAGCACATACAGAACTTTGCACTATTTTTTAGATTGTTGCAGCAGCTTAAAAGATAAAAAAAATCCCTAACAATATAAACACCCATAATAAGGGACAACAATGAACAGGGATATTGTTCTGAGGTAGATGAAGTGGAATTACTGTTACTGAAGATGTATTATATGATATTTAACTAAAAACTTGCAGGTGAGAAATTAAGCCAACTGAGTAGTTAGATCAATGGACAGAGATACACATTTAAGAAAGGTCACATCATAATCTCATTAATGGTGAATATTATTGAAAATATTTTACTGCAGACCTGTTTATGGTGCTAAAGATTATCTACTGTGAGTGTAACTTTTTCCAGATGGATTTTCTATGCTAATATATATACACTTTTCATTTGTAGTCTCATCTACACAGCAGGCTGGATTATCTAAGAAGCCACGAGCCTGGAAACAGTGACGTCCAAGTTCCTGAGCTCCACAGACGTTTTCCTGATAAACTGTGCAGAACTGAGACTTTAAGGCTTCTCACACTTTGCTATCTGTTTAGCAGCCTGCCAGAGCCATTCTCAAGGCTTAACCTGACTCTACAGCCCACAGCCAGACTGTCATGCAGTCAGTAACCTCCTGGGAAGCCAAAGAGCTAGAAAGCACATTTTTGCAAGATACAGCCAAAGTATTCCAGAGATGGGGACATTTTGGTGTTTCCCAAACAAATGCCGCCACCTGGTGTTCAGGTATATGGTCTGAATAGATCCTGAAGGAAGAAAGCAGGGAATGGACACAAGTCATCATTGCCATGCTCTCTTCTGAGCAGGTATAAGTAAGGCTCTAACTGGACTAAAAGCAGTAACAAAAAACCTCCTAAGACAGCATTTTGTGGGATTCTCATTTGGTCTAGATCAAGTAGCATGCAGCAGTCTCTGACACCCTTGAGTGTGATGATTAATAGCAACATTCATACTGATCACCTGTATTAGAAGGGGACAAAAAAATCACTTCTTCACCACATGAACATGAAAGACCTGGTGTTTCTAGAGGTGACTTCCTCATTTGACACAGCTTAATCCAGCGGATTCAAGGGTGACAAAGATCAACAACCAGTTTTAAGAGTTAAAAAACAGAAGAGTTTTGATGAACCTTTATCTCTAGGCAGGAGATAGTCCCAAAGGAGAAAATACTCCATTTCTCCAGAGCAGTTTTCCTCTATTGATCCAGTCAATCTTAGCCTAAAGCTGTTCATGGCGTATGATTAAACCATGACATGGAAGTGACAAAGAACAACCCACTGGACACTGTTTATTTGTTTTGACACTCATATATGTGTACAACATATAAACACACACATACATAATTTATACACAAACTTGCAGGTTGTCATTTATTGAGGTATCATCCTTCACACAGTTCAATTTTCCAGACTTCCATTTCCACAGAAACATTCTAGGGATAACCTTTAATATCAATTTGGGATAAAAATGCCTTCTAAAATGATGGAATTTCTCATTGAAGTGAAATTTGATTTTTGGCTATGTCTAACTGTACAACTTGCTAGGACAATGGATGTAGCTCCCACATTTCTAGTTAGAAAAAGTAGATAGGAAGTTAATGACTAAATAATGCATAAAGGACAATAATCTGTATTAGATGAGTTAAACTCACACTGAAACAACGAAGAACAAGCAGTAACAGTAACAGCCTGGGTATAGACAGTAACTGCAGATGTTTCTTACCAACGTATTTCTAAAACAGCACTAGCAGTGCTGAGCATGCGGTAGTATCAGTGAAAAGACATGGTCCCAAGTTTGTCTATTTAAGGCATGATCAAAAGGAACGTAACTCCCCGCTGTGGACATCAAAACAGTACTAAGCCTTATAATAAAGTTTCTGAACTATCCTCACCACACTGAAGACTGAAATGAGAAAACTAATTAACCTCAAAACACAACCCAAGCCCCCCCCAGCATATAACCAACTTCCTCAAACATTAAAATCTTTAGTAAACAATTTTTACCAGGGTCCTAAGGAACTCCATCAGCTCTCCGTGGTGTGTAGAAGAAGGCCTGAGAGAACTAAAATTGCAGTTGTTTAGCCACTGAAGGCAGTCAGTTGTGCTCTGTAGTATTTCACCGGTACATATTTCATTTACTTCTGATTGCAGGTCTTTAAGACACTGTTCTATGCTAAAAAACAAACAAACAAACCAACAACAAAAAAAAAATCATAGGGTGGTTTTTTTATGACTTGGAAATAGAAAGCATTCATATATTTCATATTTCAAAAAGAAAAATTACTTCAAATTAATGTAACACTAGTCCTTCTTCACAGATTAAATTACTCTCACAAAATAAGGCCTGAATTTGCAGGATTAACATTTAAATACAGTGGAGCTAGGGCTAAAATAAATTTCCTTTAGGCCAGACTGACATCCTCAGTAAAAGTAAGTACTGCCCTGCTTCTCAAACAACCTTGTACTTTTTTAATAAAGTAGTTAGTGAATAACATCATCCAGCCTAAGGTCTGGCCCTTGGTGCTTAATTAGCTAAAGCAGAGAATATAAACTGAATCAACTACCATATTCAAAGGTGAATGTGTCATTTTGCTCCTTTAGCAATCAGCAGTTGTTTTATAATACATAACGTGTATTAATGACTCCATAAAGACCCACTGACATCACAGAAAATGCTGAAAAGAATTTTAAGAGTCAGTTATGCTGAGAGAGCGGATCTTTTCTTTTTGTTTTTGTTATTAGAATATGTGAAAGAAAACAGGAGTTTGCTTCCAGTGAGCTGATCCACTCCTTAACGTTCATCTAGAAGCATAATCCTGTTCACGAAATCAAATGTGACTGGTATGGTTATTACAGGGATTTCAGTTGCAAATAGCACAAGAACAACTGGATATCCTAAATTATTTTATTTCTATTTGTGTGCACAATTATGTGAAAAAAAAAAAAAAAGAAAAATCCACAATCTAATTCTCTATCTTTTCCTACAAAAACACCTTTTCAGTATTTCAGAACTATATTTTTTTTAAAAAAAGCAATGCTTAATATTTTATATAGTTTCAGTTAGAAAAATAGTATTGACTGGATGTAGGCAGATCTAGGTTTAATACAAACAGAACCAACGATAAGACTAATGCCAGTTTTGGTTTATTGAAGTGCAAAGTGATTCTTGCTACTATCTGAATTATATTTTGGAGTATATTAGTTATTCCATTTATATTCTTAGAGCTGATAAGGGATGCAAGGTTTAACACAAATTAAAACTTAGTTCTTTCTATCTCTGCAGAGTTACAGGATTAGATGACACTCAGCTCTTTACAGGTACTTCCAGTGTCACATACTTTTGATCTTTGATATTACTTTCTGTTTTCATGACATCAACCAAACAACAAACTTGCCTATTAAACTGCCACTTGTCTCTATTTTATAGAGAGCAAGTATGGCTGTTTTTCTTTAACTGCTCTCTAACATTTTCAAACTTGACTAGCTCTGTCAAAAGAAGTCAAAAGAAGATGAGAAAAGAGGTCAGGAAGAGAAGAAAAGGAGAACGAGAGGAGAGGGAAAAAAAGAAACTGGAAAACAAATTAAATCCTTACATATATTACAAGCCATGACAAAACCAGCATATTAAAGACCTCCAGTTTTCAAATCAAAAAGGAAAGAAAAAAGTTGGGGTTTTTTTTTCTGCGTAACTTCTCTGTGTAAAATGATTCATTTTCCATGAAATGTCATCTTTTTCGAGGAAAATATTTTTCTTAAAATACAATCTACTTTGAACATTTTTTTTTAAAAAAAAGCTTAAACACTACCCCATATCAATTTGTAACAACAAATCAGAGATGAAAGGCCACTTTGCATATCACCCATTGACTACACTTCATCATTTAATTCTGCCTGCAGTACTGTTCTCAGGATGTGGAAGTTTTTATTTGATTTTCTACTGGGTTTTCTCCTTTACTGAGTGATTTGCATTTTATTCTTTTGCAGATGTTATGCAATGTACCCTGAATTCCTATTAGCTGCCTCATTCTAATCAACAGCAATAAAGTAAATCAGTGTCATCCATACCTTTGGGAACTGAGTCTGTTAGTTTGAATTGACTCTTTTAAAAAAGTGGAAAAAAATAAGCTAACGGTCACACTAAATTAAGTTCAGAGATAAACAGTAGTCTGCATTTTATTTTAGTTACTCAACAAGCACAAAAGGGAAGCCTATTTTTTCTGAGAATGCTGTCAAGACTTATGATCTGTGATAGGTTCACTTTGTACCTTTTGTTTCTTTAAAATACAGTATTAAATAATAACAAGCTAAATATGAAAACCACATCAACTACAATTATAGAATGCAAGGACAATCATAAGAATGCAAGTGCAGAAGTGTAGCATTTTGAATGTCAGAAAAACAACTCCATAAATGGTTTCCAAAACTATGACTATAAACTTCTAAAAAAAATTTCATCAAAATAAGTACATCATTTTGAACAGCTTATTTTCCCGTATTTAATTGTATTCATGATATGGGTATATTTGTTTTATACTTAAAAGACATAAGGTGAACCATTTAAAGTCTATCTACTCTATCAAAATGAAGTCACCACATTTTACAGCTGCATTATATTCAGAAACCCAATTCAGTAGCTACAATTAATGCTAAAATACGTAAAAACTTTTAAAACTTAGGAATACACAGGTGGCCTATAAAACACTTCCATAAAATTGGTGCTGAAGACTTTCCTGGGCATGACTGAGTTCAAAATGAGTGCACTGAAACAAGTATCTTTCCATCATCAAAGAACCTTATCAGGAGCACAAAGCACCTCCATGAAAAACAATCACTCTCAGCCTGTGGCCCACTTAGGTTCCAGATGGGATAGCCCAGCCATGAATACCAATTCTAAACCCGACAAAAGATTGGCATGGATATTTTTAACTTGTGAAACCTGCTCTCAGGACTATGAAACTAATGCCTTGTTCATACACCTTGACTCCTGGGACACTATCAAAGGCTTTTATTGTGGTGTGCTGATGTGTCTCATTCAAACATACCCAATAAATTACAGCATTGTGCATTGTAAAAGGGACTACTGTTGTTACTCTGTGCCGATCTGCTTCAATTACAAACCAGTTTTTACACTCATCTTTGATATATGAATCTGTGTAGCCAATAGGCTACAAACTAAATAGGCTACAGCCTTCTCAAGGCCAGGTATTTTGGTAATTTGTCCCAACACTGATAAGAGGATTAGGTGGATAAATTTCAGTTGTACCTCCCTGTTGGTATAAATCATGATAGGTCTATTCATTTTATTTAATCCTTTTATCTCAATAAAATAAACACTGAATTAGGACTAAAACTGGTTTTGATTGAATAAAAATATTTCCATCCTGTTTTCTTACAGTATACTGTAGGTAATCATGGTCTCAAAACCACTGTTATTTCTTTTAAGATTTTTGTCAACACTTAGTATTACAAGAACGTGGTTAATTATAGGTACTTAATCCTTTACATTAATTACTTCATCAAATTAAATATTTAGGAACTTGGTTACCTCTGAAAAAAACCCAACATTTTAATGTGTATTATCTGGGTTTAGAAAGCAATTGTTTTAAATAAAATACTTCTGCCAAATAGGATTAAAATTATTCTCACCATGTAGGTTAGTATTTACAACTTTATAATTTCTTATCAGTGTAGAGAGAACAAGATTCTGATTCCCTTTTTTAGAAACAAAATTTGCTGCAGTTTTAAAAACCATAAACAAAACATGATTTTGATGTGAAAACTGTGCTTAATGTATTGAATGAGTTTGATTCTTAAAAGTATAATTACAAAAAGCCATATAAAGCGCTACATTCCCTTTTTCCCCAAAAAATAAACCTTTTTTTATTAACTGCAAATATATTTTATTAAGTTCAGTGCAGTAAATAAGCTCCTTTTTTTGAACAAATTGAGGCATCAACCCAGATGATGTCAACTGACAGTACACACGTATGATGGAGTGTAAATTGTCTTAAAATCATGTGCAGTCAATGGAAAAATACAACCGCGAGTGTACGCCACCCTCTCTAAATCAGGAATACAAGATCTGGAGTACAACGAGGAAATCAGACATAGCTCAGTACTTGATGCTTTTTCCCTGATTACTATTTTTAATTGGTTCTGTGCTCCATGTGTATGCTATTGGGTTTTTTTTAAAACATCCTCTGAAACACTAAACCTTAATGATAAGGTCAGGCAAACAATTCATGTTTTAGGGGCTCAAGTACCAATGCTGAGACATTGCTGAACCTAACCAGCATGTGCTGAATTCTTCTGTTGGAAATTAGCTTATTTGAACTATATTAGCAGAGCTGTTCCTGGTCAGATGGAAGGTCTCCAGGTCTCTGACAGTGGTCATTAGGAGATGCTAAGGAATAATAATAATTATAAAAATAAAATAAAAAAAAAAATTAAACAGTTAAGATTTCTCAGAAGATATTGTCTCTAGCAGTTTGTGACACAAGAATTTCAACCAGTGTTGTACTATTTAACAGCCCTCAATTAATTTTTCTTCCACAGATGATTTTACTTTTCTTTGAACCTGTGGAACTGTTCAGGCGTAAACAGAAAAAAAATAGTCACCAAACTACTAAACGAGTGGAATGTAAAAGCTCAAAGAAAAAATTAACCTTCTTCTGGAGCAAAGAAACCTGATAGTTATGCTCCTAACGATTTTTGTAAAATTGAATGATTTTTCAAGAAAAAATCTTTAGTCCCACACAAGGAGTACCTTGAGCCTTTGTGGGCACATAAATGCTTGCAGTTAGTACTACCGGTATACCATTATGCCCGTGAAAATGTTTTCACTGAAATAGCTTCCCCTTTTTACAGGTGAGGTATTTGTTGGGTTTTTTTACAAACAAAGCAAAGTTCTTTTATGTTATCTGTGTCCACAATGGAGTTTTTCTGGAACAGCATGTTGATACCATTTGGTAAGTATTCCCACTGTAGACAGTCTCGATTTGAGAACTCCTAGGTGCTCTTATTTATGAAGTTAATGACAGTTTTTAGGAATAACCTAATCATGTGGAGAGACTGCTTTTTATGGGGCTGCATCAACGGACAAACAGTTACAAACCAAATACTATAATGGAACTGATAGTGTAAGCACTGTCATACTGATACACCATTATTTTGAAAAGCACAGTATCAAAATGAGGGTTGCTGTCTCTATATATCATTTTCCATTGCCTAAGATTACTATGAGTAAGCTGAAGGATGATCTTCTAACTCCTTTCAATTTCTAACAAGCACTGTTTCAATTTATTTCATATAGCATATGGAGCAGCCATAAAATGACAATGAGATTGGTTAAATTAAACTACTAAGCTATAAAGTGAAATTATCTTTAAACCTCATGTTACTTATGCTTAAGATCATCATACTCATGGAGATCTGCTTTTAGAATCAGTTTACATGTCTTTTATTAAGAACAGACAGTTTGTTTTAAAATTAATAGTTGTTTCCACTGTTTTTTTGAAGATAGCAGCACTAACATAATACTGCTTTGTTATTATCAAGTTTATTCATTAAAAAGCTTGACTGCTAAAGATACGGGGCATTTTGCATAAAATCAGTCATATAATTTGGAAATGTGTCTGTCAGAGGACCTGCTGTACACTTCCATAGTAAAAAAATTTTGAGAAAGACCTTTACTGTATTATTCCCACGGGAATTTTCATTGTTACACTTTTGCCCATGCTGAAAAATTTTCTTTTTTCATGAAAGCTGACCTGTCAAAAAGGAAATATTAAGAAAATTTCCCATGATCTGCAGAAAATTTCATCAAGTCACTGCTGATGTCTCAGCACTACTGTGTTAATAAACTAATTTAACCAAAATATAAATAACTTACTTCCTAGTAACTTTTAAACTGCTTTTTTTAGATACAATCTAAATGAAAAAAAAAAACAAAACCAAACACATATATATATTCATGCAAAGAATATTTTGATAAACTTATCTTGAACAGAAAAGGTTTGACTAAAAGCGGCTATTTATGATCTTGCATGTTACTGCAATGCTTATCATAACCTATGTAAGAGTCATGGTACAATGTACCTCTTAGGTTTCCTAAAAATTCTGAAAAGAAAAGAAAAAAAAAAGAGAGATTACTCTAGTTCTATAATGAGATTATTCTAGCCTATAATGGTTATGCTGTTCTAGTCTAGGCTACCTGACCATAAGCTTATTCTTTCTGGCATGCCCCTGTTCTTATTCTCATTAACCCAACTCCATAAACTCCTTTTCATATTTTATGTTCTTTACAGTGGTGATCTCAACAGCACAGGAGAAAGCCAGAAAGTAAAGCTGCTAGTGCTAATAATACAGGTTTTATAATCACCTCATATTTGTGTGTATGTTAACATTTCTCTTCTAGCTTGACTATATTACTCTCTTACTCATATTTTGTACCAAAGTTCCATTGAAAATATAACCAATAAGAGTGAAGTTAAATATTATTTTGTAAGCAGCAATAAAAAGCTGATGGAAAGACTGAGTACAAACAGTCAACCTCTTTACAAAAATACTGCTAAGACAAATATGTGTTGATACTTGTTTTTAAAACCAGCAATTCCTTAAAATATGAGACTGAAAGTTACAGGACTATAAAGGTAAAAGCTGTGAAAAAATTAACTTTCTCAAATTCTTCTTACAGCACCTACCTCAAAGACTTTGCAAACTACTTCATATCTCTAATTTATTTACTTACAGAACATACTCACTGGAACTGCAAAGTAACAATACCACTGAAACCATAAAGACATAGAATGGTGGTGATGACTGCTGTACCTCAGCAAGAGAAACTTTACTCAGCAGCTTAACCATATGAGAATGATCAGTTTAACTGAACCACCGCCTACCTTTAATTTCCAATCTTGTTTTAAAGACTTGAAATATTTCAGTCCATAACATGTAAGTTTTGCCTTGGTAAGTTATTTCAGAATACTGGCAGTAAAACATAAATCCATTGACCAAAACATTATAGTGACAAATAATGGCTAAAAACCCCACTATCTCAAGTATTCTTATATGAAATGAATTGGGATATTCTGCAGAGCAGTCAAAGACCTGATCACAGGTTTCTGTGTATGTACATGACAACTACCTACCTACCCAAGATACAGACACAATTATAATCACTATATATTGGAGTAAAGAAACTGCGTGTCTGTTAAAATAGCCACCCTCTGAGAAACTCCGTGTTGTCCAGCTAGTACAGTGGTAAGAAACAACTATACCAAACTCAGTGGTCATGAACAGACAGCACAGGATGAATAGGAATAAAATTACATTCCTTCCTAAGTTTTATTACTTATTCCTAACAAATAGTGCAGGGCAGTGAGTAGAGAGATACTATTTTGACAGAGATTTTAGTTACATTATACTAATATCTTTATAGTTACTAAATTGTCAAATAAATACTACACTAATTCACTTGTACTGCAAGCAGGACACATTCACAGAGAAAAGTCAAACTCTTTTTTTACGTCTGAACAAAACTGAAAAAAATGATCAATTTTATTCCTCTACTATTAGCCCTGGTTTAAAATTATCCAAATACTCAGCTATTACTGGAATTTTGGATGGAGATGCCAAGATTTTACTAATTCCCTTGAATAACAGGAAAGTGAAGTGTAGCTGCTTCCTGAAAATTCCAGAGAAGACAAAATTTTCTTCAAAACAAAATATAAAGATAACTCTTGCAGCACATTTCACTTTAAAAACACAAGTCCTTGCACACTCCAATTCCAATACAGGAAAATGGATTGAGACAGCAGTGCTCAATACCCTGGTTGAAACTCATCCATCCCTTTGCTGTGAGGTATTGATAATGGGGAGTATTGCTAATCAAATCAGCAAAGTTATGATGAACAACTGGAAAATGCCATACTAACATCCTTATTGAGGTATGTTCCAAGTTAAGGATCTTGTTAGTTACTCAAATAAAGATTACAATTTATATTGAATAGTTGTGGGACAAGATGCAATACTACAAGCACTTACTAGTATTGACCATGCTGCAGCCTTCAAAAAAGACCTTCATCAAAATCCCAGGTGACTAAATTACTATTAATTAGACAGAGGGTCCAGTTGAAGTTTATCAGACTGAAGTCAGATTAAGCCTTTGTGAAGGGCCTCACAAAGATACAGTCTCCAGTGCATTGTGGAGCTATCATTAGTAAATAATTCTGTTGAATTCTGAGTAATTGCTCTGCTGAAGAAGACCTAGAATACCTCACATTGTCCTATAGTCTCATAGAATCTATCACCATTAAAAGGCAGCCAATCACTCACTGAAGAAAGAAGTGAATACACACAAAAAAATCAACTGAAGAGATTTCATGTTTAAAATCACTTTCAAGTTATGCACTACAAGCTTGGTTTCAAGCTCTGTACCTTATTTTCTGCTTAGAAGTATTAAGTATCAGCTGAAAGTTTAGTTCTGTGGATTCCTCACAAAATAACTAATTCTTAATCCTCCAATTAGGAAAAAACAATAAAAGTCAAAGCAAATATGAGGGCAAAGACTGAAGACAAATGGCTGTCCTGATGAAATCATGAATGAAACCACACTTCAGAATAACCTGAGACTATCACTGCACATAAAACTGGCCAGCAGTGACAATAATTATGAGAGTTCATACTCACTTACTTCTATAAACTGCTGTAAAAATAAACTTAACATTCAAGTGTGGCAAAAGCTGTTATATAACAGTGAATGAATGAAACTTACTCCCTTAAAACTTACAAATTAAACAATTTTACACAGATGGCCTTTTTTTTTTTGGTTACAGCATCAAATAGAATTGGTACAAAACAAAAATACTGAAGTTAATGCAACTGCTGGAAAGCATATCTGATTTGTCGTGTCACAAAATTTTATAAAAGCTATTCAGTTGGAAGGCAATAAATGAGCATTCAAGTGATTTACGCACTTGTGGCTCATAATTTTTTTACACAATGTTTTATTTAAAAAAAAATATATATATGCTGTATACTATTATGTTTATTCTCTGTGGTATAATAAAATCATAAATCTATCTGATGAAAAATGGATTGTATTCCAATTGTATCACCGTAGCGCATAGAGCTGCTCTTATCATACCACTTACAAAGATCAATGGTAACTTGAAAATGATTTCATTCCATGCTACCTCTAATGTATTAGCAATAAAAGGACTTTTTAATTCAAAAGTCACATCAGCTGCTGTCCATCTTTTAAACTCCTCTCCATTTCTGAAACTGACATATTACAGGAACAAAATATCCCTGGTAACTACAGGGCTGCTTTCTGATTTTCCTTGTGAAAATTAGTTTAAAAACTAGCTTAAGTGTCAATTCAGCAGAAATACAAAGCTTTTCCTGACACGTGCTGCTGTGTACCACACCTTAATCCACCTTCCTTCTTTCCTTGGATAAAATCCCATTTGGATCCTACAAAACTTACAGTGAAAGGCCCTTCTAATTTGCAGGGCTCTATATCTAAGACAGTGACAATCAGCCTTCTTAAAAATGTACAGTTTCACTGTGATGTTAATGTAAAATGTAACATAAAACGTTAACTGATAAAAAGTAATGTAAAAAGGAACAAACTGCTGGCCTGCTTTCTCACAGCCAAAAGTTTTCTCAACCAGCAGCATACCTTTTACACACATTAAAAGCAAAAACAGCAGTAAAGCATGCATTCCAAAGACTGATCTTTATGAGAACCTTTCTAACTCTCAGGCTGGCTCTTTATAATGATGACAAAATCACTTTTATTTGGTAACTGAAGAGGTGACAACATATCTGCCAGAAATGCTGGTGCTGTTTTTTTCCCCAGATATACAAGACCATAGCAACTCAAAACTTAAGTACCTGTAATTATGTTATGACATCAACTAAATCTAAGTATCTACATTTCACTAATGTCAACAGCTGGAAAATTGTAATATGAAACTGCACTATGCAGTGGTCCGCAATAGTATATTTCCCAGATTTTCAAAGTATTTCAAAGGTACTAAAGAGTTTAGCCACAACACACTGCCACCACTTCTCAAATAAGGTACAAAACTTTGAGTTGATTTTTTTGTACTCATGCAAAAAATCCACATCAACAAATAATTCTTTTAGTACTCCACTGTTTCTATAGTACTGGTTTTTGGAAACCAGTACACGACAAAGAAGTGAACAATAAAGTATATTACAAAACAAATTCTAGTTAGAAACATCTATTGCAGCATAACAGTTTTAACTGAAATAGGTAAAATAATGGCTTATATAAGAAAGATTATATATATCAACTTATTTGCTTTCTCTACTTCCATTAGAAATGCTTAAAAAACATATCAAGTTCAAATTTTGATTTTCTGTAAAATTCTGTACTCTTTTAGTGAATAAAAATTCTATCTCATAGCTGTAAGAAATATAGCTGTCATGGGAGTACACATTTTCTTCATTCACTAACACACCTACTGCAATGATTCCTGAGATTAAGATGATTCAACCGTTAAAAATATCAGAGAGAGACTATAACACAAAAATTAAATAGCATTTAAGAATTTGTTAAATGCTCAAGAGGTTAAGGTAAAATGACTACTGAAATAATTATCAGAATTTTACCCTACAACTAGAAAAGAAAGAAAAACTCTATTTTTTCCTAAATGTAATGACTTTCACTGGTATTTCAGATAAAAATAGATTACTCTTTACCTAGAAGAGTTCTTCTTAATTTTTTCATCAAGATCATTAAGAATTTGTTGAAACTCCAATTCTCCAGGAAGGATATTTAACAAACAGTCTAAATTGGAAGAATCAAGAGAATACTCTCCTCCCCATTCCATTTTCAGAATCTGTAAAATACACAGAGAAAAGTCGTTAAATATTGAAAAAATTCAGACTATAATGAAAAATTTCAGACTACAAGTACCAAAATATACACTATTTTGTTCTTTGGAAGTACTTTGCTTAATAAGGATAGCATTTATGTAGGGAATTACAAAATCAGTGTTGAATAGTAAACCTTGTCCATGCTTCTGAGCACAGTGCTACAAAGAGGAACACCTGTAAAATAAAAACAGAGATAAATTTTGTATCTTGCGTATTCCTGATTTAAAAGAATCAGTTCCTTTACCTTAATCAGATTAGTAGCTTTCTTCAGGTTTTGGTGGGGTTTTTTTAAGATTTAGAAAGAAAATTCTCACTATTATAACTGGAAAAAGAGATACATTAGAGGGCAAATTTATTTTTTCTGTGCTTATAATTTCTGTCCAAGGAGGAATTGCTTTTTGAAATTAAGCAATCATTGCAAATAAACAGAACATAAAAATCCTGACCAAAACACTACAAACTACCAGCAAACAAGTGTCATCTTGCTTTGTACACATTTTACTCAACAAAAACTGTGCCAAAACACAGGTTAAATCCACTGGTGTACTCAAACTAGGCCACTAAATCCAAGGAGTTTTTGTATCAGAAGCAAAGCATTAACAGAATTATTTTTTCTCTTTTTCTGTATTCTCTCTTTTTGAGAAATAATGACATTGATTTTACAACCAGTGATGACTTACTACTGAGGTAAAAGAAAAAAATACATAAAAAGTGGTTAACTTTTTAATAACCAGTGTATTTCATGTCTACTATATAGTATTTAGTAATACTATTCATATTGCAGTAACAGCATGAGGAACAAACATAACTATTCAGATGCACACTATGTCTGGGCAACAAAATATAACAAATAAATACACTATTTTTCTTAAAACCAATATTCTTTTATGAAGCAATTACAGTTGGAAATTTATTTAGAGGCAACTACTAGAGAAACAGATCGAGAGTTTTTCTAAGTCAACAGTCTACAAGACACATGCTCCCAAAGAACATCAGATTAAGATGCATGGTCAAGATGACTGTTTTTGGTCAAATACAAATGTAAACCTAGAAGCAGCAGAACTGTACATTTCTTCAAGAGAAATGACACTGCTGATTCTGGTTTTGCTCTTTCAAAAAAAAGTCAGAACTAACACAAAAGTCCTTTGAAGCCTACTATCTCACACATCTGAATTAACAGCACAATACTACAAAATATTTCACGGATATAGCCACAGAATACTCCTGTGCAAATAACAACTCAAAGGCTTTCAACATTTCAAATGTAGCTGAAACTCAAGTCACCGTTCTGGTCAAGAAGTCTGGATGTAAACCAAATATGTCATGCAATACAATGAGGGAAGATCAGTCTTTGAATATAGACTCAAGGTACCTTAACAGATGTTACTGCAATTAAAGACACTGTAATTAGAAGTTAAATGGAAAACATTAACTAGTGCTTTACAGATTAAAAGGAATACTGAAAATACAGTTGTTCACTCATGTATGATACTACTTGTATTCAGACACGGTCACACAAAATTTCTCTTCAGAAATATCTGAGCTTATACAGATTGTGTTGCTAGCTTCATTCAACACCTGTACCTCAAACCCATCTTTTATTCAACTACACTTGTAGAACAGTCAATGATTGGTGTAAAATGTACTGTAGAATAGATACATGTAATGTATCTATTGGATGATTGGAATGATTCTGAGTTTTCATAAAATAGCTGCACAATCAAAACTTTATTTTAATATTTATTCCTACCTCTTTTCCTTACCAGATAGCCAAAAGAAGATTGTGTTCCTCAGAAAAATATCGGTATAGTTTACAGACCACTTACTGTTTGAAAAATTCATCATATGAAAAAAATCACCTTGTAAACATGACAGCCTAGTTTTCATGTATGCATTACTGTAAGACTTCTGTGTCAAAATTCTTCAGTTCACTTGTCAAAACAAGGTAATTACTCCTTTCAGTCTTGGTTTATGGGGGAAAAAGTAAGATCTGATTGTTCAGTTTTCAAATACTGGTTTAGATGGTCAACGGGAATTTCTTCTTATGAAAATCTAAGAATTTCTCTAATACAAGACTATCACATGAACAAGCAAAATACAAAAAAACGTTTCAGAAAGAAAACATCAGTACAGCAAGATACAGATTAATACAGATTGCACAGAAATTCTATTGTTATTTAGTGTAGCCAGTGTCAGGGCCCTGGGTGCACTAATCAGATTTAACTGCCTGATGATCTGGACTCTCAGTGGAACTACTGTCACTTCAGTGCCTGCCCCACTTGCCTTTCCTGGGGGCATTAGGATGGGCATCAGGTGGCAAGGCCTCTCCCCTGCCCTTTGGGTTATTCCCCTTCTCTCAAGGCCCTCAAAGAGCAGCCAGTCATTGCTGCTCCCTGATAGCCTGTATCCCACAGCCCTCCTCTGACAGTAAAAAAAATAAAATTGTTGTTAAGATATAAATCCATATCTTGCAGTTCTTATTATTTGTAATAATACAGCGGAAGAACTCTTGTTTTGAAGCTCCAAACTATTTTGAAGTATTTTGGACAGTAATAACCCATTTCTTCTGCAAAGGAGATTAATTCAGCACTTCTTATGCTGTATAAAAGGTATCATTCCATCACCTTTCTTTTTACTATTACGGTGAGATACTGTTATGTTTTGAGACAAATAGTCTTAGAGAACCTGCTTCAGATGCAACTCCATGTGTCCCTATCTGTAATAGGTATAGTTTTTTTCAAAAGATATTAAAGGACTATTCCTCGCCATTAAAATTATAGAGCTGTCAATCTTTTTGGTAGCTACTCGAGAAACTGAACCTCTGTACAGCATACCTAAGAAAGAAATATTTTTCAGTCTCTTAACTCACAGTATCAATGCAATTTAACTTCACTGTAAGAATTCCCCACTTCTAAGCAGCCTAGAGTTAAGAACCAATTTTTATCAAAAACAATTACATGTATCTGAAAAAAAATGGAACATTCAAGTTGATAACACAGATATTTCTTGGTTTTTCAGTTCATATACTGTTTACCACTGAAGAGCACTTTTTCTTTTTTCTTTTTTTTCAAGGCTTTCTTTTTCAATGTTAGTCAAAAGGAAGCAATCTTCTTATAGAGGTCCTATATAAAATGATACTTAGTTCAAATTGGATACATTCTGATACAAAGACCCAATAAACATCACTGTGAAAACCTTCCACTAAAAACACACATGGGAAATTCCACAGCATTTCCAAGATTAATCTGTAATGTTTATATTTACTATAATAAGCATTTTGTTCTCAGACATACAGTTTGTAAAAGTTCTGTGGACCTAAAACTTGCATAGATTTTTGTATGAGCACTTTTGTTGAATTTACACATGTACAATAGACCTACATTATGTAATAAATCACAATATTTAACTATAGATTCATACTCTAACATACTGTAAATATGCAGTTAACAGACATCCCCCACTTTTAGGCACAAACACTATTATTTTTAAATTTAAATTATGAGTCCTTCATTACACTGGGTAAAACATTATTAGGTTGTGTTTATGGCATACAAATCCATTCTAGCATTTTTAGAATATTTTTAAATGTTAACAGACTTATTTATCGGTAAATACTCAGTACTGTTACTCCTTTATTTCCCTATGGCACTTCAGTCAGTTAACATTCTTGTTTTGACTTCAGCGGGTTTCAGATATCAAAGCACAGCATCAACCATGGAGAGTATCAGGCAAATTTTGTGTTATAGTTACACAGAACACCTGGGGGGGGGGGGGGGGGGGCACAAAAAAATCTAAATACAGTTTCAAACTTTAGTTTTCCTGAAGTTCTTGCTGAATCAATTGTCTAAGTCTAACGGAAAATTAATCAGCTGGGCTGTTAGGCCCTTTGAAAAAAAAATTATAGTACATACATATTCAAGATCCAAGAAAATCATTACACAACTAAACCAGTAAGTAGAAAGTTAGACATGGTTTCTCAAAATTATTGATTGTACTTTGTTAAACTTCCAGTTGAACTTTAAACTTTCAGGGGTTTTCAAATACCCTGTATACATTTATGCCTAAGAAGCTTTAGGCAGGATACCACTTCATACAATGCAAATCCGAAGAGATCAGTCTTTGAGCACTATAGCCCCTACTTGAGCAAATTACACAGTAGGTTTTCAGAAAAAAAAGAAAAAAACAAACCATTAAGGTTTCAATAAAATTCAGAGGTAGGCTTTTATACAGACAGTACTGTGTATGAAATAATCTAAAGAAGTTATCTAAACCTAAACAGAATCTCCTGCTTAAGCACTGGCAGATATTTAATGGAACCAACAGTTTATGGGGTGTCACATTAAGTAAATGATATATACCTGGGTACAAGGTCTTAATTCCCAGTATTTCTAACCTGCTTGTTAAGGCCAGAATATGAGGCAATATATAACAGATTTATTCCATGAGACTGAAAACAAACAATTTAAAAAATTAAACGAACCCCAGTTAATTTGAACATAAATGATTGGACACAGAGAATTAAATACCAAGTTTGTGCCTAATAGCTGAAGAATGAAAAAAAACCCCAAAAACAACCAACCAAACCTCTTCGATTTTGTTATGCTAATTTATATTCCTGACTTATTACAGCAAAAAATTTTTGGTAGTATCATAACTTCTGCTGTTCACCACAACCAGCATACATGTGTAAACAAACCTCTTTAGTGGGTAAAAAAACCCAGCACATTGATATTTCGTTCACTGATTTCTAAATCAAGATTTGTATAAACCAAATCTCATTATTTTACAACAACACAATTCAGTCTTTAAAAAGTCATTCAAGATTTAAGAACTCATGACCTGTCATTAATTTCATTCAGCTAATGCCAACATACTTCAGTTCTTATATGAGACAATTATTTCCAAATACTTCAAATACTACCTTTGGTATATTTCGAGATAACTTAAATAACTACTTACATTTTGAATTTAAACAATAACTTGCACATATAAAATATTTGGACACTATTACCTAATATATTTATTAATTTAACAACATTTTCCCCACATACAATATTCCACACTTCAGCAAAACATGCTTTGTCTAAGTGCAATCCAAGCACCATGGCAATCAAATTTTCTGGACTGTTACTTTAGAGCCTATCTAAATACTGAAAATTTACTTTAACATTATATGAGTTTTACCCTTAGAGCTCTCATTCCACCCACACCCAGGACAATAAAAGAAGATTGTTACCATCAGCACTGTTTTAAAAAGAGGATGTCAATGTACCCATGATTTGAAAACGGGGATATTTCAAACTGCAGCAGTGTATGCACTGAGGGCTAGCCAAATCATTGAAGCTTTTTTTCTGATGCTGCTTTTTATCTTACAGGAGATATCTTTATTGTCCTAGCATCCTTGCAAAACTAAAAGGGGATGAGAGAATTGACAAGATTTTTCATCACTCAGCTTACACTTTCAAACCATCATCTTAACAATGATTTCCTTTATCTATCTTTAGTTGCACAACTGTTTCCAGCCGCTTTACAGCACAGAAGATGTCATCTGCAACTGCACAGCAGGCAGTAACTGTGATGGCAATGGCCTGAGATAATACCATTCAATGTGAAATTCCTACTGTTCTGGACTCCACATTGTCTGAATATTTAAAGTTTTTTTGGAAACCACATAGAGCTTACACAAGATATACATTTAAAAATCATAATTTCTTGAGCTCTGCTCTGACACAGTAAAAGCTTCTTACCCAATTTTCTGTGGTAAAAATCCTTTTCAAAACTGTATCACTGTTTAAAATAAAGACTAGTAAAAGAAAAGGAAGAAATTAAAAATTCTTTCTATAAAAGAACACAACTTATTTTTGGTTCTGCTAATAGGCAGGTATTGAAGATCTCTATTTAAATTTTCCAATTAACCTTTCAGATTCACCAATTTCCCACACTTCGCTGAAGCGTGCACAGTATAATACAGAAAAAGAATATCGTAACATTCCAGTAAAAAAACCCCAACATTTAATGTATACAAAAAATAGTCTTCATGAGGGTTGTACTTACAAAGTATTCAGAATACCACAAATAACTGAAAAAAAGTTTTATTAAAAACGTCTTATAATGTTCCCCCTTGAGACTTTCCACGTTTGCTGTTGTCATGAACTTGCATTTAAATGCTACTTTTATATTTATCAGTTATTATTCACCACACACAACACATTTTCCTTTATATCTTTCACACAGAGATTCTAAGTATCCATAATTAAATATGTAACTGTACTGAATACAGGTTTTCTCCCAGATTCTGCCACTCTTAAGAGACAGCAAATAAGAGAATGGGAATAAGATACAATCCACAGTGGGACTGAAGAAACATAGTCCTCACTGTGGATGAAATAGAAAGCTGTGCCTTCTACCTAAAGTTGCAATATCATAATGCAGTGCTCTGATCTATGGCAGCTGTATCAGCCACTGAATCATCAATACTGCCTAAAGCCTTGAAAAAGGACTGTAAAAATGCAATTTCTGACAAATAGCATATGCTATTATTTTCAATATCTGTGGGTTTTTCAAATTATGTTGCTTAATCCTGTTTTCTAGGCATATGTACATACAATAATTTAACCCTAAGATCCATGAGTTCTTCCTATTTCCTCTCCCCCATTCTTTCAGCCACAGAGAGTGAAATGTTATGAATATGAAGCAAAGGAATCAGCACTGCTTTTTCAGATTTCCTGCTACTTGGGACTGGTAAGAGACATTCAAAGACAAGGAGAGAATTCTCATTTACATAAACTTAATCAAACACTACTGGTCAAAGGCAACGACTTCAAACGACGAAGATGCCATCTGGAGTTGCAAGGAAACTCCTGAGGAGTTATGTCAGAAGAAAGGAATAAAGCCTAACATGATTTCATAACCTTCAGAAGAGAAGAAATGGCTATTTTCTGAGTAGCTCTTGAATGAAACAGTCCTATATCATCTTTGTCTCTCAGCTAGTTATCCCATTGCTGGAATCCCACAGTGTACAACATCCAAGATTCAACATTTATAAATAAGCCATTCTTAGACAAGAAGTCTACAAACATTAAGCATCCTACTTATGAAAACTCATATGCTTCTCCTACCATATTAGTCTTTACAGTTACTAAAACCACAAGTGCAACAACTCTTTGTATACAAGTATGCCTTTTTTCCTTTTTTTTCTACACCCCTCCCCACCCACCCACAGCCCCACCCACCCCCAACCCCGGCTTCCTTTAGTAGAGATAAAAGAAGGATTCAAGATCCTTATTCTCAAATAATCTTTTTTTGTGTGTATTTGTAGTTCCGTTACATTTGATAAGGTAAAAAAATGGATAAACCTGGTACAATGTTATCTTCTTTGGATATGGTTTAAGGCCTTACCAAAAAAAAATCTGCAACTAACTTTTCTGCCATTGCCACATAAACACAAACACAGCATAAAATCCTCTTCTGCCATTGTCCCCAATGAAGACTACATCAGTCAATCTCATTGTCAAAAGGATATGCTTTATGAATGATGGATGTTTTAAAAATACTTTTCAATTACAAACCCAATTACCAATCAGTAAAGTAATCACTAATGCATAGACAAGAGATTCTTCGACGCCTGGTTAGAAATACCTACTCTGTTTTCTTATCGTCCTGGTTTTATTTGCCAAGAAAATATACAGTAACTAGAATAATTTCAAAATGCATATAGTATCTAATTTATTTTCTACAGCTACAGCTGAGGATTGTAAGTATTCAGTAAATTTCGAATACTGGTATGAGAAAATGTCCAAGATCAATAATTACTTTCCCCATATATAGACTGCATGGCATTGTGTTTTTTCCCGAAGGACAAGAATACAAGTGCAAGACTAACAGTGCATCTACTGCAAAATTGTCTTTCCAATTGTGGCAATAAGAGATGCTATTTAGGGATAACATGCAAGTTTTCTCATTTTGTGAAACTTACAAACTCAGAAAAAAGAGGCAATACTTTATAAACCCCCAAATCCCTCTCAGAACTACACTCTCAAAGACACCTGCTACAGTCTTCCCATCTTGCTTGTCACTAATGTCTAAAACTGCACAGATTTATAAGGACTGTACTGAAGGAACTGATCTTTTAACACACTGGTAAAGAACCTAACATATACAATTTTCAACCAAAAAAACTTACAAATACATACTAGCTACCTCTATACTAGACCATAAAAACCTTTTCTCTTCTTGTTTATTGCAAAAATCCTCCACCCTGACACAATACTCTTTGACGACAACGGTACTTAAAGGAAAGATATTTCAAGACCTTTGAGGTCTTATAGTTCAGTAGATCAGATACAGAGTTGTTAGAATTTTAACAGGAAATAGCCTTCCAATGAAACTATTATATTTTAAAAGAATTACAAAAGAAGTCTGTGACCACGGCTTTTAAAAGGTAGGCTACATTTCAGTCCCTTCACTCCCACACATTCTATTTTCTTCCATTACTTCTCAATTTAAAGCTGTGAGCTCGAAAAATGCCAATTTTATAAAAATGAAATACAGAAATTCTCCATAGAGATGTCTCTTAAGTGTGTCCAAGTTTATAGTCACGCTCTTAAAGGCTTGTTCAGTAGTATAAATGTCATGGATTTTTTTCTTCTCCAAATACTATTATTAAAGCTTCTTACTAAATTCTATACAGGGTCATATGAAACATTTTACTGACAACTGCAAATGTCCAGCAGATTTTATTTTTTTTTTAATCTTTCACTTCTTAAATAAAAAGTTCAAATTAGTTCTTGCTGGCACATCTCAACTTGTAAAGTTTCATGCCATCCATGCCCACTACATCACTAAGATACCAGCGGGTAATGCAGTCACATACTACTTATTCACCTACGATTTTCAACTTCAAAAGCTCCCTTCAACTCCTGTTTCTTTCTCCTTCAAAAAAAAATACCACAAGTAAAGTAATGACACTCTACTTCCTTTCACCATTTACACTGGCATATATATACTGGAGTACACACAATCTAGAACAAGTGAGGTATTTTCAAGCTTGCAAGACAAGGTGTTGTTTGAATAAAAAGCATCTGCTTGCTTCCCCCGTACTCCACATCCAGGAGTGTGCAATGGAAACATCAAGCTTCTCAGTCTCTCACCCCAACCTTCAAAGCAGCCGATAGATGAAATCAGACTTATCTTAAGGATGCAATTTCCATCTTTGAACTCCTAAGAAACCTTCACTGCTGTCCCAGGTGCATGCTCCTCTCCATTTCAGCCAAGTTTTGCAAAGGGGTAGAAGACTCAGGGATAATTAAGTTATATAGTAAGATTCAGGAAAATAGTTGCACAAATGGAAAAGAAATCCCTGTAACTGACTGCTGAACATGCCCAGAATTTGTAATCCAATATGAGAAAATGCCTTAAAACATTAGGTATTGCTAATTAAAGATGCAGTCATGCTGTGATGCTAGAAACACGGAAAATGATGACCCTAGATCCTTAAATGTCAGGGACTGGATGAAGTTGGTACTTCAGAAGTATGTATGGCAAACAACAGCCTTCCTGGAGGGGTCACACAGCTGTGTCTTGATTTCAGCATTCAGTGATTACAGCTAGCACTTTCTGTGTAGGTAATCTTCATTCTGATTTGTGCTATCTGGAGATTTTGGAAAGCAGGGAAAAAGTCATGTCTCCAAAGACTTCCTGCAGAAAGGAACTTGATGAAAATGTGAGTGAGAAATGAGCACAAACTGATATGGTAAAAGCATCTACCAGCTAGGGACTGCTGAGACATCTAGAAAAGGCACTTGCAGAGAACACCTTACCAAATATGAGGACACATCTCTAAAAGTATTGTTTAACTGAAGAAAAATTAATTGATTATAGGATGCTTGCTGTTTGGCAGATGAATCACACCTTCCAAGTGTTTTAAACAGGAAATATCTCATCTCCAATTGGCAGAAGCAGAATAAGCAACCTGATAGAGACTCTGAGACACTTTACCAGCATTTACACTAAATATATTCAAAGTGGGTTTAAGTACTGAGGACTAACCTCTCACATCCAGGAGCATCTGCTTGACTCTTCTCCTCCTTGTACCAAAGAAAACTACGACAGGCTACCTGTGGTCCTTCAGCTCACTCAGATGCAAGTGTTGACAAACCATACTCAAAAAACAACCAGTGAGGTTGGGGAGACCTCAGCTTTAAAACAATCATCAAAGGTGTTTCCTCACATCAAACCTCTTTGAAAATGTCAGCTACTGCACTCAGAATGGTCTGATGAAAGTAAGGACGTGGACATTGCCAGAGCAATGTCCCACGGCAGAGTTTCAGGACACAAGTTATGATAAAATCCAGAGGTTCAGCTTCATCAAGCAGTTTTGAAACCTCACTCAGAATGAGAACCTAACTGAGCAGCATACAATATACTAGTTGGAAAGATGTTTCTCCATTGAATCTCAGAACTGTGTAACTTCTATGTCTGCCTTTCTGAGTAAGTTTTCAAAGCATTTATTTGCATACTTGTGCCTCATGTTGCATAAGAAGTTATTCAGAAACACAGTGGCAAAGGAAGGAAAATAAACAACAAAAAAGTCAATACAACAATATTGACGTTGATGTATGTGGTTTCCTCCTGAAAATAATGAAACAATAATTAGGCACCAAAACTGCAGAAGATGAGACACTCATGACTATGATGTGTTTGAGAACAGCACTGTTCCACATAACAGAGGAACTGAAACAATGTGCACAGTAGCCTAAACATGAATACTAGAAGTGTGAGAAAGGAGAGAGTGTAACTGCAAGGGATATTGCTTTTCACAACACCATTTGCAAACTATTGCCCTCCAGGTCTCTCCCACAAGAATTCTACCTCTTTCAGCTGACAATCAAAAACCAAATTCAGGTTCCTTAACAAAAAACATTGACTCAAGGAGTTCTACCTTAGTCATCACTGAAGCTGGAAAATACATGATAAATAGCACAATGATCTGGTCAAGGCCTATATGTTCTTCCTCACAGAAATTCCTGTGCCAAATTAGATAAATTATCAAAATCAAAATGTCATTCTGTGACAAAGGTTGTTACTCATTTTCTAGGTGTTTGAAATGAAATGTATTCATGTTACATTTCTAAAAATTTCCAGATGACTCGCTAATACTTGGCATACAAATAGGATCTTAAGAAGTATATAAAAGGTATTTTTGGATTTACTATTCATTAGTTTAATTAATGAATAGACAGTTTCAGTTACCAAAACAGGACAATATTTCTTTCATTTTTACTTTGAAAGATGGCTATTAAAGACATTGTTTACAACTTCACTTACATATATTCTTCAAAGTAAGTTTTCCAAGATCTTTGTAATTAAGCGGTACACAAAATGGGGAAGGGAGGAAAAGGGAAAGGGAGTTGTATATCCTGATTTGTTCCTGTTGCTTTCTTCTTTATTCCTCCTTTTAGTTAACAGAATTCTTAAAGCCTACTTAAAAATCATACTAGAAAGGTTGTATCTTGTCACCTTCAATTATATCGAATGCATTATTGATTTTATTGTGAATGTTTTATCTAATGCTTTCCACATAAAATTATTTAAAATAGTCAACTTTTTGTTCTCTTAAGAAACAACATCTGACTACCAATTTTTCAGTTTTCACTTTTTTTTCCCCAAAAAAAGTTAAAAGTGAGGCACTGAGAGTAATTCTTTAGATAAGGCATTTTTTCTTTAAAACTCCTATATTACAGAAGAAATAGTGCACTTGTCATCACCTTCTCTCTTCGTAAGCAAATGCTGCCACACTGACAGAACTATCCAATTACACCCAGTTCTTGGTGTTCCCCAGGACTATGGAGTCTTTTAAAATACACCATGTTTTTCACTGCCTGTGTTCCCCACATCCAGCTGCAACTCTATTGAATACAGCAGGCTGGGCAAGCAAATCCTCAAAAACCCAGTTTTCTTGCTTACTGTTTCATTCTCACCTACCACAAAACGCTATTGCCTAGACTGAGATATTAGACAAGGTATAGGTAAGTAGGACAACAGACTACAGTTGCCGTGCCATGAACAATACAAAGTGCTAAGGTCAGATGTTTCTGTGTTGGACTTCTGCATACTGAAAGTCCTTTCAGACATAATCTGGGTACAATACTTATTAGGGAAGGTGTAAGAACAAAGAAGAACCAGATAAATTATAACTTCAAAGAACAATTACATAGGTTTTAGAAAAATGACTATACATTAATAGTTCGCAAATACACACTTTTTTAAACTTACACAACTACACACATTTTCTTACACTTGTACATTTACACTTTCTTAACCTGTTTAAGTTAAAGAGCTGAAGAAATAAATTTTTGCAGCATTGATTTTTTTTTAGATTATTTCATAAAGGTATCTGTGTTATGTTCATGTTCCAGTCAGATCACTTCTGACTAGAAAAAAAACCCAAAAAACAACAGGAGAGGGAGTTCTTAATAAACTTGTGAATTCCATTCAAGTCACTAACGTAGTTTTATATAGACATCTGAAGTAAAAAAATACAGAAATTATAATATTTCCAAACCTAAGTTCACAAACTTCCTTGTTCTTATTTTCAGATATATTTATGACAAGTCTATTTCTGTTTGAGGACATATACACAATAAAAGTAATTCTCCTGGCTTTGCTGAAGTAGCACAACAAAGGCAGAAAGAACACAACTATTATGAATCTCCTAGCTTGGGAAAAAATAGCTAATAACTATCAAAAAGGAGGAGGCCAAAAAAGATACATAAGTGGTTCTGAAAAGGTATTTGTTAGGTCTCAAAACATCCAGACAGAATTTCTACCTTGGAATAGCTGCTGTATGACTGAATCTCAAGATTTTTCATAAACAATCATATACTCTTGTACTTAAATCAACCATAACTGGAATCACTTTAAAGAAGGAAGGCTCTATGATTCCACATGTAATTTACCTTGGCTTCCTACATAACAAAGCAGTCTTCAGCCCATTGTTTTTCAATCTGCGGGCCTATTTCAGCTTCAGAAAGCAGTGCAGAAGGTCACTGTCTACAACTGAATACCCTCAAGGACATGGAAAAAGATGGAAAAGTAAGATAAACAGAAGCAGAAAAGACAGGTCTTGACAAACTTTACTAATACTTACGTTACTTATGTGGAAACTCAAGCTCCTTGTCTATTTAAACTTAATCTTCCAGCCCCAAATATTAATTCAACAGATTACAGTATTTTTTGTGTTAGGCTTAAATTCTATTATTTAAAGTTCAGCTTTTAGCTGTCATCAGCATAAAATATACAGAAAGTATCTGTAGATAAACAGAAAGTATTTGTAGATAAAACGATTCAGTTATTTTCCAAAATATACCATGGTGTGGTAAGAACTGTACACGGAAAAGAAGAAAATCGAGGCCTTCCTCTGTTATAGTCCAAAGGACTTCTTCCTTTGAAGTTTAGTCCATTTACTGACAATAAACTATACCTTCATTTGAAGCAACTTTATTTCTTTATACCATATATTCATTGTCAACTTTGTTACAAATTTTACTGTTGATTTTGATTCGGTTTTTAGACATTTATTTCTCAGCTCTAACTTAAATTACCCACAGTTTCAGGCTCCTACTCCTGATCCCTTCTTAATACGCAAGTTAGTCATCATGCTTGCATTGTTGGAACGGACACCAGAACAGGTGCCAGAAAATGCCTTGTGTAACTGGTCAAAAAGATGTGATTAGTGAATTTAAATGTTATTCATACTACTGAAGATGAACATAATTTAGTAAGTCAACACAGGAATCCCTTCTTTCAGATATTTATTTTTAGAGTTACTCAGTGTTTCAAAAAAATCTCAGTTCAAAACTATTGAATAGGTCTCGCATTTTCTCAAAATCCTTGTGACAGATATAGGAGTCCCTGCTGTATAAATAAGAAGCAGATCCTGTATGGTATGAAAATAATTATGATGGGACAGTAAAATTTAGTACAGAAAAATAAAAAATGCTGATATTTTTCATGTACTTTTTACTCAAACTTCATTTAAGTGAAATTTCATTTATGTGACTTCTGAAATGTTGAAATTTCTTTCACTTTGACAGCCTACCAACATGTTTTAAAAACACTGAAAAGGCTTATTTAGTATAACACCATTGCTTTAAAAAAACTTTGCTGCTCATATTACTTTTCTATTTCAACAACCTTCTAACAGCTGGTATCACAAACAGGCAGGAAATTAACATGTTACTTTTCCAAAAATACAGCATTCGTTTCTAGCTCCAGTGGTACTGGTATCAACTGCCACCACATACTATCAAAGTAAACGAGTCCTTTACATAAAACACTGACAGAAGAGTAAAGGGGAGATTATCCCTTAGAAGTGTTTAATCACTGTGTGCACTAGATTCTAGTGACCAAGCCCACCAAAAGCCTTTGGTGACCTGTATCTTCATCTCTTAGGAGATGTCTTTAGGAAAAGATTCCAGGCTCCTTCCCTTAAATTTCGCTGAATAAACCTTTGTGGGGAGGAGGGGGTGGAAAGTGAACTTCTGCTAATCACAAGACTGGCACTACATTATGATTGTGTCTTTAAAAAAAATAAATTAAAAAAAGACACACCTTTGCCAGAACTGAAAGCCCGGCACTAAAAATCAATTATACAAGGAAAGGTGTCTCAGCTGATAACTGAGCTATACATTTCAGTAGGAACTGAAATGTTAAATTACATCTTCATAGACTAACCTATGCCAAAATGTAAACACATGTATTACACTTGCAGTAAAAAAACTATGTTGTATAAATTGTGAAATGTGTTTGTGTTGTTTATATTAAGAATAAAAGTCAGTACAACCATTACACACTAACATGAACAAGCAATGAGGAATCTGAAATTAACTGTGGAACTATGCAAAATAATTCATATTCACTTTTGCCAGGAGCGTCTACTCTGATCCACTGTGTGCTGAATCTCTAAACAAATATCTTACCTTTTGTATTTGAAAACACTGTAAATACTGAAATGCTAGGGATGGTGTTTTTCTCTCGCCTTCCTCTTCAGACTAATTCCACAGACAGCCATTAGAAGATGTAGCCTGATACAACTAACCTCCCCTTTGATAAGTACCACACACCAGGAGACAGAGGTGGATTCTAACAGGTTTAGGATATTTTCAAAACTGTAAGTGTTTTGCTGAATGCTATGGTAAAATCTGCACATTCAGGAAGGGCAGGTGTACCAACCCTAACTGCACATGGAAGTAGTTGTGCACATAATGCATTTAAAGAATACCACCACTGAATGATGACACAGAGATACAGAAGTAAATATAAAGATTTATAGTTGACATTTATCACTGTTTGCCCCCAAATGAAATGCATTTGGGGGGGGTGGGGGGGTGGGGGGGTGTCTTCAAATTTCTTTCAAAGGGACTGTCTTTCACGCATACACTTTTATACCACAATTCATAGTTAACAATAGGCTACATAATACACAGGTATAAGAGTATAAGATAATGCTGTTTACAATGAATTACCAGGAGTTATCAGTACCTACCCTCCTATCAGTAGCTGAAGGAGGTAACAGAGTATGTGTATCTCTAAGAACCAATCAATGCTTCATCATGAATGGCAGATAGCTTGCTTCTTCCTCTCTCTGGGTACTCTACTTCTTCATTATTGCTTTTTGTCAGGTGATAAACTACTATGGCTCAAGTGTACTCTGTCACCTCCCATTCAGTATTAACATCAGAATGCCATCTCACAGCTCCAATTGACTGCTGAACCCATGCTTCTAGGCACAGCAAATCCATATCCACCATTTTAAGTATGACATAATTAATATTCCCTTGCACTGAAAAAAGGACACAAGGTCACTAAAACAGCATAACTGCTGAAAGTGCGTAAGCATCCTATATCACCATAATAACTACTAACAACATAACCTGTGAAAATGTGTAAGCATTTTGTAATTCAGCTAAACAGAAGCAGGAACAAAAAAACCTTATGGTACAGTTGCACAAAATGGGCTCAAGAAAACATGGGCAGACAGGAACAGACTGGAGAACAATATACAAATATACAAATAAAGCAGGAAATATGTCTATTGGGACCAGAAGAAACCTGCAGAATAAACAGAAAAGATGCTTGGCAAAGCCAGATGCTTGGCAAAGCCAGAACAAGTCCTGATCTGAAAAAATGAAATCAGTTGCATTGAGGACAAATGAGATCCTCCCTATCTTTTTGAGAAGAAGCATAAATTACAAACAAAAAAACCCTGGAAGTTGCTTATTGGGTTTATTCTCTCACTAAGAGCTTGAGGCTGGCTACTTCAGTAACTAAGATCATCAACTAAGAATCATCAGATTCAGTAACTAAGGACCCAAGCCATCAGTGGTAGCTATGCTGCATCAGCTTTGTGGTACTGTATACTAGCAGTTTAGGAAAGCTTGTTAAGGACTAAGTTTTAATCTCGTGTGGTAATGACTGATAACAACTAGTAAAGTATTGCTTTGAAGTGTGAAACTGGCCTGATTTATCTGCCTGCTACACATGACCAACACAGCAGTGGCCAGCTCCCTACAGGACACATATTCAGTTGCAAGTGTCACACCCTTGTGAGTAGAATTTGATTCCTAGTTCTACTAAACACTACTAATTCCACTATAGAACAGGAGTTGGGTAAATCACCTACCCCTATTAAAACAGGAATACTATTTCATTCCTCACTTTTCCTTATCCTAAGGACTGCGTTTTACTACGAGAAGCATCAACCACAGCTGAGACAGCACCTCAGGCTGGTAGGTACTATTTTCATCAAAACAGAAAACTCTAACGTTAATCTAACTTTTTGATAGTACAAATATGTGCTTCTGCAACTACAGAACTATATATTTCATTTCTTACACAGGAGCAGCTCATGGCTGTGTCTTTTACCTCCCTCTAAGATTGTCCTGTACAGACATTTTCAAACCACTCTTATTTCAGGGTGGTGGTCTGTGTTTCACATTGTCCCTTCCAGCTCACATCAGCATTTGGCACCCTCTTCTCGCAACATGAGTTTTATGTGCTCTGTTACTGGAGTACCTCCTTTACCAGTGTCCCCACTGTGTTTTCAACACCACCCTCTTCTCTCATGACAGTCCTTATTTTGCAAGTGTGTGAACAATTCTGTGTAACCTCTTTTCCCTCAGTCATTCTGCTCCCTTATCTCTTTTGTTCTGGTAGATAAATCACTCTGGATGCTAATACGCTTCACTCTACTGCACAGATAGGTGAAGATGAGAGACAGGACTTGCTATGCTGGCATGGCTTAACTGTTCAAACGTTGCATGACGTTTGAAAGGTATGAAGCTATGGCTATGCTAAATAACAGCAAAGACTTTCATGTGTCACCTGTTTTCCTTTCAGTTCTCTAATTTCATATAAAATCGTAAGACTCTACAAGGAAAATTGCCCCAAAATAGAATTTTTCACAACAGTCCTGTACTGGAGAACAGAAAAGGAAACCACACAGAAATGAAAGCAACCTTCAAACTTGACTAATCACATGTCTTACTTATGCACTAAGTTCAGATGCCTATTCAAAAACTGAAAGTTTACCTATACAACCAGGAGATAAAACAAAGGATTAAGATTAAATAATATATTGTATATTCACTAGACACCAAAAGATGCAGTGTACAGCTAATATATTTTCAGCAATTAAAAATTCAGCTATATGAATATTGCAATAATTTAATTTTTAAATTATTTATCTCAAAGTGGCAGAAAAGATCACTATTTAAAAATAACATGCAAGATGCAAGTCATGAAAAATTGATGTGAAACAGCACTCTTTAAGACTTGAGCTCACTCTATGCAAAACTGTTAATGCTAAAAAATTCCTAGCAAAACTCAAGTAATTGGAAAAAGATATTTTATGACCTGTTCCATTACTTCTTAATCCTAAGTTATATTGCTGCTGTAAGTATACTAGCAAGCTTTATGAACTCAAAGAAAGGATAAAGAGTTGTTGAACTGAATCACAAAGGAGAAAAATTCTTTCTGAACCACTCCCTTTTTCTTTCTATTTGCCCCTCTGGTCTTTCATTTTCTGCTATACTCCCTCTCTCAGGTTTCCCAAGGAAAATAAATGCTGGATGGCTTTGCATTAAGTCAGAAAAATCATCTATAACTGCATTTTACTGTATGTGCTGCTTAACATATCCCAACAGTGAACCTAACATTTAGAATCTATCATATCAACATAGTCATCATGATCCAAGCTGCAAATAATAGAGAGTGTCACTGTCAATTTTGCTTTCTCACACTTCCTTCCCTTCACTTCATCTGATTTTAATAATTCCTGTCAAACCACAAACAGTCCAAATTACCTTCTTGACACAGAAGCTTTCAAGGAAGAGACAGAATCTCAACTTTCATTTAGCGACTACAAAAGCAAGCTGTCCGACTGGACAAATATTATTTCCACTCTTGACAACCTCTACAGTAAAGCATGCTTTTTAATTTTCACTGAAGCTGCCAAGGATTTGAGATAAGCTTCTTGTTTAGTGCAGACTGATTCACAGGATTAGCAAAGCAACAACTGTAATTGTGTGTAAAGAAGCCGGCACTTTCAAGTTGAAGAAAAAATTGCTTGCAAAAGGTGACAATTGCATGTCATAAGCTAACTGAATTAAGAAAAAGATTATACAAATAATTTCAATTTAGTAGATCTCATAAGATGTTTCAAGATCATTTTACATTTCTAAGATTGACCAAATGGTTGCTGCTAACATGTAATATAAATCAGAATTTCAAGGAGGGCAACTTTATATTCAACTACATCAGCAACCGTCTGAGAAAGGTTACCGTTTGACAACAGGAAATAGGTTCAAGGCAAATAAGCTTCCACAAAAGGATGTGATCTGTAATCTTTTTCCTCTCTGTTGGCTTGTCTTCAAAGTAAGCTTGATAACATAACTCCCTGCTTCACATATATCAGTTTAAAAGTAATTGATTTCTCTGATGAGGCACAGTATTGTATAATTAGCATTCTATTTGAAGTTTATGTGGATTAATCAAAGCATAATACATTTTTATGTAAAATATTTTCTCCACATAGACACACCAGTTTCTATAATCAGCTGAAAGACTACTGCTTCTTAGTATTTTGACTTATTTAAAGTTACAGTCAGGTACTGAAATATTACTTGCTCTGAAAAAAGAAAACAAAATAACCAAGATGCTTTGCATCAGAAGCCTCATGTTAAGTATTTGTTTTAAATACCTCAGATTGCTTGTCCCATGTACAGGCCTAATTTAAGACTAATCAAGTAGTTTTAAAAGATTCTTTGGTAACTACTCAGAATACACCAAAACAATAAAAGCCTGTCTTTAAGGAATCCATAAAATCACTATGAAATGCAGAGGTGTATGTCTAGATGGTGGTCCGAGTTCCACAGCAAGAGAATTACACTTTCTACTAATACAGCAGTGGTTTAGTGTTCTTTTAACAGTTTGGGCTGGCAACTGTCTCTCCATGATCACTCATCTTCGTGGCCGGATATCCTCCTGCTTGCCTTTTTATTTTGGTTTCCTTGAAGAGTAAGGGTTTTAACATTTCACTGTATTTCTCTCTTTTAGCACTGCTAGCCAAAGCCCAATTTTGATACTCAGCAGTATATTGATTCTACCACAGCTCTGCATCAGATTGGACCTGTATGTTCTTTTATTCCAAAAAAAGGATCTGATCAAAAGATCACTTAAAGGAGGGAAAAAAATTGTATGAGTAACACAGACACCAATGGTATTCCCAGTTTTAATTAAAAGAACATTGGTTTAAGCCTCCTTAAGTGAAGTACTTAGTCTTGACTATGTCTTGACTGCCACTAGCTAGCTGCATGCATTCAAAAAACACAGATTATGTATCATTTAGGGTTTAAGCACTAGCAAACACAATGGAAGTAGTAGATAGGAAAGACATCTGTAGATCAGTACAAATATACTGACTGAAATGAAAGTATGACTACACCATGTCTACTTAATAGTAATCAAAATAGTACAAAATTAAACCTTGTGTCTCGCTGGTTTGCAGTTCTGTAACTATCAGGGAAGCTAAATTTTTAATATTTGTATTTTTTTTAAGACAGGAGCTTCTTCCTAATTCATTAGCCATATATAAATTACTTTTTTGACTAGTAGCCCAGAGAAGGCCTTTATCTTCCCAGAGCATCCTCTCTCTATTTTGATCCAGCTTTGTCTCACTTGATAACTTACATTATCAGATGTTACATCTTTATTTCTTGGCAGGAAGTGCAAGTCATCAGAACTATAATGCTACAAAAGCAAAAAAAAAAAAGCAAAACCAAGTGGCACTTCTAAAGAATATTTATCCACAATAATTTTCCATTGCTGCTGAAGAAGAAAGAAAGGAAAATAAAGGAATAGTTATAGTGAAAGGAATTTCCTTCTTCCCAAGGATCTTTTAACCTATACTCTTCACTCCAGCCTGAAGCTCCATATCAGAAGGCAACTAAGAGACCTGCAGTTGTCAGCTCAGGAAAGAAACACCTCACACTTCATGGTGCAGTTTGTTTACCTCTATACTGTTTAAATCATATATAGATACACACACATATATGTATATGCCATGGAAATGCCATGTCGGTATGATTCATGAATACTCAGGGAGAGCCCAAATACATCCTACCATTGCTTCTGAGAAGATACTGTGTGAAGGATACTATTTCAATGATAGAGGCAACAGTGTAAAAAGGTGGGAGAGGGAATCATAACTAAATGCACTCACACAGGCAAAAATAAATGCCTCTTTGGAACCAGACCAGGTCATAAATTACTGTGTAAAAAGGAAAGACAATCAGCTGATTTGTGATGCAGAAAGGGGTCCTCCTCCCTATCATCTTAAACTACTGTAAAGATATATTAAATTCTCTAGTGCAGAAAGCACTTAGCCTTTGGTTTCATGATTAAGAGGGCAAGTGTTTATAAATATCTTAAAAGTGAACACCATGCACTGTGTTATTTCTTACATAATTACAAGGCTCAAATGAATTGTGCAACCAGCCAAGAAGTGGAACTGCAGTGTAAACAATGTGCATTACTTGCCTATCATATGAAATAAATCTTTTGCTTCAGAACAAAATTGGACTGAAAATTAAAGATTTAAGGGGTTTCAGTGTTTTTTTTCCCCCAAACAAAAGCTACATTTCAAGTTTCTCGAGAGAAAGAGAGAGGAACATCACAGACAAAAAAAAAAAAAAAAAAAGTAAAAACTTTTTTCCTAGGGTGTCCTCATTTCAGCTGGGATACAGTTAAGTTTCTTAGTAGCTGGTGCAGTGACATGTTTTGGATTTGGTGTGAAAACAATGCTGAGAGCACACTGATGTTTTCCAGTTGTTGCCAAGTAATGTTTACAATATGTTAAGGACTTCTCAGTTTCTGCAGCCCAGCCAGCAAGAGAGGGCTGGAGGGGCAAAGGGAGTTGGAAGGGGGCACAGCCAGGACATCTGACCCAAACTAGCCAACAGGATATTCCATATCACAGGACATCATGCCAAGTGGTGGAAGAAGGAAGTGGGGTCTGATGGCATTTGTCCTCCCGAGTAACTGTCACATGTGATGGAGCTGCCTTCCTGGAGATGGCTGAACATCTGTCTGCTGATGGGAACTGGTGAACTAATTCCTTGGTTTGCTTTGCTTGCATGCACAGTTTTTGCTTTACCTATTGAACTGTCTTTACCTCAGCACACAAGTTTTCTCACTTCTACCCTTCTGCTTCTTTCTCCCATTTCACCAGGGTGGGGAGTGAGCAAGTGGTTGTGTGGTGCATAGTCACCACCCAGGGTTAAACCACAACATGGGGTCACATTAACATTTTAGCATATTTCTTTTTTCTTATGTTACTCTTATAACATTTTACAGCTTTTTAAAGTTAAAAAGTAGTAAGCCATATAAGAGTCAAGCTGGAAACGTACACTGCAATCGGCTTTTAAGGTTCAATCTATATATTTTTTAACTTAACTGCCTAAAACTGAATTAGCAGAATACCCTTCAGAAGCATAAGTTGTGATCAAATCTATTTTTATATAAGAGTTCTACCCTGAACCTTTGAGTTCCAACTCTTTTCTACTGATCTGCAAATTATGCTTGCTGGGACCACCGGTTTTTGGCTGGGTCACAGCACAAGCTTCCATTCACTGGTACACCAACAGGAAACACTATGGAGAATGCTACAAGCACAAACAAAACATCCAGTGAGAAAAGTAGTTAATGTTATGTATTCTGAATAATGATGAAAGAGTTCAGGGATAGAAAAGGGAGGGAGCATATATTGAAATGATATTTTTTCCCTAGTTTATCTACTGGTAATAAATGTCATTACAATATCCTGCCTCATACCGATGTTGGAGCTGAACTTTATTCAGAAACTTTAAGTTTGTTCCAAGTTAGTCTATTACTTTGCAAGTGTGTGCCATGGAATGGGATTAAACAAATAATCTGATTTTTAATATCAAGGCAGACCAGAATGATTTTTCCTTTTTTTTTCCCTTCTATCACAGTGAGCACCAGAGATAGGTGTATCAGAGGAAAAGAAGTAACTGAGCTGTATTGCTTACCATCCCCTCTATCTGCATTACCTGATACAACTCACGTGCTTCCAGTCAAATTGCATGGTAAGAATTAAAACAATGTAGAACCTACTATTCATATTTCAAATAATCCACTGTACCACTAAACCACTCAGTCCTTCTTGGAATGATTACAACTTTTTATTCAAGTTAGATTTTTGTACTACTATGCCCTAATGACAAGGCAATAAAAAGAGTGGAGAGAAACTGACTGATTATACAGATAAAAGAGATTCAGGCAACTTGAGAGATAGGCCACATTTTCTGACCCCTTCTTCACAGGGTCGAGAGGTTATTAGGGGTTTATGTATATTACAGAACAGACTGTATTCTGCTCCAAATGTAGTAAATATTAGGAACTGTTGCACCTAAGCAAATGCTACGAAGTACAATATGCATTTCAAAAACAGTGACCTCAACTAGCTTCCACAATAGCCGTGTAAGTCCTTACTACAACAACATACTTTACTCAAACTTCTTACAAAACTATACTAATCCAAAGTTCATACCTTTCCATTTCTTAATAATTAAGAGCTAGCCATTTTTATAGCTGTCATAAAGAAATAAGGATTTATAAAACAGTCAATTTAAGCAAAGTTTGCTTAGAACTTCTTACTCTTCAACTTAAATGTAGCATGCGCTAGATTTTCTTCAATCAATAAAAATTCACATATATTCTTGATTAGTACCAATAAGCATATTCTATGAACTTCACAGGTCTCATTAACCACCCTGTTAGAACTTTTTAAGCATTTATAGTTCATAGAAAGTCAATTTCAGAACATAACAATGTACAATTTACATAAATACATACCTTCAGTCAATATGTTTTCTCTGTAACTGATATCTTCCTGTTTTCAGTTGTAAGAAACCATGCATAAGATTCAGTTAATAGTTCATCAGTGGTCCTATGTAAAAAGAAGATATTAAAATTACTGATAGGGAGTATTTGAGGAACTAACACTTTCATGGATAAAAATCATAATTGCTTAAGTATTATATAAATTGCTCACACAGTAGGACAGTATGCTTCCTAATTCCAACTGGTAAATAACAGTCCAAGTTCAAAATGTTAAAAAAAAATTTAACTTTAGAACCTCCATTTCTGTTCATACTTATACCAACGATGGTGCTACATAACACTTCATTTCATTGTTCCAAAGGTATGAAAGCAATGGAGAGAAGATATGCAGAGAATGGGATATAAGAAGGCCACAGAATCACCCAAAATAGCATATGGCAGCTCTAAGCAATGCTTAGGGAAGATCCACATAGCTCAGTAGTGTCACTAAGAATAATGTATGTTGTTGTCACACACTTGCAGAACAAGCATCTTACAAAAAAGAAGAGGTGGAAGATCCAGATTAACATTTCATATTGAAACAGAGCAAGGTCTTAAAAAGATTGGTCAGGATGACTTTGGTACAATGTTCTGGGTGATGCTCTGTGTTGAGAAAGGAGTGTACTCTGAATAATTAGAAAAGGTTCCATTGTCGATGTTAAAGGAATGTACTCTGAATAATAAGAAAAGTACTCTGAAAAAGAAAAGATTCCACTGCCAATGTTAAAGGAATGTACCACTTAAGATGTTAAAGTAAAGGAATGTACTCTGAATAATTAGGAAAGATAAGGTGGGCACCTGAAGGAGATAAGGAGACCTTGAGTCAAGAAATCTTTGAACAAAGGTTTACTCCACCTAGATCCCACCTATTATGAATAGAATGATTAGATGTCAAAATCAAATTAATATGTACGTAAAGATGTTGCAACCTCTCACACAACCTGTGTAAGTTACCTGACTTTCCACTGAAAACTTCGGAGCTAGTTTGTCTGGTGTGAATCAGCTAGCTCCACAATGTTGCTCGAAATAAATACCTTTGCTGCTTAAAGACGAAATTTGTCTCTGAGCAGTTACCCTGTGCCGTTTTGGCATCAATATACAAAGGGAGCTTATAAGAAAGATGGAGAGACATTTTTTACCAGAGTCTGTAGGAACAGGGCAAGAGGTAAGGGTTTTAAGCTGAAAGAGGGTAGATTTAAATTGGACATAAGGAAGAAATTCTTACGATGAAGGTGGTGAGGCACTGGAACAGGTTGCCCAGCAGCTGTGGATGCTCCATCCCAGGAAGTGTTCAAGGTCAGGTTGGATGGGGTTTTGAGCAACCTGATCCAAGGCAAGATGCCCCTGCCTATGGCATGGTGTTGGACGAGGTGACCTTTAAAGGTCTATTCCAACCCAAACCATCCTGTGATTGCATAATTCTATGACTGTTACTAAAGAACTAAAGATTGACTGCTGCATCCAGTAGCAGTGAATCAAAACAGGCAGCCAAGAAGTAGTTTGCCAAAAATGTCCTACCAAACCTATGTACCAGCCACATACCCTGTGCAAGCCCATTTATCCCCATTTACCAGGCAGCTGTCCAAGCACTGATGGTAGCACAGGGTAGGCGAGTGCAGTGAGTGGCTGGTGCAGGCCTGCCCACTTGGCAGCAGTGCCAGTTTATGGTAGATTAAATTGACAAACTATGATGAAAATAAGATAGTCTGCATTAGACTTTAAGACCTTGAGAATTGTCTCTACAGAGTAATTGAAAGGACTGCTTTGACACATGCATGCTAACATACCTGAATAGAAAGTTCCATTATGTTTAACAGCAAGAAAATGGGAAAGTGTATGTAAGAAGTAACAGGAAGTATCTCACTCACCTGCTTTTGTTTCACAATATTTTAAGTAATTAATAATATTTTTACAAGGCTTTCTATATTTATCAAACTCCTGTTTTGTTCAGTACTGTTTATTAAAAAGAAAGTGGTTCTTTAAGTGGAAAAGAATTGGGAACTCTCAGCACTTTCCAGGGTTTAGCTGAAGTACCCCAGGACTAAAGTCCCTGTAACTCGGAAGTTCTGTACAAGAATCAACAAAGACAAGAGAAAAGGAAGTTTAAAAGAACGGCATGTACGTTTGACAACAGACTAGCCCCTGTTCTTTGACCAATACTTTCACATTTGTGTTTTAAATTAAGAACAAAGCCAAGAAAGCCAGTACTTTTTCCACTGCTTTCATTATTCTTCCGAAAACAGAGCCTATGCAAAAAACTATATAAAAAATGACAGTAAGGTTGTAACTCCAGCCCACAAAAGCCAAGAAATTTAAAGTTAGTCTGACATTCAATCCTTAAATCATGCAATTGTGCTTCTTTTTTAAAAAGCAACAATGCCAGTTAATGACAAGTTGTCAGCCCTAACTTTGAATTGCCTGAAGTTTGTCATTTGGTGTTTGTGTCACAACCTTAATGTTATTTAAATGTAGTTTTTAGTATCTATTATTTAAAAAGGTCTACTTTACGACAGCAAAAAGCTTTGATGGAATAAACCTCAAAGTACACTGTAGAGCTGGTATGCCACTTCATTAGAAGTAGTGCATAAAACATATGCTGTTGACAAATCTAATTCATTAAAGGTGAGGTAGATGCACTTTAAAACAACTGGATGGCATCATTATCTACAGTTCCTTTTATAAATTATTCCTCTTCTCCCTTTTGACTGAACTTGTCAGTGTTCCCTTTTCAGACTGTGACTGTTTTTGCCTTAAAATTCAATACCTTCAACATGTTTGGACAAGTTAAATAAGTAGCGCATTTGCTAGAACTGAAATTGTAAGCAGAAACATTCACACTGATTATTGCACCTATATTAACGAACAAGAAATAAAATTAAGCAACAATATATAAGAGTTTCAGCTTTATCAAACGTAAAATTTAAAAATTAAGAGAAGAGGAAATTACAAAGTACAACAGAGTAACATTCTGGCAGCGTTTTGTATTGCTATTCAGATGACTTGGATTTGATACTGAGTTGGATTCTGCAAGAGAGAAGATCAGGCACATCACAGAGCTGACAGCTAGCTGACATACTTAGTTATAAAAGGAAGAATTGCTAACTATATTATTCAGTCTTTTAGGTAAAGACCAATGTTGGTATAGGAACTAAAGGCTATAGAAGGGTCCATAAATAAAGTTAAGCTGATATTTGAAGCACGGTCCATCAGAGTGGTGAATCCCTTGCACAGCTTTCCAACAGATAAAACACAAAACTAGACAAAAACTGATCAAAATCCATCTTAGAATACTGTTGCCTGTGAGAACATGTAAATTTTTCTCCTCAGCCCAGAAAGAATAAAGTCCTTCACTGTGGTCTTTACAACCTGAATCACAGTGCAGGAGCTTCATTGAATCAATTAAAAAATAAAGTGAAAAAATGTATTTGAGGACTAAATATAACACAAGTTATGGTTAAATTCCACAAATCACATATTCAGCAAAATTCTAAACTATGCTCTATGCTATAAAGAGGGGGGAAAAAAATCAAAGATTTGTAATCAAGGATTCTTTCTGTAACACAATTTCCCTTTTAATTCCTTATAGTGTCCTAATTATCTATTTAAAAAAAAAAACTGATTTTTTTGCATAGAATGCATAATCATACTTTAATTTGTTAATATTCTGTAAAAATACTTTGTAATGAATTAGCTGGATTAGGAAAGAAACATGTTTTGTTCAAGAAAAGCCCATGTGTAGCACATAGTACCACCCTATATATTTCTATACAGACACATGTACACATACGCATTAACCAGATGCAATGTCTCTGATTAATTCTGTATTGTCTTTTGCAGCAACAAGCTCATTCCAGTATAACACTTACTCTAAAAATTTCAGAGGTGGATGTTTTGCTTAGAAAAATATGGCGTATGGGTAACTTAAATATGGAAACACCTCCAAATATAATTCACTGAGGCCTAATTTATGCCTCCACGGATTGCAGCAAATCAGTTTCTGCAAGCAACTCTAAATGTTTAAACTAAAAACTGCCAGATTAATTTACCACATTTCAAACAGCATCTACCATTTACCTCAGAAGATTTACATCATATATATGTCCAATATGCTACACATGCAACTCTCCTAATTAGTGTCCCCATTAATCCTCATCCTGCTCTTTTTTCAGTTTAGTTCCCTCTCCAGCCATATTGTCTTTACAATCCTGCAAGTGGAACAGCCATTCCTTCACTGAACTGGTGGCCAGGCACTGGAACAGGCTGCCCAAGGACATGGTGGAATCACCGCCACCGGATTTAAAAAGCACGTAGATATGGTCCTTAGGGACATGGTTTAGCAGTGGACTTGGCAGTGCTGGGTTGGACTTAATGATTGTAAGTCTTTTCCAACCTAAATGATTCTGTGATTTTATGATTTGTTTAAGCCTTCTGCCACCAAAACATGGAAAGAGTTAGCTGCAGATGGACAAGAATACAGTGATATCTCCACTCCAGGAGACAGATCTCAAAGGCCACCTGCGCCCAGAATCTCTAGTGAACCAAATTAAAAATCATTCTACCTACAACATTCTTATTACTGAAATGATCCATATCCTATTGACCACTGGTACTTGCAGCTCCTCTTGTAAAGTCATTTCTTCTTATGTTTACTTCTAAACAACATGGAAGCACGGCTTTGGGTACTTAAATTCTACTCTGGTCTGCCTAATAAACCCTTGAGGATGCTGCTGGGAGTGGGGAGACAAGAAAAGGGAGAAACAGTGCTGGCATCATTAGAGTTTAAGCTTACACAGAAGATATCCATAATGCCTTCCCAAAGGAAGCACTCATGCTCCCTAGCATTTTGTGAAAAGATACTCTGTTCCCAGTCAGGATTTCAGTCCTGCTCTTACTTTAGCCCTTACTGATGAACTTTATGAGCAATAATGTTGCTAACCACACAGCCCTTCTGTCAACACTGGCACTCCAGATGGGAGAAACCGCTGACAGCAAAAACCTTCTACACTAATAAATGTCATTGCTTCGTTGTGAAAGTGAAAGAAAAGAGGGAGAGGCCTTATCTATGTCATTGCTTCAAAGGAAGTCTTTTATTCTTCGGTGCATAAGGGACTGCCAAAGTGCCCCTTCTGTAAAAAGTCTAGCTACTTTTTCTGCAATCCTCAGAATGTTTTTAGGAAGCTATTTGGAGGACTTCACCAATTCTCAAAAAGCTCCTCAGATCACAAAACGGCACTGCTGTCTCTTTACATTATTTAGAGCGCATTTCCCTCATAGCATATAGCAGCCTCTCTGGATGCAAGAACCACTTGATTGTCCTATATCTGGGTGTGCCAAAGCCAAGTAGAGAATCACATAGTAATGTTTTCCATAACAGAACTCCACTTCTCTTAACTTCCAAGTCCACAAACGCGACGGGAAACAATCAGTTGCTAAGCAAAATTTGTTTCTCTAAATGAATTCTTCATAAGACTTAGAGAAAAATAAAAATTATGGATGTTAAGCTTATTTTGCACTGAAACAGCCTCAAAGCCTATCTGAAAAGAAACCCGTTTTGCCATGGCAATAGCTTACTACATTAATACAATCGATTTTTTGCTATTACTCTGACAGTTAATTTGTATTTATTATTTGGTAAATGCTCTTTGCTTTTTGAGTCCAGTAGAAAATTATTTCTGATAAAATAAACACACCAATGAACACATTATTTTAGTACTGAATGCTTCTACTAAAATATCCACGAGACACTAAGAGACGCTGATATCCCAAAGCAACAACCTGGAACTGCTAGGGAGGGCTCACAAACAAAGTTGTAAAACCACGAAAATTACCTGCCAGATCTGCTGGTAACAGGGGTTAAGCTACCTTAACTTAAGGTACAACTAAACAGTTACAAGAAACTGCTACAATCCTCTGTTAACTCACCTTAAGTAGCAAATCTATGTCTGATACCTGGATGTCACAATTTTATACAATCATCCAGCTGTATACTTGTAAAATGCATAGTATTTTATAGAACTGTATACTTGTATTATAGTATTTTATAGAACTGTAACATACTGTCAGGTATTTTGATACTAGTTTACTCTTGTTCTGCTTTCATTATCTGCCCTATTATAATTTATATGCCATATAAAGAATGCCATACTTTCTCCTAACTTCTTTTTAGTACTTTTCTCCTTCCATTCACAATCATCTACACCTTTTGCCTACCCTCTGTACTAACCTCAAGTACAGCCAACAGCATAAAAAGTAAAAAGCGTACACGCAACATGTTAACCTACTGGTTACATCATGCCTAACTTGATTTTCTGAGGTCCTGTGAGCCAGGGTTCATGTTTTATCTGCATTGCGGGGCATCAATCATGCAGTTTGCAATTGCCTAATAAGAATTAACACTGGGCGGAGAGAAGGGTTGTTGCAGAGAAGATATAATTGAATATTCTGAGTATATACATTGCTATTTAACAACATACAATCAAGAAAAAAATTATGATTTCTGCTAACGTTACACTCATTCCCCATTCTGACTGCAGTCACTTAAGAGAGAAGAATACATGAAAGACAAAGAAATGTATTTTAGAACACACACACACACAATTAAAATTCAACAAACAAAATCTGAATGAGCTTATGTGGATTCTCAAAAAAAAAAGGTGAAAGGACTTTGATGAAGGAAAATTTGCTGATCATATCAGAATGGAACTCGTATGTAGGAGAAAATATTCGAAGGTCAGTGGGGGAGTTAGGTCAATTAAGTATTCCAGGCAGGCATAGCAGATTTAGGTCAGGGCAGGAGAACAGTAATATGATTAAGAAAGAAGGTCCAAGCAGCCAGGGACTAACTCATGTCAGGCAAAGACAAGAAACGAACTTTACGTGGTAGGGAAGGTTAAGTATTACAGGCAAAATAAAACCATTCCACTACCTATATTTTAAAAGAAAAAAGAAACAAAACCTTATTGCAAGTCATGAGTGACTGAAAGTACACTAATGAAGTGAAGTTCGCTAATTCATTATTTGACACACAAGGTATATAGCTTGGCATCACTTACACAACAGTTACTGAACCAGCTGCTGAACACTGTTCTGTGCTCTCCCTAACATTTGTCCCTCAATACTGATTCACTGACACACATTAATGGAATGTGAGTCAGTAGAAGGGCAGCAGAATGCAAGGACATAAGGATATAGGCTGAGCTTAGAAAAATCAGAAGAATGTTCTTCATAAGAAAAATGGTTACACAAAAGAAACATAAACAACACCTCCAAAAAAGACCATAAAGAAGTTTTAAAATATAAATACAAAGTCATGACAACAGAGTTTACACAATCATCAAGGCTTGAAGAAAAGCAAAAATTTTAACACTTGTTCTGCCATTCGTTTGTTCATGAGCTCATGAAAGACACCACAGGTACGTTTATAGCAGACCAATTACCATTAAGAAGATATTCTAGTTTCTGTGGATTTATATTATGTTGGTACTGTTTCTAACTCTTATAAACCCTTAACACTATAGAAGAAAATTCAAATTCCTTCACTGTTTCAACAAAGCCAGAGTCATTTCGAGCTTTGTACTACGAGAGACTTATAAAACCGACTTAAAACAGGGCAAAAAGTTAGATTTTTCTCCACATGAAGGCAGTGTGGAGACATTTCATACTGTTTTAGCTTTTACAACTGACTTTTCAGTGTAGCTTCATGGGTTTTTTTACAGAGCTGTGATTTCTAAATGTTTGACCAAAATTTGGCTATGCATTGTGATTTTAATTTTGCCAAACAATACTGCTTAAACAAGCATACACATTTATGTTGAGACAACAGAAAAGGTCTAATGAGTAATTTTTAAACTCTGAAATTGTTAATCAGTCCACTGACAAACTTCTCTGCATGATGGCAAGTCTTTTAATAACATACGGCAAAATATCTTCCACTAAATAAAAAAATCTGTAAGATCACAACAGAATAGAAGTTAAAGCATGGATTGTATCACTGCCACAATTACTGCAAGGAATTACATAAAATTTTCAACACAGGAAGTCAAAAGGCTAATGAGGGACAAAAAACATGGAAAAAAAAATTCCCCAAATGCTAAGTTGCAAAGTTAAGGATAAAGAGGTGAAGTCTTGCAGAAAGATGTTGTGAGATTTAGCGACAAGGTTCAACCGTGATCACATTGATCGTGGCAACAGAAGTGAGGCCTGGAGAAACACAACTCACACATATTACATGAAGTATAATAGCTGTCTACAGGGAAATGTAAGAAGTGAATTTTCAAGGCAAAAGACATCGTGGTAATACAGTTATGTGTAGAACATAAAGGAAACAAAAAGTATAAGGTAGAATGCTAGATCAGTGGGTTGAAAATGAAATATCTTTTTTTTTTTGTCTCTCTAGGAAATAAAATTAAGAAAGCAGCAGCCACTGAAATCTGCAAGAGACAGGCACCTGAAACACTGCAAGTGAACTCTTCCTGTGAAAGAGTAAAAGAAATACTTATTCGTCTGATCTTGATTTGTTAAAGTACTGAGGACATCAGAGCTATACAGTCATCCTTGATAGTCCTTAAAACTAATCAGAAATTTTATAAGTGAAATTCCATTTGTGTAGCACTGAAAATCACTTGTGAATTTTTATAAAGATGTTACATGTACTGTAAAGCAGAAAGTGTAAAAGTGGTTATCCATCTAAAACACAAACAGCTTAAATATAATTTATAATACTGAGCAGCTGAACCATATTTTTGACAAGCACATAAATAGAACAAATAAAACCCAGAGATACTGAAAAGTACGCCAGTTAAAGAGACTGCTCCCTAGACCTATGAGACCTAATATTAACTCTTGTACATAAGAGAAAAAATAATGAATTGAGAGACATTTAGCTACTATAATGAGATCACAACAAGGATGGAAAAAAAGAAAATAGTTTTTTTATGACAAAAAATGTAATCAATCTTTTTGAAAAAATAACGAAGAGGGTAAGTGAAATCCAAACTTAACAGACATGCCTAAAATTAAGGTCAAAACATGTTCTTAATTTCTTAAAGCTACACTTAACAATGTATTTTAAAGCAAAAATAAATGTACAATGTTGGAGGTCTGTTATTTTGATTCCATGTATTATGTGTCAGACACAAGAAAAAAGAAATAAAAACTAGAAAATATGTGTGCTTGTATGCTGAAGACTTCTCCAGCCTGTTAAAAGCCCTGTGGCATAAAACTATTAGTTACCAGTTAAGTAATGGTTAGTAGCTAATAGTAGTTAATAAGAATTAAACTATTTACAAAAAAGTCCAAGTTTACAAAAATTAAAATAACTACTTTACAGTGCTGACAACTCCACAGTGAAGGTATACATGTGCAACAGGTATTAATAGAAAATGCAACTTATGTTCATTGTCCATCTAGAAATGCAAGTGATAAATACAGCCATTTAACTCTGAATACTCAAGTTGATATTTAAAGATTTTTCAGTGCCACTAACAAAACCTGGTGATAGAGGCTGCTGATGGTTACTTCTTCACGCTTGCATTGAAAAAGACGCAGAAAACTTCAGTATGCATTAAAGGTACCAAAACAAACAGCAACAAGACCCATCTGAGGCCCAGCAGAACTATTTTTCCAGTTTTATTTTTGGGAAACTCAGATTTAAAACCAAGCATCCAACAGGCTGCCGAACTTCAGATGTCTGAAGCTAGGGGTGGTTTTGGTTTTCTTTCCACAGGAATACCTATGTTTTGTAGCACTGCTGAGTTCAAAGCATTGCTTCTATTGATCTAAGCTACAGTGACAAACACTCAGCACTTGTGAGTTTTGCTGTACACATCTCAGTTTACAGGTCTTACATATGAAACAGCTACCTCAATGAGTACAAAGTGAGTTGTCCACTTTTGCATAAGAATTTTATGGAAGGGGAGAAAGTAGCATTAAGTTTTCTAAGGAAGCAATTCTGTCATGTCTTTTTTTTTTTCTTTTTTCTTGAATCAGGACATGTGCCTTCTACTTTCCTACTGCATAAAAAAGGAATTGAAGTGTTCCACAAAGCTAGTTTTATTCATTATGAATCACTAACAGACTTCTTGTGTACTATCCATTCAGTGCGTTACATGACGCAGTAATGACAAGTCAAATACATGAGGGACCAAAATAATATTTTGCAAAGAACCGTCATCTTGGTATTCCTACATTTCTAAATTCTAAACCGAGTGCTTGAAGTACGAGCTGAATATTATTTTGACCTTTTCGTGTTGCTTTGTAATCTAAAGAAAAAAATCAAACCCTGATTTCCGTAGGAAGAGTGAGTACCAACTCGATCAGCGGGGCAGGAATCCCCTCACCAAAACATGTGGCTTGACTATCTGGCTGCAGCAGTACCTGGCCATCTTCCCTGAGGATCAGCCATCATGTGGCACAAGACACTCTGAAAGTTTCTCTGAGGCACAGCGAAAAGGGCACCGAGGATCAGCAATCCCTGGTCCTTCTCCTGACTGCCACAGACAGCCCGTTCCAGAGGGGAGACGCTCCAGCCTGCGCCGCCCGGCCCCTCTGCCTGGCTCCTCCGCCCAGGGACCTCTCTTCCGCCCCGCAGCACAGCCCCTTGCCAGGCGGCTTCTAACTCTGCCGAGCAACAGAAACGGTGCTTTTCCAGAGACTCTGGGGAGGGGCCTGCGCGTTTCCCAGCCTCCCCCCGCCTCACGCCAGCCCGAGGGACCCCGTCCCCTCGGCCTGAGGGAAGACCCCCGCTTCCCGCCCCGCTCCGAGGCGCCAAGCCGGGCCCGCCACGCCGCTCCAGCGGGGCCGCCTCAGAGGAGCGCCGGCACCGCCCTCCCCGCCGCGGGGGGGGCGCCCACAGCCCCTCGCCGCCGCTCAGGGAAGCCTCGGCGCTGCGCAACGCTGGGCTGCGCCGCGGGGCAGAGCAGCGCGGCCGCGGGGAGCCCCGGGCCGCAGCGGGCCTCCTCGCTCGGCGCGCACGGTAAGGGGAGGGGAACGGCGGCCCTGCCGGGGGCCACTTACCCAGCCCGGGCTCCCCCCGCGGCTCCGCGCCCAAAGCCCCGGCGACCGCGGAGCGTCAGTGACAACGTCCCGGAACGGCCGCGCCGCCACATCCGGGGGCGGGGCGGGGGGAAGGCGGGAACGCGCCGAGGGGCGAGCGTGGGTCGTCCGGCCCGGCTGGGGAGCGAGGAGGTGCCCGCCAGCATGGCCTGTGTACGTGAGTGCACCGGGCTGCCCCCGCCGCAGAGCGGGAGGCGGTTCGCTCCCACCCGAGGCCGCCGGCCAGCCCGCCGCGCCCCGGGGCACTGCCCTACGGGGCCCCCCTGAGGGCGGGAAGCCCTCCCGCCGGCGGGGCGCGCTCGGTCGCGGAGCGGGGGCCTGAGGGGCGCAGCGTCGCGCCTGCGGGCCCGGGGGCTGGGCTGCGCTCCCGGCGGGGGGCGCGGGCCGGTGCGGGGGCTCTGGCCGCGGTGCGGGGGCTCTGGCCGGTGCTGCCTGGCAGGTGGCCGGGCTGTGGCAGGCCGCGGCGGCTCCGCGTGTGTCGTGCCCCCCCCTCGGGTAGCGTTGGTTTCCTCGCGCTCTGTTTTCCCTTTTTATCGGAAAACCGGTAGGAGTTGCTAGCAAGATCATGGAAGCAGCGTTTGGTGATGCCTGTTATGTGTGTTTATGCTTTTCTTTTAACAGATGGCAGGTGGCGGCCAGAAACGGATAATCCAATTAACCAGATTTAATAAACAAGAGAAAAGGGCACTACGTAAATGGCTTTTGAAACTGGACTGTGTTTTTTTAGATAGTAAGGTATTGTTCACTAAGGTACCTGATGCTTAGAGCAGAAAGTAAAAATGCAAGCCTTAAAAGAAAGGGCTATGCAGTAGTTTAGAGTTATGTGTAAATAGCTAGGGAAGTTAAACTGTTTCTAGTCACACAAGTGTGTTGTTTTGTCTTTGTTTTATTAGGAGTACAGAAATTGTACACATCTTATAGCAAAAAAGCTGTGCAGGAGTGAAAAGTTCTTAGCTGCCTGTGCTGCTGGTGAGTAAAAGCTTCCCTGTAAAATGTCATTGGATCATGACGTAGGACTGGAAATGACCCTTAAAAGATTTCTGGTTACCTGTTTTCATTTTGTGAACCTTCTTACTAACCCTCGTTCTCCTTGTTCCATTAACCTTGATTTTTACCACAGTGTTATATTCAAATTCTGATTTACTACTTTTTGGTTTGGATTTTTTTTCCTAAATGATAGTCCTGCCATCTTCCTTTATGTGATCTGCATCTGTTCCCAGACAGAAAGCTTTGTTATATGTTAGTTAGATCATGAAGTCATACCCATAAGATTGGGACACTTAAAAATGGATCGCTTGAGAAGGTGACAGAGGGACTATGGACACCAGTAATCAGCATGGATTTTTGACACCAAATTTGCACGCAACATTCACTGGTAAAGGTCACTGTCTGTAAGTTGTGGTTTATGCAGCAAGAGAAAACTCCAGGCTTTTGCCATTCTGACACAAGCCTCTGGCTTTCCTCTTGCTTTGCTTTTACCTAGGGCCTGATGCTGAAATCCCATACATAAGCAACTAAATGCTTTTAGAATGAGAATTCTGTATTTTAAGATTTTTTTTTTATGGACAGATTATGTGGAAGGATTTTATGGTGAGTTTAGAAAATCTTGTGGTGTTACAAGACTTCACAATACCAATCTATTAACTGGTTAAATGTGGTCTTTATTTTCCCTATATTGTATTATACCAAAGCATTAAAGCAATTTTTATGAGGGATAATCTTAAATTTAAGAAGTAAGAGACAGAAATAACTAAACCTAGATCTGGGTTTAAAGATACATGTGTATTTCTTGATTCTGTATTTATACTTACATACTATATTAGTAGACATTTTCAATCATCTATTGCTCTGTGTATGTGTGTGTGTATATATATATATGATTTCTTGTACTAATGTAAAATTCTGATCACATTCTAATAAAAAAGGAAACAGCCCAAAAGTTTCCATGGGGGAAGCTACTGAAACGCAGATAGATTTGTGGCATAGCGCTTTGCTTTAACTATTATAAACCTTTGAGTTAGTGTTTTCTTAATTTGGGGGATTTAAAACATCTGGAGATGCTTTCTTGAACTGAGTAGAAATGATAAATTACTGTCCCCATGGCAATGCAAAACTCTGCCATGTTTCTGTACTTTCAAATCTTCCCCCACATCATGTAGTAGTTCTTAATCCTGGGAGAGATGCTGTTTTTACATTATCATTGCTCTTGCCCTTGATGGCGGAGAGTGTGCTCATTCCTACTGCAGTTTTTCCTGAGTAAGTGTAAAAAATCACATTTAAACCCGTTTAGAATGCCTTAGAGGTAAACAGAAATAATAACAAGGGTGCCAGTCTTCATGGACTTCCTAGTTGACAGAAGTTTTGAGATGGAAACTTTGAATGAAAGTGATTTTAACATACAGGTTGTGCACAGCATACCTTTTCCAGTCCTAAGTCTACTGGTACCTATGCTAGGTTATGTAGAAGTACCATCTGTGCTCCTGCACTGAGACATTTTGCCAGTCAACCCTGCTGTTCTGTGAAACCAATTAGGTTCACACAATTCAAGTCAATTTCTCTCGCAGTGTCTTCTGTAGGTACTGTTTCTATACAGGAGCAGGGTACTAACCACGGCTCTTGACCTGAACCTGTAAGAAGAGAGAGACAGAGAAAAAGGGGAAGATCATTACATACAGTATCAAAAGCATACATGCAGAAGATGAAAGAGGAGAGGCGGAGGAGGTGGAGCCAAAGGATGAGAGAAAAGGATGTGAAAAGAAGAAAGGGGAAAGACAAAAGTCTAAACCCATATCCCCCTAATATTGGTATTCACTACACTCGCAGTGCAAGTAATACTAAGAATATATAAAAGAAATGGCTTGGATGCTAAAACCTTCCTTCCTCTTTTTAATCATTGGTGGTAAAATATTTCTTCATTTTACTACATTTCCGTACATTTGTAAAAGTGTCAAATTATATTAAAAATAAAGGGTTAAACAAGGTTCTGTGGAAGTGACAAGAACAAAATCTGGGAAGCTGAAAAATTCCATTTGCAAATTTTTGAGGAGATAGACAAGTATTTTGTCTGGGAAGGGTGAAAAAGTACTTCATCGCTAAAAGAAAACAAAACGATCATTTTCAGTGGCATTGTGAGACTTCTGCTTCTAAAGTGTGAAGAGGAGAACTCTTGTAGGAGGAAGAAGTTTTTAAAATGGTACTTACAATTGCAGCTTTTATTTGCACAAGAAAGGTTGAAGTTAATTTTGTATTAGATCTTCAGTTGATTGCCATTTGTCTGCACAAAAAATCTTTTGTGGTTGACAGTTCATTTGCTTTTTAGGAAAGTGGATACTAACTAAGGAGTATGTAATTAATAGTGCCGAAAGTGGCAGATGGCTTGATGAAACAACGTACGAATGGGGATATGAAATTGAAAAAGACAGCCATTATTCACCTCAAATGCAATCTGCACCTAAAAGATGGCGCAAAGAACTGACACGCTGTGGTGCTCCAGGGGCCTTCCACAGATGGAAAGTTGTCCTCTCTGTTAAGAAAGGTGATAAACGAATGGCATCTATTACAAGGTAGGAGGATATGTCTTAGACCTCAAATAATGAAAAATGGAACTCTTATTGAGTGGTTGAACACATTTTTGTTCTTCCATCTTAGCTAATTTTGTCCGTAATAACCTCCAGCTCTTCAAACTCTTGAGTTGTTTCCATTAATATACTTCGATACTTTTTATAATAAAATTGCTTTAAATCTTTAGCCTACTGCTTTTCTTGCTTTCTTTTAGTGTAGTCTCAAAAATAACACACATTTGCTTACATTTGTTTCAGCTGGGATAGAGTTAAGTTTCTTAGTAGCTGGTGCAGTGGCATGTTTTGGACTTGGTGTGAGAGCAATGCTGAGAGCACACTGTTTTTAGTTGTTGCCTAGTAATGTTTTACAGTCACTCAAGAAATTTTCCGTTTCTGCAGCCCTGCCAGGAAAGGGCTGTAGGGGGGCACTGGCAATTGGGAGGGGATACAGCCATGGTAGCTGACCCAAACTGGTCAAAGGGATATTCCGTACCATAGAACATCGTGCTGAGTATATAAGCGGGGGGAAGAAGAAGGAAGTGGGGGATGTTCAGAGTGATGGCATTTGTTTTCCCAAGTAATTGTTGCATGTGATGGAGCCCTGCTTTCCTGGAGATGGCTGAACATCTGCCTGCTGAGGGAAAGCACTGAATGAATTCCTTGTTTTGCTTTGCTTGCTTGTGTGGCTTTTACTTACCTATTAACTTTGTCTCAGCCCTTGAGTTTTCTCACTTCTACCTTTCTGATCCTCTCCCCTGTCCCACTGTGGGGGGAGTGAGCAAGTGGCTGTGTGGTGCTTAGTAGCTCTCTAGGGTTAAACCACGACAGTTTGCATCTGAAGTAAACTGCTTACAGAAACTTTGTTCATGAGGCAAGGCACACAGGCTTACACTTTTTATGAGTAATCATATATTTTATGTGGATGTTACATTTGAATAGTAGCTGGAACAGGATGCGTTATTTTGCTTGGGTGGGTAACCTGAGCCAGCTGTGAATGCTGTTACAGACCTGGGCCACACTGTGAGTGACCTTATGGGTTTTTGCATCACATCTATGTAATAGCTTCTTGTAGTTCTAAAGACCTAAATCTTTACTGTAGTACATGTTTCTGATAAGATGTAAATACAGGTAGCTCGGAGGGGAAAGGAAAAGCAGGGAAGAGGAAACAATGGAAGTGCAAGAATTGTGGGACAGCAATTTTTTTCCCCATACTCTTCCTACACATTTGTTTTCCATAGTTTCAATACTACATTCAACTGCAAACAAAGCATATTAATAACATTTGCTTCTGGTATGCTAAAAGCAAACATCCCCTGACACTGTTGTAGTTTCACTGCAGGAGCAGATACTGTCCTACTCTGTTGAAATCCCAGTTAGGAGTACTCAGGTCAGGCACAGATGCATAGGCAAGAAGAGAAGTGCTGTTTGTCTGGTTGATCGTGGTACAGGGATGCATGCTGCATCACAGAATACCTGTCTGTCTGTAGTTCATAAAGACAATGTGAGGTATATCTGAAGTTACCATGTTCTGATTTTCCCAGCTGAAGACATTGTAAGTATGCTGTTTTCTTGGCTGAGCAGGAAAGTTTACTATGTGCTGTCTTGCAGAAAGACGCACCCATCCTGCTACACTTGTGAAAAAATGCTGTTTCTTTTTCTGTAAAAATTGCTTATGCAGATCTTCATGATAACATGATTAAAATGATGTCTTGCACAACTCCCTTTGCAATGGAAGTAACCTTTAACAGGAACTACATCAGCAAGACAGGGGAACAGGCAGTTTTGTGCAAAGAATCTTTCTTTTCCAGACTGTTACCCATACACCGATATAGGTATCCTTTTACTCGGTCAGAAAACACTGAAAGGTAGATAGTTTTTGTCTCCAGCAAGTGCTGTTTTCAGTCATGAAGGCCACTGTAGCTTTGGGGAAAGACTGATTTTTGGTTTTTTCCCCTCTAATCTTTAAAAACACTGTGCCTTTTTTCCCCTTCTGTGCTCTTCCTACCTTTAGTGCCTAGCTGTTGGATGGGTAAGGATGAGAGATCAACATAATTTTATTTTTACATACCTGGATTATGAAAAATAAAACATATATCCAGCGTGTCAAAAGACCTTATTTTTTCCACCATTTTTTTTTTTTGTCTGGCATCTCTTCTAAAAGATGGGAATTGTTGCAGCAGTACAACTCTCAAAATTGTCCCAGGGAAAACTTAACATGTAATGGTGTCCCAAAGACAAACAAATCTGTTTTCTGTGTGATACTGGACAGCACCAAACACTATAAATGACTCCAAAATCAAGTTAAAAAGTGTATTTGTGTTATGAAAATACCATGTTATGGTTCAGAAAAGCAGGTTCCAGTTCTGGTAAACTACTAAATTAATTGCAAAACTTACTTGAAAGACCATCATGATTGTGGGGGACATAAAAATTGTAGCTGCTGTCACCAGATTTGATCTCTGAAAAACTGCACGGGTAAAGCTTTGTGTCACATATGTAAGAGGTACATGTAGATTTTAATTATTAGTGATAAATTGTGAAGAGAAGAATTTCTTGTGTCACTTCCTTTTCTGAAGGATGTGAAGTGCCCTTTTATCCTCCAAACGAAGTTTGAGCAGTGCCATACATCTAGAAAACCCTTATTCACTTGCACTTGCATGCTTGTAATTTGTGAATGATAATGTAGTTTTCAACAGTAATACTACAATGCAGTAAATACATCTTTCCTGATATGTTTATTTAGAGTTCTTGAAGCTGGAAAGGCAACCATATGTTCATCTGAAAATGTAGAGCACAATGTAACTCATATATTTAGCAGTCTACAAACTTTCCCTATGCAAAAGAGAAAATGCCTCTCTGAAGTTCAATATTACCCTTTGCAATATCTAGGAGATTACCTTTTTGAGGTAAGTAAATTAAGAAAAATAATCTAACATTAATCTTTCATTGTTAGCAATTTTTGTCAGGTTTACTGGTTACAGTAAATGATGCAGCATTAATAATAGGGATTATGATCAGCCTGAGTATTTTGTAATTTAGTTAAAGGCAATACAACTTCCTGATTCAGGGACTGCTTATCCAAGGGAAGAGAAAGGTTCTTGAATATATATAAATACCTGAAGGGAGGGTGCAAAGAAAACAGCCAGGCTGTTGTCAGTGGTGCCCTTGACAGGACAAGAGGCAGTGAGTACAAACTGAAGCACAGGAAGTTGTATCTGAAAGTCAGGAAACACTTTTTTTTTTTTTTTTTTTTTTTTTAATGTGAGGGTGATGAAGCACAGGAGCATGTTGCCTGAAGAGGCTGAGAAGTCTCCATCCTTGCTGATACTTGAAAGCTGTGTAGGCATGATCCTAGGCAACTGGCTTTAGGTGGCCCTCCTTGGGCTGGGGCTTTGGACCTGATGATCTCCACAGATCCATTCCAACTTCAACCATCCTGTGATCCTGTAATAGAAAAAATGTCTCTCCGAAAACAGTGTTTTGGTTTAGACTTTTAGACCAGAAGAGATAGCAGCAAGGAAACATACATTATTTCTTCTTCCTCTTCGTGTTCTTCCTTGGCTCTTGCTTTGTGCTACTAAGAAAAGGTCCCAGTGTAGATAACCATCAGCTAAATAGTTATTCACAAAATACCAAGAAAAAAGGTACTATTTTTCATTTATATTCTCTTGATTTTGGTAGGGCTTTCAAATGTGTATATGTATCTATCTATCTGTCTACCTATGTATGTGAAGGTACATATTTTTTTACTGAGTTTGGCTATATTGTATCTTCATGATTCAAGATCAATGAAATTACTTTCTTCTCAACTAACCTCAATTCTACCTTTTTTCATACCATTATAGATAAAGTATTGTAAAAAAGTCTGTAGATTGTTAAAATTCAGATTCTGAACTCAAATCAGTTTGCTCGCCATCCTTCATGGCTGGGAAGAACTGGAGGTTGCAGTGTGAATTTTGTGAGGGAATGGTATACTAGGCAGAGAAAATTCACTTACACTATTTCTATGGTAGGAATCTAATGTAAGCTCATCACCTGTATTCCCTTTTCAGCGCACTGAGCTTGATACTGCAAGAATTGTGATTTCTTAAAATAATTGTATGAACCATTACCTGAGCATACCTTTAACTCTCCGTTACTGTAGAAAGATCAGTCCATATTTGTAAACAGATAAAATGAATTTAAACTGAAGAATTCTATAAGCAACCATATGCTTATAGGTATGGTTATGATGCTCAACTCCATGCAAATATATTAGCATGCAAAGAGGACTTGGTAAAAATGGCTTATATACCAACAGCTTATATACTGTAATGCTTCGCTATTTGCAGAACTGTGATGTGTGGAGTCAGAAGAGACATAATTGTCTGTATTTCAGAAAATGTTAATGAGTCCTTACAACTCAAATCACATGACGCTCACATGTGCAAAGACAAGATTCAGCTTTGTCTCTTTCCATATTAGAAAACCTGTTGCCATCCATGACAAAACTTAATTTCTCTTTTACTAGTCAAAAGTGTTAAATTCTGGAGATTGCAAGCTCAGTGTTTCTTGGTTGGTAGAAGAGGACTCTCCAAAGTCCCTGTAATAGCTTTTTCTGTTACCTAAAGTAGAACATGAGACAGTACATCATCAGATCCACTAAGGCACGAGGACCTGGATGGACCTATATGAAGAGAGAAGCCGCAGTAAAGGTCATCATTCTAGGGAGACAGATTTTTGCTGGAATGGCTAAGCCAGATGAAGCATTCAGTGCAATATCAAATGGTTTGGAGTGTTAGGTTTACCATTCAGCTCCAAAATTGGATCAGGAGTTAAATTCACAGTGATGCAAAACATAAGGCAGAGCAAGAAAAGCAACTTGCTTCTCTTTCATCTTTCCATCTGAACTATGAGGGACTTGTCACAGTTTGTGAATTTTCTTTTATGTGTGGAATTCACTAGAATTAGAATTTTTTACTGTTTCGCTTGAGAGAGATGCCTCATGATTCATAGCTGTTTGCTTATCAGATGCACTATTCAGAACTTCCTAGCATTTTGACCTTTTGACCTTGAACTACTCAAAGGCCTCAGAAGATGCTTTTAGTCTGGTAGTTTCTTGTACTGTGGGGCAATTATAGTCAACTACTAATTGAAAATACTACCTTTGCAAGCAAATAGGAGCCAAAACTGTGTTACTAGGAATAACCTACTTCATTTGAAAATCCTTTGGATTCTTCAGATCAAAGCATATACCTGACTATTCCTGTTTTAACAAGCAATAAAGCTGTTATGGAAGGGTGAGGAGAGGGTTGAAGGATCTTAACATTTACAGCCTGAATAAAACACACGTTAACATGGGATCTTAGTTTAGTGTTCACTCTCTTAATGAAATATGTTCAGAGAAACTGTTCTCTACTACACCTCTCAGCTAAGATAGACATTTACGTTTAATAGAGGAGTGGTTGTCAAGTTTTTGTGGCTACCTTAACTTTTCTTAATTTCTATGAGAAAAAATGTGGTTCTTGCTATGCACCCTGAATTCCTCCCAGGTGTAAAAACGGGTTTCCAGCTTAACCAGTCCATTAGCTTGCACATATCTTTTTTTTTTTTTTAGACTTCATTAAAGTAACTCACCTCAGAGGCCAAGAGAGCATTAGCTTTCTATTTAAATGCATCTAAAGAACCTCAGAAAACTGCCAAGACTCCTAGTCTCTTAAAAGTAAAAGTATAAAACATAGTCAATCAAATCACAGCACTTGTCCAAATGTATTAGGCTTTATCAAAGAATGTTACGGACATGCTCTTGTCTCTCCCTCCCAGAAGTGCTTGGCACATAATTCATTAGAACACTTTAACTTTGCAAATTGGTAGTCCTGCTATTTGACTGCTACTTCTGGCAAAAATAAATACCCTCCTTCCTCCCCTAAACACCTACGTATATGTCCAGTTGCTGAATTCAGCAAAACAGTATTGTATTCTCTTCAGTGGACCTGCAGTGACATTCAGACTATTCTTGCTATGATTTTTTTTTTTTGAACCAAGTCTTTGCTTCATCTTTGTATTTTATATCTGTTCTTATAACCTCAACCTCGTAACTCCAGTGTTAAAATACTCTGAGGGATTGTCATTAATGATTTGATCCTACAAGGCGTCAAATTATACAGATTTATTGGTTCAAGATATTAAAACATGTATGATTTTAGGGACCTAATCTCACACTTAAATTTAAATGGACGCCTTAAATACTTTGTTGGATACATGCTGGAATTAATAAAATTTTGCCAAGATGGTACTATAAATTGTTTAAATACAAGTATTTTTACAGGCATGTTGAAAATAATGTGCAGAAAGTACCACAAGAAGTAAAGACTCATGAATGCATCAGAATTCAGTTATCCTTGGCTCATCAAAAGCTATTGAGAGCTCTTTTGAAGTTACTAAATTAACTCTTTTCTGTAATATGCAACAAACTCAGTATTTGTTGAGAAATATCGTTATACACGTACCAAATACTTTTGATTTGAATTATACATTTAAGGGAAAATCTGAAAACGGTATGAAACATGTTCAGTGTTGGAGACTTTACTTTGAAAACCTAAAAGTATAAACTGTTCATGGCTTGCGTCTTGTCAATGCATTCACTGTGGGTTTTTGCCTGCTGTTATTTCCCTAATTTCCTATACTTGATTCACCCATCAGATTCAGGTGTTTCAATTAGGCCAGCTGCCCCAAGCCTTCCAAACCTGTTCTGAATAAAATATGGTCATCAGTACCTTTCGTAACTCCTCACACTGCAGGAGTAGGCTGCTTTTGTAATTAGTTATACATGTATTTGCCTAAAACAAAGATGGTGTTTTATCTGTGCATCTTTGATCAAAAGCATACATTGAGGCTTAATTGTTCTCATCCTGAAATAACTTTTAGATACTTTTTTAGTTGTATTTTACGAACAAAAGTTATCTTGTGTCTTTGCTGAGAGACTTTTCAGAATGAGTTGGAAACCAGTTTGATAAATATTTGCTCATTCCTTATGCTGAAAAAATAGCTGGAAATGATAGATGGACTTAGAGAATAAAATACTTTAAAAAAACAAACAAACAAACCAAAAACAACAACTAAAGAACTTACAAATTTAAAATTACTAGTTCAGACTTACAGGCAAAAACTAGAAAAAATTTCATTGTAGTGGCCTTTATAAAATGAATGCATGGTCATAGCCAAATTGATGAACAAACGTCTTTAGATATCTTTACTACATTTTTGACTAATCGAAAAGGTGTGGACTTTGTTTTTGGTGTTTTGAAAATGCCTGAGAGAGAATCCATTGTGGAAATACAGCTCTTGTTTCAGCCACAGGGATTGGGTCAGACTTAAAGCCAGTTACGAAGAATAATTATGGGGAAGCTTACATTGACAATTTCTATGCTATAGGTTCCTACAACATCAGTGTTTTGTTTCCAAACCACCAGCTGTTCATATGGCACATAATGTAGACACTTGAACAATTACAAAAGCATGTATATGCACGCAAGGGTTTACAATAGAATATATAGAAAGACTCAGCATGTAAAAGCTGGGTTAGAGCATTAGCTTTGAAACTAAGAAGTATTTTTTTGCTTTGCACAGAATGAAATACAAAATACTGAAGATATCAAAATGAACAGTTTCCTGGCAGCACAAGAAACAGACCAAATCGTGTCTAACATGCAGCTTGCTGAAATGAAAAATGCTGTTGTAAAACATATATATTTTGCTGCGGTAAGTAACAATCAATTAATGCTTTCTTAGTATAAAATCTGAAGTTTATATTATTAAATTTATTTTTCATTATAGTACTGAGCTAATAAAGTAGATATTTTAACATCTTTTGAAATAGTAATAATGCCTTTTAACCTGCAGTGTTTAATAATCCCGTATTTACTACATCTACCATTAATCAAAATCTAATTTAGTTATCGTAATTGGTAGGCATGGGTGTGTGGAAGACATGGTGGACTACTTGAAATCTCGGTGTAATATATGAGATAAGTAGTAGCTAATGTTGTTCAACAAAATGTCTTTGGATTACAGGCCTTCTATGACTTTCCTGTTATCTAGCTGAATTACACTAACACATTTTTAAAACTAACCATACCCTAGAGCAAGCATTTTGTTGATTCATATAAGTGTTTTTTATGACAAGTAAAGCATAGAGATAAATGCACTCTTTTGTTTTAATGTTGTCACATGTCTAATCCTGATAAACGTGCTACATTAGGAATTAAAACCACTGTTTCATATCTTTAAAAAAAAACAGTTAATTACTTTGAATTAGGATATATTATCTCTATAAGTTACAGTGGTGCAGATGATAGTGTGTAATTATTTTTGTAGGAGCTGCGTTACATAAAGCACTGTATGATATTTTTAACTGCAAACTCAGGTTCTCTATGTGTATTAGTATAAGTTCTTAGTAGCAGAAGATTTAGAATATTTTAAGTACTCAATGTACACAATGTTTAACCAAAAGATTAACAAATAGAAGTCTCCTGCTGTTTAAATCTATGCACCTTCAAATGTTGCATCCTCTGTGACATTTTATCAAGACTAGACCTGCCAGACCTTTAAAAAATAAATGTGTTGTTGACTTTTCATGTATGCTACAAACAACAAGTGCTCTTATCCCATTATCTTTCTCTCAAACTATTGTGTACTTGCATGCAGATAGAATAATCATAATCCTGAAGACAATCTCTCCTAAAAGACTTTTTTGGTAACATATATTAGTATAAATGGTAACACTAAGCTGTAATTAGATACAGCAATAATAGTAATACCTTTTTCCACCTACTGCCATATCTGTACATTATAGGTGAATTGCAAGAGGGGTCCAAAGTTTTCATTTTGCCATAGAAAAAATGAAATGCTTAATATTTTTTACTGTGGTTAAGTGGACCCATTCTAGTAAAACTGTCCTTACATACCAACCACATAAACAAGCACAGAGAGTGACAGGAAAAATGGGGAGAAAAATTGCCCATATTATATTTTCCTTTTAGGTCACTAACCTGTATTTCATAATTTCGCCATCCCAATATTAAAAAGATAAATAAGAACAGATAGCCATGTTTGAATGTTTTGCTTGAACTGTATTTAATGGAAGTTGTCATTTTGGGAGTTCTATACAGTATTGAATATATTTATTGGTATCCAGTGTGCACGTTGACTTTATCCTGTTTTACAGGCTGTTAAGCACAAGTTTGCTCAAAAGCACCGCCTGAACAAATGCACTCCGGAGGTAAGGATTCTCACAAAGAGGGCACGGTGCATATATGGAATTTTATTATGAAGTTAGGCAAACATACTTTCATTGTGAAATTAGCTATCAAATAAACTTTTTAAAATATTTATGTTGTCCAAAACTCTGATAAAGTTTATTGAAGAGTGAAAGAGCATCATTAGAATGCTGTTGAATGTTGCTCATTCTTACGACACTTTCACTACTGTTCCCTTTATTACAAAGAAAGTCTTTAATCCTGCTAGTTAAAAGAACCTGACTGGTTATTGTTAGAAGAAGAGGTAAAGATTGCCCTAACGTGATTTAGAGCATCCTAAATTATTCAAGCACTTACTTTATTGCTACTGCATAAATAATAGCTAACTTTTTGCAGTGCTCACCAGTTTTTGCTATAGAGACAGACTTTAGCTGAAGATTGTCTCACTGTAGAAACAGTACTTTTTCTTACAGCATAAGCCTTAACATCATCACTCAGGTTTCAGATTCTATAGAAGCACAGACTGCTAGTAGAATACATTATGTTTTCCAGTCCTGTTTTCATAATACTTTGACTTTATTTCTTTTTTTGTACTATTAGTTAATTTCTCTTTTTTCTTCCCACTAAGCCATGTATATGCCATTGATCAGGTACAGGTCAGCAACAGGTTTTATTAAGTCTTCGTTATTTCTTAAGTAAATAAATACTTTCAAATTTTTCCCTTTTCTATCTATAATACTAAGAATAAATCTTTAGTCAATATTGAAACATTGCCTGTTAGTACTTAAAAAGCATTATATACATAGTAGCTATGACCTACTTTATATGATAACTTGTGTTATTTAAAAATTAAAATGGGAAACAATGTAAGATCTGTTAGCTTCCTGTATTTCTCAGGAGCTGAAGTTGTGGTATCTTCATGAAATGTACTACATAAGTAGTTATTTAGTATATAAATGAAGTCTCAGTCTGTCAAAATGAGCTTTCAGACTTCACAGAATCTTTTTTTTTTCGAATTTGATTTCTTTCCATTGACACAGTAAGGAGGGGAGGAGAAAAATGTTTTTAAAACATGAGCGCTGAAATGCCTTTGTCATTGTCCAACACTACCATTAATGGGCAAAATGCTGCATGCATTTCTGTTACTGGACAGACTTGCAATAAAATGTAATGTTAATGTTTAGTATATTGAATTTGTGGAAAAAAACTTTAGCTTTCTTAACACATGTAAGCTGAAATTGTTGTTCTGTTATTTATTTATCTATTTATTTTAAGCCTAATTATGATACTTTTCTTATGCGTGACATGCCACTTCCTTTAGCTTCATGGAATATCCATTGTTAGCCTTTGCATCTGATATGGGACTTTTATAGGCAGTATATTTATGGCTTTTAAACAATACACATTTGCAGTAATACTAGTGAAGTAAAATAAAACCTAGAAACTAAATTAACAGATTAGAACCTACATATTATATATTCAGTCATCTCAGTTTGCATCTGCTAGGAAGGCTTAACTCAGTTAAGTGTTCTGTTATCTATCATCTTCCCTGAAATTTTTATTTCTCTTTCATCAGCTCTGCTTCCACATTGTGCTATATAAAACACAGCTTGTTGTCTGTGTACCTTCATTTTTCATTTGTTTCTGCTTAAAGTTCTGATGGTTGTACCAGTAACGCTTAAGAAACTGCTAGTCTCTCATCAGCCAGAGTACGAGCCAGTGCAGATCTGTACCGTTTGTTGAATATTAAGCCCTTGCAACAGGTGTCTGCTGATACTGGAAAAAGTCCATCCCCTCAGTTTTCTATCATCCTTCCTTACCCCTTACAAATAAACTGAAAACCAGTTCTCCAGTTCCTACCTATCTTGCATGTACCTTCCAAATAATGCATCAATGTTACTGTTTCTTCTAGGACCAGAATTTTCAAGAGACAGAAACATTTAGGTTTAATTTCATAAAAAGATAAATGCTGGTATTGATCCTCAGATGAGGGCCAGTAGTAACATGCTCATACATGCACAATATATGGAGTTATCTTCACACATCTTAACTCCAGATGACAGAGAAGTTGTTCTTTGACTGCCATTAAACAGTTTATGATTGCTCTTTAGATCTGCTGTTTGCATGTAATGTGAGGATTTTAATAGTGCATATATGAATGAAAAAACTGAAAAAAAAATGAGTTGCAAATGCCAGATGCACAAAGACTTGGTTAAAAGAAAATTGTCTAGGTGGGCAGCTTTATTTATTGTTAACAATAATGTTATTAACAACTGTAACAACAGCATATGTTAGGAATCTGAGGAATGAAACATTTGCAGGCAAACTGGGTGTCTGATGCTAAGGTGGAGCTCGTTCAGTGAGACTTTAGCTGTGATTTAACTGTGATCATTTCTTTCAGAAGTTTTTTCAGGTTTGACCTGAGCCTCTGATGTTTTTAGTTTATTACTGAAACCTTTTTTGAAACTACTGCACATCATGATAGCAGTGCACTCTGTAGACCTCAAAACCGCAGTTGGACTGAAAGTCTGTGTTAATTTAAATTTGAAACTAGTTTTAAAACAATCAGTAGGATGTCTTGAATAGCTTTCTGTAATGTATATTAGGAGCCAGGTTTTTAGGCAGAGATCATAAAGTCTACGATTTGTCAGGGACTAAAGCAATAATAAATTTATGTAACTGTTCAATTCCCAGCAGTCCAATCAATGATCTTCCTGACTCTGCTTCTCTCAATTGTGACTCCCTGTCCCAGTTTCATTGAAATTACCAGAGCCTCAGGCTGTGTGATCCAACAAAATAGCTGGATTTCAAAACAGAAGTTATCAGGCAAAGGGAAGCTGTGCTTCAATTAGCGATACAGCTGCAACTGGTTTGTGTATCTTAGCTTTGGCTTGAACCTGGACTAGCAGAAAGGTATAAATGGCAATGTAGCTGATATCTTCAATAGCTCCTCTTTCATATCATTAATCTGTGGAAATTAAAGTTTGGAAAGCTGAGAGTACAGACAATAACAGGGAAATTGCAGAGCAGGTACAGTGTTTCATGAAAGCCATTAGATCCTTCTGGGTCCTCTGAAAGCTTGCTAAGTTAAGTGTTTTGCTGTCATGAGTGGCAGAGAATAAGAAGGAAGCCCTGTGCCATTAAGTATATCTTCAGAGCTTTGACATCCACTGGGATCAATACCTGTGCTTATCTGTAGCATTAGCTGCTTCTCTGACATGCTATATGGGAATAGGGGAACTAGGGAGATAAAATAGTTCCATGGTTTATGCTTTTATAATGTGTACTCGTAAATGATGTATTTCATGATCTTATATTTTTTTCTGATTTTTTTTTAGCTGTTCAATGGTACTCATTATCTTACTGCTCCAGCCATATACTGTGGGATTTACTCTGTACTTTTGGAAATATTAACACTTCTTTGCATACCTTTCCAGAATAAATTATAGATATGTTATTGAGTGTGTGAATCGTAATTTGTTTTTTAAAAGTGTAAATGTATTCATATCTTCTAAGAAGAGAAGCACATTCTGAAACCTACTATCTTTTCAATGAAAGCCCAGTTCAGTGAAGTGAACTCAGTGAAGGTCTTTCTAGATGACAACAGTTTATAAGATGTGGCAATAAGTAATATTTCTGGTTTAGTTTCTAATCTTCTCCCTGTATTACTATATTACCAACATTTTACTTAGAGATTTCTTGTTAGTTCTTGAAAGTTATCTTTGTCTTTTTTATTAAGCTGTTCTTTTACTTACAAAGATTTTTCATTCCTAGGTTAAAAGTACTGTCCCATCCAGAGGCACATGGTATATACTTGAAGGATTAGTGGAAGCATATTTATTTTCTGATGTAGTCACAGAACTTGCTGCTTGTCAGAAGTACTCTATGCCTCCCATGCAACTTCTTCATTCTCTTCTAGAATATGTCCTATTGGTGAGAGATGACGACTAGACGTGTTATAAATATAAAAGCAAGAAATGGAAATAGTATGCCTTTTGCTTCTGCCATTGTAGTTTTTTTTTTAGTGATGTATTCAGTCTTCATTTTGTTCGTCAATGTATTTGTGTTAGTAAGGGAAGAATTTAATACTTAAGGATTTTTTTTAATTATTACTTATTTACAAGCCATATGAATATAGTGCTCTAAATATTGTGGAAGAATTGGCCCAGAATTTTTTTGTTGCTTTTGGAAACAGCACTTGTGACTTTTGTTTTTTAACCTAGTAAGCCACAGATAGACAGTTCGATTGAGAAAAAGGTTTGTTCTAAGCAATGTTGCATTCAGCTGGAATATCACACTCCTTGTTTCCTTCCTTTTTTCTTTAAACTCTGAATTTTGCAGCTTGTAATTATGCATCAAATTACATGTTACTTCACTGATTAAATTTGGTCATTTGGGATTGTAAGGAATAAAGAAAACATCTAAACATCTAGTAATTGTGGATCTTCGGCCAGTATGGAACCAATGTTGTTTTGTCATTGTGTTACAGGGAAATACAGATGCAATATTTTCTGCTAAACTTAATCACATTTTGTACCTTGTTCTCCAACATGATCCTCCTTGGAAGTCCCCATATATGTTAAATTATTATTTGAATCTACTTCAGTGTCCTGTCTGTAAGAAAGGCACTTGGTCCTTCATAGAGATGCTTGTAAGGTAAGAAAGTTTAAGGATTTGTTGGGTGCAATAGTTGTTACATTAGTCCAGACTCGAGGACTGGAGGGTACAGTTGGATTCTCTTGCACCAAAGTCACATTCTCACCAGAACAAATTAACTGTGTGTGAAGATCTAAAATTGTAACTGAGGTTTGGGCCTTTCACTTTATGTTTCAGGAAATGTTAGTTCACAGGCAGGAGCGGAGGGGTTGGAAAGGAAAAATATACATTTTCTTGTCCTCCTTCCTTTTCTAAAAAAGGGTTATTTTATTTTTTAAACTTTCCATAAATTATAATAATGTAAGTATTATTGCTATTTTGTTGTATATATGTATATATACACACATAAATATATCTGTAGTTACAAAGCAAATTCCAGTCTTAACAAACACGTAGCTTTATGTTGTATTTTGATTTTCATCGTAAACTTCAGCATCTTGTTAAGGATGTCTGACTACATCTGCAAGACTCAGTACATTGGAGCTTTTTGGGTAGTTCATGCTTTAGCTTGAATTTTTTGTGATTTGCATCAATAGAAATTAATTCTTCTGTTCATTTGGAAGAGAAACTGTCCTCTTATTACAGTCATAAAATCTTAATAACATTTAAATAACTTGGTACAATCATGGTTACAGATAAATGAATGTGCATGATTGTAAGCATGTCTATAGCCTTGAAGGGCATTGAATCACTGTACTTGAATCACTGTAACTGGACATTTAGTAATTTTTAATAGGAACATGTCACATGGAATGGAAGAGAATTTATCTTTTAGATAAAGTAATTTATCTTTTAGTACTCAGTGGCAGAATGTCAGTACCCAGGAGTTGTATACCTGGTGGTTCCAGTACTCAAATTGCTAGCCAAAAAAATATGTTTGCACTTTACTTCAAAATTATCTCCATCATGTTAGACAATTGTTAAGACTTGATCACAAACTGTAGTCCTGTCAAATAATATGTGTGAACTGTTAACCGGAACTAAGGTATGTAGGATCTTACAAGGTCTCTAAAATATTACAAGACTCCCTTGTAATTAAATAATTTTAAAGAAGTTCTGTTAAATTCAGTAATTGTACAGTACCTCAAGTAGAGACAGAAAAAATAAATACAGTTAAATTATTTCATTTGCACTGTAATACAAAATCTAACACAAAGCCCTAGTCACAAGCATTAATTTTTTTTAATTGTTACTGTTTTTTGAAAATACAGCTTTAAAACCAAAAAGGCTTTAAAATTATGAACGTTGCTGGGGAGCAATGTATTTCTATGTCAAAATTGTCAAAAGTCAAAGCTGACTTTTTTGCCAATAGATCAGACTATGATTTCTGTCATATAAATGGATTTTTTGATGTGTATTTTTCAGGTCTTGCGTTTATTACAAAACCATTTGTCATGCAGTCTTAGATTCAGGGAGAGAAGATGAACAGAGGATAGTTCACAAAACATTATTGAAGTTTTTCTTTGATTTAGTAAAAGCTGAAGTAGAGTTTCTGACAGAAAGGTGGGTTCTATAGGATACTACTTTCTTATTACTTTTTCACAATTTAACATGCATTTCTGTGTACAGCAGGTTGTACCCTGTTTTTTCTATGGCCCTAAGAAATTGCGGTTCTACAGACATGGCAGTTTATCCAATTCTTAGTTTGTTTATTACAATTTATATAGGTTTTTTTCTAACTGTGTTTTAAGGCCTCTAACTTTTCCCAACCTGTTATTTCACTATATGATAAGTATTTCACTATATGACAAGTAAGCATTTAATTTTGCTCATAAAGTTGTATTTTTAGCTTTGCAGTGCCTTCATATTCATTCTTAAAGTAGACAAGCAGCACTTTGAACATACTGATTTATTTTAATTTTTTTAATTCAGTTAGCTGGTATCTTTTGCTAGGCCGACAATTATCTTTCCTTAGTTTATCGAGTATAAAAAGAGTCTTGTGTTTACTTTATGTGATATTAGCACAATATTAGAATTCCTTTGCTCTGACTGTAATAGTCATCATTATTTTACTTATTATTCATCAGAAATTGTGTCTGATCTTTCCATACTTAAAACTTGCCAAACCTGTGTGTGTTTTGACAGAAGACAAGGTTTCTGTCTGGTAACTATAGTAATCAAAGTGGCATAAAGATTTAGGGGTTTTCGCTTCCTTTTTCTACAGTTTGGTTGAAGGGACCCATTCACAGCATCAGCCAGTCATGCCACAGACAGTTCTTCTGAAGACCTTTTGGCTGGGAAGCGAAACCTCAGTGCTTTTTACCAAACACATAAATATTCTAGCAGGTTGGGTCGTATTTTCCCATAGAGAATCGAACAGAAGAAATGATGTGAGTATGAATTTTATACTTTAAAATAATGAAGACTGACATATTTTTTAAAGGTGTTCCTTTGTTCGTTCCTTTGTGAGGTATTATATGTAAGTATCACAGCTGCTTGTTATAGCTGCCTTTTGTTGTGAAGCATGCTGGTTTTTGCTCCACTAAAGGAAATGAATTGATCCATAAGATTCTCATATTGATCTGTAGAGAAGAAACGAGTCATGAGTAGCTTGTTGGCTACATTCAGATGTTCACATGCCCTTACCAGCAGGTATTACTGTAGTCATTAGGGACACCAGCTTAACACATCCTGTCAGACAATAAGGTGTAAGGAAAGAAATTATTATCTTGCTTTACAGTGATTGTATTCAGGAAATGTTGGAAGGAGAAAGCTAACAAAACTAACAGTTTTTTGCTGTTTTCTACAGATATGCATTATTTTATTTTAATAAATGCCCCGTTCTTTTCCCCCCAAGTTCTTTAGTTTCATTTGGTATCTTCCCTCGGTCTTTTCATAGAAATGGAATTGGAGGAAACTTAATTGCTGTTCTGTGACCTGCTGACCAGCAGGACATTGACCTGAAATATACTGAGTGTCCTCTATACCACCTCTTTCTTTTCAGAAGCTAGAGGCCTTGTAAAACATCTTTGACTTCTAGATTCTCACATAAAATACAAACTTACTGCTGTCTCTGCGTTCTCTTTTAAATTATTGTGAAAGCACAGGATAAATAGGTACTTCATTCACTTTTTCAATACAATAACAGAACAACAATAGAAAATCAAGTATTCCAGAGAAAAAAGCACTTTCAATATAATACCTAGTAGTTCTTCATTATGTTAAGAAAGCAGAAAGATTAAACATAATGAGAGCTTCACTCATCTCACCTAGCCAGACCTCCTACCTTTTTTGAGGGCTATCAAAGCGAGACATTCTGAAACAGTGCTGCCTTTTATCTTTGGTCAAGATATTTAAAAAGTGCCTAAAATTAGGCTTCTATAACCATATTTATATTTAAACAACCTACCTTTTCAAAGGTACTGAGCACCAAGCAGGCTTGCATTCAGTTGGTGTCAGTGGCCATTCTGTTTCTTTGGAAAATGAGACTGCTTTCATATGCTTCCTGGTGTTGAATCTGCAGTTTAAGTCTAGGCACCATTTTCTTTTTTCCACTGTGCCTTCTTTTGACAAGTTCCAGCATTGTAAGCCATACCTTTTTCATAAACTGTTCTTTGCATAAGCAGAATAATCACTTGTGTCAGACAGAGTGTAGTACATATATGAAAAATAAACTTAAAAGAAAGGATAAAACATAACATGAAACATAGAGACCTGGCTCTTGTTTAGATTCTATTTTCTTTATATACATACATATAAGAATTGTACTTTCAGCACAAAACCCAGATGCCTATTGCTTTCCCACTTTGATCTTCTGCACTCTAATGTACAATATCCCTGCAGATACGAATTCTAGCCTTAAAAAGCAGCTTGTTGCCTCATAATATCTGTAGTGTTGTATGTTCTTTCTTACAGCCTTATTCTTTAACTTCATATTTATGTATTGTGTTTTCTTTCCTCTTTGCCTTTTTTGGGGCAAAAATACACTCTAAACCAAAATATCATATTTTTACATTCAAAACTTGTCATTATCCCTTTCTGCACTCCCAATTTTGTTATGCTAAAACTTGATATACTGATTTTTCAATATATTCAGAGACTCCATTTAACATTCCATATCATAGCTGAAAAGGTTATTCAGAAAGCCAAAGGAGCAGATCCACCCCACCTATGTGGGCAGAACTGTGTTTTCTTTTCTCCTTCTTTTTTGTTATTTTAGAGGTGCATAAATAAACCCACAGTATTTCCATATCATATTGGGTACAAGATTTTCCTTCCTGTCTACAGTCCAAGGATGTGAGTCGTTACCGGGTTTGTTTTTTAAAAGCTGTTAGCTTAAGAGGCAACACATTTGCAAGAAACACATAAGGCCATTCAGAAACCTGAATGAAAGGAAGGACTTTGGGTATTCTTGCTGTCTGCATGGGCACAGAAGTTAAGTGTTTTACAGTGCAGTGTAAAGGGTGACCATGTTTCCCAGCTTACACAAGCGTGTTAGCTCATGGGAAGAAACAAACATGCCAACTGCTATACACCAAACTTCCACGCAGTTCTCCAGTGAGAATATCTGTAAATAAAAAGAGAGAAATAATTTAATTACATTATTTCGGGGGACATATCTAACACATTATTTTCTAAGTGGTAAAAATGGGCAATTTTTTTTTCTTTTTAGAATCAGACTATCTTCTTTTTGTGATTCAGATAGATTGCAACAGATCAGCACAAGAATGGGGCAAAAATACCTGTATATCTTTCTTCCCTTTGAGTGCTGACTTGTTGCAAAAATACGGGTTTTATATATGTGTTTAAACCTATATGCATGTAAAAAGAGCCCAGAAACAGTTATAGTATTCTAAGAGAATAAAGCCATGTTGAAATTCTGAGCTGCTAGTTTCCTTGGCTTACATACTCTGAAGGTATTTCACTTTTCAGGCCTGTTATAACCTACATCAGAAAAAAAAAGAATGAAGGGCTGTAAAGACTTAAGTTACATATATGTGTGCATTTCCTTTCTGATGTTAGGTACAATTTACCTCATCTTAAAAATACCAGAATAAAATTAGTGGCAGGAAATTGGAAGCCCTTGCTCATCACTGTGTTAATCTTCTGGGACAGTTCGGTGGAATAAAACTGATACCCTATCCTGGCAGTTAAAAATGCACTGCCAAAGAACATAGAAGTTCTTCCATCACTTGAGATCTTTTGAATCAATATTCAGTATAATTTTAATATAAATAACATTTATTATTTATAATATTATTTAAATAGGTTTGCTTCAGGAACTCCTGGTCAAGGTTCCTTGAAATCAAAGCTGTTAATACAGTTTTAGAATTTACAAAGGAATGTGCATATTGCTTATAACATTTTGAGTAGCACTGAGCTGTTGCATGGCTTTTCAAGTGTCACAAATGGTATCAGAAATGCTTTTCATCCCTGGTACTGCTGGTGTTTTTTTTTAAAAAAGCTGTCTTACATAGCCTGACAAGGGAGTGAAAAAGGCATTAATTCCATTTTTTAGTTGCATAATCTTGCAGATTTCTAATTTGTTTTCTTCCATGTTTCAGATATCATTACCTGGTGTAAATTTGTAGAACTAAATGTCTTTCTGGTCTATCTGTCACTTCCAGTGGCTTTCTTGGAAGTATGTTTTAGGCACTTTTGGAGTGTCTAACTGCATAACCCTAAAAACATCTACACCACATGAAAAAGAACTCTAAAGAACAGCTCTAAAATAACTGTAATTCAAAGTAAAAAAGTTAAAATGAATTTTCCTATGACTTAAAAGCTTGCCTATAAGAACTTTTATGTGTACTAAAACACACTGTGAAACTTCTGTCACTGTAGCACTGTACTTGACTTGGCAAAGCATTAAATGGAACAGCAATGTAGGAATTACATTTGTTAAGCTGGCAGACATCAGTTGTACTGATGTGACCTTTGTATGCTAACACAGTCAACAGCCTCTTCCCACTTCAATGCTTTTCTCAGTGAGATAGCTTTTATGCTTAACAATAAGAACAAGGAAGAGAGTTTTGAAAAAAGGTTTAACTGGGTCTTACTTAATTTGCTGTCCATGGTGTGGTGGGTTGACCCCAGCTGGCAGGTAAGTCCCCACCCAGCCGCTCGCTCACCCACCCCGCAGCGGGACAAGGGAGAGAATCGGAAGGGCAAAAACTAGAAAATTCATGGGTTGAGATGAAGACAGTTCAGTAAGTGAAGCGAAGCTGTGTGCACAAGCAAAGCAAAACAAGGAATTCATTCAGTGTTTCCAATCGGCAGGCAGATGTCCAGCCACTTCCTGGAAAGTAGGGCTTCATCAGGCGTAGCGGTTAGTTACTTGGCAGGCCAAATGCCACAGTCCCAAACAACCCCCCTTCCTCCTCCTTTCCCCAGCATGTATTGCTGAACCCAACATTTATTTGGCATGGAATGTCCCTTTGGGCATTTTGGGTCAGCTGTCCTGGCTGTGCCCCTTCCCAGCTTCTTGCATGCCCCCAATCCACTTGCTGTGGGGACAGAGTGGGGAAAACAAAAAGGCCTTGGTGCTGTCATACAGGGTAGCAACTCCCATGTTTAATGGAAGTGTTTGCTGCTTTTTCCTTTTTAATACTGCATATATTTTCATTACTATGTTTGTGTTGTTTTGTGGTTGAAAATTAAAATATTTTTGAGATGTTAATATTTAAATATTTTCAGAACAGACGATACTTTCAGTAAATTAGAGGATTTCCCCTTCATTTGGAGCATTAATCCATTTATTTCAAAATATTAAGGAGAAGCTCTTCTTTTGTACTACCATTGTTTTACCAAAATGTCAAGCAAGCCTGCAGCAATTGGCAGTTTCTTATTTGTCTTTGTCAGTGTACAGAGATACTGCGGTGAGCAAATTGTAGTTGCAACAAGTGTATCGGCCTTGTGTAATATGCAGCTATATGTCTGACTGGGAAACATTATTAATACTTGCAGTATTAATAGTCATTATTTCAATGTGCTGCCTCAAGGTCAACTTTCTCTCCTTGCCCCTTTCCTTGAAAATATTTCATAGATGAAGTAATACAAGCTTGTTATTTAGAAACAAGAAAAATAATGTCAATACTTGTGCTTTACATCTGTATCTACCTCAGATTCCATCTATGTCCTTGATCCTGTCACTTACTTTTGTTAAAATTTTGCTGATTTGTTGCAGTTGTGTAATTTATTTCCTGCAAAGAACTATTGATGGAATTAAATTATTCACCCAATATTTTGCTTTGGGGTCCAATGATAAAAATGGTATGCATACTTAAGGGAAATTTAAATGCATTTCAGATGTTTTAAATTAGTTCTTCAGTTTCTACTGCTGAATCCTCAGAAGATAGGTTGTAATGTAGCTTTTAAAATATTTAAATTTTAGTTGGAAAAAAAAATATTTTCACATTGTTGACATGCTGTATCAGTGTTCTCAGGGTTTTTTTCATTATGGGATCACACAGTTTGCGTACAATGAAGTATTGTGATACAGTAAAGCAAAGGGCAAACCAAATCAAGTAACGCTTAACAGAGGAAGTAGGGCTGGAAGCAGTCTCAGAGATTATACTGCCTGCCCACACAGTGTTTATTTGTAGTTGTGTTTATTCCTTTCCTTTTGAATGACAAGTAAGTCTGTTAACTTTAGGGACAGTATTTATGTAGGTCTTGGGCAAATTATTTTGTAATCTTTTTATTATAATTCTCATCTGTGTCACAGTCTCTATTGCTCACATATGTCTGTCTGATTTATTGATGGAGCTCAAACTGTTTCAGTCTTTGGTGCTTTCCAGCTCTTGAGGGAATCTTATTAAATTATTTTAAACCAACCTTGAATGTATTTGTTCTCAAAAGAGTATCAGACAAACCATTGACTTTGGCATGGGACCACAACAAAAGACAAGAGTTTTGTTTCCTTTAAGTAATTCTATACAATCTAAAGCTGACAAACAAGACAATACATCTTCAGTTCAATTTCCCTCATCCAGAATTGTCCGGTTTTGAAGTAATCATGCTCTTTTGCTACAATGCCATATATCTGCTGGTGCTATACTGTAACAGTCGTGATTCTTTGGTACAGCCTTATGTAGGTGGCTCTGGGCAAGTGCATTTCATGTGTTCTTACTGTGGTGCATGTATTCTTCCAGTCTGCAGTTTCAAACCTGACATACAAATACTGAATTTTCTGTGGTTGTACATGCGGTCAGAGGAGTAACTTATTTCAGAATCATCACAGAATATACTTCTACAAGGCACAGAATGGTGTTGAGTAGACAGAACTGATTTGACTTTGCACAGACTAAATCAGATGCTAGAAGTGCTGCTTTACTCAGCCAATACTGATGAAGTGAAATGCTGACATGGGTGACCAAATTATGTTCGTCTACCTCATGGTACTTTTTGGGTAGCACATTAAAGTGCTGTATATTGTGTCGATGCCTCCTGGAGAAGATAGTGCTTTGGCTTTTTTATCTACACATCACCGTTCTGTGCAGGTTCAGGGAAGAAAATGGTAAGGCTAGTACCCCCAAGTATCTCGCTAAATTTGCAGCTGCTAGTCTCTTTGGAATTTTTGGTAGCAGAAAATTTCATGATCCCACAAACTGTCTGCCAAGGTTTTTTCTGTGCAGGAAACTAATACCTTGCATCTCTTTCTGTTTTGGCACAGATATGCACAATCACAAAAGAAGCTTTAATGTCATAACGAAATCTTCAGGAAAAGAGAATCCTAATAGAAAAGGGAGAATAAGAACCCTGTAACTGTGAAATTAAACACAAGGTTAACTGGCATAAATGCAATACCTGAAATCTTATGCTTAAACAAAAGCTAACTCATAAAGGAATCTCACTCTGTACTTGTAAGCTTTGATCCCATTTTGCACATGTTCTTTTAGACAGGTTGTTTTCAAATAACTGGTGTTTCTCCAGTGCCAAATCTTAATTTGTATGGCATCAATAGCATATAAATTTTGTTGACCTGGCTGCAACAGTTAGCTTTTGAGCAGAAAAAGAAAAGCCAGTGAAGAACTGATATGGCAACAGAGTGGGATTTTACCTAAAGAAGTTGACTAGTATTATTACTGGTACATTATCAGTGTGAATTTGTTACACAGTACAGGTCTATAGCTACTCTTTTTTTAATATTTTTCCCCACCCCCCTTCTTCCTTTAGGCTTTCAGAAGCGAAATAGCTGGTATATTAAATGGAATTCTTGGAACTGTAGTGGAATATTGGGTCATATCGAGCTTGCTTACAGACAGGAATGTCTTTCACGAAATAGCTGACGATTTGACACAGTACCTTGTCATTTCATGTGATGGTAAGTATCTGAAAGGCCTCTCAAAGTCTTTTAATCAGGTACACTAAAGTCCTAACTAAAATCCTTGTTTTACTTTTAAGTTGTATTTTGCCTTCTGTTGCAGCTGTGGACTCACATGGTGTGATGCGTACATATGCAGGAAACTGTTTTATTGTGGGTATGTGTCTGTTTGGCTGGCTGTCCAAACAAAGACCAAACAGAACAGGCTTTCTTATTAAAACCTTTCTAAATAAGTCTCAGTAGGTGTTAATGGGAATGCAAGACCATACAATGTGAAGAAGAAAAAAAATATTTGGAGCTCTCTTGTCAGGTTAGGAAGACCTTTGGGCATATCATGGTAAACCATAACTTCAGAGAGGCAATTGGAGGTGCCTTAGCTCAGACCAATTCTCAGGTGAAATTTTTCATTCCACAAACTTGATTTTGTTTGCTGAAGACACTTCATCCCTAAGCCCAAAAGCTATGCTGAACTCTTTGACCCACAGAGGCTTCAAAGGAAACATTTCAGCGTCTCATTCCAAATTCTTACACTTAATGGATTTTATTAGAGGGGTGGAGGAAAATTCCAGCTAGTCCTATGAATCACTATTGTTCCTCTTCATTAAATATACTAGACCAAGAGAAAAGTCCTGACTCAAATGAATCATTATCATTTAACATGGAATGTCAGTTGAGGTATCTGTCCTTTTAGCAACTAGGGGGTGAGAAACTCTAAAGACCGAAATAATAATTTCAAGAATATGGAATGTTTTTATTTTCCTTTTCATAATTCCCACTGAAGCCCACCCCTACCACCATCCCGTCCAATTAGGAAATAGTGGAAAACTGTAACTCAGCTGTTACACATGTATGGAAATCCTGGTTTCAGTCGTCGTTTTCTCTAGAGAGAGGTGTGCATAGGCTTCATTTAAAGTGTATCTGCCTTCTCCTACCTGGACACTTGAGAAGAACTATCCTGAAAAAATTAAACTAGAATCTTAGTCTCTAGACAAATAGTTCCATTCTAGTCTTAGAGGAGGCAAATCATCAGAACTGTTATAGTCTGCCTTAGATCTTGGAAAGCTGTATCAGCTGGGACTTTATAGTATTTAAATCAATGGAGCTTTTAGTATCTACTACTGTTGCCACCTCTCCAACTGCTTTTCCAACTTTCATATAATAGGGAGAAACTTGGATATATGTTTCTGCAAGACTTTCTTATTTTCCTGTATACAAATGAAAAATTTGTATACAAAAACTATTCATCTCTCATTGAGAACATTCACAAGGACAACATTCACAGTCCAGTTATAAAGAGTAAAGATCCTTTGACCTATTGATGATTCCTGCCACTTGGTTCAGTCCACAGCACTTGAAGCCCCAAAAAACTGTTCCAGAGTTCTGACTTGTGTCACTCTTAAGAGTAGAAAATGTCTATACTCTCAAAACTTGTGTGTCTGTTATGATTGAGTCTACAGATCAGTTAATACATAAGAAGCACTTTGTAGCAGAAGAGAATATTTCCTCAATACAGTAATGACTTTCTTCCTCATGGCAGACCTTGCATTCCACCTGTTCTAGTTGCTGTTTTGACAAAATTATTTTGCTAGAATCAAAATACAAATACCAACCTAAGAAAAACCAGTCATTCTGTCTCCTTTTCCAAAAAGAAGAGAGGTAAGCCAGACATATGCCTGATATATATTGAAACAGGTATAGGTATATATTCCTCTTCCACTGTCTGTTTTGGGTTTTTTTAAGACAGTATGAACTATTTGGTACATCTGAATGGGGTTGAAATTTGCCTATGGTCACTTTTCATGTAGAATTTATTGGTCACCCTGCATTACTTGCAGATTTCTTTGTTAGTGTGTCACACCTTTTTTGTGAATTGGGTTTGTATTGTGTCACAGATTTTAAAGGTGATCACTTGCATAACTTCCCAAATAAATAAATTCATTCTCAAAGACAAGTTGTAACTTTTATAAGATTATATTTAAAGTGTTTTTTAAAATGTTGCACATAAAAAGTGGTGCTTTGCTTTGTCTTTCAAAAATCTGTTGACCATTCTCTTAAAAGCTGGTCTTATTATCAGATCATGGATAAAATCTTTTTTGAGTATTTTAGTAATTCTTTTGGAGAATAGCTTCTGAATCTGCAACAGCAGAAAAAAAAAAGTCTGGAAGAGCTGTCTTCTAGATAGCTCTAGATACACAGGTTTGTATATTCTTGTTTTAAAGCTTCTTCCCCCACACCCTTTTCTTTTGTCCAGTTTTTTCAGTGGATGAATTAAAAGGGTTCATTTGTTCCATACCATCCCGCTGGCTTCAAATGTATGTTGCAGAAGCAGTTTTTAAAAGAATGTGTTTAGAGAGGAATATAACTGTTTCTACAGATCCTCTTTCTCTTCAGAAAATAGTAAGTAATTCTTCTACTCCATAATAACTTATCACACTTAAGTATTTTACAAGTAATTGAATTTATGAAAATCTTGGAAAATATCTTTCTTTTGTGGTCTAAGGTCATGCTCCTTGTATGCATTGTTTTCTACCCATACATAGGCTCTACTGCATTTAAATTTCTCTTTGCCCAAAATCTGGGTTCAGAACCATGGTAAGATTTTTCTTGCCAGAGAATTTGTAACACCTGATTAATCTGTTTACATGCAGTTAATATGAAAAGTCACAGTGAAAGCTTTTTAAAATAATGTCTGATGTAAATACATTATTGCAATATTACATTTGTAATTAAGGAAAATGCCAAATACAGTGTGATTTTTCCTGGGTTGTCTTTTCCTGTAGTTTTTTTGAAGAGGTGAGAGTCTGTTATTCTACTGGGTCCAAACACTGGTTACACGATTTTATGTATTTGAACCACAGTGTATTCCTGTGAATTTCTCTAAAACTTTCTCCTACTTGCAAACTTTTGCCTGCCTTCAAATCACAATTTGTGATAGTTGATGAGGAAACACATGATGAAAGCTTTGCAAGAAATTCTCAAAACCATGGCTGCTGGCAGGATACAGGCAAATTGAGGAGATCACACAATAATTACATGCCCTAACTTAGAGCCTCATTTCAGTAATTTTAATACTAATAACCAAACAGGATATGTAATCCATAGGTGTTGCTTTATATTCCAAAATTCTATAGGTAGAGTTGAAAAACAAATTTACACCTTTATACATTTTTTAAATGTAAGCTTTCCTGAATTTTATGGCTTATTGTGAGCAGAGAATATTGTTTATTAATATGTTGTGTTTAAACAGAGCTCAAACAAAAGACTGTCAGAATTTTAAAAATATACCAACTATATATCTAATATTTAACGTATGTTGCCAACACATATGCAGTAGCATTTGCTGTTTTTAGTATTGCCATGACTACTGATCACTCTCTGCAGCTACTTAAATGTAAATTTTTGTAGTGCTTGAAACAAGTTGCGGCTTCCCTTACTGTGCCTTCTTTCTCATTCCATACAATAAATATTGACTATTGTACAATTTGGACAGCTCTTCTCATACAGCATCTTATCAGCTAGGCTTTTCTCTGGGTTCAAATAGTGACCTCCTGCTCTCTGTGGTAAATGTACAGTGAAGGTGCACCTAAGGTGCCCCTCACCCCTCGCAGGTTGCCTGCAGAATCTACAGTAATCTGCTAGATTGTCAAACCCTTTTTAATATCTTTCTTCATATATAATAATTGTGTAATCGTTGAATGAGTCCCCTTGCTGGACTTTGTCCTATGCTTTTGCAGAACTGCAGAAACTTACAGCTTTTTCAGATGAGCTGTATAGGTGGGATGGAAGCTCTGTATTACTGGAAAGAAGAAAATATTTACAATATCCAAAGCTGTCTAGTAATAAGAGAGCACCTGAGAGGTAACTAGCTTACTGCCTTTGCAATGCTCAAAGGCTTCATCCAACCCCTCACCTTAGGAGAGATGAAGGAGGGGTGTGAGTATTTCTTTACCAAAATTTTTCCCTGGGTTTTGCTCCTTGGGTTGGGAGCAGGAAGCTTGTAAATACTTTCATTAAGTACCTGAGAATCCGTTAGCTTTACTTCAGTCTTATGTCCAGCTAAAGTGATGAACATTTTGTTAGCTACCAAAAACTTGAGAGGTGTCTAGAATTTCCCACTTTCTGGCTCAGAAACAACCCACTCACCACTGAGGCCAGCATAAGGAGTGAATTGCAAGAACACAACAAAAGATTGCGGAAGACAACCTTGAACAATCTATATGCAGCCATTTAGGGATCATATTTTTTAAAATTTAGAGCGTGGTGGATGACTGCTTTGCATCGAGCACAACAGAAGAAAATGACTGCATTTTAATATTCTGTATACAAAGTGATTGAAAATGTTACTTTTGCAACAGGTCTGTTCCTATTCATCTGCTTTGCGAGAGGTAGGGATGCATGCGACAAAGAATGTACATGAAGTAAAGAAAAAGAAAAGGAAAATAAGGCAACGGCCATGCCCCAAGTCTCAAAGGGCATTACAGATGCTAAATGGCGATAAGCAGAACCAAGTCAAAATGCTGCCTGATCTACCGTAAGTAATACCTATAACATCACCAGTTTTATTCTGCTTTGGGGGACAGCTTCTGACCTGACACATTTCTTGAACTTTACGTGACCTGTTTTGTTGTCTACAAATTACTGCAACTGACAGAAAGCTCCATTGTAAACCTGTAACACCTCTGGGCTGGGGTTCCCCCTTTCTCCGCATCCTCCATCTCAGTGGAGGTGGATGTGGTTGTATTCTCCCAATATTAAATTTAAAGGGTAAATAGAGGTTGAACCGCTCATAGAACTGCCTTTAAAGAAAGTTTAATTGTGGGTAATTTAATTTTATTACTGTTTAAAATACAGTTCTAATTAAATGACATAGAAATTATGTAATTAAGACATTTCAGAAATAACTCTGAAATGGATAGATCTGAGTGTGCTGTATATACACATCTAAAAGCATTAAGTACGTATACATTATCTTAAAATATGAAACAGTCATTTTAGACATGTCCCCTTTGCTTTCTTTTCAGTGACTTAAGTAAGTCCCTTCCATTGAAACAAAGGCTTAGAGCAAAAGCAAAAGTTAAAGTTGAGACTGCAGGCGCCGTAGAGAATTGCTACCTTTTGACTAAAGAGGTACATTTTTGCAAGAGGAATATTAAAGGTATTCTAGATATCTAATTTATGTTAAGAACTTTATATGATTAGAATAGACAGTTTCAGATTTAAAAATCTTGTCCTGATGAGTGCTGAAGTGATGGCTTAAGCCCAAGAATTATTTTCTTATGGTTCGTGTTTCTTTTTTCTGATGTCTATTTAAAAGGAGGAATTGTATATATGGTGGAATAAAGCTGCCTTCTTCATTCCCCTCCCCCTCCCAGATATTAAATACAGTGTACAGCTTGTGTGAGCTCATTCCAGTCTTGCCTGCCTTACTTTGCTAATCCACCTCAACCTGTGCTTGGTAGGATCAACGTCTTCTGATTTGAAAGTATAATTCAGTCTTCATCTCTTTCAGTCCTAGACATTTTGTGAACAAAGACTGAGGAGTATGCTATGTTACATAGCTGTGTTAAGCATATGGACTGTTTTCTTCCAGGCATTCAGCCCAGACTATGAAAGGCATTTGGCTTTTGTCTTAGCTATACTGGAACCCAAGTACCTAAGGAATAAAACAGCATTGCAGTAATTCATTTGCTTCCTACTTATTACACAAATTTCATAAATTGTACTTTGTGTGAGCCTTTACCTGAACAGAATTACTTGCTGGAACTACTTTTTCTCATCTTCATCATCAGAAATTTACCTGTGTCACTTAAAACACAACTATATTGACACCCAAGAGAAGGCTTAGAAAAAAAACTAGCAAAAGCAAGCTGAGATTGTTCAAAAAATTAAAAACAGAATTGTATCATAAACACTGAAGGACAAAAAAACCTCACCCTCTTTTGGGATTTAAGAGACTTTCAGTAACAGAGCCAGACCATGCATTTTTAAAATTGGTTCTCTTTCTCTTTATTGCTTTTGCAAGTAAAATTGATGTGAATTATTACATGCTGACTTCTACAAAGAAAAGTAAGCTGAAGGACTAGGGCAAAAAAACCCAAGAACAACAAAACCCCTACCTTTTTTTTTTTTATTCTTCCCCTGCCAAAATTGTAAGTAGTGTCTTCTGTTGAAAGAATGAGTATGGAGCTGACAGATTTACATAGTGAAAGTATTAATATACAAAATATACCATGTAAATCTTATCACAAAGGCAAAGGGATTTAGCCTGAGATATTTTTCATTTCTTAGATGTTTGTTGCATCATCTTTCACCTGGCATCAAGACTTTCCTCTGGCTCTTGTTCAAACCTAATCATTTAGTGAAAGCAAAACAGCATTTAGAATGAGTCTGAAGTTTTTATCATGCAGAAACTAATGGTGTCTTTACATATAAGCAGCAGTTCTCAGTTGCTTGCTGCTCAGTTTTTCACACTTCCTTCAGCTTTACATGGTACTAAGACTTGGGATTTTTTTTTCAGAGGATTTTCTTTTTATTATTATTATTAGGAACCGTTCATTTATTTCTCTCTCTTTTCCCCCCTCCCTCGCTACTGTAGCCAAGTCAGACAGCCTATTGAGAAACAGCAAACCATCTGTTAACGGATTTGAAGTTCTGAATTATACTTGAGTGTGTAGAGGCACTCGTGCTTAGCCAGAAACATTCATTTGAATTAAGCTATAAATGCTGTGTAAAAAGAACCATACATTTTAACGTAGGTTCATGAATAAATTTAAGGGAGGGCAACTGCACTCTAAAGTTTTATTGCTTCAAAACCCAGTATTTTTGGTGTTCTGTGATCACTTGGTGCTTTTATATTGTGATTGAAGCTTTAAACCTTGAACTGGGGGGAGATAATTCCCATGTTTAACCATTTGCAATACAATTTCATTGCTGGATCTCTGGTGGAACAGAAGCTCTGTGGGTTTTTTTGAATTTTCTTAAGAGATGGTTAAACAGGATAAAGGAAAATCTTACTCATTATTGAATTTTCTGGCATGTAGCCAGGTCTCCTAGTTCCAGGCACTTTGATTATTTTCTTTAGTTGCTATCTTGCCTAGTCTAGTGTAATCTATTAATTTTTTATGGTAGGAGAGACAGCCCTGCATAACGCTTGCATAAGTAACAAAGTGGAGAGATTGATTCAGCTTCTCTCTTCCCCTGGAACAGACATTAATGTTCAAGGTAAGTTATTCACTTTCTCTACAGAACTAAAAAATTAAGTCAGATAAAGAACTGCTTATTAATACCTGTTTGGTAATAAAGTTAATATTTATACTATTAAAACTGACTTTATTGTTTTAAACAACACAAAATAAGGGCTTTATAGCAAACACTGAGGAATGGTTAATTTATACCTGAAGTGTGTTTTAACATCACATCTTCTATTGATTTTCAAAAGTGCTATTTAATTTTTTTCAGATTTTTTCAATAGAATTTCTTGTTTTGAAATCACAAGCTGCCGCTGCAGCCATGATGAATACCAAAAAGTAAAGTGTTTTGCTGTCTAATGAATTACATTATTAACATTTTAGTACTACTTCTGCTGTTTTAAAACTTCCCTTGATTTATAATTCAGACTATGCTGGCTGGACGCCTTTGCATGAAGCCAGTTACCATGGCAGCACAGTGTGTGTCCGTGAAATTTTGCAACGTTGTCCAGAGGTAGACCTGCTCAGTCAAGTGGACGGGGTGACTCCTTTGCATGAGGCACTGTCAAATGGACATGTAGAAATTGGCAAGCTGCTACTTCAGCATGGGGGTGAGTGCATTTATGCTAAACTGGTTTAGGGAAATTATCCACTATTTTAAGTCCATATGAAGTTCATGGTGGTTTTCTTAATAGTTGCTTAAAATACAATGTTATTATGAAATATTTATTTTAAAACATTTTTAAGCCAAGCTGTTTTGGTCACAATAAAAATAATACTGTTTTCACACTTATCTTGATCAGCTGAATATGAAATTAACCAGGATTTTCACATTTTTTTCCAATATGGTAATGTTTTTATTATGCATTTTACACCATATGCATTGTAACTATATTCTCCAAACTCATTAATGAAGATAAAGATTACCTAGTCACCAAGCAAAGCTAAGGATTTTCTTTTGTTTTGATCTATTTTTACCGTGATGCAAAAATAGATCAGTAAATCTCTATATAATCATGTATTTCAACATAAATTTGTTCAGCATTTATGAAAATTAATGTGATGGTCTTTGAAGAACACAATTAGCTTGGTAATTAGTTTAAGAAAGGAATCTATATTGTAATCGTGATAACTGCTGTTTAGGGATAATAGTGGGAGGGATGCCTTAGTTTCTAAAAAAAGATACATTGCCCCTTAGGCAGACACATGATAAATGTTTTGAACAATATTTTTTGTTCAGTGACAGGGAGCTTGTATCTTGTCTTGAAATATACTGTATCAATATAATTAGTGTATTTTTTTAAAAAAAACAACACTGTGAAGAATGGCGTTGGATATCAACTCTTCCTTCTTTTAATTCATTTGCTAAAATGAGTATTTGCGATATCCTTACCATTGACCTCTTTTGTCAGTTGAATCTTTGTGTATTATATACTGAGGCCAAATTTTTTCAATAAAATCATTCTGTGTATAGCCATGAGGCAGAAGAATGCACTGTATTTAGATGGCTTATTACTTAATTAAGGCAGAGAAACAAAATTTCATTTCATTCTTGGCGTAAGACCCTCTTTATTTACAGTCTTCTCCTGCCCCCTAAAGGCTATTTCTGTGTCTGTTGTGCAAGCACTGGCTCATAATCAATACATTCCTCTGCAGTTCTGCCTCTGTGTTTGCTGAGCTTCGGTTCTCTGGCTCCCAGGTGTTTTATATATCTACTGAACCATGTATCTGATGTGCCAAGCCAATACCTGGGCTCAGTTCCATCGGTCTAAGTGATGCAGTAGCCAATATTATAGTAAACCCAGCTTCTCAACTGGAAATGGCATTGTACTGACAGATGTGCATTTTTCCTAGGCGATTGTGAAGAATAGGTAGTGGATGATCCTGTTCTCCTAGGGGAAGAGCTCTACTTGCACTTGCATTCATCAAGGTTTTCTGGCAACTCTAATGCTGCGTATACCCTTATCTTTGCCTTTGTCACACTCGGGGGTTTGGCCTGTCAAATAACTGACAAAACTATGGTAGGAAGCATGTTACCCATTCAGTGTGGATTTACTCAGCTCAATAATTCAGAGCACATCTCTGCAAAAACTTTTTCTGGTTCCTGTCTAAAAACCTTCAGCTTGCAAAGGTTTTTACATAATCAGCGATAGGGTAAAACAATACAGCTTTGGTCACAACAATGTTAAAACTTCTAGTATGGATATGTAATGCAGTGAATTACCTTTTGTAATTAAAATAAAATTAAAATTCTGAAAATGTATTAAGGTTAAAATTACATCGTTACTTTAGCATAGTAATTCAAATTTACCTAAGAAGATTCCTGATGTGTTCATCTTTGAAAAACACCACCTGTAGTGCATTAACAGCCTTCATTTTTTTTCTTAATGATGTGGCCTTTCCTAAACTTATCAAGACATCTGTAACCGGTTTAAATATTTAAATATTAATAGCTCCACTGTACTAATAAACAGGAAATACCCAAAGAATGTAGTATAATTGGAACAAGTAAAACATGTCCCACTTTAAATCTACTTACTAATTACTTCTTGCATTTCAGAAGTCTGTTAAGAGGAAATTTTGTAATGCAGTTGTTGAGGAGCATTTGGGGGAGACTAGGATTCCTACCTCAGTAGTTGTACAATAGTTGTACGTTGATGCACAGCTTAGGACAAGGTTGGCCACACCATCCAGAAAAGTAAAACAAAGACCATCATGGTAATGTGTCTTTAATTTGGAGTCAATGTCAGCAAATAACCTGGTCCGCAAAATAATAGAACTTTACAGCAGCAATAACATTACATTTTTACGTACTCCGTGTAAATTAAGACAATATCATAAAGAAACTGTTACAAAGGGTCTCTCTGCATGTTCTAGATTGTATTGCAAATGTGTAACACATCAGTTACTTCGACATAACAGTACAAAAAGGAATTTAAATAGACATCTAGCTTCTGGCTGAAGACAAACCAAGATCTTTTTCAGCTGCCAAATCAAATGTGCTGTTATTATTAATGTTTATATTTTCCCTGCAGGACCTGTCCTTCTACAGCAGAGGGACTCCAATGGAAATTTGCCACTGGATTATGTTGAGTCCGTACCAGTAAAGCAAGAACTTTTGAACGTTGTGCATCCAGGAGAGAGCACTGAAAGCTTCTATGAATGCACACAAGATTTTTGCAGTCAGCAGAAAGAACTGTGGTTGATTTTATTTAGTAAGATGCTGCTGAATTTTTGTTCCATTTATAATCTGTCCTCACCCTTTACTTCGACTCTCAGAGAGGTAGCTTGTTCAAATGTACTTCCAGCAATGGCTCGTGATATCTGTAAGATGAAAAATACATTTTCTGGGGATTGGTTAGTAGACACATATTTTAGAGAGCTAGAAACTTTTGAAAAACTACCACAGTTTCTTCAAGAAATATCGGAAAACATGCTTTTCTTCCCTGGGGAACAGAAGAAGACTTTATTAGCAGCTCTGGAAAACATGGCAGAGGAGTATCAGTTATTTACTTAAAACTTTCTAACAGTTAGCTTCCAAACAAGCCACATTAGTCAAATCTTGACTGTTAACCCTTGGTATTGGGCTAATTATCTTTTTTCCAGCAACCAAAGAAGTACAAATTTCACAGCCCTACATGAGCCGTACATGTTTAGCTCTCATGTTGTTAATACTTTCCTCTAGCAGAACCTGGAAGTCAGGTGCATTGATTCAGTGCATTGTTTAAATAACATTTCCCAGTACCACTGACTTACAGTGGTCAGACAGATCTGCGTGCCTGTGACCATCGCAAGAGGGTGCTGTATTAATTGCACTGAGTTAAACTTTGTATTTTATGTCCTGGAAATCTTTGTTACCGATCTCACACCATAATTCTCTTTGGTTTCCATAGGTAGTGACCCTAAAGTTAAAACATTACAGGTAACACTTTTTCCTTGAGAAAGGCTTGTGCCTATATATTGTAATATCCTTTAATAAAACTGACGTATCTGTCACTAAACAAAAGCATATGGAGAAGATATTCTTTCTATCCATTTTTGTTTTATTTATCCCTGTCCTGTAAAAATTCAAATTAAGTTACAACTTGTGAAATACAAAAAAGAAGGTAGTATGTCATTTACAGAATCAGTGTGCTGGCATTTCGCATGTCTGTGTTAGTTTGATAGAAATGGTCACACAAGGGCATGTGGAAAATCTTCTTCTCCCTCATCAGCACCATGGCGCTCATAGTCACGTTCACTTGTGCAGCGACTGACTTGAGGCCCAGATACTCGGGTGATTTGCAAAACTGCAGTAAGTACCACTGACTGCAGCTTTAAAACGATCAAGTCATCTTGCTCCTTTCCAGGACAGTGATGCTGTGAAGCGCCAAATCCGTCAGCCTAACTTACTGTGTCCTTGGCTTTGCTCTAACTTGTGTTGGCTTGCAGTGGTTTGATAAATCCATTACACTGGCAGTGTATAAAATGATCTTGTAACACTCCTGGGATTCCCTCAACTAAAGATGCCGGTGGAAGCAGGGGCACAAATCTAGTTATGCTGGCAGGTGAATTTACAAAGGATTAGACAAGACAGTTTATGTACTGGGCATCAGATTCTGAGACTAAGTATGCATCTCCTTAAAAATTACACCCCCTTTAATATGAGAGTTTTGTTCTCCATCCTGTGAATACATGCAAACTACACATGATAAATCCTCTAAACTAATCCTGTAACCTAATTTGGGATAGTGTGCTACATATTCTATCAGATGGTCCTTTTAATTAATTAAGAAAATCCTGTTCTGTTCTTTAAAGGTATCAAGGCTTATGTGGCAGCAACTACACAATTGTGCTGCATAGGGTTGGGGATGTGGAAGAGTTACGTGTTTTGGAGAGCCCTTATTGCACATTTATACAGCAACAACTATTCTTCCTGCTTTTCATCTGTAGAGATCCAGTGCCAAACTCGTTTCAGAGGAGGGTCTGGGAAGGGAGAACCTTCTAAGAGAAGTTTATCTCTTCCAAGAGAGAGGAAAGCGCTGCTTTAGAATAAGGGTACCTGACTTTCTCCTAACATTCAGTAATAGATCAGGAGTAATTTACAATCTTAGCCTTCACAGGGAAGGTACTAATTAGCAACATTTCCAATTCCAATTCTTCTATAATAGCAATTTATAATATTTCAAAAAGAACCCTAAAAGAAAGGGTGTGGATAATAGCTGCTTCTGAAATTGATGTTACTTGACTAGAGGGAGTAAGTTACATTGATGCAGCTGGCTTGCAGCACATCAAAACTTCCATTTAGCCTTTCTGCAGCTGATATATACGATCTCATAGCAATCCACTGAAGATGCTCAGACTGAGCTGGTCTTGGAACCAGACCTTCATTACAAATGTTCAGTGTTTATTAATGACTGATTATTATTTTTATACGTGCATGCAGAACAGCCTGTTCTAATAGAATAAATGGTCAGTGCATATTGGATTTGTTTCTATTTGTGCAATTTTTATTTTTCTTTAGTAAGAAAGCAGCACCCAAAAAACTGTGTCATATATGAGATGGATTAATAAATGTCAGAATTCTTTGTTGCAGGATGTGATGAAAGAAATGCTATGTCCATACTTTCTAAAGAAATGCATGTTTTGCATTAATTTGGCAATAGCAACATTTCTTTAGTCATGAGTTTGGTAGGTAATTGGGAATTTAAAGTAATTGGGACTCAGAGAACCACAGAAAAAGAATTCTAGTGGATCTGGAAAAGCAGATGTTTTAGAATATTCAGATGTAGTTACTGAAATGAAAACAGGAAAAGCATTTTTTGGTCTGATGACGATTCTGCTTACACATCCAAGATATTCCCACAATTACTTGCTATTATCTATTATGTCAATTAGATGGGGACGGGGCGGGGGGGGGGGGGGAAAGCACATCAGTCATTTGTAAGTCCTACTTACCTATTTAAACTAATTTCAAGTACATCTCTCCAAGATTCTTTAAAGAAAAGCAGATAACATGCAAAGTGAACATTATTAACATTGCAAAATGAAACATTCAAAAGTAAGCAAATGTCTGAATTAATATTCCACATGTAGCCCCAACTTAAATATTGTCTGTGTGCATCATCAGTCTTTAATTATATGGTGACACAATTTTGTTCTCTCTAATGTCCTTCCAGTTTAAGGATCATATACTTAAAATTTTCCTGTTATTTCCCAGTTATGCTCTTAACAGAATTCAGATGCTCTTAACAGAATTAAGTCTAATACATATTCAATTTTATACATACTCAAGTTTGCAAACTCCATATCCTTAAAAATTCTTAAGTATATCTCAGTCGTATTTAACATAAAATTATGTGCTTCATCTGATTTGTTAGAGAGTGTCTGTTCTCTTTCAGAATAGCAAAACTTTCCTGTTAAATCATGATTGCAATAAAGTGAGATCTATTAAGTGATTAAACTGTCTGCTTTTTAAAATCCCATTTGGTTTGTAGGGTATTTCCCACTTCCTGGCTTAGTTAAAAGAACAAACAAAGTCAGCCAGCCCCCCTCCTCTTTTTCTCTCTATGCCCATGTTTCACATGCTGGCATGCTTCGCAAGCATGAACGTACATCTTCATCCTCAATCAACCCTATTTTTCCCAGGGCTTTAAAGAGTTCTTCGTTATTCTTCACCTTCAACAAGCACATGTAGAATATTATTTTTGCACATATAACAGATGCTGCCCAGACAGGTGAGTAGCCATGGTCAGCAGCACGGGATCTGGTAGCAGCAAGATAGGAGGTAGAGCAAACTGGGATATAAAGTCAGGAGTTATAATTGCATGCAAAGGTGTTCTTCAGGCTTCAAAAGTTGCCAAAAAAGTTGTATTAAATCAAATGTCAGTGTTGTATTTTCTGACACATATTCTTTGTTTCACATCACTGCCATTACTAGATAGGAAGCACATCAGTCCACATGCAAAAATCTTGGTGATATTTGTAAGACTTTTTGCAGAGTGTTTCTTTATTTCAAAATTATCTCACTTGTTGGCACATAAGTCACTACTGCCAGCATGCTAGGAGCCTGTGCTCAGGTGTTTTGCTGTTGATTTGTTTTATTTTTGTTTAGGAGTAAAGGTTAGTGTATAAAATTCAAATATTCCTGTGGCTTCAATAACCATTTCAAATTTATTATGGCAGAGAGGGTGTTCAAACCTCAGAGCCTGAGCTCCCTTTAAACTATCTAAATAGCCCTGAAGCTCTTTCCTGCACCATCTACCATCCTGACCGATGTTACATGGCTGCATTGCAAAAGGGCAGCATCACAAGTGCCCTGTGCAGAGTTGGTATCTGACCCCTGCCTCGTCCCCCTGCGCGGGGCACTGGTGCGGCCGCCCCTCGGGCCCTGGGCTCAGGGCTGGGCCCCTCGCTGCAGGAGGGACGCAGAGGGGCTGGAGCGTGTCCAGGGACGGGCAGGGGGCTGGGGCAGGGGCTGGGGCACCAGGCCTGGGCGGGCGGCTGGGGGGCTGGGGGGGGCAGCCTGGGCAGGAGGGGGCTCAGGGGGGGCCTGGTCGCTCCCTACAGCTGCCTGGCAGGGGCTGCGGGCAGCGGGGGTCGGGCGCTGCTCCCGGAGAACAAGTGACAGGGCGAGAGGAAACGGCCTCAGGTTGTGCCAGGCAAGGTCTAGGTCGGGTACTAGGAAAAATTCTTCACAGAAAGGGTGGTCAGGCATCAGCACAGGCTGCCCGGGGAGGTGCTGGAGTCACCGTCCCTGGTGGTGTTTAAAAGACGAGTAGACATGGCGCTGAGGGGCATGGTTTATGGCAGGCTTGGCAGTGCTGGGTTAATGGTGGGGCCTAATGATCTTAAAGGTCTTTTCCAACCTAAACGATTCTGTGGTTGTATGACAGACTGCCCCTTCGCCTATACATTGAAGGACCACGCTGAGCCTTTTTGCCTTAGCGCCATGCCATGCTCCCAGTGTCCAGTAAATCCAGAGTAATCCATCTCTAGTTTATTGTCAGGTTAAGTACAACCTTCATGTGGTCTTACATTTAACTTGCACTGGCTGCATTAAGACACTTTTTTTCTTTTTTCTAAACAGGATCCAATTTAGTGGCTATATAGGCCAATATATACAAGTGGTTATTTCATCACCTCCTCTGCCATGTACAAATGTACACACAAATGACTGTGTATTTACTCTGTGGGTGAAACGTGCCAGGCTGAGTGCCAATCCCAGAGGAACACCCTGAGAAACATTTCATGCTCAGTGATTACTCCTGAATGCATGCTGTTTAAAATATGTCAGATGGTAACTCCTTTTTTTAATCTGTTAAATGCACATTAAATTATTACAACCATCAAACTGTAATATATAAAGATCCTTAAAAGTTCATAAATTTATCATCATATTTACCAGGATATGAAACGATGTTTCTTCAGGAAAAGAGCTTTAAAAATTATGCTTTGCAAAATATTCGTCTCTGCTTTCATATTCAGATAAAGATAGTGAAAATGCAACGAATTTATCAACCAAACTTGTAATCTCTGGGAAAGAAAAATGGCTTCTGGTTTGTCTGAGAAGTTACTTTGAGCCACGATATCAATAGATACTATTACAGAAGCACATTTTAGGCAACTGAGTAAATGCAACATGCCTTCTTTTAAAAACGGATGAGATGAGGACCATGCAGCAGGCTGTCCTGCAGGCAGGCAGGGAACCCCGTGCAGAAGAGATGAAAGAGTCAAGCTGCAGAGCTCCAGTATTGCAATCTGCACAGGCATCTGTGAACCAGGTGTTTGGAGACCATGATTAAATTGCTCCAAAAATAATTAGAAATATTAAGAAACAATACTTCTATCTGCCTAGAGCTGACGATAATATACCTAAAAAAAGGAATATGAGACTATTTTGCTGGTTTTTAACAACGTTAGGAATTTCTGTTACCACCCACATTCAAAAAGACTGCTGGCTGGAGAAGGAAGGAAGGAAAGAAAAAAGAGAGCGGTGCAAAAATACTGTGCTTAAGTCCAGTTAAGAAATTGAGATCCTGCTTCAGGGTTCTTTCAATGCAAGTTTCATTAATCTTTCAGAAGACCTATCTTATTCATGCTGGAATTTTGTCATTAATCTTGAATGTAGAAGAAGTGAAAATAAAACAGTGGAAGAGTGAACAGTCAGCTTATACAAAATGTTAAGAGTGCTGACACAGGGAAGTTTACCTGTTGTGGCTTGTCACTTGCACACAGCTGAAGTATAATTAATCTAAACCTTGTCTAACCTAACAATGAGCTTGTATACATTTGCTAAATGTCGCAGTTTTTCAGAAAAGCCATGTAAAGAAGGTCTCATTCTTGTTTAACTCCCAGTGCACCTAAATCACCTTGCTCTTCTACTTGAAAGCAGTGGATGTTTTGCCAAGGTATGTAACTATCTATATACCAGCTCATCTGTAACAAACAGTGCTTTGGAATATTTAAGGAAGCCAAAGCTAAGTAACAAAAACAAAAACAAAAACAAATCAAACTAATCTACAGAGATTTGTATTTAAAAAAATATCACGGAACTGCAGTGTCAAAAATTCGGCTTGGTATTTGCCTTACTTAACCAATCAAGTCTTACCATTTGACATTTTCTACCTCTCACTAATGCTCCAACTCTGATTTTCTTTAACGATGTTATGCTATCTACCCCAATATATACATGCACGCCTGCTGGAATTTTGCTCTGAGAGCAAATACGATCTGGCAGTTCGAGGTGGTCAACAGTCACCACTTTCAGCTGTTCAAAGCACACTCTCTCTGCGCAGGGGATGTGCTATCTGTAATGGCTCTTGAACTACTGAAGATTAAACTTCATGTGGATACCATGTGGACTGATGATAACGTATCTTCTCTGTCAACCCCTTCTGATTTCAAGAGTGTTCACAGAACATGAGGAATTACCTGTTCCCTGATGGGCCTTTGCAAACTCCACACAAAAAAAGCGGGGAGGGAAACGGTAAGATTAAATGATGGGTACAGTTATCAAAGGCTCTAGCATGGATATATTTATAGGGACTTCACCACCGTTATTAAACTAAGGTTTAGCATGGGGATTTTTTTGGTTTGGTTTTGTTTGCTTCCACAAATCCAGAAAAACCTTTTCAAACGCATATTGCGCCACAGCAGCACCAGGTTTAAGGTTTAAAAAGCTCTGATATGGTATTTTCTTGTTTGCCTATGGTGACTGCTCGCCATCAGTGAAATGATGCTCAGCTTGGGCTGCTGGAGGGGGCCATCGTGGGCTGCCCATAGGAAAGAAGGAAAACTCCTGCTTCACATGACAGACTGCAATTAGGCAAGCAGGCTGCCATTTCAAATATTTCCCTTTTATTAATTCAAGCACAAATTTTGCTTTTCTTACCCTGTGCAGCATCCTGAAGTAAAGGCCTGCAAATAACAGATGAATAATGCATCAAGCTCCTAGCAAGTGCCAAATCCAAGGGAGAAATTTCGGGTCCCCCCTAGGCTTCTGTGCAGTGGCACAGGGGGAGAGGGGTCCCAACAAAACAGAATGAGGATTATGCTTATCTTTCAAAACTGTACCCTCCTCCAGGAACCTCTACAGGCCAGAGCATCTTCTGAAGGGGAGGAGATATTTCCTTTCTTTTCTTCTGCAGGGGAGCACATGCGCACTCTTGTTTCTGCAAAATCCACATGGAAATTGCAGAAATATTTACCAGTTTTATTTTCAGGTTTTCTGTGAAGCATCACCCTCAAGGCTACAGGCCATCTCCTGCCTCTGCTGCCTCTGGTACAGCCAGTCCTGGATCCTCCCTCCTCTGCACCAAGCTGCAACTGCAGAAGGATCAATGCTGCAATTAATTGGGTCCCCTCTCCCCGCAGCCTGAATAGCCTTATGGCTACTCCACCATCCTCTTAGAAAATAAGGAGCATGGATCTGAGGGCACTCCGGCTAAACAGAAAGTAAAGCTGGTCTCCCTTCCACCCCGGGCAAGTGCCATGCCCTCTGCACAGAGGTTACAGTCCTGCACAGAGGGGCAGCTTCGTGCTGTGGTTGTCACTGCCTGTACCTGCCCGCCAGTAGCCTTGCTGAAGCCAGCCTCTGCGTGCTGCAGGTAGAGGTCAACTCTTGCAGTGTTCAGGGCCTTAGCAAACATCTCCCTCAGCTGTTGCCTCCTGCCTCTGTGAGCAGAGCCAGACTTTTTTCTGATGTGGAAAGATGACCCCATAACACTTTTACAGTGTTTCATAAACAGAAGGTATTTTATCAGTCCATCTGGTAACATTGTCTTCATTTCAGAAGAGCTGCTATGTAAGATCACCTTTCCCATCCACGTTTCCTTTGATGCGTGGAAAGTATGGAAGCTTTGATGTCACCTGCTCTTCTGCCTGACCCCTCGTTAGTATTTGAGCTGTGGGGTTGGGTGGTAGGATGCTTTCAGATCTGCTCTGAACTTAAACCTTAGATGTTTTAAGCGTTCTTCTTCCATCAGTCAAAATACACTTGTTTTGAAGACCAGGTATGCTTTCTACAAAAGTCTTGCAATGCCACTTGCTCTGCATCTACCTGCTAAATCCGAGTTATTCACATTTTTAACTGTCAACCAGGAAAGAGGCTGCCTCTGCCAGCTGTTGCCAGAGCAGTCATAGCATCGCAGACTGGTTTGAGTTGGAAGGGACCTCAAAGACCATCTAGTTCCACTCGCCATGCCGGGGGCTGGGACCCCTCCCCCCAGCCCAGGCCGCTCCCAGCCCCGTCCAGCCTGGCCTTGAGCCCTGCCAGGGATGGGGCACCCACAGCTGCTCTGGGCAGCCTGGGCCAGCACCTCGCCGCCCTCACGGGGAGAATTTCTTCCTTGTGTACAATCTAAATTTAGTTTCTTTTAGTTTAAAATCTTGTCCTTTGTCCTGTAACTACAAACCCTGGTAAATGTCTGTCCCTTTAGCTTCCAAAGGCCACTCTAAGGTCTCCCTGGAGGCTTCTCTTCTCCAGGCTGAGCAAGCCCAGCTCCCTCAGCCTGTCTCCATAGGGGAGGTGCTCCAGCCCTCTGAGCATCTCCATGGCCTCCTCTGGACATGCTCCAACAGGTCCATGTCTTTCCTGTGCTGAGGACCCCAGAGCTGGATGCAGCGCTGCAGCGGGGGTCTCACCAGAGCAGAGTAGAGCAGCAGAACCCCCTTCCTTGACCTGCCAGTCTTGCTGCTGGTGATGCAGCCTAGGACACGGTTGGCTTTCTGGGCTGCGAGCGCACGTTGCCGGCTCACGTCCAGCTGTTCATCCCCCAGCACCCCCAAGTCCTTCTGGGCAGGGCTGCCCGCAACCCCTTCATGACCCCCATGCAGGACCTTGCACTTGGCATTGTTGAACGTCATGAGGTTCACATTGGCCCACTTCTCCAGCCTGCCAAGCTCCCTCCGGACTGCATCCCATCCCTCCAGCAAATCAACTGCAGCACTCAGCTTGGTGTCATCTGCAAATTTCCTGAGAGTAAACTTGATCTCACTACTGTCATTGATGAAGATACCAAATAGCATTGGTCCTGGGGTGGAGTCCTGAAGAACACCACTTGTTATTGATCTCTATTTGGACATGGAGCTGTTGACTGTAACTCTTTGGATGCAGCCATCCAACCAATTCACTATCCATCAAATAGTCCATCCATCAAACCCGTAACTCTCCAATTTAGCACAAGGATTGTGTGGGACCATGCCACAGGCCTTACAACGCTACTTGTCCAGATCTTCAGTGTGTCTGCATCATCTGGCTTAAGTAGACTGGTTCTGGGTTAAGACTGAATTTTTTTTATCTTGCTCCTCAAGTACTGTGTTCAGCTTTGGGACCCCCACCATAAGAAGGACATGGACGTGTTGGAGCAGGTCCAGAGGAGGCCACAAAGATGAGCTGGGGGATGGAGCACCTCTCCTATGAAGACAGGCTGAGGGAGTTGAGGTATTACTCAGCCTGGAGAAGAGAAGGCTCTGGGGAGACCTTATAATGGCCTTCTGGTAGCTAAAGAGGCACAAGAAATCTGGAGAAGGGCTTTCTACAAGGGCATGTAGCGATAGGACAAGGGGTAATGGTTTTAAGCTGAAAGAGGAGATATTTAGACTAGATGTCAGGAAGATATTCTTCACTGTGAGGGTGGCGAGGTGCTGGCACAGGTTGCCCAGAGAAGCCATGGCTGCCCCATCCCTGGCAGTGTTCCAGGCCAGGTTGGATGGGGCTGGATGGAGCAACCTGGTCTAGCAGAAGGTGTCCCTATCCATGGCAAGGGGTTGGAACTAGATGACCTGTGAGGTCTCTTCCAACCCAACCCATCCTGTGGTTCTATGATTAAATAGCAGAGTCTATTGTATGGAGTCCACGCATGATGGCTATAGTTCTTCATTCCATGGTTAAACATCTGCCTCCTGTCGCAGGCTGAACAGGGCTGAAATTAAGAGACAAGATGTCAACTGCATTTCACCAGTGAATGTAGGGATAAAGAAATTATTTTTAAAACACGTTCTTTAGAATGCATGGCCTTTCCTTGTTGTATGGACGTGTGATGTAAGGAGAATGGCTACTCTTCAGCATCAGGATGGATGGGCACTCTGTCAAGGTGTGTGCAAATGAAGTATCAGTACAGGAACTGGTGTTTCTACAGGCTCAGACCTTCTCAAATAGTTGTGGTTTTGGGGTTTTTTTTTAATACCAGTGAAGGAAGGTCACATTTCCTTCACTGTGTATTAAAATTAGGAACAGAGTTTAACATTCAGGTTAGGATAGAGAAAACCCAAGAAACTCAAAATTAATGATGAACTAATGTACCCATGTGAGACGGGACAGCAGGGTAACAGTGCATCTCATGCCTCCTCTGTTACAACCCTGATCGTCTCTCAACTTGGTTACTTCCATCCATGCACAGTGTCTGCGGCTCTGGCACAGCACAGGTGAAGCGCACAACTGTCTGTATCCTCTATAATACATGACGGCAATTTCCTACTGCTGACAAGCAGATGCAGACCCACCACTTGATGCTAGATCTTCCCTTTGCTTTTTCACAACTTAAATCAAAAGGTAAACAAAAACCCTGACTTTAAACTTGCTGGCATTTGACAGCTTTGACATCAAGTTGTAAGTGTCAACTACTTCAAGAATTCATTCCTTCCAAAAAATGCCACTATTTGTTCTGAAAATGTCTGGTCAAAGTGCAGCCTCCACATTACCCTGTAGAGAAGGAAGCCAAACTGCAAAAATCATAGCACTGTATGTAATTATGATTCCTAGGACTTAACGAAGAACAGCAAATTGCACACTGAAAACCCATTTTCCGTGATGGAGAGTTCATTAGAGCAATCCTCCTCCACCCCAAACAACCCATACGTGCTGCAATTGCCAAATTTAAACACAACCCTCCTTCATTAACTACAAATTTTCTGCTTGGGTATGGCTTTATGTTAATTTTTTTTTCCCCCAATAAAATGCCCATTATAATTTGATGCAAGTCATACAGAGGTCAAAATCCTTGAACTGTACAGAGCAAAACTCTTAAGCTCAGATATTTCAGAGGCAAGGAACAAACAGCAAGATGCATGTACATTGCAGAAACAGTTATACAACTTCCAAAAGAGATTTCCTTCCTTTAAATTTGGATTTTACTTTCCTGTACTTTTGTTTTCTGTGCTTACTTTCATGGGGAACAACTTCAAAACATGTCACAACCAGGGAGTGGGGGATCAACAAAGTCTAGAGGTGGAGTACCAAGAGGAGGGTGGTCCAGATGGGAGTCACCGCAGGACCAAGAGAAGCAGCACTGATAAAAGACAGGAATGACTCTGGTGAACGCAGCCATGAGAAACCAAACTAACACTGAACTCCAGAGGAAGGAGGTATGTAAGGAAAACCAGAAGTGCTGACACAAAACCAGCAGCTAAAGCTGTGTGATCATATTGCCAAAGAGTTAGGTTCTGTAAGAAGAGGATTAAACCCAAGAGAAATTGGTGGATGAGGAAGAGAAGCCCACCAAAAAACACAAACAGGGAGAAAGAAGCAGGTGAGCATCACAAGGCAAACAGTGACAATTCCCAGTAAGTTTAATTGCCAGTATCAGTGGTGACCGGGAAATGAGGAAGAGATACAGTGCAGTAGACTTGTGTTTGGAGAAGCGGGACCCTTCACGCTGGCAGGTGCAGGACCAGCTCCATGGTGTGTCACCAGCAACGTCTGAAGTTGAGGAGGGATGGGAAATGGGGCAGTAGTTGGGAAGGGAGGTGTGGATTTAACTGTGGTTTTGAGTGGTGGATCTCGGTAAGGATGCCAGGGGGAGGCATGTGTCTGTATTGTGAAGGGAAAATTCAAATGGGCTGGTTCCAGCCTCATAACCCACCGTTATTCTTCCCCAGCACTTTTCCAAGATGCCACCCAGACTTCCCAAAATTGTACACTGCCTCTGCCAACTGCGGCAACTGAACTTGCTTCTAAGCAAGTAAGATATTTACTTCTGGAAACACAGTGCAGAAGACTGTTGTCCTTTAACATAAATAAAGGATGTCCTTTTAAATAAATCCCAGTCTTTAAAAAAAAAAAAAAATCTGCCAAGAATTGATGTTATATTTGATAGCTTTCCAATTTATGAGTAATTTTTTTATTTAAACAAGCCAGACCCTTCCCCACGCCTCCTCCCCCTTCCCCAGTAGATGCATTCAGGGATGCTCAGCCTGAGGAACAGAAATGCAGCTGGGGGAAGGAACTGCTTCAGTCTCCGGGCCCATTTCTTCTGATCAAGCCATTATTTTGTGCCCGTGAGCAACAGCTCCTCCCGACACGAGTGTGACTGCTTGTCAAGCTTGTTATGTGTCCCAGGGCTAGCAACCCTGTGGGGAAGGAAAACATTTTTTGCCTTTGTTACCGTATTTGTTCAGGAGGCAGGAAAAAAGTCTTTTCTCTATTTGTAACCCAAGGATAGACATGCACTGAGCAGGTTGGCTGCTGAGATGTAAATTTTTACAAGTGAGAGGAATGGTCAGCACGCCTCACCATGAACTAATGAGTCCTGTAAGTGGTAAAAAAAAAAACTACTGGAAAAGAGATTTCCCAGTTCAACAAAGAGCCAAACCCTTTTCTGTGGCCGTTGGGTGAGGCGGCAGAGCAAAGTGGGTCAGTGCCAGCTGAGGAGCTCCAGAAAGCCTTCCAGCTGCTTCAGACCACCGAGGGTACCGGTCAGCCAGACTGCTTCCCTCCTCCCTTTCAGTAATATCTAGGCATGCTGTGACATTTGTTTGATATTTCAGATTTCCGGTACTTGTGGCAATTGCGCTGGCATGCACTAAGAAAAGATGGGAAGATCCTGAGCTGAAGCTCTCGTTCTCTTCCCTGCAACCACCCAGTGCTTAACACTCTCTACAAATCTGACCATGGTCTTGCATAGCTGGTCAATGTGTTTGACTCTTCTTTACTGCTTCTGACTGGGGATTTTTCTTCATCGGTTGTGGATCTAAAAGGCTTTTTGTGACATACCTGAAAAAAGAAAAGCACGCGTAACTATGCAAGAAGTAAACTTTCAGGAATGTGCCTTCATGTCAGGGCAAAGCAGGTCAGGCAAATTGACTTCTTAAATTATTCCAGAAAATATTAATCAGCACTCTGTAATCAAAATATATATTTAAAAAATCAACATTTTAGATTTTCCTTTAATCACTTGCTGTAATTTCAGTAAAAGTTGAGTGAGACAAGCAGTTTTGAGTTTCTTTTGATTATATTAAAATGGAAAAAATTTATTGCCGTGTGACTCATAACTAGGGGTTTCAGGCTTCTATATTGTGCAACCTGAACCATAGAAAAGTTTTTAACATTTAAATTTCATTCAGTACTAAGGCTGATGACGAGACAAATGTTGCAATACTCTTTTTGGCCCCTTTGACCAAATAACTCTATTTCAAACTTGGGAAATTTAAGTTGGACATTCAAGATTCATTGACAGGGAATTTGTTTGGATTTTGCATTGACATTCATTGACAGGGTGTTTGAAGTAGGCTAAAATTGACTTTGAGCACTGAAATACTACACAGAATAGAAGAAATTATCCAGAAGTGCAACATCCTGTGGAATGGACAGTTAAGATTTATTTCATATTTTGAATTACGATAGCTTACAGATTTTAATTAAGATCTGAAGTTCTTTGTTCATGAGAAATACGCCTTCTCTTGACTACTATGACACAAAAGAAGCAGAAGACTTCTAATGCCTCTTGCAGCAAGGAGTATCTGCCTCCTGATCTGATGACCTGACCTACACTTGCTCATGTCTTCCGCGGCTGGCAGCAGTGGCACTGCACAACTGCTATTTGACTTCTCCTGAGACAGAGAGGCTGCTTTTAAGGAAAGGGATGTGGTGTTCACAACAAGAGCCAACTGAAGCAGCTCACCATATCTGCAATGTGGAGAAATATGGAGAGATGAAGGTGGTTTAGGACAGCTACACTAGTCTTCTGGTAAGAAGGATCTTCTCTTTCTCCACCAAGTGCGGAGGGAAAGCACCGCCAGAAGGTGAACATCTCTGGGTCTACACGCCCTTCTTGGGCTGCTCCTCACCCTCATTCCTTCTGCTTCGCCCATATCTGGTTCACCAACTGCATGAGCCTTTCGACCAGCAGCACTTCACCCACTCCCCTGAGCGAGAGAGAACAGTATGCTTTGTTCAAGCCTTCAGATTTTTCTAGGCTGATGTCTAAGGTTTGTGTTTTATCTGGGAGTCGCTGAATTTCCCCTTTGAGAGTCAGAAGCAATGTGCCTTTTATCCTACCTTAATTAGGCAGAAAGCAATGGAAATCCAGTGTTCCACACTGAAAAATGGCTATAATTGCAATTGTGTTTCATGTAAAAAGTTTTGGTTCTTCACTTATGCAAGATTTCAGAAAAATTCTGGAGGAGGAGGAGGTATTTATTGAAAATTTGCAATACTGGTTTTGTTTGGGGGGTGGGGGGGTGGGGGGAGATGAGTTGGCTTTCACAGAAGCAGCTGCACAGCAACCTGGAAATTAGCCCAGCTGGGAGGGAAAAGTTTGCCCTCGAAAGAGAAGCAGGTTCAGAAATGGAAAGCAGTTTGTGTCTGGCTGTCAGCAACACTTTGCTGCCAAGCAGGGGCAGGAGGTGCCCCTCTCCCATGGGTCAGCAATCTCTGGCTGCTGAGCAGACAGCAGCAAAGGTTTCATTACATTTTGTGTGGCCAGTATGTGATCTAGCGCTGATGAGAGAAATAATTTTCCTTTCTCTCCTTTGCTTTGTGCTCTTGGGCTAGCCTAGAATGAAATACTTCACCATGTAGCACATTTGCTGGCAGGTCCAGCAGCTCTTCCCCTTGTTGGTGCAGCTCATGCCCTGAGGGCCCACATTAGCAGATACACTGTATGCAGCCTGCTTAATTACTTTCTCATTATTCCACTGTTGTCTTAAGTGCAACAGAAAAAAAACCTTGGGTTTTATTCCACTTGGATTTAAAACGCTAAGTTACAGCACAGTAGCTCTTTAAGTTAAATCTCACTGCTATTATGAAAAACACTTAGTTATTCCTTACTACAAAGAGAAACAGCTGTAAAAACAGGGTAAGCAAGCTCTGTGCTGTGACTTATCAGCAGAAACGTTAACTAGAACCTCTCAGATGATTAGCTTTGATGGATCCTGAGCGCTCTGACACCTACCTTAATGGTGGACCCCAATTAAGTTGCTCATTTTCACTGGACCCAAATAAAGTTGTTAAATTTTATTTTCCAGGAACAGAAGGAGTTTTGTGATCATGACAGGCATTATTCTTTTGTGATTGTTTGCAAATGGACAAGGTGCTTAGGAATGCAACCCGGCAACTTCATTCAGACTTTAGAACCAACCCGGACATGGAAGATACGCTGAAATATTTATGGCATAAGGCAGGACTGATTCTCTGCAGAGGCCTGCCACACAAAGCAGAGCAGACAAACTGCAACTAGTGAAAAGGGGTTCACCGACATGATTTCAAAATGTCCTGTTGCAGCGGGAGAACTGTATTTAACCAACATACACTCTTAGTCTTGCTTCTGTGGATCGTATTTTCAGACAGATCAGTCCTGAGTGTTTGAGGCATTAGAATAGTTCACCAATTTTCAACAAAGAGATGTTTTTCTCCCACAGCCCCCTCCACTTACATGTTTGGGGGCTTAAAACACTGAAAATCCTGCACACAGGAATATGATATTTTCATTCGCTTGCCCTTCACACCACTCTTGGGAAAATGACAGCATAGAACTTCAAAGAAAGACACTTCCTACAACCTAGTAGAGAGATACTTAAACTGTGTTTAATGCAGTAAATATGTATAACTAACTAACTTGGACATTACCACCGAAATAGACAGTTGAAATTGAGTACAGAAAAAAAAAACCGCAACAGGGAATCGCACGCAGACCGATGGGCAACATTAAGAAGGTACAAGGCTTGCAGTGTTTATCAAAGAACTCTGCAAAACTGAAAACTGGCAACAAACATTCGCACATTGTCAAGTTGGAAGTTTGGCTTTTTTTTAAACAAAATAGGCTCATCAGTGATTCTGGCTTCATCAATAGTATGCTGCTCTCTGGGCAGCACCCAGTGGAAAAGTGGTTACACAAGCTTCGCGAATAGATTTTTTTAAAGTCATGGTGTAACAAGATCGTATTTAGGTCTGAGACTTTCTGCAGAACAATCGTTTGACTGGCGTTCTTTCAAACATAAAAACAGAGAGATCAAAATAACTGCCACACCAGGAACCGGCTATCAACGTGTCTTACTGCAAAATAAACAAATCCAGGATGATCTTTCATGAGCAATGCAGCTAACATACAACTCTTTAGACAAATGTATATAGATTTGCTTGCAAAGTATTTCTAAATAGTCTTTTCAAAAAGTATTGTTAGAGTAGTGCAATATAACTTTATCAGCAATTGCAACCAATAAGAGGTAACCCACAGAGGACCGCAGGAAGAGCTTCCCTTGAGGATGTCATCCCTCGGCTCTCCCCCGGGCAAAAATCCCCTTTAACGTCAACGGGAGCTACGACTAAGAGCTGTGCACAGGTAGTCCCTCAGGAATGAAGTCTCTGCTCACTACGCGGGGAGCTGAGCGTGGAAGTCTACATGCAGCTATCAGAATATATCCCCAAGTACTCGTTATGCAGTGGCCACTAAGACATTTGAAATGTAAACGATTCTCGTCTATGTCCCATGTAATTTATAAAATAATGCTGTTTCCATGCAGTAGGGCACAACTGTATCAGAAGAACTGACTACATTATTAACTAAGGAAATAAAACCAGTATATCAGTTTTACCACAACTGCGATTTTTTTCCTCTACACTATATTTCACATTGGTAACAGTTAATGTGTTACATCATACAGCGTATTAACATGATCTTGTGATCTGAAAGCAAAAACACCTTCTGCAAGACTTCCATATTAAAATAGTTATGTGCACAAAAGGTGTTCATAGCATGACACCCAAAGCAATATGGAGTTAGTCCGATAGTATTTCTGTTACAGCAGAACTATGAACTTCATTCACTAAACTGTGTAGTACAAATGAAGATTACTGGTACATATAGAAAAATCAGATAGGCAATCAGTTACAAACCTGGCAGTATTTTGAGAGAGACAGAGATTTTTAGGTCTTACAATGGAATGATAAAAATGGCAGGAACTTCTTTTGGGAGCTCCAAAAGAGATTTGCACTTGGTGTTTCTCATTATCTTATGAGCAGCCCCACTGCACAATAAAATGTTGCACCAGGAGTTAACATCAGGGTCTGGAGTTCAAGAAAATCTGCTTAAACTTACGTGCAGTAGGTTCCACTATATTGTACTTCTCTTGAAATGTATAAAACATAGAAAATCGTAATGGTGACTTACTGGATAAAAATATTAACGCTCACAAATAAAACACTGACTAAATTTTTGAGTCAGATTTAGATTTACACCTTTTGTAGATTTAGTCGGTATGGTTTGAGCATTTCAGGTATCTTTGACCACCAAGTAGCAGTGCATATTTACTGTTTTAGATTGGTTCCTCTAATGTGCTATGCTGCTTCCAGCAAGGCTTTCCAATGGCAAAACCCTACTTGAAACCTTCAACAAACGTCTTTACAGTGCGAAATATATCTTCAACGAGAAATGCCTTTTTACAATATTTACAAAATCTCCCCATTAGATAAAAAGGCAAAATAAATAAAAAGCTTAGAGAAAAGAAACGCTGCTTGGGTCGTCGTTTTTTTCTTTTATCTTCCCCCTGCAGATGCTAGTCTCCTCAAAACATGAAGCTGGCTAGACGGGGTTGTTTTTCTTCCTCTTGCTTGGGCTGTGACTGGGATCTTGTTTCAGTTCATGGTATTGCACCTGTTTAAACACAACGTTCAGAAAGAAACCGGTCAGGTGGTGCTGGCTAGGAAAAGAAAGATTTCTGTTTTTTCCCCGGGGGGGGAAAAAAAAAAGAAAAAAGAAAGAAAAAGAGAACTATTCCCCTGCAAACTATACAGGATCTGCAGCTGTGATTCAACAATGACAGACTGGATAGATCCAGAGGGAGAAGGAAAAACAGTATTAGGAAAATCCTGCTGGGAAGTAACACTGTGCTGACGTCAGCTTTAAGAAAGCTTTTTTTTTTGTTTTCTCCATGGGCTGTAATGGAGAATAAACAGTGTCCTCTTCAATGAATTTGATGAATATTCTCTGTAATATTTCTTAAAAGCTTGCTTATTTTCAAAGGCCTGCCACGGAGGGGATTGGACTCAGAGTGGGTACGTGCACCCACGTCTCCTCTTTGAACCAGCTCTGAACCAAAACTGTTAACCAAGGAATATGGAAAGTATACAATCTTTGTGATATTGGAGGTGATTTATGTGCCTGACATTATCTTAATGCTTGCACCTTCTCAAGAGATTGCGTGCTGCATTACAAAAGCTTGTAATTCACAACCAGCTTATTTTTAAAGGAGTTTATAAGCATGGTTGAACTGTGGCCACAGCAAACACTTTCACCCCAGGAAAGGAGAGGCTGAAGTGCTCTCAGAGGGCTGCCACAAGACACTGGGCAAAGCCGCCCGCTGCTGACTCCATCTCCTTTCATCATTTGACCTCCCTGTTCCCTTGCTGCACGCCCTGACAGCCTCAGCTCCAGCGTGCCCTACGCAGTGCCTTATCCCGGTCGGATTCACATAGTGCTGGAGCGTGCTTAACACAGACTCCACCACCTTCCAAACATTCGCCCTTTTACTGACTGCTCCTAAGCGTCTTCAAAGGCACAACCAAAGTAGCAGCTATTTTCTCACTGGAAAAAGGTCTAGTAGCCTCCTTAAGGTTCATGGGCTACCTGCAGCTCAAGTTTGCTATTTCTTCATCGTGCTGAAGAGTACAATATTGAATCAAAATAACTGCTTTAAAATTTGTTTACAAAACCCTGAAAGTCATGGTGCCACACATCAAATTAACTACTGTAAGGGCAAATTAAAAAATATACACACCATTTGCACATCTGAAGGAACTCTGGATAGAAAGTCAAGTAGCTCATTGTTATCGATTGCATACGGACTTCGAAGCCTCTTTGTAAATTTATTGATGCCTGCGAAAGTGAAAGCTCAAATGTTACTATCATCATTTTTCAAAAAATTAAATATATATTTTTGGCAAAGTTCTAAAAAAGATTTTATCATCCATTTGAAAGCCTGAAATTAGCACTGAATTAATGAATAAATGAATTGTGAACTTGGGCTCTAAAAGCCGGAATCTGCTGCTGTAGTCCCCTCTGCTTCAAACTGCAAAAGTTCTAGGCACATTTTCAAATCCCTCCAATACTTTTTCCTGAAAGTAATAGAAACTGTGGTTATTATGCAGAGGTTGCAAAAAGGACAGGAATCAAGCATACTCCATTTCTGTAGCTAAGAGGATGAGCAGTAATGAGCTTAATTGCAGGACAGAAGGTTCAGGCTAGACACAAGGAAAATCTTCCTAATGCTAAGGGCGGTGAAGCAGACGGGAAGCAGTGAAGTCTGGATCACGTGAAGGCTTTAGGATGAGTTTACACAAACCTCTGTCCGGGAATGACATATAGATGAGCTGATGGCAATGCAGAGAAGGGATGCAAGGTCTCCCTTAGATGTCATGGTCTTACAATGCCTATTGACAATTAATGGTCAGAAGCACCAAGAAAATCCTCCTCAAACTAAACAGAAAGCAAGGTTTTAAATTAGTCTCATCTTCTTATCGTTACATACCAGGTGAGATTCACACACTTTTCACGTGAGAATCTTGCTCGTGGGCTCTGGGAACACAGGTCTGACAGACAGGCAGGCACAGCACACACTGCACAAACCCTCACATGAGTGGGAGAAAGCCAGGACAGCGTTAATAATGTGCCAGTCTGTGTCATTTATCCAGGCCGTATCAGAGATAAGATAATACCGTTTATCTTCCATGATGTCTTTGGCGCCCAGGCCTTTCAGAAAGCTTTAGCAAGGACATAAAGCTTCAGGACAGACTGCACAAGCTGCAGTCTTGACAACACCCACGGCCTCCCCCTGCATGAATTCTCAGTCCTGTGGTGCAGAGAGGGGATGCTGCCATCCCTGACCTGGTGATTGAGCAGTGGGTGTTGAAAGAGAGTATGTGAGATCCAGACACCTTCGTTTAAGAAGACCCTTTGCATCAGCAAGTGACTGAGAAATTCAAGGTCTACCCCACTGTTCGCTGCACATGGCCACTGGACCACCCGCGGGTGAATCCAGGAGCTGATAAGGTCTCACCTTGTCAGCCTCTGAAAGTAAACACATGAAAGTAAACACATGAACTCTGAAAGTAAACACATGGTCAAGGCTCAAGAAAATAAAAGTGCTGAAGACATGAGATGGGACAGCTCAGGAGAAGATAAAACAAGAGGACTAGGTCTATTCCAAAAGCTTGAACATTTTCTGATTAAAATAATTGTCTTCATACTCTTTTCCACAAAAACAGCTGTAGCTATCACCAGGACTCTGCACTGTAGTGAACGGATGAGAGCGCAGCAGTGGTTCCTGCTCTACCACAGCTGACACACCACATGTTCAAGGACCAGCAGTCTCCATGGGGAGAAACACGGCCAGGAGGGAAGGAAATGAGAATTTCTTCCCAGGGCAGGCTGAAAAATGCAGTCCCTATGGATGCACAGAAGAAAGACAGCTATGCATAAGACCAGCCGTAGCATGGAGGAATTTTCATTTAATAACAACACTTGCCTTCCCAAAGAACAAAATGGGCAGATGCTGCTACAGACCAGCTCAAACTTCCTATGGACATAAGTCAGATGACAGAGGTCATTTGCGTCCAGCTGCAGGATGGACAAACAGGATGAAGAGACATGTAACACAGGGGAGGCCAGACACACACGGCAATGGAGAACACACAGGCGTGTGTTCGGAATACTGCATTTTTTTGAAGGGAGAGCTGCTCAACATGGCTCTGTGCGGATGCACTGTTGCCCGAGGAGGTCGGGACTGCCAGAGCTGCAGCTGTGCAGGACCTGTCTGGTCACCCAGCACGATGCAGAGGAACAGGTCCCCGCAGAGGGGAACCCCCATACATGGGCTGAGTAAGAAGCCACCTAAACTGAAATGCAGGATTAAAACGTGGAGCTGAAACCTCTAGTGAACAAAGGTGTGTGAAGTTGTATCTAGATAAGAGTGGACAACTTGCGGGCAGGGCGGGAGGAGGTGGTGGGAAAGAGAGCAAGGTGCATTCACAGCCACTTGTGCTTATGCTGCCCATCCGTGGTTTGGGAGGGGTGCACTCCGGTTTGGGAGTGGAGGCTCTGCCTCACCTGAAACAGAGACACTTCTGGGGAAGTGTGAACCCACACCCCCAGTATCGCAGGGGTCCATGTCAGGAGATTTTTGAACCACAGTGCTGACTCTATACACTTTTATGGGTCTTGGAGGGGTATTATAATCTCAGGTCCTTGCCTGAAATCAAGGGGATGCATGAAAGCAAGAGTACAAAGACGCCAGATCTGTATGAAAAACGACAGAAAAAGGACACAGACCAAGGACTTCAGACCTGGGCAACAAGAGGCTTACCACCATGTGTGTGTGGTAGGCAGAATGAGGTTTTGGGGAACAAACTAGGAGTCTGGGTTGCACCCAAGCAGGGTGATACAGGGGATGTGGGGAATAAGTGAAATTCCACAACAGGGTAAAACAGAAAGCCCGCACGCTTGCTTTTTTTAGTCACATGGAAATATTTTGTCCAAATCCTCCCTAATGGCTCTTCTCCATTTTGTGTACTCTGCTGCAACTATCTGTGAAGACTCTGTAAGAGTATCACCAATACTAACTGGTACATAAATATACATATTCTTTGGTGTCAGTTCCATGACTTTAGGTTGTCTCCGGAACTCAGGACTTTTTGATCAAGGCATGACTGTTATTTTTTCCTTCAGGAAGAAAATCTAGCCACAGATTGAACTGAGGCCGTGCTCTTCACAAGTCTGCACTACTGAATAAGGGTACAACTGCTGGTGGTATGTATAAAAGACGTATAAAAAATGTGCAAATGAAAACTTGGTGTATTATTTACAACAGATGTGGTAACGGTAGCTGTTTAAAATCAGTATAAAGAATAAATATAAGGACAAGTAGTGAAAGCTTGGATCAATCATGATTCCACCCCCCACCCCCTCGCCACCCAGTTTCTGTTCATTATCAACCAGCCAAATACCACATATACCTTTCTGTTCAACTAAAGGTGACCCTTTAAACAGGTTTCTTGTTGCTATGTTTACATACACTTTCACAAGATAAAGTACTGCAGTAAAAAAGGCATATTGTCCTAAATGCACTATATAGATTGAAATGCCTCTGTTTGTGTATAAGTGGTGAAAATAAATCATAGTAATATCTAGACAAAGCTACACTTTGATATATGAAGAATCCTCATGGCTACATGTTTATAGTATGATGAAGCCTAGAATGCCAGCCAAGAAAAATGTATTTTGCAGGTGGGCCTAAATCTTTACACAGTTGTGATTTTTAACTAACCTGTCTGTTTCCATCATGGAGCACCTTCATGGCCATAAATACAGGAAAGTACTGACAATGTAAGTCATCTCTTAAAAAACAGGTTTTTCTAAGTGGCACACACAGTTTAAAAAGGCTTTACTTACCCCAGACAAGGACAATGTATCTCAGTGGAATGAAATACAGGATGATGGTGAACACGGAGAGGGCAACAATCGCCAGCCAGCTCAGGAATGGGACAGTCCAATTGAAAGTGCTGGAAGAAAAATTAACAAAAGTCAGAATTGTGGTCACCTGACAGAGCCAAACGATGAACAAAAATTGGACTGGACAGGGGAAGACGTGCCAGCTTCCATCAACAAACTGAAGCTACAAATGAATGCATGGATGCTGGGCATCAGGGCCAGCAAGGGCTCGGACCCATCCCCAGTGGAAATGAGAGGAGGTCCCAGCTTCACCCGCAGAATGGGACCTCTCCCAGCCCAGCCGTGCACACAGCAACCACTGCTCCGCCTTTTGGAAATGACCGTGGCCACCCCCAGTGGAAGGTGGAACACACACAGTTCCTTACTCCTCAAACATACTCGCACTGGCAAACCGGAGTCCCTTTTTCAATACCAGTGTGGAGGAAGGATGTAATAGCTGGAAGAGTACTGCTAAGGCTTTCTGCTTGCTCTACCTCCCCATTCTGCCGTAAGGACAGCACAAGGCGTTAAAGGCTGAGCAGGGACCTTCCCCTCTGACATATGGGTGCATTCCCTGGCTAGGTGCCCTTCTTGCTTGGGGGGCACAGTCAGGAAAAGGCGAGCGTGTGGGTATGCAAAGCTGGAAACTCATACATGCACCTATAAAGGAGAGGGTCAGGGAAAAGGAGGGGGCAGAACAGTCAGTGTTGAAGACGGGGATAATGCAACAGCACTGGATGAAGGAAGGAAATAAAAACATTTTGAGTGGCGAAAAAAACCAAAAACAAACAACCAAAAAATCCCAAAAGGAGAAAAAAGATGGAAGAAGCAAAAAGGAGGGAGTGGTGTAGGACAAAGTACATTGCAGGAAAGGCAAAGATAAACGTTAACTTCCAGATAAAATAAAATATATTTCTTTATGGATAAAGGGAGAGAACTTCTGAGATCCCATCAGAGTTTCAGTACATTGCCTTTCCAAAAGAGCCCCAGATTAAAACATCCTCGTTAAGGGTCCCAAACCCTATGCTGCGATAAAAAACTGCGGGACACCTCATTTTGCAGCAGTTGAGGTGTGAGCCGAGAGGAAGCAAAAGCTAACGAGTCTTGCAACAGCCGTGCTGTGGCTCTCCAACCTCTGTGTGCAGGGAAGAGAGAAAGGCCAGATGGCCAATTTATAGATACGTCCCATGGGAACGCTGGTTAAAGGGAGCTTGGCTCAATGGGATTGTTCCACGAAGGCACCACCATGTCAAAAGCGTTTCATGACATTTAACCAGAAGGAAAATGTGGCTTTGACTCTAAATAGCCTGATGATACTCTTTAAAGTATTACCACTAGCTACATCCCCAATCAGTGTGATTACAGTATTTTGGCTTCTCTGGCTGAATAATTGCAATTATCTGAATTGCTAGCCATATTTTTCATAATGAGCTCTGGCTTCCTGTGTTTATTTGTCTTCTTTTCTCTCTGGCAATTTTGACATGTCTCCAGAGTGAACATTATGTTAGTGTCACTTGGTGTAGGATCACTCCCTTTCTCCTCAGGGGACACCTGCTCTTTTCCCCTCTTCTGCATGCATTTGGGATGAACAGAAGGTTGAGGGTCTGCTCATGTTCCTGTGACTCGGCTTTGTGCAATGGATCACAGACACGCCATGTGTGGGAACACTGGCTCCTCACTTAGCAAACCTCCTTATGTGCTGTGTTAGCACAGCATTCAGTACAGGTTTCCCATTATAGTTTCAGGAACAAATTACAAAGATTTATAGGAAGATTCGGTCTCACTAGGTTCAGAAAATTCTGTTGCTCTCATCTGGTATGTAACAGAACAAACCCTACTTCCAAAATGCACAATTAGAAAAACTTAATCAAGACAACTTCCACGAGCAGCCTTTTGATAAAAGACTTCCTTCAGAGACAGGCTCGTTTGGTTTGTCTGGAAAACTCGTGCAATATAATGTGCTTGCGCCTGGCTCTGCCGCTGTGAACACGGCCTGCCTGGAAGTGTCCCCACGGGAATGTTTCCCAGGCTTTCCGGCTAGGGACTTTGCTCTTAAATATGGAAATGGCAGCCTCCTCTCCATCCCGAATCTGGTATGCTTGCCATTGCTGATATTCGAAAAATAAACCAAAACAATAAGAAAAAGGCAGAACAGCATGAGAGACGATCCCCGTGTTTCCTGCAGGCTGACCTTCACCCAACACACCCTCTTCCCAGAACTCGCTTCCCCCAGTCCGATTTATTCTGGGGCCCACTTCTCTCTCAGGCCGCGGTCCCGTCGATGCGGAGCACCGGTGCCCTGCAGACGCCACCTGCAGCAGGTGCTGCCAGGGCGAGGGGACACGTGGCCCCACCTTGCCTGGAGAGGGTGCACCACCAAGCCTCTCGTGAAGGTTTCGTAACCTGCTGCAGCTGCTGGGCCACCCCCCGGCCGCCCTCTGCCCTCAGCAGAACGGTGGTGGTGCTGCTCCCAGCTTCTCACCTGACCAGGATGAGGTGCCCTTGGCTTTCGAGGGGCTGAAACCCAAGTCAACCCTGTCCCTGCTTCGTGGCCAGTGGCTGGGGAACACCTTTCTGGAACCCATCTGATCTCAAATAGTACACCTTACACCGCTGTTCACTGACCGTGCCAAAACCACAGTGAAGTTCCTGTGGTGGATTGCAGAACCTCTCCTGCTTAAGGCCCAAATATATTGGCAATTCTTATATATCATGTATTAGGTGTTACAAATTACAAATACTCCAGAAGGAAAAGTCTTTGCTAACTCGCATAAATACAACACTTCCAGCAACCAAACATATGTACATCCTTAAAATCTGAAACCCCCGTTCAGCTCTGCTTATTTCCTTTATCAAAGCTGCATTTTTTATTATTAGTTTTAAATAACTTATGTTAGGTGTCACAACAAGATTCTCTTTCTGTTTTACTTCAAAGCCCAGGTTCTGATTTCCTTCCCCAATTAATACATTTCTAAATTCCAAAATGAATATGACTAGATTTTCATTCACTGAGGGCCTCCACAAAACAAAGTAAATACAGATGAGTTTCAACAATGCATCATCCAAAGCTGGAGTCGTCCCCTGCCCACCACCACTACCACCACCACCCCCCCCCCCCAAAAAAAAAGGTCTAATAAAAAATCTAGTAAGTCTAATAAAGGTCTTTGTACCTCAGCTTTGAAAAAATATGAACAGTATTGGAAAGCAATCCAGCACCTGTGTCAGCACTTACTTCTTGATCCTTTCTCCAAAGGAAGCTACTTCACCAAGGATATTCTGGACACTGACACACACCTCCTGGATGGCGTAAAGTCTATTCATAAATCCTTTCTTTTCACTGTCCTAAAGAAAAGAAAAGGAGTAGTTGAATAAAAGAATTTCTGAGTGTAGGAAAAGGACCATGTATCCATCAGTTAAGTTTCAAAAGTTACACACACATCTAACAGCAACTGGTAAAACCTGGCAACTGGGAACCGTTTCCTTGTCCTTTAAGCAGTGCCTATTGACAATATGTATGTTTTAGCACACATGCTGAGCACCACACAATTTTGTTTGCTGCTACATTATTTTCTTAATGTATGTTTCAATACACCAGGTCTCTGATTTATAAATACGTTGAAGGTGCCAACCTCCTACATTGTGTGCTCCTTCAAGTAGGAAGAGTCCAAAGATGGAATAAGGGTAGTTTGCTGAAATGCTGGGTCTCGCGCTGGTGTAGGCATCGGGAAGATAAACTTTCCATGTGGGAGGCTTGGAGTAAGAACCAGAACACCTCAGCTCCTACCTCTGGCTCCGACATGGGTTTAAGTTGTTGGATGTACCTGTGCCCCCCACCATCATCTATTCCACCTTTCTGCTTGGCCAGTGCACGCTCTCTCTCCCACCCCCTACTAACATTCAAGTGTCACTACGCATGAAATATATGGGAGATGTAACTCCCAACTGCCTTTACAATATGATTAGTGCAGCTCGCAGCTCCAAAAGAATATAAAATGTCAGCCATGGGCAAAACGAAAGACGCAGGGAAGGTGTCACTGTAGGAAGTAATTTTAATTACCTCCTTTCTTACTCAGGTTTCTATATGCTATTGGACTAGTGCTCACAAAACCATCAATTTATGTAATATAAAATCTAACCATAATTTAGTTTCAGTTACATTTATCAAAATTCTTTGTGCCCCTAAAAATGTGGGCATTTTTTAAAAACCAGAGTGATCATTTGTCCCTCAAAAGCAGGAACCACCCTCACTAAGACATTTTCTGGGGTCTTTGATAGATTTGCATCAGCAAATGTTGTCTTCCTTTCTGCCAAGTCGAGCAGAATTTGCCTCCCAGAAGAATTCAACAAGGTGCTGCTCAGGCACATCAAGGCACTCCATGGACTATTCCTTAACTGGGCCTCCTCCTGCTCTGATGACCTGTTCTTTCTTCCCCAAAAAGCTTTCTAACTCTAAACCCAGAAAGCCTGCAGCATCAAATCCACACAGAGCCAACAGCACTCAAAAAAACCCAAACCAAAAACCCACCCCCCCCGCAAAAAAAAAAAAAAAAGCTGTTACATGGGATTAAAATGAAGCATCACCATAAAAAAAAAAAGACGACTTATCTTCATTTTTTCCAGACTACACGTAAGTCAAAAGGTTATGTTCCATGTTTCCAATGGACTGATGCCATATTATCTTATCTAGTTTGAATGCAATTAGTGTTTTCTCAAAATAGGAAATGGAAAGAAAAATATTTCAAGAGTAGCAAAATACATGATAAAAACGTTGTTCAACATTTTGCCATCACAAACCACACAATACAACAGCCTCTGTAATTGACTCCAAAGTCCAGCATCTAAGAAATTAGCATATGTTGCATTTCATGTTTCTTTTCTCCTCCTGATGCTTAATTAGCAGACGGTATATTGGTTCACTTGTTTTGTTGTCCCTTTTGCTATCTTAATAAATCAGATTGGATGAGGAAAACAACGTTTAAGATTTAATCATCTGAAGTTCCTTCAGCAACACTCTTCTGCAACTATATTGTCAAGATTTCTTGTGAAGGCTCGAAAGTACATAGCTGCAGAACACAGACTGTCTAAAAATAAACAGTCAGGAGACAGACAGACAGATACAGCAAAACTACTTCCAGTGATGCAGTGTAATTTAAAAAAACCAAACACTTCAGAGACAGCAAACCCACCAGTTTCTCAGACAATGTGAAGAGCTTATGTTCTCAGTTAAGGTTAATAATCATTCATATCATAAAGGAGTATTTCTGGTTTTTGAGGATGACCATAACTGCAGCTGCTGGTATCAACTACATCAAGCACTGCACAGCAAGACTGAGTAATTTGTGAAGTTATTTCCTTAATATTTATTACATTCTTGAAGCCTTGGCAATGACAGCATTATTGTCCTCAGGTATACAGCTTCTGAGGAGGTGCCGCATATATTCAGCATGTTTCATTTGCCATCAGGAAAGACATACCTGCTTTATTCCTTCATGTAAAACACAAACTTCCAGTACTGCAGGAGAAACATGAAAATTATCTGTTCCTTTGTAGAGCAGAAATGAACAATAAGCCATACAGAAATCACGGGTATATCTTTGCTTTCCAAATCCGTATACACATTGCCTCTCCAGTTTCATTTAACAGATTCTGCCCTCTCCGTAAAGTTATCTTGATTTACAATTAACTTGTAGGAGAAAAGAATTATGTCACTGTAATAAAACCAGCACTTCTCGTGACATCTCCAGAACTCAACAGGCATTACATTCAGAAGTCCTGAGGCTGTTTTTCTTTACAAATATTTCTCAAGACAAACGTGTATCTTTTTTGAAAATACATCTGTTTTAAATCATTCTCCTCAAAACCCCCACAAAACCCCCAAAGACAGAAAGAGACAGAGAAAGAATCACTATTTCCACCCCCCTGCACCTTCTGAGCTTAAAGAAAATTTGTTGACATACTCCGAGGCAGGAATAGACAAAACAGCACAGGAAAGAGGAGGCGGTCAGAAGGATCAGGGTTCGGCTTTGCTTAAACTAATTCCACATGCTTCACAACTATTAGCTGTTTTTTATTTCCTGCTCCAAAGATTTGTGGAGAAAATAATCTGGGCTAGGGAAAAGCTGCACTTATTTTCTTCCAGCAAGATGCTGTGTTAGCAAATACAACATATGAGCCACCTTGAGCAAACCAAGGTTCTTAATAATCCATTTCTCAAACACTACTGGTATTTCCTTTCTGAAGAAAGATGGGCTGTGACTGGAATCAATTTCATCATTTGTATGGCTACAATTGCCAAGTTTCTGGAAATAATTGCCATTTAAATAGTAGATAAAATCTATTATACAAAGGTAAAACCAGCCTTATTACTATTTTACTTCCATGATTTGTTTGTTTGCAGGAGGCTTAAGGTATCTGCAAAGCAAGATGTTTGCTAGGGGATGGCTTTAAGCATGAACTGTGAAAGCAGAGACGTCAACAGTCTGACTTGAATTTACAAAGGGGAATGAACTCGAGGCAAAGCCTGGGACCATGTCCTCCTCCTCCTCCTTCAAAGGAAACTGTAGATTACAGATTGATACACTGCTTGGCCAATAATAATAATACTTAACTCTTGTATACTGATTTTCTGCCATAACTGTATTTTACTGTATGTGGTGAAGCCAAAGCAAAACAAAGTAAATGACTTTCCCTAAGCTGCATGGAGCTAATTCACATGAACTCTCAATACAACACGTGTTGTGTGAGCCTCTCTATTCGTGGACTATGCTTCCAATCCCATGATAAAATAGGGTGATTTAGGAAAGGATTGTATCTCTAACCCCAAAACTCTCTCTTCTCCCAAGTTAAAGTGCATTTACAAAACAAACATTTCAAAAGACTGGGAAAGCAGGAGAAATAAATAAGGCAGACTCAAACATAAACTTTGATAAAGTTAATGGAATTAAGCCAATGGGGAAAAAAAAAAGAGCTTTAAGTAAAAGGAGACATTTTTAGTACAGAGAATAAACCGGAACATTTTATGGTGGATAACAGTCCTATTAATAACTACTAAACTGGAAAGAAAGGCACAGATCATAAAAACAAAGTAATAGGAGAGTTTCAAGAACAGAAGTAAATTTTGAAATTTTTAGGAGATGCTATCTGGGAAAGACAGAGGCTCCTGATAGATCTTCCAAAAAAGCACCCCTTGTTGCCCAGATTGGTATGATAGTGCACCTCTGCACAAACCGAAGCGACTGAGACAAAGCCAGACTAACCTGTGATATGTATGGGGAGAGGATGTGAAACCACCACCGAGAGCAACAGTGTTCCCCTGGTATGCTGTGAGAGCTATATGGACCCGTCACCTAGCCAACAGAAGACGCATGTACTCTGCTTGTGTCACGCTGGACTACCTGTGGCCACAAAAGCATAGCCCCACAGTTATTGCTGGAGGAACCCCTCTAATCAAACCTGTAAATCTCTATTACCTGAATATGAGAACACTACTTCTGCGCAGATTATTTCAACTAAGAGTTTGTCTCCAAAGCACAGTCCATCCATAGGCGCCAGCATCATCCCCTGGCATGAATCCTGGCCACGTGCCAGGCTGTGACACCCTGGTAGACCTCCACTTGGAGACTGACAAAGTAGATCCAGACGTGTCTGCAGGCAATGCATTGGTCTTTTACTGGCAGGATGCATTCATACCTTGCAGGGGGGGCATGGAGACACCAACTACTGAATGCTGTCCCATGGGCTAGCCGTAGCTCAAAAGCCATAGCCATAGCCACTGCTGAAAAACCCGCCACTGGGGATTAATGGCCTCAGGAATTGCCTCCCAAATGCTAACCTCTGCTTTCTCGGAAAGTCACAAAGAAGGAAATAGTGAACCAAAACTATTCCAGCTCTGAAGTGATTTTGATCTCCTCCAAGTCTTCTGAACCCCTATCAAAAGGCTTCAGATCTGGTGATGGTAAGCCATTATGTTATCATTTTCTCAGGGAAATGGAAAGAGGTCAGACAACCATGGTGATATTGTTACCTTAAAGCTGACTGTGGAAATGTAATCATGAGGTAAAGCTGAATGATCTATGGGACCTGGAAAGGTGCACGGGTTGACCTGAAACTGGTCTCCTCCATGATGTCGATAATGAACTGGAGAGGGTCAGGTTGTTTTAACCACTTTTCCCTCTTGAAGGCTGAGACTTACAGAGTACCATCACCATCTGGTCTTGACCCTCCTTAAACTGGAAAAGTAGGGGAAGAGTCCTGGAGACATTAACACCTTTCAGTGAGACCTTAATGACTTAGAAGTTTCCACCCTTCCAGTAAGCCAGCTTGTAACTCTTCAGACTTCCTGTTATTTAAAATAGTGACTGACGGCACGCCAGGCAGACAGGTACCAGCGTGTGCTCTCCTCTTGCCACCAACAGAAGAGAAGGTCTGGTTGATACTCGCACCATCCTGAAAAGGAACAGTGGGAGGCAGCTTCCTCAGTGTCGGCACCATTCCACATCGGACATTGGATCCCAGGACTACGTAGATAATCAGAACTGAGCTTTTGAACTGTGGGCTTCCCTTTTGCCCATATTACCTGGCACCACATCTTCAGTGGCCACATTTTTAAGACACTACCGGTTGTTTACAAATGCTCAACATGTCATCTCTGAAGTCTACCTGCCAACACGTGCATGAAAACAGGCCTGAAACTAACTGCTCATGCCGAAACAGAAACCAGGCGGAGGACTTTAAAATATGGAGGAAACCACATAATTTTTAAGATAGAAGGGTTTTAGAGAGAGAAATGGTATTTGTGGTCATGATTATTAAAGAAAGAAGCAATAAAAAGTTATTGCCTAGTAAGCATTCCATATTTAAAACAGCAGAAATAGGTACAATAGAAACCATATAAACATGCGGACGAAAACACTGAAGATTCACTGTTTATGAAGGCACCATGCTTGTGAGCATGAATATTACAACAATCTGTTCTTCCTCAAACATATACTGAGAGTTGATAAAAATCATTTTGAACCTTCTGTGACTTTTTGGCACTACCACCTATATAACGAATTAAGACTTCTTCATGTGTAATGAACTGCTGCATTGCTAGAACATAAATATAAAATCAGAGAAAAAAAAATTGAGCTACAGTAATAATTCTAGGGAAAGATTTCTACAAGCAAGCTTTCTACAATGTAGCAGAATGACACTTTTATGGCAATTCTTATGTAAATTCTTATTACATGGAGATCTTTTTGCTAGTGCTTTTTATTTTGTTACTCCCTACTATATTCCACAGTACTGCCCAATGCTGTTTAAATCTGTTCCTTCCTCATCTCTCCTTCACTGCACATTTTAATACAGAAAAGATAACATTCCAAATAAAACACAGAAACATGAACACAACAGAGACAGTTAATGGACTGCCATGCCATTTCACTGAAGGGCCACCTAGTGTGGGGAAACAAAAACTTAAATTTTCCTTGCATGGTACCTTTTTGGCTAATGCTAAACCTTTATGAGGTATTAAGTTTCCTAAATACTCTAAGCAAACATATTACTCGACAAGGAGCTTGTTTGTTCATGGTGATGCATTCAGGGGCAAAAAGTCAGCAATGCCAAATAACGCTGTGCCTTTCTTATTTTGGAAGGAAACTTAAAGAATTAAAGCAAGGTGGGGTTAAGCATTGGGGTGACAAGAATGCATCAGATGCATTTGCTTTATGTTTATATTTGAAAAAAACCTTTTTTTTTTCTTGGCTGCCTCTTTTTCTCCCCTTCACCCTGTTCTACCATACTTAAGCAAGGAAAGGAGTTTCTTACTTTATGCAAGACAGAACTACACTGGAGCTTGACAGTGATCTCATTAATATTCCTCTTGTATCCAGGCACCTCGATGCCATCCAGCAGAGGCTAACACAGAAATCTTGGTGTATTGTCCAGCAGTTGTTTGCAATAGCTGATTTAGTTATAATATGGTCCTGAAATTCTACTAATGAACAAACTTTGGCCACGAATTTATAGCTGGGTTTACAGATTCCAGTGGTTCTAACAGTGTTTACCCTCTACCCATGCTGAATGCCAAACTGCAATTAACAACGTGTTCATTAATGCAACTCTTCAAATTCCATGACACAAATGCGAGGGATGACAAATTTAGAAGTTAAATCTCAGAGCTGTAATGATCTTTAAAAGGTAAGGAAAGAGCCTGTGAGGTATATCAGACTGAGTTATTTTAAATAAGAACAGCCCTGCTGTGCAAGAGCCTGTAGAGATGGGGTGAAAACACATCATACCAGCTAGTATAAAAATTCTGCATTTAGGGTGGGGGTGAGAAAAATAGACAGAGAAACCAGAAAAGGAATGATGAAAGATTGCGGTTAGGAAAACACCTGAATTTGTGAGATGCTTATCTAAATCATACCCATGCACTTTTGTTGTCCACTCATTACCAACAAGAGCCTCATCAAAATAAGATAATGCTCCGTTTTGAACGTTTAAAGTAGCCTCAAAATTTATCTTTAAATAAATGCCTATACAGCTGTCACTGATTGATAAAAAAGGAAGATTATGGAGTTCTGCTGGATTAACAGCAATTTACAATTTCAGCTGCTGTTCTGAAATACGCTGGCTTGAATGTAGCAGACATAAAAGTTAATTTGATGTTTTAGTGTATGTAGAACATAATTTTCATTTCCTTCTTTTAAGGATTATGATAATGATTAACATGCTTTTGGGCAGAGGATAAAGACTGACTATTCAAGATCACCTCCATACCGGGCTAGGATGCTATCTCTGCATCAAAGTTTGCATTTAGATTTACTTTACTGTTTCTGGAAGCTTCCCAATCCCGTGTTGCTGGGATATTATGATCTCATAATTCTTATGTAAGTTGTTCACCTAAACAAACAGAGATAATAATTTTACACTAACTTATCAGCCCAGCTTGGCAAGCCTAAGAGACAGCAGCTGTAACTGCTTCTGCTGCCAAAAGACCCGCACCTCCAATGTGGGGCTACAACCTCAGAGTTGTCCCCACCACGGTATGAACTGCCACCACAAAAGCCAGCAAAAGGAGTCCAGTACTGATTTAGAAGGTGATTCAGCACTCCAGCCTTAGATTTCTATTTCAGAGTTAATATGAACTATTCTCTGGACACGTTCTCCACAGTAGGCGGAATGTGGTCCTCTTCTAGTCTCCTCCAGGATTGCTACCCTGGGTTAGGCTCCTAAAATTCAGATCACTAAAGATCGGTGACAGCAGCCTTACTCCTTCCCTCCTTTGGTTATCAGGCTAAAATACACTGATCCTTTTTAAGCAAGGCTATTGCTCTGATGTTTCTCTCACACTCACTGCTATTAACGATTTGCTTAGATCAAACACATACAAAAGTAATTTTGCATTTCAAAATTCACACGATTGTGTCTTGGACTGCTGATGGTTTTGGCTCACAGAAATCAAAAGGCATTCCTTCCCCTGAAACTTCCTTACCCAAACTGGCACAGACAGTTTTAGTACTAAATTACATGGGTCTGGTCAAGCAGAGGACTATAGGAACGTCTTTACCACTGGTACTTGCTGCCCAGACAGTGCTCTTTTGGAACGATTAATCCAAATCTTTTGGCTGCTTTGGGTTCCAGTGATTTAACTCAACGGCAAGTTGCTATGAAAAAAGGCAAACAAAACCATTTTCTTGGGGATGCTGTTTGTAAAGAGCAGCTGTTCACAGAGACTTGAAAACAACAGGTGAGATGCTCAGAGTGGCTGCATGTTGCTATCACATCCTAAGGTCACCAAAGCCCAGGTGAAGAACACCAGTTGAAGACCAAGCCCTAAAATCCGATTGCTCAATGATTGCTCAAAGAAATTAAAGTGCTCAATGATTAGGCAAAACTCCTCTCTTAAGGAACATGATCTGGAAAAGAAAAACATTAAGCCTTGTGCTCAGTTAATCCAGCAAGTCTAGGTTATCTGAAATATTTCATTCCAAACGTGAACTTATTGCAATGAAGATGAAAATAGCAATAGGTGAGATCTGGGTGATGTTCTTTGTATAAGCTGAATGTTTAAAGAGATTAATCTTGGAAGCAGTTTGAATTCCAAACTGATTTAACAAGAAGATGGTCAGAAGAACCATAAACACTCAAAACGAAAATGTACAATACCATGATCATGTCACTAGCTCTGCTACGCCAGCTCAGAAGAAATCCTACGGTGTCTAGAGCAGGAAAGACTAAGCAAGATTCCAAAGACAAAGCATATATAAACACACATTTCAAACAGCATTTACAATTATTCAAGGAATCTATCAAATATTAATAAACTGAAGAAAGAAAGCAAGAAGCCTTTCAAAACCACCCCTTTTTTACATAATTCCCCTGGATAAATGTTTAAGCTGTGCTTTTGGAAAATTACATAGTGTAAAAAAATAGTTTGACATTCAAGGCTAAACAATACAAAAAGGAAGAGAACAGCAGTGCCTAGAAAATATCCTTGCAGATACTCTGGGGGTACAGTGGACAAGGAGTGATGAGTGAAGCAAGAATTCTAGGGTCCCTTTGGAGAAAATCCAGAGAAAAGCTTGAAAAGGCTCCACTGCTGATTTTGTCTGTATGCTTATTTCACTGAAATGGGGTGGGGGAACGATGGACAGACCCCTCTTTGTTTATTAGGAATTACTGAAATTTTGGAAAAGATCTAAAGCTGAACCTGAAGGTGTGGTGGGACTGTGAATATATAAAATCACAATGAAAGGTAATTTGCAACAACATTATTTTAATGTCTAACCACTACAATAGTCTATTCTACATTCATTTTAAATATGCTTCAGCAAGCAAATGTCTCAGAAGGAAAAAAGCACATATTTGTGCTTTAAACGATTTAATTTTCTTTCTTTATTTATTTATTTAAATGATAAATGTTTTATCATTTACCACAGTAAATGCTATTCCAGCTGAAGAGTTTGTAAGAGGTGCTCAAATTCCAGTGATGTACTGTAGTCTGCAATACCAGAAAGAAAAAACAGTAGCTCAAAGGCGAATATTTACACATCTGTTTGCTTGTTGGGTTTTTTTATTTTTCACAAAAAAAAAAAAAATTGTAGCTAAAGCAAAAGCTTGGGCTGTGTAGTGTATGCATACATCTGTTATTTTACAATAAAAGACTTTGTAGAAAAAGCTACCAGCTTGTTCTTGGTCACCTAAGGTGAATTTAGTTTACTTTTGAGAAATTAATGAGACCTGCTTAGTTGAACTGGTAATGAATAGAGATGCTTTAGAAGGAAAGTGCTGTAAAAATTAAATACAAAATCCAGGTGATTACTGTAATGTTGGAATGGCAGCTGAAAAAATAAATGGCAGGAAAAATAAAAATTTGTTGTCCTTCCAGCAATACTAATTTGATCACTGAGCTCTCACGACACAGGAAATACACTGGATCACAGTTGATACTATTTGTACTAAATCCTGCAACCAAAGCAGAAAAAAAACAGCTAAGACACCTAATTTTCTGAGGATGAAAAACAGGCATTCAGTGGAACTTATCTGCTTTCCTAAAGAAACAAATAAACAATGGGGGGTTTTGGTTTTTTTTTTTTCCACAATTTTTTCACAAATTAACCAGTGACCACGTGAGATACATTTCCCCACTTTACTTTTTTCCTCATAATCTCCTAACTTGCACACTGCCTCTTTAAAAACTTCATAAAGTACCAAGATCCACAGATACACAAATGCCAGAGGAAGAGCACTGGGAGCCCGCAGGAAATAACAAGCTCCACAGCAAACACACTGCTGCTCTTCAACAGCTCAGCATGGACGGTGGGCATTAAGCAAACGAATGACTGAGACGGATGAGAATAAGCAAAAGGGGCACCCAACAGAATTCAGCCTGAAAATCTTCAGGAAGAGTTGGCACACAACACATGATGTGCCCCTGAAGGAACTGGACCCTTTTGAAATGGCACTATTTTCAGAAGAGAAAATAAAATCATAAAGAGAATTGAATACCACCTCTCCCTTGCTAAATCCTCAGTCCTTTCCTGATGTTTTCACAAACACCAGAGACTCGTGTTGGATGACACTGGCTTCAAAATTTTGCCAGCACCAGCTGTCCACAGGTGCACCGTGCAACCTACACTTTCTCCAACTCTGCCACTGCCGTCTAACTGAGGGTGCTGTATAGTGCATGATCTCTAACAAGGTGCAGTCTGTTTAGAATAACCTATTTTATTCTCATAGGCCTTTTCCTTTTCTGCAGAGAAGACAAATTAGGGCTTCATAAAAAAAAAAGCAGCTTATTTCTTCTAAAACTTTAAACTCATTGCTTCTTTTAGTGACATTCAGAGAAGCAAGAAGCACCAACCACAGTGCAAGAATTCAATGACAATTCTTCAACTTTCAGCAAAGAGTCTTTGTATTATTTACTGTCTAGTACATAAAGTTTAAATGCTTTTCAGCCCTGGTTGCAAACTCAGTACCCATCTGCAGCCCTACAACAGCAGGGAATAAAGCTGCCATTGTAAAATATCTTTTTTTCTCCTGTGTGCCTGCTTTCCATAGATTTCATTATTTCTCCTGGATCTGCACACATTGTCGTATCTAGGGCACAGCACTGCTAAGTAAACAGGGAGAAGGGCTGTGAAATTTTTATCATCATTGAAACAACTGGCTGGGAGGTGATACTGTATTCAACCTTTTTTTTCCAAAGGAAACACAGAAAGGAGCAGGTGCCGTTCCTCTGGAAGTAGAGCTGTGCTACTTGAGCCTGACAGTTTGAGATTAAGCACACAAACACTTGAGGTATTTAGACTTTGCAGCACAACCACAAAAAGGCTGCAATAAGCAACTGTACTGGATTAAAGCAGGGGTTTTTTTTGCAAAGGGACAGATTGGTGCGATATTTAGAAATAGCCAGACTGTACCACAGTTCTTTCTATTACACACGTGGAAGGACGGCTTGTGCAAGGCACAGGATGGACGTATGCCTGTACAGAAACAGAGTGGTCAAGAGCAGGCACCCACAGGAACGAGCCAGTTGAGGTCAACCAGGTATTTCAACTTCCCAGAATATTTCTCAAGCTTTCAGAGAACGGTGCTTCAGGAGTTTCCACAGCTGTTTGTTCTGAGTAACTCTCCATGGCTTTTTCTTCCATGAGTTCACCCGCTCTCACATTGGACCTCCGGAAGCTTCAAGCACCCACACCACTGTTAGTGGCTCCGCTATTCCCCCCCAGCTTCCTTCAGGCAAACACCATCCAGCCCTGATAATTTGTTATTGTTCATTTTATTGATTTCTCCTACAGCTTCTTTCACCAACGTTTGATTTGAAGCAGATCCTCTCGCACAACCCCTGCAGAAACCTCCCCAAGCTTTTCCACAATGAGTACACATGCAAGAAATTAGGAGTAGGGCTCACATCCAAGGCCCTCAGGTAGCTTGTTTTCTTAAGTTCCTAGTACCATACTTTCAAAATTATTTATGACAAGTTTCTCGAAGCTTTTTAGAAATTATAACCAGTCGAATTGATACTGGGAAAGCAAATGATAATCTACATTTTGCTTAAAATAAATCTTTTAGACTGTTCCTGAAAGAAAAAGATATTAAAACAACTATGTGAGGAGAAAGAGGTAAAAGAGCTCAAAAGATTAATGATAAACTATCACAAAATTTGATACTAGAGCTGATGTTTAATCATTTATTAACCCAGATCAAAAAGAAGGAAGGTTGAGATGCCAAGTTTAGAGGTGACAGGATTACTTCAGGAGGTGATGTCAAATTTCTGAGGAATATAACGAAGTTAGATGAATTGCTAACACTAGTTGCTTAACTTTACCTAGCACAATTATACAATTTGAAGAGATAATTTCAGCTGAAGTACTGAATTCAAGTTAAAAAATAAAAACAAAAAAGCTGATTCAGAAGAAAGGCAGGCATGAACTACAGAAATAATGAAAATTGTGCAAGGGAAAATAAGACAATGAACAACAGAAAGTATATAGGACATTTTAATTTACACAGAAGACGAATGAACATAATAAAGATATTAAAAATAATGAATGGTTTACAGAAAGTAAATTGGGACTCTTAATTACTCTTATAAGGCAGTAGGGATAAATGCTCCACAAACTTGAAAGGCAGCAGAAGTAGAACTGACAAAATTAAATTATTTTTTCCGTACAATGCAAAACCCACCAGTCAAACTGGCTACCAAAACAGCATTCCTACGAAGAGCTCAACAAAACTAATAGCAGAATTAAGCACATACACAATAATTTTCCGGTGAAATTATAAAAACAGTGGGTAGAACAATCATCCATCATTTCAGGGAAAAACATGACAGTTAAAATCTCTTGTGGAAGTCAAACAAGAGTTTGAGTCAGAACAGAGAACAGAAGTTACTGTGATAATTAAGCATATACAGTACACACACGAGCCGAAACCTTTCCTGTTTATTATTTGAGATACTTGCATGTTTGTTAGAAAGTGTCAAAGAAGCAGTAGGAGAACAAGAATTCAATAGACAGAATCATGGAACTGCTGATATAGAAAAAAGGTACTGAGAAGTACAGTCTACTGCTTGCTAAAAAGGATTGCACAGATATGCATAAAAAAAAATAATCTTTTCACCTCAGTCATACAGTGCAAACAGACTTGCAATAAACCTTCTGAACAGGGTCACAGAAGTGTTTTCCAGCCATGATTCCTTCTGGGGGGGGGAAAATGGCTAATTAATTCTACTTTTGGTAATCGTTCCCATCCCAAATGAATAAATGGTTCATTTTACTGAGTTTTTTCTGTTTATGGAGACCAGGGCTAAGAGAATGTGTGGCGTGCCCACAGCTGTAACACTGGTCATTTACACCAATACTTACATCCCAACAGCTATTTTGTGTTTCCTTCTGTGGAGCTCTGCCAATCCGTGCTTCGAAATAGATTCATTCTTATTACACGGTTATACAATAGCATGTACAAAAACAAACATGTAAGAAGATCTCCAGCGTTCTCAGGGAGGAGGAGAAATCTGAATACCTTCAACCCGACCTCCAACTGAAAACCACCTGAGAACCTCTACTTTACATATGAACACACAACAGCGTTTTTCTTTCAGTTTGCTTACTTTTTCTTTATATGATAGAAGAGCTTAGAAACCAGCTACTACTACCAGTCAGCCTCTCAAAACACGGCAGGAATTTCTCCCTCCTCCTGAGGCACCAAACTTCACTCTCAGACAGATGCCGAGCTTTGGAGAACGCACAGCCTCCGCAGCGCAGCATCCTACTGCACTGCCCGTGCCCCGAGATCGCATTGCCTTTGTATTGACTGTAGCGCTTTTGATTCCTGTGCAGTTGAAAATATTAATGTATGCAGTGGAAAATATTAACATGGTGCTACAGGGGAGAGAAAGGGAGGGAAATCACTAACAAAGCTCACTCAAAAACAGGGGAGCGCAGAAGTGTGTAGCATGCAAAGCATTTCCCTCCCGTAGGTGGAAGCACCTGGGAGATACCCCTGTTGAGTTATGGAAAAGCAAACGGAATGCAAAGAAGATCCCGTGGCAACTGGAGATGGCACCGCCTGGCTGGGCACCCTTCCAGGGCTGTGTTTGAGATTGCTCCCTGCTGCAGGGAGATGGCTCAAGCTCTTTATTAGTAGCTGTATTAACATTAACAAGTGATAATATTATTAATATTAATAATTAAAGACATTAATTATTAAGACTTTTTTTGTTGTTTGCCCTAGGAAGGGGAGCGGGGACCTCTCAGAGCAGAGCCTGGGGGGTCTCAGCATCCCCAGAGGATGGGTTTACCTTGAAGCAGGGGCAGAAAAACAACTAGCTGCACCACAGAAGGTGGTGGAGAAAGTAAAAAAGCATTAGATACTAAGTTATCAATTACCTCTGAGTACGCAGGGTAACAAAGCAAGCCCAGTTAAATCAAAATAAAATGGGCACCGCTTCTCAGAAAAGTAGTATAAAAAGACAGCCATCTCTTTCACAGCTGGTCATCATCATTATTTTTCATATTTCATGCACAAGCCCTGCTTAGCCCCTCAGCTGTTGCCATGTTGTGTCCCTAGCTGTATTCTGTGAGTGCTGAAAAGACCCTTTCGAGTACGAAGGCACCACTGTGTACAGCACTGTCATTGAACGCAGTCCCAGCGTCACAAGGGTTGAGATTGCTCAGCGGCGAGAGGCTATTACTTGTTTCACCCTTCCGTGTGGTCATTTGTTTCTAATTTCTTTATATGCCATTTATGTGGCATAAATCCTTTGGCTGATTCCAGTGACAGAGCTGAACTGAGCTCTCCGCTCCCCACCTTGTCTAATAATATGGAGCAAACCAGAAGTACCCTCATTAGAATGGATGTATATTACTAAAAGATCCAAACTATTCACCTGAAGTACTACTAAGAAGCAATATATTTTAATCTCATCCACCCCACATTCAATTTTCCTTACTGTTACTACAAACATTACTTTCAATAAACATTTCTAAAACCTCAGTCACCATTAACGTGTTTTAAATAGGCATCTAAACCTGTAAAACAACAGCAACAACTGAATGGCGCTGATTTTGTGTAGTTTGTGGTGGAGATCATTTTGTATATCTAATCACAGTTCCAATTTTCTCCTAGAGTGTAAGAGTAGGAAGAACTATACATGGAAATGAGGAGGGAGAGGGAAGAATATAAAGGATTCCTAAGCAGAAAACCTTTTCAAAGTCCTAATAGCAGGTAACCGATCTAGTATTTTATACTTTAGAAACTCAGGCCAGGGCTCTGGCCATGCTTCTGCCCTCTGTCCTTACATGCTTTTCTAGGATACAACTCTGAGTAAGGATATTGATGATGCCCAGAAGAAATGTATACTGTCTGGATGGTATCGACATCTCTGAAGGGGAAGAACACTACTATGCGTGTCAGGCAGTGCAGCAGCTTTGGAGTGCTCCCTGTCCTTGACTTTTTAGATAAATGATGGAGAAAGCAAAGCAGGATATTACTAGAGCATAATTGTAACAATTATTTCTGCTGTTTAGTTTCATCCTTATGGAAATATATCCTTTTTGACTCCCTGGAAGCTATTACAAGACCTTGTCCTTGTAAATGACTTCATTCAAAAGAAAAAAAAAGGAAAAAAAAAAAAAAGGAAAAAAAAAAAGGAAAAAAAAAAGGAGTAAGAACAGCAGACCTTCCTTTTATTTTTTAGTGTCTTCTCAGAAGCTAACATTATCTTTTATGAATGTTTTTCATGCTCAGATTGTGTAAAGTGATTTCTCCAACCCTCCTCACCTTCCTGGGAAGCGGACAGCAGGTACAGAAACCATCTTGGGTGTCCCAAGTCCTGATACTGATTTGGGGGATCATTTTGATCAAAAATAATCATCACAGACTTTGAAATAGAAGCATAGATTTATATCATAATTCTAATAGCAATGACTGGGATTGTAAATATGTGCAACCAAACTCATGTTCTGCAAAGTCTGAGGCTTTTACATAGAAAAGTGCATTTTATGACAGCCAGCACACACAGAATATGTGGCACTCACTGATGTCAATGGTCACAGGAGTTCGTCAGGAAGTTCTCTGAGTTCCTGTGTCCAGATAGGGGAATAAACCCACATATTTGGCCACTTCTTCTTCAAGGCTGGTCTTTCATTTACAGAGAACAACAGATTAAAACAACAGTAATTGTCAGGATCGATCCCCCCTGCAGTTTTAAAAACAGAAGTATAACACACTCCTGCCTTTCAGCACTTCTGTATTTTGCCACGCCTTTTGAATAATAAATGTCAGTAGAGCAGTAAGATTATTAGAAAATTTCTTTAATAGTCAAAGCATCACTTCCAAGTATTCCCCCAAAATAGTCTTTAGAAATGTAGCATGTTTTCTTTACAGCTGGTATTTCTTTCCTGCATTCTGTTGCTGAAAACTTTTTTAAAGAAATCCAAAATCAGGGAGTTTTTAAACAATTTTATTCCCCTCTTCATTCAGGAAGGATACATTGTTTTCTTGTCGGTTTTGGGGTTTTTGGTTTTTTTTTCCATTGTTAAAGCAGAAATCTCTTCCTATTCCCCTTATGTCTTTCAGCTGATGAATTTGTCCCCTTTTTGTGATCCTTACCTCTTTCCCTAAGAAGTCTTAATTCACTTTGTAGTCCAGTTTGGTCAAATTCCTTTTAGCTATTTTCAATACAATTTTGTTTTAAGCTTGGATCTTCAAGCAATCTGTTGTGAAACTACAAAGACTGGATGCTTCTGGCTGCTACTTCCACCCAACGGATTTGTTAACACAGATAAGTTAGGGTTTCTGAAATTCAATGAATTTTGCGGGGCAAAGCCCAAAACCCCTTGTGTACTGAACGGTATTAACTTGGCCACAAGTTCCAAGTTGCTGTGTGCTTATCATCTTAGGGACGTAATCCACACAAACGATATCTATACATGGGAAATGCTCTATAAACACAGAGCTTTGCAGACAATGTCCTTGCAAATTCTTCATCAATCGTCCCCACCTACCCCACTGAAACACAAGCATACAGCCATTTTCTTTCTTTTCTCCCCTCTGCTTTCCCCGCACCTTTTCCCCTGACTCTCTGTCCCTGTATTTGCTCAAAGAGTTACTCCTCTGTGCTGCTCCTTATCAAACAGGAATTTGCCAGAAGTATTAATGCTTGTGACAAATGACACCATTCACGGACTCAGACCCCCAGGGCTTTGGCACTGTGCTTAGCCAATGTGGAGGAAACAGACAAGAGAAGACATATTCGAAGGAATGAGAAAAAACCTTTCTTTCTCCACTCTAGTTCAGGACACACGGGTAGACTGCTGAATCTCAATAATCTGCACTAAAACATCTCAGTGTTAAAATGAGAATAAGGAAGAAACATCTGTAAAATGTTCCTGCATGCTTGAGGTACTTCCAGTAATACTTGTGAATGACCTGGAAGTACAACATCAAAACTGTTTCTTTTCCCCCAGAAAACCTGAAGAAAATAGATATTCCAAAGTCCTACTTAAGGATCTCAGCAGCTGGCATCGAAACATGAGCTGCAGAGCAAAAATTTGAGGATGTGGGGACTGGTGGGCAGACAATGACCTGATCCCCAAGCCAAATAAAAGAAAAAAAAGCATCAGCAAAGGATATTTCCTCCACTGTTCTGACAACAAAAAATAAACAGTGTATTGGCAGAGACAATAACCTTAAATCCCAATATATTTGATCCAAACAACTTATAACTACTGTGCTTTGGTCATCTGGAAAAAGGATCTGGCTCTGTTCTGCATATTTCCATCAAATCTTGTACTACTTTTCTTCGCATTTTAATGCTGACCTGCTTTTTAAAGGCAGCTCCATTTAAAAGAATGGTATTTCTTCAAACTCAATAGATTATGTCCATCTGTGGTGACATCTGAGCTCTGAATGAAAACAGCAATTTAGAGATATAAAACATTTTGAACTTTCCCCATATTACTCTTCCAGCAGACTCCCAAGAAGGGGTTGTGCTGTTCTTTGACTCGACCAATAGATGCAACGTCAAACAGCAAAACCTACTAGAAAAGGAGCTTCTCACCAAACTTTTGGGGGGAGCTTCAAGAGTGTGGAGTGCTGCTCTTGAATCTGCTGGCTTTTGCTTGGGGCTTTTTGGGGCTATGGCCCATGAATGAGCAGCCCCTGAAGTCTGGTTGGCATCGAAGGAAAACACACTGTGGTCCAACACCCAAACTGTTGTGTTTTCCCTTCAAAGTCTGAAGAACAAGGAGTCTCCAGTGGTCTCTGTGCACAGGGGTTCAGGAGTTCCAGCCTCCAAAAGACAAGCATTTCACACCTTAAGGTGGCCTTTGCTTGGTGGGTTGTGCTGCAGCATAACGTTCGTTACATTCTTGGTTAGATTATCCTGAAAAGCACCTTTAGCTTTTGTCTGAAAACACCTTTCACTGACCCATTGCAGTTCCTCTCCTTAGTTTGCAGGCACTGATTTACAGAAGCAAACCAAGAAAGGGTCTATATGTCATCTGAACACTTTTAGTCCATTACCAAATAAACAGACAACATTTCACTGGGGAAAAAAAAAAATCTTCAGCGCTTTCAGGAAATGACATTTCCATATTTATGCATTAAGAACTCAAAATTCAGCCTAAAACTTTTTTTTATTGTTATTTTTTCTTAAATATCATGGTGTTAGAACACCGCGATATTTTCTTCTGAATCAATAAATATCCTGAGGAAGCTGGGTGAAAAAAATTACACAACATAAGAGACGTTTCAAAAAAATTATTTAGTAACAAACTGGCTCTTGGCCTGTAACACTATATAATGTAATTTCTGTTAATGCAGCTTCAAGCGTTCCCTGAACACACTATGAAATCTTAATTTTTAACAGACAGTCGAGAAACCACAACTATTACTATGCAACCCATTCCTCTATCAAAATGCAGGGGTGTGTATTATGCTTCAGAAAAATAGCTGAGTAAACTGTTTCTTGATCTTCACTATATGCTATGTATTGATCTAAAATATTCAGGCAGCATTTGTTCTTTTAGAGTGGAAAGGAAAGCAGCCCTGGGACTTTGCAGAATAGACTAGAAGATGCTTTGGTGCATGGAATCACCCACACAAATTCTAAATTCCCACCCAAACATAAAAAAGAAATATTTTAAAACAAACCCAACCATAGATTAGCCGCCTCCTCTGCAGCAGCAGAGAGGGTATTCTAAAGGATTGCTATCTATTCTTTCCCTATTGGTATTTAAAATTTCAATCAAACAGTAATCTAAGGCCAAAAAACATCTTTTCCATACTTGATTTTAAATTATAGCTAATACCACACATTAAAGGCATAACAACACATTGCCGTATGTTAAAGGTAGGAGGAATCATGCTACTCTTTTCTGTAAAATACTAAAAGGAACATCTGCTGAGCAATCAATCTTAAATTACTATTTCTGATTGCAAGAAAGCTTCAGATTTAGCAATGGTGTTCTGACTTTTTTACACTGTTAAAAGAAAAACAGAAAGCAATACCTTATCGATACAGCGCTTTTCTCCCAGAGCTCTGTGTTACCTAGATGCCATCAGGTATCTGTGACATTACATAAATGAGGGGTGTCCATTTTGTTTTTGTAAACTTGTTAGCCTTCAGAACAAAAAGGGTTTGCTAACATAAAGTCTGTTTCTCCCACCCTGGACTTTGTTTCTTTAGCGCTTGAGCAGGCCAAGAAAAGATAAAAGGGGAAAGGAAACAGGAAAAAGAGAAAGAAGAGAGAACCCATACTTAAAATATTTATTAGCCATTTTTCATAGACATTTTTTGGAATGTATGAAAATAATCCATATACATTCCTCAGCTCAGTTACTTACAAATAACTTATCTGTAGAATCAAGTAAATCTGTCAGTTGTGCAAGTTTATTTTTCCATGTGCTATCTTGAGATAAGCAGGTCTGTAATATTAGATTTCCACTGACATAATTGTGCATGAATTCTCATCTGATTTAGTATTACATGGTGCAAAAGGTGACACATTTCCTTTAATATAGCCCATTAGAAAAGGAACAGAATTGCCAGCGTATGAAATCTGAGGAGTTTGATTGAAAGACTCTGAGACTTTGAGGTCAACTCAGTGGAAAAGTAACTTGCTCAACTACCCCAGGCACTAAGCACTGTGACAAGCAAACCTAATACCTGGCGCAGTTACTCAGTTAGGCAATCAATAAAAACACTGCATTATCAGACTGCTACAGCTGTATGTTAACCTATCGTATTACCTCATCTGCTCCCAAACCAGTCAAACATACATTTGCTGATGATGCAGATAACGCAGACACCACCCCGGTCCTTAAGTCACATTTAATACTAAGCTAGAGTGCTAAAACAACTGTTTATTGCTTTTCCATATGCCATAAATTCTAATTTTCGAGTGTATCTCAGTTGTACATCGAAGACTACATTCAAAGCGCTACCAAGATGGCAAAGCCAATTGCTCCCAAATTAAGGTACGTGAGATTTAAGATAAGCTCTGCACATTCCTGTATAGATGCTCAACCCACACGTGTTCCCCCAGCACACCTCCACCCAGGGCTTGGTGGCCTCTCCCTGCCTCTTCGCCTTCTCCTGACACAGATCTCAGCATCCTTCCCCACATCCCTGTCTGCCCAACGCCCGGCCACCCTGGTTCCCTAAGTTGTCTCCACAAGCTGGTTTTTTTTTTCTTTCTTTATGTCTTTTCTGGCATCTCTCTCTGTTTCAGCTCTTGTTCCCACAGGATCCTCAACTCAGAGCTGCTCCCACAAGGATCATGGGTGGGCATCTGTACCCTTGGCACGCAACTCAACAGAAAAGTCACTAAACCCACAAAAACCCCACTGCCCTCCCCAGCACTTTGTTCCAGCGCTTGACCTTTTGTGAGCCCACACCAGGCAGCAGCAGCCATGGCAGGTACCTGTCCTGCTGGAAGGATGCTCTGTGAGGATACAGGTTCACAAATCAGCTACTTCCGCAAATTTCTGCTGGAGGTTGGCAGACTGCTGCCTCTTGCCCTGGCAAGACCCACCACTAAGCCGCATAAACTGCCCAAACAGAAACAAGAGCTTCAAAGGAATTAGGAAAACCTCATCCTTCACATAGCAGTCACCTGTGTCTTTGGTTATCTTCCAGTCCCTGCTACAGCAGGAGGCTAGATACCTACAAAAATATATACTTTTCCCCCACAGAAAACCGATGCATTCTTCCCTGCACTTATGCTTTAAAATCTACAGAACTCTTTTAATGGAAGGTTCCCATGATTAAAGAATTGTCTCCATGTCTGGATTACGAGTACTGGAAAATAAGCACATTTCATACATGGTGCACACCTGATCCCAACAGGCACCAAAACCAAGAAGCCATGAAAACTCAGCAGCAAAGGGCTGCTTTAACCTTTATCTCAACAGAAAGTGGGAAGAGATACTGCAGGATGGAGGACTGGGCAAACCCTTTTTTTGGCAGAGGTGACATCATCTGAGCTATCAGCATTCTAACATGTAATTTCCCCCCCAAAAAAGGCATGTATAGTCCAGAGCAGTGGAGGAGAAGGTGCCTGGTAACAAAACTCCTGTTGGAAAGCCTCTAAGCACCTACAGTTATCCACTAGTTAGGAGCTTTATGTCCACCAACTTCTGGGATGGGTGGAACCACTTGCCTTTTCTGAATGGAAGTGTATTTACAGCTTGCTGAAGCAGGTGACCACATTAATTCATTTAGAGGATAAACTTCCCTAGTAAACTGCCACCCCTTTGGAGCTTTTCTAGTAGTTATTGCTAAATGCACACACACACCCCCCACCTCCCCGCCCGCCACCTCCCCCCCCATCTACAGAACAAAAAGGAAGAAGATTGAAGCTAGCTATATGCACGATTTGTCCACAACCTTTATTTATGCCAAATTTACCTCTTGGTCTGCCAGCTGCTGAAAGCCAAGCAGCAGCACACTCTGCTCCCTACCATGCCACACTGTGTCCTTGTGGACACTGCTGCACAAAGCCAGCATTGTAATTCCATACCACACTCAGCTAGGAGAAGATTTGCACTTAAAATTCTTTGGGTCAGGGGTGCCTCTTCCATTTTGTCAGGATTGTATTTGGCCTGGATGTATTTGTCCAGCGACACCATCACTGATCCACACCTCAACATCAAGTAAACAATATAAAATCTTCTACTGACACAGAGATACTTTAAACTGCACACAAAACACATGCATGTTATTTGCAAAACCCTGCAATTTATTTCTCCACGTTCCCATGTTTTCTTCCATAAAGCACAGCAATGCCTGATCAACTGTCATGGCAAATTTTTGTAGTTGAGACTGCAATTTTCTGACAAGCATTTCAGCGAAGTCAAAGGCACACACCTAGCTCAAAAAGGAGATTTACAGTTGTGCTGTGCTGTGAGCCTCAGCATCAAACCTCAGCTGAAAACCCAAACGACAACATGCTACCCATTTTGCAGACAGCCACACTGCTGGACATGGTCTTCTCCCACAGCATCAACTCCACTGGTCCTCCACTCCCATTCACGCACACTGTGCCAGCCCCATGTCTGCCACCAGGGACCAGGTCTGTGCAGCACCCATCCTCATGCTAGCCCATCTCAACCATCACTTCTCTTCTACTAGGCTTCTGAAGTTCTGTCTTACACGTTACCATCTCTGCTTTCTGTGGGACTTAGATGCAGACTTGTTCTGTATTATGGGCAGTACACTTTGCTGTAGAACAAGTTCAAAAGGCATCTCTCTAAAACAGGTGTTTGGGGCTGGTCTCCAGAAGGCTAAAATGGGGAGCTATGATAAAACCTAAAGAAATATTCAGGCAACTGGCAAATACTTATGCAGCTACACAGCTTGCTTAGAGTGGCAAGTGGTGCATGGCAGTGGCCAAAACAGAACCCAGATGTCACGATTCTGCATGAAACTATGTTAAAAAATTCTGTTAAGATAATAAGAAACGGTCCATTCTCACCACTTTTAAAACCACATAACAGATGGATGTCTTTGGAGATAAGAAGTAAACCGACCTGCACGTGTAGGAAGATTTTTTCAAAGAGAACCCAGCAGTACAAGCTTTTGGCCACTTCCTTCAACACTCATTATTTCTCTCCGCTGAGTCACAGAGAAGACACTCTGTTTTATGAAGTTACTTTTTGAGGAGCTCGGTGAAAACAAACCTTTGCTTGGTCTCAAAGAATTTCAACCTGCTTAGTTATATTAAGAAATAATATTAAGGGTAGATGAAAAATGTAGTGCAAAATTATGTCACATTCTGCAACTGCTAACATAATTAAGACATATCCTTCATTTGATTTAATAATTTATTGAATTATACTTGGATTACTTAATAAATGAGGAACATTACCCACACTGTATTAGTCACAGGTGAAAAAAAAACACGTACATGGATGTGTGCAATTCATTCAACAGTTTATAGACACATGGTCCCCCAGGGACTCTCTCTCACACACACACACCTCCTCTGGTGCCAAACTCCAGATAGAAACCGCAGATTCTGATCTCACTGGTACTCATTTTACTCCAGTAATCCTGACCGCATTTCAGGGCTGTGCTGCGATGAAGAAGCCTGATCTCATTAAAACTAAACCTCTCAGAAAGCTGTCCAAGTTACCTGTTTCCAAAGGTGTACCCTTTGATCACGAAGCCCACCCAATGCCCCAGTACCGGGCAGGATGGGAACCACTCTTTGTGGAAGCTCCTGTGCAAAGGCTCCATGTGATCCAAGGTACATGCCGGCAAAAGTAACTCCACAGCTGTGACTCTGGGACGATCCAATGATCAGAAACAGCATCAGCTGATACTCTGGTGTATGGCTTGAAGCAGTCTACACCATCATCCCTTCTACTATGTACAAGTTTGATAAAACCCACACACATGCCTCTTATCGCCACCTCTGTAGGAACAACTAAAGGGAGCTGAAACCAAACTGCACTGAGAAGTTTGACTTCTGCAGCTACGTACTGTAGATTGCCCTGTAGTAGGTTTGTCTGGTAAGTACACACAGTCTGGCAAAGCTTTCAGGGGACGGGAATTTCATATGAAGCTACAGTTTTCACTGGAAGCTGTTATTTTTTTATTTACAGTTAGTATTTAGGGGCTATGTTCACGGAGAATTCAATGGTAGAATCAAACTACAGGTGAACCTATGGATTTATTCAGTCTGGAATTTTCTCTTCACTCCACTGACTCTCTATTTCTTTATTGTTTTTCCACCATTTACTTTATAGGAAATAACTGCCACTACAATAGATTACAATCTTCTCCTTTAAAGAATATAAAAATACAGGCTACATCAGAGCTATCTTTCCTCCTCCTCATGATCTACTTTTGGTAAAAATGCAGGGTATGCTTCTGAGATGGGTTACAAAGGTGTCTTGGCTTGAAAACAAAGTTGGTACCTCTCAGCAGGGATGATTAAAAGCTTTAAAACATACTTTAATTTGCCTCAACTATCATTCATTATAAAAGCTTCTAGTTATCTTGAAACATAATAACATTGACTGAGAACTGCAAGGAATTCTTCAAAGAATGAAAACCTAGAGAGAGAGTAGCCAAAGGTGCAAATGATTTGAATATTCTGTATTAATAAAATACTGTTACTGTTAATAAAAAGGTAAAATAAAATAGTGCTCATACTGTGCATCTTCCTCCACTTAAATCTGCAATAGTAGCATTGCTCACTGGCCTTATTCTGTGGCATGCTGAGGGCTTCCCACAAAATGCTGAGCTGAAATTCTTTGTGATTATCTGAAATCTTATCTGCAGCTTTTCAAAGAATAAAGCCATGTGAAAAGCACACCTGAACTTCTTAAATGACAAACCAAAATCTTATATACATAGATTATGCATATTGACCGCTACATTATTATAACACAACTGTGTAAAAATCCTTTTGATAGCTCGTTGGTAATTTGACTTCATGTAATTTAACGGACCCTTATTTGCCAAAATACAGTGTAAGCCAGTGTTTGGAAGGGAGCCAAAAAAAAAAAAAAAAAAGAGAGAGAGAGGGAGGGAGGAGACAGAAATCAGATTATCAACCACAGTAAATCTGTGGTTGGCATAGGCTTAGCAAGCAGTATGGAACATATGGAATGCAGAATCCAGTGCTATTTCTTGGAAAAACTAGTATTAAACTAAGGAAAAATGCCTGAGCCAAACAAACTACAACAACTTCTTCAGTGCCTAAATATGTAACATGACAAAGAAACAAAATTAGGGAAAAAAGTGTTCCACTGCTAAGCATCGGTTTGTAACTGATATAACAAGAACTATACTTGCCATTTTAGTTTATTAGCCATATTGCAACTCAAGAGGAAAGTTAACATTCTCCAGTAAAAAAAAAAAAAAAAAAAAAAAATCCTACGACTTTAAATTGACAGTCCTGTGTACCTTATTGCAGCAGAGGGTGAAAATAAGGTTACTAAAATTCAGAACATTGGAATGAGACTAAGTACTGCGGCAAGTGCAAGCTACGTTGTCAAACTCCTGTCAGTATTACACCACGCTATTAATAAAATGCATTACTTTAACTAATTACATACATCTAAGCATTGACCATCCTCAGCTTATGACTTCAGTAACTCTTCAGTTTCGGGATGGGGAGCAACGTCCCTCTGTCACACGTCCCATAACCTACATCAGTGCCTGCCCACACGGACCTCATCAAGTAGCCAAAGAGTTGCCCTTTCACTGTGAGCAAGTGACTAATATCTAAGCTGGCTCTAAAGAAAGACACTTTTCATAATCACCCAACAATCTGCTAAGTGAAAACATACGGACAGGCTTAGGTAAAGCCTGCCAGGGGTCTTTACTGAATGGAAAACAGGTGCTCCAGTTCTGTGCCATGTAATACCCCATTTACCGTTAAGTCCAAAGGTTACAGGACTAATAGCTGCCTTGTGGTAATCAGGGAAAGCAAAGACACTGGCCGTGGTCAAACATCTGGGACATATTTCACATACTTGCAACATATGCTTCAGTTTCAATTAAAGTGAGGCTTTGGCACATTTATTAATCTTTTCACTTTTATCGCATAAGAAGACCCATTTACCTGACTTTTCTATGATACCGTATGAAAAAAAAAACAGAGGAATAATAAAAGCCAGAGGCCGCTACCAGGTGGTGTTACAAAACATGCATTCGTTTTCTCAGAAAATTTGGTCTTGCACATAGCTTTAAGAAAACACATCTATGAATCTCAATAGTGCAAAACTGCACCCTTCTATTTTGACAAAAAGATGTAAGAGGAACAGCAGCAGTTACCAGAGCACGTCTAGTGCACCAGAAAGAAAAAAACACCCTACCAGCTTCTAATGACAAGCAACTTGGTCCTAACCATGTGCTTACATTTTACAGTTTAGTTCAGTGCAAAATAATGCCCACTGTGAAGAGTACTGAATATACCTGGTAGTCCATAAATGCTTGTTTTAGAAAGTGTAATTTCCTTTTCCATTCAAACAGCATATTCAATCATGAGAATTCAAAATGTTTGCAATAACGAAGGCAGCTTTGAATTTATAAAATTCAACCTAAACATCTTCTGTATAGAAAGACAGCTCTTAAATATTCAATAAAAGGGCTCACTGAATGCACACAGTAATGTCAGCGCTCACTTTTATTCAACCTTGGTAACTAGGTCTAGAAAAATGTTTGAACTCTGGTGTCAGTTTGAGAAAGCTGAATATTAGATCACAACATTGAAACCCAGTGCGGTATTTCTAATTGGGTATATTTTGCCCGGCATCAGCTAATCGCCAGAGAACTGGGGGGGTGGGGGGCTGACCCCCGCCCTCATCTTCCCTTGCACAGGAGTTTGTTTTGTACTTTCCAAAAACCACTAAGTGGTAACTACATAGGCTGGCTTAAATGACAAGCAGTCAAGCACTATTCTTTGTGAACTAATCACAGTGATTAAAATATCCAGGAACACACACGCTACCAGGATGATACTTTTGCACCAGCTCTAATAATAAAGCAGAACGAAACAGGAGAAAATGCCCTCAAATGGATGGCAGATCAGTGTTTATCAGAAAAGAAATGATGATTCAAAGCCAGCATGTTGAGTTAAAATACAAGCTCTCCACAGCTACATGACTGACCTTTGCAATAAATCATATATTTTATTGCCAGAAGTGTATGCTCATATCATTTAGTGCTAAAAACCATCACATACGTGTTTTGTAAAAGAAGGTTTTGTTACTACAGTGTTTGTCGATTCTGAAATGATGTAGCTAACAATTTAAGTGATGTATAGAAGAATTTCACATAATAACCTTCTGTCAATCGTAAAATGTTTGAGCTGGCAACGGAATGAGGAGAATACCCGTGGTTTTTTTTAGCATCTCTCAGGTCTTAGGTGTTAGCTAACAGAAAAATAATCATTCAGGGGATTAACTAATCACAGTGAATTTTCTGACATTTCAAATGCTGCTGCCAGCATATGAATTCTTACAGTGGTGTATAACTGTACATCTCAACTAGAAACAAAGGTCAAGGGCATAAATTAACGTACACTGGTTTTCTCCTCTTGGAAAAAAAAAAAAAAAAACCAACACAAAAACAACCAACCCTCCTTGCTTTACCACAACAGAAGTGGGGGAACATCTGTGAAGGTCAAAATCATCTGTATTTTAATGTGGAGTTCTTGTAAAATTATCTATTTTTCCCCCCTTTTCTTTCTTTCCACAAATATCACCTTCCTGGTATGAAAATACCAGCAACGACGGGGCTGTCTTCACTGCACTCGTCTCACCAGAAAGCTCTCCCGCCAGCGCTAGCCATTGCTTCAGTGGTGCAAGGTCATTCTAATTTCTTTTCTCTGGTTTTTCCCTCTCCCTGGGGGACAACCAATCCAAGCAGTCCCATAGCTTGGCTCAATAAGATGTGGAAATGAGCTGTTATTTACTGTGGCTGCAATCCTCAGCCCAACCAGCAGCCTCAAAACCAAACCGCGTTTGCTCAGATAGCTGAGCGATCTGCAACAGTGACCTGGCTTGCTGGGCCACAATGCCAACTTCAAATCAAGCAGATGCCTACGAGAATTGTGATTATTTAAATGTCATACAGAGTGCAAAGCATTTCAGCCATTCCAAGTAATTTTTTGAGAATTATAGATGTCAATATCCCAACTTTAGCTAGTATGGAGTTGCTATTTCTACACCATTTTTCCCCTAAAATGCAGCCCTATTTGTAATACTCAAGACAGGACAAATTTTTGTCCTTCAAAAACAGTTGTCACTGCAGTTATCTTCACAAGAGCTATCAAGTTCCAGACAGGCTGAATTATTTTTGTTCCTGGCAGAAAAAATATTTGACCCAGCTCTGGACCAAGGGAAAAAAAAAAAAAAAGAAAGAAAGAAAAAAAAAAAAAAGACCGCAGGATTTATAGTCCTCTATCCTTTCCTGCAACACACTGTAGCATTGTTAGGATGATAAACAGCTCTGTCCAATTTTCTGGACTAAAACACTTCAGCTCCTTTTTTAACTGTCTGTAAAAACAGTGTCATGTCTAAATTCTCCCATCCCCAGATACCCAAGTGCTAGGAAAGATAATTACCTTGTCATCTCTGTCATCCTCTTCTTCCTCGTCCTCTAGCATGTCCTCCACTACCTGCAGACAGAAACAGTAGTAGTTGTCATGATTTAAAAAGGAAGAGTTTTGTTCTGTCAATTCTAAAGCTTTTGTAGATGAAAACTTTATTAACATTTGAAATAAATGCACAGAAGGAAAATGTACAACTAGGAAAAAACACTTGATCTAGAGATTCAAATTTAGGAAAGTGTTACAGCTTTAATTGACCTACATCAGGGAATTATATACTGAAAACCCTTCCTGTACAAAATGCTTGCTTGACAATTTAAGTATTTAAAAGGTAGTTCAAAATTCAATATATGATTATTTTAACTAAAGGAATCCTTTGTCAGCTCCACTGGTGCCTATGCAGCACACACAAATGCTTGCTTTAAATTTACTGCTACCTACAGAAACATGCAAGATTTTTAACAGAATTTACAGCATTCACCAAGAGATTTGAAGAATACAAAGCTGGGAATAAATTCATACTAGCTTATCTCCTTATAATCTACAACAAAGATATATACCATATGCTCTGTCAGCATTAGCACTGTGTTTCTTAATAGTCATTTCATATAATCTGTACGCACATTCATTGCTAGCTGCAGTTGCCACATGTCTGCATCCATGTATTTTTCTGTTTAAACAGCCTTTTCAGTCCAACACCGAAATATACACATACACTCCATTCTACAAATACTAATAATTACTAATCACACCATAAGCACGAAATGAGCCACTATTAAATCTAGTTTACAGAGATATTAAATGACTTTCTGAAGATGATCAGCTGCAGATGCAGACTTAGAACTCACAAATCCCTCTCTCACAACACTGTGACTGCCCCTTCTGCCTACACCACAGGGAAAATTCTCTGTTTGTAGAACTGTAATACAGTTGTACCTCCTTATAACCAGAAAATAATGTGGCTCTTTATATCATTATTTATCTGTGAGTACTCACAAGGCTATAAGAACATCCATAATGAAGGTCAGCAAAGATCGACTATCCCAGTGTCATATTACAGATGCAAAAAGTGTGTACTATGTATTATAAAATATGCATTAAAAGGACAAGAGAAGGAAGAACTCGTTCATATGAAACATTAATACTTCGGCCTATTTTACAGACCTGCTACCAACTAAAACGATAGTTTGCTTTGTTATATAGGTGAAGCTACAAATGATTTTAGTGCACGTGTCATTTAAGATGACACATTAAAATTATGACTCTATAATCACGCCCCCAAACACAGCTGCAAGTACAATCTCATCGTGTCCAAATCCACGTCCAAGAACTAAAGGGACTTTAACACTACCCAACAGCCAAATTCAGGAAAGAGAAGAACTTAAAAATGAAGAGTGAGTGTATCAGATGCCTTTCTCCAAATTATCTCCACCACCAAGAAGATCCCAGTTAACCCTGTTACATGAGCCCATGCAAAATGTAAACTCCACGTAGACTGATTTAATACGCATGTCTAGTGCACACAGGTCAGCTGCATGGTTCCAAACATCGGCAGTTTCAGCTGCTCATCCTTGTCTGAACCCAGTCTCTGAACACCTCTAACAACAAGCCTGTGACACTTTGGAAGAGAAAGAGCCTCCAGTTAGGTCTACTGGCTGCTCTGTCCCTGAGCTTAGAACCCAAAGGAACAGCAAAAGAAGGAGCACATTCAAAAGGAAGAAGCATGACCTGAGCAATGAAGGAACAACTACTCTTGAATTGCCTCCTGCCCAGAAAGACGATTTCAGCAGGAGGAGCCTGACCGGCCGAATCTTCTGCAGCCTCTGACCTGATGCCAGCCAGCCAGAGGCATTTGTGTCCCCTTGGGCTGAAGAAGGAAACAAGGCTGTGCTCTAGCCACTATCCATGAAGAAGACACCTCCCTCAACAGTTTCCCCTTCTGGCCAGCTCTGCTCCATTTCTTAAAGAAAAGGGATCAGAGACAGTGCACAGAGTCCGGGATGGTCACACCTCAGCGTTGAGAGGGGAAATGCTTGTCAGTTCCTGCTGAAGCTCGGTACACTGTTTTAGCCATCCTGTTTGGAGCAGTCTGAGGGTCCTGTCTTCACCAACCTGTGTGTGGAAGCAAAGGCATGTTCAGTTTCCCATGAACCTGCATCACCCCCCTGCTCCTCTCCTCTCCTGGTAGCTCACTGTCATCTTCCCTGGGCTGTTCCAAGTCTGTGGGGAAGCTGAGCTGTAAACTACAACACTGGGCTGAGTTCTTCCAAAAACCACCCACCCTGAAACTTTCAACACGGATGGTTTTGGTGATCCAGTTCACCACGCAGCTCCAGAAACACTAGCATCAGCTCTACCAAGAAAACAGTGAACTGAGGAGAGAGGATGAAAAGAAGCTGTCAAGGGCTGCAACGAGACGGAAACCCTCTCAAATCAGTTTTGCCACATGCAAAAAAAAAAATCTGCAATTACATCATTAGGTGACTAAAGCCCAAGGTATAAACCTGAATCTGTTGACTCAGATACTGCCTACACCTGGAGCTGACTAAACTCACTACGTCTCCTACTATTCAACATTACGATTCCCCAGACACTTAAAGATCTCTTATGTACTTCCAGAAATCCCTTGTCTTGACAGGATTGAACAGCAGAATGCCTATCTCACATCAGTGCTAAAGTTAGCATGGAGACAATTAGCTGAATTGGAAACCTCTCAAATTGTTGCAAATGATGGCACCTCACTGAAATCGCTTGCATGACAATACCCATTCTAAATTATCCAGATAATAATACTTCAGAGTCACATTTTCTTTTCTTCCCCATTTAATGATCTCAAACTACTTTACAAGCTTCTATACAGTGGCAAAATGCTAGCTTGCTCAAAGGACACAAAAAGTCCTTTGAAATCACTTGAAGCCCAGAACTGAGCCCAGATTTCCAGCTCCTCCATTCCATTTTTTACTTCAAAAGCTACTGCAAGTCTACGCTCTTGTTCCAGGTTAGTCATATCATCAATTACACTGAGCCTCGGAGTACCGAATTGTCTGGAAAGGAAAACAGAATTTGATTATTGTACCAAAATAAAATACAGTAAAAGTGCTCCTGTGCCCAAGATGCCTAAATGATTCTTTGAAGTACATAAAACATAGCCCATGCTTTCACTTGTCTTGAAATGCAAAAGGAAGAGTTAAAAGAAATAAAATTTAAAAAAAGAGCGTTCAGACAATAAGGACACAATAATACAATTTATCAAACCACTAAAACAAGTGTTTTCAGAACTTAGACACAAAATAAAACAGGGACAGTAGATTCTTCATAATTGTATTATCTGTGCAGAATCAGTACGCTGAAGCCTTACAAAAGCCATATCCCGAAGTACAACCTATTTCTGCAGAACAAAGCAAGGCTGTTCCAAGTGGTACAGTAGATCTGAGCAACAGATTTCAGTTCAACATTGTAGTAAGAATACTGCAGAAAAAAACATACACAATGGAATTTCTTTTTCTCCTTTGATTCTGCCTCGTTGCTATTCAAATAAAGTGCACGTGTGCTGCTTTGGTTTGAAGGAATATGGTAGTTATTCGGATCTCTATGTCAAGCATTGTACCTGGGGGAGGTATGATGGGGGGAGGGAGGAAACAGGGAAGGAGGGAGAGGAGAGGGAGATGGAGGGCAGGAAAAAGCATATGAAGATAGAATGAAACATTAGAGTTATTTTATTAAAAGTTCTATGGCAAAAATCTTAGATTGCCCATAGAATACTTGTTCTAAAGTATGCCTTCCTATACCTTGCTTGAAATCAAGTAGTATTAATCAAACAAAGGAAGGGCACTGGGGAAATCAGAAAGATCTAATGCAAGCAGTTAAAAGTGACATGACCTTCTGTAATGTCACTTGTCACAGACTTACACGCCGCACACTGGTAGAAGGTCTTGCCTGTTTTAACTGCAGCCCAGATAGCCACTTGCAGTATTACATTCTATTATGGTTTCTGCCCAACCTGTTTCTTGGTTCTTGAAGGTCAACCTGTTTCTTGGTACTGTCCCTTGAACGCAATAGGAATACAGATGACATTTTAGAAAACACACGTCAATGGCCTCAAGTATGGCACGTCAGCTGCTTCACAGCCAAACAGTAAGCAGGTGATGCTTAAACAACGTAAGATCCTCCCTGTGCAAAGCAGTCCTACCAAAAGCTTATTAATTGGCAGGAGCACGCAGGCTAATTCCGACGTGCTGCCATTGCTCCTGGTCCATTCCCACCCTCTCTGAGCAGCTCGGTCTGTAAATGCTGTACGATCTGCAGAGGTCATAGAGGTGTCTGTTCTGGCGTGGCAGCAGCGTTGCACCAGGCTACAGGAGGCAGCGTGGCTGCCTCAGCATGGCAGAGAAGACCCCGGCCTCGGCGGGCTGCAGCGCAGTCTTGGGAGGAAGCTGACACTGACTTACAACTTGCATTTATTCCAAAGATGACCTGTCGACTAGCAAACAGGATAGGATTTCTGAGAAATGAATTCACTTTGACTTCTAACCTCAACACCTGCAAAGTATGGTTGGAGTCTAGTTATTTACAAGGAGGCTGAATCAGAACCCCGCGGTTGCATGGAACTTTAAAATACCTCCTGAACCTGAAGACTCCATGGAAATATGACACAATGAAACTTAACACCACTTTTAATGAAAGGTCCATCCCTTTTACTATCAGCTTGCTGTTTCTCACACAAAACGTGCAAACCACAAGTCACTCTGTGAATTATCTTCCGTTCTAAGTTCCTCAACCCATCCAAAAGAAACACCTGCACAGGAGATACTTTGATGTCTTTACATGTTAACAATACCAGGTATCTGCTCTCCACTAATATGCAAAATAAAGAAAAAAAAATAAAAGGAGAGGCACTACCTCTGGAGATAACCCTGACGACTGTTAACTTCATACTTTTCTTTAAAGTGAAGCAATGCCCCGCCTCCACTAGCACTTCTCTAGACTGAATTGTGTCTTGATGTGGTCCTTCAAACGTAGCTGGTTTCAAATGAAAAACCAAAGAAAACTGTTTTTATGCTAGGTCACATGTTGCAGTGTCAAAATCTCTGCAGACGTTTGTATTTTCACATGTAGGTATTCACATCCGTAAGACAAAATAAAAGAGAGAACGAGATTCGATTCCAAATTAGATGCATTCCAGATGTGCAATGAATGTCGTCAGGACTGTACTGTTCAGGACGTTTGGATTTCATGATTCATTCGTACCGTGCCAGCATAAACTGTACTGTATGCATGTGTGCCACCCAGTTCAGTGTCCGTGTGTAAACGTAATATAAAATTGTGCGATGTGCACAGATTCAGAAGGATGCGTAAAACACTTGGCCTCTCTCAGGGCATTTCCAAGTACTTTCAGTTCAAGTGAAGATGCCCATTGCCAGTAAGCCGGCTTCAGCAGCAGTTTTCTGCTCATGTTCACAACATGACATCTGCTTCTTTCACGGAATTGCTGAGGAGAAACTTTACAGGAGATACAGCTTAATTAAAATGTCCACCTTTTATATACCACAGTTATAAGGAAAATAAAAATCAAATTAACAGATTCTGATTTAAGAGTGTAGTATATATGGAATACAAGCGATCCTGATTAATACCACTAATGTTTTGACCTTGGGGTATTTCATCTGCAGCAATCATCAAGGTAACCGAACCACTAGATGTAATAATAATTACTGTGATAAGCTTGCCAGTAAGGTTGAATATACTGCAGTACAGAAGACAGCAGGCTAAACCAAAAAGCATTAGTACTTTACTGCTAAAATACTTCCTGATTTTTACAGAGACACTCAAATACAATTATTTCTTCTTACAGAATGCATTTGGTTAGCTTATTCTGGGAAGTGCTCATATTGTAATTTAGTCTGATCCTTAATAGGAAATGAGACTTTAATATGGCTATCAGATGCCTTTTGATGCATGCTAGTGATTATGTGTAGTTCTGTAATGTCAACAACAGAATTTTTATTTACAGTATAATAAATTGCTTGGCAACAGGCATAGGCTGTAAATACAGTTTATTACAGAGGAGCACGTTACCTTTTTCCTGTTGTCAGGTTTATATGCCCTCAATATTCAGTTGCCAATGAATATAGGTAATGTAGGTAAGACTAAGTCATTTCTAACATAAAAATGGCGCACGTAGTAGGCCTTTTTCTCTGTATTTCTTTCAATATTTGGTTCTCGTTTATCTTAGCTCTTTCTTGTATTTACACAATGCACTATGAACTGAATATTAGGTGTTTATTTGAAGTATGTCTCCATCTAAAGGCTTCAACATGTACTGTGCACTTGAAATGTCAGATCTCGCTCAGAATGCCTCATTTTTAGTTCAGCAGAACGAAAAAACCCACTGTTCTTTGGCTGGCTAAATATCAATGGCAAGTTCGCTGTGCAGGACTATCAAAAATAACACCTTCACACAATGTTGTGAGCTAGAAATCTTGGGCAAAACCTCATGATAAACTCTCTTATTAATGACACAATGGCTTGATATAGGTTTTCACCATTATTATTACTTCTCTTCAAACAGTTTTCAGATTCTAGCAGGACCAGACACGCTTCTCTTTTAAAACAGCATTTATCCAAATAATTTTAAGCTCATGGGTGTGACACAGTCTATCACTATTATCATTAAAATTTGGAGCTGACAAGCTTTCCAGTAGAAAAAAGCTGTGTTATATATTTTAGGTGACAATGTATCTAATACACATATTATTGTGATTTCCGTTAATTTTTTCTCCCCCCCACCCCCTACCCCCCCACCTCAGGTGATACATTTGGCTAAATACATTAAAACTGCAGCACAATCCCCAAGTTCTTAAACTCTAGGCTAAACTAAAATGTGTTGAAGTAAAAGAAAACCAGACCAAAGATGAATAAAAAACTAACAATACTTGGGAATTTTTATTAGAAACTAAACTGATGTTAGCTTATATAATATTGATTATTTATAATGGCCACTACAGCCTGTCAAGTGAATCTTGTTGCAATGTAAATCTTGATGCAAATGCAAAAAAATTTACAAAAATCATTAAAACAGTCTCATAGAAAAAAATGCCTCTATGTGCAGTAAACTTCAATTTTAGGTGCCCACTATATTGGAAGTCTATATTTGAAAAAAAGGCAAAATCCAATTAAAAAATCAATTGGTTTATGACAGAAAAAAAGCCTTTTCTTTTTTTAAATGCTGGAGATACCTAGGGTGGGGGTTTAGTTTTTTTCTTCAGGTGACCAAAACCAGCTAAAATATTTTAGTTCTGCACTGCCTTTGTCTTCTGTAACTCCTACTAGGATAAGAAGAGCCATGTAAAGTTTTAGCAAGGGGTTACTACATACTCTGATTTGTACGTAAACCTCTGATGCAGGGTTTATAATTGCAGCACGGAGCACGGATAGTCTTTTAACTGCAGCCCAGATAGCCACTTGCAGTATTACATTCTATTATGGTTTCTGCCCAACTTATATCTTTATATAGTGTACTGTGTGACTGTTAAATTAGTGCATAATGCATTTAAAATATTTATAGTACCAACATTTAGTTAAATAACCTTTATGTAAGATTTATGTTGATTTGTTCATTTCTCATTTAATGGCAAATTATGAAGAGCATGTTTCATAAAGATAATTCTCCATTTAAATTCAGCAGGCCATTAAATATTAAAATTATGTTTCTGATGCAATCTAGAGCAAATTTGTCCAGCTTCAGCGATTATTTGCACTCATAAAAATTAGACTTGATTAATAAAATTTAAACGCTTGATTAAGCTGACATTTTCATGTTTCTTTTCTGATTTATTAAAAAAAAAAATCCCTGTCCCATACTGGGGCACTATGGTGTATTTTTCCTTCCTGACTATATGGGTCAGATAGCAAGAACAAACAGCTGCACGAAGGCAGCAACGGTTCTCAGCAGGCTACTTAACATTCAGGCACATGTTGCCGGTGGTCTCCGTGCTCGGGGAGCACCCACACCAAATGCACAGGCAGGGGATGACCGGTCTGCACAAGCCTTGCTAACTCACCTCACTGGCGGTAACAAACGGAGAGCAAGTTTGCGATTCTGAATAATTTGGCACAAGTAAGGTGGGCTACGCGTCTTTAAGAAAAGATCGTGGACTTTGCTGCAACATTCAGAGGGATGTGCTGCGATTGCCACTGCGCTGAAGCAGAAACAGCGAGAGACACTTTCTATTCTGAGGTGCCGAGCACAACGTAAGTTGACTTTAGTGGTTAGCAAATACAAGGTAAAATCCTTTCCGCCTAACGTCGAAAATCATGCTATAGAAACAACTGTATCTTCCTTACTTTTAGAGGCCTCATAAATCAGACTAGTTTTACACATGTAATACTGTTCTGTGCCTAGCTGTGTATTCTCCCACCACCTTTGATTTTGTGGCTGCTGCTGTGGCTATCATACCGGAGGCAAAACCAGAGAGAAGTACAGTCAAAACGAAGTCAAGATGCAATTGCCAACCTGACAACACCCTTTTGTATCATCTTGTGCAAATGACACATTCCCGACACTGTCTAGCTACAATACAGACAAGGATACCTATTTTCACCATAAATCCAGAGCAAGAATGTAGTCCTCAGCTAGAAATCACTGCTGACTCCCTGGCAGAAGAGGATTTCTGGGCTTCCAGCACAACCCCCCTCAGTACTGCACAGGCAACAGATCTGAAGCACTTGGTGCCTGCCCTTGTATCCATCTGCAGATGACACCCTTTGAAACTAAGAGCTTTTTAAGTACTCATGTTTCCACACTTTAAGACCATAACGTGAAGAAACACAGAAAACCCAAGTTACTACCTTGGTTTTTCGCTTGATAACTCAGTTTTCAGTTTGCAGGAGAACAGGTGGTTCATCAGGCACTTTCCTGGTGGGGTTGCTTTCTCTAGGGAATGTACAGCAAAGCGGTGCTCTGCCCCAAGCAGGAGCAGCAACACATTCACCAAAAGCTCTGATGGACACCGTTTCCTTGCTCCCAGAAGAAAGTGGTCAGGCTCTAACCAGAAAAGTTCTTCCAGCTGCAGCTGGGCTGGGGTTGCACAACCAACTCAAGCCCATCACACTTACTGCACTTTCTTGAGGAAACGAAGAATTCAGTGCGATGGATAGATTCGTAAGGATCCTTCCTCCCATCCCCCCTTTTGTTTCTCTTCATGTGGCAGTTTCCAGAAGACACATAAAGTTAAATAAAAAAACTAAGCATACATATCATATTGGAGGACTGTATAAAAGGTGCTCACAGAAACTGGTTAAAATCTCAAAATGAAAGGTTGCCTTTAACAAAAGTTATTTTTTGTCTATCATCAAAATGTCATCCCAAATGTGTCCAACTCTAACTTTTAATAGAAACATATGCTCTAGAAACATAAGTCATGACAGCCTATTTCACAAAAAATCTTCAATGAAATTAAAAGATGCATTGTGCCATTTTATATCACTCGTACAAGACCAATAATATGTGTACATACTCTATTATACAGATTCATAAGAAATTGTGTACAGCACATTAACTCCCAGCTGCTCACCCTCATTTTCTACGCAATGACATGTGCAACTTGAAACTTCAAGAGGAAATTAGCTATTTAATATTTCCTTAAAGGCTCTAAGTATTAACTATAAATGCAAGATGTGAACTGAAGTGATTAAACCTCTTCTCCATAGGGGTATATATGGCAGAAGAACATTCATAGGTAACTCCAGGCATATGCATTGTTCTTCTATTAAATTTTAAATTGCTTGGGAAAAAAAACCCCAAGCCTAACAAATAATAGACCAAAAAGAGCAAAAGATTAGTATCTTCAGTCAGAGAATCAGAGAGTGGCAGATGTTGGCAGCATCTTCAGATCAATCCCTCTGCTCAAGCAGCTATCATCAGAGCCAATCCCCCTACGCAAGCAAGGTCACCTCTGAGCAGGTTGCCCACGGCCATGTCCAGTAAGGTCTTGAATATCTTCATGGAGGGAGACTCCACAACCTCTCTGGGGACCCTTGTCCTGAGTGTGACCACACCACAGTAAAAGTGCTTTCTTGTGTTCTTAACATCTACTAGTTCCTGTGTTGTGCACACTAATGTACAAGACACTACAGGGAGAGATCCCCTGGCATGCTGGGTTCTCAGAAGGGTGTGAGAGCCTCTTCCAGAGTGGCATCTCCTGATTTGTGTACCTACACCTGGGGTGGGCACCCTCTGTGCCCTGTTTGGTTGGTTTTGAGGTCTCTTCTCTCTACTTCACCCTGTGCCCTTTGCTTGCCAGCTCAGACCACCACTTCCTCACTTGATTGTGGGTCATCATCACCTCCCTCCCTCATCATTTCTACTTTAATGCTCCCCTCATCAGGTTGGCCAGCCTTCTGGAAAAGAAGATTTTGCCCCATTTGGTGAGGTGGATCTTGCCTTTTCCTAGCAGTCCTCAGTCCTCAAGGAGGATCCCATGGTTGTACAAACCAAGTCCCTGTTGTCAATAAAAGCTATGCAACTGGTTGTTGACCTGCCAGATCTGTCCACTCCTCTTCCAGCCTTTCCTCCTCAATGGCAGGATCAAGAAGACAACCTGGGCTCCCTGTCTGCTACCTCTTTACTCGAGGAAGAACCAGAACTTGCAGTGCCACCAGAGGAGATCCAATGTGCCTGTTACAGCAGTTGGCTCAACAGCTGGCAGAGCTAACCATGGTAGTCAGGCTCACATACACAGGGGATGAAAAAAAATATTGATAACTATGCAAACCAGGTTTCATTCTCAATATGGCACACTCCAGCCACACAATCAACTGTTTCATCTCAGGGAAGGAGACAAGAGCAGTTGGAGAGTGGGAACATTTTCAATCACTTTGAGGGACTACCTGACCCTTCCTCATTAGGCAGAGCCCACAGGCAGTCAGAAGACAGCCTGAAGTAGAAAAGCAGGGGGAATTTTATTTTTTTTTAAACTATCATGCACTCCTAATAACTGTGACTTTTGCTTAGAGACAGAAGGGACAAAAAAGACACCAGACAGCAGTGTTGCTGTTTTCTCCAGTCTATAAAGGTGAGGAGTTTTTGTACAACACATCTGAAACTATGGAAATATTAAGTAGTTTCTTAAAAAGACTGGAAAGAAGCTTTAAACCCCAGCATACTTTGTTAGTTTGTGGTCTGCCACCATGCCATGCTCCACTACCCTGAACCCGCCCCAGGCACTGGGCTGGCACTGCACAGGGGCAGCGATTCCGTGTTGCTCCCACCGCACAGACCAAGCGCAGGTGACAAGGAGCAGCAGGGACAGAGAATCGGTAGCGGTTGATACCTCTCCCTCAAAGGATGTGAAAAAGATGCTGGAAAAAAGTCAAGAAAAAGAATAAAAGCAGTAAGATCCACTCAGTTCAAGTCTTGTGTGTTTAGGTGGTGATGGTTTAAGATGAGAAGGACAATTGTGCTAAGCAGAAATTATTTAGTGGGGTCAGATATTTAGAGGTACGATTCTAAGGAAGCACAAGGATCCTTGAAGAGAAGCAGCTAGGTAAGCTTCAGGCAAAAATGTTACTGCAAAATTCAGAGAAAGACATTAAGAATGCCATTTTAGCAATTTTCCCCCCCGCCCCCCCCTTGCTTAATACTTGAAGGAAATATTTATTCTGTGATTTTTTCATCCCTGCCACGTGACTCAATGGCAGACATTCATTCATTTTAGATCAGTCTGAATTCTCACAGATTCATTTAGGAAACTGTCCACTAAATCTACGTCTATCTACATCCGCTTAGACCAATATTTAATGCAAAAGTTCGGATTTCATGAAATCGTATCCTTCAGAAACACAACTCGTCTTCACCTAAATGTATAAAAGATAGGGAATCCAATGCTTCTCCTTGAAGTTTGTGCCACTGTTCGACTAAAACCACAATCTACAAAGAGAGTCCATCAGAATCCATGAAAGCGGCAATGCCTAGTACACTGCTTCACATCTCTGTCGGACTTTCCAACAGACTTATCTCCTGTTAGCAAATACACTTGGGGCTCCCCCTTGCCCCAGTCTCATTGCACTTTTCAGTCAAGAAAGGACTTCCACATACAGCTTACTACATTACTACATTACATACACATTACAAGTAAATGGCAAAATAATCATACTCTCATTCAAACGAGCAGCACAGGCTCATGTTATGATGGAGTAACCCAGATCATTTGGTAGATGAATTATTCCACAAGAAAATAAGTTCCAAACCACTTCAAAGACACTGGTGCCCGAGCAGACGTAGCAAATGATACCTTGTCTACAGAGACAGCGAAACAAGGATGAGTTAGGGCTGGCCCTTCTGCTGTATCCGGACAGAAACTCAGGGATCACTGTTCCATTGACCTGCAGAAGAGTGCAGTCCCTAATGCCTGAATTGATGAGATAATTGCTAATTGCTTTCTTGTAGGGATATTACAATGCAAACTAACTCTTCCAAGCTACTTTTGAAGGCCTCAAATTCAAGTACTTTCCATAGACGTTAAACGCATTAGAAGTGCATACAATTTTTAACTATGCTTGTCCAGTGTTTATTAAGAAAAGTTAACCAATATATATTTTTATCTTATCATTAGCTTGACAATTTCAAAATAATGTCTAAAACAGAAAATATTCCTAAGATAAGTAGTCAGTGATTTCACTGAGGCACATGAGGAATCTCTGGGGATTTGGGAACAGAAGCCAATTCATGTGAATCCTGAAGCATTCTCTAGCCACTAGGAAACACTGATTAATTAATTTAGTTAATATTTACAGTCTGAATAGGAAAACAGAAATATTTAAATGACTCCTAATCTAACGATACTGTGCTAATGACCTGAGCTAAGGACTTGTGATATTACTGAAGATATGTGAGCTAATTAGAAAGGCATCCAGTAAGTCTGCAGATAACTTCATAGAAGACAGATGCTCACCATGATGATAACAAAGCTCAAACCATAAAAATTAGGTCCCAACTTGTGATAAACCTAAACAAAAAAAGAATAACTAACAGCACTGATATCAAATATTTGCGATGAATATGACTGGTTGATAAAAAACTGTATAGCTTGGTCTGAAGCAATCTTAGTAAGAGGAAGAATTTCAGAGCCACATTTGGTGTCTTCAACAGAGAGCCCATCAATAGCTTCACTATTTTGTTAGAAAAGTTACATGACCCAATTAATCTTCACAGGCAGGTGGCATTTCAGAGGGAAATTAAGTGTATTGCAGCTCACAAGTGAAATCTCTCCTTTCACAAGGGATTTCACCTACTCATAAAATCTTCAGGTTGAGAAGCTTGGAGCATTTCATGCAGCAGGAGACTAAGGGCTGTGATTTAAGTAATGCGTCTTTTAAACCTTGATGATCAGGGAATACCTCTATCATCCCTTAATTTTAGATGACCCTTGGAAGCACAACAGGCTTAGTGATGTAGATGGGTGACAGATCAGGCAGAGCCAGTCATGATCTCAGATCAGGTTGCTCAGAGCTTTATCCAGCCAGGTCCTGAAAACTTTCAACAGCAACTTGACAACTTTCTTGGGCAGCATCTTCCACTACTTAATAATTCTTATGGCAGAAAAAGGGTTCTCCAGTATGAAACTTCTGTTTCAAATTACGCCTGTCATCTCTTTCAACACACATCACTGTGAAAGGTCTAGCTCCATCTTATGGATAACCTACTTACAGGCAGTGGAGGGCTGCTGTTCAAGTCACCCGAAGCCTTCTCTTCTCCAGGTTTTTTCAAGCCCAGCTCCCTCAGCCTCTCCGCATGGGGCAGGTACTCCAGCCCCTCGCCATCTCGGTAGCCCTCCACTGAACTCACTCAAGTTCATCAATGTCTTTTGTGAACTGGGGTGCCCAAAACTGGGCTCTACTCTAAATGCAGTCTAACAAGCGCTGAGCAGAGGGGAAGCATGGCTTCCCTCGGAGCTCCTGTGCATGGAGCCCAGGATGTGAGAGGCACACTGCTGCCTCATATTTACCTTGCTGTCTCTTCCAAGACACCCAGGCCCAAATTAGACAGCTGCTTCCCAGTCAATCAATTCTCAGCCTGTATCATTCCAAGGGGTTTACTGCTCCTCAAGAGCAAAACTTGACATTTTTCCTTCTTGAATTTCATGAGGTGCGTATTGGCTCCTATCTCCAGCCCAGTCAGGTCTCTGACTGGCAGATGCAGGATAACAACTGGTCCCATACACCTGGCGCCATCCAAAAAACTTGCTGGCAGCATGCTCTGTCACCTCCTACAGGTCATCGAGATGTTATACAGGACAATCCTTGTGCACCGTGGTATTCCACTTGTTACCAACCTCCATTAACCACTATCCCCTGAGACCAATTATCTAAGCAGTTTGGGTTTTCTTCCACTCATCCAGTTATCCATCCAGATCGTAATGTCCTAGACAGCACACTGCTTCTGACATATGAATACCAATACATATACCTAATTCATAAGGTTCAGCAATAAAATACATACAACATCCTTAAGCTGCCTCGATACAAGAAAATTTGCACAGCATAGAATAAACCATCAACTTTTGATATGTGCTTCTGAAAATCTGAACCATGCTTTTATTGTTAATAAATGTCAGTTATTAGTAAATGTTTGCTACTTTATATCCCAACTACATGCATTTAATTAAATGATGGTATTAGATGAGGAGAAGAAAATAAGAAAAGGCTTATATTAAGCTCAGTGAATGGTAGCATGTTAATGATAAACTGTGAAATACAATAAAATGTGATACATTCTGCAACTTAGCAAACTGGAACCATTTTAACCTTTTAACTTCAATATGTGAAATAAAAAATGCAACATAATATGTGAAATAAAAAATAAGGCCTTAGCCACACAAAACCATTTTCAAAGAACTTGCTTTCTCCTGACCAATAAGCCTTTCATCTCTGCTCCTGCACAAACCAGATTTTGAGGATAGTACATGCTTTACTGTATTTTACATGAAATTTTCAACAAAATGAGACACACTTATTGGACAGCCAGAGACAAATTAAATTGCAGGTGCGAAAATTGTCCGCGGAGCATTGTGAACCAAGACACTTTCAAAAAGGTATCATATTTAAACTCAGTTACAAAATTTTATCTAGTTAAAAAAAGAAAAGGACATGTATGCGCTTGAAGTAGAGAAGACTTACCGTATCATGTTGCCTGTTATCTTTCCCTGATACGATCAAGAAGTAGTTCCATGCCAGCAGCAACAACAAAGCCAGTGGTATCATGTAGAGCTCAAAGTTCCAGACCACAAAAAGAAAAAGCTAGACGACAGAGCAGGAAAAAAAGTGATTCAAATCAGCATTACATTAAACTCTTGTGCACAGTTAAGACCAATAAATTAAAACAATTCTGAAGAAACCCACCTCTCCTGAGGCAGGGAAGTTGTTTAACCACTTTGCTGACTAGCCACTTACCTGCATGAAACAACTGCACCACTTTCCATCGCTTCATACCTTAGTTCTTGCAAAAGGAAAATTGATATAGCGTAGTCTAAGAGGAATATTAGTCGTTCTCTTATGGACAAAATAATGCAAAACAGCATAAAAGTAAGATCCCAGTTCAAGAAAGAAAAGGTTAATTATTTCCATGGTTAAAAATTAATTTGCTGTTGAGAAGAACGAACTTGGTCATTTCATAGTAAAGTCACACAAACAAGCAGAAGTAGTAAAACAACACATCTGAAAAAAGAATTTTGCATAGAAAACTAGCAAAGAAACTACAACTATATTAATGAAAGCATAGTGAAACAGTACTGAGCATAGACATGTCAAAAATGGGATTAAAAGGAATGCTGAGAAGCCGCCTCCATCCACCCCTTCAAAACCTTTGATTTATTGATGCGTTTCCTCAAACCACCACGAGTGCTCCATGGCTGGAGGCTGGCAGAAGCATGGCCAGGTTATGTCTCCCAGAGATGCACGCCTTGATAACTGGGGCCACACAGAGATGGCACCCCAGGAGAAACCCATTGCCTTGCCGGCTCCGTCACACCACAGCTTTCTGCCACGGAGCTCTGACAAGCTTCATACACTGGACTTCAGCCTCAGCTCAGTCAGATCCAACAAGCAGTAGAGAACTGACTGTTTTGAAGCCTGGAAGCCCTAAGCATCTGTCAGAGCCTGTAGCTGTACGGCGGAGATGCACCCAGCTAGATACATTTCCCTGCTGGTGCTGGTACAAAAATATTCGTTTGCAGGAAAGAACTAGAAGTATGTGGACTTAGATGGGGTCAAACGAAAGCCATTTTTATATCCAGTTTGCCCTAAGAACAAAACCCCCTTTATTTTAGCCAGCCCTAGCCATAACTTGGGTTTGTTTTCTTCTAACATAAAAACCCCCCAAAAACATGAGAGTATTATAGCAAACCGTACTACGTACCACAGCTGCATATACACCCAGAAATCTTGCTAAGCCTCTTTCATCCAAGTACTTAAGCTTTTGAATATCTATATCTTTATTTCCTACTAAAATGAATGAAGCTGTTATGCCACAGAACTAGCAAATCTAAAGTAATACCAATACCTAAGTAATTTAAAAAGGGGCTCCTTTGCCCAAATCAGTCACCAAGATGTATACAACAGCGATTAAGAAAAAAATGGGGATTTTAACAGTCTTCTGCTAGATTTTTGTTTAGAGTTCCAACAAAATGCTCTTACCATGTACCAGCTCCCACATAAAAGAAAAAAATCTGTATGTTAAGAAATCTCCTCTCCCAAGATCAGCTAACTTACCTCAGCCCCCTATGTTCTACCCCCAAATGCTATGTACAGGTGAGTCCTCTGAGACTGCACGACAAACATGATAAATACAGAAAGATCAGAAAAAGCAGGGTGTGTCACACATAAGAGGACACTGGCACTTCTAACAACATTCCATTTGAAAGAAAACTGCCTTTTTTAGGTTGTTTAGTTTAAAAGTAAACCTGTCAGAAATGGTACTAAGATGCAAAAAACAGCTCAGGAACTTGAGACTTCTTCTATGAGCTTGCTAACTACCCTTCTGAGAGCAACATCTACTGGGATTTGATGTGGTAGATTTGATATAGCCAACTTAAAACAGAATTCGCGTTTCAAAAGAAAGCCAAAAATCCTTGTAGCCCCTTAACCCCCAGAAACACCCTGAGTCAATGGACACCGGCTGAAGGGAGCTCTGGCAGTCAGCAAACAGCATCCAAGTACCAGAAAAGTAAATACTAGAGATTATCTTTGAGAAATGGCAATGCATACAGCCTTTCTTGTGCTCCCATCTGAATTTTGGTTAGAAAGATGGAAAGAAAATCCAAGTAATATCCAGACAATCCCTGGCTCCAGAGAAAAGAAGCCAGGAGATACAGACCTGACCAGTGACTGAGGAACACAGTCATCATGTACCCTTTACTCCAAAACATCAATGAATTCTTATCCAAACGCTCCTCACTTGAAGTTTCTAAATGCCAAATGTCCTTAAGGGCATTAATTCCAGACAGTGCTGTACTCTGTAGGCCAGTAAAATATTATATTAAGCTATTACCTCTTTACAACTTGTATGGACATACCTTTCAAAAATACGGATATTATACCTGCCATCTCCTGTAGATGATTTTGCTGACCTGCCACCTTAATTTCCATCTAGTCTGGCTGAATTTTAACTAGCTCCTCCTTTCAGGCACCTGTCTCAGCCAGGCACTAGGAAAACAGGGACTCTATATTTGCAACACAAATGAGATGTGTGCTGTGTGAGACCAGCACAGTGATGGCACAGCAAGTGAAATGGCCTCACTACCTTCCCCAGAAGAGAAATGCACTCACGAAATGTACATAGGAGAGAAAAAAAAGCAGATTCCCAGTATTAGATAAAACTCTTAAGTAAACAAGAGCAAATCCAAAATCTTGTGCAGGATCTCAAGAAAATGCAAGGACTCAGTTCTGAGGAGTAAAGGGCCTGGGAGGTGGGGGGAGAAAGGAAGTGGTAGGCAGAAACCTTAACTTCACATATAAAGGGGAGGAAAACTTATGTATCCACCCATTAAACAAGTACAAGGGCAGAAAAAAAAATCCAGAAAAGCTAAGGAACAAGTATAAAAGGGCAGTTCTGGGACTTGCCCATGCCTACAACGCATCCAGCGGAACGCTGGCTGTATCTGGTATGATCTCTTCCAAGGAAATAATGGCTCTAACTGTCTAAAAAAAGGATCCTCATCACTACTGAAACAAGCCAACTATTTTAAGGGAGGAGTGGGAGTCTCAAAGGTTACAGTTTAATATAGCTGCCATTTCCTACACAGAAGAATATAAGGGAGGACTTTTTTCTTCTCCCCCATGAGAACAAGATTTTCAGTCACAGGCATGAACTGGCCATTTACAACATCACATCAGTTGATACTCTTAGTGAGAGACACATGCATTAAATGATCATTCAGGGAGACACATGACACTATCCCTGGTGTACAACACTTCAAAAAATAATTTAAGTTAGAATATTGAATATCCTATTCTTTTGCAAACTACAGTATATTTTAAAAAGAAATCTCATCCAAAATGATTAACACTTCCTACTGTTCAGAAAAAAAGCCTGCCCTTTCAGACTAGCAGCTGTGGATCATTAGCTTTCCAGTGATGAGATGTGTTTGATGAGTATTTTTCTTTCTAATTAAGAGATGAGATTCTCTATTTGACTCTCTCTTCAGACAGAAGTGAAGAGAAAGATTTCTGCCTATGTGGAAAGGCCATATTCTACAGAACAATTATTTCAGATTTCTTTTTATCTACCTCCACCCAATTTCATTTCATTTTTTAACAGAACCCTGTTTGCACCCACAGACTTCACATCATTAACCCCTGCCTTTCCCAGCTCTTCCTATTTTTCCTTTTGCTAGTGTTTTGACTGCCAGTGGAGAGCAGCAGGTTAAAAAAGGAGCCCCCCACAGAGGGGACCCTGACCCACATCCTCAGGTGCTGGAGGGAGCAGAGCCCATGAGGAGGACGGGCTGTGAGCACCGCTGTTTTGGCAACTACCTGACAAAAACTAGAAACCCCTCACGCTGCGGAAATGCCCAAGTTCAGTGACAGCCACGGGACCGAGCACAGGATGGTTCCAGCTGACACCCAGGGAGCCTTGCAGCAGCCTTGGGAGGCAGACCACCTCCCCGCAGAAACAAGGGGGCTGGACAGCACGCCAGCCTTCTGCATCAGCGGGCTTCTCCTGGTGGTGATGGGAAGGTGAGGTCTCCACGAGCAAGCCACCCAGCCGGCTGGCACAGGAGCCCTGTTGATGTGCATTGGCAATGCGCTGGGCACCCAGGGCATGCCACTTGCCTCAGCCTCCTCTTCCAGCTGTGGCTTCCCTGATCGTTTGCAAGAAGGTCCTTACAGCCTCATGTACTGTTTTTTATTTCATCACCTATACATACATTTACATCACCTACATCCCTGCGCTATTTGCATCGCCCAACTCCACATCACCCTGGAAGGGCTCAAGCTGGCTGCTTGAGAGGGCGGTGTCTGCAGCTCCCAATGCTGCTGTGCTCTGCAGTCACAAGACATCCATTACCCCTTTAAGCTTAAAAGGACAATTGTATTTCCTGAGGCTTTGTTCCTTGGATGTATTCTCAGAAGACTAGGAAGAATGAAAGATAACCCACATATCTGCACAGTACAGGCTGTCTGCTAAGGACTGCAGTCTTTAAGGCTCCAGTCAAACCCTGCACGGTGTTTATACTGCAAAACACTTGAAAACACGTTTGCTGTACCTCGGAGAGTCAGTAGCTTCTCCCATTACAAAAGTAGTCACTTACCTTCTGGCGATCACGGCTCCTCTCATCTTGTATGACACTTCCATTAAAAAATGAAAAAGGAAGTATTTCTTTTAGCGAACATCAGATCTCAAACCACACCAGCATTAATGTAAACACTTATGGGAATCTATTTCAATGCCAGGCCCTCATTCAGGTAAGTCTGGCAGAAATGTGCCTTTTGAACTACTCTAAAGCATCCTCCAACAGCATTTTTCATCAGTCCTTGCAATTTCAGTTCCAATTACCTGAGTGCCAGGAAAAGGTGCAGCCTGGAAGACTTCAGTCTAAAACCCACTGTCTGTTACTCTGTTTGTTAAATAGGCAAAAGCCAACTGGAAAACAGCAAAAGCATGGAATGGGTCAAAACAAAAATACAGACAAAAGTTAATGTCATTCCCACCTGCCTTATTTTGACAGATTTTCAGTGCAACCTTGGATTAGTGTTGGTTTTTCTTTCAAATGCTGGGGTCTTGGTAATCTGAGAAATACTGAATATAAGTATTTTTGATCCTCTAAGAACTTTTCCTTTAACTCGGAAACAAACTTACAGGATTTCCTGCATCTCTCTGTTTTCACTGGAATTAGAGCAACCCAGTCCACTGCAATTCAGATTTTTACTCTCACTTTTTCTATTTATTTAATGTAGAAAACCAAATGGAGATACTTCCATGATAAATAACTGTAAGATCTTAACAAACTTTATGAAGTATTACTTTAAACCCCGTCTCAATAAGGTTTTGGTGTACTAAAAAGACCTATGGTAGCTCTCGTAGAGCACCTTGGGTCCCATATCTAGAATAACACTCAGGGGGGAAAAAATAATCCATTTTTACTGTGTACGTAATTTCTGATCACGTTTTTTCCATGTTGATACTTGTACAGCAAACTCTCAGTTCTATTTCATCTCACTGTTTTATCTAAGCCTGGTATATCACTAGTTAGTGACGAAACAAGCCTAACAACTGGCGTGACTCACTTGACCTGTCCTCAACCCACCTGGCTTGTTTTAAAAACACATCTAACAGCTCAACAGTTATTTCATCTGACACAACTTTCACAATGATGCTGTTGTCCAATCATATCACAATGTAAGCTGCCTGAGTCTTTATAAGATTGTCAGCACCAATAAAACATTCCAGTTAAAGCCTGAAATCTTCATTTAATTATCCTTTACTTTGCACTACAGGTTTAACTGACGTTTCACATCATTTCCAGCAGTGCTATGACTGGCAGTCCTGGCTTAACGGTTTGGACCTGATGATCTTAAAGGTCTTTTCCAGCCTAAATGATCCTGTGACTAGCTTTAAGGATGCCGACAATTCCAAGAATGCAAACCTCAGAGCATGAACGCAGCACCATTTTAAACTACCTTAACTCAGGTATAAAACCCATATTCCTGTAACCAGATTCACACAGCAAAAGTGAGGTGGAAATAAAAATGGCACACACCCCCTGCTCTCCGTAGATACTTACAAAAATGTGGAATCTCTTGGTCACTTCTTTGTCATCACGAGTTTCTCAGCTGCATTATTACAGCTGCATAATTAGTATCCTGGTTAAAATTAGAAAGGCAGAATATGGTTCACTGAGGTCATCGCCACACACACAGCATCATGGCATTCTCAGGGCACCTCAACACAGGTTTGTCCTCTCGGACTATGAAAATGCACACTGACTAAGAGAAACTGATACTGTTTTCCCTATGAGCAGTAACACCTGGAATCCAGTAACAAATGCTCAACTAGGATACTTAGATCAAAGGTATGTCTGAGAACGGGCTATTAGGTTCATCGAACCTCTGCCCCATTGTAATACTGCATTTTCTGAACAATATCCAACTGTTTACTGATGACCCATGTCTTGTTTCAGTGACATTACCTAAAAGACTGTTCTATGCATTAATTATCTTCCAAATGAAAAAGTGCCAGCTCCAGATTGATTTTGCTTTGCTTTAATATATAACTCTTAGGTTGACCTATTATTTCTAGCACAGTTTCTGCTGAGAGGGGTAGTCACCAGCTCTAAGAGTCAAGCCATCCTGGACTTCAAAATGTCCCAATTTACTCTGTTTTTTTTTAAAAGATGCACTTCGGACCTCTCCTTATTGCACATACCTCTTCCCATCCTAGAAACAATGCCATCTTTTCCAATCTTAAAATTCATTAAAATTGGCTAACATCTCCATAACTGCACCAGGCCCATTTCTGTTGCAAGTGTCACACTACCAAAGATACTCCTAAAAAGCGTGTTTCACGTCGTTATTTTCCTCTTCTCGCACACACAGATCTGTCACAAATCTGTGTTTGTGTTCCCTTCATGCAGGAATTTGGAATCTGGCAGATTTCTCCTGTTACCATTGCACTTCTCTGAGAGTGGGACTGCTGAAAGGTGTAAATGTATGTGTTACTTCAGAAGAAAATCTAAAGTCCTGACTTCATGAGAAGTGTAAATCACAACACGGCTCATGCTAGATAACCTACAGCTATTTATGTGTAATGGATTGCCCCCCTTCCTTTCTTACAGCTTGAGCTACAGAGCAGGGGCTGACAGGCCTTTGAAACCTGCCTCCTGTTCCTCCCAAATTTCTGAAACTGTAAAATTAAATAGTCTGTCAAAAGTTATTAAGCTGGGTATAGGGAAAAAAAAAGAAAAGTACTGGGTATCTTACCTTACTGAGACTGGCTTTGCTGCACAACCACTGGCGTCCACACAACAGATACAGCCCCCAGACATCCATATGGAAGTTGTCCCAAATGCTGTGTTTCTTTTAATTTGCCCCCCTCATCTTCTGTCCATTTCTTCAGATGAAGGAAAATCATTCCGCATTTTAAGAAAACACTATTAAAAGTTTAATAGGGTAGAAATAGCCACCATTACCCAAATTATGGAAAATGGAAGACTTGCAGACTTACTTTTTCCCCAAAGAAAAGTAAGTCAGTGACTTCAAAAAGGTGGATGCAAACTACTTAAACCTCACAGATGTGTAAATCTGCTCATCTTTATTAGTACTACAGAAATAGTACACAACCCCTCTTCACTATCCATTCACCAAACAACCACCATCAAAATAAATGTACCATCAGGATATTAGGACGTCTAGCCATTGGAACAGTAAGTCCTTTGATTGTAGGTAAAATCTCCACTTTGCCAACTGTCTGTCAGAAGTGAAAGGCATAGCAATAAAAATTAAATTGTATGAATAGAAGACTAAAATCATGTAGTTAAAGGCATACGGCTGGTCTGTGATTGCCAGTGATACAATGCAAAATCACTGATGTTTGGTTTGATAACCACTCATATGTTTGGAACAAACATAAATATTGCTTCCATAGAAGAGCAGAAACACTTCCACCAGCTGTTCTTAAGGTCATTTCTCACAGACTGGAACTGCATTGCCCTTACTATTTTTAAAGTACTCTGGCTCAAACTTTTGACATGGAGCTAAATCCTGTAATTTTGTTTTCACAACTATCTGGAGACAGCTTCATCAAGACACTGTTTCTCTGATGCCCTGGGGATATCTCAGAAATCCCTTGCTGAGTCTGTCCCTTCACTTGGAGCTGAGGTTAAGGTTGAATCAAGCAATCTTTCTGCTTCTTCTGGTTTTTATTTTCTCTGTTCTTAAAAATATTCTGATAAGTTTTGGGGTTTGGTTTTTTTTCTTCTTTCTGAAAGGAAAGATAGAAGCACCAAGGAATAGGATGACAGAAGAATCACCAAAAGGCAGGGCTGCTGCTCTTCGAAACGATGAGAACATCCATTCATTAGAGCAATAATATATGTAGACATTCAAATTTCCCTAGTGTTTTCTTTAAAATGATATTCACATACTAGGAACAATTTTAGGATGTGCCACTTGCCATCAACTATCAGTTGGTATCAACTAACTGGGCCTAATATTGGTTTATTTTAATTTTTCAACACCATCAGACAACCTTAGTGGGCTCTCCAGGATGATTTTCGTACTTGTGATTGATGACCTGTTTAATTTTGCTGTTCTGTGATGTCTGGAGTATTGCTTGGGTACAACCATGAAATAATAAATAAATAAATAAAAGCCTAGGATTTGTTTGTCTTCACTGACTAGCCTTCCTTAAGCACATATGGCCTAAACTGGAAGTTGTTCACATAAAATGCCTCTCTACCTTCCAGTGTGCTTCTTCGTAAATAAATTTTAATAAATAATAAAGTGTTTCAGCTACTTTGCCACTCTTTGTAACTTCATCTCCCACTGTCTTATAATTTTCTAATTTTCTCCTTCAGTGACCTCAAGACTTTCCCCCCAAACTCTGGTTCTGAAAACTTGCAGTTACATGCAGCGTCTCTAGCAATGTGTGCCTGTTTCTATTTGCAACTCTAATTTTAACACAGGGCTAGTATTACCAAGTTCTTGCTTCTTTACAGTGCTTTACTCTTTCCCAATGGGCATCATGTAGTATTTCCCACTTCTGCCCAGAATGAACTGCTTAAAGTTATTAGATGCCAGAGGTATCTACTGCTGGCATTTCTTCAGTATTTACCAAGCCTCTAAACTTTCTTGTGCAAAGCAAGACTGCATGTTGTAGAAACGAGAAGTCAGCAGAGAATACTGGTTCAGACAGCACAGCAAGGCAGCTCCAGGTGTTTGAACAACCTGAATTCTGTAGCTATAAGACTGCCCCTGGGCTGAGGCCACTGAGACAAATGAGTATTTTTAGTTCCCTGGTAGGATAGCTATAATTATATTTGGCAATGCTTTCTTTAAACAAAATAAAACTCTGCAAGCTCATTTTTACCTGGTCGTTTTCTCTAGTAGACTACAGTAGATCCCAAGAAAGCTGTTCACATCCTTCAGGTAGAAGTTAAAAAATTGCACTAGGAGTAAAACAATATTCGCATAAACAGTACAAACCCAAAGTATTTCAGTGGCAGACATTAGAATACAGTTCATGTATTCTGTACATTTTGAATTTGACTCCTTTTACTGTAAAATGCAGCACAAGTGAGTGGAAAGGTGGCTATTAACAAACCCTTTACAGTTTGGTAGAATCCATCATGAACAAATAAATAAGAAAAATTAAAACCAAAACCAAGATAGGTACTACTGTATCAACACTCAGTCTTTGGCAACATTTACTTCTTCATGCCTTTGCTAAACTTCCCTGGCCTGCAAAGCTCCACTCAGGTGCATTTGAGGAGTGGCACCACATTCACACAGTAATTATTGCCAGAGCATCACCCTGAGCTGCTGGGAGTTATACGAGAAATGGAGTCAGATACCTGGTTAAGAAATAGGCTCATCACACCTAACGATGGCTCACACACTTCCAGTCTTGTGAGAAGTTTCTCTCAATACTCACACAACTGCCCTGCTTTACGAGGGCAAGCACAAAACTGACATCTCAGAGAAACCAGAGGTGCTTCAAGAAGAAAAAGAATGCCAAAGGTAGGCTTGCAAAGCAAACCTGAATCCTTTTTTGTTATGAAACTACAGAAGAAAACCCCTTACATTCTGGCTAGAGTTAAGTAATCATTCATGTAAGGTGCTGGAAAAACAGAAGTGAGGTGAAGGCTGAAAGAGAGGTAAAGGTGGAGAGCATTCAGAAGTTCATAGCAGGAACAGCAAGCTGTATGTACACCAGTAGGCTAGACAGGGCACAACCTGTCCAAAACAAAGAAAAAGCACACCACGCAATTAAAGTGCCTACAAATTTTTTTGAGATTTTTAATCTTTTTTTATGGTTCACTGTTGCCAGATATATTGAAAAATGCAATTTTTAATCTATAATCTGTAATGTGATTTGTCAAGACAAACAAAATTTAACAAAACAAGATTTTCTTTCTCATGGTCCTAAGTGGAAAACTGTTTCCTGCTGCTTTTGTTGAGGTAATGCTTCTGCAGAGAAAAGTATATTTTCATGCTATTAAAAAGCAAGCATGCTGTTCCAATTGTTGCTCTGTAATAAATTTAATTATTTTTGTATTTCCACAAACTACATTAAATGACATTTAGCACAGAGAGGTGTGCCCTGGCAACTTTCCTATTGTTTTTATAGTTACTTTTTCCAGCCACCAAATGCAACCCAAGCTGTCTCCCTTTTTACAACCATCTCTCCCCACGCTGTAGTAGCTTGCAGGAAGTGCGGTTGTGTAGTGCAAATATATGATGTTTCAGAGAACCTACCTCACCTTTCAGTAGTTCATTGTTTCAGCAACGTTACACTTCATTTATTTAGACGTCTGCCACTCCAACATGTTTAGCTGCACTTTAACATAGAATTGTTCCACAGCTCTAAAAAAACCATTTATTGAGCCAGCAGCATCATCAATAACATTTACTAACCAGTGAGAAATGGTACATTTTATAGATGTTCATTTCAAAGCACATCCTCAAAAGGTGAATAGGGGAATGCAGAGTATTTTATTGCTATCCACAGAACAGTGTATCATCATTCTTAATAGCCATTGCCACATCCCCAACTGTTTTTTTTGCAAAATCACGTAGCAATGAGAGCACTGGTGTCAAAACAAGGACAGATTGTGTGTGTGTGTTTAAATGTGCTACACACACCAGGGAGAGAAGTAGTCTCCCTGAAAGGACCGAACTCTGGAATTAAACATTGCACAAAATAAAGTGAGCAGAACTCAAGACTTGGAATTATAAACACATGTTTTCTCTACCTTAACAGCCTATTCAAGTCTCAGAATCTTTCAGTCAAACCACAGCAGCTGCATATGATATTACTGAAGCTCTCACTATTAAGCTGCCTACCATTTCCCATTCTAAAAGATTTTTTGCACCTTTACATAAGTTCTAATGCATTTATTAATCATAAATGGTCTTTGAAACACAACAAGAAGTTGTCCTTAGGGCAAAGGAAGTACATTTTTCTTTCCCAAACACAAAATCACGTATGCATAGCTGATTTACACACTTGTGAAAACCTCACTTCCCTACTCTTGCATTGCTAGCAAGCCAGAACAATAATGACCTTGAAAACCCAGGATGGAGACTTGACCTTGTGATTCTCACACTTCAAGCAATGGTAATTACTGCCCTTGTATTTTCAATAATATACAGGAAAGCAGACTCAAGGTTTGAGCGGATCTCCCTTCCGATGTCACTCCTCCTTCCCCAGCTCCCCAGTAGCTGACTTCCACCTAAGCTTCTGCTGACGTTGGGGACAGGGGTAGTTTCAGCTGGGATTTCATAACTCCTGTAAGGTCCTGTGGAATTGACTTGTCACACTGAAGTAGACTGATGTGAGTGGGCCTAGGCTCTTCAGAGCTGCAGCTTAGTGTTTACCACTTGAGGTAAGGCTCCGCACAATGCCAGTGCTTGGCTCCTGTCTTCACAGCAGTGTCTGGAAGTGGGCTAAAAGTTTTGGTGATGCACATCAAAGCTATTTGCAAGACTCAGGAATTCAATGACTTGTTCTCCAGGGAAGTGTATTCTGGCAGGTGCAGACCTCTCTACCCTTCTACTGCTCACGCTCACCAGACCCCTGACCAGCTCTGACATCCTAATTTTCTATTTATTCCTTATTTACTTAACTCCGGCAGGAAGGAAATCGGCTCACCCTCCACTGCTGGGTTTCACCTAACTGCACTCCCCTCCTTTCCTCTGTTCTAACCCCTCTTCCTATATTCTCACGATCCTCAGCAGAAGCTTGTCCTCATTCCCATCCTTTCTACAACAGGATGCCTTCCTATTCCCTTCCTCCTTTTCTCTCCCCAAAATTCCTAGTTTCAAATCAGGATCCCTATTTCTTTTCCTCACCTGGAAAGGAGAAAGAAAACACAGGGGATTTTCTAGTTCTCGATCCCTGCACATTGCCTTCCCCGACACTGGCTCTGGAGGACCATTTGCAGCCCTGGTTGCTCCAGGATGGAGCACCGAGGCTGCTAGTACAGGAAAGAAGTGTAAGGAGATGGTAGCCAGGTGGGTGTATCTAACACATCTCTCACAACTCGCAGGCAGGGAGTCTTCTAGAGCTGGCCAGTATGTGTCGGTATGCAGGTGGAAAACGACAAGCAAAACACAGACATCAGAATTTGATCCCATTTTAGGAAGTCTTGGTAAGTTTAAAGATGTGGGAATACATCCTGAAAGTGGTTGCAAATATTCTAAGTGAGCATATAATTTCTGTACATCAAAAACAAATGAGCTACATTACTGTGTTGGCCCTATGAAAAGTTTCAACCCCAGAATGTGAAGACTGACAAAGTCAAAGGCAAGCCAGGAGATTACAGAAAGATCTTCACCACAGACAGCAGTGCTGAAATAACCCATAATAAATATCAGGCAGAAAGAAGGAATTTGGGTGTATAACCAGAACAGGATCTGAGTTATTGGGAAAAGTCTCTACGGAGATCTGAGATAATCACAAAAGCTGCCTTCCTCATTAAGGGTTTCACAGCTGCACGGTTCATCCAAAATAGAACTAACTATCAAGAGTCCCTTCTCACAATCTCTCTTCACATTTTAAAAGCATGAAACTTCTTCTTGGGTCTTTGAAAACCCTTTGTGGAATTTAACTACTAAAGATGTGTTGGTGTCTGATACGACATTTCTCCCTTTTTTGCCTTTTTGGTTTTTGTTTGTTTGTTTTTTAAATACTGGTGAGGTGGAAATATAGGTGGAAGATGCCTGTCGTGGCACCATAAATAACACTATGCCACCCTGAAACAGAGATGAATGAGCTCCAGATAAAAGAGATAAATATCCATCATGTGCACACATAACAGCATTTGTACGCACACACAGATGCAACTATGTATTTACATAGCACAGCAATCTTTCCTCCACATCTTTTTGTTTAATTTTTACACATCTCACATAGGTCCTTTGGGACACATATATCATTTAGTGATATCATTGTTGGGATGAGGTTTCATTGCTCAGTACCTCACTTGATCATTTACATCTTTGCACAGTTAAGAAATGAGACAAAAGAAAAGCTGTCTACTACTTTGTACTTGTTCTGCCCGGGTGAAAATGATACGTAACACTTACTGAAAGTAAAACAACTCTAATTTTACAGACAGGGCTGGAAATTTTTCTTTTGGTCTTACTCCCTTTGCTTTATTAGAGTATCCTTTTTTTTTCCCTACCTAATTTCAGAGCGCATAAGAGTATTAAAAATTAATGGGTTTTTTGCTGTGACGCTGCATCTCCAGTTAACTAGTCTGTAATTTTGAGACCTTTTATGAAAAAATCAAGAAAAAGACTTTACAGGTATGTGTAAACACAGATAAAATTCCAAATTCAGTGACAAACAATCGACATTTTACCATCTTCCCTGAACATCACAGGCTTTTTATCATGCTAGAGGCAACAAACCTCAGTGAAAATCTGGCTGGATGCCCTTCCATCCTGCAGTGCTTAAGTAAAACCATCCATAAACTACCTGAGCTCCTTAAGCCTCTATTTAATTACTGTCCAAAACACTTCAACTTCATTCTTTAAATATTTATATATCTCATCCAATGTTATACCTAGGCCCACTGCAATGAAGCTTTCTACATTGAAGGGATGTTAATAATTTAATGCTAAAGAGTTGTCAGCAAGGTATAGAAACAATGTAGAAAGCATATTTTTAATAAAACACAAATCTTGTGAAAGCATCACAGAATGTTTCATATCCTTGCAGGCTTGCTCATACAGCTTTTCTACCTGAAATTTCCCACCAGTGCTATTCCCATGTATTTTTTATGGGCTGTACAACTTCCAGGAGACGAACCACCATGACGTGTGCTGATCACTGCACAGGTGGAAAAAGATTACATAACATGGTAGCCTAAGTCCCATCATCACAGACTCTAAAATCCTTAATCTGCAGCAACAGCAAGGGAACGCTTGCACGAGATGTGCCATAGGAGTTACTGCAATGTTCTCCAAGGCTTCCACCCCACCCACCCCGAGAAGTGTGGATAACTTCTTTCATTTCTGCATTACAAGGGTAAAGACGTGTTCTGGCTGCGAAGCAAGCTATGTCAGGATGAGACAGCACCCCGTGAGTGAGTTATCTGCCTTACCTTCACATAATTCCAGACAGGGTTGTACCTCCATGAGTCTGTGCTGCCGCTCAGGCTTTTGAAATTATAGGACATTCCAAGTTATCACATTTTCTTCCAGTCTACCAGACATCCTTATAATCAAACTTTTAAATACATGCTGTTTAATATGGATTTATAACTGGGAAGCACTCGCTATGGAAAGCGATGACAAATCACAGCCTGAGAACTAGTGGCGTAGCAAGTTACTATATTATATAGCGCAATAAAGGATAAAGAAAGCAACAGAAGAAATACAATCTGAAACAAAGGAGGGCATAATTATGAAGTAAAAAAGAGAAGTAACACCAGTAAGTATAAAACCAGGCCAAAGCAACAGACGTTTTGGGAAGTTGTATGTATTCCTTATGATTTAAAACTAATCAACCCGAACAGCTACAAAAATAAAGGCAGTGTCAAAACCCCACCAGATAATTCTATCGCTTCTTTCGTTCCTGTCACTTTATTACATACTATTTAGTGCTACTACATAGTATTCATTATTTGTGAAATAACATTAAAATTGATGAAGCATAAAATCTTACTTTGAACGAACCTCAGTTAAGAGATACTTTAATTTTCCTTAATCCAGTTTCAGACCAGGTAGTATCAGAAGGTAGAGAAAACCACATTTTTACATATATACTTGGCAACTACATCTACGCATAGGTTTAGCCTTATCGCTCCATATGAATAACTATTTTGTATCTAAGAATAAAGAGAGATACAATCGTTTAAATTACTTCTACAGTGTATTTTTATACTTGGAATATATTACTATTAGTTCTACAGAACTTCTTGAGCTGTGATGGCAATCTTTGAATACTTCAGCAGGTGGGTGTTTTTTGTTGTTTTCCTTTTGCACACCACCACCACGAAATTGTCATTACCACCTCAAGCAGAAAAAAAAAAAAAAAAAAAAAAAAAGCAGAACAAGTTTTCTAATAGTACACTACAGTAAAAAATGCTATACCAATAATGATAGCTCTTTAAGCCCCAAAATGCAATGTGAATGATGACTAATAATAATAAGAAGGAAAGATTGATTGAAACACAACTTTGGCCTACAGGTAGAACAGGAATTTCACAGGAAAAAAAAATCTCATCAGAAGAAAAAATACTATTTACGGTCTGTATGAATTCCCTCTCTTGAAAACCTCTTTAAAACCTCTCCCCATATTTCTGGAATCTGTTTTGATGTTCTTCTGAAGAGCAACTTCTGTGCCACCTAAATTTAAACATATAAACCAGAGTAACCGAACATCAGTTTCACAGAGTCCAAGGAACAGGTCTGTGCCCCATCTCCAGTTTGGGACAAGGACACAATCCTTTCCTCCTGTAATTCCTTTCAGAAAGAGGCACGGATGTGCACACAAAAGCATGCACAGAGGAAGAGGAAAGGGACCACGGGTACGCTGTGCTGCACCCCTGCCAGCCCGGTAATTTTTTATTCCAGCACCTGTATACGAACGCTGGTGTCTGAGTGTTCACGTTGCAGTTACTGCCTTTAAAAAGCAGGAAAATACTAAGTTAGTAGCTCTCCAGCTACTCCCAGCTCTTCCAAAACCTGTAGCACCAGTGAGAATTCATTTCAGTCACAAAGATTGTGACATATCTGGAGAAAGCTCTATTTGCAGTTGTTGGAATATCATTTGCTCTGACTGTGCCCGCTTCAAACATCAGAAAACAAAAGCTTATTTCCTATGCTCTTGCTTCTCGCTGCCATATGAAGGCATGAAACCCCCAAATGCTGTAGAATTATTTTCAGTGTCAATTTCTTGTTTATCACATTTTCCACCCTATCTATTTTTTAGTATCTGATAAGTCTCCCCGGGATCTAGCTACATGGCTGATAAAGAGCTGTTTGACGATTGCATTCTTGACACAAGTGATCTCACATACATTTTATCTATATGTAAATACACAAAAAGCGCGTAAAACATATTTACAAGTATAGGTGTTCCTGATATCATATTCAAACATGTACACAAAGTAATTGCATGTATGTGCTCATATACATACAGTAATACAATGGGATTTCCATGGGGAAATGTGAAAGTTATTGTTAAAATGTCTGTCATCCATGTAAGAGAAACAGAAATGAGCTGGGCATTAAATTTGCATACAGCCCCAAGCACAGAGGTTCCTGCATGTGTAGTGTTCTCCTGTTCTTGATGATGGGCATATCTGGCAGGGAGAGTCTGTCAGGATTAGCTTAGGAAAAAACACCCCCAAGGAGATAATTTGAAGACACACTGAGAATTTGCCTCAGTACATGAAAATAAACATGAAATCCACTGCAAACTATGCACACTAAAAGTTACCACAAACACTATGCCACACACCAGGGGATAATCTATTTCAGCTAATTAACACACAGCCACACACAACACTGTGAGAAGTGGTTGCCACTTAGGACTGATTTAGGTCTTGCATTGCTTAGACAGACTTGGAAAGAGAAGGTCTTTCTAAATGTTTGGGGCGGGGGGGGGGGGGGGGGGGGGGGGCGGGGGAAGAGGGGGAAGGTAAAACTAAAGCAGCTGTGAAATAAACAGGCTCACACTCACTTGATGGCTTAGCTTTCTAGTGAATAACAAGACAACGTAAAGGCATTACTACATCTTTTATAATGAATATCAAAAAGATACAGTCCCCTTCTAGCTTCTATCGCTGCTTTTAACAAAGTTAATACCAACACCCTCTGCTCCAAGTTACACTCAAGATTTTTTTTTTTTACTTTATAGGTAAAAACCTCTGTTAGCAGAGTGAATCTTTCACCAACAACGCCAGCTACCAAGATGAAACTACTCTGCCTTAAAATTCAGGTAGAAACCAGGTAAATATTACACTACATGTGATTTTATTTAAAAAAAAAATTATCATCAATATCTGAAAACAACTTGGCCTGAAACCATCTGGTGTAGCAAAAGGAAGTATTTCTCTTCCCTTCCCTTCTCATTTTCCCCAACCCAACCCTCTTTTCCCTTCACTTTTTCTTGTTATGACAGAAAGTGTGATGACATCTCGTAACTTCTACTTCCTTAACAGACGCACACACACAAAGTAACCCCTCATATCAAAAGTAGATGTGCAAGCACATCTCTAAATGTTCACAGCTGCACATCTTATTAAGCATCTTTACTACTCTCAAATAGTAACTGGAATTATTCCAAAGATCTTGTGCACTTCTGCACTGGCCTGCTAGCTTAACACTACTTATTTTGTGAACAGTTCACTGATACTACTGAAGAGTAATAAAATAGATATGACTGGAAAAAAAAAACCACCACAAAACCAAAACACCCAAAACAGCTAAAGATTGCTCACCCAGCCGCAAAAATTTTGAGGCAAGAATGTAAACCCAGGAAATGAGGAGGGGTCACAGAAGTATCCAAGCAAGACAGAGGTGGCTCAAGGTGGCTCAGAGGCTCAGGGAAGTAAGGCTACAGAGGCACGGCTACAGTTGGAGCCAGTGACAGCCACATCCCTGGGCATCTCTGTCTGGCTCAGCAACACTGCACTCGGGATCTGATACCGAGAATGCTGCCTTGCCGACAGCAGGGACGACTACTCTGGGCTTGACTTCGTGCTGGGGACCCCAGCAAACGTGAGAGTACCGCATGCATCTGTGGTAAAGATAAGAGAGGAACAAGACTACCTACTGTATGAGAATGTGAAACAAATCTAAATACTGCCAATCCTCCTTAACTAAAAAGGGTATCTTCCAACATGGACACGCAACTCTGAAATGGAAAATTAATTCCCTACGTCCAAAATGTCAGATCTCATAGTTCAGTAAGATGAAGCGTTAAAATGTACAACCGGAGCTATAACTTGTGGAAAGCACTGGATAAATTATGAGATCTCTATCATAATTAACCAGAAAGAGCTGTGAAGCTCTGCCCCTCAGCACCAGGCACCACGCAGGGTGCAGGGCCTTAGCGATGCAACTTCTGCTTTGGAAAAGGGATCATTTCCAGACAGTCGTGAACAAGCAGCACCCTTCTAGAACCCGGCTGAGGTAAGGGAGTTTGTGCATGGGTAATGCCTGAGCAATGCACGTTCCCTATGGCACTGGCCCTGTGTTCCAAAATGGACACCAGCAGGCAGGTGCCTTTTACGACAGCAAGGTGACTGTTGCATTTTGCTTGCTGAGCACCTCTCAAGGTCTAACAGCAACCAGCAGGAAGCCTGGCTCATCATTACGCTTTAGTCTGGCAAAGCCAGTCCATCAGAATTTGAGCCAGAGCTGACTGTCCAAGGCAAGGCAGGGACCAAACGTCAATCTCCTGTTCTCATATTTGGGACCATCACTAGACAGCCACTCAGTTTCACTACCAGCTGTATCTCACTTCACCTCCTCCTTTATGTAGTTCCTAACAACTATTGACATCTTCCTTTGTCAGAAAAGCTGTTCCTTCATCATAAACTGTCTGAGAAAAGAATATAGGCAACAGAATGAATGATGCTTTGCCATTTGGTTGGTTACAGCTAACAACGTGGGGAGAAAAGAAAGTTCTGTTACAGGTAAGCGGGATGAAGGGGAGCTGTTAGCTTTCATCCCGGTAGGAGGGAAAAACTTTAGTTTTTACTGGAAGGTCCATTTGATCTTCCCAGTAAAAGAGAAGTAACAGGAGGATGTTTCACATAAGATATATATATATATAAAGGGAAATGAGGTTTAGAGCTATAAAAAGCAGTTTTGGAAAGGCTGTTCTGCCAATTACAGTATCACTAACCACATTTATCCCTAAGTTACCTAAACAGTGGGGATATTTCCATGTCTGCAGGTAGATGTTTTACTGGCACAAATGGAAAAGTCGGGTAGCAGACTCATCGGTGGCAGAAATTAATACACTTCATTTCAGAGTAAAATGATTGCCCTGGTCTGTAAGCAGGACAAGTTATGATACAGTAGTACTTACTGTTGCTTGATTTTCTCTTGAAGACTTCAGGTTAGTAAATAGTTCAGTAAGTAACTGGCAAAAGATTTTAAAAACAGGGACACAAGGTTTATCGACTCATTTGTGAAGAATTCACTCAACAAAAAGAATATAATTTTAAGATTTCTTTGGTGGAACTGCACCTTGGCACTCCAAGATGGATGGTAACCTCTGCACGAACACCATGGATCAAGGAGAAATCGGATAAAAGTGGTGTAAGAAAGGTTTTTCACAGACCAGCTTGTAGTAACGCTTAAGAACTGTGAAGTTTCCAGACAACCCTGTTTGTTCTTTTTTAAATAGCTGAACATTTTACAGTAGGGGCTCTTAGTTAATAGATTTCTTGATGCAGACGGGTGAAAGAAAACCCCGCCTGGTGACCTTCCTTTTATGACCTGAAAGAGTCCAGCTATTTCAGAAAGCAGAAAGCCAAAAACAAAGCAGCATTTACATCCCACTTTAAAATACCACCATATGAAGATCAAAGACTTCAGATCACAAAGAACTGGCTGCAAGTCTCTTCAGTTCTCTTTTCTTGGATCTTTATTCCACTACGCCACAACTTCAGGCAAGAGCATCCTCACACTAGCAAATGAAAACCCCTTTCCCAGCCAGGACAATACCATGCAAAGGACAGAGAGGCACACGGCAGTGGAGACTCGATGGAAGAAATCCAGAGAGCAGTGACTTGTGGATCCCATCAGCACCGACCTCAACTGAATGAAAGTGCCATTGCTAAAACACATCACACTTTCTCCCCTGAAAGAATGACTTCTCCATCAGTCTGCCCCAGAAAACCAGTCTTAGCAAAATATCTGAAACTTGATTAAAAAAATAAAGGCTGTAAGCAAGTGGAGGCTCTTAATACAGCTACAATCCCAATATAAATGTAGCCTGATGAGAACAGAATCTGGCCACACATTTTACACATCATACAACAAAGTAATACCAGTAATCCCTTAAAACAGTACTTCAATAATGTTTATCCGTGTCAGATTTCAAAACGAAAAATACATTAAAAGTAGGACCACAATACTCTGTGTCTGCTTCATGAAAGCTTGTGATTGCATTCCAGTTTTTCCCTTTGAAAATTTGATCTTGTGTCTTGACAGTGACAAATCGCTGGTTCTTTGCTCAGTAGACCTTCCTGATAATAGGAGATATTCCTCCCCAAGAGAAGGAATATTTCAGGTAAACACATTCACATGGACTGAGCCTGCCCTTTACTGAAAAAGAGTTTGATCTAATTGCTTGAATGTCATCATAGGACAGAACATCTTAAAATAGATTACCAGGCAAATTTTAAATGACTTCAAACATTAAAAATGCCTATTTTTCTTAAGATACTGTTCATGATTATCTGTAAATGCAAGTTTTACACAACTGTAATACCCCTTGCACAGTGAGAGCTACATAGCATTTATATTCTGACTAATTCTTAAAAACCAACCAGTTCACTTAGAAAAAGCAGGAAGAGAAAACAGCGCAGAAAAAAACAAAATTGCACTACAGCAATTTTAGCACAAGTTTATCATGAGGTATTGTTTTATACCATCGCTTTAGATTTTTCTTTTAAGTTTAGAGGAATCCACCATAGAGGCATGTGAGCCTATTTTCTGTAATCTTTCTGCTACAGACCCTAAAAGATTTCTACCTACTGCTATCTAACTACGAAAAGTTAAGAAAGATAACTTATAGCATACCCTCCAGACAAGCAGTTAAATGGTTTCCTGTCATGTTTTGTGTAGCCTTATTTTTTCCACGCACTGAGAACAGAAATATTGAGAATGCAGTACACAGAAAAAAAATCCTACCGGGCATGCCTGTACATGGTTAGTTTTTCCTTGCTGCACAAATTGATACCTATGTATGACCTGCATATAAAATATCTGACATGAAGATGTGCATTGCTGTGAGGATGTAACAGGAGATTTTAAAAAATATAATGTTATTAAAACAAGTTTGTGTGTTTGTTTGTTGGGGTTTTTTTTAATGTATAGATGGAGAAACCTCCTTCCCTCACAGTAATTTTTTTTCCTTCTCTTGTCTATACAGTCTGACAGAAGTCAGTCATGACGGGGTCTGCCTCCTGGGCGTCCCACTTCCCTCAGGGACCCCTGCACTAGAAAATGACTCCCTCGTCTAATGAGTTATGATATGAGCATTTGCCACGAACAGCAGATGCCTTTCTAACTTGGCCACCGACAGGACAAATTGAAGCAGGGGTTCAAAAACAAGCCAGCTTTACTTGTTAACCATACGGCACTTGCCCAGGTAAAACAACCAATAAAAAAATACTCTCTTCTTAGTTGTTTTTTTTAATGCTGGGGTTCCTGTAACAATTTGATTGATGAGGAGGTTTGCATTTTACAAAAAAAACCCCAAACAACCACCAAAAAAAGCCCACAACAACAACAACAAAAAACCCAACCCGGACAAAGAGTGGCTCGGTGTGTGTGGGAACTCAGTCTGTGCCTCTCTCCTCCACGACAAAAATGCCTTCTATTCTAGCAAGAAAGGGAAAGGCTGGAAACTCCCATGCTGATAGTCCTCATCTTTTTCTCCTGCTACAGTGAGTCAAAGGTTAGTTCCCTCCCACCTGCATCGCACTTTGCTTCTTCTAATACACAACCAAGCATTCAGACAATACGATTAAAATCCAGTTTGTTCACGGGAGGCTCTCAGACATTCAGCGTTCCCTTCTCAAATATCCCTGTCCAGCCCACAGACAAAATCGTTAACGTTTACATTAACAAGAGCTTTGCACAGTTTTTTTGTTAAATCCTGCTTACTGACTCTCAGTAAAATTAAATACATTCTTAGTAAAACAGGGTAAATGTCAAAAGTTTTATCTGGCATACTGTGATCATGGGTAAAGGGTGATAACCAGATCTTTGGTACGACCTCTTTGGGAAAAAAAAACAATAAACCTAGAGACAGTCTGCATTAAGTGACATAAGAGCAACTCCAAAGGAAAATAAATTGTCATTTTAAGAGATGGTATGCTATTGCTGGGTTCTGGAAATGGAAGCAGTGATATTATGACGCATACTTGGGGGGGGGGAGGGGAGGGAAGGAAAGAAGAGAAAAGTTAAACTCTAAAGATAATTTGGAGAACAATTTTCTATCTGAACAGCCCTGGATTTAAAAATAATGCCTATATTACATTTTTGCTATTGCATATTTTACAAGTTGAAAAGCAAGTAATAGCAGGTTTGGTAACGGGTCACCCCCCTGGTACTGACAGCAGGGTGGACACTCTCCAGGGATGGACTGACCCTGCAGCGAAGTGGTTTCGGTGAAACTCGGTCACCACCAAGTCATTAGCCAGCAACTCTAGGGACAGTTTCTCACTCAAGTAAATGATGGATCAAGCCCACGGTGAGGGGGATGAGGACAGTTTGTTTACAGTAGTAGAGTTTACCTTACCCAGCAGCTAAAAGAGACCATGACTGTGACATGTTTTGCAGAACAAAAGAAAATTCGAGACAGAGATGTAGAATTATGCTCAGGTATTAACACCTGGCGGACAGCGTGTTAAAACAAATAATACGAGAGAACATTGTACTTCCAAGGTTCCTCACGAAAGTGGTCTGTTCTGCCTCCCTCGACCCATCCCACGGAAAAAAAGGATATGTCTTAAAGAAAGAAGTGAGTCACGAGGCCAAACAACTTAATGCGTAATATTTAGGCTACTGTTTTAAGATCACAGATTGTCATCAAAGTCTGGAAATTATGCAAATAGTACCAGCTACATTTAGAGGGCTGCAGAAGGAAAGGCTTCCCGACCTGAATAGCAGTGGTGCCTGGGAAGGCAGGGTGCGTGTGCGGTGCAAGGGCGCCCCCTACAGCCCCGAGCGGGGAACGGCACCCGGGGAGAGGAGGGGAAGAGATTCCATTCTTAAGAGGAAACAGGACAGAACTAGCGTTATCACTAAACTAAATCCCTCTTAACTTCAGGCTAAAAAACATACGTTTTACCTAACTTTTTTAAAATCCATAACCCCAAAGGTTTTCGGTTAACCCTAAATCTTACAGTGGTGCTTATTTTCCTATTTGTCTTCATTTGAATAATTTCCAACATTGTGAAAAATGGGCTAACTTTCTTTTTTTAAGCATCAAACATTAAATAGCATCTTCTGACACATGCATTTCAGACATGCTTTTGTTGACAAGTAATTTTGGCCATAACTATTGACAGATCACATTCAAAGATCACAACTGGTGCTTGGTCTTGTACACACGCTAAGGTGCCAGGCAGGAAGAATTTGTACCGTGTTAAATATTTTTCTGTCCTGTACCTCTTTTATAATCAATGCTTCATTCAATACAGTGCAACCGTATTGAAGATTACTTACAACAGCACAATATTATGTCCAACTTGTCTGAGATAATGCAGAGATGCTTGGAAAGGTCCATTAACCTAAGTGCACACTTCTTCTTCCCTGTGTCTTTTACACATTCGCCGCTTCCCCAAGCAGGTCAGATATGGCAAATACTTATGCATACGTGTAAATTTACTCCTGGGGACAGCCCCGTTGATTTGAATTGAACTTAATGATATGAATTTAATAGCATAGGCTCAGTTTGTTAACTTTTCAGAACAAGGGTCCCTACGGTGAGCCCACTACCCTGCAGACACCACTGCAGTACACAACCAGCCGATAATGATAACCGTAGTAGTAGCAGCAGTAGCAGCATTGTCCTCTTGCATTTATGATCGGCTAAGATTCAGGCAAGACATGCAATTCAAAAGTAGCACACTTTGGCTTTCAAAAAAATTCTGACATCTCTTTTTTTCTTTCTTTTTTTTTAGCGGGGGAACAGTTTCACAAGTACTACAAAAACAGAAGGAAAAAAAAATATTAAATGCATTTTATATTACATAACAGAGTAATAACAGCGTCTTTTTCCTTCCAGATATAGAATTCAGCACTTTCATATTTAAAGGCTGCAGGTTTATATTCATAGTGAAGAAAGGACATTACCCTGTCACAAGTACAATTAGGTACATTTTAAAATCACTGCAAAGCTATAAAAGAGGGAATTTTAATACGGGTCTTTTTTGTGTCCATTTGTCAAGACCCTGAATACCTTTTAGGGAGTAAATGCCAAGGTACATTTTTATTTGTATCAAATAATTATTGCATTCAAAATTAGTAACATGATGAGCTGAAAAAATGCTTTATTTTTCAGTCTCAGTTGAACAGAGCATCTAGATTTACGCACTTTTCTGAAATAGTTAGGATACATTACTAACTGATACCAGCTTGGCTGGAAACATTATTGGGGGAAAAAAATTAAAAAGCCAACATAAGCTTTGGTTTAAAAAGAAAAATATCTTAGAGAAGAAACAGCTTTACTGCTGAACACTATGGAACAAAATAATAAAAACTATTCAGGAAAGATACTTAACTCTTGCTTGGTTCTTAGGTAACTAAAATATCCCTTAAGGACAAAATATATTGGTCCTACTAATATTGTTAATGACTTGAGATTCAAATAATTTTGCAAAATATTGAATTATTCATGATTTTCAGATGAAATTTCAAGAATAGTTTTACCAAAATCTATCAGCTATTCTTTTTCTTATATTTAGAAATTAGAAAAAAAATGTTTACATTATTTTAATGACATTCCACATGTAATAATATAATTACATCACAATTAAATGATCTCAATTCTATTTTAATTAAGAAGATACTCCTGAATCATTTTTTTAATAGAAATGTCTCACTATAATTAAACCGTTCAGAGGACATTTAAATGAATGTGGAAGAGAGAACCACACAAGCTGTAACAGTATATTCATAACAACTTTGCTCTGAAATTAATATTTAATTAATTTTAAAATATTTTATGCCTCCTATATAGTTGTCTGTAATTGAAGTTGCCTTTTCCCACTGATTGCACTTATTCATATTTTATTCAGTTCTCCCAATTTTTAATTGCATCAGAGAGCTCTGTGAGCAGTCAGTGGTAATGTTCATGGGTTGCAAGAGAAACAAAGTTCCTACCAGCTTTCTCATTAGGCTAACTAAATTTTACATCATATTCCCACCTTTTTTTATTAATTACTTGCCTGTGCCAAACTAATGTATCAATGTATAACTTCATTTTTGTGTCTTCTAATACATTAGAGGCAGAGATAGGGGTTTTTTTCTGTGTTAAGATTTTCTTAATCTGTAACAGGTATTAAATTCTTCCAAAAAGTGGTGATGGCACATGCCTACAACTGCACACACACACACACACACCTAGTTTCATGGTAGAAGGAAAACAATGGCTTGTTGATCACTTTAGAAATATTTCTGATAAGGAAAAAAATCAAAACGTACCAGTCACATGCAAATATTCTTAATTTAGCTGCATGCATATGCAACACATGCATTTCCAACTTCTTAAAACTTAACCACTATTACATAAATCATAATTGACCTCTAATGTAAAATAGTTCTAGTTAAACATTTTTGCCCTGCTATAGTGCTTCATATGTGTCCTAATGTTAATTTCTTCTTTGAATTGCTGTGAGAGTATGCTGCATGAAGTTCCTACCAGCAAAACTGCTATCATTTTCTTTGTACTTTTCCCTGAAATGTTCACAAAGTTCCTTAAAACACCAATCAAAACTTAAAAAATAAAATAAAAAACATTTCCTTTATGAAAGCTCAATGACCTTTGACATCATTCACTATTTAGAAACCCATAAAAGAATAGATAACAAATATATGACTCACAAATTATCAATTATGAAAAATAATCTGGGGTAGAATGCTACACTAATACAAAAAGATGGATTACTTGTCATAAACCAATAAAGCTTTTGTTCGTGAATCCAATATCTCATTTCTTTCCTTCGTGTTGGGAAACTTAAAATTATTTTTAAACTGCATTAACTTAAAAAAATGCAACCATCATGAAGGTGAACGCTGAAAACGCCCCCAGAAATAATCTGTCATTTTTTAACCAATTTATATTCGACTAGTAGTTCTAAAAATCAAAAGTCAGCAGGGACTAGATCCATCATAGAGCAAGCAGATACTCCTGTATTTCAGAGGTACGTGGGGGTGTCGGTTCGATGGTCCAGATCTTAAAGTGGCCTCAAAGAAGGGCCATATTTGTCATTGCAAGGCAGACAACAGAATGTAATTAGTCTATAACCACATTTTAGAGCACAGACAGCCCGTTCGAAAGCACTCCTCCTGCATTAGAATTCTTCAGGTTTCGGGGTTTACATTGCTGTCTAACACGGGGGAGGGGAATATTTCAGTTTTTATTAGAAGAAATGTGAGAAAGGGTGGATGCCTGCAGAAAACAAAATAAATGCCAGCCTCAGAGGACCGGGGTGCAGTGCCATCAGCTGTCGGGAGTTACCTATGAAAAATCCTGGCCGATGATGCAGCAGAGAATGCATCACACTCGCTGACTGGCAAGTGACAGGACTGCTCAAATCCCGAGATAAACTGAGATGAGCTTTATTTCCATCAGAAATCACAGGCTCCCTGGCTCAGCCTTTTGCCTCCCCTGCAAGCTCTGGACCCAGCGCTGGTGGCACAATGTCGAGAGAAACATACCGGCAGGAACGCTACTGATGTGCATCACTGCGGTGGCCCCCCGTCCCAGTTAAATTTGTGACTGCCTCTTCACACACACCTTCTGCTCTGCCAGCGCCAGAACCCACGCTCATCCTCAGCTCACCAACATTGCTCCGATCAAGTGGAAACACCTGATTTAAAACACCGTCAGCTACAGCCCTTAACTATCCCGCACTGTGAGAAACCGTTGAATGATTTAATTAAAATAATCTAATTTAAATTAGGCGTATTAGACATTGTAAGTAAAGGAGCAGAAGGGTGAGCGCAGTGATCTGGAGGCAATGAAGCGTACTAACCAGAGATTCCCAGGTTCAGATCCCGGGGTCAGATACGCACTCCCTGCTCCCAGCTTCAGCTGGGAGTGTGCCTGGAGGTGGCTGCCTCTGCGCTGGGGAGAATGGAGGAGCAGGGCTGTGTGTCGGGGGGGATTAACTACATTGTCACTCACTAATGACAGCTGCCACATGATTAGAAACCACATTAAGTTCTTAACTTTAACTTTGCTAATCAGCGAGATCAAACTCCTACAACCGGATTGGATTTTTTTTCTATTAAATAAGAAGAGAAAGAATATGAAGAAAGTAGTTTGCACGTTTACTGCCTAATCAGGATGTAAGGCAGCGAACAGGCACACAGCTGTAAAAATGAACTTTTACAGAATAAAATACTCAACTGATTTGGACCAGTTTCTGCTGCACCATTTGCAGGGCTTAGTTTTCCTATGCATACAGGACAAAGGTTTTAAGCAATTAATATTATTTCTTCCTACCAAATGCTGACAATTAATCAAGAATCAACCAATGAAAGGGAAATTTTAGTTAAGCATTTTGATATATTCTTCAGGAAAAGTGGAACTTGGGAAGAGCAAAGCTCTGCCACATTTACTGGGAGAATGGAAAAAAAATAGGACTTTCAGAAAAAGATCTGAGCAGCCTTCACTGGGAGGCTGTTGGTCAAGTCAAAAGGTGTGCCTTCACTTTAGGGAAACTTGTAATTTTGCCATATTCTCCATATAGACAGAAAGCTTACTTCTTCAGTACTGCTTTTGAAGCAAATTCAAAACAGAGTTAACAGCAAGGCCATCACGATTTTTTTTCCCACCCCCAACCCCAAAAAACTACGGCTCCGATAAAGCTGCTTTCGGAAACAAATGGTCACCCAACCCTTTTATGGCTTTAACAAACCCTTAATTCTGCCTCCTGTTCCACACAATGTAGACTCTATTTGCACCCGTGCAGTACTAAATTACAGATAAAGTTACAGCAAATTTGTTTTCCCAAAAAAGCAGTGAGGCCTAATATCCCTTGAGTCATAACAGCCTTGCCTTTCATTCAGAAGTAGAACTGGAATAACTTTCCCCCCCAGAAACAAACGCTTCTTCCCGCGACAATGGGGCCGTTCTTGCCACGCTGAATGGGATGCGGCTCAGCTTGCAGGTACCCAGGTGGGGAGGCAGGGGGGCAGCTGACCCAGGTGGGCAGCCCCTGCTGCGGCGGGTAGCTCCAGTGCACTCCACCATCCATTAGACAGGCTGACCCGGGAGCTATCCACCCCCAATAAGCCAAGAAGTATGCCCAAGCAAATCAATAACTTATAGAGATGTATCTCGTTCATACTGATGGAATCAAGGTAGCTAATCAAAATCTGAAGCAGCCTTGGAACAAGGAAAAAAATCTCTTAAAAGGTTAAAAAACCGCAACGCGCACCTGAAGTGATCCTTGTATGTGAAAGGAATACTGACATAATAATGACCTACAAGCACACTCAAGTTATTTTCCAAATGCTCTAGCTAATAGACTGTGATGAATAAATAACTTTTTAATGTGTTTCACTGGACTTGTGCTAGGGAAGCTTAACATCCAGTCTTAAAAACGCTATTCAGATTCATGTGAAGCTGTAACACTACGAAGATAGTGACAGAACGCCAAAACAAAGCTCAAACGAGAGACTTCATTATTTACCTCTTTTTCAAAATAAATCACTCCAAAATGTTTCCATGTTTACTTGCTACATTATTTAGATACTATTCCTAAAAGGTGACAGTAAAGCACATTTAGAGAATGAGCATTAAGTGTTGTTAATGCGGCCTTACGCTGTTAATCATTATCTTGGGAAAATTATATTGTGTTTTATACACTAGTACTATGACATTTTTATTAACTCATAATCCCTCTGCTAACAGTGGTGCTTTAAGCAAGTAATAATTAAGATGGCAGCAAATACTAAAAATACCTACTTTTAAATTTTTCAACGATGTTAAAGGGATACAGTATCTGTTGGTTACTAGAGGTACTTGAGGGAAAACAGCAAAAAGGATATTGTATACCACATGAAAAATACCAATTTTGTCTTTGTTAAGGAAAACAGGGTTAAATAATCATTAACAATATAAATAAACCATTAACAGTATCTTTTACAGTACTGATCACCTATCTTCAAAGGAATTAGCTGAATTTCATTATTAAAAATATACTTTTCTTGGAAATGGAAGAATTTGTCATTAGAAAATAAAGAGTTTCAGATACGCACACCTGTGCCTCCTGGTCTGAGATATGGAAGAGATTTTTCCTCTCCCTTATAAATAAGCTCCAGAAAAAGACAGAGCAAGAACAGAAATATCATACAAGCTGACTTTATTAGGATGAGAACAGTCTGGAAAGGTGCATCTCAAGCCAGAGAGACTCCATGCACTCGTGCACTTAAAGACTGAGGAGGAATACAAGGAAACAGAAAAAACTCATACATTAGTCGTGCAATGGCTATTATTAAAGTAGAGATTTACCTTCAGCTTAATGTGTTTATCCCTCCAGTTATTATTTAGAGGGGATGTACCGAGTGCAGAGAATCACAGACACATGTTAATATTGGCTTGATTTTTTATTTAACCATAGCTTTCTCAAGTATACAGTGCCACTTTCTGTAGCACTGAATGCAAAATACGTATTCAGTATATCAAAACAGAATTAATTTTATTCATTTTTGAGCACATTTCTCCGCTACCTTTTTTATTTTTTTAATGGGTTAGGAAGTGTCTGTCTGTGTTCATTAATGAGCAGTGTCTACTTATTGAGGCCAGTCAATTAGAACTGGAATACAGGCATGTCTAATCACAGCTACTATACAACTGTGGAAAGAAAATCATGTCTCCCATTCAGCCGGCGCTGCACGCTAATTGCCCAAGAAGTTCCAATTGCATAATACCGGTTTTAACAGGTAACTTTGCAGTGCTAATAATAGCTGTGAGAGCAGCGTCAATCTCGAATAAACAAGACTAAATTATGCCAATTTTCAGCTTTTGCAGATCAGTGGGTTCTTCTAGAGTACTTGTATCTCTGGAAAGCAGTTGGTATCTCGTAACTTCAGAGCTACAGTAATTGTGTGGATGTTATTCATGGAAACGTATGAACTCCAAAGATCTGCCATGCAAGTCTATTCAGTATCAGCTGCAGCCATTTGGCTTACAGTTATTCATTTATTTTTTTTCTCTTCAGTAACAATTCTGGTCACAACATTAAGTTATCTCTACTGGGTAAGTGTTAATACTTACCTAGAATAAATAAAATCTACCAATGAAACCAAAATAAATCATGCTTTAAAATTATGTCTCCTTGCTTATTGAAAAGTAATGAACAGATTTGGGGATATAAACACCCATTACTTTTCTTTTGAAAAATAAACTGGAAAAAAAAACCCAACCCAACAAACCAATGCTGTTTCTATCAAACAAGTGGCTATGAGGTTTACAGGCTCTTTATTTCAAGGTCAGCTGAAATTCTCCTTTCCTGCAGAGGCTAGATCACTTAAGCACGACACTCGGTAAAAACTTAACATTCTACCCACACTCTGTTTCATGTCTTAACAAACTATCTAGAAAACATTGTTTCTTGCCTTAATAGTTAACTAAAAGGGTCTTCAAGGCAGTTTTTGCTCCTCTTTATATTGCCATGACCCCTGCAGAAGGTTACTGTGCAAGGAACAGCCATCACAAGCACCCAACGTTTACCAATAACATGGCTAAGGCTATGTAAGGATTTTCTTCACAACTTTGCAACCACTAGTTTGGCCCCTAATTAAGGTATTTAAGCAAATATTCTGCCTAGACAGTCATCTGCTCAATGCAGGCTTGTCACTGAGATCTGCAGCTGCTGCCTTGGGCCAACACCCAGGAGGGGAAGGGGGAAAAGCATGTGGAAAGGTGTTTCAGGGAAGCATCATTTTTCTGAAAGAACAGATTTAATCTTAATTCTTCAGGTATGGAAACACCCTGGGTGGAAACACTGTTTACCCTGACTAAACTATACAATAAAGATTATGTTAATAATGTGCTGTGTAAATCATGCCTAATGTAGAAGGAAAAAAAAATAATCCACCACTTGTAAACTTAAGTGTTCTGTAACACTGTACTTCAGTGGTTTGTTCCCTTGAAATTAAGACGGTCTACTCAGTGCACAAAGAGACACATTATCCCAAGCAACAGACAACTTCTAGTGCTACTTCTTTTTCACACCCTGTCACAAGCAGGTTTCCCTAACCAGGAAAATAAGCAGCTTTCCTAGTTTAGTTGTAAATGCCCTGTTCCTTCACAGGACTCTCCTACATAAATCTTAATGGAGTTCAGTTGAAAATAAAGTTTCTTGCATGGACAGCCCACCTCATGCCAAGGAGGAAGGCAGAGGGGCCACAAGAAAGGGGACAGCAGAATGACAGAGCCATTTTTCACTTCAGTTTCCTACTGTATGGAGGGGAACAGACTAATCCTTCACTCTCCCTGCCAGTTCTGCCAGTTTTGGACATCATCATCACAAGCGGCATCGCCACCTGCCAGTTATTTCCAAGTGGGAAGCAAGCTTTCAAACTCTCCCTGGTCCAAACCAGCCATTTTTGGAATGGGAAGCGTGCAGCATCTCTCTTTTGCCAAAAATGTAGGATAAAGCTGTGTGTGGCAGACAGTCCTTTTTTTTAGGAAAAAGGGACTAAACTTCCCATGTAACTTTTGCAATGGTTACTTAGGGGTGTTTTTCTTCTAAGAAAAATCTTACTTACAACACCAATAAAGCCAATGTTAGTCATACAGCATGCGTGGTGCTAGCAGAAACAAAATATTTTCTAAGCCCTTTTTTTATATTAACAGCCTGGATTTCATGTTCTGCAATCAAAACTGAAAATATGAACTTGCATGTTAAACAATATAAGCAGGACAAATATTTTCATGGTGCATATCTGAAACATTACGAAGTTATCCAAAGTGTTTTCACTCCAGTAAAGTCCAGCACATTAAAAATTGGTTGTTTTTTTCTTAATTCATCCACCAAGGTACAGATCCTTACAACATCGGCTAACAGCTACGTTCCTAATAAGCAAGTGACTACTCTATGGGGAGGGATAAGCACGTTGAAGATTCCTTAAGGACCATTAGGAAGAAACTGGTAGCTTAATTTCTGAACAGGCTGTCCTTTCTAAGTCTTTTTCACACCAAATTTTCAAAGGCTACGAAACATTGCTTCTCTGCTTGATCTTCCTTACTTGGGCTACCCTCACCAGCACATGACATACTTGGTTATTGCTTCTGTCTTTACTACACTGAAACTTCCTGCAAAATATTGCATTATATTATTTTAACTATTGACTTTTTTAACTATTATGGTCCAGTAAAACCAGTGTGTCCCATAGTTCTTCCACTTCAAAGCATACCATTATCAATACCTACCGCTGCTAAATAAAAAGGAAGTAAAACACTCTTTGTAAGATGATTTTATAATGTTTTAGTTCTCATATGACTCACAACTAAAAGACGATGAAAAAGTAAGATATTTTATAATCCACCCATGTTCTCTATTTTAATGAAAGTCTAAATGGCCAAGATTTCCTGCGACAACTGTGAAATAGAAGCTCAGGGAACCCGATGATGACAGGGTACACAACTACTTACTCCTTAGAACACCGTTACTGAATAATTATCCAAATCTAATATCCATGCTATCTGAAATCTTTCAAGCGCAAGGTTTTGTATTCAGGAGAGTTTTGTGCACTCGAGAGGAAAGCACAAGTAAGAAGAATACATGATGCAAAGCTGCTCCTCTCTGGACACACTGCCAGGCTGGCTCCAGTGCAAGCACCCTGCAACCTTCCAAACACAGAAAGCAAGAGGGGCCACAGCCAACACCAGGCAGCTGGGGATGGCCTTGTACATAATTAGCGTTATGGGAAAACTACTCCAGAGCAAAACTGCAACTCACATAAACTGGCTGCCTAGATTTCTAGTCACACCACTGCCTTAGGAAGAAATCTAAGCTTTTAGAACTTTTTAGGCAACACTGAATGCTGAACAGTAACTGTTTTTGTTAATTTCTATAATTGTTGACCAACCACGCTTCTGTGTGTCAGGCTTGGTGTATAAAGCTATAATAGCATTCTACAAGCTTTGATAATCAAATACTTTCACTGCAAAGCTGTCAGTTTTCCAAATAGGAACAAAAGGAAAACAGGTGAGAAAAACGGTCTGGTAGTGAAGGGAAAAGTCCAACACGTGGGATACAAATGCTCTACTCTGCTGTGTATTTCCTGTTTCAGAAATCAAAATAAGGGGAGTATTTCCACACACCGCATAGGTGGTTTTGAGACTGAACACATTAAGATTATGGTAAGTACCTAAAATAGATACGCAGGCAAAATAAACAGCTAATGGAGCAATTACAGTGCCTAAAGGGAGAGCTGGTGGCATTTCAGACAGCCTGCAGTGGGTACCCCAGGCACTTGGATGGTGAGGACAGAGGTGACAGAGATGATGCACACCCTCAGACAGACACATGCCCTCCTGGAACAGCAGCTGGGCAGCACACGGGATGCTTTAAGGTAAACAAAATCTGCACCAAGTCTGCACTTAGGCAATGAATCACACTGATAAACTGATGTAGCAAGTAGGCACTCACCCTGTAAAGGAAGTAAAATGAAAGCAATTTTTAAAAAACAAAATAAATAGGAATTTTAATGTATATAAATATTGCCCACTCTTTCCTTGTATCAGATGTGCAATGTGCCAAACACAAGATGTGGCTTGACGACACCAGGTATCTCCACACCAGCATCATTCCTGAAGTGTTATAGCTAAGTACAGAGAGTTTTTTGAATTGCTGGTGCTGCTGGTATGTTCTTTAGGTATGAATGGTTAATGGATTTTAATGCTTATATACCCCAGGATCCGCTACATATTTTTTTCTTTCCTATTCCACTTTCTAAAATCTGGCACACAGTATAGCAAAGTGTTGCAGAAAGCACAAATCCCACTGCGTTTTTGCAGCAGTCTCACATTAGTTCTGCTAGTCTACATAAAAACCAGGAAAGAGGAAACAGGATTTATATGACTTTTCTTCTTGTCTGCTTTACTTCTGAAAAAACAAAAGTGCAGCAGTCTGATCTACTTCATTCTTTTTCATTCTGGTGAAGATACAGCTGACAAAGAGCTGAAAAGACTCTTGCACATGTGTGCAACCTCCATCAGATATTAATCTTGTACCTGGCCTTGCCATTGCCATGTCACTTTACCTCTGCAAATCTCTCTTTTGAGAACAGGAAGTTTTGACAGTAACAGGCATTTTTGGAAAGGCTTTTTTAGGATGTAAGAAGTTTTTGCAACTACCTTAGCAGCAATTCTTCCAATTTCAAATTCTAGACAACAGGTGGCAAAAGACAATCTGATGGTCCACTTCACCCAGGTTTAGTAAAAAGCAATTTGAAGGTGTTTATGTCCTCAGTTATGGTATCAACAGTGGCAAAATTTACGAGCTTTGAAATATATCTGCACAATTCTGATTCTCCTACAATTAGTGTGGAAAACAAGGAAAATATTTAATAACTAACACAAGTGCATCCCCACTCCTGACAGTACCATATTAAATCCTCCCTAAAACATAATCTCTGTCAGCTTTGGGTGAAAGTTGCTTCTGAAATACACAGCAGTTATAATTTCCCTTTTTAACAGGGAAAAATAGGAAAAAACCAAAATTACTTTAATGTCTCATTTCCTGCAAGGGACCAACTCTTTTTTCTGCTGTTTCCTTCTCAGTTTCAATTAATTAGCATGACACCACCACAACTAAATGATGTACGTGCAAGAGAACTAACACTTAATCAAAGGCTAGGGACACTGTTATGTCATTTTCACACATGAATTGTGTAATGTTAGAAGATAAAGTGAAGGTGAGTTAGACATGACAAGTGACTTGCATGCAGGGAGAGTCATTTTATCAATATTTCAAAGCCTAAGAAAGAGAAGCATTTTCTATGTGCATGCATACACACATATAGAAGGATTCAGAGGAACAGGAACAGGAATAGGACAACATGTTCATAGAAAGCTGTAATTCGAGGACACACTGAGAAGTACATGTTATTGGGTGAACTCTGCTTCCAAATGAGAAAGGAAACAAGTTTATTTTACGAGTAACAGTTAAATGTTCAACCAGGCAATTAAAGTGCTTTACTGAGGCCATTTTGGGATACCAAACACTTTGAAGATTATATATTCCTTCATATTTCATGTTCAATGTTCCTCTAAGTAAAATATGTCGTTCCCTTTAGTTACTCAGTTATGAATTGTACTTTAAAGGCAAGGGGACATTTTTGATAATGCACATCTTAAACTTTTCATTAAACTACCAAATTTAAATTCTACCTTTTTGTGCACTCTGACATTTTTGTCTGGCATTTTCATTAATTTTGCGACATACATAAATGTAGCTGAAATGTTAACTGATCAATACTTTGTCTCTCTCATGTAGCACTAGAGCGAAGCTCCCCAAGGACCATGCAGCAGTACAGAAATTAAATGTGTAAAATATCAAATGTTAATGTTAAACACAGCAGCACTTACTGTATAACGACTGAAAAGGCTAAAAGAATTCCAAATGGACAGATGGTAGCACAAATTATCTACAATCACATTTAAAGATTAAAGTTTGTCCCGTAAAATAATTCATTGACTCACGTTGAAGTGTGTCCTTTTACTGATAGCTCAGTTGTCCAATTATTTTTGTGCTCATTACAGTGAGAAATGGCAGTATTGGAAAAAGAGAGTGAACACTTTTTTTCCCCCTACGTTGCACCCACTGACATCTGCAAGAACACAAATGTCTGGTCAAGAAGCTAATGGAAATTAGGCCCAATTTAGTAGACATTTCAGTGCCCACAGTAGATTAATCGAAAGAAAAAACATCCACTTTTGCATACTCTAATAAAAGTTCTTCTAACTGAAACATACCATATTAATCACTGAATTTAAAATACATAAAAATTAATGGCTAAATAATCCAATGGTCTGTTTTAAATAGAGAAAATCATGTGAATTTACAGCAAAGGTGGTCTCTATGTATCCTATTCTTTTCCTTTGCATTAGGTGCTTAACAAGCATAAACACAAGCACGGAACAAATTCTTGATCAGCCTCAATATTACAGAGCTATATGTGATATAATAAAGCTGTTCTGGAACTGAAACATTAATTTAACATTGTTGCTATACACTTCCTTTATTTGACAGGGAAAAAATATGAAAAAAGGAGGAGAGAATATCAAATCTTCTGATGGTTCCACTCCAAAGTCATATTCTAGGCAGATCCACCTATGCTTCATGAGCTATTTACAAAGATCTTTGGATATCTGAAAAGTAACAGCTAATAATATGTCACAGTTATACTACCAAGAAAATACAAAAAATTATGTCTGGGTAGCAATCATTCTTCTGCTGTAAAGTACTGAGGCACAGAAAACAAAACGGGGGGTCAAAAATTTAAGTCATTGAGACAAAAGCCCCAGTGAAGGCAGTGAGCTTATGAAGTTCAACAGAAACAGGCAAAATGTTTAGTTGAGGAATGACACAATGTAGGTCCCTGAAAACTTCCAGGTTTATGTACCTCTAGGCACAGCATGGGCAGCATTGGTTCTTGAGCTGGTGCCTTTGGCCAGATTTGAGACACCCCAAACCTTTGATAAAGCATTTCCTTTCCTAAAATGTCCCAAATAACGTACAGGTTTGAGACATCTAAGTCCCGGAGCATAAATAATCAGCAAGCCCCTCCAGTGAACACTTGTAGTCCCGATGAGCAACACTGTGATTCTCAAAGGAGAATGACTTTAAAAAGAGCTGCAGTAAACACTTCAGTGTGCCAAGAGCATAAAGGAACTGCAGCTTATTACAGACCACCACATTAATCCAGGCTTTCTGTGAGCTTCCAAAGACTAGCCCTCCTTTCCCGATATTTCTTATTAATTACAACTGTATTTCCAAAACCTGAGCTAGTCTCCCAGAACTTCTTCACCTGTGGTCTTCTGTAACAGCAGTCCCATCAGCAAGTGAAGACAGGGGTGTGGTACGAGACAAGGGTCCCTGTAACAGTAATGCCAAGAACCCGGGGCAATGGGACATCTGCCAAATCAACCCTCGCACATGCAACTCCCGTGAAATGGCTGTAAATCTGTGTCAGGAAGTTATCCATCAAAATAGAGCTTCCAATCCAACAGGAAGGAAGGAACGGTTAGTTTAAAAGTTTACTTCTCGTACATTATTTATTAGCCTGCATGCAGAGCTGGAAACATCCAGAATGGCCCATTTCTCATCTCCCTTCTGGCACTGACATTTCACTGTGACATTCTCTAACCTCTGGGAGACAACTTCAAGAGGAGATACGATTTGTACAATAGTGAAGAGATGAAAATGATACATTTAAGTACAGCTTTTTTTTATAGCCTCTATTAAATTCAAGCGTAACCTTAGTGCAAGCATAATTCAGCATTACACGTGCAAGTGGAACGCTCTCAAGATTTTTCAAGGGCCTATGATCACTATGAAACTCCAGAAACCACCTAAATCCAAAGCTTACAACCATGATAGAAGTTACTGTAGATTCGCCTTGGCTAGCAAAAACTTATCAATTTTGTTTTTGCCCAGAGGGATGATGTGACCCTTGGAGAGAATAACATCAAGTTGAAAAGTGCAGGATGCACTGCAGATGCAGAGCATGAACACATCTGTGAAGTCACAGCACTGATGAAGATGTAATATATCCACAGCTACTACAACCACCACATACCAAAACAAGTACTAAAAGGAAACTAAGAAAAGGAGGCTTTTGAGATAAATACACATATAAAAAAAGAATATATATATATATATAAAAAAAATCAGGAGCATGTTTCTACTGCAATACATTATAACCACAATAATGATGTATACTGCCTATAGACCTCTCTGCTCAAGTTCCGTGTTTTACGTATTTCCAATTAATTATGAAACTGAATTTCTTCTACAATAAGAAACAATAACAATTTAATGGCAGCACAACTTCCACCACAGCCACAGCAGTGCACCGTGAGAAGGAAAGAATTTAATTTTCCCCAAAGATTAGGATGTTTTTTCATTTCCCTTTCTTCCAGCAGTAATGAGTGTTCCATATCCATGTTAAAATTAGACTTAAGACAGACAAGTACTTTCTAGTACCTGGAGCAGTAATACCAACATGAACATCTGAGTTTTATGTACAAGCCTGCATATTCCTATGAAATGTTGATCATTTGATACTGAAAAGATAGATCATCTCTCTACAGTGAACAGCAGCAAGTATATTTAGATTTTTGCACGGTGTGGTTGCTGCAGACATCAGTAGTAGTATAAAACCCCTGAGTGTTTGACCAGCACACTATCTCCTGTACTCCTGATAAACACTGCAACCAAGGATGGAAAGCGTGCTGCCACCCTTTGACAGGCCATGCAGGGGCATTATAGTCAGTCACATAGCATGAACGAAGCCCAGCTGGAAGTTCGTTCCTGAAAAACAGCATGATCTAGTGACACACGAAAGCACCCCATTTACCACTCTAGTGCAGCCAGCTCCAATGCCTGGTTTGATTTTTCCAAATTTGGGGCACCTGAGCTTCAGGCACCCAAGGCAGGAACACTGTCACCAGACTCCCTCTGTAATTTATTCAAAGAAAGAAAAGAAAACCATTCCCTGTTCAAATTCATGGCAGAGAAGCTCATAACTTCAGTATTTCAGCCAATAAATTTAGGTACTCCAGGCAGTGTGTCCATGCACACATTTTTACTCCTGGTGGGACTCCCTCAGGCAAAAAACAAACAGGAACTCTGGTCTTGTTTGTATCTCGTAAGATTTTGAAAATAAAAAGGTAGTCACCTGGGTAACACATTATAATCTACAATTATGCTTGGAATTTTAAAAATTTAACAGGAAAGTAAAGGTTAATATTAATGAAGGTAATGTTTTATGGAGCAATAGCAGCTTCATTTAAATCACTAAAATTGAATTGTCTAAAAACTGAACAGTGACCAGAACTTGATGCCTAAAAGGTACTAGTTTCTTTGCACTAATGATTTTTAAATTGTTTGGCTGGTTGTGTTTGTTTTGTTTTTTTAACTAAGAATACTAAATCTGAGTAAGGAAGAAACTATTTGGGTCCAGAGTTTTGTACTTCTAAAAAAAGTTATAGGCGTAACACATTGATATGTGGAGGACAAAATACCCCCAATTTTACATTCATGATATGTAAAAGAACTCATGAAATATTCACAACAAGTTTTAGAGTAAATATGCAACATACAAAGGGGCCAAACAAAATTTAACGGAAGTAATGTGTGACAAGCTCAAAATACATCATCCATAGTTTCCTGACTGTATTTTGAGTTGTATCACTTGCTTATGTTATTTGTACAACTATAAATAAAACCCCACAACTTTCTGTCTTGTTTGTGTGGTATTTTAAACTTAATTACTTTTTTAAAAAGCATGAGTGAACCTGATTTACGTTTATCTTCATAACTCAATGTTCTACATAAATTAAAAAAGAACACCCCCCACATCAACACTGTGTTATCCCTCAGTCTGGAACACAAACACACCAGGATGATCAACAATAACATAAAGTAGATCATACCAAAAAAGCAGCAAGACTTCTTGGGGGAGAATCCCAATCAAAGCAACTGCTAATGTAGTAGGCGGCATTTATGAGCACCATGATACAACGCTTCATCCGGGCAAAGTTTCTTAAAAGTAGCTGTTAAAAAGATGAAAGAACGAAAATGTTTCAGACCCCTCAAAAGCTTCAGAAGAGTCTCATGCTTACAATATTGTCATCCTAATTTGGGTGAAGATTGAGAAAATAACATGTTAAGATCTCTAGCTCGCAGAGAAAATATAGTTCATAATTCAAGAGACTTGGAAAACAGAATTTGTTAGTTGTGTCAATTGATATTTGTTGAATTTAACTCTAAATAGTACATAAATTGTTGTTCAGTTCTAAAAAAAACAGCCACTTGCAAATTTTCATGAACGATTTTGTTACTAAGATTTCAGAGTTTTATTAAGTAAACAAGACTTTCCCCATTCTTAGAAAATTTTGGCCTTCCTTAAAAAGATGCTGCAGGACACACCTGAAACCATGCAAAATTACTGTGGCATTCCAATTAAGATAACCTGCACCCTTTATATCAAACTTTTCCTTTATCTGTAACAAATTTGTCTCTTGCATTGTATTTTGACCACATGCTTTTAAGTATTTATTGAAGTGACTTCAACCGCATACATTCAATCTATATAGAAATAAGACATAACTGTGCTGTGTTTTGATGCAGGAGAACACCCTCAAAGCAAAAAAAGTTAACAAAGCAGTGAATGGTTTAATTTGTGTAATGAGTAGCACAGAAAATGCTAGGTAGGTAAGATGTGGATGTTTTAAAATGCAACCACATCACTCATACATAAAGATTCCTTTTTTCCCCACCCTAAAGTTTATGGGGGGTGGGGTGGGGGTGGGGGTGTTTATGCCATGCAAGCTAATCTAAAAAAATCTAAAAAAAATGCCACCAACAACCCAAGGTGGGTATTTAAAATTTACTCCTCCTGCCATCTGCAAAAGTCACAGTGCCATTTTCTGTTACAGAAGGGGGTAGAAGAACAAATCTCGAATAAAAGGCCTTGGCGCTTCTTTGCTGGAATAGTGGTGCAAAATGCAGCTTTAGTAACAGCATTACTCACAACAATTAGAAAGAAGCATTTCACCTCTTGAAATCTTCCTTAATGAAATACATTATCCAACTGATACAAAATTCATTCAGCAGGTAATTTAAATTAAGCTCGAGTCTATAAGCTTGCAGCAAAATAAAAAACAGGTTTGAGACCTTTGCCTTTTCGCTGCAAACAAAATTCTTGTTCCCATAGTCCAAGCAAAAGCACAGTTCTCTCCATATAAAATACATTATTCGTGGAACATGAAAAACTGAATGAAAAGTAGTTCAAGTGGGGAAAAAGGTAAGATGTGTGTTCAAGTATTTTTTACCAAAAGATTAAAACTGTGTGTAGCAATAAAATCCAGAGAAAAAAGAAAAAGGGTCCAGCTATCTCCTACCCACAGGACTCCCCGAAGTAATAAAAGAGTTTTAGTTTGCTTTCACCTTTGATTCAAACCTTACTCAACTGACTTATTTAAAATTTGGCTAAAAGAATGCTGAAAGACTCTTTACCCTGCAACAAACAGAGATCTTTTGGGTCAAGGTTAACAGCAAAAATTTATGCAAGACTTGGTTTACATGCACCTGCGCTATAATCTGATATGTGTGGAACCTGATGGTTTCAACTGTGTTCTTATTCACGTATTTCATGGAAATTAAGCTGCAGTTTATAGAGGAGACATAATAAACCCATGTATTTTGTTTCTGCCTTTTCCAACCTATCATATTCTTTTGTAAACAGGTAATGAAAATGTTATTCTTTACCCTCTGCAGTACGATACCAGATATTTGGATATGCACACTTGATATTAAGGCTTTTGGAAAGGATTAGTGTTTCCTTACTCTTTACCTGTTTAGACAGTCTGTTTTCCTCTTCAATGTACTTCTGTTCTTTGGGCATTAAGGTTCGTATGCTGGCTTTCACCTATGCATTAAAATGTATGTCAGTATTTCAAGCTTACTCGCTCCTTACCCAGTAGTAACACATGCTTCAATTTGCAAAAATTACGAAGTTCCAAAGTCATGGCTGCCAAGCCCGTGACACACAAACGTACACAGAGGCATGAGTTGCCGCTCTTTACATTAGCAGCAAGAGCAGCAGCAACAAAAAGAGTGGGTGTGCCAGGCAGTGGCAGAAGAGTATTCTGTAGTATACATCAAGGTTTAGAGAAAATGAGGAATGACAGAAATTCTCTACAAATCAGGAACAAAAGCTTTCATGAAACTGAACTCTTTAGCAGTACAAAAAAGCCAAAGTTAAGACTTACAGCATTAAAAATCACATCTATTTCAAGATAGATGACCCCCTTTGTTGGCCCTGTCAGCTGCTTGTTTTTCAAGACGTAGGCTTTCTGTTCACCATTTTGAATCTGCAGGAAAAGGACATGACAGCCGTCTGTCTCGCGGTCTCCGCTGAATACACCCCCCCGGTGACCCCTGACCCCCAGCTGCTGAAACTGACAGAGAACCCAAAACAACTGTGGCAAGTCTGACAAGTACCTGTTCATTACCAGGACCGAGTCTGTCAGGAAAAATTAACTATCATGGGATTCAACATGGCCGTGAATTGAGTATGTTAAAATTTTAGTGTTCTTATTACAGATCTTGGTTGAGAAATGACAGACACAGAGCTGCAAATCTTCCCCCCCCGCCCCCCCCGCCCCCTTTCTTTCTTCCACACACACACATGCCCCCCCGCAGCTTCAGCAGGAAAAATTCAGAGCGGTATGTCAGGTGAATGAAACTTACAGACAGCAATGGTATAGCGACTTTGCCTAGAAAGTCAGCGGTCCGATCGCGGTCTTCGTCATAAACTGTCACTTCAAGCACCGAGTGGATGTCTTTAATATTGCTACAAAGGGAGAAGCAACGAGAAGAAGTCATCTACACCAGCGTGAAAGGTTAGCAAAACCAGATACCCGTCTATTTTCCCAAGCCATGGCAGAGAACAGAACTTAAGTAAATGGGGCATCACCCCTCCATATAACCAAAATGCTTTCTAAGGGCTGCCGCGATTGCTCACGCTCTCTGCAAGCCCTTCCCATCAGAACTTTTCCAAAGAATGTTGCTTTAAATCTGCTACCTGGGGTTTGCGCCACAGGAGCTGCGAGGAGAGCCAGCACACAGCAGCACAGGGGGATTTACAGCCGCCAGCAGCAGGACGGAGAGCCTTTAAAGACTATGCCTTAAACACCGCTACCCTCACAGCAATTCCCACTGCAACTACTGTGCAATCTGTAGGTTTGTCAACGAAAATAATTACGAGCTACACGAGCCTGCCCCTGCACTGAGAACAAGCTCTTTAATTCTGAAATCCTTGCTTAATTGCAAATATACAAATCGTCACAACAAATTAGGAACAAGCAAGACAAAACGATGCCTTTTTCAGCTACTACTGTTTTTTGCCTGCCAGCTATTAAACACTCCACCACCATGCACAAACAAATGTCACTGTACATTGTAAACTCTCGAGTGAAAAATCCACATTCCTTATTCAGAGGAAAAAAACCCAACAGAATTGTTTGAGAGAACTCATTTTTGATCAAACAGCTGATCAGGAAATACAAACTCAAGCAATTTAACTTTGGTAAAATATACAGCTCCAAATGAAACTGGACTGCTAGCCCAAAATTAATTAACAAATCTGAAGATAAACAAAAGTCAATGATAACATACACAGAAGAGAGGTGAAAACTCTCCTTAAAGGCCTTTTGAATTTTTCTGTTTCATTCCTTGTTAGTCTTTTGTCCTCTACAAAACCAGGCAATTTCTTATGCAGAGAACACTGTCGAGCAGTAAAGGTTGATTAGCTACTGGCTTCATTAGTATGTAATTAACAATAAATTAATGAAGAATTTTGTGTGGGTTTGTAGATACATACATGAGAACTACATTAATAAGCTATAAGAAGTACAACTGTTGTAAGATTTGTTCTTTTGTTCTGAGTTCATTCCTGAATGCTCACTGCCCGGCTACAGATGCCAAATAAATGAATGATGAATTTGGGGGGATGGGGATGGGGCGAGGCCGGGGGGGTGGGTGGTGGGGGTGCGGAATTAAAATCAGACTGAGTTTTGAGATCAAGGGCAAAATACAGCATTTTCATTAATGATAAAGTGAAGCCAGTGTACACAAAGCTAAAGCTTCTACTGGTTTTGCAGTGAATTGTTAGCTTATTTCAGCAGCAGAGAAACCCGCAACTGATCAGTTTTCTACTCGGCGGTGTCACATTGCAGTCAGACACAGAGAAACAGGGAGAAAAAGAAGCAAGACAAATAACAGGAACATTTTGTTTGTGGATGACTTTTCTATTTTGACAGCTTTTTGCTGTCTTCAAGATAACAGAAGGATAAAACAAAACCCCGACCGCATCGCTTCCCAATAAACTAAATGTTTCAGACTGCATTCTACCCAATAGCCACATTGTACTGGTACAATACTGGATGATATTGTGAGAGGTGCAGTTGGTAAATGGAAAGAACAAGTGGAAAGTATCTGATCGTAATTCAGAGAAGTATAAATCCATTTAAAATTCCTTTAAACAGTTACCTAATGTTTACTGACATTAACAACCACATTTTAATTAAGGTCATAATCATAATATCCCTTTTTCCACCCAAAACTGCAGACTGGGTTTGGCCCTTGACACTCTCACTGGAGCTGGCAGGAGTCTGGGGCGCTCAGCAGTACTCATACCTGGTTCCCAAGAAACAGACCTTGCTTTTTTACCTTATTAAAATGGCACCTCTTCTCTAATTTTTTTCTCATGTTTTTAATCCTCAAAAAAGTATTACACTGCTTGGTTTAGAAATACTGGTGTGTGATCGCTATCTTTCTTCAGAAACAACAGCAGGTATCTTCAATTCACACGTACATCCCTTCCACACCCTCCATTCTCAAAGAAAACCACAGCCTAACCGCAACCCCCCAACACGAGATCCAGACACCTACAATGTGAAGATTTTGTTCCATTCCGGATTGAGGTTCTTGTAGATGGTGTGTGTCAGCAGTCTGTCATTGTTCAATTCAACTACACAAAACGGATCACTTTTACCTATAAGAGAAAATTTTGAACAAAATTTATGAACCAAGAAAGCACACCATGAGCAAGGTTTAAATAAAAATTAGTTTTGGTGGCTTTTTTTTATTATTATTATTTCTGTAAAGCTGCATTGTAATTCTCTCAGGAATTAATTCTGGGAAGTCCTATGGCCTGCATTACATTCAAGATGATTGTAACAGACTGTTCATCTCTGTAATCTATTAACATTCTTCACTGAAAGAACATCTTTTTTGTCTTTAAAAAGAGAAATGAAAAGAAAAAAATCACCATACAGTCTTTTCTGATGAAAAAACAGCATGCTCCTAAAAGGTGCCAAGCACCCTTCTGAGACAGCTAAGAGAACTTTAACGGTGCCAATCCTACATCGACTGTAATAATAACATAATTAGAACATTTTGATTCATAGGAAATGTATTATTCCATATTATTTGTAATAACATAGCACCTATGACACTTATCCAAAGACTACATGCTTCACGCTGTAAAAATCCTCTCCCCAAAATCAAAAAGCCTTAAAGGCAGTCTCAGATAAAAGCCTAACACCAGAGAAAGTGGGCAAGTACAATTAAACAATAAGACGATATCAGTTGGAATGATGGGCTGTAGTTTCAGCACAGCAGAAGCTCAAACGTGGTTGAGGTTTTCGTATACATTAAAGCACAATGAAGTAGCTTTGCATATATTTACAAGAAGGTCCCTCAGCATGAAAGCCACCACAGGATAAAGTATGAAGATGCTGCTTTGAAAATGCAGCATATAGATAATGGAAGCAGTATCCTAGACTGGATATGGAAGTTGATTTGGGTTTTTTTTGTTTGTTTGTTTTTTGGTTTTTTGGGTTTGTTTTGGGTTTTTTTTTTTGTCTAAAGAAAAAGAACAGGGAAAGCAAGTGTATATGTGGGGGTACACCTGAATGCGAAATAAGCTGCTTACAGCCAATGACTCAGGTGCTTAGGTATCAGGCAAACAGCAAGGAAAATAATCCCGACTGGAATTTTAGGGTGAAGATGGGAAACTTTTATTAAGCTTTTCCTCAGTTACCCACAAGGTCAAGGTTTGTATTTGCAAAGGAGAAGAAGGAAAGTATACACCTGAATCTCATGCTTAACTACAGCTTGGCTGTGTAAAAAAAGAGCTTTCCAAAGAGGGAAGAAGCCAAAGAAGGGAAGATTGGTACCTCCAGGGATTTGGGCCAACCCTGAAATTTCCTGGAAGGGTAAGAAGGTGTGAGGAAGATCTGAGGGACAGCTATGATGGAAGAAGCAGTAATGAAAACATGAGGAGCATGGTGAGAAGACAGTTGCAATAAAAAGGCAATAAACTGAATAAATCACAGTGTGGAGTAAATTATTTAACTCATATTTCAAGTTGTGACAGTAATGACAAACACTATAAATGCTAGCCAAGACAGAGATGCTCTCCCTCCCACCTATTTTTATTTCCTCCACTAATTGAAGAGAACAACCTTTGCCTTTGGCACAGAATACAAGTGTATGCATTATTTTCATGTGAGGCTACAAATATATAAGTAGAAAGCTGTAGAATAAATTGTTCCCAGAACCCAAGGAAACCTTGTCTGATGGAAATTAACAACCAAGTTGCATGCTACAGTATGGCTCATTCCCATCTCTGGACTTCCTTTGGGCACCCAAGTGTTTGGAAGTTAGTGTTGGCATCGGCCTTCCACAATCAAATCTAGCACACTAAGCAACTGTGTTCCACAATTAGTCCAATAACTCTGTAATGCTTTGTCACGCATTATAAGAAGCCATAAATTGGATAGTTCAATGGGGCTACATTAATGATATTAGGAAGGCATGTAATTTGTTTCATACCTTATACAAATGACAATTAAATCGATATTTAGACAAAGCTGTCCAGGGGTCATATCTCCCAAACTGCAGTATTGATTCAGACTACATCAGAGGTTAATGTGCATATTATTAACTTTAATGATAAAGAATAATTGTTTTAAACACATTGTGAATTACAGTTAGGGCTGATGTTTATCTTCTCTGGTAAACAATATACTGCTGAATCTTTCCCATAAAACTTGAGAAATGATTAATTCATTAGCCAGCAGAGATGGATATATCACACATCTCCATGTTCTCCTACTTCACAAGCCTAAAAGGCGGTAGGCAACTTAAACAATTCATATTTACTTCAGTTCTTTACGTTCCAGTATTTGAAAACAAAACACACAAGAAGGCAGAATAGCAAGGCAGAACAGGTGAGCTAGGTAGGATTACTGATTTCATTTTTTAAACCACCATCAATCATATTTGCATATGATGGTACAATGCAATTTGTGCTTATTAATTGTACACAAATGCAGGAAAATGGACTGCAGTGTCTAAAGGCCATCCTCTGTAAACAAAGATAAGGTATTTACTACATTCATTTATTTTCTAAATTTGTTGACATGTACTTTTTCAATGACTCCTTACAGATTTATATGGACATCAATCCACTTAAGAAAGCTAAATAACATGTAACATTAATCACAGAGGTCCTTGATCAAATCAAAGACAAACTGTTTTCAGAACTAAAAAATATCCCCCCTCCCCCCACCGCCCTCAACATTTCCTGTCTCCTCCCTCCTCCAACTTGAAAACTGTTCGAGACCAAATTTGACAAAAGGAAAGATTGTGAAATGGTACAAGGGAAGGCCCAAATGTCATGGTTGACAAGTGGAAGTTTCACGGCATTGAATACCTCTACTAAGGTATACTGGTTTTTACCGTATGAGGAGGCTATGAAGTTCCCATATGCAAAGCCCTTCACCATTGCCTATGGGCACTTCTTCCATATGCTAAAACACTCATAACCAAGCTGGGTATCTGAAAGGCAACACTCTTCGCTGACGTGCTAAACATATGGTATGTGCAAACGATATTTGGATACCAACCCAAATAAGTGAACATGATCCAGCAAGACAAAGCCAGAGCAATGTACAAGTACTTGGTGAAACTCATATCCATCTGTCATCTTTCAAGTTCTCATTATTAGAAGGAATAACTGCAATCTTAACTGTTGCTGACAGCCACGGCAACCTGCTGCATGGCAAGAGTGTTCAAAATAATGGGATCATTCCCAATGAAAGCCTTAAGAGAGCACTAAAATAATAAAAGACATTGTCCTTTGGTCTCCATGGTCTCTAGGAGGACCAAGGAAATCTAGGAACTTACAATGCATATTCACCAGTGTATTACTCAAAACCAATACCTCAAGCACAACACATACTCTAACCAAGGCAGCCTCAGACAACTTTTGTCTAGTTAATTCAGCTAGCAATTTCCAACAAGACACAGATAAATGGTTTTCCTCATTTTTATGTGAAAGAACCATGTGTTCTGAAAAGCATGTGCTGTCCATCTAGCAGCTCTAAAACTATACTTAAAAACCTTCAATTAGTCTTGTGTTGCCTAAGCTCAGTTACATCATTGCAAATTATGTTGTCATCACAAGTATGCCTTTCACTACAGAGTAAATCACGACTGTCATATACCACCTGTCATACGTCAAGATATTCTACTCAAATTCCTCTGTCTACTGAGGATGTTCCAACTAGCTCTCTGCTCTCTGCCTTCCGCAGGCCTCCAGCTACTGTTCCAGTGGCTTTAGAGGTACTAAACGCTGTTGATCAGGAGGGCAGCCACAAACTTCTGAATACAGCCCAAAATATGTGCTCAGTGCTATCCAAGTGTAAGAGACCACCACATGCTTAAGGCACTCACACATTAAAAGCACACTCCCAGCACAGCCGTAAACAGCACTTAACGATTTTGAGCAATCCCATGACTTCATTGGGACTAAACACTGTTTGAAGGAATTAATGATACAAGTAGGTTAACAAAAAACAGTGAAAGGTACCCTCCAACTTATTGAAATCACACCTGCGGTAAAAGCTCAATAAGAAGTAAACTGAATCTTATTAATCCATTCTGGTGCTGTAATGTCTCATGCTTTTTGGACTCTACTTGTACAGTCCTAAGGGCTCCTGAAATGACAGAAATAAAAGTGCTAATTTACAAAATACATGTAATAATCTCGAAGGGAAAGCAGCTTGTCTTTCAACAGATCTCCCTCACCTTTGTTCTCCCCTCTACAGACCTGGACTACCTAAGAATGTCCCCTAGAAGGAATTCTACTTTTTAATGTAAGCTACCCCTGAAAAAAATTAAAAAACACTTATCTTTTGAAGCTTCCCATTTTATTCAGCATGCTGCCCATTGCATCTGCTTTGACAGATATCCTTGTTTGCGCTGCACTGTATTGAATTTAAACTTTAAACAGGCGTCAAGACAGGAGCGCAAACTGAACTATTTTACTTGGATCTCAGTATTTTACTTCAATCAGCATTGCGTCCCTCATGTTGCACACTATTCACACCTTAATTAAAAATTAAGTCTTTTGCTTGTCACCTTACTTCTCAGAAATAATGCATGCCCCTGGATGAATGGTACACCCACGAGCTGAAACCAGCCCAACTCCGCAAGAGTGGTTAAGTTGCAAGAGAGGCTACCCAGGAACTAGAGAGGTCTCATTTGTTATTTGCTTCACAACCCAAAGTCTCCCACAGCCCAGGAAGTCCCTCACAACAGAAATAAAGTCAGTTCAGAGCCGGGATCCATTACCCGGACCTCAGGAGGCTGGCCACTGGAACAAAATTTTTCTGCTGCAGTTATCTAAAATACACTTTTTTATCATAGAAAAGAGACTTCCATAGTGACAATTTTTAACTGCTTCTCAAAATATTTAGAAAATCAAACCAACAAAACCTCAACCTCTGCACAATTTTAGGTTCTGAATTTTCTTCTCAAGTTGCCACAGCACCGCATCGCCTAACAGTTTTGCAGTCTTTTCTGCTTGGAAAAGTTTGGGAAAGGCCCTTTCCACCAGTTCAAAGGCCACAGGACCTCCACATTTGTAGGTCAGCTGGCTCGCTTTGCTGGAACTGATCAGTGAGCACCAATGATGTGAAGTGGCTTGTGAACCCTTGAGAACTGATGTTCTAGGGCTGCAGAACAGGTCTCAGACATATGCCACTGCAGCCTACCTTCCAGGCTGGAGGTGAGCTCGGCACTGTCCAGTCTAGTGGGCAAGTAAAACAAAATGTTGGGCATCGTCTCAAATTCAACTCCAAAAGCACTGCTTTTTTTTCGCAAGAGATCATATGACATGTGACCGATTCAGATGCAAGTATCTTTTGTTTGTATAAATATGAACTTTACCTGAATATTAGAGCTGTCAAACTGCAATACAATATAATTAATACTTCTGGGTAAGTTAAACAGATATGTCCTTCAGTGGTTCCTGAGGGGGAAGTTGTCTAATAAAAATTTTTGATTCTCGGTAGATTGTTTTCCCAGCAAAAATTCATTTTGGGGCACAGCAATACTTCCAAACAGGGACTTCAACTCAATGTAATTGCACTTCTGCATGCACTTTCTAGCTCCACTTGTACACAAAGCAGAGTCTTCCTTGATGAAAAGCTATCAAAGCTTAAATCTACATTTCTTGCTTGCCATGTTTTATACAAGTTAAACTGTGATGTCCTTTATTAGAAAACTCTATTAAGTACATGCTTTTGTCTCCAGAAAACTGCATGTTGTCTGCATATTGCTCGTTTAGTATCATAAAAAAAGGAGACTTTAGTTAACAAACATATGGAAACATCCATATTTCATACAGTAAGACAATTCCCCGTTTTAGAGAGAAAAAAGACACCTGTGTACAGTCATAAACATAATGCTTTTCTGATTTCAGTCTTTGAAAAAACAGCCTGCAGGAAAGTAAATAATCAGAAAGACCATCAGTCACTGCAGAATGACTTTTTCTTTCTTAATCAGGGCTGCCATGGACTCTTAGAAGGAACTCCCATTGATGCAATTGCTTTTCAGAGTAGATGCAAAGCAAGAAGTGTGTGGCAGACCCACCTGAAACACTTATTTCACTTCGTAAGGATTAACTTGCAAAGGACAGCAGACAGCATGGGGCTAGCTCCCTGTGAGCCCTGCGGAGATATTTCTACCACGGCTATAGAAAGCACGCATTGCTTCAGTGTATGTCCAGAGACACAAATAATTTTCTAGTTTTGTTTCTTCAGTAGTTTTCTCAACAAAAGCAACCATGTGGCAGGCTAAATATAGATTGACGTTTAGCATTTACCTGCCACTGATCAGTCTGTAAAGCCATATAAACTGACAGGTCAACTCTAGCATTGGCTAGACCATGAAACTGATTGCAAGCAAATAACTAACTTTGTTTTGAACTGTTACACAATTTTTTGCATTGTTCACATTACATTATCAAAACCAAACTGCAATCACCAAGACAACTGAAAACATTTTGGACAGTATAAAAAATTAATGAAGACACTTCAATTCCACTTCTACTATTTTTAAAAGTCAAGCTCACAAACCCTGACTTCACAAAGTTCAACCAAGTTTAATGTGGTTATGAAAGCTGAAATATTGCTTGAATATTTCATAGGCTATTATGGTTCTCCCCTACCGCTGGCCATGCCTGTCTATTACGGATCTAAGTCCTCACAGCCAAAAAAGGCCTTTATTTTTTGGGAAGACAAGACAGCCAGTTCATGACTCTTGGGGGGCAGTGCCACTCATGCAGACGCTAATGTCACTAATGTTGTTCCAAGCTCCCTGCCAGCCAGCTGCTTGCAACAGAGCAGTTGGTCTGACCTTTGGCCAGGAGCAGGAATGGCTCAATAGCATGAGAAGCTGCCTTATCTAATGGATTAAGTACAGGACCCAAGCCAAATGCCAGCTTTGACAAGGACTTGCTCTGTCGGCCTTAGCTGAGTCAGTTAACCTTTCTTAGTTTCCCATCTTTAAAATGGCAATGATAATTCCTCTTTACCAGCACTGCTGCAAACGTGTTGCAACGGACTGGTATCTCGAATTCATGAGATACCTTTACCAGGTGATTCTGTGTAGTGCTACAATCATTTTAAACTCATTTCCACACAATATTTACAGAAAAAAAAATATTAATAATCACAAGTCATCCTTTCACTGTATATTTAATTCTAAATCCTATGGGTCACCAAAAATGTCTTTTAAATCCTAATTTTGCCAGGATTAGTACCCTAACACTGCCACTTTCTTAAAAAAAAAGTAGCTTTGCAGTAAACGATATCAGACTGATGTCTTCAGTCGACCTGTACGATAGGACCAGGTGAAATTTTATCTGCCGTAGAAGATGGCCCATCTAGTAGATTTCCGTACTTTGTGAAGATAATTCAAGTGTATATTGAAATCTGGTTGCACTAATTGACAGAGAAAATTACTTTTAGAACCATATTTCCAAAGGGCCTCTGAATTTATTCCTTCAATTTTCCATGCATGGGCTTCCATACCTTTGTGAATTTAACGTTTGTGTACATCACTCTGACATTTCCTAGCATTTGAAGAACAATTTCAAAGACTATTTTTGCACATGTGGTATTAGGACATTTTAGTAGAACAGATTTTAGAAAACTAATTTACATTCTGCATATTTAGCCGTCTTGGTATCTTGATCCTACTTTCAAGTGCTTTAATCAAAATTTTAACATGGAATTTTCTTAGAAGAGAGGCTGAATTCCAGACATAAAACTGAAAAAGAGTAAGGAAAAAAAAAAAATAAATCTGCCTCATTTTTTATGCTTAGTTTCTGTTCTTCAGAGGATGAGATGCCTGAAAAGCTTTTGGCTCTAAACCTAAATGCTACTGAGCTCTTTAGTAAAATCTGCACGACATACCAGGTTCTGAAATCACGGCACCCAAAAAAGCTGCAGACAATTGATTAATAATGAGGTCAGAAATACAAATAAATTTACTTCTAATGAAGACTGGAGACACAGTAATCAAAGTGTTAAAAATTCATTTCATGCACATCTCATTTGCCTCTTAGCTGATATTTATCACATAATTCTGTGAGAAAGTAGAGGCCTAAGATGCTCCAGATAAATGTCTCAATTAATTGTACAGAGGTAGCCCTCTTTGAGCTGAACCAGAGCTGTGAGCTCTTTATTAAAAGCACTATTCTGTAGCCTGTAACCTTGTTCCTTGACTCCTCTCTAGTTTCCAATTTAAACAAGTCCCCATGCGGCCCGCTCTAAAGGGCTTTGTCTCCCTGTCATTGTTAAGAGAGCCGAGGCATCCTGGAAGTGTGAAATCAGACCTCATGAGCTGAACAGTTCCCCAGGGAACGCCGGACTGCGCAGAAGGTCAAAGTCATGGGCTGGACCATCTGAAAGCGTCTGATCGCCGGTCTGTGACACAGCGAGTGGGGTGGGGGCAGGGGGAGAGGGGAGCCAGGGGGCTGGAATGAAACACATCTTAATTAAAGCCCAAAGACAGCAAAACAAACTGTTTTCGAGGCAGGCTGTCACAAGGAGCTTGGATTTTGCTCTGCTAATGAATCCGAGTTGCTAACTATTATTCCTTAAAACAACAGCACTTTCGCCAAAGCCGACCAGACCTGTGGCACATCTTTTCCCACTCTGCTTGCCTCTCATCAGTGATAAGGCAGAGGTTTTGAGTTTTATTTCCTGGTACAAGGAAAAGGAGGGTTGCATCTTTGCCCTGGTTATAGGAGGTGCAGCCGCTGCCTGCAAAGCCGGCGGCAGCCTCCCACCATGACCCACCTACACTTGACATGGCTGCACAGGGAACATGCCGACACCCCTATGGCCTGAATTGGCATGGTGCCTGTGGCACTGCATTGGGTCTGTTGCCTTCCAAACCTCATACAAATTAGGTGAACACAATATGGATTAATTTCAGAGTCCAACTGGCAAGATGAGCCCATTATAATCTGCGTTTTACTGCACCATCAGTATATTCCTTCATGTAGAAGGAGGCCACTGTAGGCACAGGCGCTGCTATGCCAGGACCCCACCAGCAGCCCAGCCCTCGCGAAGGCCCACCAGCCTCCCAGAGGAGCCGCAAGTGAGCCAAGACTGGGGGCAAGGGGGAAAGATACCTTCTTTGGCTGAGGATTTAGGGGGAAAAGAGCCCTGCAACAAGTCACTAAAACACAATGGAAGATTTGATTTAAATGAAACTTTCCTCTCAGGGAGAAAAGGAAAAAGTGACCACCACAAGCAAACATCTTTCCATTTGTTAGATTAGTTTCAAAAAAACATATTAAAAATATGTGTTTTCCAGGAAGGGGTACTTGCTATGACTGCAGTTTCCAACAGAACCTAATTTTGCATTGGCGGAAGCCCTAAAATTTTGTCTGGGCCACGGAAAGATGCTGTTTTTCTGGAGCAAACATCCTCATAGCCCCTGCCATTCTCCCTAAGGCCCTGGTCCTGGAAGACATCCTTTCTTTCAGCTCTCCCCAAAAGCACTGTGAACCTTCAAGCACCGTCGGGGAATCTGCCAATCGCTCAGTGGTCCTCCCTCTCCTAGACCTCCCTTGCAAGCAGGCTGAGTGAGGAGAAGTCTCACGTTGTCCTTTTCTGGGGTATTTTGAAAACCCAGTTGTGGCACATTCAAGTGCCCCATTTTCAAACTGGTGGTGCCCACTTCCTCCCCTGCTCACGTCAACCAAAACTTCAGCCCTGCCTGGCATCTTGTTCAACACATGTACGTCGGGGGTGTGTGCTGTAAACAGCATCCTGAACCACCAACTTAAATCTCCCTCTTAAAAAACCCACATGACAAACACCACCCCATCGCACCCCGTACTAACCTTAAAAATTTGAAGTGCACTGTCCGACACTGGGCTATTGAGACTGGAGAAAAAACTACCCACAACTATCAACAGTTTATTAGGGGCTTTACTGAAGTGACCTACTGTAGTAGCATTCAGCTGAACAAGGCTATGGGCTTTCTGTGGAAGGGAGAAGAATTGAGGGTTTCATTAAAAAGTAATTTGTGCTTTTTACTCATTCATTCAACGGGAGTCTCAATTGCTCTTTATTCACACAGAGTTAATACAGTATTACAATGCTGCTCAATGAATGTATGGTAACAAAAGAAAAATTTCACATTTTGAAAGGGAAAAAAAAAGTCCTTTGCAACTGTAGTAAGATTGATGACTACTTAAAAGATTACAGAAATCTTTTTCTGTCTGTGCTTATGCTTAATGATGGAATATTAAGGATTTTTAAAATCCATTCAGCCCAAACTAATAAATTTTGATTTATTGCTTCACATGAAAAGATTGCTGAAAGTGAAATGGGATATCTTCAGCAGACAGGAAACGGAGCAAACCACACAGGTACCATACAGGTGTGTCAGCTACTTTTCAGACTCAGGGGAGGGCAAAAGATTAACTCTGCAAAAATGATACAGTAAGAAGAGCAAACTACTCCATAGCTTTTACTCATACAAGCAATCCTTAGTCGTGTAAGCTGTACCACTGATGACAGTGCTCTCCACACTGACTAATAAGTATTGCTCAGTCAAAGAAAGGTGGAGGGTCAAGTTTTACACAATTTTGCAAACATGATTTATTGACAATCACCAAATAACTACTTAGAGTTATTTCTAAATATTAGTATTCAAAGTTTAATCTGAAATGGACGAGCTGTATATACCCACAAGTTGCTAAAAATAGCTATAAATTACTGCAGCATTTAATAAAAGCCCTTTGTCCTCTTTTCAAAAGACCAGGTGATTTTGTCCAAAATATACAATGATTTCTGTAATGTCTGGAATGCACAGCCATTTCACAAACCATATCTGCTGTTTAAATGTTTTTTTCTTGCTAATAAACAAAACATGTGGGAGACAGGAAGGTACTGAATGTTTTTCCCCTGTCTTCCTGACCATCACTTTAAATGCAATATCGGAAAATTTTTGGTAGCCCTGTACATCTTTAATTGAATCAAATGTATTTCCAAAAAATTTGTTCAACCAGCACAAATGACATGTTGATCTGGAAAAGTCGAAGACTGAACGAGGTCAGGGACTGAATTATCCCATTTGCCCCTGAATAACTTAATCTCTCTCTCTGTTCAGACCACATTGGATTATAAGGTCAAAGCAGAGAGGAATCTTTAGAAGCATTTCTCCAACCTCCCTGAAAATAGAATCTGTTATTTTGCGTGCCACAAACTGGATGATCAGTTTCAACAATAAAATGTCTGCTCTGTTACATTCTCTGAGAAAAAAAAAAAAAAATACCGGTACTCAAGCTAATTTTTAAAAAAAACAACTGCTCCTATTAACAAAACATTTAAGTCCAAATTGTAGTTAAAGCAGCTAGATTAATATAGTTTCTTTTTTTGCTTGTTTTTTGCTGTTGTTTTTTTTTTTTTTAAAGCAGAGATGGCTATTTTCTGAAGCAGTTCATTTTGCTCCATTCAACTTGTGCAGCGTGAAGGTGATTGTACTTCCAGGAGGTAACTTGGACATTTCTGGAGAAATATAGTCAGTATGGCTGAAGTACTTTTTTTTTGTTATTTTGAAAAGCAAAAGGTTATATTATCCATTCAGCTTATTTCACATAAAATAGAAAACAAAAAAAAGATTTTATTTCCCTTCTTAAACAGATAACCAATAGTTATAGGAAACTGCATTTATTCTAAATGTCTGAAACCAACAGCAGCCTTGCTAACTATCTGGCAGATAGCAAGTGGTTCTTTTGGCAACAACTTTAAAGTAGTATGTAAGTCTAGCACCTTTTGCCTTGTCCTCTGGAATTCAGCTTTATTTCAGATAATTTTTTATATTTTAATCTACTAGAAAAAGAAGTCTTTCCCATGTATCTTTTCCAGGAACTCTGATCAAGAACGTGTATTTCACCCTTCTGAGAAATAATAACCTTTTTGGGCTCTGCTGGCATTAGAATGACCTGTTGCCTTGCTTACAAAACTTTTGTTTGTTCGTCTGCAGGTTTTTTCCTCAATGAGCAGAAGGTGAGACTGTATAAACAGACAATATTGTTTGGATAAACTTATGTTTTAAACATTTATTTTTCCCTTTGAAAAAGGCCCAGTCTTAATATGGTATTTAGTGTCACAGAAACTAAATGAATACTTGCCTGTGACGTCCGCTGCCATCAATGCTTCTGCCCTGATGACCTTCACCTGAAGAAATCCCACATCCTTCATGTTACGGAACATCGTCATTGGACTCTAAAAAAATTATAAAAAGAAAAATAATTCTGGATGGCAAAAGAGACAAACCAAAATCAATATCAATAGCCTCCTCCCTAGCCCACATACAAGTTAGCATAAATCTAACTTACTCATATTCTAAATATCATTTTCTGAAGAATGTATAGTTGTCAGAGTTTCTTTCAGTATTTTGTAACTTTAACTTAACAATTAAAAAAATCAAAGGAAAATATCAGAATATAAATTATTAAGTATAACACTAATTCTACTGAATTAATCCCCTAACAGTACATGAGCAACTGTCCATCAAAATTTTAAATGACAGAAGTGTATTAACAAAATTAACATAAACAATAAAATACTTCCTTTCCCCAAATACTTCTGTGAGATCAATGTTCACATTTGCCCTTTGATGGCCCCAATAATATTTTAAACAGTGACTTCGGGCCAGTGTTGCTTTTGTTGTAGTGGAGCATCATATGCAAGCTTGCATATAGCTTGCAAATAATGTGAGCAAAAACAATCCAAAGAGGATTATGACAACTTAATAATAATCACATGCAAAAAAGATCCAAAAAATGAAAAAGATACTCCAATTCCATTGTAGGAAGCTTTTACTATAAAAAATTGTTTTAACATAAATTTCTGCAGTAGCTACACATATTAAAAAGAGGAAGAAAAATTAAAAGAGTAGACTAATACTCGCATTTATTCATCCAAATTAGTTTTAGAAAGCTGCTTGGAAAATGTGTTCTGTTGCTGCTCTTTTTTCAAATAACTAAAAGTAACAAACTGGGAGTATTGCACCAGTTAGGTGTGATATGCTAAAATTCTCAGGCTCTAACTTTGAATATAATTTAAAAGTTGCAGATTTTCAAATTATAGAACATCGAATGCAACTCTGAATCTGCAATCAGTTAATAACAAAACTGGTATTACCGTTCAATTTTTAGATAACCTAGGGGAGGAACTAAAAAAGAGAAGACTAAAACTAGATTTTCAAATCCATTTTAAATCCTCTCTGTGTGTGTGTATATATATATATGGCCTAATTTTTTGTTGCTTTTGCAGGTTTTGTTCATAAATACTAGCACATACCTTTATTTTGAAGTATTTTAAAATCTGAACTAATGCATTTAAATGCTGTGGCCTTTTATAAACTTTTAATACAGTGCAAGTGAAATGTTTTCCATTGCTTATGATAACGACCAGATTTCTAGAAAACGCAAACATCAGGTAAAGCACTAAGTCAACAATTCTTTAATTTCTTATGAAGGCAAAATCAACTGTTATGGAAAAACCAGAATAAATAACATCACTGATGAAAACCACAGGTGCTCCTTAAGTGAAATATTAAATGTCAGCTTGCAAAAACTGCAGTAGGTTTATGCACAGACAACCTATCCATTAAAATGTTAGACACACAATATGCATCCCTGTCTTTTTATTAATGAGACAACTCCAACAGTTAAATCACACTGATACTAATTTCACAAGCCCCAACTTGACCATTTACTGCCTATAGTGAAGGTTTGACCTTAGTACACCCAACTGCAGAATACAGTTAAGTGTAGTATCCCACACGCTACGTATGTACGAATACACTGATGCACGTTATCATGGTGCAATGATTCCTATTTTTTTATCATTTTTAATATGTTAATCATCAGAAATGCAGCTTATAAATTTCAATGGCCAACTTTAATCAGCATAGTCTCAAGGCCTTGCTTATGTGCTTACAAGCTGAGGGTGGCAGAGACGATGCTACAGATAGCAGGGTGATAATTCAGAAGCATGTTGGCACCGTCCCTCATTTATTACAATAACAATCAAGGTTTGGAAGCTTCTTATCAGAATTGGTACCACAACAGAGGTAATGCGGTTTTAATACCACGATGAAAGTGAAAGGATTTACAAAAATGTTTCCACATTTTACCCAAGTTTCCCCATGACTAAAACACCAAGCCACGGACGGGAAACAAAGCAAAAACCAAATACAGAAGAAGGAAGCCAAGCCGTACAGCCCCCTTTTTCCAAATTTCACCCTGGTAAGCACATCTTGCAAAGGTGCCAGCACTGTATTTCACTTTTCTACCTTTGTTAGCATCCCACAGAATAATTATTTTTGAACTTTTTAGTTCCAGCAAGTCAGATGGCTCAGATTCATTTGCTGCACATCATGACTGTGGAGGCTGCTGAAAATGTATACAATGCCACAGCAGAGGCTCTGGGAGAAGCAAATGACTTTAATACATTACTTTAAATACATAACTTTAAGTAATGATTTATCAGATGATATTCTGTCTTCTTCTTTATGATTATTGTTGAAGGCCTCAAAACCTGCACGATTTCTGAAGCCTGAAATTTCCATAGCAGTGGAATCCGTGATTTGCTGTGAATCTTTTCAACCCTCAATAGATGGGAAAAGATTGAAATGCTCTGGAGATGAGTCCTCTTTATTTTTTTAATGAAAGGCTGTATAATATATTTTCTGTATGGCTGCAGCAGCTGTCAGGGAGAGCATCTCAGTTCAGCTCTATTATGGGAGAAGCAATACCCCATCCTATGGCATCGAGATACACTGAGGGGCCAGTACTGATTGACAGCTTGTCACCATGACGTCTTATTCCATCTCTGTTATGGAGAAAATTAATGTCACACCACCAGCCTTATGACTCGCTGTCATCTTAGAACTGCTCACCTTTTATCAATGCTCTAAATAACATTTCAAGCCCATCGTCTCACGGTGGACAATCTGGTCAAGGGACATTAAATCGGATGACTGTGAAATGTCATAATAAAAATGGAATGCTAACAACTTCTTCTCTAAACTAGCTCCTCTGGTTTTTAAACTGTGACAAGGGGGACCATGGGTTCAGCACACCCGTTCTGAAAAGGTCACACAATCTCTCTTGGTCTGTACCCATTAATGCGCCCCCCTCCTCACCCCAAAAGGAATTAATCTTTTCAGACAATTGTGGTAAAATAATGGTTCAAACAGTAATGCCTGTTTAATTTGTAAGGCTCTGATGTTCAGCTACAAATGGTTAAATGACAGTAATAGAGTCATTTTCCAAGGCTATTTGATCTGATAGCAAGGTCAGCTCATTAACTGTTTTTGGCTGCAGAAAGGGTGCAAAATACATTTCTCAAATGGAAGCCAGATTTTTTAAGAGGACAAAAAATAAACCCCAAAATGCAGCCACTCAATGGGGAACAATGCATCCTACTAATTGCACCACCTTTCCTTGTATCAGTTCTGAGGTAGAGATATAAATACTAAAGACAAACTAAACACAGTGAAAATAAACTATCTGAATTTCGTTAATCCTTGTCATTTCTTTCATCTGCTGTCCACTGGTCATTTTAATAAAAACAACGAAATTTATCAAAAAGGTATAGTGACGCTACAGTTTTCAAAAACACATAATGAGAAATTCATGCCTATGCAATATGAATACCTTCCAAAAATATAAAGGTTTCCAAATGCATACAGTAACGTAAATATGAGAAAAGACATGTATCCATGATTATGTAAGAAACTGAAATAAATAGATCAATCTTACACCACATAATTATGCTTTACATAGGGGATGAAAAATTGGGAATTTAGGAAAAACCATTAACAACACACAGTCATAATATGTTTCTACGTTGATACTAAATTATCAAAACCATCAGTATCACTTGACTGCCGTATCATCACACACAATAATCCACAGGAATACAGTAATGTTGCACCTGGTAGAAAGAAGCATATCACCTCGAAAACGTACCTGTCAGAAATTTATTATTTTTGTAAAGATCTATCCTGACAACCACAAACTGTCTTGGTGGATTCCAAAATGTGCAGTAACTCTCTTAATTGTAATTATTTTTCAGAGACGGTGCACAATACCTTAGCTCTCAGTTGGTTTAGGAATATTATGTTTAGCCTCACTAAGTCACCTCTATTAAACTGTGTTTACGATAACACTATTGGTGTATGAGTTGTACAAGCATTAGCCGACAGCTGATTCAGTGGAGATAGCCAGAATAAATTTGCTGAAGCGCACATCCTGCTAATCTGTTTGAAGAATATTGTACAGCATTAGTACTAGCACTTCATGTTATCTGCACAGCCTGATAAGGTACATCTTTATTAAATTCAGTTATTGAAAGGATGTCAGTCATGGAATAGGAATATTTTAAAATCTAAAAAAAAAAAAAAAAAAAAAAAGGAGCTCTTTGTTAGTCAGAGCTTGGTTTAATGGCTGAGTGTCTAGAGAAGCCTTTCTAAACACCTGGCAGCATTGTACAATAACAGCTTTGTAATTTTAAGTGGAAATAGCTTTTTTTTTTTCTCCTCCTTCTTTCTCCATGTGTAGTGAGACAGTTACTTTTAGTGATTTAGGTATTAGCAAATGCTGGAGTAAGAGCTCCCCTCTCTGTTGCTTTGGTAAAACTACACAGATTCCGTGTAGTGTGAGGATGCTGGGAAATGAAAATAATTTGCTTCAGAATATTTAAAAATGTAAATACTCTTTAAAACAGTTATTTTGATGATGCAAAATACTGCTCCAGCCTCTAATGTCCAGACAAAAACCCCAAGTTTTCTTGCCTTCTAGTAGATGCTCAAAAAAAAAAAAAAAATCTGAAAACTTGGAACCTCAAACCACTTGGCATAAATACTCATTCAAAACTTTACTGTCACTGAGTGACCCCTTATTTATTTTGTCCTTGGCTAAAATTATCTGCAGGGCAGTAAAATTAACTTCCTTACGTTACATAATGGTATCAGATAGCTGAGTTACTATGTAAAAATACATCATAGTATAAAAAGGATTTGTAGCCTTCTTGATGTTACCTGCAGCAGCCGTGATATCAGTAACTGGTTTAAATGATTGTCATTGGTGAGTGTGATAAGGATATAAGGGGATATATTTAGATTTTCCCCCACGATAGTTATTATTTATATAAGAAAACATTTTGCAAACGAAAGACAAAAGAGAAGAACTCCATACATATCTCTTCAGTATCTCCTCTCGCTCCTTCTGGTCCTCCAGGGAGCTGACGGAGAAGTCAGAGATAGTGACTGCAGCTGAAGCTGTGAGAGTGACCAGCAACACCAGGCGTCCCTCTCCGTCCTCCAGCGGCACCTCCAACTTGTGGGTTTGTTCTTTACTCAGGGTCGAAAGGTCAATCTGGCACCTAGAAACAAACATTCTCCATCAGCATATGGTTTTCTTCACATCAAACAAGAGCACACTGGCTTACTGGCATTCAGCTGGACAAAATACCAAGTATGTAGAAATTGCTTCCCAGCTTCTGGAAGGATTTCTCTTCAGCTTCAATCCATGCTGCTTGCTTGACTTTTTTTTTTCTTTTTTTTTTTTTTTCTTTTTTTTCTTTAAGCTACAACCTGCCATGCATGTGAACAATATTAAAAGAATGTACAGACACTAGAAACAAGGTTAGCTAATATGCCTTACTCAAATGCAGCCAAAGAGAATTTAAAAAATCCAGCTTCAGATGGAAATTACACTTTTTAATTACGCCCCTTGTATAAACACAGAACGTAAGTTTTGATGTGAATATTTGTGATGCTATTCATCTAAGGACAGTAAAAATCCTCTCTTGAAAAAATATCTGTGTGGACTTAATTGTGATGAAGTTAACATGACTGAGCATAGAAAAACACGACTTGAGCACCACCCAAAAGGCTCAGCTCTCTCGCAGTAAGCTGTGTGTGGCTCAGAGTCAAAGCTTCATGCAGGCATCCGGGATAAAATTTGATGCCACAACCCCCTATATAATAAGATGTCTCATGTTGTAATGAGCAGGGACTGCTTATAACTGTGCAGAGTGGCTGAAGCCAATCCACCCTGCTTGATCCCCTTCTGAATAACCCTGGCTGTACCACACATCGAGCTAATGAAGAATGGCTCCACACGTGCCAGCCAGCAGAAATATCTCTGCACCATCTTTAAAAATAAAAGGTTGCGCATGGAAGGAAAACCAGTATCCAGTGCTAACAAAGAGCTGACCATAAGCTTTTAATCAAAACAATAGCACCTTAGGGTTAGTAATTAGTCTGTGCACACCTCAGAAGTGTAATATTTTAATTTGTATAATTCATAAATTTCAACTTTCCTAGATTGCAGCCCTGAGCATATCCAGAAATTCAACACCCGTGTTAAATGTAATGCCAGCTTGCACGGCACAGGAATTTCTCTGAAAAAGCACAGTTTGGAATACTTCTACTTATACCATCTCCCAGTAACGTTTTGCCAATTCATTACTCTAAATAAAAACAGTAACAATATTGAAATGAAGTAAATGAATATATTCGATATACAGTTAAGTGGCTGAATACTCTACTTTCAATAGCGATTATTTAATGTGACAAGCACATGTTCTATATGCCACTCTCACTAAACTAAACATCTAGCAAACTCTTTTCATAAAATGTCAATTGATTTTGAAGAGAAAGATAATGTGGTGACCGCAGGGCCAATAAACTGAGAAAAAGGTGGCAGACATGAATAAATAGGCATTTAAGGATAGGAAATAGCCAATTATGAGAATAAATCCAGCCTCATAAAATGAGCACTGTGCTATCACAGGCAGATTAGATTTGCTACAGGAAAAATTCCTTTTTTTTTTTAAACATCTACTGCACTGTTGTGCAGCTGTCAAAATTAAAACTGCTGGAAAACTCATGCAGTAACAAGCTTCAATTAGTTTACAATGAAAAAAATTCTAACTGATGAGCTTAATGTTTACTTTTTATTTTGAACTCTGGTTTATAAGGCTTGAGAAATGAAATTAGCAACAGAAAGGGAAAGACTAAAGATGTTGCTGTCAGTGCAGGCTGATGGTCAATGCAAGTTTTGTACACATACGTAGGCTATCATTTTTATTTAAGGTGCAGTGATTTATCTCAAGCCCTCCTTAAGACAGCAAATGTTGTAATCAAGCATTCAAAGCTGGCATGGGTTAAAATGTCCCTGGTGTTAACTATTCTTTGATTATTTCAAAACAGATACCCCTCAAAAATACATCTGTGCAATAATACTGTGACTTTAACCAATAATCACTGAAAGAACCAGTCTAATCTCTCTTAAAGTCCATAAAAGAATCAGAAAGTCATCATGACACAAGTAAGGCAGAAATAATCCACCCCCTCACTCAAAAACAGGCAACAAAAGCAACCAAGCAACCCTCACTAGAATAAAAAAACCCTCCATAAGTCAGAAAACTGCAATGACTGTAAAATTACAGGGTTTATGTCAGAGCTACAAGCTCCAAGTTCACCAATTCCTAAAGTTACAGCAGTTTTGCAACATTAGCAGTCCATGCTATTTTTTATTTAGGCTAAAAGAAGCAACTGACAATTCGATTTTACCCGTGCACCTTTCCTACAGCTATAATATGTTCCTAATAGCACCGCATCTAGAACAGATTACCTGAGAAATATGTCTCTATTTAGTCTGCTTGATAGATCGCCATGAACAGCCCATCACCAGCTTGTTATTTCCTAAAATCATACAAAAGGTAGGGAGTGATCTGGAAGCTTTTTCCAGCAAAAGTCTTAAACATTTCACAGGAAAAATACTCTCTGAAGGGCCCTTGGGTAATGTGATAAAAAACTAGGGTTATTCCATCAAGGAGAGTCACCATCGCACTTTATGGAAATTTAGGTTACGAGTGTCTCTGCATACACAGCCAGGTGAAGGCACGTTGCTCATTCCGCGCCAGGTCCCCTCCCCTGGCCCTGCAGGAGATGCCGCTTGCACGTGTCAAACTCGAAGATGCCAAGGCTCAAGGAGCATTCAGTGCGAGGCGAGTGTGCCTGTAGCATGTGCATTTCAGGCAGAAGATGAGACTTTCAGACACTATAGGAAAAACCACCATTTTTTTCCATTAACAATTGAGTTTTTCATGGGGAAAAAAAAATAAAGTTATTTGCTCTCACATCAAATTTTCCAGGGGGGAGTGGGGAATCTAACTATTTTTTGTTAGATCTACTTTGCCCTCACCAGATCTTTGCTTGGGACCAAAACAGTGAAGAAAGCCTGGTAAGCGCTAACTCTATCCTAGAATAACCTTTACAGGCATCACTAGGAAACCCACAAAACACCTTTTGGGATCAGATTTCCTTACAAGCACTGAAGTTACCAAAATACTTCAAAAGGTACACAGCTTTGGAAAGTTGAGACTGACAATGCCCCTTTACTTTCTACTGAGGGTATCTACAAGTATTCCGAGCTTTAAAGCTTCAGCAACGCTCACTTTTACATCAGTTAAGATGTTCTCTTAAAAGGCATTTGTCAACTACAACCGTTACCATGGAGAACAAAGATGCTTTGAGGATGAAGGTGAACTTGAATGTTACCAGAAAGTGGTGCAGAAATGAGCATTATGGTGTTAGAAATTTTTGTCTTGCGTTTTCAAATTGAGGGCCATGAAAAATTACAGCCATTGCAAGACAGCCGTAAGTTGTGTATGACTGGCAGCTGCCACACTGAAAGCAGGAGATAAACAGTAAGTTTGGGTAATTCAGTTTCTGATGGAATTACTATTTACGAACTGACACTGAAAGAAAAAGTTCACTGCATGCAAAGAATTACGGCCACAAATAGCTGTTAACTCCATGGACAGGTTTTCAAGCATCGCTGCAAATCCTGTGTCAGGGAATATTCATTTTTTTAGGGTAGCTGGAGTATTTTGCATCACTCTGCTGCTCCAGGCTGCACGGTCCCCCCAGCGCAGCCCTGCGCCAGCACCGGCCGTGGCGGGCAGGGGCACCAGTGCCATCCCGCTGGCTGGCTGACCCCTCTGCAAGCGGCTCGGAGGCACGTCCCCCCAGATCAGCTCCGCACATGAACATTATCAGGCGCTGGGCGGATCTGGATTTTCCGGCCTTGAGAGATCAGAAGGGAGAAAAACCACGCTCGTGTCTCAAGCTCATGTGCCAAAGTATCACAGATAAGTCGCCGCAGAAAGAGGGTACGGCTCCCATGGAGGAAGATTTGAAGATTCAAGGGGAATTCACCACTTCTCTGAAACTGTGTTCAGTGTGTTAATCGCCCAAACTGTTAGAAATACATTTCTGATTTATTTTTAATTTGAATATATCTGGCCTTTGGTTCTTTTTATGCCTTTCTTTACTCGGTTGAAAAAGCCTTTAATGCTCCGTATTTTCTCCTACTGAAGGTACTCACATACCATAATCATATCTCTTCTTGATCTTCCTTTTGATATGCTAAACACCTTCAGCTCCCTATACATTTCCTTGTAACATGTCTCCTACAGCCCTCAAATGACTTTTTGTAACTTTTCTGATCCAGTGAAATTCTCCTGCATCCTTTTTAAAGCGTGGAAGCCAGAACTGTATGTAGTATTTTATTATCAGCATGTCTAAGAGGTAAAAATCACCTCCCCTCTCTAGTTCTAACAGAACCTGGAATGTAGGACCGCGTTGGCACCCTGGTGAAATATCCTTGCTAATGAATGAATTACAAAGGTAGCGACATGACATAGAAGGCCTCTTAAAAGCCAGGTGGCCAGGCAAGGGAGAGACAGCAGATAGCGAGATCATTTTCTCACATGACAAAATAAAGCATAAAAGAGGAATTGGCACAATCCTAAGTGATAGGGACAGAAAAGCACCACTTGGCTACAACCCAGGCAACTTAATTATCATCATGACTTGTTCAGGAAGACAGCCTTTTAACTCCACTGTGATCCAGGTCTATGCTGCTCCAAAGGATGCCAAGGAGAGGAAACTGTGCGATTCTGCAATTAGAACTGAGCTGGACACACATCAGAAGCAGCGAGGCATGAACTGCTACAATTTGTGAGACTCCGTGTCCTTTATGAGCAGAGTAAAACCAAGAAACAAACGCAGAGAGGAAATTCTGCAAAGCACCGACTGAGAATGACACCGCTCAGAAAGACAGGACTGCAGTAACGTGAAGTTCTTGGAAGAACCAGAGTGAGGCATTTTTAAGTGTAAAGATAATGAGAAAGAAATAAAATTACAGACCCCGCGTGATGCTTGTGACGGATAGAGGTGATAGACTGGAAACCAGGAAAGCTCCCAAAGGAGCTGGAGACTGCAGCTTGGCTAAGTAGGACAGTGACTGAGGAGTGTGGTGGCAAGCGTGGGGAGCTGCAGAGGATCCCCAGGAAGCCGGGAGCGCTCTGTCTCACTGCAGAGTTCAGCGGGGCCGGGGAAAAGGTGCGGCCAGGTTCCACGCAGACACACATGGGGAGCAGGAAAGAGCCTTGCCATTTGGGGTAAGTCGGTCTTGGTAACGGAATTACAGAGCTACATTAAATACAGATGATCTCACCAGTCATTGAGCCATATCCAAATACGGACAAGTGTTTATTGCTTGCTAAAAGAGGTACGGTCCATGCCATGAAATCCTGCTGATGGATTTTGAAACCACCAATTAACATTTTCCTAAGCATAGCTCTTCACAATAAAACTACAGATTTACTTTTGAAGCTGCAGAGACAGGAAAAAGTACTTGCAGATGTTTTACAACATGGTTTTCCCTACGCTGTCCCCACGGCACAGCTGCACACTGCAGACACGCGCTGTTGGTGCTGCCACCCATGCAGCTTCTTTCAGCCAAATTAACGCTTCCCTCTGCTACACCAGCCTATTGCTTTGAAGAACATTATGTCTTCCTATACATTCCTGTACGGTTCTAGTTGGTTAGAGCAGCTTTGCAAGAGCTTTCACACTGCTCCCATACAAACCCTTATCTACACCCCTGAACACCTTCTACACTTACTGTCATGCTCCGCATACCTAGGCAGCCATTTCCCTTTTCCTTCCCCCTTCCCCTTATTTTGCCGCTCTTACTTCATGCAGTGCATGCATTTCCAACTTGCAGGAGACAGGGTCAGAAGGATCATAAGCATAATCCAGTTTGTCTGCTGCATTCTTGTGTTTCAGAATACATTGGGGAATACTATCAATTTTGCAACAGTACATGACACTAACAGCTGTCACTAAGAGTTGCAATATTAAAATACCTGATAAGAGAAAGTTACTGAGGATTTCTGGGCCAAACCTTTTTGCACCTTTTGGGGCTCTCTAGCAGAACAGCAGTGCCTCTGCATTAACAGAAGAAGCTAGAAGGTGCAGACATAGCAATAACTAAAGTGTGGAATATCTGAAGGCCAAATTTTGAGATGCCACATTTACATCTGACTCCTTTTGACAACAATCAGAAAAGGGGAGAGCTCCGCACATCTCAGGATTTGGCAAGGGCCCACCAGCAGCATTTTCAGGTTTTAATGCTTTGGGCAAAATCTTCATTTTAAGTAGAGAAATGCAACTGCAATAATTTAACTGTAGTCATCACAATCAACAAGCTATTATACACACAGGCCGTTGGTTGTGTGGCTGTCTGAGTTTGCACAGAATTGCTGTGTAATTCACATGCACACACAGCTCGAAACTCAAATTACAATAGCATGTTGACCATTGTGTTTACATTTTGAAAATAATATATCTTTCCAACGTTACCTCAACATGCAGAAATTTTCAGACCACCATGTGAAAAATATAGTTGAAAGACCAGCATAATAAAGTACTATTTAGAATTCCAGGGGGACCCATTTTGTCTCTGTACAGGATTCATGTCTCTAAACTTCAGGATTCATCAATTTCAACATTAACACAGGCTTTCACATCTACTATTCAAAACCTCTTTCTTGGGTAACAATATTTAAAAAAGAAAATTGCTGGTATCTTAATGTAAGTCAGTCTTGAAAATCACATCTCTAGAAAAAATCTGGGAAGAAACACTAGCAGTAGCATATTTAGTGTCCTTCACTCAACTTCATATGCACACTGGAGTACCCATACACAGCTTCACAGCACCACTCAGTCCTGCCTGGTAACTTTCAGCCTCCCACGATGAAATTACATAAATTTAAGTGGAAAAAAATAAAAATGAAGATGGTATAAATATTTTATATAAAAGTCCCACTTTAGCTTCGAACTTTGAGCAGTGTATTCCTGTGCTTCCAGATTAATAATGCAGCAGCACAGGTCACATATTGCTTGTATTTATGTGCACCCAAAACCCCTCTGAAAAAACTAAACAGCCAAGACAGAGCAGATTAGGTTTTGAAAACCTGAATACTTAATTTTCAATATCTTAACTTTTGTATTTTGTAAGATCAATTATATGGTGTGTACCCATACACACATGCACACAAAATCAACCTGAATTTTCATGACAATACTCAGGGAAACTACGGGAAATTTCAGTTCGTGACACATAAAATTAATACATAGTTTTAATGAGTATACTATACACAAGGTCTTGTGTTCTTAATTTGCATCAGATGGGGAAAAAAAGATAGTAGCATCTATAAATACTGATGAAAATAGATATAGATGAAGTCAACAGTAATATTCTGGCACAAAATATGAGCAGAAGTCAATGTCATTTTAAAGATAAACACGCATTTTTCATAGCAATAAATAATGCTATAAATCCTACCATAGTGGATTGCAAATAACTTCAGCTGAATAAAACTGCATGACATGGGATTTACTTATCCTGTATGTTCACAGAAACAACTTGTTCTCTGACAGTACTCATTCTTGGCAATTTATTGCAGCTGTCAGCAGCCAATTTGTTCAGATTACTGCTATGCATAAAGGTGTAACAATCATGAGGATTTATTAGCTGATTATCGTAAAGGTGACAGTCAGGATCGCCTTCAAAAACACAGATGATAAGGAAGTTAAATAATTACATGAAGATTAAAATAATTTCACCTTCATTTTGATCTTCGTATTACCTACATAAACTTACTGCAGTATGTGTTTTTAATCACAGGAGTATACTTGCTCAATATGGAAGAGAAATGATTTGCTCATAGCAAAAATGTGAACATTAAATGCACTTAGACTCAACAATATACATACACATACATATGTATTTTTACTTAAAACAACACATACATACATACTTCTACTTATCAGATGGAGCAATGACTAATACTGCTCATGCAAGTCCACATGCCTATTTGAATGCAAGAAGGCTGCCCCTGTGGCTGCTGGTGCTTTCAGGGGGACAAAAAAAAGGAAAAAAAAAGGGAACTCCTAGACCTCATGCCTTTGGTCCTGGAATGTCGTTTGTTTTTTAGAAAAATGATATTCAGAAGAATGCCAGAATTTAACCTCCTGCATGATGAAGTTCAGTTCTGGCCAAGCCCAGTGTTTCCTCATAGAGAACAGCATATGATCGGAAACATATTTTCCTCAAAACTTTTGTTTGAGGTCTTTTTCCAGCTTTTAAAATCCCAAAATAAACACTGAAATGGTTCTAGGATTTAATTTTTTTAGAGTATTCTAAGATGGAAGTTCACAAGGTGCTACATTCTTTAAATTCTCATGGAGAATGCACACCACAAACTCAAATGAATTTTACAACCATATGATGCTCAAAGGTGGGAATGGAAATCAATCAGTCAGCATCTCATTTCAGGAACCACCATGCTGAATGCGCCTGGGCACCAAGACGAAGACAGAGCTTTACACTAGCTCTGTGACAGATGTATCTTCCTCCTCCTCTGCACTAGGATGCCATGCTGTTGCTCTCACCCTCTTAATACCTTCCTCCCTTCTCACAAGCCACCCCTTCCACTTCCATCTTCCTCCTGTCAGGCCACCCCACAGCCAGAATCTCACTTCCATGCCTTCAGCCTTCTTGAACACCTTTCCTTCATCTCCCTGCCCTCCGAAAAGCATCGCAAGCCCAAGCCCTCGCAGTCTAAGCACACATGCCGTTGCCTCGTTGACATCCCCATCTTCATCCTGGCCCCTACCATGCTCCAGCCTCATGGGTATGATTGATACACGTAGGGCCCACACAGGTCTACGTTCCTGACTTCCCACTTCTTTTATTTCACTGAAGTGCGGCTGAGACAGTGTATCATTCCAGGAGAAGTTATGACATCCTGGTTTGGAATATGGCAAGTTACAGAGCTTAGCACAGCAAGATCATTTCAGCCCAAGACGGCTTCCCGTGCTGCTTTCCAGGAGGAACCTGGAGATTGCCCCTTCAGCCTGGCACCCAGCAGCACTGTCCTCCCACAGCCAGCCCGGTCTGGAACTGCTGAACCAGTTTTAGGGATGGCACTCTTCAAAGAGGTCCCCTGGCAAAGCAGCTTGGCAATGCCTGTGTTGCACGGGAAGTTCTGTTGACTTTCATGTGTGGTCTGCAATCAGGATATGGAGGGCACAAAAACCCAGCACTGTGGATGAGAGGTGAGAACTGCTCCTTGAACAAACTTTTTCTTCTGTTTTCTCATTTTGGTCTGCTGTTTCCCTCAATGAGTAGGATCTCTCCAATCAAGCATGGCTTCTCCCTAACCATACTTCAGCCAGGCAGAACATTTCCAAGAAATAACTGTTTTTATTTGCATTTAGTAAAAATATTCCTATATAATATCTCAACTGCTGCTTGCACATTATTCAAGAAAGTGGGAAGATCAGAGTAAGATCAAAGGGATTACCCTCCCATTATCGAGCAATGCTAGAATACTACGAGGAAGTCTTTTGTTTCCCTTCCATAGCCTCACTATCACTCTCCCTGGAACCTGAATCAAAATATTCAATTTATTATGTGTGCCTTCAGAGCCACAGAACCTTAGTCATGGAGCACAATTCATTCCTGCTTTACAAAATTAATATATATTTAGCGTAACACACACACACACAGAGGGCAAATCTGTGGTGTCTGTACCAAATTTACAGCTTTTAGAGGCAGCCTCGAAAGGAGAAACTGGGAGAGTGAGGTCAATGTAAAGTGAAGCTGTCAGGTGTTGGTGATTTTTATCCACAGTGACTGGAAAAGGGTATCAGGGAGGGGGAATATTAAGACCTATTTTTGTATTCAGATTGAGCTTGACAAATGACAGTTTTTCATGGAAATCTTCGTGAAGAGGAACTTGTTTGCAGGTTGCATTATCCAGAGATAAGGTACGAACAGAAGGTGAAATGAGAGAGTGTCTGAAAGGACAAACTGAAGAGGGATTATACATACACTGACAGCAGAGAGGTCACAAAAATCAAGAGCAGTAAAATTTCAGGAAGAGTACCACTGATTTTGTTAAAATCAGCTGTATACTGCAGAAGCACTACAGATTAGCTTTGTCCAAGGAGCATCTTTTTTGCTATATAAAAGAACTACATCTATTTAGGAAAATGACAGAAAACAGAACATTTCTCCCACTGAAAAATGCTACGGGCTTCAAGCATTCTTCTTAGAGAGGAGATTTCTCATGCTATCAAACTTTTTGCACTTAAATACAACGTAGAAATCATGTTACTTGCATAATAGCATGTAGTTACTACAAAGAAATAGATTAACACTTAAGGCGTACAAATTTTTCAGGTATCTGAAAAGTTACCTAAGCCACTCACGTTGAAGTTACAGACTTTTCTTCCTCTAATTTCTCTTCCTTTAATATCTCTATCACATTCTTATTTTGGTTTGAAGTGTACTGGAGCAAAAATGGTGTCTTTTGTTTTATACAAAAAAGACTTTATCATTACTGTTAACAGTAACAACGTTAAGTACTGTTTTGATGACAGTGTTCTGGAAAATCACACATGAAAACTCAGTGTCACCATCTTTTGGATAGGAAGGTTAAAGTTAAGCAGAAAACAGGAACAATTTCCCAAAGTAATCACATGTTGACATAGGACTAAATGATGATGCTACTTCGGAAAAATAGTTACTGTTACCATATGCGCCAACTGGAATCAAGCAAGGGAAAAAATACAGTACAAACTTCAAATATAAACATGGCACCCCACCCCTAGGGTTTCATCATATAAAATAAAATCCTACTGTGTATACTTCTGAAAAGTGGTTTTGTCAATATTAAAGCTGTTTGCTTGCCACATACTCTGTATGGTTTCTGAGTTCCCACAATTTATGGTAGGAAATAAACACAGAATATTACCCAACTGATCTAATTTGATAAAGCCAGCCATTACCCTAAATGGAACAAGGGGGAGGAAAAGGTCAGTGGAAACATAACCACGCTGACAACAAAAGTATATGCTTGGTCTGCAGGATTTTCATTTGTGATCTTAACTACCAAAACCCTAATTCTACAAGTTAATAGCATCAGTGTCCTAGTGAAAATACCTATGACCAATATTCTAACGAACAATCAAAATATGTCAGATTAATAATAATAACTATTAGTATGACTATATGGGTATCAATTAAATTATGTGTAAACAAATATCTGAGCTTTCCAAATACCACCTACTTTGTCGTATCTATAAGCACAAGACAGTTTTTTTCCCCCTACTAGCTAACAGTTAATGCCATTGTTACAAAAGCATCTTTCTTCCTCTTCCTACACCAAAATGCAGAACAATCACACAAATTTATACCATTTCTCGAACTCTTAAGACAGATCCCAAAGATTCACTTTCCCTGAAAGTGAATGAGGTGAATGATCTTACTTCTTTGTTCCAAAAGTTGAGTGTAGTCCTTCAACACTGTCATTTCAGTTACCAAATGGATTAGAAAGCAAGTACATAATTTTGGTCTTATGTGCCTATTACAAGTCACAAACGCTATTTCTCCTCCAAGCAGGATGTTGCCATATGGAACCTCCTGCATCTTGATTATTGCTTTAAATGTGGGATTTTTATTTTGGAAAACCTAAGCCTATCAATTGGTAAAAGCTGCCACCTACTGGTCAACAGAAATTATTTTACACCATCAAAGTAAAGAATTGCATCAAAGCAGCAAACTCTACTGATATTTTCTAAAAAATCCTCCCTCACCTTTAAAAAAAAAAACCACCACCAGAACCCAAGAAAAAATGGTCATAAGAAACAGTTTCAACGGCAAGGCTCATTTTAATCATCTGCTCTCATCCCAAGGGAACAAGGCGGCTATAATTGCACAAACCTGCCAATAAAATCATCCTTTTTGCCAACATCTTTGTCCCACACGGTAATATAAATAATTCCACCTCGTTCTTCATAGAGATGAAAGTCAAACTGCTCCCTCCACTGAGGATTCAAAGTTTTTGGCACAATCTGAAAAGGGAGCATAGAGAAAGTCATATTGCATTGTGCAGGCATATGCTTTCTTGAATTGTAAATTTGATCTTTAGAGTCTGCTCAGAAAGTCTTTTTTTCTGTTTGCAGTATGAGTATCTTAAGCTGTGAGAATTAAAGAACAGCAACTAGAAAAGACTACTGGCCATTCCTCTCATGCCTCTCCCATACAACGGCAACCTCCAAAATCCTGCAACCTGTCACCTTCAAAAGCCTCCTGAACAAAGGATTTACCCTGGGAATGGATCCATTTTTCTGTAGAATAATTATGCCCTCTCCTAAGTGACAGTTAGCTGTAAAGTTATGTGTCTGAGCCTAAGGGAAAACAAAGCACCTGCAATGACAAGTAGATGCTGACTGTAAGTATTTAAACAGAAACAATTTTATCATGTCCTTTTTCCTCAGCTGCAATAACACTGGGAGAAAGATGGTACTATGGTTTACTTTCTATGGAATAATACTTCTTTCCCCCCAGAAAAAAACCCTCACTTTGTTTTACTTCCTTCCCTCTGCAACTCAGATGAAAGTAGCTTTCTCAATCATTTTCAGTCCAGTTACTTCTGACAAAAGAAGTAACCTCAATGGATTTCAGCTCATGTATTTCTGACCATGTTCTGCAGAACAGAAAGCTTGCAGATTTTTCCACCATAATGCAAAAGCAGTATTCACAGTAGTCACCTCTATCCTGAGCAAGAATGGGAACTGCCTAGCACCTTCTTGCTACTTTCTACATCCACCAGTTCCACTGGCTTGAAAAAATAAAACACATCAGGGAAGATGAAAACACAGAAAAGTTTTTCAGTCACAAAAGCATGAAATTGGATTTCTTCTAATTTCAGATTAAGGGACCCTGAGGCAGGCAGCTAACTGCTCCTGGCCTCCTCCTCACTTTGCCCTTTGTCTGGCTGTGTAAACCAAATGGGCTGTCATGGCCACTGAGAGAGGAAAGGTCACATGTGTCGTCGGCAGATCCAGCATCTTCCCCAAGCAGCAATTTTCAAACCAGTAGGGATCAGGGAAATAAAAAAAAAAAAAATAGCAAGGAAGCCAAGCTAGTCTCCATGATTATTCTCTCCCTGATCAATCCTCTCTACGTGTTCAGCTCATACGTATACCAAACTTTAACGAAACTTGCTGTGGGGAAAGTGAGATAAAAGCATGACATGGTTTGAGGATAAGGCCATGCATCCAAGAGGCATCCAGCATCAAGACAGAAAGGCACAAAGGTAGTATCTACTTGTCAGAATCACTCCACATCTCTCCCCTGCCACAAATGACCCACCATGGGAAATGACAGTTAGCCCAATCTGCATGGAAAATCAGGTGTGCCTCCCTGCCACCCCGCCTTTTTAAGTGCGACATTTTTCCCTATCTCATATTATTTTCTTATTATAATGAAATAAAAAAGAAACATTTCAACAAAACGACAGGTGCTCCGACAGCTAATTAACACAACAATAAATCTCCACCACTATAGTAGTCACACAAACTGAAAAACACAACCAATGCGCATTTTAGGTCGCAGCTAAAATTACCTTGCTCTTGTACTTCTGATGCCCCAACCGGAATTTCACATAAGGATCACTTCGTCCATTTGCATCCATCGCCTTAAGTTCACGACCTTCTATTAAGGTAACACTAACTATCCCTCTCCATAGCTGAGATTTTCTGTGCAGGTCTGAAAGTCGTAAGCTCTGGGTCTGAAACTTTAGGGAAATAAAAATACAGATTTAGTTAAAACAATTCCAAAAATTTCCCCTGCATTTTAATGTTCAATTTCATATAACTATGAATATAGAACAACCATCTTAAGCCACTTTAAAGTTATTTGACAGTGCATACATAAAGTACACTACAAAGAATTACTTGGAGAGAAACAAAACTGACAAAAACGCAGGTAATGTCATATGCAGCTTCGGCAGAAGCAAGCAGAACAAATACTACTTAAGGAAATGTTCAGGAAAAAAAAGTGTTTTCTCTTGCTTCACTTCTCCCTCTGCGGATTGAAATAACAACATTACAAATAAATGTTACAAAGACCCTTCTATTAGTAGCATATGATTGAATGAACTTGAACAAACACAAAAAACTGTGAGGAAAATGAGATTTCCATTAAAATAATATAAACCTATCATGAGAAGCACGGACCAAGGAAAAATAAGTCAATAAACCCCTGTGCACATGACAGCTATCTCAGCCTCTAAAATGATGTGGTATTCTCAGACACAGCAAGGAAAACTGAATTAAATACCAACGCATTAGTTCAAGAGTTTCAAAAGAAAGACGTTGTAGAGCCTCTGATCAGAACTGTGAGGATCCTTTTGGGCTGTGAACACTCAGCCACCAACTGGGGGGGTTAAAAGAAAATTCACCCACACAAAAGAGATGGCCACAGCTATTTCATCAAGGAACTCCACTGGGGGTGAGAGAGCTGGGGGTTACAAGCCTGAGTAACTGAAGACCAGCGCCAGCTTGCTCTGCGCTACAAGGTACCAGAAGTGGGAAATCACCCTGGCACTCCTGAGGCCGGTAAACACACCTCCGATGCATCTGAGGAGAACGGTTGCCAAAGGATCTCCCTTCCATTCTGAAATTCCACTTGCCCAAGGTTACCTGGTCTAAAATTAGAACACTAGAGAGCTAAACAATATTTAAACTTCACAAATAATTCAAATTATTCTATGAATTAATAATAAAAAAAGGCAAGTCTGCATTGTATACTCAGCTGTAAATACATAAAATACACACATTTTCTTTATTATGCAACATAGGTTGAGCAACCAAGGCAGAGCATCCCTCCAGTACATGAAGGGTTGCGTGGCTGGCTTCATCGCTTGCATACCCCCAGTGTCTCTGTAAGAGGCTGTCAGTGCAAATTCGGCTTGAGTCTTTCAGAGGGTAGACACTGCCATGAGAGTGCCCAGGGCTGGAATTTTACTTTATTACCCAGAGAAGATTATAGAAAGTATGCTGGAGTATAATCACTGGATTATCATCTGCACTTACCAGACTGCAGAGAGAAGCGTTACACATGAGGACTGGGACCACTGGTGTTGGAACAAATCTGAATAATGCGCTTTCAGATACCACATCGGCATGTATTTCTGTTTTCTAATGACTGTTCATTCCAAACAGTATAGCTACTCCCACAATATTTCACTGTATTTAATAAACATATCTCTTCCTGAAGTGAAGGATTTGACCGTGGAGAAACTTCTCATAAACTACTGTTTCTCCAAAGGCAAACATGTAACAGTGGAACAACCTTTAACCTAATCTATGACATGAAGCGACAGGGGGACACCAGGAAAGAGAAACTCTACAAAAATGAGGGTATAAGGTGGGAACTCAGGTGCCAGAAGAGACTTCACTTGCAACATCAGAACATTATTAAACTTCATAAATGTCTTCTCAGCACAAAAATCCCTTCATTGGGGGTCTACAGTCAACACTGCCAAAGACTTGCCTTGTGAAGAAGTGGTAGGTTTTTTTTTTTCTCCTTGTTCCAGCTTCTTAGAAGGCTTAGAGCAAAAGAAAGACTGACTAGTAAATAATCAAAACTGACTCTGCCCTGCACATAAGAGGATGAGAGAGATGAAAGAAGAGACAAAGCACATTTAGGAAGATAGGACGGGACAGAAGCAGTGGTTATTTGAGACTTATTTTGGCAAAGAATACACCCAAACAACAGGGGGCAGGTTTAAGAGTGAGAATCCAAATGATTTCCAGGGTATTATTATGGAAAATAAGCCCAAGTTCACACTTGCAACTCTTTTAAGCTTAAGCACAACTGCATAGATCTCAGCTTCACTAATCACAAATGAGACAGTGCATCATTTAGAGAGTACACTTGATAAAAATTCCAAATTTTTTAAGGCTTTTAAAACAATTTGCAGCATTAGAGCAACTGCCACCATATGAAACATGCTGAGTTTTTATGATGACCAGTAGGGAGTTTCATCAACGGGGGTTAATTCACATATGAGGTGGCAAGGCAAGACCTAAACGAGCAAGCAGAGAGCATAAAATGACAGATGGGTCAGCTGGGAGTTTGCAAGAGCCAGGCAGAAACCCTGAGAACAAGCGCTCGCGTGTTGCAGCAGAAAGCCCTGCTGGGTCAGCGCCAGACCTCTCCAGCCTACGGTGCGCATACAGCTCGCAGGGCCCGGTGGCGTGCAGCCAGCAGCGCAGCAGCAGGGTCCGCATCTCAGCCTGTGAAAGAAAAGCAGCCGCCCACTAAAAGCAAAGTGGTGTGGGCTGGTTGTGGCCGTTTCTTCCTTGAGGTAGGGAATCAGGACCACAGTGGTGCCCTTTTCTCCCCGTCTTGATCAGTAACGCACAGATCCGTAGAACAGCAAAGGGGAGACATACTGAAAGACCCGGGGTACAGCTCAGTGGAGGTAAAGCTATCCGGATTTCCTCAACACGAAAAGCACAGGCTACGTGGCCTTCTCCAGGAACAATAACTTCCAGCTGTCATTTTTCTCGTTTCCAACGGAGACTGAACAGCATCTCAGCAGACACCTAAAACACCATCCTTCCAGTCAAAGCCATCCTTACCCTCACAAATTACAGACACTGACAATTTCATGCAGTGTTTCTTATAGGAAGTAAACTAAATAAAATACAAATTTAGGATTTCAAGCCAAATTTGACAAAAAGCTAATAGGTAAAAAAAAAAAAAAATAATGGGAAAGTAAAATGAATTTCGCATTTTAGAGTTCTTCCCTTACGTACTTAATTTCACAGTGTGAGACAGGTACATGATGTCTAGGCACATTTCCAGGTATCTAAGCAACCTTCTGTAATCCAGCCCACAGTGAGTTTAGTTACAAAGTCAGAAAGGAAACAGAGTAAAATGAAGACGTGAGCACAGATCTTTCCAAACTTCTCCTATGAAGGAGTATCTCAAGACTAATTCTCAGATAACCTACTTCCCTCAGAAAGCAGGTAATGCGTACCGCACCCTGCTTCTGCCACAAACCGAAAAAAACCATGGAGACACTGCACATATTTTCATTTCTCTGGGAATAGGTGGGAAGTTACGTATTTCATAACATTCCCATCTGAAACTGCCTGTACAGTCTATATCATGCTAGAATTTGGAAAGAAGGAAGGTCAAGATCTCGGGCCACAACCAACTGTCATTAACATGGGAATATTATTTGCATTCTTGTGCATTTATATGCAGGCATGGAGACTCCCACCTGACATATTGTAAACAAAAAAAAAAAAGGGGGGTGAGGGGCGGCGGTTGCAGCCTGCATACTTTCTTTTCCCAAAAAGAAATTAAAATTAAGAGTTCTGCAAAGGAGTCTTTCATGTCAAAGGATACTTAAATCTGCCTGCAAAAGAAAAGCTCACATCTTTTCATATCCATACACTGTTTTAATGTTTCTACTATAGACAGCATGCAAACCCAACATTTTCTCACATGACAAAACCAGCTTTTATTTGTGTTCCACCTATTCTGTCTAAATGAGGGGTAGTGAGAGGTCTAGGGATGCCAACAGCAGAAAATCTTCTGACACAGAACTGTATCCTCTGTTAGATATGATTAATATAGTTAGCCAAATACGATGTCAAAGCTAAAAGATGATCTTATAACATGGCTTGATGTTCTGTACATGGTCACGTATTACCGGGTGGGAAACCAACTAGGTATAGCCAGAATCCATGCACTGTTCCCAGGTTCATCAAGACCATCTTCTTGATGGGCGTATTAACTGCCACAACTTCATCGCTACTTTCTTCAAAAGAAGAGATACCTTTAGTAAGTACTTTTGAAAATCCCATAGTAATTAAGTTTAACTTTGGTAACTTTGGGTATCTAAGTGACCTTTGAAATTCTAGCCCACAATGAGTTGGGGAAACCTCACAATCTGCCCTCTCCCTGCCTGGACTCACCTCTTCATTGATCAGCCTTCGCGCCCTGCAAAGCACCGCCTCTCTCACTTGCATGCAAACAGGCTCAGCTTTTACTACATCTCCTCATTATACATACCACTAGGAAACACTCCTCCTCTCCTGTGTCCTCAAACACAAAATCTATTGTTCAAGAATAGTTGAGCAACACACAGAAATAGAACAGTGTGCCTACCACAAACTTATTTAAAAAAAAAAAAAAAAAGTTTTAAAAAGCAAATAAGTAATGCAGCTATATGTCCTGCAGAGGCATGTTTGCCCAAAGAACTACTGTGGCTTAGAACATTTAAATAAAATACCAATTAAGAAAACAATGAAAGAATGTAGGAAAGGATGATATTCCTTTCCATTGCTGTACAGAGGATGGATGTACAAATGCAGCAGTTGCAGAGTGAATCAAAGCCAGCATTGTAAATGACTGCTGCAAACCTAAGAGAATTCTTCTGCCCCAATTTCTAGAAAACTTGCACAACTTGGATAAAACATGTAAAATAAAGATGAAAATGTCAATAGACACAGCTGCTAGTTCTACGCACCTTGTCCACATGATGGAAAAAAAAAATCAAGGGACAGTCACATGCATTCACAATGCTTTTCCTCTACTAAAAACTGCACGAAGGACAACACTTTGCAGAAGTAATCAACATGTAGACACTGAGCTACAATAACACCTTCAATGGGATCATGACGACTCCTGCTTAATGTTTGCTTGTGGCAGCTACGCAAGTTTTGTAAGTGGACTACTACTGATAATTACTGCAATGTGAAAGAATATTTACCTTAACTTTTTCTGTAAGCTGTATTTTACATTTTAGCGTACTTTCATTCTAGGTGAAGCTAATCTAAATTTCTCTAGTTGAGAAATCTACACTGCCCTATGCCCTATTTGTTTTCAGCGTGACTGCCACGTTAAATCTTCAGGATGTTTGCTCTAACAACTCAGTATTGTCACTGTAGTTGCAATTCTGTGGTGCCACTATAGTATTTGTAACAAAAGCTGATACTTTTGCAGCATTTCACACATTTTTGTGGTTTGCTAAATCCAATGATTGTGCATTCCACTTAAGTGTACTTGCTGGTAGCATGTGATGTGATGAAGGCTGTGCCTCTGTTAGGCACTCACTAGGACTTGCATTTTCTGGAAAAGGGTGGATATATTCATACAAGGCAATGGTGTGTGGGCAGGAGTTGTCAGAGAGGCTGTGGCAGCACAATCCTAACCCTCTCCCTTGTCCTCCTTCCAGCAACTCCTCTTGGAAGATTGGTCGTAACATGTGAAAGACAACAGGTCTCCTGATGATCTTCCCATTGCTTAGGATGACCAGCATCACCACAGCCCTCACACTGATGTGAATGTGACACACAGAAGGACAGTGGCCACTGAGACTGAATGGAAACTCCCTGTGCTTCATGGAATTGTGGGCATGAACCCAGAAAACCCACACCAAAATACCACTCTGCTGTTCTGATTGCAAAACAGTATCAAAACATTGTTCTCACTCAAATGCAAGTAATGCAAACACAAGCCTCACCAAATATTTGCATAACTTTTATGACCAGATGTCTAACAGACAGGTGTATTTACTCTGACGTTTAGTGCTTCTATTCTATTATTTAGCAGCTTTCCATCAGGCACTATTTACAGCTGATGAACTGACATCTAGAACCTCGTGGCTTACAAAAGCAAGTACTTTCTCAATTTTAAAAGATTCTTCTTAAAACCCCAAGCCAAATTAATTCTGCCTTCTATTTTGAAATTCCACAGAGTTTTGGTTGAAAGATTCTGGTTGAAAGATTGAACTGATTGTAAATTCCTTCAGTTAAGAAGTACCACACAGCTCCCTGCTGCTGCTTGTCTTTGCAGTCCTTAGGCCATGATTTTGCTATTTCCACTTCTATCCCCTAGTCAAGAAGCACCTCATTGCAGTGGAAAAGCATTCATATCGATTTTAAAACATAAAAAGATGCTTCATAAGGCATCTGATATTAGGAAAAGGCAAATCAGGAGTCACATAAACTAAATATTTTAAGTTGGACATAAAAGCGTCAGCTAATAAGGCCATAGCTTTTGACACTTCATTTTGTGCAATGAGAACACACATATTTTTAGAATAGCTTCTAAAATAAATTGAAAAAAACATCAGCAGTTAGGAGCTGAAAGCCTTACATTTCGCAATTATTTTTTGTTTAAAATGTTCATAACTCGTATTTTTCCTTTCAAAAGTATATGCAAATTTCTAAAGCTGAATTAAAGCAAAAATAGTTATCTAAATGCATATTAAAAATCAATTTCTTTAGGCAGTAAATACACTCTTTTATCACCATTTGTAATTAATCAGAAGTAGCTTCTCATGACTTTGGGACGACAATGAAATAACCCGTTGCAACCCAGACTAATTCATCTTCATTTCTGGGAAGAATGGTCTTTTGGTTCCAGTTTATCAAAGTCACATTGAAACAGCTGATCACACACTAACAGTGTAAATTAAGAGTATTACTAAATTTTAGTGCATTCTAGTATTCCCAGTTCTAAACTCATCATTGATACTACAGAACAGAAGAGGAGGTATAAAAGAAGAGAAGGTGACATCTTTTCCTCCAGATTTTTCTGGAATACTGTGACTTGACAGGGCACAGCAGATGGCTATTAAATATCTTTTCCCCTACTACGTTTGGCTAAAGATGCCAAACCACTTGTTTCTCTTTGCCCTTGAATTAAAGCACACAAAGGTTTTTGTGATGTTTTCTTATTGTGCCATTAATGTAGCAGGTTTAACACAGCGTCTGATCATGTTTGAACTCAATGTAATGGCAATTCTCCCACAGATGTAAAAAGGCCAAGAGCAGACCCTTATTCAGATGAAAATGATTTTCAGTGAAATGAACACTTTTGGCAGAGCTCTCTCTCAGTACGCTTTGGCTAAAAGGTACCATTTTCATAAAAACAGCTTTTCTTAGGTATAGTTACATAGGAAAACATGAGTTAATCTTATTTCTTTGTATACAAATTGTGAATAGAGGCAGTGAGTACATTATTTAGTTCTCTAGGAGTGTAGGATTTGTTGAAATAAACTGTTTAAATGGAATAGCACCTTACTCATAATCTACCTAAGCTGGTCAAAATTTTTCCCTTTACAGATCAGGAAATGCTGTTCAGAGAAAATCAAACTTCGATGTGGGAGCATGCCAATTTCATTAGAACTTAAAAAAACCCTCGAGGAATATAAACAGCTCGGTCAGCCAGTATTAAGGCTTTTGGTCACCCGTCCTCCCTATGAGTATCTATCAATTTCATATAGGGTCACTAACTCATCAGTACACGGTCTAGTGTACACAGGAGGTACATCAGGGTTCACAACCAGGGAGGACGACCGCTGCCTATGAGGCAAAAATTAGACTGACACCTTTGCATCTTCAGCTTTGAAGACCTAAACTAGTATTGAGACAGAGCTCGACCACTCTCGTAGTCCTGTCTCATAAATTAAGCAGAAAGGGAAGACGTGTTGACGACTGATCAAATCAACTTTAATACCCAAATGTTTTCCACCCTGAAAGTTTAGGACAAGGAGGCTCAGGTGCTGCACTTTCCATTCAATTATTGTGTTAAATATTGGGTATTTTTCTTGAGTAGCACACTGTGTGTGCCCTACAGAACTGACCAGACCCTTTCAGCAGGTATCAGACCATGGTGCTCTCATCTTAGATGGTGTACTTCGTTGTCCTACAGGACTAGGAACACAATGAAGCTTATCAAGGTTCTCAGATGAAAGTGAAACACAATCTGTCACATTCCTCTGGGAATGGCCAGTAAATCTGCATTGTGTCAAGCCCCTCTATGTTACAGCTGAAGTGGGGAGACATGGGAAGTATCTGTAATTGCTAGTGCAGTCCCTGCCCTTACAAAGAGGCTTCCTCCACACTCTACAACCATCCGTAAGTGAACATCCAGCAGTGGCTGATAGCAAGCCAGCCTGACCACCTACCTAGCTTCACCTGACCCTGTAATGGGTTTGGCGGGGACAGGGCTCACTTTCCCCCAGCGGTCCATGGCTCTCCTGGTGCTCTGCACTGGTGGCTGAGCCTGTGTTGGTAACACAGCAATGTTTCGGCTACTGCTGATCAGTGCTTGCACAGCATCAAGGCTTTGTGCTGGCTGGGCTCAACCCACCAGGATCGTCAGTTTCTCCCATCTTCTCACCATTCATTCTGACCTATTTTCTGCTCATAGCAAAGCTTCATTCCAAATGGATGTGAGCACCTGAAACTTTCCTCTGAATTAAGTATATATACACACACACACATTTCAAAGGATCACTTTTTTCAGACTCTAAGATACGTATATAAATTGTGCCCAAATTACTGTGACAAAACATAACCATCTGTGTTGTGGGAAGAGATGAGCTTAATTTGCACCATGGGAGATACTGCTAGACACTAGGGAAAAAAAAACAACCCTTTAATGGAAATGACAGTTAAGCACTGGAACCGGCTCTCTGGGGAAGTTGTAGAATATCCATCACTGCAGATTTTTAAGGACAGATTAAACAAACACCTGCCAAATACAGTTTAGCTGTCATTGTTCCCACTTTAGGGTAGGAAGACAAGTTTCCAGGCTGTTAATCCTATCTTCTTCACACCCACCCTGCACACAGGTAGAATTTTAAACATCCCAGACACCTGCAGTTCTGGCAAGTGATGTTTGGTCTGTCCACTGATACTACCTGCCCTGCCACTGGCCTCGTCCTTCCACAGACATTTCTGTTATCTTCCCAGTTCCTTGTTTTGTAATTTTTTTGCCTCCATTTCTCTCACTCAGTGCAGCAAGGATAAAACTTCCAAAGCAAGCTTGTGTGCTTTACCCTGTAAGTGAACAGCACCACCTGAAGCCGCTGTCCCTTACCGTTTTCTGAATTAACCTCCTGCAACCATACAGCAAATTGTACAGCGGCAGAGGGGAACACATGATTTTTCCTAAAATATTTACCGGTATCTTCAGATTCAGCCTGCTCTATATAAAATGAAATGCTCTTTGTCAAAGAGCATCCAAAGAAAGACTTCTGCTTAAGTTAATGCAATCAATTAATTATCAAAGGCAGGTAGAATTGTTTGACAGCTCTAAAAGCATGTTGGCTCTTCGCCTTCCCCATTTCCACTTATAATCAAGGGAAAGTTTTGATTGTGGCTGGAAAATACATTTGTCAGTGCTGAATTATAAATGCAGCTTCATCGACACCAAGTTTAGTATTTATGCTTTTGATTTTAATACCACTTCACATTAAAAAGTGCAAAAAGCAGTAACATTTTGTCTTTTTAAAACACTGGCAGTAAAGGCACGGCAAAAGTAATGAAATTTCACCATTAGAAGCTAAGAGAGGAATGAAGAGCAAGTACTTAGTTAAAGAGAACATAATTTTTAAACGAGAAAAAAAGAGTGCATTTAAACAGTCTCTTCTTTCTTCTTTTATCAGCTTTAGGCCTAGTAATGGTAAAGAAAAAATTAAGCTTTTTTTTTACTACTGTTTTTGACAGCATTTCACTGTAGACTACCAAAATGACGAGGAGACTAATTTCTAACTCAATTTTATGTTGTCAACATTTTAATAGGCTCCCTTCCCATATCCTTTCCTCAGCTATTGATAAAGTCTCTGTGCTGCAGAGAATTAGTAAATAAGAAGTCAGAATCGATTTTTTTTCTTGTTTTCTTAACCAGAATAAAAAGGAGAAAACAACTCTTCTCAATTAGTCTGCACTGGCTCCTGCTGGTAATAGCAGTATTTTATTTCTCATCACAGTGATAGCTTGCACCTCAAGGATTCTGTAATGGAAATCACTTCAGCAATTAGCACCATTCATCTCACTGTCAGAGGTGGTGTTGACTATTAGTAATAAATTACCTTGCTTGCAAGCTTGGGCTTTTCTGTGCTCCTTTTACACCCAGACTGCAACATCTGCTTTAACAAATTAGATCTGGTACCCAGACAGTTTAGAAAGCAGGAGGGAGGCAGGATGTTTCTCTCCCTCACCCCAAAGAACGAGAGCCATCAGGGAAGCCTGCACCTTCAGCAGAGGAATTAAGGCAAGAAGGAAAACCCACCCTAAGGGAACACTGTGGTGGACATGGAGAATCACGGACGCAGAAGAGGTCAGATCCATGCAGAGAGAGGAAAGCCATTTTGCAGAGGTCAAAGTTCTTCCAATAGCTTTTCAAAAAGAAAAATGAAGCTAAATAATCCTCTGCTTGGTTTAAACGAATGGCTTACTATGCAGATCCTACAAGCACTGTCTCTTTGCTGTGGCACTTGTCTGCTAGCTCACACAATACCTAGCAAACTGAACCCCACCCCCCAGGAACTGAGGCATGAGCACATCGAGGTTATGGAGCAAACACCCAGCTCACAAAAAAGTGCATGAAACATTGAATAATCCACTTCCACCTTTACTTGATGTGTAAGGGATCTTCGTACAGATGCTGCAGTAGAAATGGAGCTGCTTCCCCTCCCGGAACAGGTGGCAAACAGCTCACCTGCAAAGTTGTAATCGCAGGCCACCAATTTGCTGTAATGCAACACCAAGCTCATGGTGGATGAAATAGAACAATCCATTCAAAACGGGATGCAAATTCTAACTTTCAGCAGAAGTTTGGGGGGGTTGTTTTTATTTTTAATAAACAAACAGCTTTCTTTGTGTTTGGTTTTTTTGGGTTGTGTTTGGGGGGTTTTTTTGTTTTGTTTTTTTTTTTTAAATAGCCCACAGGGAATCTCCTGTCATGGAAGACAGAAATTTTGAGTTTCCTTGCCACAGAGCAAGGACATAGACACTCTAACTTCAAAATCATTTGAATTTAATTTTTGCTAGATTCAGTGAAAGATGAGTATTCCCTCTGACCTAGACAGTACTGTGAGTAAGCTAGCTCCCATTAATTTTGATGAAGAGTATGTCTGGTATAAAGCAAATGTGACAGGGAAAAGTAAACAAACAAACAAAAAACACACCAAACCACCAAAAACCACAAGCAACATAAGAAAAAAACCCCTAACCACAAAAGCAAAAGTGGTGTTGCACTTTTGTAACACCGCTTTTGCAACACTACTAACAAATATTTACAAACACAAGTTTACATACAAAGTAAGTGAAACGCACAGTGGCATTGACCTGCGTATCTCATGAGACCTTAACTTTGTCTTTAGGGTGCCATAGTGGGAGCAGTATTTGAAGTGGAGACTTGGAATTTGGCCAAAATAATTATCTGCAAGTGAATATCCAATGCTGTCAATGCGAAGGTTCGTTACTATTCTTTTCACAGCTACTACACGTGCCCAAGGAGCTACGTGCCAGGAAGGCAGCTCATGAATAGAAGCAGTGCCGTCAGGGTCTGCACTGCTACATCCTAGCTTCAAGCTACATATGTTACAGAAAAGGTACGCTTCCAGTACGTAAATTGTAGAGAGTAAAATATACTGCCATAATCTGTAACATCAAATTCGTTTACTAGAAGTGCCATTTTAAAGACTCCACAGAGCTAAAAATGCAAGTTTAGGAAACGTTGTATCTCTGAAACACGTCAATGTTATGTTTCTTCTCAGCTCTCAGGAGTGTAAGACAAACACTTCATGAAGAAGGATCTCCAATAGGGCACTGTATTATCTAATAGCATTAAGCACCTATTTCTAGACATTTTTTTTTTAAATCTGCAAATTATGTCATATTTAATATTGATCATCCTGCGCACCAGAGAACAGCATTTTTTTTTGAAGGATTTTTTTGCAAATAAAAAATATTTTAATTTGTTTTCCTGACAGCAGAGCAAACATTTGGAACTCTGGAATACCCCCCCAAGGCAAATGAGCTCCTGTGGTTTAACTGAGACATTTCTGTACATAAACCACACAGAGCACATGCAAGATGTTGTACATGCATTACATCTCTTGGTAGAAGTATTACTTCAGCTGAGATGAACGTAGAAAAATGCAATATTTAAGTTCATACATTCGACATTTGCCAAATCTTTTTATAAGCCCCTTTGCAGAAAATGACAGCTACTGAATGAAATGTTATCAAATGTAATGAAGGAGAGCTCGGATAAATAATTCACTTAAACACCTCTGAAAAATTCCCAACTACCACATTGTGCCATTCACTCAGGATTATTGAAGCTCACGATTCCATCAGTTTGAAGTATGGGAAAGTTCTTAATAAACTAGATTTACAAACAATCATCCAACACATCTGGCACATCAGGAGTTAAAGCATCACTTTCATGATGCAAAACAGCTCTGCCCTTCACCGCCCTCACAGCTTTTCATAAACTCTTCAGAAGTTTGAGCATCTTAAGATATTTCAGGAAAAGTTACATGAACCACATGAGAATCAAAATACTATGCATCATCACCAAGTATCTTTGCTTCACAGATTTCAAAAAGAAAACAGAGATCAAGCACAGTCCTGCATCACAGAAGTAGACTGTGTGAAAATCCCATCCATAACCCCAGAACTGTGAACCATGCTCTTTTTTTTTTTCCTAAAGGTTACAAATAGTGTGCAAATATTTGTCAGTGAGCACTACATACAACACTGTTTATTAATAACCTTCTATTAAAATCGTTGCATCAATGTACTAGAAAAGTAGAACACTTTACAAAATAAGTGAAAACACCCCACATAGCTATTTCATTTTTCTCATGTTAACACCTATACATGAGATCAAAAAACCCACATCTACCACACCAACCAAAGACTGTCAGAAATCTTAATTCTATTTTTAATTATACAGATGTAATAAGAAGGCTTAAAACTTGAAAGTAGCAGGGCAGCATTAGGTAAGAGTGGCCAGAAAACTACTGAGAAACTACACGTATCTTTTTTGAGAAACGTACAGTAAAAAGGCAAAAAGGGATTGTATTTCACTACAGACAAACTGCCAGTCTTTCCCTAGTGGAAAAGAGCATACTCGGCTCCTTTTTCATCACTCCCGTGACTCCTTACAGGAGAAAAGCCACACGCTGAATTTGCCTGAAGAGGCACCTGAAGAGCTGTATGAAGCGGAGAGCAAGGATGGCTTCTCAGGCACTCGAAAGCCTGGCTATCATCGTCATCTGTGCACGTCCAGCAGTCAGGGAAGTTTGTCTTTGAGAAGCACCAGTGTGAAGACTCTCACACAAAAAACCTCTAATCAGTATGAGGAGTAAGTAATAGGAAAATGAAAGTTACCCATTGGCATGAATTCTGTTAACATTAACACGTAAGCTTTGAAGAAATTTTGTATATGTGAGAAATAAAAGGGTTTAGAAAAAGAACCAGGAAATGTTTGCAACTTATATGAAGATACTAGATGATTTCAAGATAGGCTAAAATGCTGTAACAAAGTTGAGAGGTTTAATGATTACATTAAAAGCTCAACAGTTTCATGATTTTGATTTGATGAAACACAACACAATGTCATGAAAACACAATTTGAAGGAGAATAAATCCTGTGTCACCAGCTGGCAGTCCTAGATGGCTGGTTTGGTAAAATATCATTGTTCTTCTTAAAAAAAAAACAACAATAAAGCAAGCCAGAAGACCACATGCTAAAAGTTACCTTACTTGATCTTTTCCAACTCTTCCTCATTAGCATTGTCTGAAAATAAAATAGAGCATTTTAATTACCTTTTTCTCTGCAACACAGAAAAGGAGGCCAACTGTCTCCAATGGGACAATCCACATTTAACCACCACTACAACTGAAGCAGCAACACGTACACTCCAGCGACAACTACACAAGACTAAAATAAATCCAGACATCTAGCAGCACTGTGCGCACCCAGGCACACTTTTCTAGGTGGTGTAAATGTCTCATTTCCCAAGATAATGCATTATGTGAAATTGAAAAAAAAAAAAAAAAAGAAGAAAAAGAAAGAAAGAAAGAAAAAATTAGATAAGCAAATGAAAAAAATGAATGTGCTCTTTCTGACAGTGACTTCAATTTTGACTGATACTTGAATGGCAGTTTTTTTAATATTAATGTACTCAAATTTTTTGGAGCACTGCTGTTTAGCTCACAGATGTAGCCACGTAAGAGAAATCCTGTATAAGGCTCCTTGGACAACATCCATTTATTACAAACTCCTTCAGGTTATCACTGCTAATTGATTTCACAGCAGTAAAAATAGCTCTTTGGTTTGGTAATTACCAAATATTTTTTTGGTAATACCAAAAAACCCAAACCAGAACAAAAAAAACGCACCTTGACTCTTTCCAAAACCCAAACTGCAGTAGCCCTATCCTGTTACCTAAATAACCTGTAAAACCTTGGCACTGCTAGAGACAGTGCTCTGACATGGCAAAGTGTCCAGAGACACAGATTCTTATTCACTAAATAAAAGACACATATGGTCAAGACAGATGTAGACAATTTATCTGTGAACACAACTGTTGCTTAAAGCAGTTCTGTGGAAACAGATAAACTAATTTATAAGATTTAGTAACATTTAGCAGCCTGTTGCTGAGACTGAGCAAGAATACACCAAAGGCCATTAATTTATACTGAGACTTTTTAATGAAAAACTAACATGATTTTTATTCTTTATTAACTACTGCAAAAACACCTTCTTCTGCAGTTAATGGAAATAAATTTTGAAATGCAAACGTTTGCCTTACTAGAAAATAAAAGAATTACACAGGGAAAAAATTAAAATGGGAGAAAATGCTTAGGTTTTATATTTTTGAAATATCCAGAAATTCTTAAAATAGACACTTTTTTTTAGAGAAGAAGAACAAGCAGCTGCTGAGGAAAATTTTGAAGTTGCTATGGACCATTAAAGCCTAAAGGCTCTGCCGTTAAGTTGATGAGATGATTGTAGCACTGTGACTTTGGAAAACATACATAGACACTAAATGTTTTATAAAGCTGGAGAAAGCCACATAACTCATTTTTCCACGGGAGGCACACAAGAATTAAGCAGCTTGAGGCCCACAGCAGACCCTGGAGAAACCCCTTAAGTTCCTGGGTCCCATCCAGCATAGCACAGCTCCTCCCTTCCTCGCCACTGCTGAACCCTATTAAGCTACAACTCAGAGCACAAACTCAGCTTCACTGGGCTTCGGACCAGGCGGTGAGCAAGGAGGAGAATATGGCCCGACTGCTGAATTAACCACATATCAAATATTATTTGAACTCTGAGAAGTTCAGTTTAAGTACAGAAGCGTATGACCATACTTGTTGAGTGCATCAGCATCATCGCCAGCTGCAGCAGGATAAGCTGAAGCCATCATAACAATCCTTAAAAGCCAATAGAACAAATACATTGCAGATTAGGATGGATGATCTACATGGAACTTTTTCATCTGAAAATATTCCATACACTGACTCCATTTCTGTCATTCTTTTTTTCTACATTATTATTCCTCTGGCAAAGAAAAAAAAATGTTCCATTATTTTCATATGAAGCAAAAAAATATTACATGTTAATTTGGGATAAACTATTTCAGGAAAAAACAACGCCATGAATTTTATTCTCATTACAACATCCAAGTAGCACTCATGGGTTTATTTTAATTTTCTACACTACTCAGGCCGTGGGCAGTGGTGGAACAGTAGTCCCCAGCCCCCTCTGGCCCCAAGGCAACAGCTCTCATCAAGCCACCAACTTTTCCATTTCCCACAGCCGAGAGCTGCCCCTAAGGCCAAAGCTGGGAAGCACTGCCGCAGAGGGGAGAGGGGAGACATGCAGCTCCGATGAACTCACAGGCACTCTGCAAGTTCCCCAGTGACGACATCTGCGCACTGAACTCTGCTGGAGAAAAGAGCCAGAAAAACTCACATGCACTGCAGCACCATCATCGCAACAGCAAACACCGAGTCTGCAGACATCATGGACACATTTTTAACCGGCACGCATGCAGCTGCAAATGACACAAACATGCACAGCACTACATGTATCCAAAGGGAAATATTAATAGAATTGTTAGAATTAAAGAACAGAACAAGCTTCAGTGGAGCAGGTGTGAGAAAAAATAATTAAGTCATTACTAGCTCTGACTTCTTTCAAACTGGTCATCAAAAGGAGGAATTAGCAAAAAGGAAAGTCTATCATAAACACATTCTTTAAAAAAAAGTTTAAAATAATAAGAATTTTTTAGAGCTCACAGGTTTTAACATCTTTATATACATATACTTTTCCCATACTTATTTCACATCACCTTAGTTTCCACTAGTTATTTAACCTATCTCTCCTCTCAAAGCAAAATAGTTAAAGATACTGCATTAACGTGCAGTATTGCTAACAGCACAGAGCAAATGCAAATGAATTATCGGAACTAGTGCTACTGCAACTTAATTGTGTCAGGCTGGGAATAGATTACACTTTTCACGGATACTAAAGGCATTTTTATTTTTACAGTTGTGCAAGAATAATTCATTCATCAGTTCTGACTCACAGTTTAAGATTGTTCAAAAATCACAACAAATCAGATTGCCTTCATCTGTCAAAATGATAGGACTTCTATTCACGTACACAGTTTGCATGAGATATTACAAGATCATTACTTTAAAAGTTCCCATTTTTATGCCTTTAGAACAAGCACTAGGTCACAAAAGGCAAAGATACTTCATACAAGATTTGCTAGAAGTTTTGGTTTGTTCACCTGCCCATACTCTTACATTACTATTCCATGATAACTCGAGGCTACTTCTGCATTTTTTTGCAATAAAACACACCAGAAAAACCAAATAATGCGTTATTTATGAAACCAGTATACTGTATCTCTTTTAATTGAAACCACATCCAGTAGTTTTCTACTGAAAAACACAAATTGTAAACTGCTTAAGCACTGTTTTCCACAACCCACCAGGACTCAAAGGTAAATACTCCTCTATCCTAGCCTGCAATGTAATTTTACATACAGTTGCACAAATATATGCATACATTAGTATTCTGAACCGACACCTGAATCCAAAGATGTAAACTGTTCTTGATCCTAGGAAACAGGACCTTCTAGCTATAGATTCTAAAGAGCATCTCATTGGTCAGCATACAGAAAATCTGCATTTCATCAGAATTTCTTCCAGAAAGATAAGGAAGAGAATGCTCCCCTGTAGACCAATCTCCCTCTCATCTCTGCACACCTCAAGGCTTCGCAAAAAGATAGTTCCACCCCAAACAAGATAAACTATTGCTCCGTCAAACTGACTGCTGATTTTCCAAATCGTTTGTAATTACACGTCTCTCACAGGCAGGTGGCAATATGCAACAAGGCACCCGATTTTGTACCATTTCACTTCAAACTTCTAACTGGGTATCCTATCCTCCAGCAGTGTCAGTATTTCTCATGCAGTGTGACAGGTTGCATCTTCCTGTAACACAGAGTACGTTATTTTGATGTGCCATGCCAATAAAACGTGCTGCTACGAGACCTGTTCCTTAGCTACACAATAGCATCGTCAGAAGACGCACTTCCCTTTATCAGCACATCAGTGCGTGACCTCCAAAACACTCTCAGCAGCTCCAGCTCAGGCAGTAAAGAGATCTCCCTGGAAAGTCTAATCTGCATCAAAAAGTCACCGAAATGCAACATCACAAACAGCAAGTCTTGTTCAACAGGGCTGGGTTTGGATTATGGCTATAGAGCTACCCAAAATACAGGATCAGGCACAATGCTGCTGCTACAGCTACGTCTGAAAGCTGGCATGTCTTTTGTTGAAGCTATTCCCTTTTTCATTTCCCCAATGATCTTAATAAACTCTCTTATTTTAAATATATGGAATTCAAGTAACTGAAGTTTTAGTAGTAGTTAATTTCTGAATTCTTCAGCTTGATTTAACCATTTTATACCATTCACATGTGACGACATGTGCAAGCAATTTAGAGTTACCACCTGACCACCTGAACAAATTAAAACTTATTCAGAAGAAAACTGATTTGTAAAATGTAGGCTATATAGAGTTATCAAACCAACAGGATTTAAATACATTTGCAACAACTTAGGGGAAAAATGCACGTCACATGAAGAGGCTGTGCTTCTGTGCAGCAGCTATCACAGCATATTTAAAGGTGCTCACAGATTTTTATCCATATACTTCAACTATGCTATTTGAATTATTACCTATATGGAGATATCCAAGTAGAAGGGAAGCAGTACCCATTCAAACAGCATGCTACACAGATTGGGAAGGTAGGAGTTGCTTTAATTACTACTTTATACGGTGCACATTTCCAGAGTGGATAAGAAGTAGCCTCCATCCTCTAATGTAAGATTTGAAAATTTATTGATCTCAACCATATTAAATTCCATTAAAATTATCCTTATTATTACAAGACCTTTAAAAATAACCAAGGACAACAATTTAATTGGAGCAATATATTTTATAATATCTACTCCTTAGACAGTAAATAAAACCTAATAAATAAATAAATAAGTGTATGGTAACTGAACAAAAGATAATTGTGCCTTGAATTATTAAAGCCCTAACAAATTCATATATAGCAATTCCGTACTGATTTTGTAAGTCATCTTCCCTGCATTGACACGAATTCTTTGATTTTATTGCAGCTTTGTTAGAAGCGCTCTGAAATCCTTATCTTGGGAAAGACTGGTTTCTAATAACTACGGATCTTCAGATTACAAATCAGAAGTTTAATCTGAATCTTGGGCATTTTCAGAATGAAGTTCCATGGAACAGCTGGATGGGAAGAAAAACTGGACCCTTGAGCTGAACTACAGGTCTTAGCTTAATAAGCAGAAAGCTAATGAAATGTGTAACAGCACAAACCCAGCTCCTCCTCTATTACAACCAGCCAGATGGGTATGAAAATGTTGCTAGCCAGCAAGTCTATGGCGCTCCCATTATGTTTGACGTTCAGTTGTGAATTCACCAAGTGAATACCCATATGAAAGCCAATGTTACACTGCAGTGTCTTAATTTCACTTTCTCACTAGTGATTTTCTTGAGCGTTTTTTGTATAACAGTTGAAAACACTGTGCCATTTCAGTGGCACAGTAGCTATCCCTACCTGTATGATAAAAAAAACCCCCACAACTAACGTGCTGTTCACATAATGGTTTCCCACATAAAAATATACCATTCCTGTGCTGCGTGGTTTGGGATTATGGCAGGATAGTGCCAAAGCCACTTGGAAAAACAGGGCTGTAACCAGCTGACTCTGAAATGCTGGTCTTACCCAAATACACACACACACAAAACACAAGCCTGGAATGAAATACATTTTTCAATTTAAGTGATAAACACTTTTGTGGTGCAAATTTGCAGTATAGTATTCCGAGTTGTAAGGACAAACATATTGCTAAAAGGAAGACAAATACACTATACACTGTTCAAATAAACTTCTGCATGTTACTGCCATATTTCATTATTTTTGTTAATTTCTAACAGAATGCCATGAAGAAAATTCATAGATAAGAAACCTAGTTTCAAAACTGTACATCTTTGTCATACCAAATACCAAACACCTACTAGGCTATTTAATAATGGCTAGGAGAAAAGTTGAAGAACATTACAACCTGCCAGTACTCCTCCAGCATGTAACAGGATTATGTGTCACATTGCAGCACACAGAAACATCTATATTCTTACAAAAGCCATATAGTTGACCACATCCATGGAAAATTTCATCAGATTAATACTTTTTTCTTGGCCTCCCTGAAGCCAAAGGAATCCGTATTATTTGACAGCCTCTGAGTGAGATGTCATTTCTTGTATTTCTGTCACAGTTGTACTATTGCTCGTCAAACATCAACTGACAAAAAGCTGTAACATACATCCAACTAGAGAATTTCACAACTAACAAGACCCATAAAATGGAAAGCATTTTCACTTACAACTAAACAGCTCAGAAAACTAAGATTAATGAAGGAATTACAATGAACCTAGGAACCCACACAATTTTGTAATTGAGGTCTAGTCATGAAATTGGAACACATCAAAGAATACATCATCATTAGATGTCAAAAAGCAGAAATACTACCTTTATTCCAGATTGTTTATTTTCAGTGTGGAGTAGGATTAAAATGTTCTCACCTAGAGATGGCAGCACTAGGTCCAAAATTCTTCACTAGTGGTTTTCTGGTATTTTTACTTATTAATGAGCAACATTCACCTGCGACTAACTTTATCTGAAACTGCTGAACATTTATGTTCCATCTGGATCCCTCAGTACTGTCTCGGGGAGGATCCAGTTCAGATGAAGTATGCTGTACTATACCAGAAACACTGTTCGTCATTATTTTAAGAACTGGAAAAATCAAATTAATCTCAGAATATGTGGTTTACTCTTATGCATTATGTCATACAATCATAAAACAATCACAAGAGTGATGACATATTAAAATATTTAAAATTACCACTTCTCGCTGTTCTCTAGGAGCCAACAGAACTGATAACAATATACTTCCCAGATCATGGTGAGGGTAACGAGGATCCTTCAGACTCAAGGTAACATCTGTTTGCCTAGGAGACAAAACCACATTTTTGTAAATGTACTAACTAAACAAATAAATAAAATTAAAAAAATGCATTTATTTTGATTTCAGGCTCTCAGATATTAAAATTTTCGAATCATGAGAATTAAAGGCATCTGCATTTATAGGTAACTGCTTACAAATGATGTCACAAATATATCCTCTTTCTACTTTTAAGTACTGCAGTCTAAACACTCATAAATAAATAGTAAATACTGCTACTAGTGTTAGGCAATTATACATACTGAAGTGATTAAAACTGAACTGTAATATTAATGGATTTAAAAAACGGAAAAAAGTTGAACAGTAGGTGGCAATGCTGTGAATTAAGATAATACAAAAACAATATTAAAGCGGTTATAAAACCAGTGTCTCTCCATAGACACCGTAAAAAAATGTTCAGTTAATGTATTATTAACATTCCTATTACAGTAATTCCCTAAACATAAGTGGGTCTGCTCAGCTAGTTATATGTGGTGTAGGTTTACATAATTATTTTCCAGCATAATATTCTATTTGCAATTCCACAGACATGATATTAGCAGATAACCATAAAGAATTACTCTGTAGCCTTGTTTGTGCCATACCTGTTTAATTCCAATGAAGTGAGATCCAAAAATGCAGAACCAATAAAGTCATCTTGAAATCCAAAGTCATAGTCAAAGACCTAAGACGCAAGGAGATAAAAGCACTTTTCACTGTTAGAAATCTTTCCTCGTTATTTTCTGGTGTTATGACTGGTGCTTGAAACTCCTGTTCCAGAGTTACAGCTCCACGTTCCTCACCTGTTAAACCAGGACTATCTAAAATTAACCTGAAACTTTCTGGCCACAAAATCAAGTTTGAACTTGCTTATGTAAAAGTCAGAAAGTGTCATGTATAGACACAAGGGTATGCTACTACCAGGCTGCATATGAACAACATCCGTTTTCTAAGAACAACAGAAGTGTTTTTATAAACATAGGCACTAAAAGAAGGAAGATCAAAAGAATAGGTAAAGTTAATGAGAATCACTGATTTGCTACACATTGATACCTTCATCAGTTTTGCAAAATACAGGCAAGAAAGTGGGATATGGTTGTGGAAATTGGGTTACTACAGCATTGGCATCAGTATTAGGAATAATAAAATTGTACATTTTGAAGGCTGTGTAAGTTTCTAGGGTTAAGAAATATTACAATCTAAGATGAAAACTTAAAGGATATGTGTAAGGAAATAGTGACATTCATTACTCTACTACGAGGAGCCTGACCTGGCTACCTAAAAGAGACATCATCTGGACAAATTCACTGGCATCCAAACTGGAACCTGTGGCTAGTATGAGAAATGGTATTGCTGATTTGAGATAGATTATGCCTTCTCAAATCAGAAGAAAAAATAACAAATAAACTGGGGATGGCTTTTGCAGGGAAATCAACAAAAAAGGTGGACTGCAATAAAAAAAAAAAAGTTGTGACACAAAATTACAAAAAAAAGGGGGGGGGGCAGGAAAAGTCAATCAGTGAAATGAAATTTCTAGGTAAGTTAAGTTTTCTTGGCAAACACTGTCGTGAGAATTTCTGGGGGCCAAACTATACCTTCAGGTCTTCCTTAAGAGTGACACTTGTGAACAGCTAGTAATGAGAACATTTAACTGCGACATGACAGGTTCAAGGTCTTAAATTTTTATGTAAATACTTCAGCGGTCATGTAACAGAAGCTCTTTTCCAGGAGGCAGTTAAAGCTCTTCATCTTCTACAAACAGTCTAACATGGTTGGGGTTAGCGGAGCAGTGACAGCAATGCGCAGCCCCAGGGCTGCAGACCCACAGGGCTGAAGGAGGCATCCGAACACGAGTCTCTCGTATGCACTGATCTACCTGAGCATGTACCCTCGTTATTTTCTCCAGCTAATATTCATTGAAATGGGGAAAGAAAACGAACGATGCAATCTCAGTTTATGTTGCCAAGTAGAATTGCTTTCTGCCCTGACAAATTATCGAGACAAAAACACCAAATAAACATTTGCAGCTGACAGTACAATTTAATCATTTCTTAAAATACCTGAACAAGCTATAAAAACCGAAATACACGGTGTGTTCAGAGCACAAATATAGATAGACATTATAGAAAACTAAAAAGTAAATACACACCCCTCTTCCCCTGTGACCCTGTTGGGGGGCTGGTGTCTGGTCCTGCCAGTGAGAGGGCCGGGGGGCACAGGGAGCTGGGAGGGGACACAGCCAGGACAGCTGACGCCAACCGGCCAGAGGGACAGTCCATACCATGGGGCATCCTGCTCAGTACAGAAATGGGGGGGTTGGCCGGGGCCAGCCGATTGCTGCTGGGAGGCTGGCTGGGCATCACTCTGCGGGGGGCCAGCAGCTGGATGTGCATCACCTGGGTTTTCTGCCTTCCCTTCGGATTTCATTCCTCTCGTCTTCTCTCTCCTTTACATTGTGATTGTTGTCGTTATTACTATCATTATGGGTTTCATTTTATTTCAATTATTAAATTGTTCTTATCTCAACCCTCAGGTTTCACACTCCTTCCCAGTTCTCCTCCCCAACGCTCTGTGGATGTGAGCAGTGACCTCGGCGGTGAGCGAGTGGCTGCCTGGTACTTGGTTACCAGCTGGGGTTAAACCACAATAAGCATAAATAAACCGAAACAGGTAGCTATGTTCTAAGTGTCTTCTTTGAATCTACTTCTTTCTTTCACAGTGTTGGGAAAGCCTTCACTCCTTATGAGTCATTAAATTTAATAAGGGCAGAAAAATCTCAATTGAGAACTAGAATTAACTTTACACTTTTCTAATAATGATGTATTTAATCTGAGCAGAACACATGCAACTTAGTACAGATCGACACTCAAAGGCTGTTTAAGCAGCATTCATCTACTAAAAAAATCTACAATTTGATGTTTCGGTTAAAATTGTCATGTATTTCAGATTAAGACTGATACTGATTTGTAGCATTGTATCCTTTCAGAGCAGTTAAAAGGATTATGTAGTGAAGACAGAAGTTTCCTTACTTTCTCAAAGTATTTTTGACCTACATATGTTCTCATTAGAACCTTAAGACTACAGTTTCTCTGACATCACTTTTAAAAATTTTGATCTATTTTGTTTTACACAATTAATCACTTTTGGATACAGAACACCGTAAACTACTGGGATCAGAAAAGGGCCTTTCCATGCCACACCTATAAAACAATGGTTACAGGTTGTCTAGTTTCCAGTCCGATATGGATAGCTAAGAAGCACTAGTGCCACTGCTGCTAATTACTGTGGGCATTGTTTGCCTCTCTTTCGTTTAAGCTCAAGCTATCTGCTATTTTTGAGTAAGTGATGTCTCTGTTATGACAAAACCATCCTCACTTGTGATATAATAAGGACAGTTACAATGTGAAAAAAGAGCATAAAGCATTATGAAACACATAAGCAAACCCAGTGTGTTCAGGTACAAACAGAAGGAAACCCCAAACCCAAGGAACCAGGCACACATCCTGATAAATTCTCAAATTAACCCCAGCAAAGGATTGCTTTTAATGGGACAGATTACGTTTCATGTCAGAATCCTGCAATGTTATTTCCATTAAAAAAAGAGATGTCATCATCATGAAACACAGTTTACTTTCTCCATTCTTCTCCTAAGATCACACACTATAGCATACTACTATACTAAAGTAGTATAAAACAATTATGGCCTGCAATAAACAAAAGTGCCTATATTTACCTTTTTTGGAGGGGCAAGGGAGAACGTTGACACGATCATTCTACAGATGTGATTTCAGTAATTTTCACCTTGAAGTAGTCTTTAGTAAGGCGCTATTGCATAACAATTTTTTTCAGTATACAAACATTACAAATTCCATGTTCTTTCAGTAACTTCTCTATTGTAATTTGACAAACATATGTAAGATAGTGTCTCACCTTTATATACAATGGTTCTCTTAGGCTATCTATAAGAATCCAAGCTTTTTCTTCCCACACAGGATTGAGGTTCTTGTGTATTGTTTTACTTCTAAACACTTCCTTTCCTCCAATTTTGAACTTGACATATGGGTCACTGGTTCCTGTTAAAGACAAATATATACTCTTAATTATGTTCTAATACATTAAGGGAATGGAGACTACATTACCTTAAACAGAACTAAATTAAATTCCTACTGATAATCAAATGGAAAACAGCAGCTGTGGAAAGAATTGTTTTATTGTTACAATTTATTATTTTCCACAGTCATTACTCACATAATTCACCGTGTTAACATCAAATGGGTGCTTGCATCACTTTGCTGTTTGCAATCCGTACTCAAAGTCATACACGAAATACTGGCTTTGGCAGCATAGTTTTTAGTTAACAGAATTATGTCCTTATTAGGACTAGGATTTTATGTTAACACAATCACAAAAATTAGATTATAAAGTTAAAATTATTTCTGTAAAATATTAACCTAATTATCTTATGCTTTTGAAAAGGCACAGGCTCCACTGCACACCACTAGTGTAACTCTTCATTGACTTTACAGCGCACGGGCTTCCCTCTTCCATGCGGACACACTTCCTACAACACTCACCAAGAGCAAATCAACTCCAAAGTCAGTCCACAAAGTTCCTGTGCTTCCCACAGCAGCCACCCACCCGCAGGAGAGCACGGGTCTATGCCCCCTGATACAGCCAACAATGATCAGCTGTGACCAGAAAGGCAACCCTGATGGGAATAATGGAAAGAGGAATGTTAAACGTGGCATGAATGGAGAACAGACGGGACGTGGCTGTGGAAGTGTCAGAAGAAACGAGGTGGTGGGAGGGGGACTCTTGGGGTGGCATGCGCTGGCGGCCACCCAGAAGCACATCTGTGTCCCCTCCTCGAGACGCCCATGTGGGGAAGCAAAAGGATGGCCAGCAAACACCTGATGGCGCACACAGAGGGATGACAAGCCTGAGAGAAATCTCCGCCAGCTACCAGAAGGTACAAAATGGCACATCCAACACCACCACGGACATGCCCACATGACCAGCAGGAGCCCTGGGGACGTTAGGAGGACCCATTAGCTCACGTCCTTCTCATCCCCATCAGGCATGACCCAGACAGTTCATCTGTGCTTGTGAATGTGGGTATGTGGGTGTGAGAGCGCAAAAGCAAATAACCCAAATCAGGTTTGTTTTCAAATAAAACCACTTTCCCCTGCCACAAGGTTTCACACTGAGACTTAGGTTGCCGTTACCACACTACAATGCAACTTCCCACAGCCTGACCTCAACTCTGTGCTCTGCTGACAGCCACACGTGGGAAACAGAGGGAACCCAGCGGAAGGACAGGGGCAGAAGGGGCCAAATGCCTCTTCCACTTGTGTCCAGCAGTCCCACCATGGAGAGCAGTGGCTGAGCATCACGAGGGTGCCCTTGGTGAATGCTGCTGTAGGAGCACCTGCCACGCTTGCTGCTGCCCCGCTGCTGCCCACTCCCCTCTGCCAGCAACAACATTTCAGGAACCGGCCAGCAAATGGATTTGGGAACTGGTCCAGCTTAGAAAGACAGTCATTTTGCAGCTGGATGGACTGCGGGGCACAGCTGCAAGGCACACAAGTTGTGCCTGCAATGGTCCTCATGAAACCACTGCCCCCATGGTGGACTGAAGAAAGACTATTCATCTTTTCCTGTGTATTTTGGTTACAAAAAATACAGTTAAGTCTTTAAACAAAAGAAAAAAGCTGGATAGAGGATTCAAACTAACACTTCCCCTAAAGTGCCAATTGGTAAGGTTTCATTGTTATGCAAGTGAAATAGATTTTAATGAAAAATATTGGATGGGATTAATATTTCTATTTCTCTCTCAGCCATCTCTAAGCCTTAATAGTATTTGAGTCTAATTGATCCAATTAAAATAAACAATAATTCAATATTTGAGTCGAATCGATCCAAGACTATCTTAAGATAAACAGTAATGTAGCACAAATAATAATTACACCTTCATGAGCAACAGTAAAATTATAAGGCAGACTTCTTTTATACTCACTTTTACTGCTTTTCGTGAGACCTGCATATCCTAAAGGTTTGTGTTTACATCCAGTGGGAAATAAGCTTTTTTTAAAATTGCGACATGCTCTTCTAAATATAAAGCCTGGTGTGACCAGCTCTCTTTGCACTATTTGATGCGGCCACAAGATGACAGTACTCTTTACCTAAAAATATATATTACTTTCAAAGAAGCTACAGGGGCAAACTGTGATCTCACAGGCGACATGGTTACGGTCATTCTCTTCAGTAATTACTGGAGCAGAACTGCAGTGGCATAAAACTGTTTAGCACAATTAACATGTTCTTTCGTTATTCAAGTAATGTTCGTGCTTTTTAAGGCAAAGATCAGACACTTGAATTAATTTTGTGAAAAACAAGGAATACTTGGAACATGGACACCAACAGCAATTTCAGGCATCACTCCTCTGCAAGCCATCATTCTCTCATCGATTTTCCTCACTGTTGCCTTGAAGGACAGACATCAGAAATGTCAAAAACGGTTCTGAAATTTGAAATCAATGTAAAATGCTGTTGTGAGATACGTACTCAACGCATAGTTTAGGATCCAGATGTCAAATAATTTAATATTAATTCATTTTCACCTGTAAATGTAATAGTACGGTGGGTCAAATATTAGTTCCATCCACAATACACTGCAAAACTTAAAGTGTTTGTACCTCCATGCTACGAATGCTGAGAACCACTAAGAACTTTGCTTCAACACATCCCTACTTTAAAGCTGAGAACTCACTAGGTCAACTTAGTTAAAAGCTCCATGCCCTTCCAGATCTTTTCCATTCCTTGTAGAGACTTAAGAGTATATGTATAAAGAAAGGCAAGATTTAAAAAAAAAAAAACCTAATCTGCCACCATGCAATCATTCAGTAAAACAAAACTTTTACCTAATGGGAGGGCACATGGAGCAGAACAGAAACCAAAACTTTGCCTCTTTCAGTTCTGCTGAAATGCATCGTCACCTCCAGCACTGCTCTGTCTCACAGGGTCCCAACTTGAAGGTGTATTATATTTCACATGTAATTTTAATACATTAATTATGAATTCATATTAATGTTACACTATTAAAAGCACATCAAGTATATTTTTATCTATTTTTAAAATACATTGCATAATAACATACTGATACCTAATTTTAATCAACATCAACAATCCAATTCATATTATTTCTGCTCTTTTAAAAAAAGAAATAAATTCAGTTTACTTGGGACCTTCCTGTGAACAGTGGTTACAAGGTCACTGCACAAAACCAGAAAAATCGAAGACCCCTCAGACTGAGCCTGTGAGAACCTGACATCCATCATAGATTCTTGTTAAGTCTTAGACTTCTCCTTGGTCTCCTGCTTACCAAACCATTCAAAACAACGTGACATGCTAAAGCCTAACTGCACAAACGTATGCCTTTTCTGTGGCAGTTAGGAGCATCACCAGGAGCCTTCACGCATGAGCTTAAAACCTTCCCCTGACAAACAAATCGCGCCCACCACCCTCTTGCTGAAGCACCACCACTGCCTACGTAAAGGCAATGAGGACTCTTGGCACAGGGTGGCAGCCTCTCTTTTCCTAGGAAACGCTGGCCTAACCGACACCTAAACGTGCTGCCGAAGTCCAGGAGAGAAGCCACCCATCAGTGCCGCTGTGGGGTGACCCTGCGGAGCACGCACTCCTCCAGCCCCCCAGCTCCGGCCACCCCTAGCGCTGGCACCTCTTGCTCTCCGCACAGGCATCTCCTAACATGGATTTTGCTTTGCAAGTTTGGGACATAGATTAGATCTCGCAAACAGGCATAAAAGAAAATTAAAAAAAAAATATTTTGCTGCAGAAATATTCAAGATGTTTGTTCGAAGGCATACTAACCTGCTTTTCAGAACGGCCAGAGCTGGGTAACAGAGTGGAAGTACAGCCAGTTTGGCCAGAATAACCAAGCTGTACAATATAAAGAACATGCGCTCCCCAATAAATTGTGCAGGTTTGCTTAATTGGTTCCTGAGGCTTCATAACAAACGTTTCAACATTACTAGGCCATTTGTCAAACTGACTTTTTTCTTTAGTGAAATCCTATTTAACATAATATGATAAACTGCTAGCTGAACAAAATTCAGCAGTGAACACAGGGGTGGCTGTAACCATGAGACCAAGTAATGAGCTTGAGACTGCTCCCCCATAACTGGGACTAACGAGACAGAAAGATTGATACCCCTCTACAGTATTTTTGCACTTCACCCTATGTGAACAAAGTCAAACTTCAGCATGTCTAAAAAACTTCAGCTGAGAATCTACCTATAACATATATGGTACAGGTACCATATTTCATATACCTAAAATCCTTAAGGCAAATTTTAAAACTTACACTAAAAAGAGGGAATACAGACTATAAAAAACCCAATATAATCTAGATGAGCAACACTGAAAAAGAGCACTTTCAGCTGTTGCTTCAGGTAGAGATGTTTTTACCCTTCAAATAACAAGAAGAAAGAAATTACGTTATAGAAAAATGGTGAGTTAGCAAGTACATTCATCACACAAGCTAACTAACTGATTTCATTAAAACTGTTTAACTATTGCACAGCTTAAACGCATCCATTCTTCCACCACTGCTATTTACTCACAGAAAGCCATATGCAAGCCCATTCCGAAAAACAAGAATGAATGTGTCATAAAAGCTTTTGCATAGTTTAGATGCTCATCACTGTGCAATCCAAATTCTAGTTTACTTTTTTTTAAAAAAAGGTTAAAAAACTAACTTTCCCCTGGGGAACACTTGGTTTTCAGCCTGTTGAGAGTAAGATTTCAGAAAAAAAACCCTAGAGCAAATCAGAGAAACTATCTTCCTCTTTTCTCCCTATGGTGTTAGTTATAGGGAAAAAAGCAAACAAATCAATTTTTTAAGGTCTTCCCTGTAGGTAGTTATCATTGCTGCAAAGTGGACCACTTGGACTCATGATCTTATTTTTTTTTACCTACAGAGGTGCTAAAGCTATGCAGTAACATTACACAGGTTGCATCCCATCAAGTTCCTAATGTACATCATTGAGTGTCCTTCTGATTCACCACACACACACAATAAATAACACACTTAGGCCAATTTCAGCCTAGTGGTTTGAAAAAATAGAAGCTTTGAAAGTAATAACTGGAAATCACAGTAATTAAACATGATTTGCTGTTGTACAGAACACAGCAGGAATACCGCAAGAATAAGTGCAATGTAAAAAGCAGCAAACACCTGCTAAATACGGGAGAACAGAATTTTTCATTACTGCAAATAATCAGGCAATGTACACATTTCTAGAAGCAAAAATAAGGTAAAAGCATGTTCTTGAATCACACTTAGAATGGTAACTAAACCTCTGTCATTGCTTTCTGTTATTCTTCCTTTTTATTTTCAGTCTTGGAATTACTTCATTTAATCTACAATTATTTGAAAAGAAAGCAAACCACAAGAGATGCCCAGAGATGCGCAGTAACTTTAATGTCATAATTCCTGAGAAGCTTAATTATTAATACAAACATTTTTTCTGGATTCATTGCATGAAAAGCTCTTTCACTGACATCCAGCTCTTTCCCCTTCTCTCTGACTTCATCCACAGCCATTCTCCTCTTAATAAATCTCACGTCTCCTGTTATTTTCTTTGTTACAACCAAGGTAGAAGAAAAAGCGTGGGGAGAGTAAAAGTGGGGACAGTTCTCAGGTAAGTGGCAGCTGACTATGCCAAGCAAAACATGTACCAGTTCATAGCATTTCACAGACCCTGTATTTCCAAACTGCAATACAAAGTGTCGCATAAAAAGAAACATAGAAGAACACGTCTGCTCTGTCCAACCATTTATTTGGAAAAGTAGGGAATTACTTCCCACAAATTATTTTATATTATCTTGACAAATAGGAATAGTAATTGTCGTGTACAAGAGCTGCCAAGCCAATCTTCTCATTGGTCTTCAGCAACCCCCTAAAGTCAACTAAACACTACAACTGCAACACTAAAAACTACAGCTTTTCCATAAATAATCCTACTTTCTGTCCTTCTAGCCACCTAGCAAAGAATTATCCACCCAATTCAGCTAGAAAGGACACTAATTAGTCTAAATGATACAAAGCACTTCTGAAAAACTAGTATCCTAAGAATGAACATGCCAATTACAAATTCATAGTGAGCACACAGATGCTACAGGATGCAGAGTTCTACTCAAAAGTCAACAGGGAATACAAAATGTTAATTATTCAGTACCCATTAAAAAATACTGGCTATAACAATCACAGCTTTTAATCTTTCTTTTGAAGACTCATTCCTGCCAGCTTTGGTACTATATTTCCATGTAGCCCATGAGAAGTATCTTTACTGGGTTTAGTGAATACTCATTTAAGCAAATACCAACTATGCTTGTGAAGTAGAAAGAACGAAAAAAAATCACCACACTGGCATAGGACAGAACAGCAAAAAGCAAATGTGCAACTGTCAGCCTAACTTCAACAAAACATTTATATTTCATTTTTGGGATGGCTGAACTCAAGATGCATTTAAAGAGGATTTAAGCCTGCTACAGAAATGTTCCCCTGGCAGCTCAAATTTTTATTCTAGTTAATATACTTTAATATAAACAGAATTACATCCCTTAATCACAGGAAACACTGTTTGCTCTGCCCCTAAAACCTCAGGACTGAAATGATAATCTTCCTGCAATTGTTCAAAGCATGACCACTTGTTTTCCAAGATAGCCTGCTTTTGCAATATCAGTCAGAGGTTTCACCCCTTCTGGAACAGAGGGCTCCAATTTGCTTTGTCTAAAAAGCACAGTTCAGTGTTGGTCTTACGTATTACACCTTCCAGTTCTATAGAAATAACCTTATTGATATGAACTTGGCACTTGACAAACACCTGAGTTGCCCTTGTCAATGTGACAATGCGGTCAACAATATTTCTCTCCAGTAAAACGTTTTTCTCCCTTCCCCAGGGATAAGGATTTACTACTACACGGTAAATGCAAACTGAAATAAAAGCTGAACCTTAAAGTGTAAATAAAAATGCCAGGTAAAGCAAGAACAGAAGCCCTACAGCATGCAGCGCCCATATGTTTGGCACAACAAAAAAAGGTATAATTATATTTAATACCTTGCTTGAATCTGATACTCATTGCATATGCAATCCCAGTTAAAGACATGAAGGAAAACCTACACTATGGAGAAATGTTCACAGAAACATATGACGTGAACCTTGCCTTAAGACAGTATTTTAATTTACTAGCTAGAAAATCTTAACATTGGTATTTCCTTATTTGCAATATAGTCATGTGAAGAAAAAAGACATAGAATTACACTAACAAAGCAGGACTTTCTATTCTCTTTTAACAATCAGACACAAAAGTGTTTGATGTCTTCTAATGACTTTGAATTAACAGGCCAGGTTCCTCCATCTGAACCACCTGCAGACAATCGTCTGGAAGTCCCAAGCCCAGCTGCTGCTACCAGTGCTCTGTTGATTTACCAGCATTACCAACAGAAGTCTTGACAGGGATTTGGGCTACTGGCGTAGCGGAGACCACTGAAGTGCTATGCTGCCTTCCCTGGCCAGTATGTCACGCTTTCTTGCCTTGCCATGAAGTCCCTCTGCAACAGGCTACTCGGGAGCACCACGCATCCTTTGACACGGGTACCTGCACTTGCCGTAGCAGCGCAGGGCCACTACAGATAACTTGGCAGCCTACTAAACTTTCTTTTATGACCTTATTTTTAGCACTGGCAATATCCTCTTGCTTTATCTCCATTCTTTATAGCTAGAGGAATAAGATGGTTCAAAGCTTCAGTGAGGCATTTGTAACTTAGGAAGACTTACTCAGGGATCACCTACATTCATGAAACGATCCAGAGGTGTAACCAGGAACACACAGGCTTTTTCCCCTCTTAGGAATATTCGTATCTTCTTTGAGAACAAAAGCTATTAAAAGGGAATGAAAGCTTAAATACCAGCTGTAAACAAGCACGTTTTTTTAACTTGCGGTTTTTAGCACTATACTCCACATGTCTGGCAAAGAAAAAATCCATTTAATTACACAACACATTGTCATGTGAAATTAAAGTGAATGATAAGTGCGGGTTCCTACAACACTTAAAGAATCACAGCAATGAAACTGAAGGAAAGGGAAATAATCTGAGATTCGTTATGAAATAAATGTATTTGCTTAATAAGCAATTCCCTGGTGCATTTATCATGGAAGTAAAAAAGATGAAACATGCTATGTTTTCAGTACTGATCTTAAACCAGAAATAGTCATTCCTATGCAATGGTAAAAAGCACCGAAGACTAAAAAGCTACAGCCAACAAAGTCCAATCGCTAGAATTATTACCAGAATCTTTAAATAAATTCTGATTCTTATTTTTTTCCTTTTTGGAACTAATAGAAATGGAATCACAATTACAGTTTTATAGTTTGAGAGAAAAAAGGGTCCAAAGCACACCACTAGTCTATGACCGTTTACAAGGGAGAACGTGAACACACCTCATTTGTGCTTTGGACAATGTGTACTGGTCCATCAGCAGGCAATTAGCGTGACTCCCCCTGCAACAAGCCCTCAGGGACTGGAATAACAGCAACTAACAAGAAAACCCACCTTGCATCCTGCGACTATCTCCCGCTGCTCCCACTGAACTAGCAGGAAACTTTTTGACCTCCAACAGCAATCTGTGCTTATCTATACTAGACAGTCCTTGCTTAAGCCCATCTCTTCCTTCCCACTCTCATGCCACGTAGCTCACAGCAAAGTCTCCACATCATGCTACTGCTATGGAAAGCGGGGCTCCTCCGTGGGTGGAATGAAGTTCTGTGGGCTTCTGCATCTGTCCGCACCTGCCTTTCGCCCATATGCCCATGATTCACTTTCTTGTCTGGGACACAGCAACAAATAAGTAATAAATGTAAGCCTCCCGCAAGCTTTATATCGTTTCAGAAAAAAATACAAGTGCTTTTCATAAATCTGAGCTTCTGTGCCATCCAGTTAGGGCTGTATTACAGAGAAACACAGCAGCCTAGTTCTCCCGGTTTGAAGTCAAATTCTGAACACAGTCCAGTCATTTTTAGACAGAGAATAACTGGCTCTGAATTTTCACAGTCAGAAGATCTCACAGAAGATGACACAGCAGTCTTAACGACAGACTTCTACCGTTCTTAGCCAGGAGGTTCATTTCCCGTGATTGCTGTCATTTGCATTACAGCGCAACTTACACAGTGACATTTGTTCACCAGACTCTGTATAGGAAACTAACAGCATCTATGACAGGCAGCAATCAGAAAAGGAGTTTACAGTAGAGCCATTACCCCCTCCGACTGGCAAACCCCTCATTTCTTATTATAGCGAGAGCTACCAAGAACACGACTGCAGGAAGTTAGCTAGGAATCAATAGAGAAGGCAAACACCATCAGAAGTGAAGAAGTGAAAATCACCTGATTTCTTACTCCTGATGAGTTAATGCTCCTACTACAAACTGATTTTTGCATAAAAATGAAAATTAACTACCCTGCTTATCATTTTGCTTTGTTTTATTTCCTAAATATTCTGCAAGGGTAACAATGGAAAAATCAGTCCAAAAAGACTGCAGAAGCTGGGATTAATGGACTGTGTTCTTTTATTTTAAAAATGTCTTCTTGAACATAAAGAAAAGGGAAGCAATGTTTTATAATTAGAAATGCTATTCATGACAGTGTAGGTAATAAGAATTGTGACTAGGTGACAGACTGAGATAATACAAGACCTTTACTCTGTATGACTCCCTTGATCTCCAGTGAAATGACACACACTATAGTTCAAAACACTGCTTTAGATAGTATTAAAGTGTTAAAACAGCAACACAGGTAGGAAAAAGTACAGAAGGAAAGTAGGATTAGGTTATGGGAGAGAAAGATTTTTGTCTCGTTCACCTGTCTGCAATGCATAATTCTGACAATTCCCATTTTTGCCTTTAATTGCAACGGTATTTGCTAAGCAATCCGCCAAGACCAGAAGGACTCTGTTCTAAAACCTGCTCTTACCATTTCTCTGTATTGACCTGCTAATCCAAAAGTATCTGCCTGTAATCCACAAGAGTGGCCACGATGTGATCGCAGCGGTGTCAGGTAATGGTACACTGTTAGAAATGTTTTACAAACAAATCTGAACACTCATTTTACTCTTTCTCATACTGCTGCATCATGAGATCAGCTGAATGGGCACACAAAACCAATGATGCCTTAAGATGGCAGGGAAAAAAAATCCCTGAGGTCTTACCCCGAAGAAAACATTTTTGGACAGCTGGACTCTTGTGAAAGTTTCGACTTATATTGTACTTGAAGTTGTATCACAGAATCGCAGACTGGTTTGGGTTGGAAGGGACCTTTAAAGGCCACCTAGTCCACACCCCTTGCAATGAGCAGGGACCCCTCCCCCCAGCCCAGGCTGCTCCCAGCCCCATCCAGCCTGGCCTTGGGCACTTCCAGGGATGGGGCATGTGCCACCTCTCTGGGCAGCCTGCGCCAGGGTCTCACCGGTGTTTCATCATCTCAAGGCATACCACTGTCCCTAGGTGCATCGTTCCTTACTGACAGTTTATCTTACACTCTGGATGAGTACTCCAACTTTCATCAGAATTCCCTCCTATTCTTCTAAATTGACCTGTAACCATAACACAAAAAAGATGACCAAAGACCACCTCTGAACAGCTATTTGTGAGTGCTCACTGGAGAGCTCCTCTAGTTTCTATTTTTAATTGTAAAACTCAACTCCTCAAATGGCCTTTTCTGGAAAACATGAGAAACCTATATTGACAGCATTTCTCCCAAGAAGGTAAGGATTATTTTATCATTTTGTTTCTATTGTGCTTTTATGAGATTCTACTATATCGTACATACTATTTTATACATGTGACTGTTACAGGAGAGGAAATTCTGGTCCACACAAATGGATAGAGATTCTACTATCAGCTTCAATGGATCAGAGATTAATTAATCATAAAATCTAGATGTTATGTCAAATACTCAGGAAGCCTGCTTTTTAATATGGGTTGTGATTGCTGAACCTAAACATATTTATTCCACAGTCCACCTCAATACAACTGTCACCTTTGCTGCGTATAATTTTCCCAGTGTGCTACAAACTGACAGTCTCAATTCCGAGTCCCAAAAAGCAACTCATCAAAAAATGTTTGAAAAAAAATAGAAAGTTATTTTTATATTTGGTAATTACATTTTTTTTTTTATATCCACTCAGTTGTATCAATAAACCTTTCTGCATAGTCTCCACAGTTCTCAGAAATAAATCTCCATTTGGGGAATTATTATTGTAGGGGGGATTATTAATTTTTTAATTAATTTTTTATTACATTTTTCATTAAATTAAATAGACTGCTATCCACAGATTTACATTCTGGCTGAAAGTATCCTGCAGCTCCAAAAAACCCCTATCTTCTATTTGGATGCCTAAATAGTAGGGCTGTGAGCCCGCTGACAGCAGTGTCTGGAAGATGCCCGTACTCAACAGTTTCTGCTGGGGGTGGCACCAAGCCAGCGCCCGCAGGCAGCTCCTGCCAGACCGTGCCACAGGGAAATTCACAGCAACTGTTGCTGTCTCCAGAGGTATCAGGACTGAGTTTATTTTGGAATTCCTGTAGAAATTTTCATTGCAAAATGCCAGGGAATGTCTGCGAAGCCATGTTCTGGAATTATTTAATATTCTTCCAATTTACTCGAGACAGCCCATCTTCGCAGGGGAGCAGACTCCCTTCTGAAGGCTTAGGAAAGGGCATTCAGCCACCCTCTCGGAAGGCTGCCAAGCAGCTTCCACAGGTGCTTCCCTCCTCTTGTGATGGAGGAAATGAGAAAAACCAAGAGCCACAGCGTATTAGAAGGAACATGATGGGTCAGATGCTTACCGAAATACGAGGGAGAACAAGAGATCAGTGGGGTGCAAATGACAGACTGACTTTTTGTCAGCTTCCCTAGAGGAGAAGCTGTTTCCCCTGAAGTTTTTAAGGGGACAGTAGAGTAACCACCAACAGGTGAGGACTTCCTAGAGTGCGTAAGAATTGCCAGCTATGGTAGAAACAAAGCCACATCAGAAGAAAAATGCTGCACACAGACCTGGTTTGCTGGATGGAGAAGTGCCAGCGCAGTGAAAGCAGGCACCACGTCAACCTGACAGCAGAAAGAACCAAAGCAACACATTGAGCCTGTCCTCCAGTGGACTTTGACACCTTCTGCAAAGGGGCTTGCTCGGGTGGGCAAAACTGCTGTAGCACATTAGAAGAGTGCACAACCCCATTTCTCACTCTTCGTCTCTGCTCTCACCTCCTTGCTTTTCTGTATCACAGAAGGACACTGCTCCCCATCACCATCAGGGACGAGTCACTGCCGCCAGGACCCTGCGTGAGATCTCGCTGCCTTTAGGTGAGCAGAAGATACCGCCACTGTCCTCTGGAGCTGCCATGGCGGAAGGCCAGGCTGCACGAGGGAGAGAAGGCACTGGGCCGCTCAGAGAGCGAAGGGAGAGAAGGCACTGGGCTGCTCAGAGAGCGAAACAGCGGCAGCAAGGCTACGGCAGAGCATAAGGGGAAACTGGGAAGTATTTTCCCCATCCACACTTCACACACTGGGCTATGCTGATCCATACCTGTTGAGAATTTGAATGAAATCCAGAGCTGCAATTCTCTTCAACCAAAGCTAACCTCTCTCTGCGAGGAGGGGAGAGAGACGCAAAACTCCAGCAGTCTGAATCTTGGGCATCTTTACTCACACACAGACAAAAAGCAGTGCCTACCTAAGCAGCCTGCACCTTTAAATGAAACATCCTTTAAATGTTTTTACACACTATGAATACTGGCACACTTCTCTACATATATTTACATGAATTTTAGAGTAACAAGCATGCCAAGCTGCCATTTCTTGTTTCAGCATCTTATCCTTGCTATCTCTGTAACAAGGAAGCCGAGCATTTAAAAATTAGTTCTTCCAGAAATTCACATCCCCAGGAGTTTTAGAAAACTGTTGTGTATTTTCCAATCAGATAAAACTTACTACAACCCTTCTGAAATGCCTTCATATAAGCTAACATTCTTGCCCACTCTGACTCAAAGTAAATACAAACCCTTTGATGCACACCCAAAAGTTTTCCTTTGTTTGAAAGAGCAATCTAATTCCACCCCTGATAAACATGTTAAAATAAAAATATAATTAAAGAGCTACTTTGATGAATGTTCACAATTAGCAGCATGCAAATACTAATCTAAAAGGCTTTTTAAAAATAATTTGGCATCTGGGTACCTGTTATAGCATAAATACTCTTCTCTTTGGTCACTGCCTTATGACCATTTGCCACATTCTGAAGATGGTGCGAGCACTATACTGTTGATTTATGCCAATAATCATCTCACCTCACCTCTCCAGGAAACAGACTGGGGCATGTTCCTATCGTCCTCAACTGTGGTACAAAGTTAGCAATATTTCACAATAAGGAAAATGTATTCCATAATCCCGGCCTAACTGAATCCTAAGCTGAAGCGTTCCTCAATCTACAAAGCTACACTGTATACACTGTACTTTAATCAGGTTAAGGACTGATTTTCAGTATCCTACATCAATGAAACCCACAGTTCAGCCATAAATAACATGTTCCGAAGTTAGGCTTAAAAGTCTTCTCAACAATTTTAAATGCATTGCCTTATACATAGATTTGCTTCAATACTGTGTCATCACACAAAACTAGAAGTATCTTAAAGGGTCACTTAATCATCTCGCTTATTATCCCACTGACACTGACTTTTCTTCCAGATCCTGAAAATGTAGATGCAGACAAAGTAATTCACCTGACAAAACGCAAAGTCTAGGTGCATGTTCTTCCCCTGTTACAGTTCTTCAGATTCTCCTGGTTTTGACAGTCAGCTCTCCCAATTATTCTCAATTTAAGCAGCTAGTCTTTTACTGATATAAATATTCCCTATCAGAAATGCTAAGTCTATCAAACTGAAATGCAGTCTTTGCACTGCACAGGGGCACTAACTGCAAACTGTTTCTGGCTTACTTGTTGAAGCCATCTTTGGGTGCAGGTTTCAGTACCAGCATCGGCCACTTAAGGATCAACCCCTCAACTCATTCTACAAAGACAGATTCTCTAGTCTCAGGAAGCACTGCTGAACTGTCTCCTGCACAAAGAGACACAGAGATCTGGTGACACCATCTATCTAGAGGTTAAGACCTTAGATGACAATAAACATCTGTTTTCAGGAACACTTTCCAGGAGGTTTCACACAGAAAATACATTACTTCTGATCATTGCAAAAAAGAAAATTAATGGTTCACTTAATGCTCAAAAAAGTCGTTTTCCTTGTGCTATTTTGCAAGATCAGGTCAATCTCAATGCATTTTGTAAAAAATAAAATAAAATAAAATAATAAATTTTAAAGCCAGAAAGGATAAAATTATCAAGTTCATCATGTACCTAGCCTGTTCTTTGACATGACACAAATTGTGTCAATTGGGATTAACCTGGGTGACACATGTCCCGACTCTGTCTAAAGTGGAGCAGCAAACTGGCATTGTACATTTCTCAAAATGCACAAAAGGGAGTGGATTCCAGGCTCCAGAGTAGTAAGAAAACACTGTGAGGAAAACATACTTAAAACACCTAAAAGAATAATTTTGTTATCTTTCTTTTGACTGAAGAGAATTTTAGAAAACCAATGACTACGATACAATTTTCCTTTTCACCAAATGTGCTATAATATTTCAGTTTGTATCTCAAAATGAGTCTGTTTTAAAGCAAAAAATGTACCAACTACAAGGGGTTTTGTTTGTTTGTTTAAAAACAGTATTTAAGATATTGCAAAACATCTATAAAGGCATTCTACCAGTAAGAAGCAGCCATATAAACTCCACATGCAAGAAGTCAGAGACCAGCAACAAATCAAAGGGGTCTCCTTAACCTAAGAATTTTACTTCCATAAAAGAACTCTTACAAATACCACACACACACACTGTATATGTACAAAAAGCAAATGAGAAATCACAACGGAAAACACAAAGATGTAGGTAATAAGGCTAACTTGTTAACCTTACCAACTTACCAAGTCCCACACTACACAGTCTTTCCCAATGTTACAGGAAAAAGTCTTAGAAAATGAATTCTTAAATGTAACTTCATGTATGGTTTACTTTAGCATGGCCTTAAATAAAGCATATGTTACAAACCACGTTTGTGGTTGCTATAGCATTTTGCCACAAGCAAGATTGTAAACTGCCTTATCACCCAGCTGAGATGAAGTTGTGGCACCACAGCTTTGCAGTAGCTGGAAGCAAAGCTGGATCAGCCTGAAGACAGGATTTCTTACAGAGGTGAAGACTTAAAATGCATAGTTACCTTTCTTTCTGTCATATGGCACACAACAGAGTATAAATATTGCTTGTTATGATGAAGGATTATTTTCAGTCATCTCAGAAGACAGCAGAAAGATGTTGGTCCTCTTACGAGAAATGTTCTGTTCCCCTTTTGCTGTGCCTATCAATGGTGCTATTTATCAACAGCCATGATTAATGCTGGCATTGCTAGCCACATAAATACAGCTTTAATCTTTTCCCTTTCTTTTGAGAATGTTGTGGTGTCTCTTTTCATAAATTTGGGGAAGACAAAGTGTGCAGAACATGTGTAACATGAGAATTCAACTTTGAGTTCCAAGACTGCAATATGTTCAGCAGCAGGTTTCTAAAAAGATGTGAAACTGCAGTTCAAAAATTAAAGAACAAAAAGCTAAAGTTAAAACAAAATCCTCTCCTACCATGCAGTTCAAGTATTCTTTTAGAGTGCAATTCACAGTACTTGGAGAAAATTTAATTGTCAGGCTTTAAGCGGAGGACCTGGAAAAAGTTTTGGAGGAACGGAGCGTTACACGCTGTTACAGACTTCGAGTGTGAGACTCGTCAGACAGTCCTGGGATAAAACTTCCAAGCTCTGGTTTTAGTATCTAACACACTTTCATTAGTAGCTCCATTTAGCACTTGGATACCTATCGTTGCACAGTGCCTCCCAGGGACTTACCCAACGGACATGCAACTTCCTAAACATTAAGGCAGTGTTTACTACCACACTTACCTCCACGGTCCCGTGCTGCTAGATTCTGTCCTCTTCTTAGAGTAATGTCCAACTGGTACATTCCGGGATCCCCAGAGGGAAAATCTGCATTACTTGTTCCTACCAAATTTGTTCCCTGGAAGGGAAAAAGAACCAAAAATTAACAAAATGAAATACTAATGTTACTAAAAATTCCATGTAAAGTATATTTTTGTCTTGTATCATCATGCTGTTGAAGTAAGACAAAGCCCTGTCCCATTCCCCCACCTCAGAGCTAACGCCCCAGCAGGAAGGAATCCACTTCTCATGAGTATGTCAGCATCCTGAGTATTCCTGAGAGTATATCCTGTAAGAGTACTCCTGAGCATCCTTTTTAAACAAAAAACCCAAAATGATTGACACCTTACAGGTTAATTTTATTATTTTTAAAAGGAGGTTGAAAAATCATTCTTTGACATCTGTATTCATTATGGCAACCTCCATTTTTATTTACATTCACGTACAGTCCTGGCGCACTAAAGCAGAATAAGTAAGAAATAACAGAGCTGGACCTTACAGCACTGTTTGGAGTAGTCATTACCAGTACCTTCAAATCCTATATTTATTCAACAGCAATAATAAAGGCATTGAATAAACATACATGAGTTATGGTCAGCTACTGCAATACTTTGAAAGACACATGTGTTTTTTTCCACAGTTATGGGGGAAACTGGTGCAGGCAGAAAAATCATAAGAAGACTAAATGCAGCAATAGCTCTTCATTTGTAATAAATGCCTTATTAGTTTGCCCATATGACACAGCAAAGATAGCATTCTGAGAGTAGTTATTTGTATAAACAGTATCATAATTTTTTTAAAAAAATTATAATAAAGTCAAAATGCAAGGAACTCTGTGGACTGCATGAATAGTAACTGCATTTCAGTCCCAAATGACAAAGGAGAGAAATTGTATTTCTTAGTGTGAGTAAGCTTTTGCAAAATAGTTTTTAACACATCTCTCTATAAGTAGCATCTAATTACACCGCATGCTTGGAACACCACATTTAATTTTCAGACTGGAATGACTGTATCTCATATATTCACAGTACAAAGAGGAGCTTCATATATTACACACACTGAGCACCACAGTCACATATTTTCATGCTAGGAGCTAAATCTTTTAAGACTAGTGCTATTAATATTTTATTATGTGATTATGGGTCCTACGCAAGAAAAAACAATAAGCAGCACAACAGAAACATCTCAGAGACCGCGTGTGTACTAAGGGCTGTACCACTTCAACAAGGCACTTTTGTTTCTCTTCCTACTACATCCCCCCTCCCCTTTTCTTTTTAAGGTAATAATAAATCTAAAGCACAAGGTAAGCCACAAAACAAAGGGCATTTTAACGTATGGCTTATTATCGTTATTCCAGAGTCACAACTCTAAGCCCTAGCATACTGACTACTGCTGCAACACATACAATGCTGGCCAAAGCACACACTGACATGCTTCCACAGCAATGAGATTGATCAAACCTAGTACACTTCAGAGAAAATGGTCACACGGGCTTTGATTTGGCAGGGGGTGGTGTTCTTGAAACCTCTCAACATCTATCTTCTAATTTTGCCTTTGTAAAGTAACTGCTGAGGTATGCTTGGAACTCTTAGGCACCCACCACCTTCTTTTAAATGACTAACACCTCACATGCCATCTCTTTGGTTTTTTTAACGCACTGACTGCGGAAGGATACAGAGGAGTGACAACACTGAATTCTCCACCCCATCCCTGCCACACTTTGTATCTAGTCAAGCCAGAAATATGGAAAAAAACCTGCATACTGGCCTGATCCTCAGCCTTATCCTAGACCCCAACATTCACCAAGGTATTGTGCAAGAAGAAACTTGTGTTCTGAAGTAAATAATAAACATCAAAACTTTCCTCCTCCTTTCTTGCCCTTCTACAAAAGCTTGCAGACACAAAAGAAACATGATGTCTCCCAACATTTAGAACCTCCTTCCTGATTCTCCCTCTTCCTTCCCTGCCAAAGTATGACACAAGCTCTACATGGAAATTCCTTGGTTTGAACAGTGCCATGTTGCTCCCTTCTTTCCCCTTTCTCACCTCCTTTTCAATGCTTTCCCTTCTTTTTTTCCTGAAATGGAACTTCACTTTCTTTTTAACATTCACATTAATTAGTTTTTCAGAGAGCTGCTCAAGGAGGCTAGAAACACCTGGGTGAGCAATGTAATACACCTACAGGGTACGAACAGTTACACAAGTGAAATAAAAAGCAAATAGATCTTAACTATTCCTAAGCATCAGAAAGTCAAATCAATATTTCTGCATCAGAACAACAGCATTTGAAGTATGCAGTTAAAACTGGTGGTTGCCATAGTAAATGCAACTATCAATAAATCATTTTTCAATCATCTTTTGTAAATTAACAAATTCAAAAGTCAAAATGGCAACTAGTGAAAACCATGTCTGTATGGTCTCTAGTAATGGAATAAAGGTAGAAATTTAGACAAGAAATTTGAGAGCATTCATGAAAGCCTACAATTGCCCTAACCATAGAACAGTTTCAAAACCAAGTTTTCTGAACTTCTAGATTCCAACTAGTAACATCAAGAAAACAGGTACTCTGTAGCTGGGGCGGGGGGGCAATAATCATCACAGTTAGAAGCTGTTATGAGCCAGAAGGCTGTTTGTTACTGACTGCTGCAGGATGACACCAAGCCTGACAAACCAAGGGCATGCCTTCACTTTCAGCATCCAAATAGAAGAGAAGGTCTTGAAATTACTTTTATCAAATCTTTAACAAAAATGTTGAGATTCCAGACAAAGACCATAAAGGCAATTTACCTTATTTTCACATATGCAAAATCACCTGTGGGAAGGTCATGCTTGAATTAATTCCTTTGAATTCATTTTTAGTAGTGGTCTATCATTATTTTACTTTAGAATATATTCTTTCAGCTAAACTATGACTAAATTCTGGACTCTGCAATTTCCCATTAAATCAAAATCGATGTGTTCTAAGGGAAATTTATTATTTGGCACAAACACTGAAGCCTTGTATACAGTGAATTTTGGTAGAGGGGTTAAAGAACACCAACAGCCTTGAAAACAGGCCATGTGCAAAGGTCAGGACAGAGGTTGTGATGACTGTACCTGTCCTCAGTTGCACTCCGATTTTTTAATGAATGCCAAACCCTCCTGGGCTGTTCTCTCACCCAACCCAACAGCAACAAGAGCAACACAAGCCATTTCACTTTCAGTGAGACATCCAGGAGAAGCTCCTCAATAGAGTGCACATAAATGAATTTGCTGCTGCAACTCACTTCTGACTCATGGCGTGCCAAGTGATGCTCAAACATGTCCAGAAAACACACTGTTTCGTTGAGCCAAACCAAACACAGAGCTCACTCTGGCCATGCTTTTGATGGCCCCAACAAGTGGCACTCCTTGTTCAAGCATCTGTTTTACCAAGAACTATCTCCATATCATAAATCTGAAATCTGAAAGACTATGATTTCCATTAAAGCCAGGCAGCAGAAAGAAAACAGTTTTTCATTTTGGATCCAACTTAGCCCAACAACCGTTATCGGCTGAGTTATTTATTAGCTGAACCCTTTTACGCTGGAGGCATACACAAGGCAAGCCCATGATGGACACGGGATGCCCTATCAGAACAACTACCAACCAACAGCAGAATGGATAACTTCTAACTGCAAAACACTCAGTACTGTATTTTAAGAACAAAACTCAAAGCCAGCATTACTACATAAGTATGTATTAAGCACACTGACAGAGCTAAGCTGTTAGTCTAACAATGTGAAATAGTGTTTGCTCACTTTTGCAGAAGCTCTGGGGTTCAGATGTTTACTGAGATGCCAGCCATTCTGGAAACGTAGGCGTGTGGGAGGAGCTGAGGAGGAACATGCCTTTGCCCAGGTCTCATGCCACTGTCACATCATGGGCCACACAAAAGCCCATGTAAGGACTCTGTGCACCTTAGCACCAAAAAAACCCACCAGTTTTCTGATGCCTGTTACTAGTATCCATGGGGAGTTCCTGCTACCCAAGCTGACACAAAGCCCAAACTATTGTTGAGAGGGTAATTCAAAGTCTTGATTTTTTTTTTTAAACTCCCACTTCAGTGGCATATAAAGAAAAAAATTAATTGAATTTTCTCAAAAAAAATTTCTTAGAGCAGCTGGAAGCTATGGCTACAGCTACGCCATGACGTTGTTCACTGCTAAACCCCCTCCGATTCACTGATGTGAAAAGTTAGGCAAGTACTTCCACCTCTGTTGTTCACAGCATGAGAGACACTTCACTGTCTTCCAGATTTAGCAGCTTAACAACTAAATGAAAAAAATATTTTTCACAGCTGAACAAATGTTGAGCATGTAAAAGGGCTGCAAGCTAGCTGGTGGGTAGGTACATGCGAGTAGCTGCACACCAGCAATAAAGGAAAATGCTCTCCCTGGTTTTGTACATCTCACGTTTCCACCATATGAAGCGTTCACTGGTCGGAACCCAGTTCCACCTCAGCGTTCAAGAAAAATTGCAATGCTTTGGAACTGACAGGATAAAAGGCTAAAATCACCACCATTCCCACATCCTATCATTTTTCACGGTTTGTTAAAAAAGTGCTATAAAACAAAAAAAGTGGATCTGATTCTGGTCATTAGTCACTACCAAAGTCAGGGTAAATCTGTTGAAGTCAGACCAGCAATTTATGGCTAAAAGATAAGAATCAGTAACATCATCTGTGTGGTCCTCTTACAAACCACATCACAAAGTTACAGCTAACTCATTAACTTCTCCAGACTGAAAGCCTGAAGATTATTACCATCTTTTGCCATCGAAAACTATCTATTACCTTTTTATATCACCATGCATACCAAAATTTTCCTTCAAAGCTCTTAATATTTCTAACAATTAATCAGCTAAACCAATCCAAGAAATTGGGGCTTTGTGGCTACCCTACAATTCACATACCATACACTAGCCTAACTTTGTGCCAGCAGTTAAAGGGATATAAGAGGCTTAAGGAACTCCCTGCTGCTGCTGCAAAAAAAAAAAACCACTTCACAGGAACAGATCAAAAAAATACATTCATATAGTTTGCTCAATGCCAAAACTGAATATTCAGCTTTATGAAATTTAAAAAAACTGATGTACACCTGTAACACACTCCCCCTTCCAAAAAGGAAAAAAAACCAAAACCTTTAGCAATACAGAAAAACAAACAAAAAAACCACCAACAACCCAAAACAAAACAAAAACAACCCCTCTAACATTTTCCTATGCTTAAAAGGATATTTTGGAAATGCATATGAACGAGATTGAAGAAACGTTCTTATCTGAGTCATTTAGGCAACAGGTTACAGCTCTGTTGATTTCAATATTCTGCCCGAACATGCTGATAGAAGGTAAGCAAAAAGCACTTCCCACCCTGCTCAGCATAAAACAAAGGCATCAGCATCAACACTTCCTTTGGTAGATTAAGGAAAAGGGAAATGTAACAGGAGTTGTATAAAAGAAGTGACATGGGAAGCTGCAGATGTGGCTACAGCGACTGTCCCCAAGCTGGGTCACTCTCAGGACACCAGGCAGTGAATACCCCAGCATTCCCTTCAGAGCTGCATACAATAGATGAAATTAAACCAAAGTGTCCTGCAAGGAGGCAGCAGCAGAACATCAACAGTAAAGTGTTCACAGCATGGCATGAAATATTACCAATTTTGAAACAGAAAAAAAAATATCAGAAAGTTTGAAGTTAATGTAACTTTGCCTTCAATATTGCATAAGCAGAATTTTCCACTCCAATTACCGCCTGACTCAAACTGATTTCTTCAGAGTATTTTCATTTGTCAAAGCTTGATGCTTTAGAAAAACACCTGCCTGCAAGAAATTCAGAAATTCTGAATATCCAAGTGGCTGTCAACTCCTTGTCAGTGCAACTAATGGGAACTGACTGTGCTTCAAAGTTAGGACAATAAAGCCAAGTGACAAGCAATTTTTAATTTCACTGAAAGTGTTGCCTTTATCTAACTTAAGAGTTACGATGATCATGTCCTAAACAACACTTTCTGTGCTATTGTTCTCACTGATGGCAGCTCAGGAAGAGCTGAGGAACTTCTGAGTAAAAACAGTTAACACAGCTCACTTCACCTCACTCATTCTTGGTTTTCCTTGTTTCCAAAATAAAAAGGCAGGTGTATCATGTGAATCCCTTTCAACAGCAATATAAACTAATATTCTGGGATTTAAAATATTATTGGAGATGTGCAGAAATATTAGTAGCATTTTATATGCACTAATAATGTGCTTTTTGATTAACTGAGTATGTGCTTCAGGTAGGACTGGCTACTTTGTTAAAGCCTGTCAAACAGCAGATGTTTCCCCTAGACAAGAGATGAGTATTTTAACGAACATGAAAAGCCTCAACTGTTGTTGTGAAGATTCTGAAGTGGATAAAATGTGCTGATGAACTGTAAAAGTCAGATTTCATGTATGTGCTCTGTATTGTGTGATGGCAACACTGCATACATGCTAGTCTGGAATGTCTCAATTATGAAGAACTATGAACGCAAGACTATTTCTGCAGAAAAAAACCCCACTTTTCATGTTAGCATTAAGTACATACATAACAAACACACACTTCTATATATGTTGCTGTGCTCTGAATGCGACCATCTAGTTTATGTTCTCAGGAAATACACTGTGGCTTAGTAAGAGTCATGTGTACATGAAAAATTAAGCCTCTTTCCTGAGCTTTTTGGCTATGGCTGAAAGAACTATTTAATCCCCTTGTTAAAGAAAACCCTTAAGAATCAAACAGCAAGACTGACCATTTGTGTCTGCAGAATAATGGGAATATTTTTGGTGACATCTGTACTAATTATAATTCTTCGATTTTATTTGAAAGCTACCAAAAGCAAATCTTATTTTCAGTATCAAGATTATTACTGTCAACAGCCTGCTGCATTTCCTTCTGAAAACGTAATTAATACATGAGAAGTAATAATAAAAGGTGTGAGCATGTTAACGTTTTGAAAGTTTTGGTATTCAGAAGCACTAACCCTGTCTGGCAGCAAAGAAAACCAAACATATATCAATACTAGCAAAGCAATCAGAGGTGATTCCACCAGGTTGTTCCTCCCCCCATCCGACTCCATAGCCTGTTCTGGGGATAGAAAACTCAGTTTGCTGCCACTTACTCATTCAAATCTACTACAAAATTTTAGTTCTGCAGCACCACTTACAGAGACTAAGACAGTAAAGCGAACAGAAAACAAAAACAAATAATCCCTTCTCCACCAAGCTTATACATTTATTCTTGAACAAAGCAACCACAGCTTCCTTCCCAGCTTTGCTGCACTCCACCCTGGCCTCCCGTCTCTCCCCTCTTGGCTCTTGTCTTGTCTCTTCTGTGAAAAGCAACCACTGCAATCAAGCCAAATCCTTCTGGGATGTCCACTGTTTCTTACAGACACAATGGCTCACCTACATACAACAAATTATAAGCGTGGGGATTTAGACCATAAGCTTTACAGGGACTGAAGCAAGTCTTCGTTTTCACATATAAGTAAGGGCAGATAATTCTTTGCTGTGTTTTCAAACTCTTATTCCTCTTTTCATCCTTAAAGGTATATTGCCTCAACCTCTTTGTAATGGGTTGTGTAACGGGTCTTTTGAAAGTCCAAATACATTTTACCACTTTGTTTCTCCTTGTATGGTACTGCTTTGATAAACCAAAAACTTTTTAACCTACTATTGATAAGCAATTCCTTCGTAGAAGACGTAAGTTTAAAACTACGTTGGAATTTCAACTATTGAATTGTGAATTTGTAACTGGAGTTCGATCAAGATTATAAGTACAGAAATATCGGTATCAGTGTTCAAAAGTACCTATTTTTGCCCAGCACTCCAGCGTAGCTACTACTTTTAGCTAGACATGGTTTTGCTAAACCAGCTGGTTTAACACTTAGATTTTACTCTCTGAACAAAGTGATTTGTTACAACTTACTGGTTTGCTCTGGAACCGTTCCCTTTAGCACCTTTTTTTGCTGACAATGCTTCCTCATTAAACCAGCAAATAGCACATCCACAGCAGGTTCTTCAACAGATTTCATGGTGGAGGCTGATGTGGAGAAACCCCTGCAACCTCCTTGACAGCTCAGGCTTTGCGGTAAGACAGATGCTTCCCTAACCACTGCAAGAGCCTTTTCAGGAGAAGCTGGCTCCTGAAGGTGAAGGGAGGGATGGGTTGTGTATAATTCCCTTCTGAATAACATTACAGAGGAGATCAAGAATAAATCAAGCAGGTATACTAGATAAATCAATGCACTTCTGATTTGACATATCTAATTAAAACTGTAGATCAGCACAATGTGTAAGGTATTCCTATTGTTTTCTCTTCAAAAAAGTCCTTTTGCAATGCAGAATAAGGAGATGTTCTACTTTGTTTAAAATGAAACAGAACTGTTTTCTACAAAATAGCTTTTCTAAGTCATGCCTTTGGCTGTTCAGCAGCAAACTACACAAAGCATTCAACAAAAGCAGCCCTAACCCTGCAAATGGGTATACAAACGTACACGTATCTGAATCCAACCAAGTACACGTGACTACTAACCCTCTATCCCTCCACAGCATTGAGCTCTTCTTACGTATTGGTTTCTGCAAAAATTGATACTGTGAAGTACCATTTCAGAAACTGAACAACAACAACAATTTATACCAGCTGGTCACAGAAGGGCTTCCTACCAACAACACCTGACGTGGTATGGCCAGAAAGAATTAAAACAAAATCTAGTAGAAGTAGTGCAACAAATAATGGCAAAGAAAAATCTGCTAGAAAACACCAAACTTGCAATGTGGACAGTCAAATGCTAATCATGCAAGTTTTGGTCTTCACTGGGAAAGCCTGTAAAAACAGAAGAGATGGGTATTAGTTCTGATATGTTTATGCACACTTTTTTTCTCTAAAAAATCTCAACATGCTTACAGCTATTACATTGTTTATGCAAGTTCCTTAATTCAAGAGGGACATCTACTGCACAATCTTCGATACAAGAATGAGATGAAGTAATGACCACACATGCCTTTTCTGCAGCCATCTGTCCAACACATACCCAAATGACCCATCTTGGAGGATCAACGTATCAGTCTGCCCTGCAAGATGCCAATTAAGGAGTAATGCAAGGTTTCAAATTATGAACATGAAAAAACATCTTTCCATATTGAGAAGGTGTGTAATATTACTAGGCTTAACATTCTGAAAAAAGCCATTATTGAAGTCACTGGGTTTTCTTCCTGTCTATGACAAAGCCTGCACTCATTGCACGATACTTTTAGATACTATCCACTTGACTGACACAAGGAATGTTTTAAGTACAGAGGAAAAAAAAAGGATGTTTTCCAGAGACAGAAGCTGCAACAGCCAGGCGTGTCACAGCTAATTTTTGTGTTAGGCAATGCCGAACTCCACACTAAGAATGACCAGTACTGAAATACGAGACTATGGTCCCATGAACAGAAGATTGCAGCTCTTCACCAAGGTGAACATTTTAACAATTGCAGGCATGGATTTACTGTTCAGCCCTTTCAAGAACTTCATGGAGGTCCCAGTGATGGCAGCCAGTGATGTTCTCATCCTGTGGTCCTGGAAAAGTAGTTGGGGATGGCAGAAACTGCAAGTTCCACAATGGATGCAAAAGTGAGGAGATGAGAAAAAGTTGTGACCAGCTCAGAAGTGCTACCGTAAGTCCACTGCTCCTTAACCCAATCCTGACATATACACACAGTTCCCAGGAGACAAATCAGCTGTGAAGTGGAATACAGTTTGCAAGGAGAAATACCAGTTGTGGTTTTGGGCTGGAAAATGGGAGGGTACCCAGTCCTCAACTGGCAAAACCCACTGTTGCCTGTTCCATATCCAACACAGAAAATCACTCCTATCCTTCAGAGACAACAAACTGCTCACATTTTAGTTCCATCACCGACTGATGCAAGATGAAAAAAGGGAGAAAGTGGTCTGCTCAGAATTTCTCAGAAAAGTCCTGAAATCCTGTGAAAATGGGGACTGGACTGTATCAACCCCCTCAAGAACCCACCTGAATCTCAGATTGATCTATTACAGATCAGAGGGGGAGAAATAATTCCACAAACCAAACAGACAAACCTCACCCAGGGAGCCATACTGATTTCCTAGGTACAAACGAACCCTTTGTGAGCAGTGGTACCCACCACAAGGCACAGGTTTCCAGTAGTGCAGCTGATATCACCAGATAAATGCCAGATAAAACAGGGAAGTGCTTTCCTGTGGGCATTACTCAGTACATCATCTCTGGCAAGTACCCGAGAGTGACAACTCCCAGCTCCATAACAAACCCCTACCATCATAAATAACTCATCAAGGGCCAGAGAAATAAAACAAAATGTGTGCAGATTTCCAACAGAATGCCTGTCTGCTGACCGGTAAAGCAATGATGAAGCTGTTCAGGTGAGATAGCAGCAAATGTAAAGCATTTTCCCACAAAAGTTTTACTGCTTCTTCTCTTCTATTAATTTTTGGTGATAGGTTCTTTTTGTAGAAAAGATGGAAAATGTTTATTAAGCTGTACATTACAACGCTCAAGTTTCCAGCAGTAACCAATGCCTAGCCTCTGATAAATCTTGGAGACCCATTAACCCGAGGCTGTGTACCAGCCCTCTCCAGTGCAAGTGGCTGCTGTTTTTTCCAGAGTCTGTACGGAACAGCACCGGTAACTGCCCCCTCTGGGGCTGCTTGACCAGCTGCCTCTTGTTCAGGGGGATGCAAGCTCTCTTCCAGTCCTCCAGTTTTCCAGTAAAACAAAATCTAAGAGAACTTTGTTTGCTGAAAAATGTGGCCAGCCCACAGCCTCAGAGCAAAGAGTCTCTTAGCAGGTGTGCAAGGCAGTGTCACTGTTCTCTACCTGTTACTGAAGTCTTACAATATTTTCAGTTAGACAGTATGGTCTGTTCCCACAGCTTTTTCACCGAAAGGTAGATGAGGAACACTGAGTTATCAGCTGGTTGAGCCCTTGTGTTTTTATGGGCGCATAACTCATACTTCAAGAACTGACTCTTCAGAAAGATGTTTCCCTTCTCAACTTATAAAAAGATAGAGCTCTGAGTCATTAATAATTTGTAAATACAGTCTATTCTCGCAATGATGCCCAAGAAGACTCAAAATTTAGCAAGTGCTGGAAACTGTTACTAAATGACACTGGTAATAATGAAGCATATATGAACCATTATTGTATTTCTCTGAGCTGAATTTAAGAAACTCTTCCTAGAATGAGGGTAAGAAAAACAGCTGACAATCATCTTTCAGCATGCAACTGGTCACCTTCTCTCATGAATTTACACTATGAAAAAATTTCTTATCCCTTCCTTAATGCAAATAGTGCCATTATCACAAGAATCATCACACACAACTCTCAAAAGATTTATTTTTTTTAGCATCTTTGAGTAAAATAAGAGTATTGGCACAGCAATTGAGAAATTTCTGGAAGCAAAATTATCTGTGAGCACCTGCAAAGCCAGCATCATTACAACTGGAGAAGCTAAATGTGGATGGACAATACCAGAAAACAAGCTGAAAATTCATGTACAGCCAGCACCATTGGCATAAACATCCCCATCACTTCAGGTCTTGTGACAAAGCCACAACCTAGCACCAACAGGCCAGTTCTGCTAAAGTGGATTCAAACAAGTGACAAGACCCCCAACAAGGCGTCCTGTCTACTTGGCTCAGGAGAACCAGTATCAGCCGTGGTGACAGGTGAGTATGTCCTTCCTTTCAGTGTCTGCTGTTCACATCCCCTGCACCTTCCCCATCTTCGTGAACCCATCAACGTTGTGAGATCATTCATCCTCCCTGGAAGAATGCGTGAACATCAGAGGGCTCCATCTTCCAGCTGTACTAGCACAGCCCCTGTCCAGCCACTACCGGCACCAGGGGAGCAGAAGACAACATCTGCTGAAGAGCCTAGGAGAAACTGAAATGACATCTCTTCTCCGCACCCCAGGCATCTGCCATAAATTTGATCAGACTGTTGACGAGTAGGTTCTGCTGAAGCCTTCATCCCTGGGCTGAGCTGCAGGCAGCAGACCTGCTGTCCCACCACAGGCACACCAATGTCCCATCGGACAGAGAACTCGACATCTGGTGTTTCTGTCACTGAGCCTCACAATGAATCCCACGACGTGGGACATAATGCCAACTGCACAAAGTAAAATGGAAAATCAAGAAACGAGGAGATTAACTGACTGTGAACTACCAGTTTTAAAGGACAAGTGAGGTCAGGCCTTTGGAGAAATTAAGTGCTCTGGCTCATGCTGCAGCTGGAGAAGGAATCAGCTTACCCCAGGAGTTACTCCTCCTCCTGAAGCATCACTGTTGGATGTGGTAGCTCCAGGTTTGCCTCATTCATCACTGCTGACTAGGAAGTTCTTCAGTCCCAGTGGACTGGCACAAGCCCAAACATAGCAGAGTAAGGAGAAAAATTTATTTTCTTCCACAAGCAGACAGCTTGGTAGAAATCCCATGTATATTCCCTGATAATTAGAGCTGTCTCAAATGTAAGTGGGCTCGCAGAGGAGATGCTTTCTTTGCACCACCATACTTCATTTTCCCTAGCTATGTGTGTCTCAGTGGTTTCTCCACCTGGGATAATCCCTTCAAGGAGGACTGTTAAACAGAATGGAAATTACTTTGAAACTCAAGGTAATTTGGTCAAATCTGCTAAAAAGTGTTGCAGCACCCTCCTCACTAATCACATTCCCTACCCTGTTCCCTTCATTTTTATTTCAGAGGGAAACTGAGCAAAGATTGCCTATAAGGAAAACCTAGAGTCACAGAGGGAGAAAGGTCTACTCTTAGTTCTGGAGATAATACTAGAAAGGAGGATACTATTCTTCATTAACTGCTAAATAACGAACAGTATGCAAAATACCTCCAGAGCAAATTTTATCATCAGATTATTCATCTTTCTTATGAAAAAAAGTTACCAACAGGCTACCTTATCTCATGGGAACATGACGCTGATTACTGGTCCCAGTCTTTACTTACAGAATTTCCCACAACTGCTTACAGAATTATTACCTCTAACTGAAAGGTAATTTAAAAAATATACTAAAAGTGTAAAGGGCCTTGATGAGTTCGATTAGCAAGTAACACTTTAAAATCTATTTCAAGTGTAAAATAAAACCCTAGAAAACATTAATTAAAGGGCGTTTTTCATGACCCCTCACCCGTTTTTCAACCGCTTATTTTCAGTTAGGAGGTTGCCCAACGCTGCTTCCATCTACTCAGCGCTGGTGAGGCCACAGCTGGAGTGCTGAGGATGCCCAGCACCAGAGAGATGGAGACGTACTGCAGCAAGCCCAGCAATGTGCCACAAAGATGATGAAGGAAGGGATCAGAGCATCAGTTGTCTGAGGACAGGCTGAGGGAGCTGGGACCGCTCTGCCTGGCGGAGTTCCCTGTGCCAAGAGGGGAGTCCCACCTGTCTGTGCAATACCAGCCAGGCTCTTAGTGGTGCCCCATGACAGAAGAGGCATAGAGGATATTTCACTTTAAACATGAGGAAAAAATATGTTTTCCTGTGTGAGGGTAGTCAAACACTGGAGCAGGTTGCCCACACAGTATCTCTGAAGATACTAAAAACCTGCTAGAGATGACAGCTCAGAGCAAGAGGTTCAACTGAGCTATGTCCAGAGGTCCCTGCAAACCTATCAGCTATTCTGTGATTCCCTGTTGCTTTGAAATATAATAAATAACGTACGTGCTGACCTGAGCTACCTTTCATCCAAGGGTTGTTTTGCTTTCCAATTCTGGTTGCACTGGTTTGGCAGTGCTCACAACTACCATCCCCTCCATCCATTAAGAGCAGATCAGGTCCAAGATACCAAGATGTGCACAAACTCTGAATGCTTCAAAACAAACCCATATATATGCCTTGCATTTATCCTGCAGTGCTCACATATGTTGTAACTTAAACCCTTCCCCTGCACATTACAGTCTTTTCTGCAAAGAAAACCATTATTTTCAAAGGTACACAAAGACATACTGTGTATGGCTATATAAACATGAAATTGCTTCCTGTATGCACTTAAAAGTGCATTTACCTGCACTCTGCAAAATCCCAAGAGTATAATATTTTCCAAAAATTAAAAAAAATAATCACTTATTTAAGCACAGTAAGTTAAAATCACCATGAAACTAATTAGATCTGACTTTCATCTGTGCAGAATTGTTCAGTTCTCAGGCCAAGCAGAAAGAATGAGCACTCCTGTGCCATTTTGGTCTTAAGAAAATTATTGTAAGTTACATGGGCTGTCTGAATACATTTGTGCAAGTACACACGCACTTGCACTTACGAACATGTGATGCACACACAAAGTAAATGGGGAAATGAAAGCAGTCTGTAAGGGGATGAAACACACTGAAAATACAAAATCACATATTTTTTTTCTGTCCAACATAAACCTTAAATCCCTCAAACGATCATATTTTGAAGCATTACAATCATGTCCACATTTTTCCAAAGGCTAAGTCTCAGGCAGATCACAGATTCACAGGATAGTTTGGGTTGGAAGGGACCTCAAAGCCCACCCAGTCCCACCCCCCTCCCCCCCAGCCCAGGCTGCTCCCAGCCCCGTCCAGCCTGGCCTTGAGCCCTGCCAGGGATGGGGCACCCACAGCTGCTCTGGGCAGCCTGGGCCAGCGCCTCGCCACCCTCACAGGGGAGAATTTCTGCTTAACATCTCATCTAAATCTCCTCTCTGTCAACGTAAAGCCGTTCCCGTTGTCCTATCCTACATGCCCGTGTAAAACGTCCCTCTCACCTTTCTTGTCGGCGCCTCCAGGTACTGGAAGGTGCTCTAAGGTCTCCCCGGAGCCTTCTCTCCTCCAGGCTTAACAGCCCCATGATGCAGCGCTGTTAAAAGATCTGACAGCTAGCACTTCTCTCATCTCTAGAGAAATCTGCCATATCACGCACGAAAATCCTCTAACTTGCCTGAAGAGTGCAGAATTACACTGCAAGTTATGTCAAACATGGCACATGAAGGATAACTCACTTGGGAACTAGAGACAGGTGTCACATACATATCAAAGATGATCTGTGAACAATTAGCTGTCTCCATTTCAAAATGAGATAAATACCTGAAGTCAACATATATGCCATATACATCATTCCCTTGAACAAAAATAATCTCCAGTCAGTGTATTTAAAAGTACGCTGCCCACATTTTCATGAGACCCATACTAAAATAATCCTAACTCAATTTTCCCCATTAATAACCATAATTATTAACCATAATAACAATAATAAGTATATACACAAATATGTACACACTTTATATAACCTAGATTTCTCAGAAGTTGTTTTAGATTCAAATGATACAACAAAGTTGTATTTTACATTTTGGGAAATATAACTATCAGAACAATGCATCTGAATTATTTCGATTCAATTTTAAAGCAAATACAACGATAGTGCCGCTACCAGTAAAACAACACTAACCTGCTTCTAAGAGGAACTTCCTTAGTGCTTGCTGTACTCAGGGTTCAAAAGACCAATGCTATAGGATAAGAGTGGTCTGTACATACAAATGGCAAAAATATTTTAAAACTACGATTCCAGTCAAAGCTAGATTTAACTTGACCATGTGCTGCCTAGATATTTAGATATGTTCAGTTGCCACTAAGGAATGGCAGCGTGTTAATGCCACAAACCCCATAAAAACCTACAAGCCACTCAGCAGAAGACGGGTATCCGAGAGCAATTTAAAAGGAAGAATGATGGACTTCAAACTACCAATCCCACAAGTAATTAAGTACAGATCCTTCTGTTAATACGAGAAAATAGCGAAAGATTGAGAGCAGTGAGCTTCCAGAAAATCTCATGTATTCTCAACTACTGCAGGTATCAATCTGCCTGCGAGCAATCCTTCCCTCTGTGTGACTTCATGCACCCTAAACTGAAGAAACAGTTTTCCTCTTTCTGTATTACCCACTTCGGGCATGCAGTTTCCATCAAAACCAAACATTTATTTATTTCCAAAACAGAGTTATAAATTACCTACATTTTAAAGCAGGGTGCATATAATGCTACATCAGAGCATGTCAGACCTTATAAAAAAAACCTGAATTCCTACCTTACCAGGTCCAAATTGAGAAGTTCCTCCAGCTTGCACCTATCTCAAATAGTATTACAGGAGTGAGTTAAACATCTTTTGCTTCATACAGGTACCTGCAAATCTTGAATTAGCCTTTCTAGCTGGCAACTGCTTAGGAACACTGCTCACCTCCAGCTGGTAGCAACAGCTCTGTGCAAGTATCATTTGACTGCTGCTGTGAACTGCAGCTATTCAGAACGAAAGTAAGATAAGTCTTGATACGTGAATGTTTCAACACATATTCAGAGGAAATGACTCAACTATCTCCACATCTTTAAACACTGAAAGCTGCTTCCTTCCCCCTCCTCCACTGCTGAAGATGGTGTAAACTGAAGGGTTCGGTAGTTTATTTATTAAATACTGGTGTGAAAAAAATATTAAAGCTCAACTGGTGAACTAAGTCATAGATCATCCCTATACTGACTTTTTTTTCCAAGTAATATACCTTGAGCGGAGAAATACTAAACTTAAATATTTGTTTTAATAAATGCATGTGTAAGTGTTCCATGAAAATAAAAGAGAAAACATACTTTCTATCCTAGTGTATTAATTGTGAAGATATTTTGAGAAAATGTACTTTCTATCCTAGCCTATAAATTCTGAAGATATTTTGAGATTTAAAAGCAGTATTCAGACACCACCTGATTAATCGTATAAAATTTCAGAAAAATTCCCTCTTGGCCATTACAGAAAAATCAGAACCTGATCAAGGAGGAATTGAGATAAGAAAGAAGTGATAAAAATGCAGATTTTATCCAACTGAATTTCAACATGCATTCAGTTATAACTGAACTGGTTTTCCAAAACTGGATATGCATTGTTACTTATCTGGCATTAAAGCCTGTCCAGTCTTATATACCTTCGGTATGACACTTGATTTCTTTCTTTAATCTCTACCCTCTGAAGAAAATGTTGTTTTAATTTAGCTTGAACCTTGAATGCAGAAAAAGAAACAGCTCTCCTTAAAATCTCTACACGTCTTTTGCGTATTTGCAGTAATTTCTCTCCCCTTAACATCCTTCTGGATCAGACTGCTTCAGACCTATGTGTTCTCAGTCTTCTGGGGTTTGGTTTCTCTGCAGTAAATCTAATATTCCACAGTAGATGAGAAACGAGCACCATTTGGAAATGTGGATACTCTCTTCCCATTCCTCTCCATTCCACAAGGACACCCCTGGATGCTTGGGACCCCCTCTCAGATTGGTGCAGTTCACCTGGAAATATGCAAGCTTAAATGTAAATCCAAGGGGTGTGATTTGAAATACTGATTTTAAACCTTACGGATAATCAGAAAGCACACAGCAGACTGCAACCAAGTGGGCAAACCACTTTTCTCCGGGAGTCATATTTTAAACATTGAAATAACTGATTTAATATATATCATTAACGGCTGTAATGGAACACTGTTAAGAAATCCAGATTCTTCCTGCAACAGCACCTTGCTGCAAAGCAGAAGAGTTTGGTGGAATTAGTTATATCACACCGTAGACAACTTGCGCACCAGACTTGCCCAGAATGTTCCACTTTGGTCTTAATTTTAGCTTAGTTTATCACTTCATGATGGTGGAGTTAAATATGCTTTTGGCATTCACTTCAGAACAAAAGCATAAAAATCATTCCTAAAGAAAAAAACAGCGCATATCGGAATCACTTGCCTAAGGAAGGAGACTGTGACTACAGGTTCTGATAGACCTGGATGAGATGTGATACACTGAAATAATAGAAATCATAGGGAATGGGTCCAGAAGAAACCTCAACAAGTCATTGCTCCCATGGCATGAAGAAAGACGGTATGTGTGACATATATATGACACATGTGTGACCGCATGTATGACACTACCAAAATCTGCATGCCAACAGATAAAGACAACTTACATTTTGGCAGAGTCCTCCTCATCACCAGCACCCAGAAGCAACTTAGAACAGATTAATAAGGAGTAAAGCATCTCCTTTTCCTACTACAAGAGAGATTTTGCAGCAAAGTTTTATTTTAAAAAATGATAGTGAGTGATGTTTTATTATTAAGGATCTATGTAGCTTTTGTGGCTTCAGATACACACACCTGCCCTTGCCCATATCATTTAATGCCTCATTTTCTACCACTGGAAGCAGCGTAATAATTCCCCCTTACTTTGCAGATGAACAGCAGAGCTCCCTGGTATTGCAGTGAGAAGGTCACGAAAGGAATAGTAACATTTGTTATCTCCCTGACTGCAGCTCTGGAGAACAATGAATTCATTTTTAAGTAGCACGTATGTTGCTGTTCTCATTTAACAGTAATTTCCAAAGTACCTCATGTATTTTCCATAGAGGAAAAACAAGCAATGGAGGACAAAACACTACAGAATGAAGAAATTTCAAGGCACATGTTTTTTAAAGTAACGCCATCTATCACTGCTGTCTGCCTTCAAAGCTGTAAACCCCAACTGCTCCAAACTAATAAATACTATAAGACAGGTTAATACAAATGTTCAAAACCCATCTGGGAAGAGCTCCTTGCAGAAGTAGCTTGAAAGATTGTAAAACAGCCATCACTTTGCACAATGGTAAGAGAGAGCGTACTTTGCTACTCTAGACCCCAACAACATGCTGAAACAGGGATGCTGCTGATGGGGACCCATCCCCACAAGCCCCTTAGACTTGTGGATAAAACAGGGAGATGGACATCACTAAATTTCCCATCAGGTGCACTCTTGGGAAAGTATCCTCTGTTTGACTGATGCCTTCTGAACCCACCATTATCTGGCCAGTCCCAACAGCAGCTCTCCCGAGTCCTCACACTGAGGGCTTCCCCCAAAGCCACTGATGACTTCTCTTCCATGCCAGCAAAGGGACAAAGGAAATTAGTATGGACTGAGAAACGCTGCCCACAGTGCTCAAGCGGGTGCTGGGATGAACAGGTATGATACCGAGTACATCTCACTACAGCATACACACAACAGAGTGCATGCATCTCCCACAGTGGTGGGAGAAATTCTTTTTTTGGTCTCCTTTTTTGCATTTTCAAAATGTGCCTCTCTCCTTAGTTTCTAAGGCACATGATGATGTATTGTTACACTAACAAATGTTTTGCAAATTAGTTTTTTTAAACCCTTTTACAGCAGATGAGAAATCAGTAATTTGGAAGGTAAAATAGGTCTCACAGCTCTCTGCTATGAGAAATTAAACAGCAGACAACGGACCCATGACACTGAGTAAAGTGCTTTTAAACTGCATTTTCTGCTGAAGCTCACATGCCAATAAACACACACAACAGAAACACTTCCTACAGAATCTATGTGCACATTCCAGTTAGATGACTGCTTTTGAAAACATCATCCAAAAAAGTTCTTTAGTCATGTTAAGAAATAATGAACTCTGATTAACTACACCCTAATCACACATTGGAGTAAAGCACTGTACATCCACCTGAAAGAGTGGAACAACGTATTTCAGCTGTTACACTCAGGTGACAGCAGCGCTGTTTTTCTTCAGAAAACTCAACAGCCGGACCAGTGCTCCTTCCTTCCATCAGTCTGTGGGGCCTTAATTTCATCACCGAGAGACAGAGCAGCAACCATAACCATTGGTGACAACAGTTAACTACAAATAATGGTACCAAAACTATGGTGCAGCTAGTGTGAATAATTCAGGTGAGTTAAATCTACTAATGCCAATTTCCCTGCACCTTGATTAATGCCTCTGTTTTTCTCTGCCTGCTGACAGCACACTTCAGACAAAATTTCTTATTAATTACTCTGCCCACATGAATTATTTCTGCAGACGGAATAAAATACTTTACTAGGATCTTGAGTTTCCTACCAAAAAACATAAAAAAAATAAATAACAATTTCACTGGTATGTGGGCTTTTAGAGGCCTCCAGCCTTACTCTACAGACCAGTGGAGAGTCAGTTGCTGCCAGATGGAAAGAAAATGGAAGCCAGCTACTCCTGGAACGTGTTGAAGCCTTCACAATGACTACTCTAGTCCTGCCCACAGTGAGCACACTTCTTCAAAAAGCAGCATGAGAGCGCATCCTCCAGGACAAGACCAGGCTTTTCATGCCTCTCTGCCTGTTTTACAAAAGACAGGTGACAAGGATGAAGATGTACTTGATACAAATCAGGACAAAAGTTTCAAACACAAGGACCACAACTGTCTTTCCAAGAACGTCTCCACAGACCCTCGTAGGGGAGATTTCTCTAGAGACAGAGAGCAGCAAGTCTGGAAGAGACTTGGAAAAGATCTCTGAATTTCCCAAGGAAGACACTATCTACCAAATAGCCTGCTAGAATTGAGTCATCTGCTGTCCATCCCATCCCTTACGCTTTCATTCTATTAGCCAACAGAGACTAAAAACATTTCTTGCAATATGTTTTTCATAAAAGAATAGCCTGAGGTGGGGATATTGGAGAGGCTGTTAAATCAGTATTTGAGAGAGGAAAACACAAATACACAATATTTAGACCAGCAAGAGTTCTAGAAGGCCTGGATCAGCTGCTGTCGACGGGCACTCACTCTGGCACCCTGTCCTGTGCCACCACATTAGGCAGAAAGCATGGCTTCCTTCGAGTTCTGCAGCAAGCCCACTCACCTGTAGAACCAGCAGCCTACACAACAGCCAGCTGTCGATAAATCTTTAAAAATCAGGAAGATTATATGGTCATATGCTTGTATAGAGACACGTGGAAGAATTAAAAATACAAAGCAGAAAACCAGATGGGGGTGGGGTGATTTATTTTTCTGCAATTTACATTAATAGTGCAGTTTATGCCAGTTATTCAATCCTCTGTGTTACATAAACACTGAAAAGTTTGGGGAATTCCACAGGAATATGGCAGTTCTGCTCACCTGCTATTGGTACCTAGTGGCATCTACTTGTACTTCGCACATCTGAAAAAAAAGTCTATTTGCATGCCAGACACACCAAAGCTGGTAAGTGCTAAATGAGACCATCGAAGTCAAGCTGATAGTGTGCCACAATGAGAAGACTGGCTCGCTGTGTGAAGGGAGGGAGCAGCTGCTGTCCATCTCCACACCAACAAGGCTTTTGGTGCCATCTCCTATAATATCCTCATCAATGAGCTGGCAAAGCACCAACGGTTTCAGTGGACAAAATGGTAGGATGAAGATAGGCTATACCACCACGCTTAGAGTGGTGCGACCAGCAGCACAAGATCCAGCTGGAGGCCAGTCACTAGCGGCGTACCCTGAGGAGCAATACTGGGGCCACTACGCTTAGCATCGCTTTTAATCACCTGAAAGGTGGGGCACAGTGTGCCCTCATCATACACCGGTGATGCAAACTCAGGAGGAGCAGCCAACACACCAGACAGTCACACTGCCATCCAGAGGGACCTAGACAGGCTGGAGAAATGAGGAAGTGCCATGTCCTGCCCCAGGAAGGAGCTCCATCATACACCAGTAAACAATAAACACTGGGGGCTGACCAGCTGGAAAGCAGCTCTGCAGCGAAGGTCCTGGTGGAAACCAAGCTGACCATGAGGCAGCAACCCGTCCTTGCAGCAAAGCAGACCAACAGCCTCCTGGGCTGCAGGAGGCAAAGCACTGTTGAGGGAGGTGATCCATCCCCTCTGCTCAGCACTGCTAAGGCCACATCTGTAGTGCTGTGTTATGGGCTCCCCAGTACATTAAAAAAACCCATGACATGGAGTTACTGTATTAAGTCCAGCAAGAGACCAGAAAGATGATCAATGGATTGGAGTGTTTGTCATACAAGAGAGGCTGAGAGCTGGAACTGCTCCACCTGGAGAAGAAAAGGCTTGGGGAATCTCATGCATGGGTATAAATACCAGATGCGGTGAGTAAGGAAGATGGAGTCAGGCTCTTCTCAACAGAATCCACTCTCAAGACAAGGGGCAACATGCGCAAACTGGAATATAGAAAACTCCATTTGAACACAAGGAAAAAAATTTTTTGCTGTGAGGGTGGTCAAACACTGGACCAGGTTGCCCAGAGAGGTTATGAAGTCTCCATCCTTGCAGACACTCAAAACCCAACTGGACATAGTCATGGGCAACCAGCTCTAGCTGACCCTGCTTTGAGAAGGTTGGACAAAATGATCTCAAGGGATCCCTGCCAACCTCAGCCACTTGGTGCTTCTGTGAAAACCTTTGCTTTTTATATGATAACATAAAAAGCAAAGAACTGTTTGGGGATGCACTGATTACAATGCCATTTTTTCAAGACATGTCAAGCTAACAGCCCTCCTACGTTTGCTGATGAAGTAATTATTGGCACTAAATTTTAACTTAAAGAACCATATAATAAAGGTCATTTCAAAAAATCCCCAACACTAGGTCCAGGGAAAATGCATATTAAGAAAAAAATAACAAATGTCTATTACTATTTTATTACAAGCTACTCAAATATTGGTTTGTTTTCCTATTCTCTAAGGTGTATAGAGACGGTTTTGCATACAGATGGGTACAGTAACACAAACAGTATGTACAAAAATGTAACAAACTAGATGATTACTTAACACATTAGTTTTCCAAGCACTTTAAGCATTTAGCAACCGCTTTGAGAAAAATGACAAGATAATGCATTTTCTTGCTGTGTAAGGTATTCTATGAAATTTCTCATTTCAGCTGAACAGATGAAATGCCCATTGGTATCATTAACATACACGTTGTTCTATCACTAATCACAACGCTCATATTCAGAGCTTAAAGGCTTGTTCACAAACCATGCGCAGTGGAGGCCATGCATGCCACTAGCCTCTGCTGTGAATCTGCACAATGATTTAGAAATTTGCTTATTTGCTTTGTTTTACTTGTGATTGTGTTTCTGAAGCAGCTTGTTCACTTTAAAGGTATAAATGATCAAATGATAGGTGGGTTTAAGGAAAAGGGCAGGTTCTGGATTTCGTAATCTGAAAAAAATTACACCTGCTACAGTGTAAGGTTAGCCCACCATAGTCTGTTATAAATAGTTTTAATGCAAAACCTGACCTTGGTTGCTCAAGAAAGATGACCATTTTTATTATTGGCCTATTTGCTGTTTGACTTAGACTGTATTCTGTTTTAGACCTCACCATTATTTATCATATAGTGTGCCTTAAGTGTTTGAGGAGAACTGATAAGTACGATTTCATAAATTAGAAAGTTTTGTCCTTGGAACACCAAATTACATGCGATATTGTATTTTTTTTTTAATTTAGCAAAAGGATAGCATCTATGACAAATCAATACAGTCAAACACTGTCAAAAATAACTCATTAAACTGAAATCACCATGCCCTCTTTTTAATCCTCAGCAGTTATTATTGTAGATTTCTAAATTTCCTTTATCTGATTAGCGTACATATGCTAACCTCTGAAAAGTCACCCTGGGATGACATCTGCCTTTTGCCACACTATGAGAAAGTCAAGCTAACAGCAACCGTATGCTTCCACTGCTTACAGAAAGGGAAGCAAATAAGTAGAACCTATAGAGAAAGCTGTCTCCACAGTAGACTTGTGCGTAGAATCAGATAGAAATGTAATTTCTCTCCCTCCCACCAGACCTAACCCTTTGTTAATTTCAGGTAACTGAACATGTATGCAGTTGACAGAAGAGAGAAGGGGATAAAGCAACTGCATGTTCCTCCTGAAGTGCAAAATTGTATTTTGCTTGAACTAGAAAATACATAACCTACACCAACATAAACACTTTACAGGCAGATGCACTCTAGAAAGTCACCATGTCCCAAGACACCCAAAACCAGTGCGCTGAAACACCTCCTTTTCCTTCAAAAAGAGAGCACTTCTTCCTTTGAAGCACTGCTGAACCATGCAAATGCAATATGCGTTTTGATGTATTTAAAAAGGGAATGGTAAGAGCTGGTGGAGTTCTACTTATTTATGTACCTTTTTAAGAGCACATTTACTTTCTCTCAATTAGGAATTTAGTCTCATGGCTCATGCATAATGGAAGATCATGTCTATAGCATTTATACCAACTCCTGGAAACACTTCTCCAGGCCTTTCTAGATTACATATATTGAAACCCATTCTAGAACTTCATTAAAAAATCACCTTTCATTCATGTCTGTGAGACAACTGAATACAACTTCAGGTGACCCTGGTCACACCATTGCCTTGCTGTATAAACCAGGCAAACTGCTCAGGTATGCCTACACACAGTGCAACACCACACAAAAATCCCTAGCCAGCCATGAACAACCTGGCTCCAAAATAAGGAGCTCAGAGTTGGGCGCTCATGAGGAACAGGATGCTAACACACACATAAATGCCCCAGGGACCCTAAAATGTTATTTTTCTGCATTGCTCTGATGATCTGTGAAGCTCTATAGTGACATGTAAACGGGAGGAGGTAATTCAGGACAATCCTTATGCTTTTTATATTTGCCCACAAACACACTCTTAAGCCTCTGTCACAGTCCCCAGGCAAACCAGGTTAATACCTCTTTTCACATCTTCACACAAATGGGATAAGGCAATTCTTATCAGCTGAAAGATCTGGTAGCGCTGCTGGTAGAATTCACTTCCTTTTTTTTTTTTTTCCTGCCCTCTGGCTTGGAACACTTTTATCATGACATACTTGATATGTTTCTTGTAACTTCCTTTGGACAGATCTCATCTGTGTATTTCTTTTGCCTATCCTAACATCTTTCAAATCATGAGAATTCTTGGGGGAAGAAAATCTATTTTGATAGCAGCATGGCAGCCAAATTTACCATAGATCTTAACAGTTGTTTCAGTTATTGCATGGAAATTACATCTTTCATCCCCTAATTCAAGGGCTGTCTAACTTTTTGCAGGTAGATTTGACAGTCAGACCCACAGGTTTTCATCTGGTAGCACAAGCCACAGGATTTTGCCCTGAAGAACTCAAAAAGTCAGTTTGCCCTTAGTAAACTAAGTGGAAACAGCTAACAAGGAACAACACAAACTCAGATTAAATCCTTACTCTTTCCATTTAAGAAGTACATACTTCATTTGAAATTTCTGGTACAGCTCCTGTCACCTGTAAAATACATGTCTCAGCTCAGTAGAGTAAAAACCTACCCAGTGATTACACAATAAAGAGTTGTTGAAACGCTTATGTAAAAGGAACTCCCAGTAAAGAATAAACCCTACTGCAAGCACTCATTTAAGTTTATTAATGTCATTATATTTCCCCAAATGAGAGATGAACATCTCTTAGTACAAATTCTAGGTCTATAAACACAATCCTGATTCACTGTTTTAAAAATCACAATTTTTAAATGCATCAAAACTTTGTAACCCAACTGGAACTTTCAGTATGTGATGCATGAAGGTAGGGTTCACATCTGTGTAGAGAACCTCACGATGCAAAATGTTTAAAATGTACACACACAGGCTTGCAACTCTGCTGGTATTATTGCCAAAGGCTTTGTTAACGAAGCGTGGGACACCGGAGTTGTTGGTGATGGTTACAGAAGTTACAGTGAGCCAGCAGGGAGCAGCTGGGTCTGACTCAGTGACATGCTTATCTCACAAAGCAGAAGTCTCAAATCAACTGAGTGACACCCAGGGTGCGGCGGGGTTCTCACAGCCCGGTGTTGCTTCAGTAAAAGCCAGAAAGACCTCTGTATACCTCTATAAAGTCCCCCACTCCGTGCTGAACCGTCAGGTCCCACTGGCCTTCCAGAACTGACAATCCTTGCCAAGAGCCAACTGGCACACAAGTGACTTAGTCCCACCTTGCTGTGACTATAAATCCAACATTTAGAATCTTCCATTCTGAGGATGAGAACTCCAGCTACCAGACCGGCAGATGGACCTGGACCTCCCTCCTCCCCAGACAGGGATGGCTCTTTGGTTAAGACTCGCATCTCTGACTATATCGGATGTTACCCAGCTAAGTGTTGTTAATAAAAAGTGCTGAACACTTAAGCTTGATTTTTGCAGAAAGTGCATTTATCAACGGCAATTGCAAATTCGTTGTATCTGTTGCCTTCATAAATTATTTATCTTTTCAACTCTGCAGAACTGCTCCAGCAAAAGCCCTTGAGAGGGCTCTGACAGGCAAACATTGACTCTGATGAGTGGCTGTGTACATATAATCCTTTAGACCTAAACTTTTGACCAAGTCCGAGAGTAGGACTGGATCTAGCCACACTGGACTTCTCTCTGAGAAAGAGTTTAGAAAGCAGGGGGACCCTTTCTGAACCTCCTGACTCAATGGGAGAGCTTTTCACTGCTGGCCACAAATCAGACTCATACCTACAACGTGGTGGTAAACTGGGTCTATGGACAGGATTGCCATGGATAAAGTGCTACAAAAAATATAAGCATGCACCATCCCAAGTGGGAACAAAATGGCCCCAAAAATATTGGAAAGATGAGGACAAAGTGGCAGAGTGAATAGAACAATGTAGAAGTCAACAAAAGATTAAAAAAAGGTAAAGGCAAAGGTATTGTTTGTCCAGTGCTGGGGGCTTGCTTATCTTGTGCACAAAAGGAAATTAAAAAGTCCCCTCCACCCAAATGAGAAAAGCAGCAAATGTAGAATATGCTGCTTTGAAGTCAGAAAAGGGAGTATTAAAGGCATCATTGATCTCTGAAAGAAACCACGAAAAGCTGGGGATATAAGTAGATACCGTCATGAGTGAAAACCTGAAAATAGGGAACTTAAAATGCTATTAGCCTCAGCTGAAAGGTGAGGGCAAAAAAAACTTCAGAAAAAGTTTAACCTGTTATTAAATGAAATGCTGTCCTCAGTCTTCACTAAACAAGTCCAGAAATTAATACACTGTGCAGATTCTGAGACATGGGATGGAGACATCTGGTATGATGATGATAACGATGAACCGCTGGAAAGTTCTCATTACAATCCTACCCCAGAACCCATGTCTATACAACTGTTGACCAAAACTTACACCACAAGTGAGGGAGATGACAAGGTCTGTACCACTGTACGTACCATCCTGCAGCCTGCTGCTGAATTAACAAAGTTACAGGAAACGTATTCCTGGCATCCAGAGGAATCCAAGGCAGAATATGTGTGGCAGGTCTCCCTTATGGGGGGAGACCAAATCTTATTAAGGAAGAAGCAGGAAACTATCGGGGCCCTGGAATATTTTTAACCACCACACCTGGTGATCACAACAATTCATCGACCACAGGAGTTGACACACACATTGACCCACAAGAGCAAGGTGACCTTCTTGTTACCAAGACGTCCGAGTTCTCCGATTTGGCCGTGTCTGTGCAAAAGGCAGCCTGCATATGAGCAATGCATGAAAGAAACGCGTTAAAGAAACCCTTAGTACTAGCTCCTATTGATCCAGCAAGACTAACTCCTCTTATTTGTGGTCTCCCAGATAGTTTGAAAACTTATGTAGCCAATGCTCAGGATCGTATGCACACCAGCCACATTATGAAGGCTGCTGCACAGACCCCATGGGAGCAGACCCATGTAACCACCTGGAGCTTGTGTAAGAGACAGTGAATTATGGGCGCTGCATGGGCTGGGTTGGCCCCAACACTGGGAAACCACCAGAACCCCCGCAACGGATTTGCCAGGTCCACACCACTAAGCCTAAACCAGAGATCAAACCAAACACTGATAAAGAAAGTAAAAGCCTTTGGCACAGATCACTGGCGACGGGAGTGCCACAAGTTACCATATGGCATATCCACCGCAGACCTCTGAGCTCTGATAACCATTGCTAAACCACAGAATCAATCCAGCAGGGAGGGTCAGTCAGCAGGAAGTTGATTCCTGGTAAACCCATGCCCTCAGCCCCTCAACAGAATGTGATTGATTTAATAGATAGCCCAACAAAGAACTCGCATGCCTGGGGAGAACAGTGACCCACCCTAACTAGCTGGTGTTAACCGCACAATGGCCCTTCGATAAGCATGATGAACCTGTAACCGCTATTCCAACAGGACCAAAATGAATTGTTGTAAATTTTCTTATTGAATGAGGAGCACAGATGTCAGTAATTATGGAAGAAATGGCAGAGGATGTAACTATAAAACCCGGTCACCGTAGAATGAAACATACAGGAATTGATGGAGTTACACAAGAACGCCCCACAACAAAAAACACCTGATGGCCCCGCAGTGAATGGAACTAACCCACGCTGAAGTATTGGTTGGTGCTGCTAATACCAATATTTTTAGGCTTTGATTTGTTGTATGGCAGAATATGGAAACTCCTTGATGGATTAGTCTGGAGTTTCGCTGGAGGAAGTAATGCCAAAATAGCATGGCTTAAAAAAGATGAGCCTAAAACTAAACTTATTTGAAATGCCTGTATCTTTAATCCTGTCAAAAATTACTAATGTAAGGCAGCACCCCCTGCCAGCAGCTGCATATTCAGGCATTGATGGGGTGGTATCGGACTTAGAAAAACAAAGGTATTATCAGTCAGGTGCACTTGCCCTGTAATTCTCCTATCTGGCCAGTTAAAAAAGCCAACTAGACATTCAGACATACCTAAATGCAACACTAAGTACCCATTAAAGATAATACGGAAAAGAATCTTGTAAAGGTCTTGCATTTTACCTAATTTGAAAAAACATTAAGGGTTTTCAAATAAGTAGTTATTCATGTAAATGAGAGACTACCCACTTACAGTTACATATTTACATGCTAAGGGAGCTACCATCTTACTAAATGCTAATGACTAATTTAGGAAAATGCTCCACAAAGAACAGAACCACTTCAGTTTAGCTTTGCAGCCCCAGTGCAATGTCACTGCTGAAGATAGGAACTTGGTACAAGCAGACTCCAGAGAACCAAGACCGGCTCACCACATCTCTGCTCCAGCCACCTTCACAGGCACAACGGGCAGCGTCTCTGTCTGTGCAGCAATTCTTTCCCACTTCTTTTAACAAATATTATGGCTGAGGCTATGGTTCAGATGTCAACTGACACCAGGGGTGTTATGACAGATCTTTAGCTATAACAGAATCCCAAATTAAAAGAGAAGGAAGAAGGCTCAGAGAGTGGCATGACCGGGGACACTTCTGCTACAAAAAAGCCATGGCAGGCACAGAAAGAAAAAAAAAAAAAAAAAAGAAAAGAAAAAAAGAGGTCTGTGCTGAACTAAAATAGCCTGAAGTCATGCTAAAGTGAGTAAGGGTTTTTGAGTAGTTTTATAGACTTGCATTGATTACCTTGTAGAATACACTACGACCACCATTTATACTGCTTATAAACTTAAGACAACTGTTTCCAGACTTGATCAAACAACCACCCCAGACACCATAAAAACCTCATTCACCTAAGATGCCCCTTTGCATCCCTTGACTTTATAAAGGGGTTATGCTTTGCCCTTTACTATAAAGCAGCCTTCTTCAATACATCAAAGCCATGACTACCATGAAAGTGTTCCAGTTAACCTTCAGGACATTCCTTTTATAATAACCACAGTAAAGAGGATGAAAGCTGGGACGCAGGCACTGAACAGAAAGGGATATAAAAACTGTTAGAAGTAATGCAAAATTCATAAAGATATTTCCTCCAAATCAATCTGGCACCAGATTTTAACTTTTCTATTAAAGTGCAATTTCATTTGTAATTTTGCGTGCAATTCTGACTAAGGAAGGCTGTTATAAATAGCACCGTGTTGTGTAGAGGTAAGGAAGGAGAGCTGAGACTCTTCCTCTGGATGTGGTTATTTGTGTCTTCTTCAAAGTCAGAGCAGAGATGCCCACCTTCAGAAGCAGTGCTGGTCTGTGAATTCCAAGGTCACCTCTCTGACATTCAGCTCTTCAGCTTGAGGAGGTGCAGGATGTTAAGTTTCTTGTCAAGAAAATACTAATAATGAGATGTTAATACTAACTAATAGGTTAGTACTAGGTGCCTTGCTGTAGCCACCTGTGTTATATAGGGACCCTACATGTGCAACTCAGGAATGTCCTTGCTGTTATCAGGCCAAGTACTTCTGGAATTTGCTGTAAGTATTCTCAGAAACCTTCAAGTGCATCAGTGACTTTTGAAACCTATGTGTACCGTTTAATTCTTGTTACAAAGCTCCAGTATCAGAATGCTTAATCTTCTTTCCATTATTACCTTTCAAAGAATTTTTAGATAATTCCTCTTGCACAGTATGAACAACATACATGCAAAAATATATAACTAATCCACCATAAAAGTGTACTTTTCCATGCTAAATCTTATTCTTGAAGAAGGGAATGGGCATTTTCTCATTTTAGTATCTTGCATACTTTTTGTTTGCAAATAGTTTCTCTATGCTTGCCTGTATGGCTTTTTCTTCATTTCCATAATGATTTCTTCCAAACAATCGGGAGCAGAATTTATCATGAGCTCTGGGGAGAGACTGGACTCAAGAGGGTTCAGTAATTGAACAGACTGAGCAAAGGTTTGATTTGCTACGACAGCCATTTCCCAGTCTGGAAACCTGAAGAGCAGCTCCTTTTTCTACTCATATAAAAATGCATTTCTGACACTTCCCCAGGCTTCCTCCCAAATACCTGCTGGATTCACAACACCTTTGTAAATACAAATATTGAAGATGGGCTGCTGGAGACACCATTACATCAAATGATTGCATCAATGTTTTTCAAAGCACAGTTACTGCGCATTACAGCATGTTTTCTCCACTGGAACACCGCAGACTTTCCTGGAAGAGAACAGAGTGCGCAAAACCTCTTCATCTCTAGTTAAGTAAGACACTTTGGAAAAGCATCATTTTAACAGGCTGCATTTTAGGACTGCATTTTAACCTGCATTTCCTTTGTAGGTAGGAAGGCATACAATTTCTACAAACATTTGATCTTGGGAAGAAATGCAGACATGGCTTTTTGCTTAAATGCATCCAAAGCTTATCACGTTAGAAATAATTTACAAAAAGTCTTCTGAAAATGTAAGTGCATATATTTATGTCTTTTCTTCAACAGAACTTAAGATTTTATTTAGAAAGAAAACATTCCTACCTCATGCCCAGCTTTCATCTGTCCTCATGCCCTAATTAGCCAACTAATTTAACAAAGACTTAGAATATACCAGAGGGCCAACACAGGCAGTTTGTTTTGTGGTCACATGGCAAGCTTATATTTTCACTCACAAATGCAAGATTTTGTTTAAGAAACAGACCAAACACAGCAGGACGCTTGCTAAGAGCAGCAGGTAGTACCAGATCAAAATAAGAGTAGGACCTAGGAATTTCCTGCAGCATGTAGGCTGAATTCAGACCTTGCGGACCTTTTTGTGCACTGCAACCCCACAGACCATCCAAATCCTCTACATCTGCCATCTGACCTGGAGGGTACCTGCTCTCATTTGCTACCTACTGCTGTTCTTCTGAAGTTCAGAAGAACTGCAAGCACAGATCTTCTCACCTGTCTTGGACACTTGATGCCTATGTCCCACTGCTGCAAACCAAACCGAGCTACTCCCCTGGCCAACTGACACGGCACTGCCAGAACTCAGTTGAGTCTCGGGCTTTCACCGAGCCATCTGCAAAGTGCAGGAGGTGGCTGCAGTGGCAGGGACTGCCTTTTGTAGCACCATCACCCAGGAGGAGAGAGACCCTGGCTGACCCACCGGCCCACATAAGGGATGCCAGTCCCCAGCTCCACCCCACAGGTACTGTCCCCAGGGACCAGCCAAGAGGACCAAGGGTCCCAGCCCCTTCTGCTGAAGCTGTGCAAGGGGGGCAGAACAGTCGTCTACAGCCCACCCCTTCCTCTCTGTTTTTATCTGTCTCCTCCAGCTTACTTTAAATTTCCATCCTGGGAGAGGAGACTGGAAGTCAGGATTACCTTCTGGAAGGCATGCCAATCCATCAATGAATAATGGGATCATGCTTTCTCTCTTGCGCTATTTTTCTCCTGCTGACTTTAAGCCTGATCTGTACAGAACAAGATTGATTCCATTTAACTTGGCACAACGGGAAGGAGGGAGAATTATGAGTAACGCAATGTGACCAAGGGTAGGTAATTCAAGAATGTGACTGAATTAGGTATTTCATAATTGCATTTGGCATTCTCACAGAAATCACTTGCCCCCACATGAAGCCTGACACTGTTGAGAGATATGAGAGAACAGCAGCTTTTTAAACAAAGAACAGGGAACTCGAACTGTGTAAGAAACCATGGGGTGCCAGAAACACTTTAAAGAAGTGTGACCTCTTCAGCCAAAGCCACTAATTTGCACTGTTATGTTCCATTAAATAAAGAGAATGGGTTTCTTAAGTGATGACTTTTGCTAGATTTCTCAGTAAATAAATCTTGCAGTAACCATACGGCAACTACCAATACTGCATACAAGCTACGATCACTCTGAGTAATAGTCAGTTATTAATGCTTCACTAATGTTAACTAGACCAAACCCAGAACACTACTTTCTCTATTCCTTACGGCATAAAAGAGGTATGTTGGATTTCCTAGCATTTTTCTATAATTTAAAAATCAAATTAATTTTCCCTGTCTTCTTCTTATTCACACAGAAAGCCACTGCTGTAAACAGTTAGTCCAAATATCTGAACATAAAACATAAAGGTACTTCTCCCATTATTATACAAATGTGAAACTTACAGTATTTTCAGCAGCCCAAGGTGATGAAGTAATGCAAGGCAACCACAGGTAGGATGCTGACACATCACACTCAACTAGAGCTCATACTGGTCAGTCATGCAAAAACCACCTGGCTCAGTGTGACCAGTAACGCTGAGATACACAAGAAAAAGCACACTAACAGTCTTGAGCTTCTATTAATTATATCTAGGTAAAACCACTGTGACAGTACACGTAAGGTATTCCAATTAAAAAAAAAATCCAAAACAGAGTTAAAGGATTTGACATCTTTGCACATTCTTCTTGCTGTACAAATTTGTTCGGAAAAAAAAAATCATGACAGTAGTGCAGCAGTAAATCACCACTGAAAGGCAGTTTGCATACTCCCTGCTCAATGCACATGCTGTCACATCTCTGAGTATTTTGTCACTTAAGCCTCATGTCAGAAGGATACCTTATCGAAGAAAATAAAAAACCTTACAAAACCTATCAATTCAAAACACAAAAGTGAGTCATCTACAGTCTGTTTTATAGCTTTCAACCATGAGCGATGGATTCAAAACCAATATATGTACCTTGCAGACAACATAAGCAGCACTTCATAAAACAGGCAACAGCTGTCTAAATGCTTCCTAAATAATACACAATCCTAGGCATCTCGATACAGCCATTAGTGAGAGCGAGAAGAACAACTGAGGAGATGGATTGTCTGTATTCCAAATAACACTGAGTATTTTCTTGGATGGGAAGGCTGAGTTTATTCCAAAGTTGTGGTGATAGGCAGGAAAGAGAAGACAGAATCTTGATGGATCGATGACAACAATAAATGATCTTCATGACTAATTTCAACCTTTCATTATGGTAAAATGAAGCAATTAAAAGGTTGAGCAATGGATCCAAATTAATCTAAGAACCTGATAGTCCAGATTTTTTAGATTTCACAGGACAGTTTGGCACAGACCTGCAGTAAGGCTGAAATGAGACACAGTTAGCTTCCTGCCTAGGAAAAACCCTTCTTACAATTCCACAGCCTGCAAGACACAAACTTTCTAGGAGAAACCCAGCTTCGTTCTGCGGAACAAAACCAGTTCTGCATCCAACACCTGTGCAAAAAAGGAGTTTCATCTATGCTGAATATATCATATTCTCTGAGGCAATTGAGAACACAGATAAAATCAGTGAAAAGTCAAAGAAAGAGAAAAGGCAAAGATACAATCTTAACCTGTATAATGCAGGAAGGGAGATCAGAAAAACCCTGCAGTAGTCAAGCCTGAGTAGTTCAGAACTTGTCCATGAGCAATGGACAAAGGATATAAAGGCAAACCCCTGTGACAGGCACTTGTTTCTAATGCCACAACAGCAAACAACAGTTTTCAAACACCCCTTGCCACGACCTTTTTGATACGTTCATGTGACCTCCTGTAAGGTCAGACACTGAACAACTAAGTAACGCTTTACTGGGAGACCTCTTGATGTGCTTATGTAACCCATTCAGTTTCCCAGTAAAGCATCACCTGATTGAGCAGTGTCTGACCTTACAGGAGGCGTTTTGCCCCTATCTTATGATTACACACTAATGTAATGGATTATCCAGTTCTTAAGGTACAGAATAAAATAATAAGCTGCAAGCACATGGTACTAATACAGCAGTAGTCATGATGGCAGCCTTGTGAATAAAATGGAATGTCTTCTGTTCTAGAGCTTCCCATCCCTGTTAGGGAGCAGAAGAGGTTGACTGAATTGCATTGACTTTGAACTGCAGCCTCCGCTATGAGACAAAAGTCCTGCAGACGAACCTGATCAGGAGCAGCAATACATCAATAAGGAGAAGAAAAAAAAAAGGGGGGGGGGGGGGGGGCGGGGGCAGGGAACAACACCACTCTCCTTTCCCTGCCCACTGTTTTCTCAAGCATCACTGACTCTATGCCTGTAAGTTTCAATACTGTTACACTTGGTAGTGCCATGATACTGTTTGTTGTTTGCTCCTTCCAGGAGCTGCCTCTCCTCCAGATTCAGGGCTGCCACTGCTGGGGACCATAGCCACCACCTAACTGCAGGGTGGAGTTCAGTGTGGCTGCTCCTCTACAGGCAAAATCAGCTGTTCTCAGATCTGTTCATCTCCTCTCAAAGGTCAAGTTCCCTCAGCTTTGACTAACAAGACCTTCAGCAAGAAGGTTTCAGTATTGCATACACTCAGAATGCACCTCAAGACACGACATGCCCATGACCAAATAGCACACGGTGACCTTTGCCCATCCATTCAACAATCTGAACCCAAAGAATGCAGCTTATCCTTCTCTTCCATGTATGTTCAGCAAGTACCTGGTAAATCACAACTCACACTTCCTACTGCCTATCATCACCTATCATGTGCCAATTATTTACTAACTGGTTAATTGCTGTATTCAAATGCAATACATTGGCCTTAGCCTGTATTTTTCGTAACCACACCAGGAAAAACCAACTGTACTGACTCATACTTGCTGTCTCAGAAAGATGAGGGAAACCGCATGCAATCTTGCTGGAGATACAGCTTTCTCCTTCTCCAAGAAAAGGGTAACAAGAATGGAATAAGAAGAGTTGACAAATCTAAACTTTTCCCAGGGTTTCATCAGAAATAAAGCACTGATCAACTTATCTAGCAAGGTTCCAAAAGGAGCAAACAGCAAAAGGGCACTGTCAATCTCTTCACCACAGACAGAACATCATCTCTATAAACCCATAAACCCAAAGCTATTGTGTTTGATATCAAAGTTTCCACATGACACAAATAAGAAAGTTGGCATTGATACTTTATGGAATGTCTGACACAATTCCTCGTTTTCTGGCACTTCAACAGCTAATACTCAGTTGGGTGATAGCCAAGACAAAGAGAGATCAAAAAAACCCCAACCAAACAACCTGCTACTGCAAGTGCATGTCTTCTGGCAAATGAAGGAATACAGATCAGAAAAAACTCCGCAAGCTGCAAACATCTTTTAGTCATTTTCCAATGACAACAACACATCTCTTTCAGGATGTCCTTTGTCTGAAGGAAATGAGATGTTACACCGACAATCCATCATTCCTGACTTCTTCCTTGGTGACTAACTTTCAGAGTCACCAACCTTTACCAAGGAAAGCTTTCAAAGTCACTTGGATGTTCTACCTAATGCCTGACTCCTCATCCTCAGCTCTTTTCCTCATTTGCTTCTGTTACACCTTCAACTTTCTTCCAGTAATTACTGCTCCACTTCTAACCTTTCAGTCTTACATCTAGTCACCCACCAGCCTTACACTTTGTAGCACCAAACTGGGTTAAAGAGGAAAAAAACTTAATCCATACCATCCATTATCACTTACTTTGGAAAAAAACCAACTATTTTATATATTTGTATTTTATATGTTTGCAAAATGCCTATGAACACTTCACAGAACCTTCAAAATTACTGTATAAATGCAGAATAGTTATAAACTTCTGAACTATTTTTTAAATCTGAACATCTAGAAATTAGTGCCCTTTCATACTAGCAAACTGAAATTCTGTGCTATACATCAAAACTTTTAATATGTGTTTCAAAAGTTTTTTCACGAACTGCCATACTTTTCATTGAAGTGATAAGACTTTTATATCCTAAGTGACTAAGCAGAGAAAGACTGTATATATAATACTCTTCAGAAATACAATTTAAGAGATGCATCTGTTCCCAGTGACAATCAACCAATAGGTTTGCATCACTCCCTGATGAAAATAGTTCTCAAAGGCGAACAAGCCTCCCAGAAGCAATCCGAGTTGTCTGTATTAAGGCCACTTAAAGTACGGGAGAGGCAGGGCACAAAAGGTACTGCCAAAATGAGGATTTACAGGTATCTGTTATACAGAACAGCAGTCTTACATTGCAGTGGTAACAGGCAAGACATACTAGTTCCCCGCATGCCACTCAAATTGCTTTTCTTGCCTATTCTTTTGTCTGGAAAATAATGATCAATAATAGGGGACTTTAAAGTGAAACAGTTTCAACTTGTACCATGCTCACAGCATACAGACTCACTTAAAAAAAAGTAGGTTAGCATCTGTGTTATTCGGTCTATCTGCCAAGGATTGAATTCAGAACTCATCTTCAAATCCAAATATTGAAATAGTATCATGCACAGAAAAACAAAAGCACCAGGTATTTCTTTGTAAGAATTACTTATACTATGCACTTTTATTTTAACAGCAATACTTTCTTAAGGTTTATCACTTCAAACACATGTTTATGTACACACAGGCTTACGTGTGTTGCATTTCCAAAGCTGATCTATTTCTCCTATTATATATATATATATATATTCTAAACAGCACAGCTTTGGGCCTAAAAGATTAAATCCGTGTTTTCTTGTTTCTACCTGTGTTTTCTTATTTCATTTGGATTTAAAAGACAGTAAGATTTCTAAGCAGAGAAATAGATAATTTGGAAAACTAATCACTGTCCCTTAGATTTACATTAACAGAAGCTTAACACGGATTTGACAGTTTGTCTCACAGATGGAGACAGTACACACAGTAGACAAATAAAGCACACTGAACTACTCCACAGCTCCATTTTGTATGGATGAAAGCAGCTAACACATTAATAGAGATTAAGTTGTTTCATAAAACGTTGAGGTTATGCAGCTACAGACATCTTAGTCCAGAGCAGATACTGCTATGCCCTTTAAGCAAATGCCCAATTCTGCAGAAAGTTACACATAAGCAGATGCCACAGCATATGGAGGAAAGGGTCCACTTGACTAAATCTTATAGGAGATGAGAGATCATAGCCCAGAAATATTCTGTACCGATTTCTGCAGTGCTGAGAAACAATAGCCATCTCAGCAATTAGATGTGAACAACCCTCACTGCTGTTACACATTAGTGAAATCTTAATTTATTAGATTGCACTGACTTCCTCTTAGGGAATAAAAGTCATTACCAAAGCTATCACTGAGACGGCTGTTTTGGAGTGCTATCCAAGAGTCTCAGATGTCTGGCAAGAAAATATGTCATATATTACAACTACCTAAACTTTTATGACACTTTTCATACTTATGATAAAATGTGCTACAGAGTTTGGGAAATACTGTATCGATTTTTGCTTTCACATTTTTAATACTTATTTTCATTCCCAGCTTTAAGAAGTCTAGTCCCTTTCTCCTATGTATCAGGAAATGCAGAATAATTTATCTGAAAACAGACATCTGAGGTGAAAACGAAAGAAGTCAGATGTATTGGAGGAGGACTGCCTTCTACTAGGCCTCTAAATCTCATTCCTAAAGTAAAAATGTATCTATAAAAAGCAAAGTGAATCACTGAAATGCTACTGCCATATAACTTTTAAATCACTGAATGTTTTGTCAGTCAAACAATACTCAAATATATTTTGAAGTCTGGAGCTTAAAAAAGGATGCACAATGGCTGATGAACTTTGTAAGCTGTTATTCAGGGGCCTTTGCCTCATGTGCAACCAAAATTAAGAGTGAGAAAGCTGAATGCCAGACATACCTAATTGCACAAGATTTCACAAGATCATTGTACTAGAACAAGTAAGAACATGCACATAAAACCACAAACTTAAAAAACAAAAATTTAAAACAGCTGTCATAAAAAAATCTCTTCCAAGACAAACCAAAGTGTAAATTTAACTTAGGCATATGAATTTATAAGTGCATCTACACATATACAGACAAATCACCTGATATTATACTCATTAAGTGGTACCAAACAGTTCTTGACCCTGCTGCCCCACAAATCAACTGCTTTATTACTGCAGTGGACCTGCTCACGTCTTCCATTAAATCTTGCCTAAACCAAGAGATTGTTCAGGAAGCTACGTGCCAAGTGTTCCAATTCTACCTCCAAATGGTGGAATCAGACATAATGGGGAGACCGTATTTCCGTGCTCTGCTAACATTTTTCCCCTGTCAATGTTAATGTACTTGTATCTCATTAGTCTCTCATGCTAAATCACTTGTATCTCTGTCTCACTCTCAGCTCAGCTCATAAGCCTCTCTAAGCATCTGGAGCCTTATCTTCACTATGCTTGGTTCAGAACATTCTTAAGTATCTCAGATCTTGGCCAACAGTCTTGTAGCCAATTTTCTAGCTGTAAGAAAGAATTAAGATGAGAAGCAACAGTCTTAGCATTTCAGCTGCTCAGTTCTATCATGCTCCTTTCCTGCTTTCTATCAACAAAAACGCTTCCCTGAATTTTAGAGAAGTTCACAGAATCAGACCAAAGAAAAAGTGTTCTTTTGCAGAGCATTCTTGATTTCAGCCAGGAGGTAAAAAAAAGGAATCAATTATTTCAGCCAGCAGGTAAAAAAAAAAAAAAAAAAAAAAAAAAGAATCAATTATAAGAGAATGGTACTGATTTTCATAATTGCTTTAAATACTCATTTTTCCTGTATGATATAAAAGTCTGAAAGCATTCTTAAATACAGAAAAAAATAATTCAAGCAGAATTGGTCTTTACATCCCATCAGTCCATTATTTTAAAGGAGTACCTAAGTGTCATAAATGACCAAGCAGTGTCTTACACTCAGAACGTTCCATAAAACAAAAAACCCCAATGGGTTCTGTTTCCAACAGCTTTCCATAAATTCCACTAATTTCCTCCATTATTTTCCTATATACCTATGATACGACACCATGATTAAAATCTCAGTGAAACAAATTATGGGAGTTTCTTCTACCGGATAGCAAATGCTAACTCATACATGCCTGTCAATACCCACTACAGAGAATGCTCTTCAAACGTGCTAAACAGGAGAAAAATCTTCTCATGAAGCAACTATTAAGTCATTACTATGCTTCTCTTTCTACCCACACTGCATTTAATGCAGTTATTTTAAGTATCTATGAAAAACCATGAGGAAAGATCATCAGAATTCACAATTACTGCTTTGCTTCACCCACACATTGTACCTACACTGTCCTTCCTCCACTCATCCGAGGACTGACTTTGGAGTCAACATCCTGATCTTAGATGTTCCAGCAAAGGCTAAGCACTGAGCTATTGGCCAAGACACCTAGAGCGCTCAAATGTTATTTGCAGCTTAAGTGTAGTGTCACTTCAACAAATAATGTCAAAAGATATACACAGATGATCTAACGTATCACATAATTCCAGTTGCTGTGGTTCTCTACTAGGAAAACTGTGTGCACATCAAGTCCAAAAAAAATCAAAAGACCATGCCATAAGAAGCCAGGCCAGATGTTCTGCAAGGATGCTAATTCTGCAGTTTAATATATAAAGCAAAAGCCATGCACAGAAGCAAAGCAAACCAAGGAATTAACTCGCCGCTTCCCATGGGCAGGCAGCTGCTCAGCCGTCCCCAGGAAAGCAGGGCTGCATCGCGCCCAACGGTGACTTGGGAAGGCAAATGCCATCACTCCAAACCTCCCCCTTTCATTCTTCCCCCACCTTTATCTGCTGAGCATGACACCTTATGGTATGGAATATCCCTTTGGTCAGTTGGGGTCAGCTGTCCCAGCTGTGTCCCCTTACAGCTTCTTGTGCCCCCCCCAGCCTACTCGCTGGTGGGGTGAGGTGAGGAGCAGGAAAGGCCTTAGTGCTCTGTAAGCCCTGCTCAGCAATAACTGAAACATCCCTCAATTACGGACACTGTTTCCAGCACAAATCCAAAATACAGCCCATGCTAGCTGCTGTGAAGAAAACCAACTCCACCTCAGCCAAAACCAGTATATTCCCTGAAACACAACACTTTGCTACTTCACAGAAGTCTGTAACAACTTTCAAACTACAGTGACTGCCTGTTCATCACGGCTACCAAAATAGCTGCCACAGGCCTTGGGCAAGTGACACACGCTATTAAACGCACTTCTTCACCCTCCAAACGGGAAGGTTCATCGTGGAGAGAGGAAGAGAGAGAATTTTCCCTTGCCACACCAAAAACCTCAATCGCTGCTTTGGTGCCTGAGGCCACTTACTAAGTATAATGCAAAAGCACGCTGTAAATTACAAAATAGTAGTATTATTCACATGTAACTCTGTAAGCAGCTGGCACACTGCTTCCAGCCTGCCACACCTTCATCTCAGAAGAAGAAAGAACTTCATAGCGCTTTGATTTTGCTACCAGGTATGGAAAGGACTGTGACTAATGTTGACACGGAATGCCTCAAAGCCTCTCCTGCCAAAATTGTTTTTAAATGCTCCAATACAGTACTGTTCTTATTAGCCACAGATGTCTACAGAAACTCTGTAAAGTACCCTCCAGTACAAAGTACCTGAACACTTTACCAAAGTGTTTTGTAGCAATTATCTTTAAAGTGTTCAAGTTATTGCCACTCAGTTACATTTACGGACTCAATCGTAGAATCATGTAGGTTGGAAAAGACCTTTAAGATCATTGAGTCCGACTGTACACACTTTGAAAGTGCCAGAGTTTCCAGGTGAATGTGGTTTATGGGATGTTTCACCTGATTTCTCTCTACAAGGCCATCTTCTGAGCACATGCGTTTATACAGCTTTTACCGTGATTCATTGAAACTCAACTACTTTCAGTCCTACAATGTTACTAAATCCTCTGAAGCACAGGTTTTCCTCAACAATCTGTTCTTTCCCAGTCATCACACTTTCTCTTATAAAAAAATAATTTCACACAGCATTTCAAAATCTTTATGATTAATTCTAGGCAGCAGAAAAATAAATATTCAATGCTTAAAACCTGCATTCTGCAAAAGGAGACTTTGTAAAAGAAACTGTGCCTGAAAACATAAAAGTGCGTGAATTACCCGTGCAATAGCAGGAAGCAAGCAGAACACACTGATGCAAGCCAATACACACTGAATGAAATAAAGTAGTAGTGTTTTAAGTCCTGAAGAGCTGTTTGCTTCAAAACTGTACCTTAATAGCATACCTATTAGAAAGTGCTACACAAAAGCTAAACAGTAGTGAATTTCTTCTGAATTATTCTTTTATGTATGTACTTACTAAACTACAGAAACATGTTCAAATGTTTTATTATTCTAATTATATTAAACTGCAAAATTATCTCAGAAATTGTCCAAGCTTTACAAATAGGACAACTGATGCACAATGCTTAAATAGATGGCCAAAAGGGGATCTTTTGCAGATCTGGCAGATGTCAAAAATAGTTTCTTTACCTCTGCCTCTTGCTGCACAAAGCAAAGGCTAAGGTCACAGTCCCACAGTAACTTTCCAGTTAGATCTTAACATCTGACACTACCAAATCCTTATGTTCTTGTCCTATCTGCTCTGCAGTGCTCCAGCAGTGCAAAGCAACAGGAAACCCAGCAGACCTGCCAGGCGAAGAGTCCCCCACCAGCGGTAATCCCTGGTGGCAGAAAGCCAGCCCTATGGGCATCAGGACTCCTGGGATGAGGGGAATGGGGACCCAAGACCCAACGAAGAGCTGCAGATCAGCTGTGCTACTGACAAAAGCCAGTCCAAAAATACACACATGAGTTCCTTGGTGCCCACGGTGTCACCACCAGCAGCAGCTAACGCAGCAGCACACGGCTCTTCACGGCTGAGCAGCCCTCGTCTCCAGGGACAGCCACACTTCTGCTGAAAGCCACAAATTACTCTTTTTATAAGCCAAATTTAAAATAACGTAAGTATCAAGAGGACATAATTACTCACTGAAGCATCAAGGCTCAGCTCTTCACATCTCTTAATTAGCTGCTACTAAAAATATAAGTTCCTCATGTCTGCATGACATTCAATAGCCCTTAATTCAAGATATTAAAGGAGGCCCAATTACAACAAAAAAATCAGATCACTGAACTAAAGGCACCGCTATTGACAATGGCAACATATGTTCTCTAGCATGTAATCTTGGTACTACAAGTAACAGTGATCCTAAAATTTGAATTAGGCACAATAAATTCGTTTTACAAAAAGTTAAATTGGTGAGATGAAAAACCATCACGGGAGCCTCAGTCAAGAAGCACGAACCAACAACTAGAATATTCATACATCAAAAATTAAAATAATGACATTGCTAATTTCAGAATGCGGTATTATTTTATTTTTTTGTGGACTAACTTTACAGCTCAGTTAAATGATGCTGAGATTACAGCACTATTTAAAACAAAAAAGGAACCTTCCAAGTGTATGGCTCTTAATTGTTTGAGCCTAATGCAACTTTTGATTGAGAGAACACTGCAGGACAGAGAGCTTTTTGCCTTTGGAAAGATACAGGTGGCTAAAGAAACCTCAGAAATGGGCAATTAGATTTTAGCCTTTATTTGAAGTACTAATGGAAAAGGACAGTGAGTAATTTTCTATAACATCTATTTCTTACCTGTCTTCACTGCTTATACCTTTCCAGCCAATTTCAGTAATTACTAAATCAGCAATTAAACATAAAAAGGTCATAGTGGCATGTTAAAAGAACAAAAAAATTAAAAAGTTTTACAAAAGATGTTTTCTTGTTTTATTTTCCTACTAAGAATTCTGATTTTATTAGGCTGTAAAAAGAGAAGCAGTTAAGTATAGAAGGCAGAAAGCATTAAGACAGACTGTCAGAAAAATCTCTTACATTCACTGATTATTCCAAAAGTACAAATTGAATTACAGTTGTAATGAAAACATGAAGTCTCCATAGCTCATTTATTCTGTATAGAAACCTGTATCATTTCTTCAGAAATAAGCTTACCTTGTAAATTATACTGCTAATCCATCAAATTCACATGGTAGAGTAGGTACAGTTTTATATTCATTAGGGATTCACTTATAAAACTGACAATCTGGCACAGTTTGTACTCAGCATAACAGGACAAGTTAGAATAGAAATTGAATCATAAAGACAAGTTCAAGTCGGTGAAGATAAAGAATAGTGACAGCACAGCAATAAAAGGACACTCAATTTTTTCAGTATCTGGCTTTTAATTCACCAAAATCATCTCTTTTGTTCCAGCACTGGGATCTTCAGGATTAGACACTAAAATGAAACTTAAAATGCTTCTTCCATAAATATTTAAATGACTATGGTCACAATTTTTGAGTGCTTGGATTCAAGTAGAAATTTCAGCATTCCTAGACAGAGTCCCTGGGTACCTTGCTTCAAGACTCACCAAAGTACAAAAGCAAGGCCAAAAGGAAAGTTGTTCGGTTATAGGCATAGAGCAGGGCAGAAAACAGAAGCAATACTGCAATGTTGGATACATGGATGCTTTTGGAAATGTAACTGACAGCCCAGAACTGAACTTCTTTTTCAGCCGAACACCTCGGCAAACAGACTAGTTTGCCTGGACAGGAAATTCTCCCTCAGCCAGCAGAGATGAGGCTGTGGAGATGGATTTTGTGTGCTGTTCACAGGAGAAAGTTTCAAAATGTTGTTTGGGCCTGAACTGTTTTTTGAGCCCCTATGTACAGAATTACCTGTCTGTTCAAAAAGATCACATGGGAAGGTCCTGCATTACCTTTATGGATTCAGCTACACCTTCCACCTTATGTGTTTGACAGTTGTTTTGTCCTCCTTTTTTTTCAAAAAAAAAAAAAAAAAAAAAAAAAGCCTGACTTCAGGAAGTGTAAGCTACCTTTCAAACAGAAAGTGATGTGTAAGGGAACCCTAATTCATTTCTCCCTCATTCCCTCACTCTCTCCAAAATTTAGTACGTCTAACGTCTCTACAAACTCAACACAGATTCACCACCTGGAAAGAGAACATAAAACCAACAAGAACAATATTGTGGACAGGAAGAAAACACAGCACTATTACATCTGTGAAATAATCATAACTAATGAACTATGTGCATCTTCAATATTCTGTAAGTAAGTAATCTCACATGCCTGAAGAAGATGTATTTGTTCAGAAAAGCCTTCCTCCTATTGTCAGCTTTCTCCTATTAACTCAAAAACTTCATTTGCGATGTCTGAATATATACATTCTTCCACTGATGTGATGCAAAACACTCAAAAGTTCAATGAACCACACTACACAGGAGACATATTCGGGACCGTTTATTCAACTGAAACATGACCTAAAGCTTCCTTCACAAGATCACTGACCAAGGAAAACTAAGAAAACAAGTACTCTCAAACACATGCACAAACAAACCAAAACAAAAAGCACTCATTTAGAGGATATTTGTATCTGCTGCCATCCCCCAGAAGCAAGCATCGGCTTGTCATTTCCTTGGTTCCTTGTTAGTAGTTCAGGAACTGCTTAGAGAGAAGAGATTTTTGAGCTGTTCCTAAGAAAAGAAAGCTCCTCAAAATTATTTATTTATCAAGGTCTCAGTTTCAAAGGGACACAGAATACATTAACCCCTGTGGTGGCTGCAATTGCTTTTATTCCTCTCTTGGTCAAGGTTTTCACCATGGCACATCATCTGAATTCCTCATCACCTTTTTGGACCTCCCTACTCCCCAAGACAGTCTAGAAGCTTTCCTGCTTTATTTTTCTGGCTTCATTTTTCCACCAGAAAACAGACACATCCAACCACACAAAACACAGCCTCAACTATAAGAATATTCAAACCTGAGTATCAGCTGCTCAGCTGATTCTTTTCCTTTTAAGTAAACATAGGCAATTGCTTATACTTATTTTCCATATGAACTCCCTCCATCTTAATTATGTACTCTTCCTATCATCTGGTTCTGATTAAACTGAAAATCTTGCTAAGATTTTCAAGACTGACCTATAAAGGCAGAGTGAAATAGTCACACTTATACATAGACCTCAGGAAACTGCTCTGATTTTCAAATATTTCTTTCCCACTGTATTTCCAGAGATGCCTTAAAGGTGTTCCTCCCTAGGACCATCTATCTAATAGAGTCTTCCTCAACAGCAGCCACACAACACAATTGTTTAATAATTTTTTTATTATTTTGTTATTAAAATATTTTTATTATTTTGTTATTAAAATTAAAAAAACCGAGATTAAAAAATACCCTTTATTGCATTAAACCATTTCTTTCATTAACATTAAGTGAAAGAGCTCAGAAAAGCCACTGGCTTTCAGTATGGATGCTCTGCCTGGCATTATTCATTACTGTCAACTTAGCTTTAGCACAAGACACTTAACCTTGAACAGTGCTGTACAAAACATGCATAAAAATGCACCTAATATAGAGATGGATAACTAACTCAAGACCAAATTCTCAAACTCATCATATTGAGGTCCTGAAATTTTTTCTCATTTATTTCTCACATATGAAGAAGGCTGATGTAGCAAATACGTTAATCCTCAGATGCACAGAGTATGCAAACAAGCAGAACCCTGTGTGATACAGTAAAAAAAATACTTCTCTGAAAAAGTGATTGAGTGGTTTATATGAACATTATGGAAGATGATTTGAGGAGCAGTATAATGTACTGTGGCAGGAATCGTGACCTCAACAATGCACTTCAAGTGTATCTTCCAGTAGGGAAAACAAGAACCCAGTTCGCTCTTCCCTCTTTCCAAACTGGCAACATGAGGAAAAGGAGAGACATGTAGTGGTGCAGTACACCTGGTAAAGCAGCAGGACACATGATGCATGACCAGCCTTCCACCCCCACACCAAAAAAAACCTGGCTCAGGAGCATACTTGCATCCTAAGCTTTTTCAGAAAAATCAGAGAAGTCATGACAGCTATTTTTAGTAATTGGGAGCAAAATGAAATTTGGAGTAAATTAGTAGTAAAAATAAATAGAAAGGTGAGGAAATTAAATAGGAGCATGATTTTATTTTAAGAAAATAAGAAAGGTTCCCCGATAGGACATCTTTCTAAAATGTTTTCTAATAAACCACTCATGGCAAATGAAAGTATTTAGAAAATAGTTTCCATTATATCTTTGAGTGTAGCTTTTCAGACAGCTTCTCCAGAACAGATTCCTATAAGAAACATGTAAATAGCTGTAAAGTTTTTTAACCATTTAGAAGGCATAAAAGAGATTAGACAGGAGACTAATCTCCATCAGCAGAGGAGCCAAATCCATGTAGTAATGTATGCTCTGCTGCTTCGCTGTGCTGCTCTGCAGCACTTTCACCACAACTTGGCAGAGAAAGAATATTCCCTAAATTACACAATATCTAAAAGCAACAATATAATAAAAGCAGAAAAACAGCTTTTGCAGAAGTATATGAATTAATATTGTTCCATCCCTTAGCATGACCTGGAAAATTTGATGGAAGAGCTGCAACTGTAAGAGGAAGGGTCACTGGTCTCAAAGCAGCATGATGTTTTAGCAAAAGAGAATAACAGCTCAAGGGACAACTACAGACAGATGCCTTCTTATCCCTATGTTCCCACTGTTTAACCGTTCAGTCCTTGCAGAAGTATCCTCTGGATAGCTTCTGGATTCAAAAGTATATTCTGGATGGAAGCTCTGTCCTAGAAAAGGGATTAACATCGCATTTATTTTCCAGGTAGCTATGAATAAATCCTACACAACCATGTTCTGCCATGTTTCGTACTTTGTAATGGCATGTCTGACTCGTGAATCTCACTTATTCTATTTATTTCTAATTTATTCTACTCTAAATTAATTTCATAGCTGATGTGAAAGATGATGTTACTAGAAGAAAACAAATCATAATAATAATACAGTCATTTCAGATTAATACAGATCGACAAAGGCTCGGTCTGACCGACTGGGTCAGAGGAGGAGGGGCAGTCACCCAAAACCACCCGCTGAAGTTCCTGGGTGAACAAAAGCAGAAAGCAGTCCTCCCAGGCTGCCTGCTGTGCCAAAGGTGTTGCATGGCAGGGCAGCACACACCCCACAGTCTGATCATCATCACCAGGGAAGCAGGTGGCCCTGAACACGATCAAAAGACTGATCAAGTTTTCAGTACTGCCAGACACACCCCCCAAAATACATACCGTCATCTCACTTTATAGTTTTCATATGTGATGACTACTTTTGCCAAAATAAATTAATCTGTTCCCCCATCCCCTTAATATTTCTTGCAAAATACTACACCTTTTATTCAATCACTCAGAAACAAGTTGCTTGTTTTGATGTTGAATTCTTTCATGTCTTTTTGAAAAGATGCTAGAACTTCAAAGTGCTAATTTCCTATTTAAGTTTTGAAGGCTCCATATGCTTCCATGTACAACCAAGTAATTCATCTGCAGCTGTTTAAGCAGCAAATTTGTCAGTGACTAAACACTGAGACCAGTTTATATCGTATACAACTTTCTTGTTTATAATCCAATATGTTCAATTACCATCCAGACCAACTTAAGGCCCACATTTATGTTCCACAGAAACTATTCACTTGAATACTCTCCTTGATATTAGACATAGAAAACAGCAGATTCAATCCCCTCTCTTTTTTTTTTTTATAGTAAACATTTTGCCTACATTTGGTAATTTCTTAAGATAAAAGGATAGACATACACTCTGGTTTGATACTGCAAACATCACTCCAAGCAAATGAATAATTTTAGTTAAAGAAGCACTCTCCTTAGCACTTCAAGATGCAATACTGTGCTTTAACACACGAGAAAATGGAAACACTAGCAAAATTGCAACACTCTGGTCTCCTTCTAAGCAGTTCTGGAGACAACTGAAATCTTTTGGAAAATAAAGAATCCCAGGAATTAAGGAAGACAAGCACATAAAGCACTGTCTGAATTGCTACAGGTTTGATGAGAAGATGGATGTAACAGCTAAATATATTTACGCTACAAGAAGCAAGCTATAACTTAGCGAAAATAATACTTCAAATTCATATAATAGCTAAATTATTAATGTAAACCATAATCTAATACTCACAATCTAAATTATGCAGAGAAACACAGAACTTAGAAAACAGAGAAAAAAAGAGTCTCTTTCTAAGGAACCTAGACATTTAATGTTACACAACAGGAGAATAATGCAGGAAAGACTTTGTCAGTTACAGTAATTCAGAGTTGTAACAGGGAATTTGGCATTTTGCCTGGGAAAACAAGTAAAGGGTTGAGCTGAACAGCACTCAAGTAGTCAACCAACTTAGGAGACTACTGGGTCCTTTTGATAAAGTAGAATGCACAGTTCAAATCTCCTAGGATTACACTATAAATTACCACCATGGATCTATGTAACAGTCCTGAAACATGACTATCTAAACCAGATTTCTGCAGTTGCCTTTATGAGTTTCTGGACCACTTCATTTACTTGTGACATTCTTTAATCATGGCAAAGCATCTTCTAATATCATGGAGCTTTAACAGATAAAATGCAACACAACTGAGACGCGAACATCTTCCTTAATTTGCAATGAAAGCAAGCCCTCCTATTTTAAAGGAATAAGCCTTTGAATTGGTAATAAAAACTTTCCATTCATGCCATTGGATGTACTAGTAAGAAGATGCAATAAAACAATAGCTTAGCATTACCAAGAGCATGAAAAAAATACATCATTCATTGTATAATACTAACAGATTAAATAAAGAATTTGGCAGGAAAGTTACCTGAAGGCATTATGCTAGAAAAAGACAGCAGCAGGTAAATGTATATTGATAGATATTCCTGTCAAAATTATGGAGTTCCTAAGAACACTGGTATGGTAACTTAATCTCTCAAAAGCAACGAATAGCCAAAACAAAATGCTTGTTCAAATTTATGCTTTAAATTTACCTCCTGATGAGTATTATCCAACAGGCACTCAGTAACTAATTTCTTACTACCTTATTTTATTGTCACAGAAATCCTGTGAGGAGTTAAGGTATCCATGTTTTAGATGGACTTTCTCTGGAACAATGAACCCAGTGGCACTGGTGCAAATCAAAGTCCAGGCATTCCAAGTTCAGCACATGGAAAAAATGTGGAACACCTTCTAAGAACACTGCAAGAAAGTAATTCTCCATGTCAGCATATAACTACTTTGACCTTGTCCGTTGCTGTCTTCTTGACCTCCTTTTCTCATTTGCTTCCCTATCTCCATATTTTTTCAACAGATAAAGGAAAGGATTTACAGAAAATCATCAATCATAGCACCCCCTTCTCATTTCAGACTACTTAGTGTGTCTTTAGTTGTGTGGCATGATATCACAAGAAGCAAAAAATAAAAAGCATATGATGTTGTATCTAAAGATAGTATAACTCATCTTTGAATGCTTGACTGAAATTATTAATGTGGTTTAGTTTTTTAAATATTACAAAAACTAACCGTACAGTTGCATAACATGCCATATTTTATCACATTGTCATCTTCAAGCACAATTACTAGCTAACAAAATATTTCTGATATATGTATTTAAGTATTTTATTAGATGTATATATAAAACATAAGTAAAAAATAAAAAAAAAAGATGGACTTACTAAAATTGATACTTCTAGTATGTGGTCATAAATGTTTTATTTTCAACAAGTAGGTTTTCAACTTCACAGATAATACTTGATGCTTATAGGGTAATCCATTCCAACTACCACACAAAATAACTAATTAATTCAGACAGTAATGGTGAGACAGGAAGAATGCCAGTAACACTGCAGAATCTCATTGTTACAAAGTAATTTTTGACAGCTCTTAGAATATGCTGCAAAACCTGTGCTATCAAAGGTCATGTTCAAAGCACAGCACTCTGTTACTTTGCTTTCTACAAATGAGGCCACTCCTGACATAAATCATGCTTATATTTGATCTGTGTGGAGAGAATCAGGAGTCTTCAGCCGTGCCCCTCTCAGCATGACTCCAAAAGGGCTACAAGATAGAAAAGTGATAATCAACAAACAACAACAGGTGAATACTCTTCCAGAAAGTAATTAATAAATACATAAGTAAACAAAGAGTATATGACAGACGATACTATTTGCTCAAGCAAATCTGTGTAGGGTGCTCAGCTGCTCAGCTTAAGCTGAACACCTGCCATGTCTTGGGGTTTTGAGCATATGGATTCTGGTAGGCTGAATCATTCAAGCAGCCTATTGAATGCTGAAACAACTGCCCCATTCCCGTAGAGACAAGAGAAAACCATTATGTAGCAGGGAAGCTCTGGTAAGAAGTTGTAAGTGCGACGGCCTTCAAAACTCACTGCTCAACAACTTGCAATCACTGCCGTACAAAAGCCTCAGCTGCCACAGCTTTAATTTCCCATTTTGTAAGTAAGCTAGCCAACTTTCTCCTTCCCAAATAAACTGGTCTGAATCTTGAATCAATTTTTTATATTTTAACCACATCACAAAGGCTGATCAGAATGAAAAATGGTTGTGAATGTCTCTCCAGGGATGAATATTTTCCTGTGAAGCGGTGTCTCTGTTTATGGGCTGGAAGGAAGATGGTAGCTCACCCAGTGGACTAACACGTAATAGGTGCTGTTAGGGAAAAAAATGTCCAAAGCCACCAAAGTGGTGAAGTCTTCCTTCACCACTTAAGAGGTTTCAGAGGCTGCTTAAACATGACAGGGAGGGAGAAAGAAGGCTTGACATTTTGTTTGTTGTAAAGGGAGGTTTGGGATAGTCCCTACTTTCCCTAAAGGTGACTGATGATTTACTACTACCACACCATGATCTCAAAACAGGGTAACTGCTCTCCTACAGGTTTAACACTTTTCTTCCTGTTCCTCCATCCATGCCCTCAGCGTTTCCACCATTTTTTATCTCATGTGCTGATAACCTCCTTCAGACTCTATTTCTACTTTCTTATATAAAATGCTAAATCACAGCCTTTGGTTACTCTTAATACTTTCTAGAGGAACACTGCGGAAAGACTGGGTCTTCCAGTCTTGCAAAAGTATGTAAGAACATTAAAAAGCTCTGTTGTCTTAACCTTCTTCCTGGTGGGAAATAGTGCATTTCATGTTAATGTTCCTCTCTCAGATCTCAGTTGAGAGTCTGGCAGCAGATTCTGAAAAAGGGTGGATGACCCATCATCCAGATACACAAGAAAAATGGAGACACACACCTCTACAAAAATCCAGCAAAAAAAAAAGGGGGGGGGGGGGGGGGGGCGAGGGGACAGGGGGGACGGGACACGGACAGACGGACAAAGAAATCAAACAAAAACCCAGGTAGAGTTTATGAACTACACCTGTCTACAGCAGCTCAGGAAACTGGGCACCAAGCTTCACGTCACGGCTCAGCAGTCTGTCTCTCTCACTTGGTTTGTACTACCTGAAAGTTGGAGCAGAGATTTTTCCAGGCATGTTTCTGTCAATACTCATGCAGTTTTTTCCAATAGGAAGTATGTTCTGCAATATTTTCCCCTCCTCCTTCCCTCTGTCCCCACCCCCTGGACTTTTCCAGTCCTCAGTAGCATGGACAAGAGCTACAACCAAGTTTTTCATTTCTGTAGATTGCTGTAGACCCCAAGGCAGCTACTGATTTACTAATTTACTGCTGAAGCAAAATTTGTTTTGGAAAGAAAAGATTTGGGCACATAAAGTTCAATGCTTCTAGACAAAAGACTTCAAAATATTGGCAACAAGAAAAAATGCGAACTAAACAAACTTTTGCCAGGCTTTTTTTCACAACATGAAATTTCATTTCCTGAACTGGTCTGGGGTCACCTCTGTACACAGGGCCCAAGATTCATCTTAAGTAGGTAAGTGTGCTTTTTCCACCTCTGTTCATAGGTTTAACACAAGCCCCATTCCTGCTCAGGAAATTCCTAAGTTCTATGAGAATCTCTTGATGACATATGCACACTGGTACCAGAAACAGCTATAGTAACTGTAATTGAAAAAACACAGGTATGTGCACAGAACTTAAGTAGGCTGAAGCAAACCGCAAATAATGCATGTTTTATTTACACACTTCTAGCAGTATGGTCAATTGCTCTCTTCAGTTATTTTCTTTAATGACAGCTGAGCTTCTTGGATAACAACTCGATCTCAGTTGAAGGCGAGCTAAATAATAAAACTTAGTAGTAGAGAAGATAGCAGATTTCGGACAGTTAAAAAATTAAATTATTTGTTAAATGTTACTTTAAATCACCACCCTCTCAAAAACCACAGATTGTTACACTTTTCATATTCTGAACAAACTTTGTTTTTTCTTACCAAACCTCAGCTCCTTACTAGTTCTCAGTAAATTCAAGAAGCTTCTTTCATGGAATGTGCCGATTTTGTAACCTCTGTGTTAAGTAAAATGTCAACCAGCACCTGAAAAGGAGACCGTCATATTTCTTTCTTTTCCCCCTGTATCTTGGACTAGACCTAGGTAGCTACTAAGTCCTTACACTGAGTACGCAGTGGGAGAACCAAGCACTGCAGGAAGTGCATTGCAATTTTCAAGACAAGAGCAAATTGTTCACTGAACCTAAAATTTATCTGTTAATCCAGTTCTGACCTCCCTCAAAACAAGCTCTTTTCAGAAACCAGTTCTGTATTTCCAACCACACACTGTTAGCTTCCTTATAAGAGCTCTTTAACCAATCTCAGGCAAAACTGCTGCCTCACTGGCTCACCAGAAAAACGGTTTGCTCCTCATTTATATCATACTGCTGCAGCTGCGTGCACACACCCTGCAGCCACTGCTCCTGCTGGCAGGAATACACACACGTTGGTAGTCTGGGGACAACTGAATACCAGTGATGCATTATGCTGGATGCGCTCCCTACATGGCATTAGGAATGATTTAGCAAACGTAAAACATTTCTTCCAAGTACTGCAACTGAATGCCATTCCACACAGAATGGAAGTTTCCTTACAAGGGAAGCTCCTGTATGCATACAGAAGAACTTTCAGTTAATTCACCTTCAGATCTTCTTCAAGTACTTTGCCTACATCGATACACAAAAATTCAAAAAAAGCAGTAACATTCATTCAATCTTGATTCCCCTTTGAACAATGAGTTTAATACTTAATGAAAGAATACAGTATCTGAAAATAAAAACTTTCTATACATTTATACACTCTAGCTCATCTATAAAATGTCTTAATTCCTAGGGCACTAGTAAAGCCCATTAGCAAAACTAGTGATAATATTCTGTGAAAAACAGTAAGATAAAACTAAAAATCTACAAGCTCTTCATATTGCATTACAAGCAACATTACCACAATTAAAACACAACCTCCACAGTGCATTACATTAGCTGTTTGCTGAAGTGACTGGAACTAGTATTTAAGCTAAAATGTTTTCTGCATTTCAATTACAAAACACTGCATAAAGGCCAGCAACACTACCTAAACTTCACCAGTACCAGATGCAAACCACTGTGCTTCAAGCAATGCACATAGCAGTCAGCCCTGCTGAAATGTATGCATTATTTTGAGGTAAGGACACAGCAAGCCAAGAAGCATGCAGAACCTCTCTGCAGCGAAGATGATTACAGCCAGATTTAGACACTCTAGGGCAGCAGACAGGGACTGGATTGGAGCCTTCCGTGCACAGGAACAACAGCTGGAGAGTCATCTTCGTCCCACAGCTCACACTGCAGCAAGGCTCTGCTCCTAAGAGGCTCACAGATTTCTCTCGCTCTAATTATTCATTCCCAAAGACCAAGTGGAAGCAGACTGAGTGTGAGTTGTCTATGCTAAGTTTAGGAACTTAGATCCACCAAGTGCATACCCTCCAGTATGCCTTTTATGTCCCCCAAAGAAACTGTCACAAATCTTTTTTGTGCTTCCAAGCAGGAAAGCCAGCACATGAACATAAACAGAATCCACAATCATTAAAAAGACAAGAATGGCTATTGGAAAGAAGTAACTGAGTGAACAGGGAGGAGAATCTGCATGAAAGCAACTGTAAAAGAAGAAAACAAAATTAATTTTGATTCACTACAGCAATTTTTATTGTTCTCTAGCAGTCTGTGGAATGTGCAGCCCCAAACCAGTTCATGTCTAATTTCCACAATATAAGGTGAAACGTAAGCACCTCTGACTGAGATTTCACATAAACTGACAGCTAAGTGAGAATCTGTCTTGTAGTCTATGCTAGTGAGGGAGGGCAACTGCTTACCCCTTTCTCATGGATTTAAGCAGCTCATCCTGTCAAGATCCAGGATCCATGGCTCTAGAAATCTCTCCACATGGATGCTCCTGGCTCCCTGCAGCTGAAGGGAAAGGGGCCTCTCTTTCTCCCTGCAGCACCTTCTCAGATGAAGTTACTCGCCTGAGTAGCCACAGATTCTGACTTAAACGATTTCTATGTTTGAGAAAACTGAAGCTATAATTTCCATCTCAAAGGGAGCTACAAACCATCAGTCTAATAAGCAAGTTAATTAGAAACACCAGATTTACATGTTTGGACCAAGCACAGCAAAGACAGAATCACAAAAACATGTTTAAGTTTGAAAAGACCTTTAAGGTCAAGTCCAACTGTTAACTCAGCACTGCCAAACCCGCCACTTGAGTCCATGTCCCTAAGCGCCACATCTAGAGGTCTTTTATACACCTCCAGGGACGGTGACTCCAGCTCCTCCCCGGGCAGCCTGTTCCAGGGCCTGACCACCCCTGCAGGGAAGACGTTTCCCCGCTACCCGAGCTAACCCCCCCGTGCAGCTTGGGGCCGTTTCCTCTCGCCCTGTCACTTGTTCTCCGGGAGCAGCGCCCGACCCCCGCTGCCCGCAGCCCCTGCCAGGCAGCTGTAGGGAGCGACCAGGCCCCCCCTGAGCCCCCTCCTGCCCAGGCTGCCCCCCCCAGCCCCCCAGCCGCCCCCCCAGGCCTGGTGCCCCAGCCCCTGCCCCAGCCCCCTGCCCGTCCCTGGACACGCTCCAGCCCCTCCGCGTCCCTCCTGCAGCGAGGGGCCCAGCCCTGAGCCCAGGGCCCGAGGGGCGGCCGCACCAGTGCCCCGCGCAGGGGGACGGGCACTGCCTGGCCCTGCTGGCCACGCTGCTGCTGACACCGGCCGGGGCGCTGCTGGCCGCCTTGGCCACCTGGGCACGCCGGGGGCTCACGCCCAGCCGGCTGCTGCCCAGCCCCCCCAGGCCCTTTTCCCCCGGCCCTTCCCAGCCCCCTGGCCCAGGCCTGCAGCGCTGCCTGGGGCTGCTGTGACCCAGGGGCAGGGCCCGGCACTCGGCCTCCTCGGGCCTCCTACCGGGGGCCTCGGCCCCTGGGCCCGGCCTGCCCAGCCCCCCCTGCAGAGCCCCCTGCCCCCCGCAGGGCAGCACGGCCCCCCAACTTGAATTTGTAGAAATAATGTAGGCAACTGTACCATTTTTTCTTCTCCCGACCCCCCACCCATTAGCCTCTTCATTTGAGAAAACTCTTGCTTTCCTAGGCAAGAGGTAACCAACAATTGATGATGAATGTGCAGCATTTTCATTTTAAACTCGTGACTGAGAAGTCTCAGATGCTGAAAATTTTTCCTCAATTACAGCAAACGGCAACTGATAGAAATGAAAACAGAAACTGCTTCCTTACCAAAACCGTCAAATAAATCTTGGTCCTAACTAGCTTATTTCAAAATTTTAATTTAGCAAAACACAGTCAATTAATGACTTTGCTGTATTCTAACGTTACAATATTTTTGAGATAATAAATAATACTGTATCTCAGGAAACAATGTCAGTTGAAATTCTCAAGTTAGCTTTTACAAAAATCAAGACATTTATTTTATTAATAATTGTAACTTAAAAACATGCTTCCACAATTATTTGGCACCTCTTAGAATAAAACATTTGAGAGCAATAATTCACAGTGGTATAAAAATCATGCAGTCTAAAGAAAATATAAGAAATTAGTGTGAAGTTTTGCCTAATGAAGTAAAACCAGAGCTCAAAAACATAATTCTTGACTGTGTCCTTTGATGATGAAGACACACAACAGATACACTGAGGAATTACCCATCTCATAGCTTTGAATTTCTAGTAACCCTAGAACTAACACATTAAACCCTGAAACATCTTATTTTGGTGGTCCCTAGAAGCCGGTGTATATTTTTAACATTCATAATGTGCCTTACTGGTTCTCCTGTTCTCAGGGCTTTAATGGAGGTCTGCTGGCAGTAATTGCTGCTCTCCTGCCTCTCAGCTAATTACATTCTTACACCCAAGCGGCATTTGGAAAGGTGTGATCTCCTACAACACAACTTTGTTGCCAAGTAGAAAACATACCTTTGAAATAACTTTTTTGGTGCTGGTTGATGGAACAACCCCTTTAATCAGGCTGATTTCTACTCTTTCAGGACTTAAGAAGGTTCCTCTTTAGTATGCCCTGCTCTCTGCACCTGTTACATGGTGTATTAACTTTGTTTTCTGCAAACTCCTGACCAGAAAAAAAGCCTAAAATAGCACTGGGAATTTCTGAACAAAACACTCAAATTTAAAAAATCATACTCCGTGGGAGTACCAACAGCGTCAGGAACTTACTCCTGCATGCCTCAACCAGCTGACGATACTTCTGTTGTAATAATACAAATATTACAGCACATAATAATCTGAGTTTGTTGGAAATTCAATTGTTGGAAAATTGTTGGAAATTGTTGGAAAAGCAGTATGATAACCAACCATTCATTCCCACATTTTTAAGGACAGGTGTAGATTAGCTAGCATGGAAAATCTCTAATCAAGCCAGAAGAACACATCAGAGCACTAAGCAATACTTGCGGAACCAAAAGATTATTGAGAGGTGTTTGCATTTGGACCCACCAACCATTAGGTACAAAACAGATGCAACAGCTAAAGCAGCTTTTGTCAGCTGCGCAAAAAGGACAGAGCTAGCAACAGGGAGCAGGTCACTTCAGTCCAAAGGTACACAGAAGTGACTGCACACAAGATGTATAGACAAAATACAAGTGTGTACAGAGATACAAGGTTTTTCTATGTGTTTTTCTGTGGTCAAGCATTAAGTTCCAATCTACATACATTTTTAACAGTGGGATCAGTGGATGATGAGTCAACACAGTTATTTGGTGGAGTTACACAAGTACATATAGCTCCTTTTTTTAATCTACTGAGAACACTTGAATGCTAATGTGTAATATTCTAATAGAAACTGTGCACATTTTTGCTGACCATATTAATAGAGCTACATTCATGCTATACTCCCAATGATTCACCAGGTGAACAGCCCAAGGAATTATTAATTTTCCAGCCTTTACAAATGTAAGTTTTCTAATAAGGTGTCTTGAGGGTTGACCACGGTAATGATTCAGGAACTCTGGAAACCAGTGTCCTGTCCTAGGTACCCTTCATCATCTCCATCTTACAACATCCAAGCTCCTTCCCACAGCACATCAGAGCACTGTTACCAACACTCATCTGCAGCTTCTCTGCGCTCCAAATAACTGGGAAAGGTACAAGCGGTGGACGATTACTGTGGGTAGGCAGATTTTTCTTGGGAGGTCACTACTAACCTGCTAGCTAGCTTGCAGTCACTGATATTAAAACACAAGTGACACTCACACCTAAGCAAGCCAAAATATAACATCTAGAAAAGACTAAAAATGTAGGACAACCAAATACATTCTCAGACTTACATCGCAATGGACATGTCACAAAAATTCTTTACCATGCTGCCCAAAACATTTGTGTTTACAATTACAGTCATGCCTTCCTATTGATGAAATATATACAGATATATTGATACAACAAAAGGGCAGGAAGTAAATCTGTTACTCTTTAAAGCATTTTCAGGAATACAGAAATCCACAAGAACACCTAAGAAACTTTTCGTATGAAAGATGAAAAAAACATAGCAAAACACTAAATCTGGCAAGGGATTATTCCCAAGGACAGAGCAAGAACAAAATTTATTTGACACAAATGCCAAAATACAGTAAGCAAGATGCATCAGACAGTACGCTATCGAGCTGAATTCTGAAACCATTCAAGCTTACTAACACTCATTTCTATACAGAGGGAGAAAAACTGTCCCACATCAACTCTCCTTCACAATTTTTTATTTCTCAAACACTGAATTATATCAGGCATTTCAGGGTCTTCATTTATGAACCCTTCTAAGTCTTTACTTTCATGTATATAAAATTATAACATTAAAAATTAACGCACTTGCTCTTACAAGCTAGACTTGCAGTCTGCATTGCCTCTGAAAGGAGCTGGAGAGGAACAAGAGTCTGCCATATGAGTTTGGGGAGTCCTTATCAAATATTCAGTTAACCTAATTCCTGAGAGAATGTGAATTTTTAAATATGATTTTAAACATACAGGAGTGCATTACCTCTCTGCTAAAATTTTTATGAAGCACTCATTTTGAATATGTACATGATGCATTTGTTTATGAATAGATAGTTTCAAAGTACATTACATATATACACATTTTAAAGATAATTTAACGTGAGCTTGACACACATACTAAAAGTGATTTAAAAACAGTTACTATGACTGTTACTATAACAGGGAAGGGGTTGGGTTTGCTATTTTCAATTCAGTTGCTCCAGAGATACAAATTTATTTATAGCAATATATCAGAATAGCTACTGCCCAGTAAATGCAAAAAACCTTACCATAACACAGAGGTAGACTACACAGAGAACTGTAATTAGGCATTTGAATAACAGATGCATCTCCGATGCTTGGAATTCGGGGTATAATTTAATCTACAATGCCTATGATGGGCCAAACAACAAAAAGGTCATAAGATATGCTTACATTTCAGCAGGAAGGACAAAAAAGAAAACAACAGATCAGTTTTGGAATTACGGTGCTTCAAAAAAAATCAGGCAATTAGAATTTTGACATGTATGGAACTGTGATGGCATAAACCGAGAGCTGAAATGTGCTGTACTACTGCTCTCTTCTCTTACCAAGCAGAAAGAAAGTGCAGGGCAGACTGCAAAAAAGCTTTTTGTGTAAGATACTGAAAAAGACCTCTGTGGAACAAATCAATGGAAAATATTCCGATTGCCTTACTTATGCAGAAGCAATCATGCCAATGCCATCAAGATCCTCCAATACTCAGAGTATCACAGGAACTGTCTAAAACAAGTAGATCAAAGTTTACAGACACTGGAGGAGATCTGACAATGGCCAGTCAAGAAACAGATTATAAACTGGTTCCTGCTACATTCTATATATGTAGATCTGCTGCTGAATAAAGCCACTCCTGAAAGAAGATGAACACATATGAAGTCCTTTAGTTTCTATTCATGGATGAGGCATATACCTCTCCAATAAAAAGTTTTTTTAACGGTATTACATTATGCATAATGAACTCATTTGTGCTGATGAATTCCCAATCACCTGCAAAAGGTGCTATAGTGTGTCCAGAGACAAGCAACAGAGCTGGGGAAAGGGCTGGGGCACAAGTCCTATGAGGAGTGGCTGAGGGAACTGGGGGTGTTTAGTCTGGAGAGGAGGAGATTCAGGGTGAACCTTACTGCTCTCTACAGCTGCCTGACAGGGGGCTGCAGGCAGCCAGGGGTCCGTCTCTTCTGCCACCTAACAAGCGACAGGACAAGAAGAAACTGCCTCAAGTTGTGCCACGGGAGGTTTAGGTCGGGTACTAGGAAAAGTTTCTTCATGGAAAGGGTGGTCAGGCATCAGCACAGGCTGCCCCGGGGAGGTGGTGGAGGCACCGTCCCTGGCGGTGTTTAAAAGACCTGTAGATGTGGCACTTAGGGACACGGTTTAGTGGTGGCCTTAGCAGTCCTGGGTTAACAGTTGGACTTGATGATCTTAAAGGTCTTTTCCAACCTAAATTACTTTTATAATTCTATGATTTTATAAAAGCATTACTTCCGCAAGCCGAAAGAAATTCCAACACTTACAAAAATGCCAAGTCTAATTGGGACAACATAAGTACAGAGAAAGACAACCTTTCGAGACTGAAGATTGAGCTTTCTGGCATATCTTTATTTTGCCTTTATTTGTTCCTATTACTGACTGTTTATCTTCCAACAAGTACCTAACGTTATCTGAACGTTCTATGGCCTAGCAACTATCACTACAGATCCTCTTAAATGCATCTAGCCGTTAGACATAAGCTGGGCATAAATGCCTGCATTCAACTCAAGTAATCTGCATAAGGTACAATATACGCAGTAAAACTCATTATATGATCTAACAGATCAGGGATGAGTATATTAAATTAAAACCACTGCATCTCCAACGACTGAAGTAAATGCTTTAGCAAGTAAGATCTTTGCAGATACTTTTTATAAATAATGGCTGTATACACCTTTTCTGGGTGATGGTTACAGTAAGTAATAATAGTAGAGAATGGCCTTGCTTACTATTTACTGTTCAGTAAATAGATGTTTACAATTTAAAAGGACTATTTATCCAAACTCAACATGCTTCTCAGCTCTAATTTGCTGATTCATTTCAACCTAAGGGGTTGAACTGGAAAATAAAATGAGAAGTGGTAGGAACTGCTGGCACAATTACACCCTTTGCCTCAAGGAGCACAAAGTGGGAATTAGGCATTCATGGTGTTTTCATGCTCCAGCCATCACCCAAACACCAGGGTGGTACTGACTGGCGCTCAGAATCTATGAGCACCTGGTACAGCTCCTTAGTTATAGCCAGCCTTTTCTTTTTAATTAATCACATAAAATCTTAGAAAACTTCAATAATGCCAACAGATGGATTAAAAGAGAAACAATGTTGTTACACAGGCAGAGAGGGAACCAGAGGGAACTTTGCAGAGCCCAGCAATATGCAACTGCTGCTCCTAAGCATTATGCAGATACAAGGAAATAATGTAGCATGGACAACCTGTAATAAGCTATCCAATAGCAAAACATTTCTTTATCTTTGGAGGGAGGGTGCTTAAAAAAACCCAAAACAATCAAAACTCAGCCATACTATGGTGACCTGTGTACAGATCATGCAGACAAAGACTAGCTTTTTAAGTAAGGTATAACACTGCTAATGACCGTGAACAGATCTGGGCTGGAAAACTGAAGAAAGCGACCCGCTACCCAAGGAGTACAGTTCTAGGACAAGAGCAGAAACAGGAAAGCGTACCTTGTCTCCCAGGTAGTCTCTTAGTTTTCATATGTGATAAGATGACACTGTTATAAACCATATTCAAAGGACTACATCCAGGAGGTCCCCCCTAGTCCTTGATTTCAGTGTTTCTGCCCTACTTCCTCTACCAATCTCAGGTGTGCTGTATGTCAATTAGTTACATTTCCTAGAGCTTCTCTTCAGCATTGCATGTGCAGTTTCAAATTACCTGATTTCCTTCACTCCTTTATTTTGCAGATAATGCTTTAACCCCAGTATCATTAGTAATTAAGTCCTGACTGAGATTTGTTTTCCCCCCAGTTCAGCATGTCTCTGTAATAGGAATTTATGACCACAAATTGTAAAGAAACTCATTTATGTACATGGGAAATCCATCCTTTCAGAGTTCAAATCAGACAGGTTTTCAATGCAGGCAGAAACCTGCAGCACCCCACTAGTGTCACAGTCCCTGTGGGAGCTCAGCGCTTCTGAATAAGCCCTCAGCAACTCACAGAAGGAAAAAGAAAAAAAAAAAAAGAGGAATGTATTTCATAATCCAATCTTTTAAATATACGAATACAGAATGACTTACCATTGCTGTAAACAACTATTCTGTTTACAGTGCAGAGAGAGTTCTTGTGCTTTGAAGTTCTTCTGACTAGGGTATATAAATTGCAGGATTAAATGCTATCACCTCATGTAAGTGAAGTACAAATCTGTCGAACATGCCACACTGACAATGGTGCAAAGAGCAATGCAAGTATATCCCTGCTACATACAAGTTCTTTTTAGAAATGTCAGGAAAAATACAACATAAAAATAATGCAGCTTTTTTAAAAGACTGCTCAAACCTTTTTAGGGATATCCTATGCTTTCTGTAGAAGAATGCCCTTTAGACTCTTATCAGGTTTATCATACAATACAATACACACATCATGAAAAAGACAGCAAGCAAGCATGCTCTGAATCAGTAAGTTCCATGGCATAACATTTAGAAAAGAAAAAAGATCAGAAAAACCTGTACAAGTTTCCATTGACCCACCAATTTCAGAATTTAAGACTTACTGGACTATGAACTCACACACATTGACTGTTACACAGCACACTGAAACACAGTGGCCTGTCACTGTGCCATCACGTTGCTTGGACAAAACAGATCCTGGAGGTGCAAAGAGATACAGCAAGTCTGTTATACACCTTGATAGGCTGCCCTCAGAGCTAATCATCCTAACAAAACCAAGTTAGATATGCCTTTTTATATAACAAGAACCAAAGGCACTTGATTGATGTGCCTACATTTATGTAATGTTGCAGAAGGCAAGCAAGATACTGTCTCCCTTTCCCCTACTCTCACTGCTAGTAATCTTGCAGAGAAAAATCTACTGAAGAGACTTCTGCTCTACTTAGTTACTCCTGGATTGTAATCATTCTGCACTTTCTTTTAGGTAAACCGAGTCTATTGAACTCTAAGGCTTTCTCTGTTCAGGATTTTCTTCAGCCTGCAAATTTTATTTATGTCAACCCAAGACTATTTCTCAACATCTTCCTAAAAAAGCAGACACTATGTGCAATACCGTAGCGTCCTTCTCAGCTGCTCCTTACTCACAGGTGAAATGAACTCTCCCAAGTCAGGATTTTCAATTTTATCAGTCTTAAGGTCACTACAGATCATTTTGCTGCAATGTTATGCTAAATTCTTTCGCTGAATTGCTTGCTAACTATGATCCTAGATCTTTTCTATAAATTCTCCTTTCCAAGATACTGTTCCCCTCTTCCAGAGATAAGATTCACATTTCTCATCATTTGGTATATAGGCAAATACCAATTTTGACTGTACTCAAAACTGTTCTTTGTTTAAATGAAGCTAATTTATAAAGTCACTCAAACTGCCATCTATGCCGTTCTGCAATGTGTCGCCTGCCAGTTTTGCTAACAGCAAATGCATTTACTTCTAGATCATAAAATAAAGTGTTGGAAAGCACTGGATGGAATGCCCTGAAAAACCTTAGTAGAAATATTTCTGTTCAGTAATGCTAGAAAAGGACTATTTTTTTTGTGCATGACTACTTTTAGTATGAGTTTTAGTGATACTATGCAGCAAAAATTATTAGATATAATTGTACAGTATTAGATTAGCTCCCTGTAATGCTGTCACTGGCATGAAAGGAAAAGGCTATGCCCCGAATCTCCCACTCCTGCTCTCAGCACAAGCTCACAAACACCTGAAGAAAGGTAACAGAGTGTTCCCATGCACCACCTCCTCCCCGCCTAACTGCTGTGGGCCTCCTGCACACACCGTTCCACCAAGCTGGTTGAGTTCACTATGCCAGTTCACCATCCACAGTCAAGTGCAGCAGGTGGCATTGCAAGGTATGTCCTGACACCTCAGATGTACAATGAGAGAACTGCATCTTACAGTCACAGAATCACAGAATGGTTTGGGTCGGAAGGGACCTTAAAGATCACCTTGTGCCAGCTCCCCTGCCATGGGCAGAGACACCTTCCACTAGACCAAGCTGCTCAAAGCCGTATCCAACCTGGCCTTTCTTGCATTTTGCAGTTACACTTTTCAAATGCATTTTCAATAGATGTCCCTGGCACAAGCACTATTGATCCCATTCCTCATATTCTTCAACAATACCACTAGTTATATACCCACAGGAGCATCAGTTACGGACTTCTGTTTAGTGTGCAACCATATACTGTACTTAAATATACCAGATTTATAACACAAAGCCACTAAGTTTCCTTCATTCTTATTTGACGAATACACACAAAGATAATTGTGGGTCAACATTTTGCCTTCGTGAACATTATTTCTCATATAGATTTTTCTTTCAAACAATGTTTCTAAGTGTTTCAGCAGTCACTTGAACATACGTAATTAAGACAAGTTTCTGCTCCTGGACAAAGATAAAATTGTAATAAGCTACATTGCCTTACAAACGCTGTATTAATTATATATTTATATATATAAAAATTAATATTAATTATATAGAGAGATATAATAATCTCTAAGGAGAATATATTCTTACAGCAGTGTACAGAAAACGTTACAGGCCATCAATATCAAATTATTAATTCCAACATAATATCTTGAGCAGATTTTGGCACATTCGAAGACAAAGCTACTGCAATTCTTTATAGACAATTGCCCTGTCAAAGGGTTTGTTTTTTTCTTTTTTTTTTTTTTTCATAATTCATCCATGGCATCCATAACAAAGACTTATCAAGACCTCACAATGAAGCCACTGACTGTGAATGGCTTAGTTTATAGCTCTCTCTGCAAAGCCAAAGGTGAGAAAGACCTGGTCAGTAGCCTGCAACTACCCAAAGGGGTCGCATCCGCTCTGCATGAAATGCGAACGGATTATCACATGCAAAAATTTGGATTACCTATACATGCATAAAAAACACATTTTTTAAATATTACTACTAATAAAATGCCCCTCCCCTAGAAATATGCTGAAGAAGAAAAAAAAAGAAGCCAGAAACGCTAGACTGAGATTGAAACACTGACAAATCTCAGTCTGCCACAAGAAAAGATGAGGTCAAACCTAAACAAACATGCACCTCCAGAACATCTTGTAAAAATCCACAGCTGTGAAAACCTGGAAGTTTCAAGATTAACTCCGTTTCACCTTGGCTCCAGCCACACCGTTTTCAAAGACATTCAATAAATTCTGATAATTGCAGTGTAAATGGAGGAGTGCATGCTGGAAAACTGGTATCGGTATAGGGCAGCATGGCAAAACTCCATGGCCGCACGTGAAAGAAGATAAGAGAAAATGTGAGATTGAGAGGAAGTCCTTTCATCTAACAACAAGAAGCTGACTAGATGCTACCAATACAAATCTTGCTCAGAAAATACAGTATAGAGTCACAGGGCCATCCACATGAGACCACTGACATCACAGTAAAACACTAAACATAATCCACCAGAAAAGGAATGTGAAGACTAAAAGAGCTGACCAAAATAATCAGAGTCTGCAGCAATGAAACACACAGCAAGTGTTTAGAATGGTTCACATTCACTACCTAGTAATTGTGGTTAATGATGAATTTCCTACAGAAACATCAGGCAAAGCACAGCATCTATAGGAATACCGACTGTCAGTTAGTGCCTCAAATTGCTGCTTAATTGTGGCTGCCAGCAAAACATACAACAAAAGCAAGCAATCTGCTTGCTCTGCTAGAATCCATGCAAACAAAGGATGATTAAACATAAAAGAAAAAAATCTGCAAGCAAATTTTAAAGATTAACTTATTTTTATATATTCACCCCTCAGGTACTTTCAAATGGTTCAAAAGACCCTTCCCTACATTTTGATGAACAGTATGAATTTATCTAGTACTCTATTCAGACTTTAATACTTTGAGAATCACTTTGCAGACAGGTTTCTATCTTATTTCAGACATTCTTATAGCCATTTCAATTTTTAAAAATTATTAAGCAACAAAGAAGAAAAAGTCAACAATTATGTCAGCGGAACTTGAAGTCCCATGACTACAGTTCTGTCTTTAACTTCACAGGGGGCATCAAACAGCTTATCTTCATAGAAGAAACCGGGTATCACATCCGGCTATCTAGTGCTGGCTGTTAAGGCACACACAGCCCTGCAGTCACTTAAGATTTCAGTAGGCACTTAGGGAACAATTTCAGTCATCTGCTCACTGTTGGCACTGAAAGACACAGATGTTTACAACATGAAGAATTAATTAAAGTACAGCTACAGTATGACAATTCTGAAACCATGAATGTTACCAGTAAAACCACTGTCGTTAACTTATAAATTGCCACTGAAACCACCATAAAAGGAATAAAAATCCCCAAACATACCAACAAAAAAATCCCAAGTGTTCAGTTCCTAGAAACAGAGGATGGCGGTAACAAAAGAGAGGTCAATTTAAATTCCAGGTCAGCATACTCCTCTGAAGGATTAACAGCTGTGGTTCAGTAATATTAGTATTGCATTTCTCTTCAGTCACAAGGAATAGTCTGCTGGTTTATGCCTCTATGGTTACCAAAAAACTACATTCCAGATATTTTCGTGAAATATAGCTATAAACCATTTTTTTTTCCGTTTGGAAATTAAGTAGTACTTCATTTTAGCAATGCTACTCTTCAACTGACAGGTAATATAAAAGAGCTATTTGTAATCACTCTTAGAGAACTATTTTCTCTCTGAGATTTCTAGTAAGTTTAATTAAACAGATAATTAGGATGAAGCATAACTTACATAACAGGTTACAGTTTCTTTCAGAACAATTATATAATAATACAGTTAAGTACAATTGAAACAATGACAGAGTTTATTCATGTGTATCACGGCTCCAACAGATCTCCATCTCCCTCAAACACACTTTCTACACTACAAGACAGGAAAGTAAAGCAGTGGCTGAAAAACTCCATCACAACAGCTATTGTCTCTTGCCCACAGAAGTGAGAGATACTTGCTAACAGGGAAAATACATGGCATCTACCTCAGAGAGTTTCCTTACTACATTAGAAATGCTGAAACAGTTTTAATTCCTTGACTATAACTAAAGCCCTGGTTTAAAACCTGTCTACTTAACATCGTTTCTCCCCATCAGAACCATTTTCTGAGAGGCAGCAAGGTAGACTCTTTTTCCCTGTCCCCTGTTTAATTTAAGGAGGCTGCTGCTAGAGTCCTCTACCTTCACATACAGGACCAGTAGCTCAGGGGTACGTGAAAGAATCAACCTTCTACTTTCCTGGCCAGTTATCCACAGCATTAGGTGTGTCATTGTCCACAGAGCCTCTGGATCCAGGAAATCTTGGAGTCATGTCACTTCTCCCTCACCCAGAAAGGCAGCAACGTAATCAGTTTCTCTATTTGCATGGTGAGGCGCTATTTTACCACTAAAATGCAACCCAACTGTATGTATTTAGCATATTGGTTTATATTTCAGACAACAGGCTGCTTGCATCTCCTCTACTGCACTTCAGATACATTAGAATGCTACTGATGAACACAGCACTTAACAGAAGTGTTTGCTAGAGGTCTGTCCCAGGTCTTTAAGGTAATCCCCCTTACAGTACCATGACAAAATAAACACAGCACACTCATGAAACACAGCACACTTGTGAAACACAGCTGTCTAAATTATATAACAGCATCAGCAAACTCCTCTGGGTAAGGCAGAGAAGACTGGTGGGATGTCTCACTGCTTTCCTGGCTTCACACATGGCATGCACTCTTCCTCCTCAGTTTATTTCTACTGCTGACTGCACAAAAGAAATTCAGACCCAGAGTTTAACAATGGCATGGAAAATAACTAATAAAAACAGGAAATCACCACTGAGAAGAGACAAAGATTTAGAGTAGACTCTTTCCAATGACATGTAACTGAAGCGCAGAGAAACCTCAATTTTCTTCTGTTGTAGTACTAACTTACACAAAGATACTTCATGCATATGCATACCCCTGCATGTAAACAAATAAACGTACATGTGCACTTGTTTAACTGTTTCCAAAAGCCCCACCTCTGGAAGGGCCAGAAATCTCTCAATGGAATCAGTCTAAACTTGGGCATATTAAGTTACCTAGCTGCCAAGTTCATTTGGTACAGAAGTACTCAGACTTCCCAAGGAAATGCTCCACGCACAGACATTTCCTTCTATTGCCCTCTGGCAGCTCAATTGTTAAAGAAAATGCTTGCATCCCCTGTGCATACTGATCTCTCCACATTAGTTGTAACACTGGAGACAACTGTCCCCAAAGTTCACCCCCTTCACTGCAACACTTAAGACTTAAAGAACACTTCTTAATAAACTAGTCCAAGCAAAAGGTAACGGGACTGGAGCACCACCCTACAAGCAAGGGGGTACTGCAGTCATCACACTGTCACCGATCAACAGAATATCTGGGATAGAAGACAGGGAGTGGCTTCATTTAGTGATACTGGTAACCGCTAACTTGTGCAGAACATCTCCAAGGGATTGAACTATGAGAGAGACAGAAAATGTAGAAACACCGTCAGCAAAGTCTAACAGACTTTTTTGCCTTATTCTTAGAACTCTGACAAACGTTTGCTCTACATGTTCCACACTGTTTGACAGAATTCTCAAATTTTTATGATAGTGTAAATATGGTCAGGTGAAATAGCCAATATAGCATATAAGCAATTTGTCACCTCAGCTAAAGAATATACCTGAAAAGTGAAATAACGTGTTGACTATAAATTTTGCATGCTACAAGATCAATATAAACATAAATTAACAACCAGGATCTGTAATAGATGTGCTTTCAGAAACTGTGTGATACATGAGATTATATAGAAATCAGTAATGCAAACATGCATGTATACATTTTTGTTATATTCTTGCATTGTAAGAGATTATATACCTCTTCCTTTCTGGAACTGAATACTAGAGTCCTTTCAGGGAATTCCTTTCAATGGTAACTTCTGTTGGAAGAATTATTTTAAAGGCATTCATCACCCTGCTGCATTACTCTTAAAAGAAATAGAAATGTCCTAGCTGTTACACATAAAGCTGGAAATGTCTCAGTTGTTACACATAAACCTGAAAATATGTGCTACACATTTGAACACGTGCACTTTTGAAAAGCTAACTAGACATTATTTTTAGTATTAACTACTTTGAAATTAACTTTAAAAATACAGAATCAAAATATTTCTGAAGCAACACTAACAGAAAAAACGTTTGCTTTCAGAGAATGACCACAACAGAATTAATGTAATTCAGTGAAATTCACTAATGTCATTACTTCTTTATGCAACAGGAGTTCAGAATACACTTACTGGGTTTGAGTAAAAAAATCAGCAGAATCAAAAATACTTCTCGGAGAGAAGAAACAATGAGGGCCTGCTGTTGTTCGGCACCGGAATACAAATCCATGCAACTTTTACCTTATATGCCTAAAATTAATGTTAAAGTATTTTACTAGACTGAGGTCAAAGTCATAAATTAAACTTCTACAATGGAGGATTTGCCTCACTTAAGGAAAGATGATTATTTTGAGACTGTTCCACCTAATGAAGTGAAATTGTACTGGACTTCATTTTGGATGACATTACACTGCAAAGTTTGGCACTTATTACTTAACTAGTAAGCTACACAGTTTTCCAAATGCAGAATCAAGTCTCCTAATCTTGGCCAAAATGCTGTCAGTTTTAAGTGTGATGCACCTTGCAGTGGCTGCAGCTAGCTGAGATTCCACTCGAGCTAGCTAGGTAGCTCAGCTACAGAGGCAGACTTAGCCCCAGCCGAATGAACGGCCAAGAGAATCTGCAGCAATACTCGTGCTGGTTAACCGAAGCAGAAATCCTTACTGTTGAAGCTACAGTACTTGATAGAGAAGTTGGTAGTTAATAATTAACTCATCTTTACCACTATGACATTGAAGAGTAAGGCATACTATTATCATACAAACAGAAGCAGAAAGTCAGAACTTGGTGAAAGGATTTCAAAGAGTGGCAGCATCCAGCTTTCCCAGTACACAGATTAGCTCCCTTCCCACTGCAACCCATTACCTGTTAACAGAAGAGCCTTAACACTACTGGAAACTACACAAACAAAATAGGATTATAACAGCACAGGAAAAGTGTAAGAGAAAAAGATTAAAAAAAAAAATAAATCCCTAAACACAAGAGAAGCAAGTATTAAATTATCGAGTTAGTTCCTATGAACAAGAATATTCTGGCAGAAAAGTTTACACAGGCTCTCATCAGAAACAGATCATGCAATTATTTCAGTTTACCTGTTTAAATCACTTACTGTATTTAGCAAGTCCTTCTTAATACATGCCTGTAAAAGCTCGAGAACACTTCTGGCAGCGCACCTGTCTATGTAGCTGTTCGCAACACAGCTCCTTCTTTGAGGCGCTGCTTCCTTCCTCGTTTAGCTCTGTAGCCAGGGTAAATACTTCCACTTATCTCATAAGCAAGAAAAACAAAGATTAGCTTGAGCCTGTGGAATTAAAATTTACAAAAATATTCCCAGCGCTGTTTGACTGGTGTTTGTCTTTAGAGCAAAGCAGGTAGAAGCTCAGCCACTCCTACTCTTTGCAGCAATCTGACTTCTTGTTATGTTCTGGCTGCCCAACAGCAGCCGTTACCTTCAAATACACAAAATTTGGCAAGCAAGCAAAAGAGCCCACCTAGGAGATGGAGTTTAGTACACCGTGCAGTCTAGTCACATGGTGAGTGAAAAACTCCCTATGCAACTTCTATCCTGCAGTCTTTGTTTTTTTCTGAAAAAATACTTTAAAAAAATATTTTAAAAAGATCCTAACACAGAAACTAGGCCCCTGAAAAAGTTCTTGGTAAACAAGCTGACACACTTCTTCCATCTGGCAAAAAAGCAAATCATAACTGCAGTGCTGGGTTGATGCAAATTTTTTTATTTCTAGACCAGTTCACTCAAATGCAAAAGTGCAGACAACAATAAACTCTGCCAAATATGTTTCTGGTTTCCTGACAAAGAATCCCACCTTGCCATGTGCTCTATCAGCCAATCTGCACACATGGACACTAGCAGGTGAAAAGTTTCAGACCATTATATCTTGCAGAAAAAGACAATATTGAGCTCTACACTGAACATCACTAAAGCACTTTTACACATGCTTTGATGTTAAATTGTTTGCTGAACTGGGATCTATTGCCAGCTCTTCTGAACAAGGTGTTCAGGAGGAATTGTAAAAATAATACATATTCTGGCCTCAGAAGCAGGGAACACAGACATTTTTCAACACTTAACTGACACAAAAAATGCACAAATAAAATAGGGACTCAGCTCACACAGACCTGCACTGATACAAAGGGGAATTCAGGCAGATAAAAGCAGTGCTGGAAATTTAACAAATATTCCCAATCTGAAGAATGTCTGTTTATATTATTCAGGTTAATGACCCAGTTTTCAGGGTCCCAAACGCTTTACCAAAGTCTAAATACCAGGAGATTTTAAATCCTCCTTTTATCAAGTCGGGGTGGGGGTGGGGGTGTGTGTTGTGTGGTTAGTTGGTTTGTGGGGGCTTGGGGGGGGGGGGTAGTGATGTCTTTTTTAAGGATTAATGGAAGAATTCAGAGAAAAATCCCTGTCTATTGGTTTTAAAGCTTGGTTATTCTCCTTTCTGTTGTTTTTCTGCATGTTGACCTTCAAAACCAAAGCAAACAAACAAAAAGCAAAGAGCATGAACGGTGTTTGAGTTCACCCTTCCAATGAAGGGTCACTAGTAAGTAGTAAATTATTAGTACTAAAACTATATTTTGCATATCAAAATTCTGAAGTATTTAAAATTTTACTTTTTTTAATAAAAAAGTGTAGTCATGTTTGGAATCCTTTCCTTTGCCCTTATGTATCTGTAAAAAAATGTGCAAAATATATCTTCTCTCTTCTAACATGTTTTATTAATACCAGGTTAAATGAACTGAAGCTGGGAGAGAGCACGTTCAGAAATGTTACTTAAAACAGCTCAGTGAAGTTTAGGGCAGGCACTTTTTTCCCCTGTGTCTATCATCTCTGGCTTCTTGGTTTTAATGTGTTCCAATCTAAGGGTTGGGTTTTTTTTTAATTGTAGTTCTTGTTTTATATTTCATTATATCAAAACAACTTAAGTTCTAAGAATAAATGCATTTGTTTCTGTTTCCAAATCTAAATAATTCAGGAAGATGAAGTAGTAAAAATTTTGATTCTTAACACGTAAGAAAATGCTTGAAGGAAAAACAAAACCAAAAACAAAACACAAGAAAAAAAAAAAAAACCACTCTCTATGCTTTTTTTCTTCTTGGGCTGACAAGAGATTAGCATACCACATACTTATTTTAGGCATTTATTTTCAAGTACGTGAGTTCTCCTTTTTTCTGTTTCTTCCAGAAATTTAATAATGTATAGTACTGGACGGTATGACTGAATTTTCTGATCTTCAATTTTATCAATTTTCAAGAACTAAAGGACACAACTTGCTGTTGAAAAAGACACTCTTCCTGATATGACATCAATAAAAAACAACCGTTCTTTCACTTTTTTATAAATTCCTTCATTTATTTCTTGCACCTAGGTTTTGAATAGACTGTGGTACACGGGAAGTCAGTCTCCTGTCTTTACATAGGTATGCCACACCACAAAAAAACCCTGCAGTGCCAGATCAGCCATCTCATTCATTGGTCAAGTAAATCCTGTGGATTTCTGCTTCTTGCTCAAGCATATGACAGGTGAAAGTAAAGCTATAAAATTGTTTCAATTCTTACTGCTTTCATTTGGAATTTTTCTTCTTTTTTAGCTATCTCCTTCAGGACAACTAGCAGGAGCTCTCCTAATCCTAAATGTACATCAATCAGTGCCTCAACATCACCAAGGTTTGTATCAATACTTCCCTGCTCCCCTTTCTTTGCACTTTGTCAGAAATCTCACCCTCGCTTATTGCCAGGTTTTCCTCTGTAGTTTATTGCTGTTGCTTACTAAATCCTGTCTGCTTAAAACTTAAAAAAAAAAAAAAAGGATAAAAAGAATTCATAGTGTTGCATTAGCATATCAAAACAAAGTGACTCAATTTGAACACAACCCCTCTGCAGTTCAGAAATTTCTGACTTCAAGGTTAGCGGAGACTGGTAGGATTTATGAGAATGAATTGTAATTATTTATTAAAGATCAAAGCTCTTCATTTTTGTTGGCTTTGTCTTGCTAAATGATCTCATGAAAACATTATGGGGAGTCGAGTTTGTACCATGAAAACCAAAAGAGCTATTCCTGGATTCATTGCCTAAAAGGTCAGAAGCAGGTACCAAGACATCACTCACAAGAACAGCTTCCAAGAACCCCTCCAGCATCTTCCCACCACAGACAGCATATTCACCTGTTCAGTGATTGGCCATACATAGTATAGATGACCCACAGTAAACTCAAGATAAAATATTCTATTGGTTTAATCTAACGCTTGCATGAAAACTGAGTTCCAGTTTTACCTTTATTTAACTTGAACATACATGCCAAAAATTTTATCAAAATAATTTTCCCAAAATTTTATTACAAATGCCATTTTTCTTCCTTTTACTTGATACATTCTAATCCTGCCAAATCAATACATCATAGGATTTCTTATCCTAATTTAAAAAATCTCTTCAAGTTTTCCATATAGCTATCTTATATTCATCATATTCTAAGTCACTAGAACTCATTTTTCCCTTTGCATTTTGAAAGCCAAATGCTTCATGCATTTTAACAGAATTAAAACACTTCATAGCAAGCAGTTTCAATTTAGAGATTTTACAATATTATTCAATTTGATTTAGATGAATCTTCAGTCTGAACTGCCCCAGTAGTTCTTACTTTACTAAGTCTAATACAGTTTGTACTTTGTCATCACGAGATGACACATACCAAATTTTTCCCAGATTTTTGTATATAAACACATATATGAGTTTAAAGTAATGGCACTTAAACCAATTAAATATCATTATTTTAATCACTATTGTTCTGAGATCTTGCATTTAGTTGCTGGTTTTGCCACATTTTTATTTTATGCCACTTCAAAAATTTTATAGTTCAAATCAATACAGGGAATTAGTACAAGAAAGCAAGGGGGGGAGGGGGTAGTGTTAATGTCATCCTGTAAATTATAGGGTAATATTCAATACTGAAATTTTGCAACTTCTCCCTCCAAGACAGTAATTGAGAGCAACTGTTGCAAATTAGCCAGGGCTCAGGACTTCATAGCTGAACATGACAACTCCCATACTCATGACAAGGAAATAATTCTTACCCTGGCCAACAAATTTCTATTTTTTACTCACTTTTGGCAGAGATACTGTTTTAGGGTTTTTTAATGTCAAAAACTGGAATTCTACTCCCTTACCCCAAGTTCAGAAAAGAGATAGTTACACGAACATCTCTTGGCTCTGCTGGCAGACCTTACAAGCTCCCTCCGTGGAGCCCCTCCAAGCCCATCCAGCTCCTGTAAAGCTTTTGCCAGCAGTAACTGCAGCTCCTACCTTGGATCCTGTACCTCAGACTAGCAGCCTTCTCTCGGCAACCACTACAGCATCCACCAGAATACAAACACAAACTTCACTTGGTCTTCACTGGCAAAGGGAAGGGGAACATTCTTCACAATTCAAGTAACACCTCATGCTTTCCTTGGAACACAGCAAGGCTGTGCATAGCACATTAGTCCAAGGTCAGGCTGCACAATCACTCAAACTTGAGTCTCTCTGGCACTAAGACCATCAACTGAGCTAAATCATACTAAAGTTTCCAGACATAAAGAAAACAAACATCATTAACAGTAAAGGTAGAGTCTTCACTGTCCAGGTGAAGACAGTAGGCAAACACTTACATGTACCCATGCTGAATGTGGAAATTTCTAAACTGCAGTTACAAAGTGTATCTATCACTCAGTTTATCCACACACTGACATGCTGTGTGACAGTCCTTCCCCTAGGAGAGAGGACACAAAGCAATAACACCCCTTAGATCAAGTCCCAGCTGACATGAACTAACTAGCCTTCTGAACTAATTATCTCAACACAGAGCTCTGTAAACATTACTTTTTATCATCTGCCCAAAGGCAGAACATGCATACAGATGTAAGACATAAAACCAACTAACTGGCTGAGGATTCGGTTGCTCCAGGAATACAGAAGCAGAGAAAATCCCATCCATGTCTGCCAGAGAAGCAGCTAACAGGCCCAGCACAGGAAAAAGTTTTTCTTCAACACTCTTCAGCAGCTCAAGAACACAACGTGCTGTATTCCACTTGACTAATAAGCATTGGCTTGTTCTGAAAAGGTCACCGTGTGCTGCTGTAAAATTTCTGCTCTCCACATACATCCCAACAAGGCTGTCTTGCACAGGAGTTCAAGCTCTTTTGCTAGAGGAATGGTGAGATAAAACCAAGCAGCTGAAAACAACATCCCAGCCTGTCATTACAGAGGGGAGGGGGGCGGAAGGGGGAATAGGCAAGGCTACAAACATTCCCAGAGAGACAGTATGAAGACCACAAACACAGTACTCTGTGACACCCTCACAAACACCTAGAAGGATCGCATTACTCGGCAAATAGAAAAGGGAAGAGTTTACACTGCTACCCTCTATTCCTCCCGGTGCTTCATGCTACCAGAAACCCCTGCCTTTTCACCTTTTTCCTATTCTTCCTTCACTTCTTCACTCCTAGAAGGATCTTTATTGAACAAAAAGTATATGACAACATCCCAGAACCTATAAACATCAATTCAGACCAATTTGGTTTCCAAAGCTTTTAAGAAAACTAGTATCTAGGATAGCTATCCTGAGAATTCACTAAAATCCCCACTAATGCTTAAGTGAGAGCTTTAAAAGACAAAGTTTGCAATTGTTAAAAATCTCAGCCTCTCAAAAGCTTTATGTGAAACTTGAAAATACAATCAACAGAAGTTGGTATGGTGGCTTCTTTTCTTCTCTCACATCATTTTTGCATAATCCTTCCACTGATACATTCTTTACAACATTAATTAAGCTGCCTGCCCTTTAATAATGCCTTGATAAAGTTTGTCCATCTTTACCTTATATTTTATGAGACAGAAGTTCAGAAGACCTGACCTAACACCAGAACGTGAGCATCTAATGCACATACCTTGCCTCACGTAAAAAGCACCAAGTTCACCAAGTTAGATATTATCACAGCGGCAAGCCAAGTGTCCTGTCCCACATGATGCTAAAACTCAGCATTTGACAAGTAGCATCTTTTAATGGATACCAAGCAAATACTTTTCTAAACACAGCTTCATGTTTGAAGAGAAAAGCAACAGTATCATTGCAAAAGAAAAAAAGCAAAGTCCTTCTCCAGTTCCAAAGCTGCTCACTGACACTTTGTCACTGCTCTCCATACCATTACCCTGTGTGTGACCCACAGGGTATGAAGACATACTACAGAAGTCTAGAAGCCAGCAAGGGATGGCTCCATCTGTGCTCCCCTCTTGTCTACTGGGGAACTGGACAGACTAAAATAATTTTTGCTTTGTAGGTATCTTTCTGCCTTGATTTCTTAAGTAGTATCTGAAGCTTTCTTATGCTGATTCATTCTTACAATGGCAGTGTGGGTTTCGATTTTGTGGTTGAGGAAGTTGCTTCTTTCTGGTTTGTGCCATACAGAGCTGTTTCTGACTTTTCTTAATAGCCTCAGGCAGTTGTTTTTTTTAAAATAAAAAATAAAAAAATATAACCACAACTACTTTTGTCACCTCGCTTGGTTCATATGTATGTACCTAAAAAATATCATTGCCATAACTTCACAACTGGTGTAATGAAAAGAACAGAGAGAATTCACCTACAACCAGAAATGCCTGAATTAGCTGAAATTCCAGACAACTGAGGTTTGCCATGCTATGCCTACTACAAACAGGTGGGATGACTTCAAACTGCAGTTTGTTAAAGCCACGAGGATTCACAAGGGTATTTTCTGTAGGTTTTAACAAAGCTCTCCCTGGAAAGTTTTCCAGTCTAGGCAGGCGAGGATAATAAACAACAAAACTTTGGTGACATCTCTAAAACCTAGAATTTAACAAGTCCAGTGCAGTCTGAGAAGAAATGCTATTTAAAATAAAAGTATGCAGTTTTCAGAAACAAAATGCTTGGCTTACAAGTCCACCCTGAAAAAAAATTTTTATTGTCAACTTCAACTCACACTCACTTTTATAGCTTCTGTTATGCTGCCCACATTTGACAACTGCGTCCACCTTTTTCCAAGGGTAAACAAAGTGAACATCGCTAACACCTGCTTGCCATTGAAGTTAAGCTTCTTAATTGGAAGAATTATTTGTAATGCAATGCTTATTTGTAATCATAGAATCATAGAATTATTTAAGTAGGAAAAGACCTTTAAGATAAGAGTCCTACTGTAAACCTAATGCTGTGCATTACAAAAGCACACTAATTTACATTAGTAAATGCAAACACTTTTTGCTTGATTATCATCTAACCTACATAACATACTTTAGTAGAAGTATGTGCTGACCTGTGACAGGCAATTTACAGTTTACTGACCGTGCTCACTTGTACAATAAATTCTGAGCATGTTTCTCGTACATTATACTTCCGTTCCTCTCTGCTGGGCAGACATGTCAAAGTAGCATCAAGATAAGGGATACCCGCGTCCAGGTCTGGAGCGCTTCTCTGGGAGTGGCCATCACTGGTGCAGGAGACGCTGAGGAGGTGGCAGTGCTACGCACAACGGCTCCGTAAACATCTCCCCAGCACCTTGATCCACAGCGCAGCCAGCAGAGTTGCGTTAACTCAGAAACCCTCTTCCTAAGCAACTAGCTAGAACTTCAGAGAGTAGGGGCAAATTCTGCATTTTACCACTCTCAGCTGCCACCCAGAAACACAGTCTGCATTTGGAAAGCACAGAAGGACAGTGAGGAACAACAAAACTAGTACCTTAAACAAAGAAGCCTTTGTCAGGGATTAAAAAACTAAGTTAAATGGCATTCTATGAAAGTAGCTTGAAAGCTAATTTTTCTGCTTTGATGGAAAACAAAGATTTCTGGTAGTCTGGCTGCAGCACACAACCTGTTTCTTTTCTCTGGTTCCTGCTAAAAGTCAGTTCTCAGAAGCCTCACCGAGAGTCCCGTGGCTAGTCATTCATGGAACAGTTCTCTAAATTTCACCCTTCTTACTGACCTGCCTACTTCAGAAGGATCCATATTGCCTTACTGCTCAACTGACCCATTCCTCCACTTGCACAGATAAAAGCCAATTTTTTTCATTTCTCCTTTATCCAAAGAACCACAGAACTTAAGATTCTGACCAAACTAATGAAGAAGGTCTGCATTTATGACTTAAAACTATCTTCCAGTTTCTCCTTTCTTAGGACATGCCCATACCTTCCTCAGGATGTGCAGAGCCTAGTGTAGGGATCTGAACTACTTTGGCAGGACTACAACTCCAGAATTGGAAACAGTATAGCCATGTCCAAAGATTGCCATGAACAAGTTCATTATTCTTTTTCAAGGCAAGACTTTCCATCCAAACATGAGTACATATCAGAGCAGGATGGATGTTTCCACTCTGTAATGGGACTGGGGGCCTCTTTCCTGTGCCTCACTGTACAGGAAAACATTATGGCCCTACTTATCTTACCATGCCACAACAGCCTCTGGGCTTCATCTGCAAAAACTGCATGATATATATCTAGGTCATTAATATCCTGCAGAATCATATCTCACCGTTTCATGCTTTGCTGCTTCAAATACCCAGCTTCAGTTTTAATACAGAAAACATATTTTTGACCAATTACCACCTTACTATGTCTACAGTTAAAGCGTAGTGCAACACAACAATTTACCTCACCAGTCCTTTTCCTAGACAGACAGACTGAAGCAAGTTAACCCCTTGAATTTATACCACCCACAACATCAGAATAGTTAGGCAAATGAGTCATATTCATGGATACAATACCAATGTCTTCCATGCTCTCCACATCAGTATATAGCAGCCAGAGTCAACTGTCACCTTGTACAGCATCACAATTATTTTTTTACTGCCTAAAACAGTGCAGCAGCATTTACAACTGGTCCTATGGCAGTCTGTCTTACTCTGCACACATAAGCAAGGTATACATGAAAAAAGATTTATAAACACACATCCTATAAAGGAACTGGAAAAAAATATCCCCTTGCTGTGTATCTACTGATCCCGGAAGTGAAAATACCCCAGAATTTACAAATCAGATAATGTTGCTCAGAACCCCTAGGAAAAACACAGCCATGTTGTGCTGAACAAACAGCTCAAACCCAGAAAGAGCAGCATGACCTAATCTGCTCCTCCAGCTGACCTGGCTCATTGAGATATCTATTTTGCTAGTTTCAATTACAATACACACCAAAAACTGCTCATGGCCAGCTGGTATCAACAAAAAATAAGAAACATGGTATTATTTTCCTTTTTCCACCATGTGGGAAAATCTGTTATTATCTAAAGGCATGCAAAAATGTCTTAACCTTGAAAGGAACAAAATAAGGCAAACACTAACTCAATAGATAAACGAGGTCCACTATCTGATGCTAGAGACAGTTACAGCAATTTTACATTGTTGCATCTGATTAAAAAGTTCAAGTTTTATTTATATTTTTTTAAAGAGTAACATTCCTTGCCTGTAACCTCTTTGTTGTTCAAAATGCATCTGCACAAAAAAATGCAAAAAAAAAAGTATCACAGGCACAAAAGAGCCTGGGAAGAAGATTAAACCATTAATCCTTTTCCCAGATCACCCGAGAACATACTGGGTGAAATATGCCTCTAAAGCATCAGAAGATAATGTTCAAAAGCTAGGGAAAAGAGACCAGAAGTAGGTAGAAAAATTTGGAGGTTTTGTTCTGCTGCTTTGATTTCAGTGTCTATGTAATGCACTCAAATCTTTTACGAATTCTTCCTATATTCAGCAAGAAGTAAAAATAAAGCTGACAAAAATCAAATGAAGGCTCCTAGTATCTGAAAATAGAATGATAGCTGCAGCCAACCTCGAAAAACCCTGACAACAGCAACCTTACCACCCTGAAATCTCAAGACATCCTAAAAATCTTCAGCTCCACAGCTGATCAATACAACCAACAAGATTTCTTTCATTTGGTCCTTGGCCTAAACATGCACCATAATCTATGGAATGATTTATGAAGTTTTTAAAACCTAAAATAATCAGCTACTGCCACTGTGTGAAGTTTCTCAGTAATGGTCAGGAGTGAGAAGAAAGAAAAGAACCAGGTTAAGAGGACACTGAAAAGTAGTTTGTATCAGTCACTAACCTGAGCAGCTCCCTTTCCTTTATGCCTGACTTACTCTCAGAGCTTGTTTTCTCTGTTAAAGCAAGTTAATCTCTGGTCCCTCTAGTCTCATAACACCTGTGTCTACAAAAGTGATACTTATACAGACATCGGTAACAACAAATGAACAGAACAAGCATTTTGCTAGGGTGTCACTTCAGATACAGTCCATCCCCTGTTTCCACCATTCCTGATAACCAGGAAAGAACATTATGCAAGCTTCACTGAAAGCAAGGGGAAATGAGTGCACACCAGAGCTGCTGGTCCTTCTCCTATTTCATGTTTTCTGCTGCCTCATCAGCAATCCTTTCACTTTCCTCAGACTGAATAAGCAAAGCTGTCTTGCTTAGCAGTTCCTCCTCTCTCTTCTCATGAATGTACATACAAGTCACTTAAATAACTTTGACTTCCTGTGGTTTAATAAGTGGCTGTTAGCTGACCTATATTAACTGACCCACGAAAATATCCTCATCCCACTGCAAATGTGAAATAAAATATGTTCTAGTAAACTCAGTGGCTGCAGCTGGCTGTACTCATTCCCCAGTTTTGCAACAACATAACTGTCATTTTTCCAAATGTTGAGGTATTTCCTTTTTCGAGTGTTCCCTGCACTTGCAAGCGCATGGCACTCTCATGCTGCATGATGCAAGGCAGGGGTCCTCAAACTTTTTAACCAGGGGGCCAGCACGCAGAAGAAGTGGCAGGAGGTCATCTGCTGCTGCTTGGTTTCCGCCCCTAACCACCGGGGGGGGTGGGGGGTGGGGGGTGCGTGGTGACGCGGTGGGGTCTGTAATTACCGGGGGCCGGATTGAGGACCCTGGGGGGCCGTATCTGGCCCACGGGCCATAGTTTGATGACCCCTGACGAAAGGTCTCAACAAGGCTTGTGGCTGCCGGCGATCCTTGAGCAGCCACAAGCCTTGGTGAGGCTGAAAATGCAACCGCAGCATTCAGTGTAGTTAAATGAAAGTTTGGTATTTATTAGCCAAAACTGTGCAAATACGATCCTAGGGACTCTTGACAAATGGCACATGACTAGGCTGAATACAAACGGAGAAGCTAGGAACAGATTTGGATGCAGCTGTATGTGCGTATGGCAGAACCAATCACAGAAACAGAAAGACAAGGTGATGGCCCATATAGATTTGGGAAGAGTAATGGCTGAAATTATAAGTAAGGAGATTGTCATTCTTTTTTTTCCCCCCCTTACTTCGTCCAGCAGAATGGAGCAGCAGAAGAGACTGTTGTACATTCTTTATAAACTACCTGGATCTTACCCAAGAAATATTTGGCTCATGAGTTTTCCTACTAACATCCCACAAGGCTGCAAGCAATGCATAGCCATTCAGGTCTAAAGAAGGGTAGAATTTGCATTGTATCAGGTTTTTTTAAAACTAAAAAAATAATAATTCTAAAGCTGAAAACAAGCTTAGATCAGAAATTTGGACTCTGTTATCTCTGTGATGCCCATCAGCACCCACTAAGTGCCTTCCATTTACAGCAGACCATATACAAATGGCATGAAGCATCATACATGGTATGTATATGTAGCTACATATTCACTTGTATTATTTGCACAGCTCTGTAAGTGTGCAGAGAACTCAGCAAGCACACAGATAAAATATAGGCCATGTGATAAACAGCAGTATAATTTATTTTTTTAAAATTCCATGCTTGCATATATAAATTTATTCCTCCGTGGCTTCATGACTCCTTGCAGCTCTCATTATTGTTATGTATGGCTGCACTGTGATCTCTGCATTATTTATAAGTTTTATTGAACAAGTGTTTCATTTTTCCCCATAAACCTTTTGATAAATCACTTCAGCCCAAATAGTTCTTACTTAGTTTCCTTCCTGTCCCCTTCTTAACAAAGGCATTTCATGCTTTAAGATAAATCAACCAAGATGAACTGACCAACAGCTAACACCTGGTTAAGAAAAAAAAACACCCAACACAATAAACCAGAAACCTCAAGAACTAAAAAAAATTGAGAACCTAACTGGCTTTACCCATACTTTTAACATGATCACATGCAATAGTTTAATACTACTGTACAAACTTGCAAATAGTTAATGTTAATGTAGTTAATGATTACAAATATTTAACTTAAGCAGTTATATGCAGCATCTGTAGCTTGCAGCTTTGTGTTCAGACATCACCTAAGAGACAGAAAAAGTGTCTGTTAACCTTTGACCTTGGACATATTGACACCATCAGTTTGAAGCGTTAAATCAACTTCAAGCCAGCACTCTTAACTGGACCTTAAATAAAGCTCTTAAGTGCTTAAGGAAGTAAGGACTCTGTGCAGACAGAAAATTTGGAAACCACTTACAAATACTTTTGAGATTTCCTATAAACAGGGTTTCTAGCAGAGATCCCTCACCCTTTCTCTCCTCTCCTCCTGCTTAGCTGAGGAAATCCTCCACTACATCTGTGTTTTTAAAACTTTTTTTTTTTCCTCCCTTCAGAATTCCTTTCTGTTCCCCTCCACTGCCCAAGGATCAGCGTGTGAGAGTGGAGCCCTGGCAGTGCCTTCAATTCTGACTTGCAAATGAATCAAGGATCTGGGCTGCCTGAACTGCTGCAAGCACATGGTGCAGCGGGAGCCATATGGCCAGCCAGGAACACAGAACTCCCCTACGAGGAAGGTACGTTAGCTGGCGGCACAGAAAACCTCAGCAGCTGCATAAGGACTTTGTACCTGCGTCCTTGGGACATGATTGTTTTTATGAACAAAGACACAGCTGAGGTAGCTCCAATTTAAAGTTTGTATCAGATAAGAAGAGCTCTAGCATGAAAAGCCACAAAAATGCATCAGAAAGTTCACCCCCATCTTTCATTCCACTAAATGCTTTCTACTTGCACACCAGCTTCACCTCACTTGTAAGGTTTTCATGAGTATCTTCGGAGAAGGTATTAAAACACCTTCCAGCTGTCTACTTGCATTTACTCACAGAGTTTACTGTGGAATTTCATCTATTGTACCACATGGGATCATATGCACCACGAGTTTGTTCAGTGTTAGATGCCTCTATTTTTATCACAGATCTCAGATATTCTGAGGTTTTCTTCAGAGCTCCTAGAATCATCACAGTAAAACATTAAACCTTAGGTAAAAGAACAACTTTTCAGTATTTTTTTTTTTTTTTGTTAATAACCATTGCACTTTTGAGTCTGAATATTCAGGACAAATGAAAGTTTCCTGAAAGTCAAAAGGAAGCCTCAGAATGCATTCAAAATAAGTTTCACTCTCCCCATTTCTAAGCTTGTAACTCTAAGAAGCATGAGTCATTCTTGAACACTTAAGGACAGCAGTACAATACTGTGCTTCACATTCTATGTATGATTATCTTGCTCCCCTGCCCGCCCCATTACTTCCTAGAGCATTCATGGTGCCTGCAGTGCTTACTGTAAGTCAAAAGCTATCTCATGACAGGATAGCACTTTTGCTCCATGTGTTTCTAGGTAATTTTCTTGATGTGTGCCTTTCCCCGCAACTTCTTTGGTCTTCACAGCGGTAAGAAAACTGGTAATTCTTAGCACCATTGACACGGTGAAAGTGCTCCACATTACACCTTTAACAATTATCTTGCACACATCTACAAAGCCACTAGTCCACAAGCTAGTAATCTCCACATAAACCTCATAAGTTTATGGCGGGGTTTAATGGGGGGCAGGCAGCAGGGGCAGCAGCGGTGAGAACAACTTTTAAATAGACAGTGAATTTTAATGCCAGATTCTCCCGAACAGTGAGCTGAATGTGCTACAGGATCTGTCAAAGGAAATGCAGCTCAGTATAGCTTTATACTACTCTGGCTGGAGGCTAGCCACACCAGCCACGCCGCTGCTCCAAGCAGTCTTCTGATCAAGTTGCACCCTGATTTCTAAGACAAAAGAAAGGGAAACAGACATTTGGGAAAGCAGGAGCTGCCAGAATACACCGCTGGCCGTGCACCTTTTTTCCCCTCTGCAAAGAGCTCTTGTGCTACAGACTTAATGACGGACTGTGCCTTGGGCCTTCAGTACCCAGGGATTCCTCATGTGCAAGGAGTTCACCACAAACTGGCACGGATCATCCTGGCAGCTTGATAGCATTACAGTAACGTAAAACAGCAGGACTTGAATTTTAAAGGCAAAGTAACAGAGTCACAGCCAGAAGTCTGGATTAACAGAGGTACTTTTTTAAAATCAGGATATGGATTCCTCAAAAATGAGATCATGACAACATAATTACATAGAAGTATATGTAGGTTATAAGAATAACCTTTTCTTTCCTTTTTTACTTATTTGGAGATTGTTACTAAAGCCATGTAAAAATCTATCTTGCTTTCACACACATGAAATCTAAAAATCAATTTCTGGTCACATACGGAGCAGCTCTGGCGTGGGTAGGTGTCCCAGGGAAAGGGAGAATAGCCGAGAACAGACCTACAGATCTAGAGGGAAGAAACACACAATTCCTTTTGGCTTTTTCGTCCACTGCCCTTTCCTCTTCTGCACTCAAGACACCCTCTCCTTCTGCATAGGAACTTTTTCCGGAATTCCCCGTGTAATGAGCTGGCCCAGGCAGCCGTGTCAGGGCTGTCCGTGCCTCAAGGTATGGCTGACCAGCGACCGGGACGATCCCGCCGGCCCCCCTGTGGCAGAAGAAAGAAAATGCTGGAAAAGCATGTCAAGCCTTGGAAGAGCCACACAAGACTGAGCAAGCAGGGACTCAGAGGCTGTAAACAGTGCTTTTCTTTTTAAATTATGAAACGGTCCTCCGACCCGCTCCACACGCCGACACGGGCAGGCACGTGCCTACTCTCTGGCCTCATCCTGCATCGGCCGCTTCCCAGCTGTGCTGCCACTGGCTCCCTGAGCATGATGAGCCACACTGCCTTCTCCATCCCAAACACACACGGCCCCATCCTGACCCCAAGACCAGCACCCCAAGGCGGGAGCACCCACCCTCCGCACCCCACACCAGGGCGCTCCTTCCCAGGCAGCTGCCGCCAGCCAGGAGCTTCCCTCACTAGCCCCTGCAAAATCCATCCCTCGCCAGCCCCCACAAGAGAGACACCCTCTGGGACCTGCCCCGTCACCCAGCTTGGTCTGTCCTGGGCAGGAGACATGCCATTCTGGATCTAGAGGTCTGCCCTGCTGAGGAACACGGGAGATCACACAGTGAGAGGAGGAACATCTGCCCAGTGCGCTGGCCTGACTGCACGCACACAGAGTACCAAGGCTTGCAGCTACCCTTCCTCCCCTTCCACCCCACACCAGCTCAGGGTCAACTGTGCACTCTTCACAGAGGTCTTGGAGAAGCAAGGAGAGGAAGAGAGCACAGGACAGACAGAGGAGTACAGGGGGAAAGGGAAAAGGCCAGGCAGATTTTTCTCACACCTCTCTGCCCTAAGCCCCGGCTGGATCCTGCTGATCACTCACACGGGAGCACAGAGATCTCACCCAGCCAGAATTCAAAGGGAAGGTATAGCAAGAGGAGGAAACAGCTTGGGATGCACTGACTGGGGAAAAGGAGACCCAGCCCTCCCCTTGCTTCTACAGCATTAAACACTTGTGATTCTTTCAGCAGCTGAAGGATACTTTTAGAAAAAAATAAACAGAAAGCGTAAGTCAGTACCACTGCAGCAGTGAAATGCAGTTCCACTGAAGTCCATCTATGAAAGTGAAAATGAAAGCTGACATCAAGGAGTACCTACCCCTGGCCTCCTTTTTTCAGACCAGTGTGACAGCCCCAAGACGATGTCAGACCAGGCAGCTCCAGCAGAGCCCATCATCTCTGTGCATGACATTTCGTGTCCATGGTGACACTGTCCAGCAGACCACCGTACCTCCAGGAGCCCGGGGAGCCCACCGGTGCGTCCCCAGCAGCACAGTAAGCGTGCCCAGTCAGTGGCAGCCACCTTGCACCTGCAATGACACCACCGACATGGCCTTGTCTTTAACAGCATAGCAGCAGGTTCTCCTGGCAGCATCCTTTTAGTTTGATAACAGAAATGATGAATTTTCTTTCAAGAAAGTTCTTTAAGGGCTCAAAAGACCATAATGTCACATAATTTTTCCCCAGACAGGATCCCACCCTGATGGCAGGCCCATCCAGTGCTACACAACTCAGGGTTCCCTGCACCTGAAGGGATGCAAAATTACCTATATTACCCTTTTTCCTAAGAGTGCTGGCTCCAGTAAAGTGATACCTTATAGCGTGCCATTGTTACAGGGCTGATAACAAACCAGCAGCACCAGGTGCAAAATAATGTCATGAATGTGATGCTGGAAACCATTATATTCTGCATGCCACTCTCCCACCACACGCTTTTGCTTTCTTATTCTATGCTGCAGTTTTAACACATTAATTGGAGCAGCTGCTCCGAAGGTAATTTTTCCTCATAACAAAATCTTCCTTCAAATACAGGACACAAATGTAGCTAGTAACTGAATAACACTTAGGATTATGTGGTTTATGAACCAATTCCTGAGATAATCCCTCATTTTTCCATCCATTACTGCTTTGCCTTTTCACTAAGTTTGTTAGTTGCATTAAAAGAAGAAGAAGGGGAAAAAAATATCTATCTCTGGGCAACCCCTGCTAGCACCAAGGGCTGCAAATTTATTTTCTGGTTTAAAATTCCAAGGCAGGAAAAAACTCATTTTGAATCAGCTACAGAATTTTCTAAGAATACTTTTCTTTTTAAACAGAAGTACTGCTTAACAATGAGTACAAATTATACACAAGATCTGGTGTTTTTCAAATGAATGCCTAAGTCAGACATGTCTATATTTCAGAGCTTAAATAAGCAGCTCAATTTTTGAAATTCAGAGCCCTCATCAGCTCCACTTGTGATACAAGTTGCTGAACACATCTCAAAATCAAGTCTCCTACTGAAACATTAAAACATGGACACAAAAACATAAATGAACCACCCCTGTTTAGAAAGAACTACATATCTAAACAGGTATCACAGTGTCACTGAGAATAAAGAGAACTTTTGATGTATCCCATTTGTGGCTTATGGTACACATACATCCTTGGTCCAAGGTAAAAACAGTTAACTGGCTTCACAGTCAGTACTGAAAAGGAGCCACTGTCTGCAAGGGTGAATGGGGTAAGTAGTCTGAAAATACTTCCCATGGAGAAATAAAACTTCTTCTATAAAAAGTTTGTAATTATTTTTCATTTTGTCTGCTGCAATCAGTTACCACTGCATTTGCCATGTCATGTTTTCTTAAAAGGATGCGTAAAAACTCCATGATACTTAGTATTTATTATTTGCAACATTCACCTGAAGCTGTTAGGTATCTTACCATGCATCACTGAAAAATAACAAACCCAAACTCTACATTCTGATACATAACCACATTCATTAATTAGTATCATAACAACATAGAATGCAAACAAGAAAATGTATCAAATACATACATAATTAAAGAGGTTACTATGCTTACTTAGGTAGTTATCCACTAGATACCAAATGACATTTTAAGTTAAACAAAAAAAAAAAAAAAAAAAAGGTGTGGGTGTCCAGTGGCTGGTATTTTTTTTAAATAGACTGTTTAAGTCATAAATAAAATGGGGAAGAGAAGAAATCATTCACCACACCACCAGACTTCAGCAACAGCAATGAGAACGAGCTAAAGAACCCATACACGTTTGGATGAAAAACCATTCACGCAAGGGCAAGTGGAGTACCTTCAAAACGCGAGACTGAAATTCTAAGGAACAAAAGAACATTGTAACTGGTGGTACAATAAAGCTACATGAAATTCATGATGCATAAATAACTATGAAATTGGTGGAAAAAAAAAATAGATGACTGCTATCTAGTGCAAGTTATCTACAAGAGATTGAACTGTTTCTCTGATATTTTTAGTTCAGCTCTTCCTTACAAGCCAAAGCCTTTTTCCTAAAGCTTCATAATGAACATTCACAAAGGAATAAATTAGGGAGATTAATCTAACTCTGCAGTTCAGCTCTGACCTAAAAATGCAATGATTTTGAATTTCTTGAGCTGAAACACACAGCCTTCAGAACAAATCCTCATAGGCCATTGGATTTTTTTATTTAAAAAAAAAAAAGTCTTAATTCTATGTACCTTCTGTTTCTCAATATATAGAAGCTTTGGTCCTGTCCCTATTTATCACTCTTCCATATTCTTAAAATTCTCACTCAAATGTACTCCAAGTCAAAACCACAAACATTAGCTTTATTCCAGATTTCCAGGGCTATCTACCACCACATCTGCAGGCAAAAATTCCTCTTCAAAATTAAGTTCTGTACATTTTTTCTAAAAAAATTGAAAAGTGGAATTGTTTATTGTTCTTCCATGTTTTTCCATACCATATGCTTGCAGTTCCCCCACAATCCTATAAAAAAAACTTCAGACCAAAATTAAGTTTGGCTCTGTCTACTGCGTTATTTATTACCAGCAATAAAAATTGTTAGCAAGAACAGAATGATCTTTTTGCCCCATTAAAATTAAATAGTAACAACCAACATAAGGGGTACTTCTTCAGGCCAAAATTTGGCTGCCAAGGATGCAGAAATGCCACTAGTGAAATCTGCAGGCAGATGGAGATCTCCTCAAACCAATTTTCTCCTCCAGCTTTGGCTCCCCAGATGAGTACACCACCAGACATGCTGAAGCAGGACTTCAGCACCAGTGGGATCGCTTCACAGGCAAGGATGGAGGCACACAAGATGGTTTCTTGCACTCACACTGGAAAAAGTGTCACAGAAAAACAAGCACGTGCACCTCTACAAACAGTAACACCAGGGAAAGGCATTTGCTCCAGGGTCCGAAGTGGAAACAGACACTGGAAGTCACTGAGCAGTTTGAACGCTAACGGCAGCAGCCAGCACGCCCCTAGGTCTGCCTGCTTCTCTCAGCTGCTACCATGGTGCAAGGGCAGATTTACTGAGTTATTCTACATTGCTGTTCTTTTTTAATCAGGACTTGGCATTTACTAATTATATTGAAAAGTAAGTATGCCCAGAACATCTGACATAGCTACACAAAGAGCAGGTTTTGGGGCAGGTAGAAGCTGCCTGAACAGGCCACCCCAGAGCAAAGGCATATCAAGCTGCTCAGTGCTACTCCAGCATTTTCAGAACGGTGCAAAGCACCACAAACAATGTAAAAACCTGTATCTGGGCTGCATCAATCACCTAAGTGGACACTTCATCAGTACGTAAAAGGGTCATGAAAGGCTAGGAATAGTAATAATCCCACAGATGAAAAGAAAGGTGACTCTCTCCAAGTTTCTCCAGAAGGTGGAAGAGACTGACTCTAAAAATAAATGAGTGCAATTCAGAAATCTTTTACAGTTTGTCAGTCAGCAGCTGGCTTGTCACATATTGCTGGGGGGGGTGGGGAGTATGTTGGAGATTTTTTTTCTTTTCCCTAGTTTCCACTGCTAAATCATATTAAAAGAATGGTAAATGTTAATGTTACTAATACTGTCTTTTATATGCAAGCAACTGGAATTGCCGTAAGGCTGTTAATCATGACACTGGTAAGAGAGGCAATCTGATAGTCTGAACAAGGAGACAGCAATATGTTCTCTCCAACAAAATAGAATACAAAAATACATAAAAATTTGAGAAGCTAGATACTAAAAGGAAAAAAAAAAAGCCTCAACCAAATGGCTAGCTCTCCACACAGAAGTGGAGGATTAAAAAAAAAGAAATGTTTATTGCAGACATCCACCTTTTACAAACACCAAGCTGAAACACATTAAAATGACAAACAAGCTGCCTTCAGCAAAATATTCTGGAAAAGAAAACTACTCATCCATGACAGGACAAGCTTCATTTGATGGCAAAGATTATTAAATTGTATAGAGTAAATTGTACAGGGGGTTGCTACTGTAATTGTCTACTTTTAGATAACATGCACACACAGGAAAAAGTATTCAACTATCACAGGTATCACATCCTAATCAAATATGTAAGAACAATTATCAAGAATTACCTATATTCACATGGCAAAAAGTTAAATTAGTCCTCACTTCTCATTACTTTGTTATAACAGAGATAATGACAACACTGAAAGTTGGATGTATCTCATTTTTTTTCTTCTGAATTTAATTTCTGAATACTTTAATTTTGAGTAAATGAAGTGGGCAAGTCTCTAGCATTAACACAGGAATAAACACATATGGAAAAAGCTATTAAGTAGCTGACAGCTTTGCTATGCATGCATCTGATGTCATATGCATACACCAATTCCTAACAGAGCACTTCAGTGATATCATAAATTAAACAAAAATCTATTTTTAACATACAGAACTTAAAGTACAAAAAAAACCAAAGATTATTTCACCTGTCTTGTAAACTGGTATTGGAATGGTAAAACAGCTATTTCCTGCAACCAAGCCTTTCCTTCAGCAGAGTCTTTGTTTTCTTTCCTGCCGGCCACTAAAAATCTCAGTATCATCTTGCACAAAAAGGTAAATCAAGTTCTCTTCCCTAAGCCAATTCTTGCTTCACTTCATATTAAACATTCTTTATGGAAAAGAAGAAACAAAACCAAGATGCCCAAAACAACCTCACCCCCCAAAAAAAACCAGAAACAATTAAGTAAATATCAGCATTTACATTCTTAGCTCCTAGGCAATAGATTCATGATTACTTATGTGCCTTGTGCAACTACTGCATCTTTGGGTTTTTTTACTTTATAGTAGCTCACCTTTAACAATAAGCACATAAAATGACTATCTAGAAAAGATTCTAGCTGGACGGGAGGCAGGCAATGAGTTTCAATATTTTCTGTATTGGAAGGTACTGAACCAAGGTCTCCCAGCTCCTAGATGACCTATTTTACCTCTTAAAACATGATGGGCTGGGAGGCAGACACAACTGCATTCTTTTCCACCACGTGATGTAAAAGACATCTTCTCCCAAGTTTCTTGTAGGGATCCCAGTCTCACTGCTGGACAGTGCCTAACAGTCTATAAAAACAAAGTCTTTGGGGCACTTAAACACAGACCCACCTTTTTTTTTTAGGCCCGTCGTTCAGATGTAAAGTTTGCAGGGGGCTGCTCAGGCTGCAGCACTTCTAAACAAGCTCAAGTGCCACCTTCCTTTGGAGAACTCTGAAGTCAGAGCTGCATTTAATGGGTTGAATGCCTGCTACAAGGAGACTCCTCCAACAGCCGTTCCTGGATGCCAGAACTAAATGCCTTACCCTTATGGTACCTGTATCCCTAGAGCGTGACTTAATTGTACCAAAGCCAGACCAAATCCTGAGCAGGTATAAACTGATCCTCTGCCTTTTGTATCATGGAAGTACGCCCATTAACATCAGCTGAGGATCTAACCTTAGACAAAAATTAATTCCAAGTAATAGAAACAGTCTACACTAAGAATAGTAATTAATGTAATCAGGTCAGGAGTAGAAGGGAGTTCTTCAACCCATAGTGAATAAGCAGAAGCCATTTAAAATTCAAAACAATTAAAATGCTAATTAGCTTTTCTTCCATTGCCTTCTAAAATGATACTGCACCATTTCATATATGTTTCTTCTCTGCCTAGATCAGCCACATGAAGAAGGGAAAAGAGAAAAAAGAAAAAAGCATTCAGACAGAACTCAATGAAAATCAAGTCAGTCTGCAGCTGTAGACCAGGGGGAGCCACCTGCAGAAAATCTGCAAGCACAAAGCAGCATCACGGGACAGGACCACTCTGAAATACGAAGACCTCCATTTCCACGTTTAGTCTAGGACCATAAGAGGCTGAGTATTTTGCTGCTAATGCATCTTTTTACTTCTACTGTGGGAAAAGGTAAAAATACGAATTGTGTCTATTAAGCAAGTATCATCTCAAATATAAACGTACATTTAAACCACTCACCATATTTTCATTCAGATAACCCACACCTGAAGTAATAAAACTCAGAAAGTAAAGCAAACTAAGATGAATCTCACACATGGCAAACCAAACTTAAGATGGGTGGGTGGGAAGGAGGGGCAAGAGAAGAGAATCACTGAGACTGAACAGAACACTAGAGCTCAGGAAATACAGTGATCCAAGTACTGACATTTCAGATTAGATGACTGGAAAACTTTCTAAAGCTGAGGAACCCATTTTCAGCATATGAAAACAACCCTTTCTAAGTCACTTACATCTAACATATCATCTGGAATCCTAGACCCAACATGCTATATGCCCAAACACTGCTATAGCATCATACACAGTGTATCTTCCCCACACAGAGTCACAAAGCCATCCAACCATATGTTTCTAGTCTGAAAGCTAGGCAAAGTACCCGACTGCTTTAACAGGTGAGGGAGGAGGAAAAACAACAAAACAAAAAAACAAATCAAAAAACAAACAAAAACCCAAAACACCCACACACCCCAAACTGTGTAGATACAACTTTAACAGGAAAATCCCTTCATTCTGTAGATCATTTCAGAAATGCAGATCTCCAACGTCAAGATGATCAGACTATTATTTCTACCGTTATTCTGCACCAACTTACAAAAAACACTGTAACATAAATCTTAGCACATAAATTGCATGAGAAATAAGTTACACTGAATATTGAACTACACTGATTAACTGAATCTTAGATATAAATCTTATGTTAAAGATTAAATTTACTAATTCTTGTAACTCAGAGAGGGATTTTTATGTATCACACAAGGGTTACATCATGAATATGCATTTATTCCTTCACACTTCCTGGACTCCAGCTGATTCCCACATGGTATTACTGCTATTTTCATAAAAACATAGTCGAAAACCAAACTGCAAAAGCTGGTTCTTGTGGCATAAACAGTTTTTATATTAATACTATACTACTGCAGCAGTGCAGAACATCAGAACACCCAACTAATGTCAACAATGCTCAGAATTTTAAAATGGAATTATTAAAACTGTAACAGTATAAAAAGTCTGTGCCAAAGAGGGAAATAAGCCTTCAATTGTAAGAGCAAGGCTGTCTTTAAAGGTGAAAGGTCCATTTCTTAAATTAACAGAGTTCAGTAACTCTTTCTACATTTTACCAAGCCTGCTAGAACTTGAGACTTTGTCTCTGCTGTGCATGCAGCTTCATTTGATAATCATTCCTCACCTAGGAAAGGCAACAGTAAGAAGACAGCATTTGCTTTCTCCTGCTGTAAAAAGTCTTGTGCCCCATCTCCAAGAATTTAGAGCCATTTGCCAGATAGAGTCAGCTGGATTTTTCTGAGGCAGAGCCAATGCTTTTTTCTTTTTTTTCACCCTTCTTTTTGCCAATGCAATTCCAATAGAAAGAATTTTCTAGCTTTGGGAATTAGAAAGAGAATCTAAGGGTTCCTGGAAGGTAGTTACATTTTCGGGACAGAGCACAGGAGCTTTGCGACAGCTGAAAATGAAGTCCTGTCCAAATTGGACAAGAATTAGTTTCTGGAAAAGTCTCAGCTTCTTTTCTACACATAGGGTCTGCCAGCATATAGAAAGCCAGCACAGGCTGAAACTACATTTCAGCCAGTGACCTCTGCTGTGTGCTTTGTGCTGGGCTCCAGAACTGGGTAGAAGGGGCTTGGAGGGAGAACCTGGCTCAGTTACCCACAAAAGCACTACCTATAGGTCAGCTTCTAATTATATGAACTACAGCATAAGCCACCTTAACCAAACACAGGCAACAGAAATGTCTGGGTTCTCTCCCCTCTGGCATTACACTGAAGATTTTGGTATTTGTCTAAAAATCTCCATAAAATATTTATTATTAGCTACAGGGCAGTCTAGCTACTGATTTAATAACACACATCAGAAGCAGCAAATAAGTGTCTTGCTGGTATGCACATCTCTTACATTAAAGAAACAGAACCACTTGCACAAGGTGAGAAACCCATATGGATACTCATTAACCGCAAGGTACTGAATAGCTTAGCTGGATATACTGCACAAAGAATTAATGTGCCTCACAGATTCTATCTTGTTTATCAAATGTTTGCAAGCCTTCAAAGGATCATTCATCATGATCACCTGATCACATGCACAGTAGAGACTGTAAACTGAATGCCACCAGATCACATACATCAAAACCAAATGGCATCCTACCCGTAGCATGCCTGGTGTTCAGACTAAAGCTAACTTCCTTATGTAAATAGCGCTCAGCCTTTCTCAAAAAAAAAAAAAAATATCTGCCTGACACCACATTTCATGACTCATTCTTCAATATGATTTTCTTGAGAAACAGTTGCAGAACTTCCCCAGAATAGGACAGAATAAGGAGAGCAAAAGTTTGAACACTGCAGCATTTCAAAAACTGTTTTGATACTGAGTTTTACAGAGCATCTTAACAGTGCCGCTGGATAAGAGTAGTTAAACAAGCGACTAACTCGGCTTTGTTCTCCTGGAAAGAAATTTACTTCCTCCCTCCCCTTTCAAATGAGCAGAAGGAAGCTATATGAAGCTATAAAGAATTATATGTACATCTGCTTGGGCAGTTTCAAATACAATATTTCATTCAGAAATATGTACTGTTGTTGCCTTTGGATTTTTTGCAGCAACGGGTGATCTTGGTACAAAGAAAGTAACACAGAAGTGGGAAACATAGGAAAGGTTTGATCTAAAAAACCAAAGATCTAAAAGAATGAACAGCCAAAAATGACAGAGAATACAGGCTGAAGAAAGGAAGGAATAAATTCTGCTCAGTGGTTCATACTTCCCAATATTGAAATGAAGAGACAGTTCAGAAAAAGTGCTGCAGATACTTCAACATTTTGACAGCTCACCAATAGCTGAAGCTCCCTTCCTCTGAGAGGAAAAGCTCTAGATGTGTTTCTGCTATGCCATTACCTGCCCTCAACACAGTCCAAAATTCATGGTACATTTCACGTGTGACAAGACACATTATCAGAACTGCATGTCTGTAATTCAACGCAGATTTTTGCTCTGCTACATGTCTGGGTGGAGGGAAAAAGAAAAAGTGAAATCAAAAGCAACAGTCCTGAAGATATGAACTACTTATCTACATAAGGTCAAGTAAGAAAATAACATTTATCTCAGTAATGCAGGAGTTGGGGTGGAAGCAGCAGAAGGGTAAGCTGATCAAAATCCTTTTGAGGTTGTTAAAAACACCAGTCATCTATTTCAGAATCTCTCTGCTTAATGGGAAACAAAAAAATGTTCAGCCTTGCAACTGCATAATCCCAAGTCAAGAATTCCATCTTTTATCCCCCATTTTGTGACCACCAAATGCACTATTCCTGACAGGGCTTGCATTGTACTTAAGAGTTCCCAGAGAAAACCACCTGCCAACATGCTCTTTTAACCTGCTTCTTCAGGTTAGAAAAACTTCACTAGGGACCTGAAACACTGGGAGAGGATCCTTCTGTGGTAGTGCTTACACACCACCTCCAACTTTCCTGCAGTGTTAGGCTATACATTCTGGGGTACGAGATACAGGTGGACAAGGAATAATTAATTATTTGATGAAGAATTCAGCAGCCGTTGCTTGGTACCTAGTTAACAGCACCAAGTTGCTACCCAACTTAACCGTTAAAAGTCTTTCCCTGCTGAAATAAGCTTGAACATGGAAAACACAAACATCACATCATATCCAACAGCCAAAAGTTTTATTTTAAGCATCAATGATGCTAAGTCTCAAATGCATCAGAGCAACAACTGGGTTTAACGGGGAAAAGTATGCTCTGAACATAAAGTCTCATTTGTAAGGATAAAACGTCAAGTAATTACCTGACTGCTATCAGTGCTAATGACTGGAAACTCCAGTATGACCAGCCACAGAAAATTTTGGTGAGATAGCACCACAACTAGATCACCAAATCATTAGTCTGCTTTAACACAAACATTACGCATATTTAGTCTTTTCTTTGAAAACAAGTTGAAAAACCACATTGCTGTATAAGCAACAGGATTTGATGGACAATGCGTGAAAGTATTGATGCAATGCCCAAACGTGGTACAGTACATATAGCACTAATGCCTCTCCCATTGTCTCACTGAGGTGCAGAACTAAACCTAACCATCTGAACCAACAAGGCTGCAAGTATCTCACAGCCCTTCCCATGACATGCTCTATTGATGGGCCATAACTAAATTCCAAGACAAATCACTGCATTTTCCCACCTGGAAAATCAACTGAGGTTTTTTGGAGGGAGATGCTTTGTTAATGACTTATCGCTGAATCTCATCAGACAAATGCAAAATTACGTCAACTCCACTAGCTACAGAAAAGCACAAACAAGGCAGAGCTGGGTGCACTGGTACAGAGACAAAAATGATCTGTTTACCTTACTGTTATCCTGTAGTCATAGCCATAGCCCACAAAAAGAAATATGGAAGGAAATACAAAAAAATAACAAGAAAACGACTCTTTTCAACATTACTTTGCTACATATGTTTCAGCATGCTGTTAAATGCTACCCTTCAAAAAAAATTGTATCCTATATTGCACTGTTCTGTGTTACTCACTGTTAATAGTTCTGTTTGGAACAAGCAAAGGAATATATTTTAGGGCTTTTATATACACTTACTGTCCCGCAGTCACTTACATACTTAATTCCTTCTCTGTAAGGAAGGAATTAAGCACTTCGGAACTTTTAAGAATTTGAAACTATAATTTTCATTTGGTCAATTACCTGAAGTGATAATTTTTATTTGGTCAAACGACTACATGGGAAAGCATATTGGCAACATCCAAGCAGAGTACAAAGGAGCAGAAGGCTGCTTACCACTCTTACCAATCACTTGATTTGCTGAGACACAGTCTTCCCCTTTGCCAAAGTATCATTCACATGAAGCACATGTAACAGGGCAGCTTTACCGACAAACATCCCATAGCTTTATCCCCAGGTCCCACTTCTCACACCCGGAGTTTGAAACTTTCAAAACTAGGTTTTTTGATAGTGCAGGTCTATCATAGCTCTAATTGAAACAGGAAACCTTTGGCTTGGAGGCAAGGTATGGAATCAGCCACCCCCCAAGACTTCAATACTTACAAGTCCAGAGGGATCATTTTTCTGTGCGCTTGCTATGGTTTGTCATCAGCTCACCATTACACAAATACATGGAATATACACTGCTCTTTCCCTAAGAACACAAATGCTACATAACTCCATACAGAACTGAAGATGATCTAATTTGCAGTTTTGATAAATTAAGTCTACCACAGATAAGGTTTGAGGGATTTCTGCCTTCTTTTACAATGGAAGAAGAAAAAGCATTTCTTTTTAATCTCAACAGTGTCAGGGCTTACATTATAGTTACCTTCCTAAAATTCTCTAGAATATAGCACTCAGAATACCTGAGATCTAGGATGGATAGTAAGACTAGAGAGGAAAAGCCAAGTTCAGTCTTCAGATCAATGCAGAGTTCTCAGTTGTCTTGCCAAAGACCAGCAATTCATCCAAGAGGAAAAAAAAGATGACATTTGGGCCTATTAATATGTTAGCACCACATCACAGGACAGAACAGTTAAATTAGAACTACCTATAGAGCTCAGTGCTGAATGACATACAGGCAGCTTAAAAACTGTTTTGTTCATATTTTTTAAAAAGCTAAAACATACTTCTCTTTCCCACAATATGGTAACTGATGGTAAGTCTTACTCATATGCCAAATAATTTTCTGCATCCAGCATTTCAATAAGAGGGAAGAAACACTTTTCAGCATTTCTTCTAGAAAAGTTTAATGCTAGAACCATGTTTAGGTGTTTGTCTTTTCACATTTAAAATGCTCGATGCAATTCAGTAGGTTATGAAATACACACATTAAGTACACTGAAGTAACAGAGTTTTGACACAGTCACTTGAAATCCAGCTAGAATCTTAACACTGGAAGTTAACCACTTCACAGCAGACTCACTTCATAGAAAATAGGCAATTTTTTGTTGGTGGTGCCTCAACGCAAGAACTGTTGCAATTCCCATCGACCAGCCATCTATCATTCTCAGTACAATTATACTACTACGAACACCTTCACATATCAGCAAAGGCAGGTAAAGAAAAAGAAAAGATAAATTAGAGATTAAATGAGGTCACACACAAATAGTAAAACAACTGGTGTTACTAGTTCACCTTAAGATACCTCAGTATTTCACACAAGTATAAATGCAAACTGACCAATTCTGAAAAATTATGCAGTTCACTTTGAAAACTCTGGAGACATTCTTTAGTTAATTAAGCAGAGGTTATTCAAGATATAATTAAATACAATTCTGTTATGCCATCTCTTGATTTTCATGTCAGTAATATACACACACTGTGTGAGTTGACAGACTGGTCAGAGGTTGATAGAGCATAAGAAAGATTAATGCATCTCAAGCTGCAGAAAGATAAGCCTTTTATCAGAAATTAATACAATGACAAACAGGGCAATGCAAAACATCCCTTGATAAAATCAGATGTCTAACTCTTGAGGAAACAAACAGCCTTGAGAGACTGCAACAGCTTTCTTAAAAAGAAACAAGTATTAGCAACAACTTTTTACTCCTGCTTGCTATTTCTACTTCTGTGTAATTTCCATTATCAAGCTCCAGGTTCTTCTGACCTAGACAAAACATTTACTCATCTACTTTTGTAGATGAGTAAATCTCTCCCTACGTGTCAGCGGCCAGAGCCCCAAAAAGCAAGCTTCCTTCTGTTTTCTAAAAATTTGCCCTCTTATTCTCAGAACTGCTGCCCTCAAACCATGCTCCAAATTAGCTCTCTCTGACTCTTCCTGTTTTGTATTGGCATTACCTCAGGAAAAGGTAACCCTTGACAGTCAGATGTGTTCAGTTTTCCTCACCACCTTCACCTTTCCCAGTTTTAGAAATCTGAAGCAGCAATTAAGATTCTCTTGGGTAACATTATCTGTGAAGCTTTTCACTGACAATTTTCTGCCTTTTCTACTCTCCTTATTTTGTTCTTTTGCTTTTGTTAGCTGGATCAATTACTCAAATGTGGCCTGTGACATATGCCAATTAGAACAAACATGCCAAATTTTTCCCTTGTGTAACTTCACTGACTCCAGTGGCTCTAAGCCAGATACAGATTTGTTTTGGTATAGGCAGAAAAATGTGAACGGTATGCCAGTCAGGTTTTCATCGGCTCTGTACCCCCCCTCCACAGCAAATGCAAACTCCTCCTCACCTCTCTTCAGGCCTCCTCACAGCTCTGCCTCTGCTCCTATTTCATCACTACTCTTACCTTTCTCCTTCCCAGACATCTCAGTACAACATCATGCTCACTGCCCTGAAAGCACAACCTCTCTTCATAGGAGCCAGCTCACTAAACGACTCCTTTTCTGCAAACCCCTCTCAAAAGCCACACAGGTCACTCTTACAGCAACTGTATTGGGCCATACCTATGTATTACTGGAAGAATGCGAGAGACCCTATATCTGGATACCTATCTCCAGTTTTTCTCATCTCATTTTTCTCTTGCATCATGCTGTGTTATACAGCCTAGACCACTGTTATGCAGCCTCTGGCCATGAAGACCCACAAAGGTAGGCCTGAAGGGTGTTTATTAATTAAGCAAACAGCACTTGTGCTGCAAAACTTACAAAGCTTCGTCTCCTATGGCTATGTATCTGCAGCTTGAGCAGCAGCCCTAGCCTTCCCTTCCTCCTCCCCCTGCAATAACCCCAGAGCCCTCCCACATAACCACAAAACTGGAGACAGGGAGGGAGGGAAGTGGTTGAGAACCTGTTCACTCTTTCACTTTAATGGATCAGCACGGACATACTCAAAAAAGTCACAAATTTCATTGCTACCAAATCATTATATCGCAACAAACTCCACCAGGGCAATGGGCCCACAATGGTTCTCACTGTGGCAGCCAAGACACCCCCTCAGCCAGAAGCCCTCTCCCTAAAGTGCTCTTCATGTCCACTGTTGATTCAAGATGACACAGGCCCACCCCCATGTTCTCCAATGAATATGATAAAACACTTGTAGGTTCTTTTTCATGGCATATCTTAAGAAACAACGGTATTTCCACCCTCCTGGTTTTCACTACACAACTATGACAAAGCACAAGTAGAGTAAAGCTTTCCATGCAAAGCTGCATCTCACATCCAGGAGAAAGGCCATGCTGGCACAAGCACTGCTGAATAAATCCAAGCTCCTGCTGTCAAGGAGATGCAAATTATAAGGGGCAAATGGAAAAAAAAACTTGCCACACTGCCTTGGGGCAACAGCAGCTCACTCAGCCACTGGAATGAGCAGCAGCAGAATCCCTGGAGGGCTGCTGACATCTCCGGCCCATGGAACACTCCAAGAAGCTTCCATGACCCTCGGCTTGCTCCCTCAAGAGTGCGGCACATGTCCTGCAGCTCTCAGCTGTATGAAGGTGACCGGATGCTATGCCCAGGAAAGCCATGGTGACAAGATGCCATGCCATGCAGGAAAGGTCTGGCCAAATAAACCTGCCATACAGCCTTTGGAAGCTGGAAGAAGGATGATGTGTAATTCTGTACATGTGTAGTTCTTTGTGCTATCAAGTCATATTTACACTTCTTCCCTGTAAAAGGAACCTAAGTTTCCTGCCAACAGACACTGTAGTTATGATGCCCTTCTCTCTCTCCAAAACTACTCGAGGACAGCTTTCAGAAGTATTCAGTCTTCAAGGGAGGACTAGATCAGTATTTTGTGCTCAAATGTAATGGTTACTCTTTGTGTAAGACTCCACTCTTACGTGTGCACCTTTACTCAAACCGGGATACTAATCTCGTTCCTTGCAACAGAAGCTTTATTCAAGGCTGAGAAAACCAGGCCTCTGCGAGACAGTCCACATCCAATGCAGCATCACTATACCACATTTTAATTAGTTCAAATTATTTTAAAATGCTCTGACTATGCCAAAAAGTACATTCCAAGATTAAATCCACACAGAGTACAGCAACTTACATTCTAAGTCTTCCCATCCACCATGCTAACTTGTGCTCCTTTTCACTGATGACCACTGTTATCATTTCATCTTAAAAGCACAAGAAATAGGACTTCTGGTTGGATTTTATTTTCCCCCACCATCTCCCTTAAAATATCTGGTAGGTCTTTTTGTGTACAGATCTGCAAAAAAAATTCAACAGTCTTATCCAAAAGAGAATTTGCTTGCCTCTGTACTTTAATAAAATTTTAAATACATTTTAAAGCAAGTTGTAATTCTAGTATTGCTTTACTTTTAGGTGATTTAATCTCATTTTAAAGATTCTATTAGTTACTGGAATTTTTTTTTTTTTTAATCTTTGGACACATAAGGCTGCTGGGCAATAAAATTCCAGACACCTCTGAAAGTCTGTGCTGCTGTAAGTAAAACTTGGGATTTGAAAAACATAAATTATTCCAAACTCACGTTACCAGATCCTAATCCCAAATCCTCAGAGGAGTGTAAATGCCATGACTGAAGTTAGGCAGGGACCTTACTGCCCTGGGGGTGCAGCATGTAAGTGTGCAAGGCTTGACTCCTGAAATACACCAAACTGGAAACTCCAGCTGCTCATGGTGGAAGGTACTTTCTGTGTTCAGACAGACTGAAGAGTACCACACACCACTGGAGATGCCCCCCCCCCCCAGCACTTTGTAGTCTGAGTCTCATTTCCTCAACTGGCCTATAGCTCAACGGAGCTGGAGAATTAAATCAGGTTTAATAATCTGAGTGAAATTATATCTCTACAAATGAGATGAGCAGAGGATGTACTGATTATAGAAGAATTGCTCTTTCAAATCATCCCTCTGTAACAACCCTGATCAGCAGCTCTGAAAACTCCACCAACACGGAAGGGACATAACAAGCTTTATTTGGTATCAAGCCAGCAGGTTTGCTATACAGGCATAGCCCAAGTTAATACCAGAAACTGCTTGGAGGAATTGGCCATAATCCTGCTAATTAAAGACAAGTGTTAAATAGCTTGGGTGCCACTTTGTTTTGATTAGCAGTATTCTTTCCAAATGTTATGACTGTACCTTGTTCAAAAGAAGCGTAATGCCCTCACAGCTAAATAACAATTGACGTGTTTTGCAAATAAACATGCTATTTCCTTGCTCATCCCAACAGCAAAACAGCACTGAAAAAACCCACACCCTAAACTTCATTATTATTAATTGCTAGATGCAGCAGTCTTTCCTGTAGTCCTGAACAGTAATACTTCAAATGTGTGATGCATTTTTGTGAGCCAAGGCTGGGTGGAGAAAGGAGATGACCACTGAACGGAAATACTCACTTCATAAACACCGATCAAAAGAATCCCACTTCAGGAAGCAATGGCCTAAAACACCGACAAGCAAGGAGCAGCCACAACAGCTCCCAGTCCAGTGGGTGCCCGTCCCAGTGCAGCCCCACAGGTCAACGACACACAGCCAGGAACGGGGCCCTGCCGGTGCCACCGGGGCCCATAAGCAGCCAGGCACGGGGCCACACTGGTGCCACCAGGACCCACACGCAGCCAGGCACGGGGCCACACTGGTGCCACCGGGGCTGGCCTCTGCAGAGGTAGACGAAGGTCCCGCTGGCCGGACAGGACACCAGCGGCACCACCGTTCTCGCGGCCCCAGCGTCTGTAGCCCTGTCAAAGGCCGAATACATTCCTGAAGCTTCTTTTTGACACAAAACGCCCCCGAAGCATGCCTTTGCTTCAGTTACTTCACCCTAACTATGACAGAGGACAATATACAATAACGCACATTGGCCAACCGTTCCTGTGGGAACCGGAGGGCTTCTTAGGATTACCCAAACTTCAGAATGACTCGCATGTTTCGCGCTTTTCTGGCACGACATGTATTAGGTGGCTCAGCTCCCCACGGCTCAGCTCCCCGCCAGTGCGGCCTCACCACCGGTGCGGCCCGGTGCCCCCGGCTCCTGAGCCACCCGCCCTCGGCCCGCGTTTGAGCCAGTGCCCGTCGTTCGGGTGCCGCGCAGGAGTTCAATAATCCCCAAGTGGATAACCAGGCACGGGGAAAAAAAAGCAGAGGCGACCTGAGCCGAAGCCGGTGCTGGACGCGTCAAGGACAGCGACCAACAGCGCGGGGCTCTCGGTGGCCGCCGGGGCAGCAGCGCTGCTGGCACGGAACGCCGGGTGCCGCCTGCGGGACGGCTCCTGCGGGCGGCTGGAGCAAGGCGGGCCCGGGGGAGGCCGCTCCCGCTACGGAGCGCCGGCGCCCCGCAGCTCCGCCACGCTGCCGGTCCCGCCAGCCCAGCCGCGGGCGGGGACCGGGGCGCTGCCGCAGGGCGGCCCCGGGGCCGTTCCCCCCGAGGGCGGCGGGCACCAGGTAGGGGCAGAGCCCGCGCCGGCCCCCCCCCCCCGCCGCCCGTCCCCGGCGGCCGCCCCCCGCCCGCCCGGGCCGCCGGCGCTGCCCGCTAGCGCGGCTCCGCGGGGGGCGGCCGGCACTCACCGCGCCGCCGTCGCCGTCCTCCGCCCGCGGCTCCTTCCTCCTGCCGGCCGTGGGCGAGCCCTGCAGCAGCTGCTCCAGGCAGGCGGTGCTGGGCAGCGAGGAGCTCTTCTGGTGGGACAGGTGCGCCCCGGGCCGGCGGCCCTCCTTGCCGCCCTTGGGCCCCTCATCGCCGGCCGCGGGCTCGTCGCGGCGGCCGGCCGGCGGCCCCTTGCCCTGGGGCAGCAGGTGCTCCCGCAGGCGGCGCAGGGCGGAGCCGGGCTCGCCGGCCGGCTCCAGCGGCTCGGCGGCCGAGCAGCAGAGGTTGGGCTGGGAGGACGAGAAGACGCGGTCCAGCACTTGCCGCCGCCGCTTGAAGCCGCTCCACTTCGCGCCGGGCGGCAGGTCCCCCTTGCTGCCGGCCGGTGCCGGCGGGGCGGGGGGCTCCGCAGTGCGGCGCTCGGCTGCCGCCCGCCCGCCGCCGCTCCGGCCCTTGCCCCCCAGCTGCAGGTTCTTCCACAGCCGGGCCTGGAAGGACACGGCCGGCTCGGGCTCGCCGGGCTTCTCCCCCGCGGCCGCCCGGGGCTCCCTGCCCGGCTCCATCCTCCTCCTGCGGCGGCGGCGGCTGCGGGAGCAACAGCAGCAGAGCCCGCCGGAGCCCGGCGCCTGCACTCCCGTGCGGGGCGGGCCGGAGCGGCGCCCGCCGCCGGGGACGAGCGCGGGGCTCCGCCGCGCCGCCCCCCGCTCGGCGCGGCACGGCCCAGGCAGCCCGGGGCTCCGCCGCGCCGCGGGAGTGCGGGGAAGGACGAACTCCCCCGGGCGGAAAGTTCGCCGCCGGGAGCCCCCCCGTGGGCGGCGGGCGGTGGCCGCGGCGGTGGCGGGCGGCGCGGGGCTGGGCTGCGTGGGGCGCGGAGCCCGGCGGAAAAGTTCGCGGAAGGGCGCGGGGTGGCAGCCCGGCGCGCCCTTATATGCGTGCGGCACTGCGAGGGCACACCGAGAGGAGGCTTATCCTGCCCCCATCCCCACCTCCCCCCCCCCCCCTTTTTTTTCCCCTTCTCTTTTTTTCCCTTTCTTTTTTTCCCCCTTCTTTATTTTTCCCTTTTTTTTTTTTTTTTTTTTTTTTTTTTTTTGCGCTGGCGGCAGTCGCGCCGTGCAGGAGGCCGAGGGTGAACGGCTGGCAGCCGGCTGCCGCCGCCGCTTACGGATGCTGCATCGCAGATGCACCGCGCTGTGATGCTGCAGTTTCCCTGCGCCGGGGGACACGCGACCTTTGGGGGCAGGTGGGGACACGAGGCAGGTCCCGGCCGGGCAGCACCGGCACCGGCCCTGGGTGACCTTGCGGAGGGAAGGTGCGGCCGGGCTTGGCCGCGCACCGACAGCCAGGGCTGCAGGGAGCACCCAAACCTGCCCTTTGGCAGCTGTGGATGCAGAATGTATGGCCCGGCCAGGCACGTGCCTCCAGGCGGGGAGGCGGCGGGGGGGGGGACGGGGGGGGACACGGGACGGACAACACCCAGCTCATCTGTCACAGTCACATTTTTTCTAAAAAACGAAAAAAGATACTTACAAATAATTAGACATTTTTCTCATCATGGCACGATGTACTACTGGCCCCATTGCTGCGTTTTTGGATGCATAACACTATCTCAGCTTTCTTTTTCAATTAAAATGATAGCAGCAAGATACTTTCAGAGCAGGTTTATACATTCATGAAACAAAGTGAAGCAGAAGGAATCTTTCTTGCATACACCTTTACCCGATGTACTTCTGGGTTTCATTTCAAAAGTTGCTTCTTTACATAATTGAGGGTTTGGCCACCTATATGCTGATTCAGCTTTCCCAAAAAAGTTTGCAACCAGGCATTTGACAATACAGCTTTTGCTGAACAGAACAAGAAGAATACAGATTAAAAGTACTGTGATAAAATTGATTCTTCCAAATCACCAGGGCCTTGGGAATTCAATCTACAATATTTGAGAAAATAGCCAAAATAACCTTTGAACCTCAGGAGATTATTTGTGAGAAGGCCTGTCAGATAAGTGACATTTCAGGACCAAAAAAAGCCAAACATAAGTGACATTTCAGGACCAAAAAAAGCCAAACATAATCATAGTAAAAAAAAAAAAGCTTCAACAAAAACCTGAAGATAGAACATCACAGAGAAGTCAGCCTACTTTGATCCCTGGAAGTGAATACAAATAATCAGCTTCTAACCACCTATAAGCAAAAGCATCAGATAGCAAAGCTCAAATGGATCAAGGCCTGGAGGAAGCTCATGTGTCTCAATATCTGAGATGATATCTTTAAATCAAAGAAGAAAAGTGCTGAAATGGAAGCTTTTTAAAAGGTCTGCTTTCCTGTAAATAACGGATTTACTCAATGAGCAGGAACCAATAGACTAAAAGAAAAGATGAATTTGGTTCTTCATCAGTACTGGGGAGAGTGACAAGGGCAATCTAAAAAACCATTTCAATGTTAAGTATCTGCCTTGTGTTTTACTTCTTTTATTTTCACATTGCAGTTGAAATGGCTCTAAAATAAGCAGCTTTTCAGTTAAAGAGTAATTTCTATTAAAGTTATAGAAAGTCAATATGTTTTCCACAAAGCCAATAGGTGTAGGAAGAATGCAATGTTGCATTCGGAAGAACTGCTTATTTGACAACATACTGAACTACTCTTGTATCTTTAGACGTTTGTTTTCAACAGTGATCACACTTCCCTATGAAAAAAAGACCCGAATTTTGTAATTTGTATAGATGTATTCGCTACAGCAGCTAATCTCCTAAGTTGTGATGCTGTGTGGAAGTTCATCGTCTGGGACGAGCATGCACAAGATGCAGTGCTGCAGACCAGTGTTTTCAGTCTGGCTTGTGCTGCATTTTTACGACCCCTGCATTGAGTGGTCTCAAATAACCTACTGGCAGGCCTCCAGATTCTTTTTCCACAAAAGGCAGCATAAGCTTTCCTTTACATTAAAATCATGTCATTACATCATCATTTCCAAATCCATCTAATTTATGTCCATTTTATCTGACCAGAAAGTAGATTTGCTTATACAAGAGAAAGGTCAGGGTAGCTTAGGCTGTTTAGTTGCAGAAACACTCATTGTCCTCAGGGCGAAACAGATCTGGGGCCAAAAGGCAATGTATGGCTGCACTGTAACAGGCAGAGTAGGATTATTCTAGAATTAATTCAAATCAATTCACCATAACCAGTTTTATAATAAAATGAGTCATTCTGCACATTGAATTCTCTGAGCTGTAATCGTTTATTAAAGTTGAAGCTGAACCTGGCAGAAAGATCACAGCAACACTTCAAGCAACATTCAAATGGAAATCTCAACATTTAACAAAGATATAGATGTTACACCTGTACAGATGGGAGTGACTTTGCAAAATGTACGAACAAGCCTTTATTGGCCTTAGAAATAAAAAATATGGTATCTGAAAACATTTACTTACACATTTCATAAGCTAAAACAAAACAGAACATAAAACCAAAAAAAAAAATTGGTACTTCAAACATGAAACCAAGGAGATCCATAGTAGAGAATGTGTTTTTATTTCCAACATATCAATTATACATGTCAAAAAGGAAGAACATTTTCTGTGGAAAGCAACTATCATTCTCCTCAGAACTGTATCTGATCTATCTATATATGTCATTTCTCTAATTAGTTTAATTTAAGCTGATAAAACAAATGTATCACTCAATGCTAAGCACCCTGCTTTAAAAAAAACCTAGTTTCTCACACCCTTTCAGACTAACCCAAGGCCCCAGATTTCTCCACAGTAATTTGCATCAAATAAAATATCTCTTTGGTTTTGGTTATTTCTTGGGGGTGGGAGGGGTGTGGGTGGGGAAGTTTACTTTGTAGCTTCTGATATTTAGTCCATTATCTATACGTATTTATGTTTGGAAATATACTTCGTTTTTTCAGTTATGTCTTCCTCTTCAAGCACTCTCCCATCTCCCATGATTCAGAATCTAAAATACAGCAAAGATAGTAACAGTTTGAAATGCATACCAAGCAACTACAGAGGCAGTATTTGTTGGAAGATGGCCTTGGGCTCAAAAGCTGAACATGATTTTGGTCTTCTCACCCTGAAACCACATTTGAACATCACTTGCACATGTTCACTGCTGTCATTTTGTCTTACCCTTTCTCAATGTCTCTTCAGTCTGAACTAGTATGAATTTGTGTGTCCTTTTTTTCATCTGAGTTATGTATCAAATGGCAAAGTTCATGTCTATAATGCAGTTTTTAAGTACAGCCTTGAATGTTTTTTGCTTGGGTTTTCACCTGCAGTGACAATGGGACATAGGCAACACAGTGATGAATTTTAGCTCTTGGCATGGTAAGTGGTATCTGAGGCAATTTCTGCCCGACTTGTAAGAAGTTTCGTGTTATGCAGAGAACCACAAGTTCTTTCACTCTTCTTGTCCATGGCTAAAGTATTTTTATCTGAAACTTTCAAACAGGGATTCAGCACAAGACACAAATCCAGTGTAGAGCATTGTGGCCAGACTAGCTAAGAGTCTTGACATTTTAGAAGTATTGAACCATGTCATACAATTTTAAGCTTCAGGCAGCCTATAGGTACTAGAAGTCCTGTCTTCACGCACAAGTACACAGTAATGAGTACATTTCTTCTTGGATTTTGTACAGATAATTATGCTCCTACCACATATGGCTCTTCTAATCTGACAAAACATAGCATCTCACAAAGCCAATCACAACTTAGTTCTGCAAAATGCTTCATCATCTTGGTGCACTTTTGAGTATTTTTAACGAGCTATTGGGTTTTGGTGGGTTTGGTTTTTTTTTTGTAGCAACGACAATACAGATTCAGCCATTAATCTAAGGTAGTGCAAGCTTCAAAATGTTCTCCTGAGGTGAGATAACCCCCTTTATACATTAGCAAAATACCATGAAGCTTATAGGGTGCACTGTTATGAGAACCTGAGTCGATTTACTGGAGACTGATTTCCCTTCCTTTCATGTACATCTTTGTCTCTAATATTTTAACCGTATTGCTAGCCTTCTGCTAGTGTTCCATAGCTAGTTGTTTATCACTGGTGCTCATGGCTGACATGGTTCCTCTAACAACATGTGCGGGAAGGTCTAATGCAACTCTTGGGTCTAAAGGGAAGGAAAATCAGAGTCGGAGGTCAGTGCAAAGTCGCAGCATCGGCATCTCATAACCCACATGCAGCATGCCAAACTGTGTAGTGCCCCAGTGGTGGGGAGCACAGCAGGACATTCTCACAACTGAGAAGAAGCAGGCTACCCCTACTAGAGGACTGAGCATCAAGACATGCACTCCTTCTGACGTTAGCAGGTGGTTTTGCCCTTCAGATCTGCACCTTTGAATAGACAGCTCTTCTTTAAGTGAGTTCCAGCTCACTTTTTCATCATTAACGTTAGTGCTAAATTGTAATACTAATTTAGAAATTGTATAAAGCTTCAGTTTTATTCTAAACTTGCCTGACTATCATGGTTTAACCCCAGCTGGTAATAAAGCACCACACAGCCACTCCGCTCACTCCCCTCTCACCCAGAAGGATGGGGAGGAGACTTGGAAAGGAATGTAAAACTCAGGGGTTGAGATAAGAACAATTTAATAGTTGAAATAGAATAAAAATGTAAGAACAATAACAACGATGACAATAACAGTTATAATGAAAAGGGGGAGGGAAAGAATAACATCCGGAGGGAAAGGCGGAAAGGAACACGTGGTGCACAGCACAACTGCTCACCGCCTGCTGACCGATGCCCAGCCAGTGCCCGAGAATGCCCTGCCTGCCCCGGCCAGCCCCCCGGGTACATACACCAGGCACGATGTCCCATGGTATGGAATCCCTCTCTGGCTAGTTGGGGTCAGCAGTCCTGGCTGTGTCCCCTCCCAACCCCTTGTGCCCCTCCAGCCTCCTTGCTAGCAAGGCCTGAGGAACTGAACAGTCTCACACCAAAGCCAAAACACAGCACCGCATGAGCTCCTGAGAAGATAATTAACTCCATCCCAGCTGAAACCAGGACACTGACATCTTCAGTGTTTCCGTAGTTAATAGGGATAAACATTGACAAGCAAGTCTATAATTGACACAAAGTTTCAAACTACCCTCTGCCTACTTTATATTGTATCTCTGTTGGTTTTGTAATATGAATAAATATCGGTAAAAAAAGAATTTATATTTCTAGATGCTTATAGGGTCCTCAGGAATGAGTAGTATTAACTATTTTGGCTTCTCCTACTAGTCTAATCTTTATTTGCTGGCACAAGTATTTTTGCACAACAAAATATGTCCATCAATTGTTCTTTTCTGTTCTGTGTTTCAACTCAACTTCAGCCTTATGGTTTTTTATTCCTGTGTTGTAAAACCCATCAGTGCTTATGATTCACTACTAATAGTCATTTTGACTTTTGAAGTTACCTTTGCTGACTGACCCAAGTAACTTTTATATCATTACAAAGTTCCAAGTTCACAACCTGTCTGATCAATGTGCAAACCTTGAAATGCTTCCACTGCTCCTCAGTGTTGTCCTTAGGACAGGTTTTGGTGTTTCCTTCACAGTCTGCTGTGTTACTGGGCCAGCTGTAGCTCCTTCCCCTTTCGGTCCCTCCAAAAGCTCTTTTAAGGGGTTTTGGGCCTTAGCATAGCTTTCAGGGAAATTTCATTAATATCTCTTAGGCTGGGACCTGTGTCTCCGTGACTCCTCTGTCTCTCCAGGTATAAGTTTAGGATTCTTTATTTCCTTCCTTTACACATACAGTAGCCATGGAGTTAAGAGTTGACTTAGAATCAGAATGTCATTTATTTTAGCATTAGAAACAAAAATAAATAAGTAAGTTTTAAAACTGCAGATACATACTCATCTTATTATAGCATCTGCTGTTGCTAAGCATCTCATTCTTCAGATCCTGCCTGGTTTCTTAGCCACTTTAACACAGTGCCTCTTAAATCTTCTTGACAGTTTTATCCTTTGTCACTGTCCTGTATTTTAACCCTTTGGTCAAAAAAGCATCTCCGTAGGTTCCTCTGGATGTTAAGCATCTCAGATGTTCAGGGTGAATCTTTCCGGCAGTAGTTCTTGACGGCTTTCACATCTCTGTCGAAGCAGCACCAGGTGAGCCCTTTTTTCCATTCCTGCTTTTTCTCTCAGGTGTCTCCTCTCGACCCTGTACAGTAATATGGGGAACTGACTATGTGCTTCATAAATGACAGTTCCAAATATTGCAATACCAAGAACATGTACTGATCTTTACAGTCAATATACTTCACCTATTTCAACTCCCACTTAACAAATTTAGAAAGACAAATGATTTTTTTCCTCTTTTACTTACTCGTGAGTCAACTCTGCTTAAAATCATCTCCCCTCCCAACAGCCTTCTTGGTTTGTGAGCTCTCAGTATCCCAAGAGGATATAAGCATTATTTTTTTTTTTCACATTAACGTTGCTTATATTTAGAACTGCCCCCTGATTCCACAAATGGCACCAGCGTCCTGCGACACAATGAGCCATTTCAATTCCAGTTGAAATGAGAGACTGTGGAGGACTCATGCTGTGTCGTCCATTTCCTTCTCCATCCTAGCACTGGCATTAGGAGCGGGAAAGAAAAAAGCTGATTGGAGAATCATGTGGAGCTTATAGATAAATATATATATATATATCTATATACTGAATCATACTGCCTTTTTCTGTTATTTCAGTCACCAACATGTCAAGCTCCTTTAATTATAATTTCTCATACAAATAGCTTCTTTTGTTCCCCTCTATTTTGGAAGTATTAATAATAAAGGAAACAATCTACATAAACTCATATTACCACTCTTTCTGGTTTTGAACACAGTACTTACATCTGTGTATTGTACAGACTGTCTTTTCCCAAATAAATTCTTCCTGTGATTTCAGACACAGAATATAGATATTTCATTTGTCAGTCTTTGGAGCTTTTTCCTTGATCTTACATATAAGACCAGTCAAGTAATGCATTTGCTGACTTGAAAAATAAGCAATATTTCCTGACTTTTGGACTTCTGGAGTATTGAGCTACAATTGTGTCAATCCTAAACCAACATCTTGTCTTACATTATTTTAATGAGTTCAGTACCATGCCTGTTTGTCCATATTGTTTGACATCAAATACTCGCTCTATTGCACTTTGGTCTGAACATACTATGATCTGACAGTATACTAGCCCTGGACCTTCCTTGTTTATCTACCCATCTGCTCTGCATTTCCCAAAATACTTAATTGCTGCTTTTCTTCTAAAACACTTTACTATTTCCTTGGGGCTACCCAGGGTTTCCTAACACAGTGATTAGTGTTCTACACAACTTTTTTCCCCTTCCTTTGCAAAATTTTTTTTCTAGGAAAACTGTTGTCTGCATTTCTTCTGCTGTTGCCACGTTCTGAATTTCCTGGAGAAGGGGTGAGTTCAATAGCTATGTTACACTACTTAGACAAACTATAAATCTTGTTGTATATAACTGCCTGATTTTTCCTCTGGATCATATATTTTAAGCTGTTTTTATGTCTAAGTAGGTAGAAAGCTATCTGGTATGAAGTTAAGAAATGCCTTGGTTCTTAATTTTGACGAAGTTTTAGTGCCGTGCCTTGGTTAACCATAAATTCCGCCTTTTTCTTACAACTGCTTATCAAGTTACCCACATAAAAGAGTACTCGGCTGTCTCTGTGCTTTTTTTTTTTTTTTTTTGTTTGGCTGTGTCCATACTTACTTTTTTCAATTTTCTTGCAGCACTGAGAATCCAAAGAGATATCGGTAACTGTATAACTGTGCTCTAATTCAGTGTGCTCTAATAAAGATTTTGCTCTGATGTATCCTTTCAACTGCAGTTCTATTTGACTGCCACCTTCCAGGCTTTGTGAACATACATTTCAAGCTGCAGTGTGGACAATTTGCTCTTGGCCCCTTGTAGCAGTCCCAGAGTAAAAACATTTTCATCACAGCTCTGAAGTTCCAATATTTCTCTCTGACATTCCAAAGCTGTTATTATCTCTATAGATTATCTTTTATCTCTAAAGTCCTCCTCAGTGCTAGGACCCATCCTTGTAGCTGTCATTTTTAGTTTATTCAACTAAGTATTCACTACTGTGAGTTTCTCTTTTTTTTCATTCTTTTTTCTTTTTCATTTTTTTATTTATTTTATTTTATTCTATTTTATTTTATTATTTTTTTTAATTTTTATTTTGTTCTGCCTCCCAAAAAACCTACCACCTTCTCAGAAGTTACTGATGCTACTCGTGCATAGCCCATCCCCACCGCTACAGAGCCTATGCTCAAGCACCATTTCCTGGGCTTACCTTTTTGCTTTTCTGCTCTCCCCATTCTTAGCATCTTTCTAAGCAGCTGATCACCTGCACGCTGGATAAACAACAAGGCCATCTGCTGCTGCTCTTTGTTCTGCACCCATTGTCCACCTCCCTTGTGACTGCGATAATCCAAACTTAAAGCACATGTGGGAAAGGAGGCGGGACAGAAAGAACTATTGCTGCCAACTAAGTCTTTATGACTGTCATGTTCACTGGTGCCCTGTGATCTCAGTGGTCCCCTCTGTTACCACAGAACCCATGAATTTGCAAGGATAAAGGGAGCAATAGCTCCAAGCCCATCTTCTGCCCTAGAGACTAGGGAAAGATAACTTTATTCCGTTCCTCAGTGCTCAAAGGGTAACAGGAACGCTGTCCCCCTCAGCTACGCGAACTCTGTGCTGGATGGGCAGCTGGCAGAGCCCTTACCCCTGAGCCTTTGACCAGTCCTGAGGTAAGGCAGTGTCCTCTGCCAGTGGGAGAAGCTGTGTGGTGCTGCTGCTGGTTTCACCAGGAGAAACACCCGTGACTGCATGCCAGAGGTGCACGCTGCACAGCACAAATGGCACAGGTGTGAGTAGTTTCTCCATCCAGATGTGTCCCACCTTGCACACCTGCCTGCTCATATGCACAGGTGACAATGAGCCTCTCAGTCACTGCTCTGCTCTCTTTTCCACACAGCAAGGGAGGCCTTGCCTTCCACAGGCACGTTATCACCTCATTGTCCTTCTTGCATGGGTGAGGGAGTTGGAGGCTGGTGGAAGAGGAGAAGCTCTTCTCTTTGTGTACTCCAGTACTGAGGGAGCTCAGCCTCTTCTTTGCTTCTCAGTGAGCACAGCTTGTAGGTCAAGGTGGAGAATTTCCAAGCAGGTCCACTCCCCTCTCCTGGCATGATCTCTCGTTGTTGGGTTCCCCAAATGCAGCAAGGGCATCGCTGGGAACATGCCACGATATGAAGCACATTTGGAGGTCAATGAAGCTGCTTCCTCTGCTGCTACAGGACATTCAGAGGTGAACTAACTCCAGCGCAGAACACATCTGAGTGAGAGCCAGCACCAAGAAGCACCAGCGGCGTACAGCAGTAAAACCAGATGGTGCTCCTTCTCCTGCCTGATCAGATCACACCGCCTGTGCATTGTCTGCACCCACTCCAACACATCTGATGCAGTTGCCTTCAGAGAATCCAGTATTGACTCACTACGGCTTACTGTTAGGTGCTTCTTGCAGTTGTACTTTGGAGAAGGTAAGATGGATATAAAATTGTGAGTAAGCATCCACATGCTTTTCATGTATTAATGGAACTGCAATTAAATGTGAATACACAGTCCAATGTCAGCCTGGGGAAGCTCCAGTATTTAGTAAAACTGCAATGTTGGTTTTAAGATCATAAGTAGTAACTTTAAGTGCTAACAATTCATTTGTTTCATGAGAAGTCATTGGTACACAACTGCTTTATGATTTGAGTTGCTTTAACGTGACTACAGTATGATTTTTTAAAAATTTATCTGCTGTGGACCTTGATCATTCTGTTGGTGGTTTGGGTATTTTCTCTTTGTCTTCTGGCATTTGAGTAAGCTTTTTAATGTTAAGCTTCTTCTGCAGTTTCCCCATAATTTATGTTTCTCTGTCTCCATGTCGATGGCATTTGATCTGAGAAAGGAGAACATTTACTGACTGAGGCTGGAAATGAACGCTTTCATCATGTTTCCTTAATGCATTTTTGTGTAAGCCTTAACTATATTCTGTTTTAATAAAACAGTAACACATATAAAGCTTAAAAAGGACTCCTACTTGTCTGAAACATTGCAACATTGTGCTGCTCTTCACAGAGTAGAAGAAAAATACTTCATTTTTTTCACTTGAGATGGGATAGCAGATAAACATAGCTATTTCACTTATGATTTCTTTATCAGACTTCTCACAAAAATCTGATATATCCCCATTTAGGAATTACCAGTGATTGCAAAGATGAACACAATGTTCAGGGCAATGTACATGGTCAACTCCACTTCTGTATTGTACGCTTAGGCGAGTATTAGAGCTTTCTGAAAGAAAGAACTTGATGAATTTAATTATTGGGGAATTATGGGTGTGATACACGATGTCACAATTTTCAATATGTCAAAGCTAGCCAACACAAATCAATAATAAAAGAACGATTATCATCTAAAGGGGTTTTTATCACTGTTTGAAGCAAGCTTGGAGACAGCCCAGTCTTGCCACAAGAAAGACCAAACCAAATGGCTTTATTCAGCATCAGCTGTTCCTTCCAAAGTGTCTTTGGATATTGCTCCCTCGGGAGGATTTTACAGATGCAAAACAAAACACACTTTCTGAATTAGCATTGGGATGACAGACAATCATCTTGTGGTTTTGGTGGTTTTTTTGATAAAAGATCTTCCCAAAAAATCCTACTACAACATGCAAGCAAATTAGGCAAATTATTTTGCCTAAATTTGAGGTTCAGACAGGTGGGATTCAAAACTGCAGCTCAGATTCAGATGTCATTGGTCTGCCATGATTCCAGATGAGGAAGAAAAAACGAAACAAGAAACAGAAAATTCAGTGTCGTCGAGGCCAAATCCAATGAAAAGGAGCAGTACGACTAGAAAGTAACACAAAAAATTGTGGTAAGGTGTTAATAAGAAGGTAAAAAGGATGGGGAAAGAAGGAAGGTATTAAGTAATTTGCTGGGGGAATTTCTAGGAAAAGGTAATAATAAATTAGGATGTGTCTAAAGGTCTAAACCTATAGGAAGAAAAACTGTAGTCACAGATAACTAACACTGGCATTGCTTTCGTCTGGCATGCCACAACATCTCTGAGAACAGCAGTGTATTACAGGCAGACAGAGCAACTTCTAACTGCTAATTGTCCCTTACGTCTGGGTGGGAGAAGAGACACAAGCACATCTTACACACACAGGGGCCATATTACACACTTGGGAATACATGTATGCATACATTGGATCCATAGCTTTATGGACTAGACTGGCGGTCCTTTACTGTAAATAAAATGGGCTTGCTTTGTGCCTTACACAGGCTCAAGCTTAGATTTGAGCATCTTTAAAAAGCTGTTGCTTGTATCTACAAGAAAGAGGATGCAAAAAAACTTATTTCTGTCACATGTGAAATGTGTTTCTGGATCTATTTAGCACTGTATTTCACAGGCTTGGCCATTCCTGAATGATAGGTAGTTAATCTGATAAAATTAACCTGATTTTGTTGGACTGAGCTTACATCCACAGCAGTCACTGAGGGCCTAAAACACACAGCAGCAAATAAAAGTAAAGCTTCTAATGTAAATGTAAATGCCATGGGGACAATTTTAAAAATACAGTTCCAAATACATTCTGCTTTGATTGATTAAAGATCCAGATTATCCTGACAGAATGCACATGTGCAAATAGGTAATTAAATACATAGCTACTAGTGCCCGCATCTGTAGCTGACATAAAATAGCCAGTGTGAAATGCAGGTGTCATTTCTAATAGAAAAACTGCAATAGGCAACAACAAGATGGAAGTGGTTCCCAGCAATTACCTAGATTCCTGGAGAGCGAAGACTTTACAGTCCACTGGGCCAGCTCTATTTTCCAGCTACACTGATAGATTTTTCCTTCAGGTGATGTCTATATTCCCTATCTCTAATTTAGAACAAATACTTTAATAAAACAGCTCATTACACTTTCAGTAGACTTTCAGTGGGAAAAGACACTTAAAAATAATAGGTATTTCCCTATATAATAGTCTAATACAATTCTGACCCAGTTTTCATTTTTTCATTAACAAAGTCAATATGAAGCTCATAACAAATACAATGTTTATGGGTTTGGTTCGTTCAGTTGCTTTTACCATGTATTTTCTGATGTCAGCTTTTCCGAAGTTCATAAATGCCTTTAATTTAAAGTTGCATGACAGAGAGAAAGGAACTCCTGCATATCAAGAGGAAGTAACAAACTTCAAAGGTAAGCTAGAGTTACCTTACATGACAGACATTTTTACTACATTGATAACATACTTAAGTAATTTGTGGCCAGCTACTTAAGAGCCAAGTTCAATGAAAGAGCCATCTAGTGCACAGGATCCTGCACAAGCCCAAACAAAACTGATTTTTGAGGGTTCGCAAAGGCATCTACAGTGCAGAAGCCAGATGGCAGATTTTCAGAGCTGTGACTGCAATGTCACATTCTCTGTGTACTCTTTTATGCACTTGGACATTTTAAATGAAAGACTCAAGCAGTAGTAACCAGTTACCTAATTACCTGCTTGCACATGCAAACTTCAAAAGAGATGTATGGAACATACACATTTTATTGTTTTTTTATATATTTTGAGTTGACCATTGAAAATAGGCTGTTGTCTACCACATCACATTTGCACACACTGTAACTGCACATGCAAATATTTGCATTTGTAAATGCCCAGACTGCTAACCACATTGAGAACTGAACCCAAAACGTAGTCTGAGAGCTCTGAGCAATGAGGCTATTGTTGAGCAACGCAACGGCAACAGTTTGGGCAACGGGAAGATCACCTTTCTTTGAGGCCCCATCCGTTCGAGGAGGACTTCTCACAGGAAATGGGAGACTTTGTAGCCCGTTATTAAACCTATTAGCTATCTGTTTATCAGCTGGAGATTGATTACATATACAATTCACCTGAAATTTATTTAGTAAGTATTTAAAACCTCTGAATGATAAAATTACTTTTTATTTAGTATCTTTTCTACATTGTATATATTGGAAAGAATGAGTGTCCTTATGAGAAGGGAAATAATTTTTTTAGCAGCATGAAACTAACACTAGTCCTTTCAATCTGTGGCAATCTCATACCAAAAAGAAATTAATTTCTCTTGCTCACACAATAAATTGTAATCTGAATATATTATTCTCAAACTCATTACTCACTCACTGAGATTAGGCATGACTCTGGATTTTCCCACCAAGCAAAATTTTTCAGAAAGATCATCAGTGTCATGGAAGTAGCCTACAAGCAGTTGAGACCACACCTTTGTCAAATCCAAGTAGTCTAATGCGCAAAATGTGCGATTCATTTTGCATGTGGAGCCCTGGGTATGTACATTCCCATATGAGCTTGTTTTGTAACATGTAGGCAACTGCAAGCAAATACTATCTAACACACAATTGTTAACCTAGAACTTTGTCTTTGGCAATTAAGAATAGGTGTATCTACTAATATTCAGCACCTGTATTCCTTGATGTGCTATTAGAACTACAGCTTGCTCATCTTTGTATTCATTACTGATCACAGATGGCTTATTGTCAGACAGGGTAACTTCTTGTCTTGTACAAGAATGCACCAGCAAAAGACTAAACCAAAGTAATTGTCTTCATGATTAAGCAACTGCTGTAATTACTATAGGTTTGTTACATATGCAATTAAGACAGCAGGATTTTTGCATCTATGAATAGGTGTGAAAGACTGTGTCTGAAAATTAAGCTGAAAAACTTTTGAACTTCTGTCTGAACAATTTTGTACATGAGGGAATACCACAAAGCCTCAGAAAGCAGTACTGAAAGCATCGCTGGAAGTTTGTGGCCTATTCACATCTGTTGAATTGTGAAGCACCGTGGAGCTGGGCTGACGCATCGCAGGAGTATCACTGGGACATGTCACAGTGACTCATGGTTACTTTAGGGAAAGTGATTTGATGTTGTTTGCAAGGTTCTAGAATTAATAGAGGTAGTACTGTCTGATACTTTCTGTATTGATTTTAAGTATTTAAACAACAGCACACACGAATACAAAACTATTTCCTACTTCAAAACTTCAGCATTTCAGAATTGATGCTGTCTTTGGAGACAATGTGGTATCTCTGTATACCTCTGTTTATCTCTGTATCTCTGTGTATCTCTCTATAGCTGATACATTTCAAATGAAAAAAAAATATCTGATTTTCCCCCATATTTTGTTATAATCTGTTTTCAGGAAAAGTAGGCAAGATGCAAAAAAAAAAAACCCCTCTCATACTGCTGAGGTTTCTGCTGCATGAAATGCAGCCAGGCAGTACTGCAATGAGCCATAACATGGCTTTCAGATTTATAGAATGTTCATTAGAAGGTCATAAGGAGATGCCAGAGCATTTTAGTTATTTACCTGCTCCTGGGGAGACAATACCTAAGTCAGGGTAATCAAAGAAAAGGAGAGGAGCTGTCCTTCTAATCTGGCAGCAGCCTCATAATTCAATTCAGGTAAAGTCATTTTTTCCAGAACATAAAGGTAATTTTATTTGTGAAGCTGTTCAAAGAAAATTTACCAGTTATTCAGCAGCAGACTAAGTATTTCCAACCTTTGTCTGCTGCTTTGCAGAACAGCATTCTTATTTTGATCAAATAACTTCAAGAAATCACTTTTGCCTGGAAAGTTATGATTGAAGAACTTCAGTTGGGAAAGCAGAAATTTAGAAAAAGTAGAGTAGCTGAAAACAAGGAGTTAAAAAGAAAACCTGTATCTGTGCAAGATTATCTGCTTGGCATAGCAGTCTGAACTGATGCCATCTATAATGGGACTATTCTCAAGTGAAAAAAAATAACCTTTACTTTGAAGCAAAGAACTACCTCTTGAATATGCATATTATTTGTCTGTAATTTATATAAAGGCATATTTTTTTCCAGCAAGTGGATGGAATTATACCCATGTAAGTGTGTATATTTATGTGTACACAGAGGAAACCCAGAGCTCAGCAGGGATCGCCTGTTTCCCTCACTTTGTGCCATGTTATCTGCTGAATCAGAACCAGTTCTGAAGAGAACTGAGGAGCAGAACCATTGTCTGATGGCTATGCCACATGAGAAATCAGTCCCACACTTCTCCCTGGGAAGGGCCACCCCTAACTCTGCAGGCTACTTGTGGCAGGACTTTACAATTACATCAAAGGCCAAAGTAGCTGGCATTTAGAAAACAAGCACGGATACTCCCTTCTAGGACCAACTGGATTTGGTCAGCGCCCATTCTTTTGTGGGCTTCATCAGGAAACAAGAAATCCCTGTTTTACTTGAGAGGTTTTCCACACGTTATGGTTTGCACAGAAATAATTTGGTCTTTCAAGGTTAATACAGTGCTGCCCCTCTGCTTTTACAGGTCAAGTACTTGCAGGATGATAAAATCCCCCAACGGGTTTTGTTCCTTCTGCCGATCCCTGTGGAACAGCATGGTAAGCATGTGTTTCCCTTCCTTCAGGCCATCATGGGCAGATGTGGGGTGTAACAAGCATTCAAGGGTGCATACTAGTGCTGAGCTACAGCTCTACCTTACAGCATGATGTGTTCTTCCAACAGCATCCCAAAATACAGGAGCTGAGCAAGCTGCCTTCATCCTCTGGTACCCAAATTCCTCTTGAAATGATACATTCTTATCCACATTGTAAGTGCTCTCACTGCCCACATACCTTTTCCGTCATTTCACTCCCACTAATCCTTTCAAGCACTGCGATTACTCTCTGCCTTTTTCTGTTTATTCCTTTATGGGTGTTAATTTCATCTCTCTCATTCACTCTTCTTTTGACTTGTTTGCTTTTTCAGAGTTGTCTTTGCCTTTTCATTTTCAGTGAGATCAGAAATCCTGTCGGATTCAGTCCTACAGTCTGTCATACCACATTTTAACTCTGAGTGGCAGATTTAAGAAGTTTAAAGTGTCAGAACACTTTAGGGAATATTATGATGAAAAGTAAAAAAGTAAAATTAATCTAAGCAACACTTGCATATTTCCCTGCTTGCTTACACTACATAGATATTTGAAGAGATATTTTTTTCATGAGATATTGTATTTGTTTCTTACTTGTGACAGATGTGCTTTTTATCTTGATTATTTTTTCTTCATCTTTGGAAGTATTAATGAGAAACCTAGTTATTGATGGGAAATTAGGAATTAGGTTTATTGATTTCTCTTTCATAATGAGCTCTTTTTCTCAAAGAACCAGTGGCAACAGCTGGTCAAAGAGTTAATTATGCATAGAAAAAATAATTTTTGTCTAATTAAATTAATTTGAGCATTTTCAAATAAATCAAAAGGGCTACGGATGGCTGAATTATTCCTGGAAATCATTTGATACATAATGTATTCCTGAAATGGAGACTACAGACTACAAAATAAAGTGATTAAAAAATATTCAATCATATTTAAAATACATGTACAAATAACTACAAGCAAGGATCACAGGCAACTACTGCCATGTTCATCTTTGTAGACTTTGCACTCTTGGAGGGTGGATGGTGTGCACTGTTTACATAATGATGTGCAGAGCTATACCATGATATGAATGCTTGATCATTTGACCTTAAGGCATCCAACCATACACTGGCACATACAGAAAACTCATCCAGAAGAATTTTAGAAAAAATATAAATGAATTTACAGCCACGAGCCCAAGCTGCAGAGCTCTCCAATGAGCTGCAGCTCCCAGGGTTTATGAGCACATCTAAAATCTTGGAAGCCTTGCAATGTCTGTGGGAGTCCCAGTTCAGAGGTGGCTTCCCAGCAGCATGGATTGTCCCCAGGTCCCTACCCCAGGATGCTGTGGGAAGCTGGCATTGCCTGCAACCTGGGAAGTGTGAACAAGGGCACCCCAGTTGAATCTCACCTGCATTTCCACATGCCTTCGTCAGACCAAGGTATTCCTGCTTCCAAAGGTCTCATGCAGGCTTATGTAATGGTACCTTGCAGATACACTGCTGTACAGGACACTACCTCCCTCGTCAGCTTTCACGGAAGAGCAATTACACTTCTAAATTCAGTGTTTGCGAAGAAAACCTTGTACATATGCCCAAAAAATGCCTCATTTATTGAGCAGTCACAGTGTCTTCAGTAAGCCCCAAAATAACTACAGGAGACAGGAACAGTCCTTTTTGTTTTCTTTTGCTTTCCTTGTGCTGCAATGGGGGCTAGATGTATATTCTTATTAACACTACTTTAAAGGGCTTTGAGGATATCGCATCTTTAATTTCTGGTGTTTTGTGTTAGTAGTAATACTACCTGGGGGGTTATACTACTGAACCAAAACATCTGAGATGGAAGATGCTATAGACTGGCATCTTTCCTTTCTGAAAAAAATCTCTTGGTACTTTTTTCGGCTGGCCTGAAAACTGTTTAGGAAAGGATGCAATATGAATAAATAAAGATAATGGTTTTTATCACTGATATAAAGAGTGGGGTGCCAAATTATGCCTAGTCTGTCATGACCCTCATCTGCTAGCCTCCAAAGGGAATTAATCCACCTGTTTTCTGAGACCATCATGATTTTAAACACAAAAGAATAAAACAACATCTTGTAAAACTCATGCTCTCTGTCACGTGCATAATTTTTATTTTTAAACTAGGATAGACTGGCCTATTAGTTTCCCCAAAAAGAACCCTAGATGGATATAAAAGTTCATATTCGTCCCTTTTATTCAGAGGTTTACAGTAGGTCTTTCTAGCTTGCTCTTTCCAGTGTCTTGTCATTGGTATGGATTTCCAATGGAAAATGACAGTGTGGAATAGAGCCCATAAAAAAACATTTATCTGCCTTTCACTTTGAGCACTTCAATAAGCTGGTGTGCAGATCTATTTCTGATTTGGCTTCGTTAATGTTCAGAAAGCTGACCTGTATTTTGTTTCTGTTACAATATGACTTCTTAGATGTGCAGTAGGCTTTCTGGGGCCATGCATGTTTTAATTAATGTAACACTTACTTCATTGGGATGTTGAGAAGCTTAATTAATTCAGTCTTTCACAGTCAGGTGGAAAACAATGAGTAATCACAAAATACTGCCAACATTTATTTTGTCCAAAACTTGATGGCTGTCTCTATTGGAAAAATAACTACATTTTATCAGAAATATAATGTGAGTACATGATACCGTAAGAGCAAACCATTCTATGTATTAGTAACTCCACTGCTGCTGAATTAATCCTGCAACAGGACAGGAATCCACACCTTCCCCACCTGAAACAGCCCTGCAACACTTGACTGAGATCAGCAATAAAATGTGTGGTCAAGGCTGCAGGTTTTGCTTTTTTAATAAAAGTGGAGTGTCACATGCTGAGGAAGCCCGCTGTTCACATCCATCATTACCACCACTTTGCAGCTCCTGTAATTAGAATTCACTGGGGATTGTTTACAAATGCTGCTTCTTTGCACAGACCTACATAACCTGCCATCCACACAGATCCCCAGACTGCACAGCCTGCCTGGATGTGGGCAGCAGGCGGGATGATGCCTATTTGGGCTAAGTCAAAATGACATTTCTCTTAGCTGAATTCAGGTCAACCTGCACTTCGGGGTTAAGCCAAGCTGGAGGACAATAAAAGTAGCAATAATCTGCAGGAATTTCTAGTGAGTTTTTCTGTGCTCCTCTTGTGTTGCAGCTGATGAAACCGTTCTTCAAGCGTTCATCTGAACTAAGAATATGATAAACAACATTTTAATGCAGTACCTATTTTCTTCAGTGAATATGGATGGAAGTGCCCACTGACTTGTTACGTATAGGAAGATAACTGTACTCAGTGTCTGCATAAATGTGTGGACCACCACCTGACACCAAATGGTTTGGGACAGCACAGAGGAGCCATAAAAAAGACAAATCCAGTCCTTTACAAATTCCCTACACAGGCCATTGACGAACTGATTAAGAGGTGTTAAAACAATAAAAGAGTCTATGAGTTGTTTTGTGCCTGGAATACATCAATGTTCAATTTTTTTTAAAGTAGTTCTCCACCTTTACTATCATTGTATCCTTGGGAAGTCACTGTCAGGTAGTAAAAAATAACGTAGCCCTCTCTGTTGTACTTTGCACCAGGAATTAAGGTTACCACAGCTGTCCTAGCACTGCTTAAGGATGGGAATGGGAATATGTAAGTTCCTTCTAAAAGGCAGAGGAAGCTACTGACTGCCTTTTGTTACACCCTGTGCAACCTTCTGAAACAAACAGATGGAAAGGCCACCAGATCAGTGGCCTCCACAAGTCTGGAGGAATCAACCATCCATTTCTTTAGGAATGATAATTTCACTGAAAAGTTGTTTGACATGAGGTAAGTAGATTAAATATCCTGGGTTTTAGGGAAAATGTGATGGTGACATGTTTACTTAGCAATGCTTAGCAAAACATGAGAGAGGATTAGTAACAAATACCTTCATCTGAATTGGCTACATAATACCTACATCCTTCTGATCTTCATGAGCTGATGATCTGTCATTGTCAGGGACTTAAATGTTCAAAACAATGTAATAGAAATGTCATGTCATCAGAAGAGCTAAATAACAGTATCTTCATTGCACGGTGTATTAAATAGACACCAGTATACTTTTTTGTACAATAAAAATATTGATTTATATTTACAGCATGTTTCATCAATTTCAACAAAAATCAATTAAAAAGTTAGGATCCTCTGAAGCAGTATTTATAAGTGCAACAAAACTTTATATGATTTTCATAGCAGCTTTTTCTTCCTCTGGATAATATTGCATAATTCTTGTTAGGCATCACTGTGTTCAGCCAGAAAAATCTGAACTATAAATGGAAGAACAATGTGAAATCAATACACTCAGAAGTATCTCCTAAGAGACGCCAACAGTCATTTTTCAGTTGTGAGGAAGGCTGATATTTTTGATACCCATGTCTAACTCTGGTATCTTATTTTTCTGGAGCCGGAACAGGATTTGAGAGCTCTTCTTTCTTCTGCTTTCATCCAACACGATGGCAATGGGCAAGATCCCCTTTTCTTTGGCAGCTTTCGCTACTTCATGTTGGCGGTGTCTAGGCAACACTCCCAGGCTCCCCTGCATTTATCTTTCTTTGCGCTTTTTTTCATCCCGGACTCTGTTCCAGTTTCCATCAGATTCAGTTTTACTCTATTGGTAGGCAAACATTCTATATTTTACTTGTAAAATACTTGAACCAAATATATTTGATTTCTACCATCACCTTTAAGTCATGTTGCTTCGTTCAAGTACATTACAAGATACAATTCTCTCAGCCAACTCCTCCTTCCTCCACTAATCAAAAAGGGCTTATTCGTGCTGACCTTTTTGGTAAGTCTCATGTATGCCAGAGTAAAGATGCCTACAGGTTTGCTTTCTCTCTGCAGATGATTTCGAATTTGCATTAAACCAAACTTTAAACTACATTAATTGTTCTTCTCCATGGCTATCAAGACAGTCATTCTGCATTATAGTTTATTAATAGTGTTTCATGCTTTCACTGAATCACAAAAATAACCAAATAACTGAATCACAACATAACAAGGGTCGGAGGGGACCTCTGGAGACCACCTAGGCCAAGCCTCTGCTCAGGCAGGCTCTCCTAGAGCAGGTCACACAGAGTTGCCTCCAGGTGTGTTTCAAGTGCCTCCAGAGAAGGAGACGCCACAGCCCCTCTGGGCAGCATCTTCCACTGCTCGGTCACCCTCAAAGGAAAGAAGTCCTTCTCAAAGGAAAGAAGTCCTTCCACGGATTCAGATGGACTTTCCCGTGATGCAGTTTGTGCCCGTTGCCCTTCGTCCTGCTGCTGGGCGCTACTGAAAGGGGCCTGGCCCCCTCCTCTTGACACTTGCCCTCAAGTGATTTGCAGACGTTGACAAGATGCCCTCCCAGCCTTCTCCTCTCCAGGCTAAACCAGCCCAGCTCTCCCAGCCTTTCCTCAGCAGGCGGGTGCTCCAGCCCCCTCATCGCCTCTGCAGCCCTCTGCTGGGCCCTCTCCAGTGGCTCCCTGTCCCCCTTGAACAGGGAAGCCCAGCACGGACACAGCACTCCAGATGCGGCCTCAGCAGGGCAGAGCAGAGCAGGAGGATCACCTCCCTCTGCCTGCCAGCCACGCTCCTCCTCATGCCCTCAAAGATCCCACTGGCCTTCTTGGCCACATGGACACTCTGCTGGCCCATGGGCGTCTTGCTGCCCACCAGCACTCCCAGGTCCCTCTGCACAGAGCTTCCCCCCAGCTCATCAGCCCCAGCCTGTGCTGGTGCGTGGGGCTGTTCCTCCCCAGCTGTGGGGCCTTACACTTGCCCTGGTTGAACTTCATGAGGCTCCTCCGCACCCAACCATCCAGCCTGCCCCGGTCTGGCTGAAGGGCAATGCAAACATCTGGTGTATCAGCTGCTTCTCCCCATTCTGTATCATCAGCAAACTTGCTGGGGGTGCGCTCCGTGCCTTCATCCATGTTGCTGATGAAGAGGTTGAACAGGACTGGACCCAGCACTGACCCCTGGGGAACACCTCTAATTATAGGTCTCCAACCAGACTCTGTGCCGCTGGACACAGCCCTCTGAATGCTGTCATTCAGCCAGTTCTCAATCCACCTCACTGTCCGCTCATCTAGTCCACAGTCCCTGAGTTTACGGATGAAGATGTTATGTGTCAAAAGCCTTGCTGAGGTCAAGGCAGACATCTGTCGCTCTCCCATTGTCTACCTAGGCAGCCATTCCATCAGAGAAGGCTATCAGGTTGGTCAGGCATGATTTCCCCTTGGTGAATCCATGCTGACTCTTCCTGATGACCTCCCTTTTTTTTTCCTTCTTTTTTTCCCTCCACATGCTTTGAGATGACCAGAAGGATGAGCTGTTCCATCACCTTCCCAGGGACGCAGGACAGGCTGACCAGCTTGTAGTACCCCAAGCCCTCCTTCTTGCCATTTCTGAAGACTGGAGTGATGCTGGTTTTCCTCTAGTCCTTCAGGCACCTCTCCTGTCCTCCTTGATGTCACGGTCCACTCAGTGGAATCGTGATGGTTCCTGTGAGACTCCAGATTGCCAAACATGTATCAACAGTCTGAAATACATCCTGTCCATGATGCCAATTTTATGTCACTGTCCACTCAGCGAACTCATGATGGTTCATTTACTGTGATCTCAAAGTGCAAAAAAATCAAGGCAACCATGCCAAGGGGTTATGCTTTGATCAAACAGCACAGCTTTACTGTTTGCCCATAAAGCAGCGTGCGATAGACAGAGTAACAGGAAGGGAAGAAAAGGTAAAGTAAAAAGAAAAGGAAAGAGGATTATAGCTACCACCATGGGTCCAAGGTGTCCCTATGGACCCAGGTCCAGGCAGTGTCCTGCTGGTCCTTCTGATCATCATGATCCTTGGTGGGGAATGCCAAGCAACACACACTGCTCCTCCTCTGGCCCATGAATTGTTGCCAGTCTCCTTGTTGCCTTCTCGAGCAAGGTTACCAGCATGTCCAAAGAGGAGTGCCTAAGGCATGGTTTGCCTTAGAGGCAGGTAGCTTCAGACCAGGAGGTGTGTTTTTGTATTATAATGATATTATAATACATTATAATGATATTGTAATGAAGAAAGTTCATCTGAAGTTCAAGTTTTCTAGTTCATTGCTATGACAGTGGTTATCCATCTTCTGGACAGTGGTTATGCAGCCTTATTGTAATTGTTCCTTTCAATCCCAGGTAGCAGGGAATGGCATAGTACTCCTCGTACCATGCAGTTCTCTTTCCCAGGGTCTTTGTGTCTTGGTGTCCATGAGGACCACATTCCATCTCCGGGTCTCTGTTGGCAATGTTGAGACAATATCGTTCTCTTTGGACCGACTCTTACACATGACCTTTCACAGATGATGTGGAGTGGCTTGGCAGTAACACCTGCCAGCTCCCTCAGCACTTGGGGGTGCATCCCATTGGGGCCCATGGAACTGTGACAGTCAAGTTTGTTTAAGTGATCTGTAACATGATCCTCCTCAACCAAGGGAGACTCTTCCTTTCTCCAGACTTTTTCTCTTGCCTCCAGGGTCTGGGACAGTGAAGGGTTGGACTTGGCAGTGAAGACTGAAGCAAATAAAGCATTCAGTAACACCACCTTCATCTCCAGGGCACCCAGCTCTTTCAGCCACAGGCCCTCATTTTCCATTGTCATCCTTTTCTTGCTGCTGAACTTAAAGAATCTCTTCTTGTTGTCTTTGCCCTTCCTTGTAAAATTTAATTTCAAATGAACCTTAGCCTTCTTTGTCACCTCCCTGCCTGTTCTAACCACAGCCCTATATTCCTCCCAAGTGGCCTGTCCCTTTCTCCACATCCTGTACACTTCCTTCTTCTGTCTGAGGTTTGCCAGAAGCTCCTTGCTCATCCATGCAGGCTTCCTGCCCCCTTTGCTTGATTTCTTACTTGTGGGGATGCACCGATCTTGAGCTTGGAGGAAGCGATGCTTGAATGCTAGCCAGCTCCCTTGGACCCCCCTACCTCCCAGAGCCCTAACCTGTGGCATTCCTCCAAGTAGGTCCTTGAAGAGGCCAAAGTTAGCTCTCCCGAAGGCCAGGGTTACAGTCCTGCTTCCTCTGCACAGGATCCTGAACTCCGCCATCCTGTGGTCATATGATACTGAAATACAAATTTATTGTGGACAAATGGAGGGGATCACACTGAAACCGACCCTGAATCAACCACTGCAAGCACTGCAATTTGTACAATAATTGTGACACCACTCTTACAAGAAATACTAGGGTTAAAAACCGTTAGTTGCCTAAGTAAGGAGCAGCATATTTGAGTTAAAGCACACAGACAACATCTCCATGGAGAGACATCCTCATACACATGTGAGCAGTTTTTTTAGCCAGAGCTGCCTGTTAATGGCCATGGCCAGTGATGACCCATCTGGTCCGATACGGCTTTCTCCTACAGCTGCCTGCTGTGAGGACCAGAAGGGTTGAAAGGGTGATAAATAAATTGTTTTTTGAAAGGGACTTAAACTCGCTGCGCTGAGCTTCATTACATAAAGCGTTTTCCACTCCTAAGCATCGACTGGAACAACAAATTATTTTGATCAAGATCAGAGATTATGGGAAGGGTGGCCTATTTTAGAGCTGCTCAGCCACTCCTGTTACATGTCTTGGTTACCTGGCCCAGACTTTACAGTTGTGGGTTGATATGTCCAGTGTTAATAGCATACTCATGCAAACAGAGATGGATAAATCATTGATGAAAATATACCATGGAATCAATTACACAAGACTAGCAACTACAAAACAGCATGTTCAATTACTTCTTGTATTTAAAACAATCTGTTAAACAACATTACTATGCCACTAATGTGAAATTACACTTTTACTACACCTTACTTGCAGAGCTCATATATCCATGACAGAGCACTTTTGCTGATAATATGGGGATTAGTCTATCATGTGGCTTTTTACAGCGTTGTACCAAACATGCCCTCCCCACTGCATATATGTAATCCCAGTAATAGCTGCAATAGTTGTTCTCCTTTTAGGATTAACTAAGGCTGGCAGCCCCATTTTTTTTCTAGTTCATCAGTGTTAGAGCTGCTAATATTAAGCAGCTTTCATCAGAGAGAGAGAGAGAGAGAGAGAGAGATACGAAGCTAGGGAAGTGCGCTCATTTCTGTACTAAAGCCAGAAACAGTAGTCTATGCTGCTGAAAGAGCACACTTAAGACAGAATCCAAGTTAAAGCAAAATGAGAAATAATAATTAGGAGCACATTTATTTTTCTTTCTATAAAATGAGACTTTTTTCTTAATCTCTTTGTCTTGGATGATGCTCAGCAGAGATTTTACTTCTTGAGAGTGCATACCGGAGAAATTATTTTCCTGTCCATGTACTGCAGAGTCAATGCTATTGATCAGAGGGTAATAAAAGGCTGTGGGTGCTCAAACAACTTGACACCTGCCCCTAAATATCTTTGCTCTTTTTCTCGATTAATCCTTAAAATTGTTCTGTGTATTACTCAGTATTATGTCTTTTGTTATTAGAATAAAAATGTTAAAAATAGGTAGAGACTTAACTACTTAGGAATTCATATTTCTACAAAAATTTAAAAATTTGCAGCCACTCTATCAAGAAGTAAGTCTTCCTCATGTTTCTTACTTTCAAGGAGAATTTACAAGACCTTCATAGTGACAGAAAGTTAAGGGAAGAATAAACATACTCAGAGAAACAGAGCAGGCTGTATAGTGATATCTGCAAAAGACAACAGTCCCACGGAAATTCTGTGCTATGCATGTGTATCTCTGTATTAATGTAAATATATAACATTCTTTTCCAACAGCAACATGTAATTGATCTCAAGCATGTATCCCCTTCAGAAGAGTCAGGCGACAATAAAAAAGTTATGAAGTTAAGTTCCTTAATTTGCTTACAAAGTGCATCTTATTCCTACCAAATAAAAAAAGCATTAGCAAATTTGAATTGCTCATTACAATATCCTGTGCATAGCTGTACTTGCACTTACTGCTTTTCATGTGTAATATAGGCCTGTACTAAATTTAATCATGGGATAAACCAATTAAGTTCTTGCAAGATTCTTTTATGGTGGCATTTATTTAGTTATTGTGCTGTGTTAGGTAGCTAGTGTATTTAATTTGATTCACTGAATTTAATAAATACTTCTGTTGTGCTCATCGTTGAAAAATGTTATGACCATTATGTCCAGCTAAGATAACTGAAACACTTCCTACTTATGTGGAGCTAATACCTTTCAGACAGGAAGCCGTAAAATCTAATTGGAATAAGTGTCTAGTCATACAGTAAATAAAAATCTATAGAACAGCACACTACACTAGACTAGTACGGTGATGCAGGGGAACAGCCGTATTGCCATGCTGCCTTTGCCTTCTAGGTGATTGTACAGGGTTTGTGTGGCAAGGTTTTGGCAGTGAGGGGCTGCAGGGGTGGCTTCTGTGAGGAGCTGCCAGAAGCTTCCCCCATGGCCGATGGAGGCGACACCAGCCGGCTCCAGGATGGCCCTGCCGCTGCCCCAGGCCGGGCCCATCGGTGGCGGTGGCAGCGCCTCCGGGATAACGGCTTTAAGACGGGGGAAAACCCGCCCCGTGCAGCCGGGGCTGGAAGGGCGGCACCGTGTGAGAGCCGCGGCCCTGCGGCCCCCAGGGACCGCGCTGGGCCCGGCCGGGCCTGGGGGGCCGCGCCCCGCGGGGGCCTCGGGCTGGGGCGGCGGTGAGGAGCTGCGGCCCCCGGGAAGGGCTGGCGCTGGAGAAGCTCCTGGAGAAACGTGTCCCGCGGGGGGACCCCGGGCTGGGGCTGGGCAGGGTGTGAGGAGGACGGAGCGGCAGGGACAGCTGAGGGACTGACCCCAGCCCCATTCCCTGTCCCCTGCGCCGCCGGCGGGGAGCGGGGAGAGAAACTGGGGGTGAAGCTGTGCCCAGGCGGAAGGGAGCGGTGGGGGGAAGGTGCCTTTAAGGTTTGACTTTATTTCTTATTTTCTACTCCGATTTGATTGGTGGTAAATTCAGCTAATTTTCCCAAGTCGAGTCTGTCTTCCGGATGACAGGAATTGGTGGGTGATCTCCCTGTCGTTACCTCAACCCTCCAGCCGTTTTGTTAGACTTTCTCTCTCCTGCCCAGCTGAGGAGGGGAGTGATGGAGTGGATTTGGGGGGCACCTGGCCTCCAGCCACACTTGAGCCACCACAATATTTTAACATGAAGTGACCTGGCTTGTCAAGTACTTAACGCTCAAAACTATTGCATTTTACACTGTTTAAGTTGTATATGTGCATACGCAACTTGCTACAGTATCATTTTTGCTTCCACTGACACTGTTTTTGCATTCTGGCTACATATATCCTTTTAGATTGGCATGTTCAGTTATAAAACGGTGTCATAATTCTTGCTTACAGAAGCAAGAATTACTAGATTTTACATTGAAATAAAACCAGCAATAATTTTAATTGCATTCCAATGTGAAAAAAACCAACAACCATCAAGTCCGAGTTCACAGAGCATGTCTGCACTAACAGGCTGCTCCCAGCTGAAGCCAAGTAGCATCTTCCCTTGGAGCAGTTGAAAGCCTGGTGCTACTCAGAGCAAAATCCATCTGATCCCAAAAAAAAGAAAGTAGGAAAAAAAAAAAGTAAGTATCTGCAAGCTTTTTAGTTCCCACTCCAATCTCTTATGTGATTACAGGCTGCATGTTAGTGATTCCCATGAGTGAATCTGTCTGATCTTTCATCCCAATAGTTTCTCCAGAGTCCCTATCCTGAGCCTGGTGGTACTGGTGGGCTCTTGCTGGCTTTGGGGAGCTTGGGACTGAAGGAGCTCGTGGTCCCCACAGTGGTGCCCAGCCACATGATTCCCTTCAACAGCACCTCACCTTGTAGAGGAATGAAGGCAGTGGATTGATCAGCATGCAGCTGTGGCCTTGCATTAGAGGCAGTGGGTTGATTGACATGGATGATGTGCACCTGTAGCTTGTTCCTGCTAAGTGGTTAAATAGCCCTGAGGAGTGTGGGAGATGTAGTGTGGGCTGATCTCTGGAGGAAGGAGAAACAGCATGGACAGTAAAATCTGACTGATGGCAAAAGCCTTGTTGCAGCTTACTAGTTTGTTCTGCAGCACCACCTCTTGCTCTGCTCCTGCCTGCTAGCCACCTCCTTCTGTGCACAGCTGTATTAAATGTGAGATTGAACCAGCCATCAAGTTTCATTATCTTTTGTGACTTTTTCCCTTGCACAATGTTCTCTGGTTTATGTCACAGTTTGCACAAAACTGGGGTCCACCTATGAGAAATGCTATAGTGTATTTATGTGTTTTAATTACAGTGTGCTTTTCTGAACTTTGGATTTCTTTTACAGACATGGCAGCCTGCTCCTTATTTTGCTTCTCAAATATTTCAACTTTATAAATAAAAAGCTGTCTTAAAGTAACATGGGAAGGATTTAGCTGATAAATTTATATAGGTCACTACTGAAATGTGTATTAAAAACTTGTATTTTTGTTTTTGCTTTTACTTAGTTTGTGGCTTATTGAGTTATCAACAGTGAAAGAATTGTACTAATCTGCATAGATAAAAATGCTGAAGAATAAAATGCCAAAAGAAGTCCAACTAACTGGAAGGAGTAGAAACCAAAGGACAAGCACTGGATGCCAGCCACAAAAACAGACAGCACTGTTGATGCAGAACACAATGACATAAGAAAAGCTGCAGTAAACTGAAAACTTCTGAGAAACCTGATTTTTGAGCAGCCTACCGTCCTGTTAGAAGTGCACTGTCAATGAAAACCCAGCATGGGAAAAGCCAAGCAGCTCTTCCATGAGAATCCTCCCTGTCTCCATTTAATCCCTGTCTAGATGAGATATGCATTATTTTCACACTGAGGGAATCCAGCCTGCACACGCACTGTGTGAACAGTCCATCTGTTCATCCCCACTCTAAACATAGCACACGGGAGCCTGCCGTGCAGGGGCTGCCTTCAGAAACACATGGTTATCTGGCAGCTCTGCCAGGTCCCCAGAGAGTTTTCTGAGGTACAAGATACATGGGAGCCCATCTGTCTGAAAATACAACTTGTCACAGGCACTGTGAACACCACCCTTCATCTTTCTGTCATGTGGGGAAAACGCAGCAGAGGGTCTTGTTGGGCAGTGCTGGATCCCAGGAGCCCATTGCTTGTGCCCTCCCTGGAGCAACAACAAACCCAAACCCACTCCACACCCTTATAAACTCATCCTCTGGCTTCAGTGTTGTGTAAAACTGCTGAACTCTTCTAGTAGTAGTGTTTTAGTAGTAGCAGCCTATTTCTACACGTCCTTCTACTCTTCCCCACTGACCAAAAAGGCATGAGCAGAAATGCCTTGAGATGCAATGAAGGGTTGGGGCAAGATCTTCAGAAGACTTTGAAGGTGCCAGTGGAGAAGGACTGCAATGCAACCTGCTTTACCACACCAGACCTGGAGATGCTGGCCCTTGCTGGGCCAAGGGGGACCTCTTGTTATGTTTTTTAAAGGTCAGCAGTAGTGGCTGTTCTGCAGGGAACATGGGGACCTGCCCACCCAGTCCAGCAGCTTCGGTGTTGCAACACCACTCCACCAACCAGATGCCTAAAAACCAAGTCTTTCAGTCACTAACTTAAGAAAATAGGGACTCTACCTGGTTGCCTCCTATCCTACCTGCTTTGGGATAAGCAGTTCTATCTTGTTACTCTAGTATCCAGATGTTGACAGATGATGCTACAGCATTGAAATATTTCCCAGTACAAATGAATTTAAAGTACATTCATAGCAAAATCCATAGCAAAAAAAGTACATTCCTTCTACTCTTGGGAGGGGCTATGGAAAAAATACCCCCTTATCCAATGCTGTATGACTCTGGATTTTTCCTCTTTTTTTAAAAGACAGTGTATCAATAACAAAATATTTTAATAAATAACAAAAATTATGTCTTTAAACTCTTACTACAGTTGCTTAGGAGTAACTTAAGAAAGATAATCCTTTATATTGGAGAATACAAGGAAAATGCAGCTTAAGGCTTTTCAGTTTAATATCTGTGTGATTAGTTTTTTCTTACTCTTCTGTTTGGGAAAAGGAATTTCCATCATTCAATTTGAGCAATAAACGTTTTTGACATGAGAGACCAGCTCTGTAAATAAGACAATTTACTCTTCTAAGTATTTACTTCAACCTTTTCTTATGCTGAGGCAGTCAGGATTTCCCAATTATTGCTTCTCTGTTTTGTTGCAAACATTATCCAAACCCAGTGGGTTCCCTTAAGAGACCAACAAGTTGAGGACATATCCAGTAAAGTTCAAATGCCTGTGTTTCACCTGGTACTTCTCAAGGTCATTCCCTGATTAAAATTCAGAATACAATAGCTACTGCCATGGTTTATAACAAGTTTTGCATGTACTCTGTCTTCTCTGTGTATTCCCCGCAACAATAAGGAAATTATTGGCTTATGGCTAGATTGCAGGTTCTCTGTTCAACACTTTTTATTGGGTTCTATTTGCCACCAAAATATAGTTCTATGGGGCTAGGAACACAGCTCAGGTTTAATCCATGCGTAAAAAAAACAGGAACAAAAAAGAAAGAAAAAAATTCCTCATTTTCCAAGAGGCAAAGAAAGAAATTAAGTATGAGCATCTGACTACCCCAAAAAAACCTGCTCTGACTTCATTTTTAAGATGATTGCTCTCAGGGCCTTACTTGTCTCAACCTTCTCATCCCACTACTGGCCATTACATTTTATGCCTCTGCAGGGCATTATTACTGTGAGAGAAACATATATATACACATTATTTATATATATAAATAAAAAAGCATAAAGGAATATTTTTTTCTACCTAGGGAGCATATATACCTATCTCTGTATCTACCTTCTGTCTGAGAAGCAGGTTAAACTTATAAGCTGCAGAGGTGCACAGAGGGTCTTGAAGTAAGTCTCAGAAAATGTATGTAAATAATTTTAGCTCCTTATTTAAAATCTGACGTATCTTTTTTTATATATATATACCAGTGATTAATTCAGTTTTTTAATTTTCTCTTTACTATTCACAACTTTTCCTAGCATGCTTTGGTACTCAATGGATCTCAGTTTCTAATAACAGCTAACTTTCCATTTTGTTGTTGCATTAGGCAATATTCTCACTTGTAGGATGTTCCTTTCCATATCAGCAAAAAGTGTGTATGGAGTTCTCCTGGTCATCCTAGAAGGTTATATTTTGGAGGGAGGAAAGGAAATCTTTGGGGATCAAGGTAAGGCACAGAGATAAATCTGAAGCAGTTAGTTGCGGTGGATTTTGGACTTGGCTCCCCTCTATCCAAATTAATGTCAAAATGCCACCTGTCTTCTGAAAAGAGACAAGTGCTGTGATATTGCCAGGGGTTGTGTCACCCCTGGAGGAGTCACAAGGCAGGTTTATTTCAGCCAGGAGGCTGATTTTCCCAAAACGGGTCCTTTGAGACAGGACTCACCTCTTCCAGAATTCAGCACTGCTGAACTTACAAATGCCACTTTCAGATGGTTTCACAGGTTGTTTTCACTGCAGCAGGGCTGAGCAGGGGTACCAGATATTTGGCTGTGGATGTTTTGGCTGCCCAAAATGTGGAGCCATCCAGCTGTCAGTATATGACGCTTCATCTCTGCAGTGCCACAGAAGGATTTAAATTGATTTGCAGGCCATTTTCTCAAGCTCAAATATTACCTGTGTTCAGCTATATTTCCTTAAGGGCCTTTTAGCTTTCTTCTGTGTTCAGCTCTTGCTTTTGACATATGTTTGTAGAAAATCACAGTCATTTTCTGTTTGCAGAAGCATCAACCAAAAGGAACGGACTGTCGTTTTGCATTTTGCATCTTGACATGATCAGCTCTGTGTCATCCCCTGCACATCCACACTGTGTAACACAAGCAAAACACAGAAAGATTTCAAGACACAGAGAGGGCTGTCCAGTGTGATTCTTTGATCATTTACGCAGTGATCTGTTTGTGTTTGATCCCTCTCTGTACCTCCAGATGCTGCTGCTGACACACACCACATTTGTGCAGCCCTGCCCTTATATCTTCCCACGGGCTGCTCTGCATGCAAGACCTCACATGGAAACAGCAGCATTTGCCATTTCTTGGACATCCTTCTTGTCTATGGCAGCTATGACTTTACATTTTTCCAGCCCACCTGGAAATGAACAACATTGGGTGTTTCGGCCAAACCAGCTCTTGAGCCCTTGGATGCTCGCTTTGACACTGTGACTACCAGGCGAACTGTAATGACAACAGTCTTCAGAAAAGGTTCCTGTGAGGTCTTGTGCAACTCATCTTGGGGAAATTACCTGCAAACGTGCCAACCCACTCCCTGAATCACCTGCAATTTATTCACCTGTGATCACATATTTCACTTGAAGGGCAACCCACTGTTCCTAGGTTTTCCTGGGCTGATGTTGAACATGGAGCTGAAGGGGTCTTCTCAGGTGGAGGGACCCACAGGACTCCAGGGATGGGGCCAAACCCCCAATACAGGGCAGTCAGTGTGGTGCTGCTGGGGGGGTGCATCACCCCCAGTGCTCTACATGGGTCCTCTCCTGTCAGCCGGGGAAAGCAGCAGCTCTTCAGCCCTGCCATCCGATTTCCTGGATAAGGAGGACAGATGGTGGCTGAAGCATGGCAGTTTAGATTGGGTACACAAAAGAAAAACAGCTACTAATCCTCAGCACACCTCCTCCTCGGAGCCGGCACGGGGGTATCCTGGAGACAAGAGCAAACACAAACCTCTTGGCAGCAGCAGTGCCCATTGACCAGGGACGCGGTGGCCCCTCTGCCCAGCGGCTTCTGCTGCAGCATGCTAAGGAGGCAAGTTCTGTGCCCCTTTCCGATCGCACAGTGTTTTGCCTGCCCCCGGGGAACTGGATTTTTGGCACCCTGCGGGGCTGCCGCGGCGCTGCCCCCAGACCTGCTGAGCGGCCGGGCCGGCGGGGACCGGGGCCGGCGGGGACCGGGGCCGGCGGGGACCGGGGCCGGCGGGGACCGGGGCCGGCGGGGACCGGGGCCGGCGGGGACCGGGGCCTGACCTGCTGTGCCGTGGCGGGCGCTCCTGGAGCTGCGGCTGTCGGGGGGCTGGGATTAGTTGAAGTTTCAACTTCGGGGGCGGGGAGTGGAAACGACCCGTTTCAGGGTACAGCTGGAGCCCGTGGCTTTCCAGAGGCTTTCGGCTGCTCCTGTCGGAGGGGACAGTGCAGTGCTGCTGTGGCACTAGGGTGGTATTTCCGCGAGAAGCACCCGTCTGCAGCTCTGTTCTTCTCTATACTTTTTAAAACGTGGTTTTTTTTAAGAAGCTTATATATGAAACTGCAGCTGCCTAAGCAGGTATTACACATGTAGACATTTTAACTTAGACATTTGAATTCCAGAAACCCTTTACCATTGCTTTCCTTACAGAATCATAACCGTGTGTATTATCAAACTTAATTTATGCATTCGTAATTCATGATGCAGTGCAAGCAGTGCCATACAGAAAGACAGAAGTATGTTACGGTTATTTACTCAGATTTCTTATTAGCAATGCTAGGAAAATGTTTATTTTCCAGAATAACTGTTATTAAACATCTGTATAAGTTTTTACAGTATTGAAGTCACAGTAGACATTTATGGGCCAAAAGTGTTTTTGAAAGCACTGATGCAAACATACTGGTTTTGAGAAAGTTGTTTCTGAACCACTGAAAGCAGAATTTCTGCCTGGTGTATGTGATTTTAAGCCATGATTATTTGCCAGCTGTACCAGTCTGGATATTCTCTCTGATGTGCCTTCTCCAATGCCAGCCAACACGTTCTGCCGTGTTTATGCTTTCTAATAAAGCCTTCCACTGCTGGTCTTTGAAGATTAATGCTTCTGCAGAGTTTGAAGCCCTAGGAACCAAGGGCATCGCTGGTTATTTGCACAACAGGTACAGCCTGGAAAGCTGCACCTCTTCAACAGAGCGTGGCTGCCCCCATCGGCATCCTCCAGGTGGAGAGGACTCTGCTAAACAAAAGCAAAGGTCATTCCTCCTGGATCTGAAATCAGACTTTCCCCTGGGAAATCAGCCCCAGTTCCCCAGTCTGCTGGGGATGCCAGTGTTCATGAAGGTGTAGGAGAGGAAGTCCAGGCTGATATAGGCGGTGTCATTCTCTCAGAAATGTCTAAAATACCTTGTGGGTGTGCTGAAAGCCCACCTAAAACCATTAAACCTGTTGTTTGCGTCCCAGCCTTCTGCAGCATGGGGCTAAGGATGGGCTTTGTGCTCTATTACATGTAAGGAAGAAGTTCTTCCCTGTGAGGGCGGCGAGGCGCTGGCCCAGGCTGCCCAGAGCAGCTGTGGGTGCCCCATCCCTGGCAGTGCTCAAGGCCAGGCTGGACGGGGCTGGGAGCAGCCTGGGCTACTGGAAGGTGTACCCAAGGGGGTACAACTAGATGGTCTTTAAGGTCCCTTGCAACTCAAACCCTGACATGCGGAATTGGACTCTGTAACTCGGGATAAGTTACAAAGCAGTTATGTTTGTTACGGCGCTGGGTGCAAGGGGGATCATTCCTCCTAACTTGCACACCTAGTTGTACTCACAATACATATTTATACAGTGAAGTGGGTTAGTTCTATCAAAGTCTCACGTACTAACTAATTATTGGTTAGTTGCTTTCTCACTTCAATTTAAAGGTACAGCTCATTTTAAATTTACTGTGCATGCTCCCCGAGTGGGGATTCACTGTCTTTGGGGGGGGCATTTGAGTAGGAGGTCCAGATCTCCCACTACCACAGTTATTTTATCCTAGTGTCCTTGAGTCTTATCACTTCAGTAGTTTTTCTTTTAGCAGTTAGCAGGTCCTTGTCAGAAGGCTCCTTATTTACATTTCTTGTGAAGCTCATCTACATCTGTACTAACTCCCTTCTTGAAGTGCTGAGTGGGACAAGCTCCAGACCTTCTCTCGCAGACACTGAGGCTCCTGCCTGCTGTTGATGGTTCCTGTTATCTATGCAGCTCCTGCCTGCAGCAGAGCTTTAGGTTTTTCACTATATTTTCTTGCATCAACCCTTCTATGATTCTATGATTCCAGCCAGCACTGGGCAAAGGTATAGAGGAGCTGGTACCCCAGGTCCGTGGTACAAACATCTCTTGGTGCTCCCCATCCATACGCTAAATGCACAAAAACACAGAACTCCTCTAAGACTTTCCTTTGCCTTTTAGGTAATCCTTATTTCCAGCCTCATTTTGAGAGACTTTTCAAAGGTCTGATGACTCCTCTGACCACATCTGTATCTTCTGAGTCTGCCCACAGCCAGAATGAGGAAGACTGCCTCCAGAGCATCTCAAAAGATGCTGCTCAAAAAAAGGAGGAAAGCTCTGGAAGGGCCAGGGTGGAGGGCTCAAGACAGACCTTTTTGCAAGTGTTTTTCATTCAGCACAAAACTGTCACAGACAGGTGATGGGGTGATGTTTAGCAAATGCCATTAAGTGACACAGCAAAATAAGGCCTGCAGTTGGATTTCTTAGAACAGATGAGTTAAAACATTTGCAACCAGCATCCTCCTTGAGCTCAGAGATGTGCAGCCTCAGACTAGCAGACCCAGCTAGTTAAAGTGCTTGCAAGCACTAATTATTTTTCTACCTTTGCCCTTGTAAACAGGGACCAAAACAGGTCAAGGGAAAATGCCTGCAATTACACAGCTTTGCACTATGAATCCATTGAATCTATGCTCTGCACGACATTGCAGACTGATTTCTCTCAAGACTTTCTATTTTAAAATATGTTCTGCATGCATTTGGTATCTCTGCTTTTAGACAGTTATAGGCATATGTGACACCAGTTTGCTGCGGCGATAAAAATGTGAGGGGAACTATACTATTGTTAAAATTTTATATGCAGTGGATAGGCAATAAAATGACAGGTTTTGGCTCCAGTTCTGGAGATTTGATCCTGTGTCAAAATGTCAGCCAAGGTCAATTGCTGAAGGTCGTCTCCTGCATTTAGCCACCGCAAGATCACTTGATGAAATATGTTCTATGGGAAGTCCAGATCCAGACAATCATGACAGTCCTCATGGTTTTAAAGCCCAGAAGAGCTGAAGTAAGCAAGTGAAGGAATGAACCAAGAGTGCTACCAAGAAGAAAAAGCAAATCCTCCCAGCCTGAAGCCCATGTTCAGGCCACAACTATAGTGTTTGTGCTGCCTGCCTGGTGTGGTACTGGAGCTGTAAGAGCTCTGTGGGCTTTTCTCAGTTTGCTTGTTTGCAGCCCCATGGAGACAGCTGTGGGAAGAGCTTCAACCACCCACCAAGCAGGTGTCCCTGGAGCACAGCTTTTGGTTAATGGCAGAGACCACCAGTAGCTCTCCAGATCTAGTCCATTTTCCTGGAAAGTTCTTGCTGATGCTAGTTTTTCCTGCTGTTTCCTGTCTACTCAATGGTACTCAGTGTACTCGCTATACTCAGTATACTCAACAACTCTAAACCCAGCTCTGCAAGGCATCCCAGCTTGTCTGGGTTTTATTTGGTATGGGAAGAGACAGCTCATGTTTCAGCCTGGTTTAAATAAAAATTCAGGAGACAGATCTGAGCACAGCAGAAGGCTGAGGAAGCTATTTGCTGAACTCCTTAGATCATTATCATTGCTTAGAAACCTCCCGTTCAACAGATGTTATCAAGGAATTGCTAACAAGCACCAGGATTATTTAATTCATGACAGAAGCAATTAGGCAACTTGGACAGATTGGTGTTGTGGGTTGCTCCAAAACATTTGTTATTGGTTTTAGCAAGGAGCATGCCTGGAGTTAAACTCATCAAATCATTTCTTCTCACCTCTGCTCAGGGTCACCCGTCCTTTGCCTGCAGTTTTTTTCTCCTGTGTCCCAGACTGTGCTTCACTGCTTCTTGAGAAACAACACAGAAAAACAGCTGAACGACCCCAAAATCCTCACCCTCATTACTCCAGGATGGCCAGAAGCCCCCAGGAGTGTGGTAGTATGAGGGTGGGATGGAGGAGCTCAGAGCTTTGCTTTGCTGCTGGTCCAGCCCATCTATCAGCGTTAGAGCCCCACGAGATAAAAAGACATCAGTACTGCTGGGTGCACTGTTGAAACTGTCTGCATTGTGCTGCACTTGCAGTACTGCATTTCATGTTACTTTGCTGTACTTTTTATATTATGAGGAATGGTATGTATCTTTATTGTGTGTTGCTTATTTAAGAGAATGCCTATTTGACTGCTGTGTAATTTTGTGCCTATTTTATAGTCATTTCTCTTCATGCAGAAGCTTTCATAATCATTTATTTAATTAAGTAGAAACAAGGTAGGTGCTTTGTAATACATAAAATAAAAATGAGCTAATAATTAATCATATGTTTAGATATTAAAAATATATCAAAGATATATTGATACTAAATATATTAAACATAAAGTACTTGATTAATTTTTCCTTGGCTTCTTCATAGCTACAACAGATAATAACTTCAGAAAAGGGACCTTAAGTTCAGTATTCTCAGACATACATCGCTATTTATATCCATATTTATCTAGATACCAAAAGGTGAGCAACATCACCAATCATTTCATTCAGGAAGTTACTTTGAAACAACATGAATAAATTCAACTCACTATCTCCTACTGTTTATTGATTCCTAAGCTACATCCCTTCCCAGGGTAACCTCCATTATCACACCACTGTTGGTTATGAAATGCACTGCTCCGTGTAGAAAAGCGTTGGTGTCAGCAAGTGGATTTCTGTGGCATCCTTTCTACAACAGGGATGAAGACTGTTGTTAAAAGCTGATGAAGAGTGCTGTTAAAAGCTGACTGATACATGCTGAAGTGTTATGAACCTCTGCAGTCCTGTAATGTACTTTCTCAGGACCTCTGAGGCTCCCCTGGAGCTCCACATGGTGGTCTACGTGGCAGCAGCTGTCCTGCACCATTGCTGTTCCCTCACTCCATAAAACTGGTTCCAGTCCCTGTGATGAACTGGTGCCTGCACTGCCCTTTCCAAATGTCCCATCCCGGAGTGCCTCGAGTTCTGCTCTGCTCACTGCTGGAACCAGCTGGAGGCATTTGTCTGATGTAAGGTCTCCATCATTTCCGTGGCCTGTGCCTCTGGGCAAGGAATGGCTTCCCATGTTGTTTGGAGAGCTGTGAGAGATATGAAGCTCCTGGCTTCTTCTCCTGCCACTCACCAACCACCTGCCACTGGACCAGGAGTGTTTCACAGACAGTCAATGAATATCTTGAACTTTCTGAATTTTGAGCTCCCAGGTGGGCTTGTGGCTCTGCACACCCCTACGCATGTTCCTGTTAGAGTTGCCAGAGCCATCTGCACAGTCGCTGACACAGCACTTTGCTTCTCCATCCCCCTTCTCATGGGTCACTCATGTCCACATTTGCACACCTACAGCAGAGACGCTGCACTTGCATGTCTTCTAGGAGCATCGCAATGACCAAAGCACGTGAAATCACAGCACTGATTTCACACTGGAGTTAGCAGAAGCATGAGTCCGGGCTGTCTTGGCATGTGACATTATAGACTCACAAGCCCATGCTTTGCTTGGCATCATGTGGCTTCTGCTTGAGAAAGAATACAGTCTCAAGCCCATATCTCAAATATGTGACCTGCTAATTTCATTAGCTGGGAGAATAAGCTAATAAGAACTCTTCTGAAAGTGCTGACACTTCTATTTGCTCACTTTATTAGCTGAAGTGTGACATTTTAAGCTATTGGGTTCAGTGATTCTTCAAGGTCAGCTGTCTCAAAGCAGTCAAGCCTCCTTACAGCTCACTGGGCTCCTTCCCTGTGGGCTGTGTCGGGGGCTGCTGCAAGCATGGAAGGTGCTGTGGATAGTTGCTGCGAGTAGGGGAAAATAGATATGAGATAATACAGGGTCAACGTTGAACTTTTTTGTACCGACATCTTTTTACACGCTGAAGTATGGGAAATGTTTGTAGTAACTGAGCTAGGAGGTAAATTGTGATGACTATATTGCAACAGCAGCTGCACATAATTTATATGGTTAAGCAGTACATTTCTGCAAGGTTTGGAAGGCTTTTTCAAGATCTATCTTAAAATCGCTCCGGCAAAACCATTCTATGTGGCCAGATTTACTGTGTGTTTCAGGCAGTTCTTAAACCTGGCCTAGGTAATTTTTAACAGAGCTTCTGCGCAGCAGGTACGGTCCCTGTTCTCAGGGGAGAAGGAAAAAAACAGCAGCTGAGTTATAATGGGGAAGAAGGGGCAACTGTGACACTGCAGGAAGGGCAGAGCGACCTACATCAAAAGTACAAACTACTCTGCCCCCCCAGCAGGTGACAATTTTCAGGACTCGAAGTCACTGGCAAACTGCCCATCGGTGGTTACAAAAATTCTTCCTTGGATATGGATTTCCAAAAGCCAAACAAAAATAGATTATTTATGCAATATATGAATTACCACGGTCGTGTAACAACTCATGTTGGACAGGGCCTGTTTTGCAGCTCTGAGGAACATCTCTGCTTCCTCAGCTCTGCCCTTCACTCAGTGAGCATCATGCAGGGCAGGACTCATTTTGGAAATTAACACCTTGCAGGGATGGTGGAGGTGACTGGTCAGGGAGAGACACGCTGGTGAGAAAGTCCCTGTGTCAGGAATGGTGGCAGCAGCCTGGAACAAGGCACCAAAAATATATTCTGTGCTTAGGTCTTAAATGTATTTTCTCCTACACCCCTATCAGCAGCTTGAGCAGAAAAAGTCCAGATTCTCCTTAGGCTGCATCCTTGCCTGCACTCTGCTGAATAAGCAGAGAAATGAGGATGGATTTGCATCTGCCAAGAACATCCAAGGCTCATGTGAGTTGAAGGTGCATGTAGATTACTCACAACCATGAAATGGCATCGTGTTAGATTACTCTTTTTTTATCTTTTTCATAGAACTGAGGGAACATAATGGCATATTGATTAACTGCCCTTGATGTCACATTTATAAATGTTCCTCCTCTGAATTTTCTTGATATTTTCTTGTGGTTTCTTTAACCCTGCAGGCCACTGACTTAAATTTGGTTTCCCAAAGTTGGAACTGCAGCTGTACCAGCAGAGAATTCTGTTAGGAAATGCTCATTGTCTGCTTGGCAGAACAGTGAAGTTGTTTGCTAGCAGCCAAATGGTCGTCCTTTTTTTTTTTTTTTTTTCACCTCCTGTCTAAAGCACTCTCAGTAATAAAAATAAACAAAGAAAATCCAGGAAATACAACATACAGAATATTTGCCCCATTTGAATCTTTTTTCTCCCTATGTGCAAGTGTCCCTGCATTGCTGTTAGCCTTCTCTTCCAGGAAAGTGAAGTCGCTCTGCTTTTAACAATTTTTTAATTCCTTGGGCATTTCAAACAGATTTGATGGAAGCATAGCACTCAAAGCTTTGAATGTCCTTCAGGTTTAGAGAGAATCAGTAGCCATGTAGAGCTGCAGAGAAGTGTCACTGCCGATCTTCAGTGTGAAGCGAGGGTCATTTATTTAATTTAATTTCATTTAGTTTGGTCTTCTGACCAGCGCCACACATAGAAGTGCAAACACAGCTTGCAGCTGCCCCAGGCGCGCTGCCGCCGGGCTGGTGGAGCAGGTTTGCAGGGTGCTGCTGGTGTCAGGGAGGGAAGGTCTCAGAGGCAGCGCCGGGAACTGAGGGCATCCCGGTTGGAGGGTGGGAAGGGTCATGGGAGACGTGAGAGGGAAGAGGGATTATTTAGTGAGGGGCGGTAAAACTGCAGACTCTGGGAACTGCAGTTGGTTCACAGAACCATGCTTTGAATGGGGCTGTGCTTAGTACAAGAAGTTAGTGTGGTCTCCAGCAGCCTGTGGCAAGCTCTGGTTTTGTCTGTCCTGGAGACATTTCCAGAACAGGGATGTGAATATGCCAGTCAGGTGCACTGGGGTACCTCCGGGTGCCTCTGCACCTCTCCAGTGACACTTGTCAAGGCTAGGAGAGAGGCTGGGGCTATCACGCAGAGGCACTTCCTTTTTTCTCCTACTTGGCAAAATGAAAGCAGCATGACCTGTATTGCCTTCGCCTACCCCTTAGCTCTCCTCTTCTCATCTCCACACAGCTCCTGTCACCTCTGCCAGCCACAGCCTCCAGACCCAGCCTGCAGATCTAATCCAACTAACCCTGCTTCCCCACTTTGTTTTCCTCTTTCAATTGCTTGGTATGCTTTCTCTTGGACATCCCATGAGCACCTGAGCTCAGGCTTTGGGATGTCTTCCAATACAGCCAGTTCCTCCTGTCTCTCTAAACCCGAGCCTCGTGGGAGCAACTTATCCAGGACCAGGGAGCTTTTATTTCAGTCAGCCTCCTTCATTTTCTGGCAGTATCTCTGCTTGCAATGCCTGTGTACTCAAGGCCAGTAGTGCATATGCTTTAGCACCTTCAACAGCTGGAGAGTAGAGTGTTTCCTCTGCTTGGTCCTGAGCCACAGGAGGTGGCTCTGCTTGCAGAAAGCATCCTGGTGTGTGAGGAGCAACTGGTGTAAAGTACTTCTAGCCTATGAAGCCCCTGGAATCTGAAAACCTTCTTGGCTTCTCTACTTAGTGGTTAATTATGACTGATAATAATAATTGATGTATTTAGAGCAGCAGACTGCAGGGTTAGCTTATTGCACACACTCAGCTCTTTTCAAGGTCATTAATAAATCAAAGTGGCTTGGACCCCCTAAATCCATGTTAGTTCTACTAAAGCCAAACAAAGTCATACCTCAAATTTGCATTAGATTAGAAGGCCACTGAGGTTTGTAGCAGAAGTTAATTTCTGCAAATGACAGATCTGCATCTTTGGTAAATCTCCCAGTACCGACAGAGGGTTGAGGGTGTTTTATCACCCTGATTATGCATACAACCCTTCAAACTGACACAAGGTGACAGAGGGTAGAGGGTGATGACAGAGCCAGCGTCATAATGAGGAAGAAGATATTTATGGAAGCTGGTGCAAGGTAGGTATCTCCTGTGCTCTTGGGCGTTTGTGTTTAGAGATGCACTAGGAGCTGGTGGGGGTCCAGCTGGCTGGCAGGGGCTTCCAGGCCAGTGATATGAAAAGGCTTGGAAGCCCCCCAGGTTTGGATGCTGGCTCTGACAGGCATCCTGCAGGCTTCATCACTTCATGAGGGGCTTGAGACAGTAATCATGACAGCAAAACTTCTCTTTAGCCTGATCAGTAGCTGCTGGTTTCAGGGTTTTTTGTGGTTGTTTTTTTTTTTTTCCTTTTGCTGCCTCCTCCGCCCTCTCTCCATGGCATCCCCCCAACCCCCCACTGCTGATCTTGATACAAAAATGGAACTAAGTGGCTGGAGGCAGAAAAAGGGAGCAGAGGAAAGAGCAGGAGAGAGGGATGGGAGAGCAAACTGAGCAATGACCCATCTCTTCTGGTCACCAGAGTCACTGGACCAGCTCAGCAACTCATGAGGGTCCAAGGGGAATTCAGGAGGAAACTGTCTGCAAGGCGGGTGAAAAGGCAGAAAGGGTAAGGGGAATAAAGCTTCAGAGATCACGCATTTAAGTTCTTTGCACCTCCTCAGCAGGGCTCTGGCTCAGATCGAGCCATTGCTCTTGCATTGCCGTACGCCAGCAGAGCCGTGGTGCATGCAGCTGGCTGCATGCATAAAAATGCAGCGTAGTAAGACTTCTTTCTGACTTACCTAAGAGTGCTTTGAGCTAAGGTGTCCTGTTCCACATGTACTATGGTCTACAGTCATGGACATAGATGAGTGAGGTAAGACTGTGTAACTTCTCAAGCTGCTGTAACCAGACCTTGAGCCTAAGTCTTGAGACTGACTGTGGAGGGGTAAGCTGTACACCAGTGGACTTCACTGAACTTACATTCCCATGCAACCATTTTCCTCTAAAATAGTGTCTTTTTTTTTTTTTTTTTTAAATGAAGTTTTGTAAGAAACGAGATGCTTGTGAAAACTGAAGGGGGAAAAATAGATTGTGGAGGCACTTAATTTTCAACTAGTGACTTCTGGCTGTCACAAGTAGAAAAGAGCTCACACAGCCTCAACTGGTCATTTTGATATTTGTTTTTTACCAAGAAGAGATTGAAATTAAGCATTGAGATCTTGTGGGTACTTCATGGCTGCCGCAGGTTATGTTTATTTTAAAACCTTAATTGCACAGACAAATGTAAAGTAGCTCCTGGTGCACACAGACATAAGCCAGTTGCAGAACATCATTACAACCCATATGGCTGTAAAATTTGCTGCAGAGCATCCTTCGGCGCACTTCAGTCATTAAACTGTCATCTTTGCATTTTGTGTATTGATCGAGTGTGGTAGCTGAACTCTCTTCTCTTCGCCTTTCTTTTTTAAAAAATTATTTTTACATCAGAACCTTTATTTATAGCAGTCTAAAAGCAGAGAGCAAGAGAAAATGTGTATGACTTCTTTCCCGTATGACTAACTGTGTATTTTTCTTCATCATTAAGCTACAGGGTTTAGCTAAACTGAGTGATGAAAGGGTACTTCATATAGCATTGAGAGCATAAAAAATATGCCATTCAGGTTAAACTAAGATATAAAACAAACTTCATTTTCTGAATAACTTGCAAACCTAAAGTTCTGCAGTAACTAAATCTCTCTCACAAAAAAGTAATCACTGACTAGTTTCCCTCAAGCTCCAGATTGTGCCTGTCTAAATTGAGCTTCATTCTGTACCTGCCACTTTCAAATCCTTGCAACATCTTTCCTCTCTTCTATATTTATAAGCAGTTCCACTGAGCGTATTTGAGCCCCTGGCTCAGTCCTCTGGGTTTCAGCAGGCAAGTGGGGAGGGGGGTATCTGTAAGAAAACTATTAGGCTATCAGGCGTCTTTCCAGTGGGTAGATGTAAATAATACAAAGGAAAACCAAACTCTAGCACTGCTGTACTTGGCATCAGCTGTCCTTTCGCCCTCTTGGCCGGGGGGTGTTCCTGGGGATGCTCTGCACGAGCATTGCCACATCCATGGAGGTGTTTTTGGAGGTGGTCACTGGATGTATTAATTTTTGCCTTTATTTGAAATTACATAGGAAAAGCGTAAAATAAGGATTTCAATGGTGACATATTATCCAAGTACCTCAAAGCCTCTGAAAATAAGCCCAGGCCCTTAAGCTGTATGTGTTTTGCTTAACAGCTGCAAAAAAGTCATTTACATCTCCATAACTGTTAGTGGGACCAATGCCCAAACGTTAGCCATGTGTGGAGAGGTTGTTATTAATAATGGTATTGCAGAGATATGTAAGCAATGCATGGGAGCATCAAAGCCCCTGGTAGGAAAGACAGTCTGGACAACTGGGCCTGAGACTGGTCTCACTGTGGACAGGAGACTGCCAACACTCACATCCCTCAGCTCGCTTGCCATGACTGGTGTGACACCCGGGTTTTTTGGTGTTCACAGGAAAGACCCTTCCCCTCCTCCTTGCCCTGGAGACAGGGCTTGCCAGCTGGAAGAGCGGTTATCCAGCCAGGAGAGGACCACAGCTTTCCTTCTCCATCAGACTTTCCAAATCAAAGACAACATCGTCTCCTGCCTCCAGGGAAGCAAAGGTTATCAGCATGGGGAGACTGCTGCCCGGCAGCTGCTGGAAAATCACGTCCAGACCATTACAAGCATTGTTAAAAAGCTCAGCCAGGACATTGAGGTAATACGTGCTGAGGAGCATTTCCCTGCTTTAGTGATGCAGCTCTAGCCCGTGGTCCATTCAGCACTAATATTGGCTTCAGGAGCAGAAAAATACTCAACCTGACCACTATCTTTTAGTCAAATTCTGTTTTTTTCTGGTATAGTAGCACTTGCAGTTACTTGTTGAAAACAGAAGGGAGGGGTCTAGGGAAAGTAAAGAGAAAAAAAAAAAAAAGGAAAGCAAAATGAATTTGAAAGCAGATTAAGAGTTTTGGTCATGTTTTGATTCAAAGTTTCAGATTCTATTTGCTCTCAGTTTTGTTCGAGTGCAGGAGATTGAGTTTGAGGGAAATAAGAAGCATGCTGTATTTTCATCTCATGTGTAAATATCAAGGCTCGGTTTTGGGTTTACCCTTTAGTTTTGCCAGTGCAGATGTTCTACTACTTTATATAAACTCCTGCATGCAGACATAATCCAATATTCCTGAAGCTTTTCACAAAGCTCAGTGCAGACTAGAATGAAGGTTCAGGTTCATGTTTTATTTTGAGTTTACTGATGGTTCTGTGCTGGAAATGCATGGGATGCCCTTGTTCTGGCTAAATACCTTTGATTATTTGCTCTTTTTTGTCAAATTTATATGTGAAATTTACCAACACCTTCTTTGGGCAGAGATGTAAAGTACAAAAATATCCTGAAATAGACTTCTCCAGAAATTGGTTTTGTTCTCTGAAGTGTTAAATGTCTTACAAATACCACTAAATTCACAATATGTTTTGTTTTTCATGTACTTGGAGAAGTATTTGATCTTCTGCACTTATCTTATTTCTTAATTTCTTATTCTTATTCTTATTTCTTATCTTAAGAAATAGGTGGTCGTGGCTCACCTGAAATTAATCTGAATACAAACTAGGGTCTGCGTTCATTTCATGCTGATTTTATTTTCAATTTTATTTTCAAGATTTTGATACTATGGTGATACATGCTATAAACCCACTTATTTTAGATCATCCAATTCCTCTAACCCTACTCAGATCAAGTCTGTACAGGACTGTTTTGCTAGAAAAATGCCTAAGATGCTATTAGCACCTAATTCTGGTCTTTTCCCTTGGTTGGAAATGACTCTTCTCTAGGTCCTAATCTCAGGTGCGTGTTTTCTTTGCGTACTTTGGTGGTGAGGATTTGATAAAGGTAGAGCAGCGACAGCACAGAAAACAGCACAGTGGGACATGTCAATCAAAGCCACTACAGAATTCGTGGAGGTTTGGGGAATCGCTCCTGGCACGCAGCAAATGAGGCCGGTTGGGCAATGTTGATTTCTCAAGCATTTTAAAAAAAACAAAAAACCCAGGTCCACCAGGAAACATGACTCACTCGTACTCCAAATCTTCCCCAAAGCAGGAAGAACATCCTTCAAAAAAGCCTGCTCTGGGGAAAAGGCTGGCATGCTGTTGCCATCAGGAATGAAGCCAAGCCCCAGTACGCACATGCTTCTGCCAGAGCCAGAAAAATGCCCCCGCTGCCCCCACATCAGGGATGTCAAATCAACCAGTGCCAGGTGCAAAATGACCAGTCCCTTGACAAAGACATCCTTCACCATCCCAGGACAGGATTGCAAACTGCACGAGAAAAACATCAATAGTAAAAACCTCAGGGCAGAGGGGAGGCGTGCCTGGCATCACCTCTGGTAACAACTGTGAGCAGCCATGCCTCAGCCCAGGGCTTGCACACAGGCCAAGGGGTGACCACCAGCTGCAAGGATGGCATGGTGCACATGGCTCTCCTTTGCCCGGGGGGGAGGGGGGGGTGAACTGTGGGGTGGGAGCACTGTCAGGAGCCTGGGGAGCTAGATGGAGTAGAAGAATATTGATTTCCCTCAATAAACAGGAGGCTGCTGCTTTCCATCCTAAGGAACAAGTGTCTCACGCTGCTTTTGCCAGTGAGGGAGCGGTGGTCCCATGCAATGCCTCTGTCTTTGCAGACTTGTGGCATCAGACTTGCATTGCCATGTACACTGCCAAAAGCACACTTGAGTTGTGCAGTGTATTCAACCCTTTGAGAAAATTATTTCCTGACGCAGAGCAGAAATAGTGATGTCCAGTGTGCTCAGTATTTCAGTTATCCACACTCCGCATGCAGGGAGGCCAGGATTATTCAGGAATAACTGCATAAATGACAGACTTGAATTATGTTTTACTTCAGAGTTATTACAGCTTTCTGCACTCACCTGTGCCCCACTTTTGATGGATGCCAAAGAGCCTCACTTTTGCTGGAGAAGTGGGATGGTGGTGCTGCACGGGGACTCAGCAGGAGGGGTATTTGCACATGCTACCGCACCTCCCCTGTGTGCAGCAGCCTGGGAGATGTTTGCCCAGACTCCGATTGCAGGGGCACATCTGCAGGGGAACAGGCTCAGACACCACATCCAGACACACGAACTTGGGGCACCAGCACAAACCTGCTGAAACCCAGCCAGACTGCCCCTGTGCCCTCCCACAGCCCCGGTACTGGGACGAGCCTGTGTGACCCACAGGGCGGGCAAACCCATCTGCAACAACTTTGCCAAACTTCAAGCATTCTGTGTTTTAAATTTCCCCTGATATTTGTCCTTTCCTATATCATTAAAAACACACACACAAAAAAAAACCCAAATGGGGAAAATTTCAAACAAAAAGCCAATAAAAGCCACTCTTCTAGCACAAATAGGGTATTTGCCTAAAAAGGTTACAGCAGTGCTTAGACCAGGTGAAGTGCTGTGTAGTGCTGAATTACACTGAAGTATCAGCCCCAGGCCTCTTCTTTCAGCCTGGGAAGTAAAATTGGGAGGTTTTAGCAATCATTCCCCTGTTCCGCTCTGTATCTGTGAAAGGTTACAGAAGCTGCACAAGGGCTTGCTAAAATTAATGCTTGTGACACATTCAGATACCATCAGGATGAGCCACTTCAGAAAAGCCTACAGGGCAATTACTCCTTCCATCTTTAGATCAGACTTTTAATTCTGTGCAATAAATCAGATATCAGGCCACATACCGAGCAACAAGGGTAAAACAAGACATTAAAGAGCTGCTTATACTGACACACACATCCTTGCTCAGGGCTGGGTGGGTACATCTGTAATGCGCTTTACCAGCAGGGTCTGTGCCTTCACTGGAGCCAAAACCTGCCCTGCACAGGCCTATGTGCATTAAAAACATCTTTTTACTTTGCCAGGTGAGGTGCATTAGCTTGGACTAAGCATTCGTGCATTTGCAGCGCGGGCAGCCTCTGCTCGGGGCAGAGATTCTGCAGCCATCTCTGCTCTGCCTTGCCCACCTTGCAAAGCCTTGCTGTGATGCCCTCAGGTTGCTGCAAAACACTCAGCTTAGCTATTGACTCGCTCCTCGAAACACTTGGTATCCTCTGTTGAAAAAAGAGACTGACTTTAAAAAAACAGTATGTTATTTATTAAGGGCTGTGCTGTACTGCAGACATTTGAGTGGGAGAATAAAATTGATTTCCCCATGTTTCCATTTCCTACTTCTTGTGTGCTAGACTTTTCAACATAGAGCAGATTTTTAAAGGCAAAAATGGACATATTATTTATGCAGATAAAGGTTTTTGAGAAAAATACACTGTTACTTTCTCCAAGAAAGAAACAGAAGCTTTCAGACCTGCTGCTGTAAGTGGTGCTTTCAAACCCAATTTTTAAATGGAAAAAAAAAAAAAATCCAAAGCAGAAAACCAAAAGTGCATTAATGGTCTTGAATTTACAGGTTTTGGAGAGGCAAATAAGGACAAGGGATGGTGTCGCAGTAGAAACTAATTTTGCGGTTCAGAGTCTGGACTATAAATACATCCAAGGTCTTGGAGACCTGCGAGGAAGAGTGGCAAGGTAAGGAATGCATCACGGCCCTCATTTTCATCTCTGCTAGTCAATTTGTGCAGAGCAGATTCAGAGTGGGCATAAATGTACTTCGCACTCATTTTATGTCTCCATTTTAGTGCCAGATATGTGCTTTCACGCTCTCCATGTTAGAAAATTATCAAGCCAGGGAAAAATAACTATATTTTCCTGTTTCATTCTTCATCACACACTTAACATTTTGGGGATTTTTTTCCTTCTCCAGTCTGGCTAGACTCCAGTGGTTGTTTCCTCCTACTTAAACTCTCCTGTTGTTTCAGTAAAATCTTTTCTTCCTGTCTTGGAAAGTAGGTCTCGTTGAGCAAACAATTTCCTTTGGTGAGATTATGAGTTTTCATTGGTACAAGTAATTGCATGTATGTAACAGGTGGAGTTCCATGGGGCACTTCGAAACACAAAATATTATGATTAAAGAAAGACGAAGTGAAACTCTGCTATGTAGTATCAAGAGAGCACATGGATTAGGAACTGTCTGAACTGATATATTCAAAAATGTAATCATTATGGCATGTTCCTAGTGCATTTTTTTCCTCCAGAGGCCAGTCATATGCTTCTGATGCTGACATTTGTGGATAACACAAAAATTGGTCAAGTGAGGACAAGGTGGTCATAGAGAATAACTAGGAACATTAGCAATGTGGGCTGGTTGAGAAAAATGTACTTCATAAACCCAGTGAGAGACTGTTTCACAAGTGAGAAGTTTGGGGAATACAGCAGGTAAATAACTCACCGTGAGCTCTTACAACAATGCGGCATCAGAAATGCCAGGAGTGTGGTCTCGGGCAAAAGAAGCAGGGGACCAATAAACAGGGGGTGTATTTATGCTCTACACGTCGCACAGAGATTGAAACCAGAATACTGTGCTGAGCCCAGAGTCCCCTTTATGAAGTTAAAAACGTGTTATGGTGTAAAGGAGAGCCAGGAATGTGATGGTAGAACGAGGAAAAATTCTGCCTGACAGAAGTATACATCTATGTATAGTTTATAGAAAAAAATAAATCCAGAGATGTATTCATTCCCATGTATAACTACCAGGAGAGAAAGGAAAACAATCATAGGATACTGAAGGACTCCAGACTATTGCAGACACCCAAAAATCCAAAATCAGATGCTGAAGCCAACACATTCAAAGTTGGCAGGAAAAAGATGGATTTTTTTTTTAATCCTGTGGCTGATTAGCATTGGCACAAAATGATCCTTCCTGCAAGTCTCCTGATGTTTTCAAATTCAGGTTGGCAGGCTCTCTGGATGATATGCTTTTAGCAAACCTGTAACATTTGATGGGTGAAGTGTATTGCTTCACTTTTCCTGGTGTTTTCCTAGGTGAGATCCTTCCCTTCATCAGCTGCACGGGGGCTTGCTCCCAGCTACTGTGCTTCAGTGATTGCCTGCAGCAGAGAAAAGCAAAAGCACTTGGGGAAATCAGGAAAACAGGGTAACTGTGGGGGAAAAAAATGACCAGTCCACTTCTACTTGCATAAAGAAAAAAAAAATACAAACAAACCAAGAAACTGGAGGTCAAGTGCTCGTGGAGGTCCACAACACTTTTTACGGGGTCCCGCTTTCTCTTCCTTTCTTGCCGATTTTTCAGGTGCACTGGCTGGCCTTTTCCACAGGTAGAAGGAAGGGTCCCAAAACACATATTGCACATAAAAACCTATTCTGAGGGCACCAAAGTCATTATCTTAGCATGCTGGAAACTAAGTCCTTAGACCTTATTTATTTTTAAGGTGAGAAAAAGGGAAAATGACAGGTTTTCAAGCTTCGTCAAAACCTGCTGGTATTGCAGAGCCAGATCTGGTGTGTTAGCAGCATTTCAACAGCAATAATATAATGCAGTTTTATGCAAATGATTGTCGTTAAGCTAAAGCATAGTATAGTTTTATGTGATTCATGAATCATCAGCACTTTCATGTTTTTCTTTCTGTGGAAGTTCCCCTCTGGAAATACCAGTCCTCAACTGGGTGCCTGCCCCCAGGGTCGTGGCTGAGGGGTGAGCCAAAATTGACATAACAGAGGACTGCCATTACAGTGATGATTAATATTGTGATTTTTCACGTTTCTTTGCTCTTGAGTTTCAGGATTTAAAATTGCTATGTGTGTTAAGTAGAGCCCAGGCTTGCTGGAGACAAATGCATGTGTTCATATCGTTTACGTTTATTGAATTTATAGAAATCTTCCAAATGCAAACTTACGATGACAGTTTTCCTCTTGATTTGTACCCTAACCTTAATCCAAGAGTATTTGGGATGAAATGAACCTTAAATGGAGTCACTGCTCTTTCTCACAGCCAATGATTCATCCTCCTGTATTCTGCCATGTGTAAAGGATTAATACAATTAGCTCTTCTAATTCAAGTTGTGTCTATTCTTTTACTCTGTCTTTCCCTGAAAAATGGATGGAGAGCTTTTGCCAGCCACTGGGGTGGTTGTCCATTAATGCTTGGACCTTTTGACTACATTTCTACACCATGTAAACATTTATGTGTCAAGTAGGAGTGATCTTCGAAAAAACACAGCCTCCAGCATCTCCTGTATAGTGGCATTCCCATTAAATTAACTATATATTTTATTTATATCTTACTCTTCACAAGAATTCCTTTGGGCATGGGAATATGTATTATAGTAATAAGAATTAGGTAATCAACTGTAAAATAAACTACACTTCTGATAAATATTAATTCATTCTCTTCAGCCTCACCAACAAAAGAATAAATGAATGCACAAATGAATAAATAATGAACTTTTCACAGATGGTTATATTGTACTTATTTTTCTTGTGAGCATTTTGTTGCTTGGAGGGTAAGTCCAACATAGCACTAGACAATTAAAAGCCCTGGTGCATGCCCATGAAGTTACTTGACCCTTCATAAAATGCAGTAATTTGGCAAGTACAGCAGCCCAATACATACTGTTCCTTCCATGAATTTGGAGGATAAAGCTCCTTGAACATATAGCAGGTAGCTATATTCCTGTCTCTAATTAAAGCCTTTGATACAACCATCAGAGGCTTTTATTTCTTTTAATTTTTAATTTATATGCAAATCTCATAGGAGCACACTTTCTGTACTGTTCCCAGTCCATCTGCATGGCTGCTTGTGCACTCTCCAGCCTCTGTTTTGTACAGCTGGAAAGCCATGATCTCACTGCAAGCTGCAGAATGTCTCCTACATGAAATACCAAATTAGAGCAAGATTTAAGCAAGTTCCAAGTATCCCCACTCTTTTCGGGACTCAATCTGCCGAACTGCAATAATGCATTTAACTAATTTGCATGTAATAATGATATTATGTGCAGGGAAAAGAGATCTGAGCAGACGTGGAGACATAAGGCACATCAGTGGTGCTGGGAGTCTTTGCAAAGCTTGCCACATCTGGTGGTCCCCAGGCAGGGCTCTCACCCCTCAGGCTATGCAGTAATGCAGGTGTAGTTGCATTAACCCCATGCTGCAAGCCTAGTTTTCAAGCTTTTTGGATCCCGTCGTCAAATCCTCTGTTTTAAAGTATTCTCATAGAATATTCAGGTTTCTTTTCTTGTTACGGAAGTTATGTCTTCTTACTGCCACAGATCCATTAACCTTCATCTTTCTCACACTCTGCAACCCCTTGCAAAGCCTTGCAGTTGTTGCCTTGGGGTGGGATTTTCCTAAGGGAGTGATAAGCCATGATCTCTCCGATCTCTGTTGAAAGAGCTGGTCTACTTGTGGGTGCAGTCAGTCAGCAACCTTGCACCTCAACAGCGGCTTTGTGTCATTTGTGCTCGTGTGCCTCCACATTCGCAACCAGCACAAGAAGCCCCCAGCCCACTGCAGTGCTGCTTGTCCCCTGTCCTGATGGGGACCTTCCAACCCCCAGGACCATGGTCCTCCACCACCCTCCCTCGCTGGCTCCTAGCTTCTTTTCTAGCTTTGCAGGGGGAGAAGCTGTGGTGGCAGTCGGCTCCGAAGCAGCATCCTCCCTTTCCATGTTCACACATCCATGTTCACCTTTGCAGCTATTTTGTACTTGTTTTCCAAATCAATGGTTTCTTTGATCGAAGTTCTGGCCTTTGTACAAAGCCTCTATTACCTGAAGTAACTTTATTAAAAAAAAAATGTCCTTCATCTACAAGCTCTGTAGGTGTATCACAATATCTAAGCATCATCAGGAGATGACGAAAAACTGGTCTATTTAAACTGTCAAAATTTCTCTTTAGATCCTTTACCTGTCAACAGCACCAGCTGTATTCAGTGGTGGTGCTTTGGAGGATAATTTCTCTGGCATTGTAAAACTTACCTGTTTTCTTCACACAACTTTTATTCTGTTATTTATAAGAAATTGTGCACTGCTTTGTGCCTGTAAGGTATTTTTTCCCCCACTCTTGTTCTAAGTACTACCAGCACTGGGGCAGGCAGTCACTTCTGGGGCAACAGTGTGAAGGTGGGGTGCAGGAGGGGAAGCCTGTGTCTCTTTGCTCACGTCAAGTATCTATATAATGTTATATGTATATTTACATAGACACAGAAGAAAATCTTCTTGATCAAATTAAAAAAATATATTTTTAATATATATTTACCTCTATACTGATACTATACATACACGATGTGTGTGTGTGGAAATGGAGAGAGATTTATAGATTTATAGATATATACACACACGTGAAAAACAGGGGCTGAAACAGCCATTCCTTCCACCTGGCGAGAGTAGCTCGTTGAGTGTTATTCAGTGCCTGTGCTGCTCAGTTCATGCTGCCGCCCTCAAATCATTTATTTGTTAATTTTAAATGTGACAAGATATTTTGCGGAACGCAACTGCAAGCATTTAAATAGCAAATGACAAATGCTTCTTACAAAACAGCAAGGTTTTTTGCTGTAAAAGTGATCTTCCCCAACACCTGGGTCCAGCCAGCGGAGGCTGCAGGCTGGGTTGGGGCAGCAGGATGCCATCTCTCCTGGTAAGCACCCAAAAGTTGGGGGTGCTCAGAGTTCAGACTGGACTCCTAATTTATGTGTCAGATTTGATTTATTGAGATCGCAGAGCGGAATTTAGGGGGGACCCAGTCTGGCAGGGTGAGCTGTGGATGGGTCCTGCAGACCCCCTGGAGCCCATGGGCATCACTGCTGCAGTGGAGGGCATCCCTCCAGCTGCCTCCTGCTTCCTCACCGTAGTTCCAGCAGCATTGTAACGGGCAGTAACGTCTGGGAGCAGACGGGGGTCAGGGTTGTTGCAGTGGGGTGTCTCTGCCTATTTTGCCACTTGCCAGGGTGGTCCTGGGGCGATGGATTTGAGCTGGCAGCAGCGCATGGAGACCGGCACCTGCCTTCAGCCACTCTCCAGTGCCCCCTGCACAGGCTTTCGTCTCTGGTTTGACCACAGGTGTGAGGCAAGCATTGCGAAGCTGTCAGAAGACATCAGAATCATCAGGTGTGAGGCCCAGAAGACTGATAAAGAGATTTATGGCCTTCACTCTGCCCTCAAAACTTGTGTTGGCGATTTTGAGAAGAAGGTGAGTAGAGAAGCGTCCAGTGCAATATCTGGTGAGTGGTGACTATGCACACATAGATACAGCTTCTTTTCCTAACTGCTGACCAATATTGAAGACTGATATAGTATTTATTAAATATGTCAGGATTTTTAATAAAAAAATAAGTTTTCCATGATACTATAGAATCATAGAATACTTTGGGTTGGAGGGAACCTTTGAAGGTCATGTAGTCCAACCCCACTGCAATGGGCAGGGACACCTTCCACTAGATCAGGCTGCTCTCAGCCCCATCCAACCTGTCCTTGAATGTTTCCAGGGACAGGGCATCCACAGCTGCTCTGGGCAACCTGTGCCAGTGCCTCACCACCCTCTTTATATCTAGTCTGAATCTACCTTCTTTTAGTTTAAAACCATTAACCCTTGTCCTGTCACTACATGTCCTTCTAAAATGTCCCTCTCCAGCTTTCTTGTAGGCTCCCTTTAGGTACTAAAAGGCCACTATAAGGTCTTCCCTGAGCCTTCTCTTTTCTAGGCTGAGCAAGCCCAGCTCCCTCAGCCTGTCTCCATAGGGGAGGTGCTCCAGCCCTCTGAGCATCTCCATGGCCTCCTCTGGACATGCTCCAACAGGTCCATGTCTTTCCTGTGCTGAGGACCCCAGAGCTGGATGCAGCGCTGCAGCGGGGGTCTCACCAGAGCAGAGTAGAGCAGCAGAACCCCCCTCCTTGACCTGCCAGTCTTGCTGCTGGTGATGCAGCCCAGGACACGGTTGGCTTTCTGGGCTGCGAGCGCACGTTGCCGGCTCACGTCCAGCTGTTCATCCCCCAGCACCCCCAAGTCCTTCTGGGCAGGGCTGCCCGCAACCCCTTCACCCCCAGCCTGTACTGGTACCGGGGGCTGCCTGACCCAGAGGCAGGACCTTGCACTTGGCCCTGTTGAACCTCATGAAGTTCACATGTGCCCACTTCTCCAGCTTGTCCAGGTCCCTCAGGCATGCCAACCGCACGACTCTGCTTGGTGTCATCTGCAAACTTGCCGAGGGTGGTGTGCTCCATCCCACTATGTCACTGATGAAGGCTTAAAACAGTCCCAGTCCCTTGAGGGACACTACTCATCACTGGTGTCCACCTGGTAGTGGTGTTTATAATAGATGTAAGTTAATAACAGATAATAAAAATATTCTAAGATATAGGGATCCTCAGATCATAAATGGCCCATTACGGTTTCTCAGTATCATTTATATTTGAGGGTGTCTGGAAATTTCAGTTGCAGACACTTTGGCACTAAAAAGATCATCTAAATTCACTCTTTTTTTCTTTAATTTTTAGGGTGGTGGCAGGGAGGCATCTAATAGCATATATCTAATTCCATATTAATTTTGGTAGTGCTTCAAAGGCTTTTGAAACTGTAACACTGAAAAAGTTGTGGAAAATGGTGTTTTTTTCTGTGTGGTGGGGTTTTTTTCTCCATGGAGTGCATAAGCCAACAGTGGATGTAGGTGGCCTTTGCATGTGAGAGGTTCGCTATGCTCAGTAGTGGTTTTGAAGCCTCTAGCAGGATTGGGAGCATTAACAGTAATATTTTACAATCCAGGTGTACCAGAAAATTCAGTTTTCTAAACCTGCAGCATGACGGCTTTCTGCTCCTGCTCCAAACTAGACGTCACCTGTGCCTGCCAGGATTGAGCAGATGTGGGACATGCAATTTCTCATGCACTCTGTTATTGCATATAATCTCATTACCATATTTTGAATGCATCTTCTGTTGCACAGGGCACAATGCCAGTTGTCATGTACCTTGCCTACCCAAGGCCCTCTTCTCCAAGGAAAAATCACTCATGACAGAACTTAAACAAAGATATTTACCTGGAATTCTGTTAAAAGGCACTGTTTGGACATCTGTGCACTTGAATACCTATGAAAAATGTTCTTCTGTACCTGGAAGCAGGGAAGGGAAGTCTGTGTTACTTGCATGAAACAGTACACAAATTCATGTGAAAATAAGTCAGGGTAGACATGGAGCAGGATGCAGAAGGAACTGCCTCAGCTGAAAAGGGAAAGAATTGCTCTCAAGTGACTGTAGGAGACAAGAAAGGAAAGAATTTCTGAAAAGAAAATTTTCTTCTGTTGCTGTAAAGGAAGGAGGTACCAACACATTATGAGTCTTCAGTGGCACCTTTTTGACGTCGATGTGCCATGGTTACCAAGCATGTGGTGGCATCTACTTGCCGGGATTTTTTTGGTACTCATTAGGTATAAAAACTTCTGGGATTTTATATAAGATTTTATAAAATCTGCTGGGTTTTCACATCTGCTTTAATTCATCAAATAACCAGGGGTAGGCAGGCTGAATCCATCATCCCTTGCATCAGACTGCTCTTCAAGATCAAGTGTTTACCTGCAGCAGCAGGTAACGTAACCCAGGCTGCACAGGGAAAACCCTTGGATGGTGAGGGGTCACACGAGAAATGGGTTTCTGGTGGCTGCCAGTCTCCTGAGTCACTCACATGCCATCTTCCAGAGGCACATGGACTTCTAGCTTCTCTTGAAATAGTGGATGCAGTTGCTGGAGCATCCACGGTGTTTCCAAACCACTCCAGTGTGCTGTATCACCAATGTGTCGGGAGCCCTGGGCATCACATTTTCACACCAACTGTGATGTGCAGAGCCAGGTGTCTGCAGGTGATGGGCAGGCAGCTCAGGGCCCTGGCTTGCCAGGCCCTCCAAAGACTGAAATTGCAACTCTTAGATGGGGTATTTCCACCTTTTCCTGCCCATAGACCCCAATGTGATCAGGCCACTGCTGCCAAGGCCACGAGCACTTGCATGTCCATTCCTGCAGGACACGGGGTGCTTGGCTTCACCTCGCAGGTCCACCTTGTTCTCTGCATCCCAACTGAGGGCTCTCAGCCTGCTGGTTGCATTGGTGAAGCAATCTATTTTCCCCTCACCCCAACAATGAATGATCCTGTGAAAGGGGCATCTCCAAGCAAAAGAAGTCTGAGAGAGCATTAGGTACCTGGGAAGTCCCACAGCCTAGAGACCCTGGGGCTGTGCAGAGCTGGGGCTGTGCACCCCAACACAGATGCGGCAGTGGGGGCAGACACTTTGAACAGGGTCCCCCAGGTACCATCTGGGTGCTGCAGCCACCAGATCATCTGTTAGTGCTGGAGAGTTTCTCTTTGCTCTTCTTGGGATGCCATTAGGTGTTGGGCAGCCAACACTTTGCAACATGCATGCGCTTTCATGGATTTACCCCTCGGTTTCTGCCACTGATGGGGAGATCTGAGTGGTGCCCGATGCTCTGTTCAAACCACGTGAGTGTTGCTTACCCCTGCATCTAATTGCGAAGCCTGCATCTAAAAAGACATTTGACTTCAGAATGTCTTACAGCCTTGGTGACTCTGAGCTCAAGTCTTCAGTCTTTACTGAATACTGAATGAAATTACTTGTGAGAAAGGTTCATTTTTGTGTAGTTGTACCTTGATGTTAGTTGGTTTTTTCCATGCTTGCAATTATAATGCATATTTAAATGTAAGTGCTCGTAGTCTGGCTCATAAAGGCTTTCTCTGCTGAATTCTCATTAGGTAATGCAGCTATTAGGCAAGATAGAGACTTCCAACTCTGATCAAAGCTCGAATTTAAAGACAGTCCAGGGAGAACAACATCACAAATTGCAACTTCTGGATTTCAAGTAGGTGATGGAGAGTTTTTCATTATGATAATTCATCTTGAGTGCTTTAGTGTGATGAACAGGTTGCCATGAAAGAGCAAAACAAACCCATTAATTAACATGCATTCAAAACACTAAGAGACAGTTAATGAAGATCTATGCCATAAAATAATGAAAATACATAACAAAAGTATATTGTCTTGCAAGCTAATTGTTAAAATGGGGCACTAAATGCCATCCTGTAAGAAGAAAGGTATGAAACCAATTAACTTTCCATACTGAAAAAGAAGGCACCAAATACAAAGACACTATTTACCATTATAACTGGGGCTAATTTGTGACTTGCCTAATGTGCAGAACAAGACATCTGCTTTAGGCACTTGCAGACTGTCAGCTCATTTCAAAGACAGGCACCCAGGGCAAGGGTGCTGGTGACAAAGAAAGGTGGGCAGAAGGCTGAAGTAGCTGCACAGCCACATGTGCTCACAGATTTGTGACTGGTTCCTTACTTACCTAGTACATTTTTCCTATTCTGGCTGCAGAAGTATTTTTAGAGTGTCATTTTAATCTTGGTGAGTTCTAGAGAGGAGGGAGCTCCAGGGAATGATGCAATGAACAAAAGCATCTGGCATCCATATCAAGAACAATGCAAAACAGCCCAGCAATGAATAGCAGAGCCAGCACAAATAATTTAAAATCTAATTATAATAATCCTGCAATAATGATATTTCAAAGGCAATAGTTCCACTCCTTAAAATGGTGAAGTATTGAATAAAGATTTATTTTAATTAAGATTTTATCTGAATTGTATTCAGAAGTAAAAATTGGCTTGAACTTTAAACAGAAGAAGGTTCTTATCAAGAGAACAGGAAAAAGAATCGGTGTGAATGGGGAAATAATAGCAATTAATTAAAACCGGAAAAAGGGAAGAAGGAATAGGGAGGCAGAGAGCAGTGGATGATGGAGATCAAGATGATATGAAAGGGACAAGGAATGAAAACAAAATAAGAGGGACGAAGGAATGGTACAACACCAGAAAAGAAAGAAATTGGAAAACTGAATTGAAGTAAATGCTGAGTTTCTCAAAAGTTAATGAAACCTTACTGCCACTGTCAGCAGAAACAGGAAGCTTGAAAAAAGTTGACTTTCCAAACACTGAGAAGTGCTGGCTTTGTGTATTTAACATAAAATAAAAAATACACATTTACTAAACATTGAGATTTTATTCTAGTTAATATAAAATTTAATTAAAATGGCATGCCCTTTTGGGGAATGTCTGTCTCCTTTTATATTTCTCCTTTAGAAGTCTACCAGATTTATGTATTCTTTTTATAGAGCTGAAATAAAATTTAACTTCTGGAACAGACTGGAGCTTCCGCATAAATCTTGGCATGTTTAAATCATCTTTAAAGCCCAGAGTTACCTTGTCAGTTGACATGCAGCTGTCTGGGACCTAGTCATCTTTGACTGCAGTCTGGCAGTTGTACTGTAAATGTACAAACTGATAATGTTACCAGAAAAAAAATTTTAAAAAAGATTAATTTTAAGTGTATTTCATGGGAGTTGTGCCTTGCTCAGAAATATAGCCCTTCGCAGGGAAGCGATGCTTATCTCTCAGGGTTGGTTAAGTTGGAGTAGCTGCATTCTACCACAGAAAGTCAATTCAGTCGGCAAAAGATCAGTTTTCACATGTGAAGGTTTGTTGTAGCTCTCCTGGAGTATGTTTTTATTAATTATCCACAAGCGTCCCCTTATTAATATTTCAGGGCTTTGCTGGGCCAAAGACTATGGCAAATCATCTGCCCCTGGAGCCTTGCTGCTGCTAGATGTATTTTTGTAAGCTACATGTAGGAGGGATGCTAATCGAAGGAGGTTTAAAATAAAATAAAACATGTTGGTGTTTTATTATTAATAAGAAGTCATTAATGTTAAATCACCATCATCATCATCTCGCCATTGTCAAGTGTGTCCCTTGAGATGGGCCCCAGCCGCCTTTGTCCTCCTCAGCAGAGCCACGTGCTGGCTGTGGTTCACAGGATTTGCATCCCAGAAAGACTGTTGTGATCATTTGGTCTGGACCACACAGGCAGTGTAACCTCACGGTACTGCTAGTGTGGTTCACAGCAGTCATTTTCAGTATTTGTTAAATAATTTTAAATAAAATTAATTATTTCTGCAGATCTCCCCCTTCCCCCCGAGGCAAGCCAAATCTTATTCTGTTGTCTAAACGCAGTTTCAAGTAATTAATTTTTAGATTTAAGTATTTCCTTCTTCCTCCTTTTCCAGCGTCAGGGAAACTGCAGCAATGTCAAACGCCACTTGCCAGCTACGCAAAATTTGGGTTGGAGCCCTTGAACAAACCTGATCATCAATTCTGTCACCCGTCATTAACTCATATTCACCCATTAAATGATATTCCCCAAAGCTGTTCAGTAATCCTAACACAAACGATGGCAAGAGACCTTGGTTTTATGCCTGATGGATTGAAATATCCTGATTACACATATAGATATGAAAGTGTAGTCATCATTGGTGGTCTCTATCATCAGCATGCTCTCACAGTATGCTTTTATTTCCTCGTGAACAAAGATGAGTGCTTCAGGAAGCAAACTCTGTGTGCGTGTTCAGAGTAGGACTACAAATGACAAACTCTATATGAAAACAACATGTTTGTCTCATGAAAAGTCAAATCGTAGAACTACTAAAATGAGTGATAGTGATAAAGTGACCTAACAGGCTGCTTATATAGAAGATCTTGAAATTACACGGTCTGTAGCAAACGGCAGTAACATACCACTTAGAGAGATTTTGCTATCATTAGTGTTTTTTATCACATTTACAGTAACTGTTGATGGTAATTATCACTTCATTAGACTGATACAGAGCTGTTATCAATCACTCTGTATAAAAAATACTTTAACTCAAACATCATTTTGAAAAGGGATACTAAATATTAGAAGTGCTGTAAGCATTAGGTCTGGTTATAAAATTCTGCTCCTTACCTGTTGGTTTGTATCCTACGTGAGGCCCAAACAAATTTTAAGCAATCATTGTTTGCATTCAAGTATGTGTTAGAAATGAATACAATTACATTAATTTTTTTCATGACAGTCCTACAATCGGGTCATATGCACAAGCATGAAAATTTGTATATATGACTACAGCTTGGACCTAAGTTCATCTCTTGTCATGGTTCATGCTGTAAATTACATGTTTCAGCACAAGAAAATCAAAATCGAAACCATACAGCTCCCTTTAACTTGACATTTTTCAGATTTGACCCAAGCAGCATGTTTTTTCAGCACTCTTGCCTGTGGTTCCCTGTCTTCTCCGGGTGCTGCTTGCTCTGTCCTGGGTGGGCTTTCACATTTCTATCCACCTACTGCCTCAAAGACAACTCTGTATTCTCTTTTTGGGTTAGTTATACACTTTTTTTTTATCATTATGAACTTCATTTTCAGACCGCAAGTGGCTGCGCTGCTCTCCCTGATGCCCAGTGGTGTGGCTGACGTTCAGTGGGATAGTGCAGTTTCTTCATCTGCTTCAGAGTTAATTCAAATGGGAAATTAACATTTTTCAGCCCTCAGATATTTTCCTAAAGTAGACCACAATACATAAATCACATTTTGGCATGTAGGTACAACCTCCAAGGTAAGGATTAATAAAATAATTGAGCTTAGGGCTTGTTAGGAAGAAAACTATTGAGGAGATTTGGAGTAATTTAAGCAATTTACTCAAGTGACTCAGGACTCCTCCATAACACTGACTAAGCCTCAGTCTTGTTACTAAAAAAAATACTCATAATTTTAGGTTGACAAGTATTGTAAGTGACTTCAGGGATCAGATACAGACTCATCGGAAGTGGACAGAGGCGCAGCAGGCACGCTCTGAAGAAGATCAAGCACAGCACAGGCATCAGCTGCTTAACTTGGTGAAGGAGAGACTGGTAAGAAACTGGCAGTGGAGGCACTGGGGTGGCCCACATCCCTGCCAGCAGTGGGAGCAAGAAGCACTGGTCCCATCACCTTCATCCCGGCAGGCACCAAATAACGCACACAAAGCCCGAGGTCTAGCACAGAACCAGCTGCCTTGGGATGCAGCCAGCAAAGCGATGAGTTACAGAAATCAGGTGATCACAGGTTAATTTATTTTGGAAGGGATAGCTGGAAATTCATAAGGCTCAACATCTCGCTCAAACCGGGCCAACAACAAAGTCACAGCTTGAGCTTCGTCCAAGTGATTCTTGTTTCTGAGGATGGAATGCTCCGGGCATCCCAGGAAATAAAACTCTTCCCTGATTAAGGCACAATTTCACATCTGTGTAACCCTGATATACCTGACCATGGCATTTTCCTGTCCCAAGGTGAGCATCGGTGCCACCACTGACCAGCCAGTTTCACTCACTGACAAGCTCAGAAAAGGAAGGGAGGGTCTGTGCAGATCCTGCCTGGCTTTAAATATAGGCAAACCCTCACCATCCTGCGGTCGGTACATTAAAACGCAGCTTTTTTCGGTTCCACAGCGGCAGTTAGTGCTTGGCATGGGACCAATGCCTTTTAATTAATTCCTTCACAGCTTTTAAAGCTTATCCTCCTTTGCTGTGTGCAGTTCCTTGCACTTCAGAGTTCAAAAGTGATCAAAACACGATCGTAATGTCTTAGAGCCAGGATGAAGGTTGCTGATCAAAGACCAGAATCAGAAGTTGCTTTGAACTAAAATGCTCTTTCCTGAACTTTAGTCTCCATTTATTCTGCCTGATGATGGTCTCTTCTACTCAATGCAACCAACACTTAGTGCAGCTAGGAAGATAATAAAAATACTTCCATCTTGTCAGCCTCTATCTTGAAGCTACTCTTTGAGTTCCCTCCCTCCACTAACAGCATTTGTGATTATTTTTGCATAAACCACACCAAGGTCTGCAGTTACTCTCCCTTAAGTGAGACTGCTGTGCCAAAAAAGACAGTGTTAACAGGAGTCGGAGCTTTCAAAGCACTCTTGAATAGGTTGAATAAGGAATGCATTTGTTTTTCCATGTATGCACAGACATGCACAGGGGCTTGCATGGCACTCCTCTGGAAGCACATCTCAGTCCTCCGGAGCTAAGGAAACCTCAGCACAAATACTGGAGAAAAGCAGCTGGGGATGAGCTTCCACCTGTGCCAGGAGGGCACTTGTCCCAGCTCAGCCGTGGGCCCTGCGGTGCAGGCAGCTGCCCTCGGCAGCGTCCCTGTCTGCGCTCTTCGGCTGGGCTGGGGGGATGCGCCTCCAGCACAGCCGGGGCTGGGGGCTGGTGGATCTGGCAGGCTGTGTGCTGGTGATGGAGCCGTTCTGGGTGTGCAGAGCAGCAGCTCGGTTGTTCCTGGAGCTGACTCACTCCAGCAGCCACCTGCGCTGCACAGCAATGTTTGTACACTCAGAGCATGTTCCACCGCCACGCTAAAACTCTGTTTGGGTTCAGACAGCTCTGCTGAGTGTGCAAACACCTTCCGTGGGAGGTAGAGCCATTGCCTTGGCCCCAGGACTCCCTTGGGCCTCAAGGGCTAAAGAAGGTCGGAGGATTTTGACCATACTGACCAGATTTGGAGTTGACCACTGGCCTCAGTGCAACTTGGAGACCGAGGAAGGGGTGGGCAGCCACACAGCTCAGGTTCGAGCATGCCTCAAGGAGGGGGAATTGTCTCCAAGAGCTGTGCTGTGCTCAGCAGGGGAGAGAGCTGCTTGCCATCCCTCAGGCAGCTCTTACATGGCTCAGCCTCCTTATTTACACCAGCAGCTGAGCTGGGTTTACACCAGCGTTGCACCCCTTAGGTTGGAAAGCTTGGACTTGAGATGGGTGCATGAAAGCAACCTGAGATAGGTGGTTTGAGTTCCCAGTCTCCCATTGCAAAATCTAACAACAAACCAGTGGACTTAAATGAATGAATAAATAAAATAATAGTTTAAAAAGCACCTTTGCCCTGGCCCAGCCTCAGTTTCCCAGTTTATTTGGTTTGTTGGGGAAGAGAGGATTGATGCATCCTCCAGGGTACCAAATCTCACCTGCATTTATTGATTATTCATGTGCTGTCACACATGGGATTAGGAAGCAAGACCAATTAAATGCGTGGTTTGGCAGGAGGCAGGTTAATGTGGGCATGTGTTTATATGTACTATAAACCTGTGTTATGTATTTAAAGGAAAGAGCAGAAAAAAGAGTAGAAGAAAAGCTCCTACTTCTGTCATTAAAGCTAGAACAAACATCTAAGCCACAGAAATATGAAAAGCAGTTGAACCAGATGAGAACTGATGAAAAAAACCTGCATGCAAGAATCACCAGGTTTGAAAGACAGATCTGGAAGGAGCTTGAGGAAATCCAGAATGAATACAGATCAGGTGAGGATGGGCTTCCATGCAATTTATTTTAAGAATAAATTTATATAGTAACTTGCTGTTTCAGAAAATACGTTACAGTAAAGACAGAGAGACATTAACATTACTATTTCTGTCTCCCAATCTGCAAAGACCGAGGTGTATGGGTTAGCACACTTGTCTTTGCAAACAGCATGACATTTGCACACAGGTTACTTTCTCTTCCTAAGAATCTCAGGGTAAGACCTTTTAAAAGGCAATTTCACAACCTGTTTTCCAGATTTTTTAAGAGCACCTATTTCTCCTGTTAGCCCCTAACCCTTGCTGGGAGGCACAAGTCATTCCGTTTTGCACAGATCCTGCTGCTGAGGGCGCATTTGATGGTTTTCTACCATTTCCATCCTTTACTCTTGTTCTCAACCGACAGTAGCTGGAGAAAGGCATCTGGATGAGTCACAGCTTCCCGACACAGACCATACGTTGTGCAAGTGGAGAGGGAAGCAGTTAGATAACGCTGCTGAATGCACGGCAGCTGCTTCCTGGGGCAGTCACAGCAATGCTCCCACAAAGCATGAACTGCTTTACCGATCTGAGATGATTCTGGCCTTTCAACTTTCAGCAGCAATTAGGAAGGCTTTCACCTGGCACTGAGCACGCGGCCTTCCCAAGGCAGGTTTCACCTACTGTAACCTGCCCTATGTCACTCAGACGTAGCTGCTGTGGTACCCTCCACTCGCAGCTGATCGTGGAAACACAGTGGACACATCAGTTTCCCCCAAAAAATCACTCAGCCCTCTCTTCATGAGAACAGATGGCTGAAAATCATCACACAAGGGCTTCACATCTTACATGTTCTCACTTGAAACTCAAGCGTCTGGCTCTCATCTTCCAAGCTGTCTGTGATTGAGGGCCCCAGCTCTTCAGCTCCAGTTCCTTCATCCTCTGCAACCACCTACAAGCTCTGCTCCAAGGCTGTAGCAAACCAAGCTCTAAATTAGTTAAAGTCTTTGCGCAGCTTTGACACAGGAAGGCCTGGTTGTCTACGAGACCATCTGAGTGAGCACAGGACGGCATCTTAAAGAAAGCTGTGGCTAAGAAATGTCAGTATAGAAAATGCCGGTGCTGAGAGGAGAGAGTCCTTAATTTCAAATTCCTGCCTGCAGAAATTAACAACAGAGTAAATCTGTTTATACCAAACTTTGGCCATGCTTGTGTTCAAATTCAAGTCCAAGGATTGCTCTTCCCCGTGGCATTCCTCCGGCAGGGGCTGACCCCAAAAGCGGGGAAAGAGGCCACTGAAGAGGTGCAGAGCAGCTTGAAGGGCACAGAGGCAGCCTCTAGACTGTCTCAGCAGCTGTTTGTGCTTCAGCACAGATTGGCATCTTGGAAATCAGAGACATGTCTGGAATTTATAAAATTCTATGCAGCAATTTGGTTGAACACTATCTAGACTGTAGCAGTAACAAAATTAAACCATATTAAACAACCGTTGCAAAAAGAAAAACATGTCATCAGCTGCCATGTTACAATTAGCAGTTTAAGAACAAAAAATAAAAAGAGGAAGAGAATTAATTTTACTCCACTGTTAGGCTGCTTGCTTGCTAATAAGTTAACACGTGACATGCTTGGACAAATGTGAAGAACTACTACTTCATAATTTGAAAGTTATTGCAACCTGGAAACAGCTAGGTAACAGCAGCTTACAATTCTACTTTTCCAGTCTATATTTAATAATATTTGACTGTACAGTGGTGCCACAAAGATGTATCAGGTGCTTTGTATTTCTGTTTTGGAAAAAAGCGTGGCTGCATATTGCCATCTCTCTCTTTTTATACACCTGTGTACAGCTGCACAAGCACATAGCCAGTGATGCTGAGCTCCTGTTCTCCCAGAATTGCATAAAAACCCAGCATCTGATTCAGATTAAGGGTAACTCTTACAGCTGCTACAACTCCGGGATACCCATGGCACCAACCTTGCTATCTGGTAGGCGGGCTGCAGCAGTGTCAGTATCCCATAGGAATACAGAGTCTTTGATTCAAAATAAGGACTGCAGACTTAAAAAAACACCAGACCAGATAAAACAAACCCAATGCTCAATGGGAAAAAAAAAATGCTTTAAAAGCTAACAATACCCTTGGTTTTAGAGACAGTATTTTCTTTCCTTCACACCGCAAATCTGATGTCAATTGCAATTTACTGCTATGCATAATCATGCTTGGTATTGTTCAATGTATTGGAAGATACAAGTCCTATAGCAAGGAGCTTGCAACCCAAGCTGCTCAGGCATGCCTATAGTATTCAATAAAATGCTGAAATAGATTTGATGTGCTCTGTATTAAATGTGGGTCAGAAACCCTTGCAAAGAAAAAGAAAGCTCTTTTAATGTGTTGAAAGCGACCACTATTTGATGAATTCTTTCTATTCTTCTACCAGGATTTCAATCCATTCGCGAGTCTCTGGAGTTGCTCAAGCAGATACAGAACACAAAGCTGAAACTTGAAAAAAAGAAAATTCAGAAAGACATGAAAAATAGACAGTGAAAGTGACCTCCCAGAAGACTTAACACCAAGAGCAAGCCTTGTCAACCCTTGCAGGTGCTCTCTCCAGTGGGAAGCAGCACGGGGTTAAAGACGTAGCCTTTAGACACACCTGATTTTGTTCTCCCCTGTCCCTGAAGGATCTGACTGCTACTTAGGATACTGTGCAGCCAGAAAAACAACAGCTCTGTAACACTGTAAGAGGCTGCGCCGGTGAGACCCACCATCGCCACAGCAGATGTGTTGTCTCAACATTGCTATGGCAGGAAACTCACGCCACCACCACAGTGAATGATCTATCTATACATTGTTAAGGCAGGAAGGTAACACCACTGCCACAGAAGGGATTTACCTCTACATTGTTAAAGGAGCAAACCGACTGACGCCATGGAGCAACGGGGGAGGCTGATCCTGCAAAACTCAACCAAACCCCTGTGCATGTGCCCAGCCCTGGGGTCAGGGGAACAAGGTGCCCAAAGGCCCCTGAGGAATGTTGGGCACATACACCATTGCCAGGTGGAAGGTGTGGTTAAGCAGAACAGCTTGTAACAGCTCTAAAAAACCGGAACCAACTAACATTGAACAGAATGTTCCCCTGCCAGACTTGGAAATGAATTGGACTGTTGGGACGCCACAGCTCTGGGGTGGTAGCTACTGCTGTGAACTCTTTCATTCTTTCCTCTTTCTTTCCTTCCTTTCTCTCTTTATCTCTCACTCTCTCTCCCTTTGCATTCGCAGATTTATTGTTGGGCAAATAAAGTTCCTTGGTTCTTGACTCCGTTTTGAGTCTTAATTCTGTTCCCGAGAATACAAAGAGAACCACGCTCCGGTCTCGGACTGGCATGTGACAAAGACCAACAGACATTTCCACAACAATTTTAGAACATACTACTTTGCTGTAGAAGAAAAGTTTAACTTTAAGGATTTACTTAAAATTTTACAAGCAGATTTCACACAAAAGTATTCATATCATTTAGAGGACTTTAAGAAGACAAGTATTCAGTAACTAAGCATCGTTAGCCCAGTCGTGCCATAAGCGACATCAGGTTTTGATTGGTGTAAACATTGGAATCAGGCCTAGTAAATTCCTCCAGCTCCAAACAGCATCATGAAAGCTGGTATGAAAAAATCTACTGATGCATGATTTGGACCTGTTATAACGAACTATAGATCATTAAAAGTAACTGATAAATTGGGTACAGGTGAGAAAATGCAACTTAATTATTAGCAGATACAGTTTTAAGAAGGTTTATTTCTCATCTTCTCTGAGTAAAAGTGGTAATTTGCAGTAGAACACTCAAAAATGTAACTGACAGTATGGGTTTTGTTTGGCTTCAAAAAACAAGAAAAACAATCTTGAAGTAAGGAGGAAAACTGGGAGCAGGGCAAAAGAAGCATGTCTATAATTTCCCAACAGAAGCTCATAGGAGTTATTTAGCAGGGAGGCCAGAAAACATGGTCACAGTGCCGTTCCAACAGATTCAATTTCTATGGCACATTTGTTTCCAGAGAACCCAATACTGTCCATTGCCCAGAGAAGAAAATTCAAGGACTCAGATAATCCTTCTCCAATAATATATATCCAGGTCTCTTGTGCTCCTTGCTCTACAGAAAAGCAGGTTTCTGAAGCCATGGACTACAGGTGGCTTGTCTGAGAAGCCAGACCTGCACAGCAAGGTGGCTGAACCCGAATCGATGCAGTCGGTAGGGAACGCCACTTCAGCAATCAATCTCATTGCTCCTGCAGGTGGAAACTTGGGTACATTTAAACTTTTCCCAGTCAGTAAGAAGTCCTAGAAACCACTCACATCTGGTCAAAAGCAAAGAACAGCCACCTAAGTGGCAGATTTCTGCATGTTGTTTGTGGCTAGGCTCTACAGAGACGAACAGCGCGGGAAAGGCCCCCAGCCCCGCGCCTGCTGCCGCGTCGGGTGCGTGTTGGGCACGTTGCCTACAAGCAGCAGGAAGCCACAGTGCTGAAATCCCCACACACAGCAGTGTCTGAGCTATTCTGGATCCGTATTTTGGTCTCTGTATGTTCTGCCCATTACAGGGAGCTCTGCTTTCACTGTAGACCTGAAGTCCATTACTGCAGTCACAGCAGGACACCTGGGGCTGAGGCAGCCTCCCAAACTGCCTTTCTTTAGCTTCTTGCAGGCACTGTCATCCTTTTCTTGCCCTGTGTGCTTGGCTGCTGGTGAAACAGCTGTTAGTCCAGCTTGGTGGACCTGCCTCCCCACCAAGTACCCTGGGTGCTGTGGTTCCTGGTATACCGAGGGACAGCAAAAAGGTGAAATACAAGGTTATGGATGAATGTGTTTCTAAAAGCACATGGTGTTAAAAAAAGAAAAAGAAAAAGAAAAAGAAAAAGAAAAAAAAGAAAAAGAAAAAGAAAAAGAAAAAGAGAAAAAGAAAAAGAGAAAAGAAAAAAGAAAAAGAAAAAAGAAAAAGAAAAAAGAAAAAGAAAAAAAGAAAAAGAAAAAGAAAAAAGAAAAAGAAAAAAGAAAAAGAAAAAGAGAAAAAGAAAAAAAGGAAAAAGAAAAAGAGAAAGAGAAAAACCAGGACAACCTTCAAAGTCTAACCCTGGAACCGAGAAAAGGATAGAAATACTGCTACACGTTTCTTGTCTGTCTATCAGTCTGTCTTTCTAATCTATCAGCCTATCCATCTATGTCTATCTATATGTCTATGTCTATCTATCCATCAGTCTATCAGTGTATCACCCTACCATCTATCCATCAGTCTATGTCTGTCTGTCTATGTCTACCTATCCATCAGTCCATCTGTCTAGCTACCTGTCTGTCCGTCTATCAGTCTGTCTACCTGTCCTCTCACATGGCAATACAGCACAACCAAATGTTGCTTTATCTAACCACTGATTTCTATGATTACAACAGAAGGGTTTGAGGGCCTAATTATAAATTCAGATCACATGTGAATATATATTTGGAACATCGCTATTGTTTGAACGACTTCACTGCATAAAAGAGTTATCTCAGTATTTATCACTCCACACTGTGACCCAACTCAGAATGATCCCTCTCTCCCGTGAGAACACTAAATGTAGAAGTTATTTAACTGTCAGCTGTTCAGTTAAATCATTAGAAAGCAAATTAATGGGGGGAGAAGGAAAGCTGAAATCTAGACATCCAGGATGATACTCAGCTGGGCTGCAGGGTTAGGGACGTACTTTTCCTTGCAAGGGTGCATTTGTGTAGCATGAAAAAACAGTTTTCAAGGGGTTTATATCTATAAATCTTAAATTATTATTATTTTTTAAATATAAAAGGTTTCAAACAGAAGTATTGGGGAGAGAAGTATACACCTGTGGTTTTGTTACACACTAATAATGCAATTGCCCACTGTACTTCATGATACCATCTTAAGAGAAGCTCAAAAGTTGAGCTGAAACCCAATCCAGCAATTCTTGGGGAACAGAGAATGAGATGAACATGCAAGACCCAAATAAATAAAATACTCAGAAGCAAGCCATTGTCTGATGTTCATGTGAAAGGAAATGTAACCAGCATATAAAACCCTTCATATCTGAAGCAGTGAAAAGTTCCACCTTGAAATTCATTAGGCCTCATTCCATTCTGCCTTCAGCACAAGCCATGACAGAACAAATTACAGTTGGGGAGTGTTTATTTTTTCCCTCTTTACACTAATAGCAGCTGAACTGTCTTCCCAGGCAATGAAATCCATGAACAACTCTCTGTTCCCCAACGCAGCGATGCTCGTGTGCCTTCCTACAGCACTTTGCATTCTAAAGCTGACCTCTGCAACAGTATAGAACACAGGGCTGTCTCAACCTGCATGAACTTACGAAGTTTTTTTCAGTGTTTCAGCAGACCTTCTACAAAGTCTTGATTTTGTAGACCCTGTACACTGTTAAAAAAAGGAGAGCAAGATTTTTACCTCATACTGCTGGGTTTTACAGAAGCTAAAATTTAAACTCCTGTTCCCTGAGCACTTTTCAGTGAGTAGGTGGTAGCCAGATGTGGGGGCTTTTTTCCTATGGGGCATGTAATATAGCTTTGGGCTGTATAATTATTGTGTTCACGGAGTTCATCACCCATCACAGTAGAAGTAACTTCATGGTCTTCTGAAGGGAAAAAAACTCTACTATTGTTATTTTTTTTCCTAATACGGAATATTCACTGTTGACAGCTATTTCGCTGGTTTCTCTGGCCAGTTGTTACTTGTCTGTCCTCCTGGGTGTTGGAAAGTACTTAAGGTTTAGTGCCGAAGAAAGTACATGCTAACGCTCGTGGAGCAGGATCTCTGCCCGAGGCACCAAGGGCAGGCAGCTGTCATAGAGCTGGCAATGATGGCTCTCCCACCACTAGAGTAGGAGGCACAAATACAGAGACCATACACCAGGGATGCAAACTATACGCTGCAAGAACTTTTCCCGGTTTTTAATAGCAGCAAGCTAAAAAAAGCTATAGCTAGTCTTGAGAGTCACGAGTCTGGCTTTTGCAACGTTCGCTTTTAATATCTGCAGTTACTGATGGTTCAAGACTATGTGACAGCAGGCTGTGAAGGGAACCACAATGGATCTAAATTTACTGGGAAAAAGCTTTTTACAGAAGGTCTTTGGCATGGAGATGGGTGGGAGGAAAAAAGTGTGGGAGACAAAGAGGGATTCTTGCCATTCAGGGAAGCTTCTACTCACCTCCACAGAGCAGAACCCCAGCCTACTGAGCTTAGTTTTCCAATTTAAGACGACAGTGGCACACGTGCAGCTCTCGCCCACTTTCCAGAGACCACCGTGCACAGCCGGCTGCAGCGATGCATGCCCCACGCACCCCGGCTCGGCACCCTGCTTTCTTTAAGCCCAATACAAATGGTTCTGAAACCACCCTGTGCCCAAGGCACCCCCACTGCGGCCCTTGGGAAGTGCCCTTTTGTCTCTGTGACACGGGATTGCATGAGCCGTCATAAACCTTCGGTGAACAGACAGTAGCTTCAAGAAACTTTAAACCAGGAAATGGAGAGCTATCGTGACTCCTGTCAACAGCTTGAAAATCTCAATGGCGACATTAACAGATTAGTCATTGATTTATTATTTATTTTCATGTACTGAAAGGCAAAATAACATCACGTCTTAAGAGCCACTGGTCGTGACTCATCCAACTAAGCAGTCCGCAGCAGAATTATCTAGACATAAATAGAGCCTGTTATACACATTTATAAATATGACCCTGTCCCTGATGATCACAAGCTTTTCTTGATGGGAATGTTCACTGAAGCCTGCAGTCAAGAGGATACACTGCTGTAGTTAAAACTAGCTTAAAAAAAAATATATAATTTAACAAGGTATAAACTGACACCACATGGAAGTTCCAAGTGAATTTGGGTCTCAACTGCAAAATAAAGTATATCAGAATAATACAGGCATTTTAAATCTCTCATTGTTTTACAGTATCTGGGAGAGAAGAAAAGTTAGCTGCTACTTAGCTAGTAAATTCTATGCCAACAAAACCTCGCATCACTGCCAATGCCGTTAATATTGTACTTCTGTGTGTGGCCAAGGGGGAAATACAGACAAGTACTCTCCATTGTGAATAGTGCTGAAGTTTCAGTGAGGAGGAAAACAAAAGCAAAATTCAGGGTTTTCCTTTCAGATAAAGTATAGGATCATCAGAGGGCTGGAGCACCTTTCCTGTGAAGACAGGCTGATTTGGGTTTGGTCATCCTGGAGAAGAAAAGGCTCTGGGGAAACCTTTTAGCGAGCTTCCAGTACCTAAACCAGCAGACAAGAAAGCTGGTGTGGGTGGTTTGATCCTGGCAAAATGCCAGGTGCCCACCAAAACTAGTCTTATCACTCCCCTCCTCAACCAGACAGGGAAAAGAAAATACAATGAAAGGCTTGTGGGTCGAGATAAGGACAGGGAGATCACTCAATCAATTACCATCACAGGCAAAACAGATTCAACTTGAGGAAAATTAGTTTAATTTATTACCAATCAAATCACAAAAACACCTTTGCTCCTGCTCCCTTCTTCCTGGACTTAATTCCTGATTTCTCTCCCTCTTCCCCCTAAGCAGCACAGGGGGATAGGGCTGCAGTCAGTCCATCACATGCTGTCTCGGCCACTCCTTCCTCCTCACACTTCCCCTGCTCCAGCGTGGGTCTCTCCTATGGGATGTTGTCCTTCAGGAACAGCCTGCTCCAGCGTGGGTCCCCCACAGGGTCACAAGTCCTGCCAGCAAACCTGCTCCAGTGCAGGCTGCCCATGGGTCAATAGCCTCCTTCAGGCACCCTCCTGCCCTGATGTGGGGTCCTCTACAGGCTGTGGGTGGGGATCTGCTCCATCGTTAACCTCCATGGGTGGATGGGGGCAGCCTGCCTCACCACAGTCTCCACCACAGGCTGCCGGGGGATCTCTGCTCTTCTCCTGCCCTCCTTCTGCACTGACCTGGGTGTCTGCAGAGTTGTCGCTCGCTCCTCTCTCTTGCTGGCACAGATTTTTATCTTGTTTTTCCTTCTTCATGTGCTATCCCAGAGGCACTACCACCATCACCAATGGGCTTGCAGCATCAGGTCCATCCTGGAGCCAGCAGGTGTCACCTCTATGTCACCTCACATGGAGGAAGCTTCTGGCAGCTTCTCACAAAAGCCACCCATGTAGTCCTCCCACTACCACCCAAAACCTTGCTATGCAAACCAAATTACAGCTGGAGAGGGACATTTTACACAGGAATGTAGGATAGGACAATGGGAATGGCTTTACGCTGAAAGAGGGCAGATTTAGGCTCGATATCAGGAAGAAATTCTCCCCCGTGAGGGCGGCAAGGCGCTGGCCCAGGCTGCCCAGAGCAGCTGTGGGTGCCCCATCCCTGGCAGGACTCAAGGCCAGGCTGGACGGGGCTGGGAGCAGCCTGCGCTGGGGAAGGGTGTGTGTGTGTGTGTGTGTGTGTCCCTGCCCGGGGCAGGGGTGTGGAACTGGATGGTCTTTGAGGTCCCTTCCAACCCAAACCAGTCTGTGATGCCATGACTCAACAAGAATAACCTACTGTAGTTCTACTTTTTCTTGAACAAAAGACAAAGTTGCAGACAAAATCAAAACCAGACACAAACAAGTAAAGCCCAGACCACATATTCTCCTGGAAGATGGACAGATGAAGTTGGATGAATGGAAGACTTGTTGCTTGAGACAGTCCATACTAGGCACTTGCTGACAATTTTTCATTTAGTTCCAGAGCTCTAACATCTCCATTAGCTTTGGCATTTTCTATAAGCATCTGCAGAGAACAACAAACAATGAAAACCCGAGAATTCAACATTTTACTGGTAGTGTTTTACTGGTAATTTCAAGTGCATTTTAATTTATGCTATGCAGTTTCCCTAAAAGATGACATAACCCATAAACCCAGTTAGGTAATACTCAACATCATGCATCAGCTTGCTTAAAACATCAGGCCTTCAAAAAACTCCACCCTGTAGTGACCTGCTACACCAGCAGTCATTTGCAATGCCCTACAACTGCTTCCTCCGTTCTGGAGGCTGAGACTAAGTTTGACAAGTAAAGCTACCTTCTGGCAATGAAACAAGCAGAGCTAGGTGAGACCTATCTCCCTGCTGACACACACTTGCCTCCTCCTAGTACATCTGTATAAATCTCAATTTGCCAAACAGGAGCATTCTCTGCAGCTACTTAAACAAGGCTGCCAAGGTATCCTTCTGCTGCCCCCATTTAAATTTACCCTTCATTGATTTATTTTCCACACCTCCTATGTGCAGCTTTTCTACTACTAAAAAAGCTCCCATGGCAGCCTAATGTTCCAGATGCTCATAAACTTCCAGCACTTGTAATCCAATCACATTATACTACTATATATATTGTAGTGTATATATATGTATATACATATACATATATATATGCGCAACATCCATATATTACAACGGAAAACCATTAAGGAGAGTCAAGAAAATCTTTAGCTGTTATTGTTATTATACCCATTGGTAGGAAGTACAGATGACTTTGAGGAAGCAAGTGCCATGAGATTGTACCACAGTCATCTGAACTCATTAATTCTAGCTTTTTTTATGAACCTGTGTGTCTGTGTATGAATTTTTGTCAATGCTGAGCCTACTTGATGTGTCGTGCCTCCAAATGCATTTTGTTATGGATTCAAAGTTTCACCAGGGCATAGTTGTTAATCTGGGCAAAAAAGCTCATTGTGCCAATGGAGGCAGCAAGGAGATTATTAGGAGAGTGTATTCAGAGTCTGAGTAGCTCAATGACTCCAATTACAACCAAAATGAAGCACCCCTCTTTGCATCACGTGAAAGAGCTGTGTGGATTTGTGAGTTTGAGCAAATCCATTTGTGAAGTACTGTCAACAGAAACTAATGTACCATTTACTATATACTGAAAATAATGTACCATTACAGATGTAATGAAAGTCTTAAGTACAGAAAGTACAGCACTCTACTGTTCAGATCTATTGGGTCAAGGATACCGCACTGTTCCAGACAGGCTTGAGGGAATTCACATTTTCAGTGCTTTAGTATGTTCTTGTAAAATTCTAACAAAATGGTCCTCATGTCTACTGAAGAGTCACTAGTAGAATTCTTGCCAGTTTGCATCAGAGAGGTATTACTGCTTGGTTTTTTATTAGCGTTGCATGGAGGAATGGAAGACTTTCAAACAGACTTGATGCAATTTCAAAAACTGAGGTAATTTCATCAGCGTAGAATCCTTTAACCTTGCAACCTTAGAGCAGGCAAGCCAGCACCTCCCCAGCCTCCCTCCACCCCACTTCCAAGTTGCAGGCACAATATTCAATATAAATTGACAGAATTTCTGTGTAAAGTGGACTGTCTTACATCTATTAATTCGTAATCATCTTTGGCATACAGATGTTGCAGCAGGTACCAGCGTGCCACTGACACTATGGTTTCTGGATTCCCCGGTTGATAAACCACTCTTTCCAACATTCGACGAGTCTCCCTAGAAGCATAATCAAAACATAATCAAAATCAAATGCAACTGAATAGGTGGCATGTAACATACCAGTGTTCCAGAGCAAGCAACAATGATCAGGAATAATATAAGGGAAAATCCTTAATTACATACCACCCAAGAAAGTGAGGGAGCAGAGCTGTACACTCCTTTGTTTCCTACATCGTTGCACCTAGAATGCTGAGGAATACTGCTACCGCTGTCATGCTTGGTATATTACACTCAAGTTACTGCTTTAACTAGCAAGTAACCCAAATTACACTGACAGAGCAGAGTTTATGACTGCTACAATAACATGATAAACATAATCTGTCTGTGAACTCTTGGTCTCAGTTTGTACCTGCTGAACAAGTATAGCAGGTATTATCCTGTTTAAAAGCTATGAAATACATCTTTTGGAAGACTGCACCTGAGAGAAGCAGGTGTCACGATAAATTGTAAAAATCCCAGAATTTAATATTATACACAAATATACTTAATCCAGGCACTCAGAAAAGGTGCTGCAGTTCCTGCAAATGCAGAGGCAAAACGCAAAATTGCAGAAGAGATGGAAACTGGAAAAAAGAGTGCTACACAAAGTCTAAAATTCCACTTGGCTGATACTACCTTCCAACACCGCTAGTTTATACCTATCCAAGACATTTTCAAATTCACTGTGTCATTAGAAATCTGGTAAAAACTGGCAATTAAGTTTACAGATGTCGTATTCATTCACTGGTGCTCCAATCAGCTTTGGCTCTTGTTTCAAGAATTCTGTCTTTTATAACCAATGCGACTTTCCAGTACATTGTGATTTTAAAGGCTGTGAGAGGTTACATCTGGTTTTTGTTTGTTCTTTGTACTTAAGATTAATTTCTTGTTTCAGGATTTTGAAACACCTAGGCAGGTAAGGTGTTTCTGTTTCTTACTGTTCACATAAATTAGTATCTGAAATTGCAGTAAGACTGATTTTAATTGATTAAGTAAGTTTTCGGCCCAGTTTTGTTAAAATTGACAACCATCACAACTACATTTGACTGCCTGCCACCTTCCCAAAAGCCCACAGAGAAACTAAGCCAGTTTTTTTGCATTATCTATAAAACCAGGTGAAATTATTGAACAAAGCCATCAAGAACATTCCAATTTTCCATAGCTTAAGCAAAAACACTGCAAAAGACAAGGTAGATTTAATAACCAAACCCACAAAGCAGGAGGTTTCCAAGCCCTGCTCCTTCCCCAAATCTTCTTCTCTTTCCACAATGGGCACCTAGTTGTCTGGGCATGAACAGGAACTTTGCATGCGAGCTCAATTTAGGATCAAAATGAAACCCAGCAGTAGACAGAGTATGATACCTGTTTCCACTGTGCTATTTAACAAGATCTTTGAGAATGTACAGTTTTCCTGATTAATTTCTTTAGTTAACATGCTATTAAAACAGAAGTTGTCTTAACGGCTGTTTTTCTCTTGGTATGAAGGTCATAAACATTTTTTTTCAGAAAAGGAGGCACATTCTGCTGCCTCCTGCTCCCCACACTACTAACTGCTTCCCCACCTCTCCATTTTAACTGCCATACTACTTCAAGAATTATTTCCTGTTTGTGATTTTCTTTTACTTCTTGGAGTTACATCTGAGGGTAATGACTGCTTGTTCTTTACACAGAGTGTTCAATTTAAAATTAAAAGATCATGCATACCTTGCTCCCATTTTACGGTTACACTGTAGCAATGCTTGTAGGAGAGCTGCCAGGGGGCTAGAAGAAAGTTTCAAAGCCTCAGTTGTTGCCTCCTGAACCAAGGATGGCCAGTGCTCATTTGAGACATCAGCCTATGATAAAGGAGGGGCAGGGGGGAGAAAAATAGAAAAATAAAGAAAAAAGAAAGAGCTTTATTGTAGTATGTAGTGTAAATCAGGTTTTGTTTGCAGCTCTCTAGAGAGAGAGAGCTTAATTGAAGTGTTGTGATTATTTGGCAATTTATAAAGAAGTTTCTTCAAAAAACCTCAACAAACAGTGGTTAGAAGAGCCTGGAAAAGTCACATTCAGTATCCTAGGACCAGCCTTGCCAGCATTCCACTTGCTCATTTATGCAAAGAATCTCTGTTTTTTCCATGCATGTTTTAGTAATGCTTGTTTTAATCAGAAACACTTATTTGCTCTTCAGCTTGTAAATCTTCATCCCATGTACAAGACTACTCTAGAATGTAGAATTTATCCCCAGAAGTGGCATCATATTTTACCAGAAGTAAAAACCAACTTCAAGACAGTAGTTACCTAACAGAGCAACTATGCTTAAGAAAAACCTTATTATCTCCATTGTGTCTGGATAGCATTCAAATTGCTGTATTTGAAGGGGTGCCCAAATTTTCATTTGGACAGGTAAATGGGAGACAAGTAATTTTCAAACACAAGTTTTCTTGGGTGTGAGCACGGTTTTCAGGAGGCTTTTTGCCAGCGCAGATTAGAGAGGCTGAAAAGAAAACCACTCATCAGCTGCTTTGCTCATGCAAATAGTAGACGTAAGACAGTAAAATTTATACTAATCATATTTTAAAACAAAGTCTTGTATATTCTCAGGTAATTCAGGCCAGCACTTGAAGATGTAGTATTAATTAACTTAGCAAGTATCTTGCAACCTGTGGAGACATTTAGGAGCTACAGGAAACAGGGAGCAGACCACTAGAAAACAGACAGAAGAACCATGGGAGGAAAAATCCTGTCACTTAACAAATTCTGTCTTTTGAAGCATATGGTTTGTGAGAAAGAAACTTGTCTACACTGAGGGGGATTCTCTTTTCACACCAGGAGCAACAGCTTTACAGCTTTATCCTTGGTAAAAGTGACTGGGTTTTCTTATATAAGCGGTCAGGACATATGGGGTTCCTTTGCCTGATTTTGATTATGGCTCTTACCTTGATCATCTGTTAAAATACACAAAAAAGCTTTAGCCAAGATCACAGCAGTATCTGTGTTTTACACCAGCCTTTAAAGAAATGTGGTAATGCACGTCAAGCTTCTAGAGACAATGCTTAAAGGGAACAGACACTCGCCAAGAATTTGAGTTATGTTCACCTTGGTGCAGGGAGTAGAATGATTTTCATTATACCACAAGGTACACTGCCCTTACATTGTTTTTATACTTCAAGGCAAGGAGCCATATCTAGAAATGACCATACAGCATAAAATTACTTGAAACTTGACGGAAGTGTCCATGCACCTGTGCATGAAAAACATTTATTTAGGCAGTTGTCTGAACAAGAGGACAAAGACTTGAAGGGTATGTCAATTTGGATGATCGATCTGAATCTGTTATTAGAGAAACAAGCCTTACTGAACAACTTAGCTTCTTTATGTACACAGGGCTTCTTTGTGATTATTTCACAGCAACCTCTCTTACAAAGAGACATTCCACAAACAGTCCGCTGCCCCTCACAGTCTGATTTTGTAGTTGTCATTCACAGAATGCTAAGTCATTTGAACAGGGGCTTCATTTAAAGACTGCGGAAGTCCTACATCCCGTGAACTCCTGTTGAATCATGCAGTTATATATATAATTTTGATTATCCTACCATGCAGATCTCCAGTGCGAGCATAGCTAGGCAGAACAGACTGGATAACTTCCCATTCCAGCTGCCCTGCTGTGATGCCAACTGTAGACTCTTTCTGTAACACATCTCTGCTCCAACCATCATTCTTTGAGACTGATACACTTTTGCCAGCCACTGAAAATAAACATTGAACAAAATCAGTTATGGAGGCACTGAAACACACATGCATTAGGTAATATCTTTTAGTTCAATTTGTAAGAGTACCGCAGCATACTATTAGCTAAAACACCACCATACATCCAGCCCTCATTCCAAGAACATACTGCCCACTGCCCTGCAGGAAAATGCAGTCTGCTGCAGAGCTGGCAGTACACCTCACTACAGCAAATTATTCCGGAGTTCCCTAGACCACTCATGGAAAACTGTTTGATAGGTTTGCCCAGCCCATCTAAGTAATGCCAGGAACATGACAGACATGACAATGCGAGCCTGAGCTCATTATCTACACATTTTCTGACCCAGCAGAGTCATGCTGGAGGAGCCTGCATGGGGCAAAGGAAGTAAGGCACTGGGATCTGTGCAGTTTCATGCTCCTGCTCCTTCAGCACAGGATATCCTGGATTTGCTCATGAAAAGAAAGAAAAGGATTCTAATTCCTCCCTCTTTAAATCTGCGGTCATGGCACATGTTTTGAAGCAGACATAGCCACAAGTTTGCAAATTCCTGACATGTACATGATATGCATCAAGATGCACAAGCCACATTTAGAAATATTCTTTGTTGGATTGCCAAGCAAACAAGCAATTTCTTAATAAAAACCAAAATTCACTTGCTTTTAAGCAAAGGTCCTTAGCCTTTTCCTAGCTGAAGACTGCCTGGTGTTAGAAGGGGCAAAATTCTATGCATCAGTAAGGGTTAAGAAGTTATCTACCATTAAGAAGAGACACACTAGGAGGTATTTACTAACACTAGTGAGATTGTGCATCCTTGACACCAATCTGCAGGACTGCTTTGTAAAGTAAAACATCCATTCATGTGCAATAAAAAACCCCTCCAGCTTTCCTCAGCCTCAGCTCTTTGCAGCTGAAGATAACCTAGCATTCAAAATCTGAAGGAGAAAAGAACCTTCATGTAAAGGCACAATGGCAGCTCTGCCAGATCAGTTTTTCTTTATTTTCCTGGTAATCCACAGCACAAAAAGTAGAACAGCCATCAGAACAGCAGAACTCCTAAATCCTGCAAAACTACCATTTAGACAAAAGGCAAAACCTTAAGCAAAAAGGAAATTTAATGGCCTCCCTACCTTTAGTGTAACTGTAAGGCATCACAATAGATGCTTCCGAGTAAGACAAAACATTTATCAAACTCTTCGGAAGTCTAGAGCCAGAAAACATTAAAGCATAGATCTATCCATTAGGAACAGATACAGCAACCAGACTTTTTCAGAATGACATCCAAGCCCCGAGAAGTATCTCCTTTAATTGAAGACTGCAAAGATCTTCCTCAGAGGTGTCTTACCTGAGGCCTGTATTAAAACAAACAAAACAACTCTTCCCTCCCCACAAATCACATACACTTTTCAGTTCACTTACTCCCCCTGCTTGTAAGCAAGACGACAGTTGGCTATGCAAGTGATGCGTGAAGAATGTGCAAGCCCTACTCCCATTTTCAAAATATATTACTAAATTAGAGGATACAATCATGTCTTGCGTGCCCCCATATTTTGCAAATCCATCTGAATGAGTTCTGCAGTTCAGAAAGATGAAGACTCACAAACAAAAGAAAAATGTGTCAAAAGAACACTGTTCCACAAACGATACTCATACAGGAAGAGGATTTGCAGCCCTATAACAAGCAGCCTTGCACTGATCTTCTATGACTGAAATCAGCTTCAGTAAATCTTACCACAAACAGAGTTTTATTTGTTCAACAGGCAGAGGAAACACCATAAAACCTGCAACTACATAAAGGACTCTTAAAATTCATGGAATTTTTCTAAACAACATGCTGCTAACATTGGTAAAGGAAGATAGTAACTGTAACTAACAGCAACAGTTAGGAAATAAATAAATAAATATGCTGGATCACCAGAAAGATCTCTTGGCATGTGTGAGACAGACTTTTCAGACTGTCTCACAGAAAAAAGCCTATGAAGTGAGTTATAGCACCTTCACATTAACTAAAAATTATCCCATGGGAGGGAGGGAGTGAACACTCTCACTGGGACTGATTTCTCTTCCCTGCAGGCTCAACTTAGCCAAAACAACAGTGACAACTCATGTCAGGATATCATTATGGAAAAAGACTTACTCAGGTTTTCTGACCCTGAATAAACAATTGTATATTACCACATGAAAATACTTGCTGGTTTATGTCCACATGCCAAGTCACATGTTCCTAAAGACACAGGTGCCAGGGGTTTATCTCAAGTTTTTAATGCTCCTGCCTCCATGTCTGCTTGCTCTAACTAACGGTCCTCGTTATTTCAACTATTAAAGAAAGTTAACATGTTACAACCTTAAAGTGAACTGAATATAAGCTGGTTTTTTCTGCCACTGGCTGTTGGCAGACAAATAAAACCCAACAGTGAAACAGACTCGCACCCACCTACAGTGGTGCATGCTCTGCTGAGAGCCACACACCAAAGTCAGGGAGAGGATCCACACTTACCTGCCAAGCTGCAACTGAAGTTGAAGTGGTCATGACTGTCTTGCGAAGCTCCTCCAGGACATTTTCTGGAAGTTCTTTGTGAGACTGCAACAGCTGCTTACACTGAACTTGTCTCAAAAGCAAAAACAGAGCCGGGTGCTCAGGGCAACTTTTTAAACCCTAAACCCAAAACAATGTGATATCAGAATTATCATTTCCAACTAACAGAAGATACTTTGATTTTTCCATTTTGGTCTTTACAGAAAACAGCATTGGAAGCATTCTCTGGATGCTCACAACATGGCATTTTCCTCCTACTCTGCACAAAGGAGTGTTCCAGGAATTGACACATGAAAACAGATACTGTTTTTTTCTGTCCTCAAAATACATTTGAAGTCTATCCTAAATTTTGTACATGTCCTACCCTTTCAGAGGTTTCTGAAAGACAGGTAAATGGCAGTCCTCTCATTCTCCTTTGGCTTCACAATTATTACAACTTTTTGGCTAACGGAGGCAAAAACCTCTCTTGTGGCTGTAAGTAACCTTGAGATTGTTCCAAGCAATTTCAGTTCTTCCAGCTAAGGTGCTTTACTCTCACTGGAACAGAAGCACTTTACTAAACATCTCCTGTTCAGTAACAGCAGAAACCTACAGAGTACTTTTTAGGACAAATTCATGCAAAAAAGGAGACAGAAAACTAGCCATCTGTTGCTTCATCCTTCCCAGGCGAAGCATGTGAAGCTTCTGCAAGTCACATTACAAGTTTTTTTAACTTTTCAAATCAATCACAATACTTCTAAGAATTGTAACTCAAACCAGATCCTCTCTAAGAAACAACACTGGTACTTTTCAGCCTGTTTTTTTAAAAAAAAAAAAAAAAAATGTTGTCTGAGAGTCCTTAAAAAGCTGCTGCTTTGCAAAGAACGCACGAACATCCAGAGGCTTTCTGAAACACAAAAGAAGCTGCTAATATTTGCTGCAATTTTCCACCATTAACAAGTGTGGAATCACGTTGCCTGTGTCAAATTGAAAGACTGCAGTGCCTGACTCATCCTCTCCAGTTACACTGCGTTCTGAGAATCCTGGAGTCCAAAACCATCAATGAGAGTCTGAGTATCAGAGAACGTAACTCTTGTTTCTTTATAAATTGCAGGCACCAACTATCTTCTCCCCAAGCAATTTAACTAACAAAACCCAAACAAACCCCACCATAACCTTCCCCCATGGCCAGATACCACCTTGCATGTCTAGAAGTCTTTGATCCTTGCTAATGGTAAGACATGATGGCCAGAAGAGGAAAACACCTCCTCATCAAGCAAAGAGACAAGAAAGTACTTTCCCTAGAAAACCAGCATGTTCAGTGACTTTTTGTTTTGGTGTTTTGTTATTTTTAAACTCTCTTCCCTGTTAATACAGAAATGCCATAAGCAAGGATCGCATTTGCATGAGATTAGTCACTTTCCTTAATGAAAGTCAGGGATGTGTGCTGCTGAGTCCTATTGTTTGCTTATCTTTTGTCAAGTCTTCTGTTCTTGAACACATAAAACACACACTTGAGGCTTGTTAACACCCTAGTCCACACTCCCAACTGTGCTGCCTCAAGACTTTTCTAATAAACTTGTAGCATCCACTTGTGGCTCCAAAATGGAGTACCAACACAACAGAGTAGAAGACACTGAAGCCCCCTGCAAGTCTCCTACCTGGACTTCTTGTCTTGAACTTCTGTCATGTTTTGCTTAACACTAGGTTAATGAATAAAAGCAGGAAAGGCAGACTTAGCTTTGTCTCATCATACACTGCTTAGTTCAACTATTAACACAGTTTTCATGCTGCAAACAGACCAAGTATCTTGGGGAGAGGAGAAAATGCTAACTACTATTGCATCTTGTAGCTCTGATGGAGCAGACAGTTGCTAATCCAAAGATTATGTTTTTGTAAATGCACACATACCATGATTTCTGTACAATTGCACCACAATCTGCCAGCATGACGCCATCATACCTTGGTACAAAGAGCTTCAGCTTTTGAGAGTTTACCAGTCTCCTCTAGACTGGTAATAGCTTGACATAGACACCAGTCCTCGAGAGTCTGGATATAATTACGTGGAAGGTTACTTTCTCCAGCTGCAAAACAAGATAAAACACTTAACCAGACTACTGTATATGCTGTAGTGCCATACAATGTCACATGCTCTAGATCTGGTAAACAAGAACGAGGAGTATAAACCTGAAATGGCTTCCTTCATTAGCGGGAATGTTAAGAGACTATAAACTTAAAAGCAAGAAGGGGGGAAAAAAGAATACACCATTTGATTTAACGGTTTGAAAAAAATAAAAATCAAACATGGGATTTTAATTCCAGTTTTCAAAACACTACAGACACTAAGCAAGACTGAGGCTAAAGATACCCCTCTACAGGAAAAGTTACAGAATTCATGAGTACTTTAGCCTTTCCTTGTAAGCAGTGCTCCTGTACTGTAAAACATCCATCCATGCATTTAGGCAGAGTTGAGAAGTGCTATTTTTAAAAAGTATTTGAGGCTTTGGAGGGGAAAGCAACCTGTGTTTAAATAATTAACTGTAGCTGTACATTAAGATTTAGCATTTTTATGTGATAAAGTACAGTTGCAGCTCAAACCACTACTGGGAAATTCTCAGCTTATTTGCAAGTTTCTGAAATTCAGAAGAGTATTGCAAGCTTAGAAGATTTCATTTTTATTTTACTTTTTTCAATCAGAAATCTAGTATAGCTTACTTTTGGCTGAAACTGTAGATAAAAGGGTCATCTCCAGATCTATTCGCTTTGGCTGAGAGCTGTTCAGACAGGCGACAGTGTTTTCAGCATGACAGGCTGCCATTATCACTGCCCAGGCAGCAGGATTATCTAGAAAAGGATTGTTAAAGGCAACTCGTGACCATTCTAAATATGCTGGTCATTCATTTAGAAAGGTCTTTACCAGATTAGGCATAAAAACATAGCCATCAATGAAACCACACACTGTAAATAACAGCAAGAGCAAGGCAAGTAATTCAATCAGACCCTTGCATCAGCTCAGCCCAAGGCAGCTGAGAGCTACTCGCCTCTAAGTAGTAAGATTCTTCAAACTGTAAGACAAAGATGCTGTTTCTAAAGCCAACTAATACATTTTTCACATAACCACTGGTGCGCTAACCTGAAGACGCCAGTTTGTTTCTCAGTACACAGATTAAACTTGACTACCACTTAGAGCTGCATAACAGTGGCAGCAGAAATCTCAAGATGCCATCCACAGCTTTCAGTCACAAAGACTCAGTATTGCCTCACCACTGGCATAAAAGTTATGGTAGTAAGTGCTCACCTCTAGTGTCAGCTAATTCCAGCATCAGCTTTACCCTGACCTAGCCCCATGAGGAGCATCTACGACTGGAAGAGTAGCCTCTGTCCTGAACTGGACCAAGCTCCGCTAAAGATTTCACCCACGCAAATTTTCATCCCAAAGATAATAAATTTGCCAGCAAAATGAAACAACGCTTGAAGATCTAACAAAGTAAAAGGTAAAGCATACAGCTTTTGAATAGTGGTCATACTCTTGTATGTACCTATAGGAAAGTAACTGAAACTTTAAACTTGCAGCCACACTAATGCATCAGAACAAAATTACTGCAGAAGAAACAAAGTTTTGGTATCTCACTAGCAAGTGCAAATTAGCACTTAAAAAAGCCACTAGATTTGCAGTTCATACATTTAATGAAGATCTCCTTTATAGCTCTTAACCAGCATATTGTAGCAGAATATTTCCAATCCAAATTCACAAGCTCGATGGATAAATCTATTCTGCTTGGTGTAGCATACTGACTCTGAGGGAACATGTGCACTTTTTTTTTTCCTTTTTTGTCTACTATACTACATAATACTTTTCTCCTGCTGAGGGATTAAGAAATTACCCATGTTTTCAGAACCAGCCTTAAAACTCAAGTGATTTTTTTTTCTTCTGGTCTGGTTTAATTCCCCGTGTCTAAACATGGAATAACTTAAAATTTCACCAATAAGGATTCTCTCCAAAACATACATCAATAATGTAAAACAATAAAACGACACAAGAAAAACGGATTATTTTTGTTAGCACAATAGTTTTGTTTCTGATGGGTAAACAAAATCAGTAGTGTGTTTGAGAACAAGAGTAACCTGGACAGAGGTGGATTGCCTTCTGAATATTTTTCAGAGGGTTGTTTTTCTCATCTTCTAACATGTGACATCCTGCTGCCAACTGATTCACCGCAATATTCATCAGGACTTCCTATAAAACAGAACATAAAAGTGACTTAACACTATAACATAAGTGATCAGATGGAATTAATTTAAGGCTTGTTTATGGAATTACAAAGTTGAAATCTAAGAAAGCCAAACCTTTTCGAAGTTTACATCAAGTACACAAGCGACCTTTCCTGCAACAGCTCCCCCCTGCAAGATTAAAAAAATTGAATTACCTGACTGATTCTAAACAAAATGTAATGCCAAGATCTTTCTATCTTTGTTAATCAGAAATAAAGTGTTTGCACAATGAGATCTTTTCCTTGCCTACAGTATAATGTTTTATTAAAGAATTAGGAAAAGACATTCAGGATTAGAACTTATCCACACGTTGTGTTTCTAATTTTAACGCCACACAGGAAGGGGTTTGTTTTCAGGTGCTATTTCTGTTTACAAAATTGACATAAATTAAGACAAAGCATATTTATTTGGAGAAGAGCTAATAATGAGCATAAAAGCATCAAGGAAATAACTGGCTACTGCAAAAAGTGAAATGGACTAGATTAACCAAATTGAACATATGTAAATCCTAATAGATCTTTATACACACACACATGTATAAAACTAAACAAAAAAAAATTATACACGGTACAGCGTTTTCTTGTTGGAATAATTCTAGCATATTTTTCCTGTTTATTTCAAGAAAATAAAGAAGTGCTACCCCATGAAAGAGGCAAATAACTGGAGACATAACTTCAAGACGTACCCGTGCATTGCCCTGTATGTGCTTGCGTACGTAAGCCTTAAATTCTTGTATTAACCAGTGAATGTCCATGTACTGAAGGGTGGGATTTTTTTTTTAGTTAAAAAAAACCTCACTGACTACTCAGGATGTGAACAGCCCACATGTATTACAGCAACGCACTTACTTTTGCCTTTTGTGGTGCATACAGTGGAACTAGTCCAGACAGAAGAGACCAGAGGGCAGGATTATTAGGATTACTGGGAAAAGAAAAAGGATATTAGGCTTTCTGGTTTAGATATGAACCTGGTCTTCCACTACTCAGCTGGCAGTTGCTATAAATCCCAGATCGATCTTTCTTCTACTGAGAAAACACCACAGCGTAGTTGAAAATAGACATGGGTAGTAATTTTAAACAAACAACAAAACATTTAAGTCACATTGCTGGCTAAAGAAATAAAATGTACAATAAGCATATCAATATTCATGGAAAGAAAACAAATAAACTTTAGGACTACAGGTCTTGTCCTCATAGTGTGAGGACACAAATAGAGCAAAAAATTCTAATTGCAGCTGGAGAAAAACAATTTGCATAAATAATAGTTTCCAAAAGCACTTGGAGAGACAGTGAGGTGTGCCTAGCTTAAAGGCACTGATTGAAGTTCCCCCTTTTGAGAATGCTAGGGCTAATCAAAACACACCTAAACACAGACATTTATTTAGCTAATGGAATGAACAGCTTCAGAGGATGTTAAAATGTTAAATAAAAGCCCAAGAGATTTTTCCAAGTTGAAAGTTCTGCTACATATGATGAAAAATGCTTGCACAGAACAGTGGACTGATACAGCTACCAAAGAACCCACCAAAACAAAACCAGAAAACCCCAAACTAGCCATGAAGCTTCTGCCATTTGATCCCATAAATCAGAAAGCAAGCTTCTGTCAGCTAATGCTAAAACCTCAAGTGAGGAAGTCACATTTGAAAAACAATTTATTTTTTTTTAGAAGAATGCTGCAAGTGAACAGAGGTTTGCTTACTATTCAATGTAATCAAAGCAATATATTTACAAGGCAATCTAAAGAAAAACAAAATACGTACTGGTGTATTGCTCTGCAGACTTCTCTCTGGACCTCCACATTTTTACCTTGCAATGCATAAACACCAGATGCAATCAGGCACGTCTCATAAATCCCATCATCCCTTTTTTCATGCTTCAGTAATTCTTTTAGGGCTGCAGTTGCAAGTGTAGCATCCTGTTTTACCAGTCCCAGTGTGCACAAAGCCTTCAGACTTTCCATAGTAGGTTCCTTTAATGAGCTGCTGAATCAGAGGGAGTGAAGGAAACACTATTTTTCAGCACAAATTTACATACTGTTAACATTAGAAGTACTTGTTACTTCTGGGTCCTCTCGGCCCTGTGCATCATGTATGGTACACAGAATTAACAGTCTCTCACTGTGGGACAGTGGATTAAGCTAGGTCAGTACCCTTGAGGTCTCAGGATACAGGAAACAGCAGTGGTTACGTGCCGTTTCAGCACTCAGGTTTACAAGGAATAACTACTTGGCAAGACTCCAACACATTAATTGCCCTTCAGCAGCAGCCATAAAATGAATGGTAAGAGACTATGTGTAACACTGACAACTATTTTCTTTTCTTGAAGACATCTGTACTTCTAACTAGTATCAAACCTGAGCTGTAGTGTGCCTATTTACAGCTTTACAACAGAAATCCAGGAAGGAAAAAGCTAGGAATAAGCCTGCTGCATAAAACTGCTCTTTCTGAGAACAGGGATGTTTATGCCTTATTGTCATGAAGACTGGTTCCAACGTAAGGTCGTTTGAGCATGCTTTCCACCATCTATTAGTTTTAGTATCACTATCTGCTGCACTGTTCCATTCATTTCACTATGAGAGGCAGTTTAACCTCATATCAATAGTATTCCAAGCTTTATTTGAGACATACTAGATAGAGTTACTTTTTTTCCCCCAGCAAATTATTCTGGTGAAAACAGTAAGCTCAGTATAACCAACCAAAATCAACGACCTTAACTGATGTACTAGCTGAAGGGGTTCTTACAACAAGGACAACTCAATAAACTGCAGTACTGAACAGAGGCAAGTATCGAAACAGAGCATAGCAACACCAATTTGGAGTTACTTCACTGTAATGTCCTACATGTAACTACATAACGAAGTGCTACTTACTTTCACTTATCAGGCTCCTCATCAAGCTTCTGATGACTACTTTTGCCTTCAAACAGACAAGAATGTAAACTTCCCATCTATGTTTTGTTTTCAGTCCATAGCAAGAAAAACTTCTAAGAGCTGTTAAAGCTGATAAACTTGAATCGACAGCACCATGTATGTTATCTGGTGCAAAAGGGATGCCCTTCAACAAGTGAGAAGCGGGATTCTATCATATTAGCTATAAAGACACCTGCTTAAAATCTCTGTGCCAAGCTGGCTGTGAGAAAAGAAGAAAGGCAGCTTCTTATTCAAAGTCCTACCGGGCTCTTCATGTCATCTAGCATCAATTCCATTCAATAAAGACATCTGTCTATTGGACTAGAATACACCATTTTTGTTCTTATTACTGAAATCCACCATATACCTTTGAAGCACTGTGCTTCCCATTCAGATCTAGCCGTATACACTGCCGTGTTACTTCCCTAAACGATTTACTTTTTTTTTTTCCCTTTAAACACAACTGTAATCTAGAAAATTCTCATTGTTGATGTTTATGACAAAAATAGAAGTCGGCAGTGATTAATGGGATGCAGGTAATACCAAGTTCCTAGCTAGCTAATGATCAGTTACTCAGGATTTAGTGTACTATGACATGGACCTTCACTAATTCAGTAACTTCAGGAGTCTGCTGGCAAAATGGAGACCGCATAGCCATTACGGGAGTTCTCTACCGACAGAGAGTTGACCCTGAGAGGCTGAAATGTTAGCTCTTAATCCATAGCTACCAGGAGACTAACAACAATGCATGGGCTTTTAGCCTCCACAGCTCTTAAAAACAATAAAATCAAACAACTTTCACGACTTAAGAGAACAACTGATACAGATCTATTTCTTTTCATGGGGAAGCTATAAGACTGTCTTTGTCCATGGCGCTTGGAACGCAACTGTTCTGGACATTTCTGACTATTTAAACTGAAGTTGTTTTCATTAGTCATCTAGATTTCTTACAGCTAAAGAGCAAAAATATTGCCTAGCGCTTTGGACAACGACAGGTATCTTAGAAGATAAACCTAATAAAAATGCCATTCAAGGATATTAGACATCTAAACAGCCCACTAACCCTTCCATTCCATACTGCTTTATAAATATGCAAGATCAGACAGGCCACAAACCAAAACAGATCTATCACATAAAGAAGCTCAGAAAAACACGGCATTCACTCCCACTTTTGTTCTGCAACACAAAAAGAAAATATCCACTTGACATACTCAAAGAAGTAAATTTCAGGATTCAGCATTACAATGAAATATCATATACTGATTATTATTCCCTCCACTCACCATTTAAACAGCAGTGTCTTTGCAGCATCCACTTTGTTCTGTTTATACTCTATTATTGCCAAGGCAGTCAGGATATGTGCTTTACTTTGTTCAGACTCAGCAACAGACAAGGCTTTTTCATAGGCTGGTAAAAATTTAATAGTCAAAATTGAAATAGGAGAAAAAAATGTTTATAAAGCCTCTACAAAGGCATGATATTAGAACACATGCTGGGGGGGGGGGGGGGGGGGGCTTTGGTTTCAGGTTCACTGTATTTTCACACCTCAAACCATAGGCAGAAGACAAAAAAGTTGACTAAGACTTTGGAAGTAATTGTGGGCTAGGAAACATCAAATTTACAGGGCTGTTTAGGGCCCGGGAGTTGTTCAGTATGTAGCAAGTGGAACCAAAACTGAAAAGCAGTATTGTAATATCCAGAAAAAGCCTGAAAGAACACACATGTATAAATACTCCCCTATGACAGTTTATTTATGAAATAGTGCTTTAGATGGGCACACATCACTCCAATTAAAAACTAAGGGTTATTTAAAATGCTAAGCTGGCTGTTTGTTTGCGAGTGCTTACGCTTCCACACTGACAATTCAGTATAGCCTTTTGTGGAGTCTCACATCTTAGCAGTGCAGAACACAACAATACAGCACTTATATTTATCACTAAAGCTAAAGGGCTTTGAACAACACATTAATGTCCTACCCAGAACTGATTTTTCCAGAAAAGCCACTCAATTTGAGAACAAGGGAAGCTAAGAGCCTAACAGCTTAATGGACAAGAATTAAACACTTGATGAAATGTAGCTTCCTTTTGTACATTTGAATAGTTCAGCACCCTGCTAAACAGCCTGATCAAAATAGTTGTGGGATTTGTACTTATGCATTCGGACCGAAACAGTGAAATAAACTTAACTACAGCTAGGCTGGTCAGACAAATTTTGTCAAGATTAATCTCAAGAGGTGCCCCATAATGTGTTAATTAGGCAGATGCTTACCTTTGATACTTTCTTCTAAGAGTCCTTTCTTGAAGTAGGCTAACGCTATCCCTACGATGCTATCAAAGTCAGTTAGGGGTGTTGACATGTAAACCTCAATGGCCTTCTCACACTGACCCAGGGCACTGTAAAAACAACAGTCACAGGTATGAAGGATGTAGCAATAGCTGCTACAATTCAGAGGACCTGTCCCTACAGAGCAGTATCTTCTTTTCCTTAGCAATTGTAAGCAGACACCTGGAAAAGAACAAGATTAGGTCTCCACCCTCCTTCTGTTAGTTACAGCAGTTACTTTCTCCAACTACCTGTTGCATGAAGAATAATTGGTATGAAAAAGTTCTCCCTACTGCATGAAAGCTGTAAGAATGTCACTTAATGATCAGCACAGTGGAGTGGGCAAAACGGCAAAGAAACATGAAAAAAGCAAATCAAAGTATGCACACACACTGGCAATTGGATATACAGACAGAAATACAGCATTCTTGTTCTAAGACCACTATGGCAGAAATTATACAGAACTGTGTTTATGAGAAGTAGTTATTAGTTACTGGAGCTTTGTTCTTGTAGAAATTGCATATAGGAATCACCACACATAAAGCCTGGATATGAGACTACAGAATACTGAAGAGTTATTTCTAAAATCCTCCTTGCAGTTAAATAATGAATTATCACATCATCACAGCCTAGAAATTCCAGTGTCACGTACAGAAACTTAACAATATATGAAGTTTCCCTAGAGAGCTGACCAATATCTAACTAGCAGAGCTTGAGCTATCTCCTATCAAAGAGAAGCTTGAAAGTCTTCATCCGTTCAGACTTGTGTCCTGCTGTGCTGGTTTAGGCTGGGGTGGAGCTGGTTTTCTTCACAGCAGCTAGCATGGGCTGTATTTTGGATTTGTGCTGGAAACAGTGTCCGTAATTGAGGGATGTTTCAGTTATTGCTGAGCAGGGCTTACAGAGCACTAAGGCCTTTCCTGCTCCTCACCTCACCCCACCAGCGAGTAGGCTGGGGGGGGCACAAGAAGCTGTAAGGGGACACAGCTGGGACAGCTGACCCCAACTGACCAAAGGGATATTCCATACCATAAGGTGTCATGCTCAGCAGATAAAGGTGGGGGAAGAATGAAAGGGGGAGGTTTGGAGTGATGGCATTTGCCTTCCCAAGTCACCGTTGGGCGCGATGCAGCCCTGCTTTCCTGGGGACGGCTGAGCAGCTGCCTGCCCATGGGAAGCGGCGAGTTAATTCCTTGGTTTGCTTTGCTTCTGTGCATGGCTTTTGCTTTACTTAGTTTGTCTTGATATCATTTTCTCACTTTTACTCTTCCAGTTCTCTCCCCTATCCCAATGGGGGAGAGTGAGCGAGCTGCTGTGTGATGCTTAGTTGCTGGCTGGGGTTAAACCATGACACCTGCGTTCCCTCAGAACCAGAAGTGAAGGGAACATGGAATTGTGAGTAGGACTGCAGAAGACAGGATTATCAGAAGAAAGATTACATACATGTATACAACACCCCAACCCCCATGCTTCAGGTTGTACAAGTCAATAGATATTCAAAGGGCAGGTAGAAGGGGTTTCTAATAAACCCGAAGCAGCTATTTTATCTGGACTAAGCCTACTACATATCTCAAGTGTGGAGACTGTAGAAGAACCAATTCATTCTGGAGACCATAAAAAGTTACACTGTGTAGATTATGTTAAGGCAGGTAAGTACATCAAGCTAAGGGTAAGGGAATCACTTATATGTGAAGATATATCTACATATGTGACACTGTGAACATACCACAATTCCTTGGTTTTGTTTTTTTTTTTTTAATACAGTAACCATTTCTGGAGCACATACAAAATTCAGTCAAAATTGTCTACAGTTAAGAATGACATTTAATAGATTATTTTTAGCAACCACCTTTCACCATTTAGCTTCATCTGTGTTTTGCACCACTGCATTCACTACATCCAAAGCTGAAGTTAGGGGCTGGGAAGGTATGTCAACAAACACTTACCACAATGATCTGCCATAGTTTTGCATTGCTGTATTGTATTTCTCAGTATCTTCAGAGTTTTTCAGCAATGAAGCTGCCCTGAAAATAACCACAATTAAGATAATTACCATCTGACTGTAACACGCATATTTTGACAATAGTTCTCAAAGCAGAATGGACAAATGTTTTATGCAGAAGCTTTCCTACGTAATTAAGCACAAACAGAGGCTATTTTAACATTTTAATGCATCAGCAAACATGTTCACCAGACATGATTTCCTTCTCCGCCTCCCCTTACCATGTGAAGGGAGGTTAAAAAAACAAAGACCAACCACCTCCATTAATTAGAATGGAGTAGAGATCAAAAGTAAAACCAAGTTACCAACCCCCAAAACATCACTTAAATCCCATAGAGTGCATTAGCTATATGTCCTAGTAAGACACCAAAGCCTTGGAACGCCTTTGTACCTCCAGTTCTGTGTTCTGCATTTCCAAGTTTGATGTAAGAACATCCCCACACCTCCCCTTACAGTATGCTTAGTTGAAATGTACTATTGAATTGAAAAGTAAGGTTTACTAAAGGAAAAGAAAAACCCTTAAGTTTTTCAGCTGGTGTATGGAAAAAGATGTCAAAGAGCTCCTATCAGTAAACTTTCCAAGGGTGTACAGTTTACCTCTCATAAGCATCTGCTGCCTGCCTTTTTAGATGCAGATACTCGTTCAAATAACCAAGCATTATGAAAGCTGATGCATCGTCTGGATTTCTTTCTAGAAAATCAGAATTGACAATATAGGAGAACATGATCAGAAAGAGCTGTGAAAAAGCATTACAAAAACATTGCTACATTGATGCTACAGTGTATGTATATATACAAAACACTTTGCCAAGTGCTTCTGTTAGTTGCTCACTGGAATAATTTTGACAGGCTGCAGGCAAATACAGAAGAGATATGAAGACTCACAATATGACATCAGGTTAGCTCAAAAACGTTTACAACTAAATTAAATTTAAGTCTTTAGCATATTTTAAGTTTTTCAGCATGCAGTGGTTTGAGGTTTTTGTAATGAAATAGGAAACTATTCAACTTACATTGACTCCAGTAAAATACCATTGGAATCTTCTAGTTTCTTTTGAACACTACAACCTTGAAATGCTTATTAATAGCTACGGCATAGATTTGTCAGCTGTCATCTCATCTCAGACTTCTAACCTTTTTTCCCAGACTAGGAAGGATCATGTAGGTCCCTCCTGCAGTCTATATAAGAACAGGGATTACACAAAGGAAGTCTCACATTTGTCTTGTTTTAAGTGCTTGCACTTTTATTTTGTAGCTCTCAAAAAACAGAAAGAGGTTACTAAAAGATGTATTTACAGTAACATATGCAGATTAAAGAGAATCTGCATTTGCTCAATCTACCTTCCAGGTTAGACATACACAAGGTAGTCCAACAGGGAAGCCACGTTGGCTTGGAACCATGCCCAAGAACACGATCTGTTTTCTGTTGAAGGTTGAGATAATCACATGCTTGAGGTGACAAGAGTTACACAGCATCAAGGAGAAGGCTTCTGCCAGACATGATGGCACAAGGGAAGAGAAGCTAGCATCTATCTGTGCCTATGCATACAGACACACCCAAAGGAAGTCTGATAGTGAATGTGATAACAAGCATAACAAGGCTCTGGCCCCTATTTTGATCAGATTTTTTGAAAAAAAAAAAAATAATCTGCTGGAATGAGTAGGTAGACAGAACTCACAGCAATTTCATCTTTGTGCGATAATAAAAATCAGTGCCCCACTTACCCTGTTTTGGTTACTTCCTTTACAGCTCAAAAGCCTCTCCCCAACCCTGCCAGATCACTCATTGACAGAACTAGTACAGGTGTATCAGTTAGGCTTAACAGGTTATTGAAGTATTTAAACTACCTACCTGTATATTTGCTCAAGACCACCTGGGCTGCTGGAATAGCATTCATTTCAACAATGTTGTATGTATAGAGTTCAGTGTTTCTGTTGCTTTTATCCTGCAGTGTTGAACATACCCAGTGGGCATAGCCTTTTGCTCCCTCAGTCTCAAGAAAAAAAACAAAAAAAGCCCCAAAATAGGAGTCACGTAACATGTTCAAGCAACAGCAAAATAATTAAAGATTATAATAATTCTGTGTTTTAAGGCAGAGTCTTGGCTAAAAATCTGCATTGGTGTTAGCAGAACAAAACACCAAACTGAATTCCTCCACACACAGTTTTCAATTCTCCTTTGGGCAAAGAGAATTCTCACATTAACATATCATCTGCTGAATCACTGGAGGGATGACAGACAAAAAAAGCTATAAGAGAATGTAAAGTCCCATGCTTTCTTATTACTCAGGGTACTGGCAATATCCTTGTTCGCTCCTGGAATAGTTGTGCCTTTGATCTCTGTCCAATTCTGTGGAGCACCAAGAATGTTTTTCATGACTTACGGAGCTGATTTCTTGGACCATTTGGACTACAGCACTGAATAAAATAACTACCTGCTATTCAGTGCCAGCATAAGCCAGGAATACCACCACAGAAGTCAGACAATATCATCTGGAACATGACCATAACTGTTTCACCACTCAAGACTTGCCTGTTTTTTTAAAAATAAACCACCTAAGTAGAGAGATTAGATATGCAGAAACTTCTGGACAATACAACTGTTACACTTACATGCATACTGAGTTCAGTTGTGTGCCTGAAGAGATCCATAGTATCATAGCTGCCTACTGACTCTGCAATAAGAGCCTACAAAGAAGCAAAAGTTGCTGTGGTCAAGTACTTTAAAAATTATGATACTGACAAAAATCTCAGCACACATTAACGTCAGGGACATCTTAAGCATTTAATATGAAGCTTTCTTTCCCTCACACTGTCCAGGAAACATTGGTTTTAGCAATAAAATGAACACAATTAAAGGGAGCACAAGCAATTATCAGTGTATCAATAGCTGAAACTTAAGAAGTCTTCTGCTGCTACTTTGCATTCTTCAGGACAAAAACTGTGTGTGTGCTAGCACGATGTACAATAACATTTGTCAGGAGCTTAATTTCAAAACATTATGGTGCTAGCTCTTCCCTAGAATCCAGTTTCAATTAGACATCATTAGCAAGTACACAGCATTGGATTTTGAAGTGATCCTTATAAGCATGAGTCACAAGATTTCTACTGTTCACGGATGGCCTAGATACCAGTGGGAGCATATCCAACCTTCTGGTAGGGTCAGGAAGGGACTTCCCGGGAAGTAAGAACTGTTTTTGGCCCAGGTACATTAGAGACTTGCTCTTTCCAACAGTGGTATTAGAGCAGGGTCTGAGAAGACAGTTATGCAGTGCCATGTTACGAGCTAGTGGTACAGCTGAAGCTGAAATAACTAGCACCTCTGAAGACTGTGCTTTGTTGACAATGCTCAATAAAAGCTTCAGAGCACAAACAATGACTGGTTTTTTAATAGCTAGTTTCTTAGAGAACTCACAATATCAACCAGAAAAACATTATATAGAGATATCTCATGAATGTAGCTTTCATAGTATTACCACTATGGAAACAAAGGGTCCTATCCGCCCTGAAGGGAAGCAGAAGCTCCCTTTACTTAAAACATTTAATTTTCAGGAACATGATTAAGTGCCAATTATCAGGATGGAGCCCAAGTCCTCTCTTCGACCAACAACTGCTTTTGGTGCCCAGTTTTATCATTTTTTTGACATCTTACCTGCCCAATCCAACACAGTAAATAAGAAGGCTCCAGAGACTGGGCTATCTTGAAGGCTTCATGAGCTTGCTGCAGAACCAAAGATAACAGTGCTATTGAACTGTCTCGCATGGTAACAAAGCACTTTTGAGTATACACCAGTATTGACATGCAGTAGTATTGGAAGATATTTCATGGAGAAAATTAGGTCACTACTAAAAAAAAAATTACTGTACCACATAGAACAATGCATTGTCCAGAGAAATAAATCAGTTTAGTCTTATTTACAAAAAAACCCTAAAACAAACACACACACCCCCCCCAATCTTTACAAGATTGAAGTTTCCCTCCCTTCCAAATATACTTCCTTCTCATAATAATAAAAGAGTTCAGCAGCTAGATTAATGCTTGGAACAATCACTATTTTAAAATCAAGAGTCTTGGAGGATCCAGTTTTGGAAATCTGCTTTTCCTTCATGTAAACAGTTAAACAAAGACCTTTTCAAAATAAGAAAACTGATTACCACCCACAAGTCATCTTCCCCTAATGAACTGCATTATGTTTAGATTTCCTCCCTCAGTGTGGCACAATGTGAACAAAGTCTAAGCAGCAAGCAGTCTGTAGTACCAAGTTATTTTTGATTAAAAGTAATTCTGACCATCACATTTCAAATTAAACAAAATTTCTGTAATTCTGACCAGCAAATAGGACACGATGCAGTTTTAGCTGCATGAATACTCTGGACTTAAGTACACTTAAGATGTACTCTAATTTTTCTCCAGACATTCTGAAGGTTACACAGAATTACAGCAAATCATAAATCTGCTGATAAGCAGGAAGTAGCTATCTATGGGAAACTCAAAAACCAGAAGTTCAGTTTATGAACCTCCAAATAAAAAGTTCTTGGTCAAACCTGCTGTGCACTGGTTTGACTAACCACTTCTCAGTCTTTCCAATTTTCATTCCATCTAGTTGCCTGGAAAGCAACCTTGCTGATTCAGCAGAACTTCACATATACTTATTCCCTCTAGAACAAGTATTTAACTTATTTGCATGCCTCAGGCAAGGTACAGGTGCCAATTTAATTTCTTTCAAAGGAAGCAAATTTCTTGAATCTAAGAGGGACAATCTTCACTGGGTGCCCACACTTCCACCCCTGTATACTCACTTGAAAACAACAAATGGAAAACTGTATCTGAGGATGGGAAAGAGAGTTACCTCAATGTTTCCAGTTGCCAGATACAATACCCCCAGATTGGTCCAGGCAACAACATTCTAGACAGAACAAATAAAGTTAAAATGAATGTATCATTACTATACTCCAAAATAACACTGCATCGGGGCAGTTTTAAATGCCCACTTGAAACAGATGGCAGCTGCCTACAGCACTTACAATTTGCTCAGCTTGAACAGATTTGATGAACGAATGTTGAGCAAGAGCATAATTCCCAATAGCTGAGGGGGGAAAGAAAAAAGAGCTAAAGCTAACTGAATTTCATAAACACCATTACTCAAGTTGCCTTCTAATTTAGCGTATTACAGAACTAGGGGTTTTGCTGAAGACTTACCGCTACAGGAAGCAACGACACCAAGTGCATTCCAATAAAGATGATTTTTGCTGTCAAGCCTCACAGCTTTTTTGAGACACTGGAAGAAAATCAAATGTGAATTATAATCACTAGAAGAACAAAAATTAGGACTTTATGCATTTACTTACTTAGATATTGAGGACAGAGCATATACATACAAGCCCTAATACCAATTTAAATTTTAAAGAATGTAACAGGAAAAACCACCAATACCTGTAAAGACTTCTCTAGCAGTTCACTGATCTCATTCATATCAGTGCCCACTGCTGTGAGGTGCTCTGCTTGTCGATAAAAATTTATTCCAAGATCACACCATATGCTAGGCAAAGGCATCAATTTTAAAGCTCTGCCGTAACACCTACAGAAACATGAATCACAGAAGCGTTATCCCAGGCCTCTCTGCGTGAAGAGCACAACGCTGAAAAAACATTCAAAAGAGGGCTTAAAAACCTAAACCAAGCAAACATGCACAACTACAAAAAAAAAACAGACAAGAGAAGAAGGCAAATTAAAGCAATTAACGCATTTTCATTCAGACAGTTATATTGACAGAATCTATCCTGGTCTAAAGGCAGTCCACAGTGCCCATCACTTGTGAAGCCGCAGATTATGCATTAAATCAAAGCTCTGTCTGTTGCAATACACACGTTTTTACTTAGAACAAGTATCAGTCATTTTTACAGTTAATCAGACCTCCCCTAGGAAGTATTTGACTTCACCTATCGTGGTTGAGATTTACTAAGCAGCTGCATTTCCTGCCTTCCACATCCAACGGCACAGAGGCAGTCACAGAAGAAGCTACAGAAATACTACAAATGTATTCCCCCATCACGAGCTTCCAGGGCCAGAAACAAGGAATTTCCTCTTCCAACATACTCTAGACCCCATACCTAGGGCAAGAATTGGTAACATTTTCGTAAGGAAGTAGTGCAGACAGAAAGCTTAAAGTATTTTAGTAGTCCCGAAAGAATTAGAAACTATTGCAACCACTTCATTCAAGGAGGCACAATTTGTTGAACGACAGGCAGGATGTAGCCATGCTCTGCAGACAGAAACAAAGAGCAGGTGCTAGAAGAGTGTTCACAGCCACTGTGGCAATCCAGGAAACATACCCCAAAAGGAGTAGTGCAATTTGGAAGAAGCATGAATCTATTTACCACCTTGCTAATCTTTGCTTGATAGGCAGGTGTTGACAGACCAGCTTGTCTTTCATTTTCTGGAAATGAAATAGTCTAGAATACTTGAGACTCTATAATCTTGAGCTGCACACAAGCTCTTGATAAAAAAAAAAAAATATTACCTTCCTCCCAATCTGAGCAGCTTAATTTTCTTCAGAATCTGTTTGCCTGCATTTTGACCCAGAAGGTATCCTGGAACTTGAATGTTCACTTTGGTTGGTGAAATAACATGCACGCTAGTACAGGTATCTCCCAGCAGTTTCCAAAGGCAAGATACATCAGGACGGTACTTTGCTGCTCTGTAATTAATGGCATAGAAAACATGCACAACACCCATTCAGACACTTCAGTATCTTGCCCTAAAAGAAAGTTCACCACTTTGAATCAACAAGCTGTGGATTTTTGTGGGTTTTTTTGTTGTTTTCCTCCTGTTCAAGATATAGGTCTAAAAGGTCAAAAATAACCAACAAAAGAGAAACTACAAAAGATCAATGTATCCTAACTTTGTTGGGACTAAGAGCCAGTTCTGAAAATCTGCTATTATCAACATGTCAGCTGATGACACCCACTCTTGCATTTCAGAGCATTAACATGTTATATTAACAAGACATGACTCATTTGCAGAAACCCGATGGACCTTAGCCTATAACAGCAGCTATCCCAAGGTTTAATTTAGGACACTAAAGCATTCTCTATGAGATGCAAAAAAAAAAGAGACTGAGAGAGGGATCCACCATTTTTGATAGAAACGCCCTCCTCCCAGCCCCATATATACAGTACTACTGGAGGGAATTGTGTGTCATTTCACACTTGGTTAAAAGGAAATGCCTTTGCATCTTCAAACAGAAACTGCGGAGCTCTGTAACTACCGCTCATTATCCAAACCATTTTCAATAAGTTTGAAATTACTTCTAGATTAGAAGTAAGTAATTTCATTACTTCTACATTAGAAGCCTGGTCCATTTGATTTGGTTTAACTGAAAATCCTCAAACACTTAACTCTTATACTTCCACCTGTCAACCCACAATTCCAGTAGAAATGAAGTAACTGAATATTTGGTACTAACCTTGTAAAAAATTCAAGAGCCTGGTCTATGTAATCCACAGCCTTCCTGTCAAGATAGTCATCAAGGGCTGATCTTGCCAGCATGAGATAGCACTCACCAAGTCCTGAGAATAAGAGAAAATATTCTATATGAAAAGAGATGCTGTTATGAAATGCTTGATAAAGGAGGTGTGGTGGTAGGGCAGAAGCCTGCTCAGTATTCTGCATGATACAAAGATTTATACGCTGCACAGGTTATGCCAAAATCAAAAAGACCCACAGTGCTCACAACAGAGACTTTGCTTTTAACCTATTCTATCAAGCTTCAACTCTAGAATAATTTGTATATTAAATTAAACATAACTAATTATAAAAAACATAGTATTTAAGCTTTGGGTTTCTCCTCAAGTATTAAGTAAAGCCCTCATGAGAAATCTGCTCTGCATTGTTGAGTTTTTGACAAATATACCACCTTCCAGTTCACATGAGTCAAAAATCATTGCCATAACACCAAAAGAAGAACGTCAAGGTAGGCAAAAAGGGAACCCTTCTTTGAAGAAGACTTGAAACCAACATTAATCCTATTTATGTAAGGTTTTACTTCATACAGTGTAGTGCGTCTGTCTTAGAGGGAGTTACTTCTCCCTGCAGCAGCTCTCCTAGTGCTGTGCTTTGTAGTGGTAGCTAGAAAGGTGTGGGAACACAACAGTGTTTTGGCATCTGCCAAGCAGTGCTCACACAGCATGAAAGATGTCCCTCCAACATCCTCTCTCACCAGTAGGTTGGGAGCTGGCACGATCTTGGGTGGGGACACAGCCAGGACAGCTGACTGAAGCTGACCAAAGGGATATTCTGTACATGTGACATTTGCTCAGCAATAAACGCTAAGAGAAAGGAGGCAGCGGGGCCAGCAGTGACATTCATTATTATGATGTTCACCTACTGGAGCAACTGCTAAGGGTACTGCAACCCTACTTCCTGGGAACTGTCTGGACATCGCCTGCCGATGGGAAGCAGGGAATACATCTTTTATTTTCCTTTGCTTCTGCACATGGCCTTTACTTTTGCCTTACTAAACTTCCTCTATCTTGACCCATGAGTTTATTCCATCTTATTTTCTCCCTCACCCCAATTCTGCTGAGGAGGGGAGTGCTAGAGTGGCTTGGTGGGCATCTGGCATCCAGCCAAGGTCAACTCAACACATACACAAATAAATCTAACTGTTAAAAATGAACTGAATCTAACATCATGATTTCCAGCATTTTGGAACCAATAAAATAACTGCTTGTTTTATACTCTTTGCTGGAATAGTAGTGATTCTGTCTGGCGTTAAGTCACTGGCCATGAGTACTATTAATTCTCAGTACTACTTTCACAGTTGTGAAGCTACCTTCCTCATGCTATCTTACCCTGTACCTATTCCAAACTACTAATCACAGTAGTCATGTTTTGCAAGCATCTTTATCTTGCCCCCACCAGCTATTTGCCTTGAACACACAGAAGTCCCAAGATCACGAGCTTCTCAGATGTCAAGAAGCTCTGTAATCTAAAAACAACATTGATTTTATTCCCCAAAATTATGTATTAAAAGATATGCTGGAGCAGAGGCAGAAAAAAATCGTAACATTTAGTAACACACAAACAACAAAAAAAATCAAAAAGATGTATTCAAGTCACATCACTATAGTTATTCTCTCACCTACCAGGAGACTATGATTCCAGCAACTCCATGCAGAAACCGTCTAAACTAACCGGAACAGCACCAAAAGAACACTGATTAATCTTTCAGAGTTCTTTATTTTCAAAATTATTTTTTCAGACTTTCAGGTCCACAAAAGACACCATATGAGACTAAACATTAAGGTCACTAAGAAGGTGAAGACTGTTTTCAGCCTCAAAGTAGGATCTGGAGCTAACAAAACGGAGATTAGGATGTCAGAGATTATGACAGAAGGTTTAGGAGACTTTAAGAAAAGAGTAAGTATAGAGGCAACTGCAAGGGGGGAAACCTTGATACCATGTGTGTATGTCCTCTCTGAGCATATTATTCTAAGCAATGCTGTCAATTGTCAGCTACAGACACTGAAAAAGCCATATACACATGCACACTTCTATACAACACCTTTACAAACTGCTGCTGCAGTCAGCTGTTGCCTTCTTGCCCCACAACTATTAAAACTGCCTATGTGCAATACTCTCCAACTCCACCACAGAGCTTTTGCCATGTCACTTCAGTCTGGCAAACTCCAAGTGACAAAATTACGAGAAGGTGGAGGGACAGCCACCCTGTAGCCCTTTCAGATGAAACGCATACTGTTGCAATTATAACCCAACAGTTCTGACTTAAAATAATTGCTTACATTTACTCGAAAAAATCTAAAGACTTTACACACAACAAAAGAACACTCCGTAACTTAAATTCATACCAGTACCAAGCAGTAAACAGCATCTATTTCAGATAGATAGATGTATGAGGTGAGAATGACTGAAGACTAAGTGGCACAGAGAATGTGAACCAAATGGTTTGGTTCTACCAGAATGTTACAGGCTCCCAATATTATACCTCTTGAGAATCGCAGTTCTATCACCAGAAAGGAGTCTCAGTTCTCCCATTTCTCTCTGCTCCCAGCTGTATACTTGCCACCTCTAACACCTGTGAGACTTCTTGGGGTACTTCCCTGCTATTTTTCATCACTTGAGAAAGCTCAGAGGGGTCTGAATCACTAGGGCTAATATATAAAGCAAGAATACACGATCAGGAGCAGCAGACAATTAGTACAGCCCATCTCTTTGAAATGGTAGCCTGGCTCCATTGCCTGCTGAGCCAGTGTTTGGCTGCTTAGGTGAAACTGTGGCACTGTTAGCTTGCTTCCTCTATCTGTCTTTGATTCTTCTACCCATTTGGCTTGGTAGCTACACAGGAGTAACTACTTTTCATACCTACTTAAAAGAGAAATAATCACTTCCATGCATGATGATTTAAGAGCTTGCCAGATATTCACAGGCTACTACATACTAACTTTCATGCAGGGGATCACAGTGCTCTACACACCTGAAATCCAACCCTATCCTTCCATGCAGGAAAATCACAATACACCAAGATCTGCTCCACAAGACTGAAGCACTACAACGTGCAGAGGGAGAAATTAAAATTACCTTTCAGTGCAGGCACATAGTCTTCTGTCTTCTTTAAGATCTGCTGATAGGTAGCTATAGCATTCTCGTATTTGCCTAGAATCTGTTCAACGGCTGCAGCTTTGTAAACACTGTACACAAGCGCTGGGTTCAGCTCACTTGCCTTCCTGAAGGATTTCAGAGCTGTTGCATAGCTACCTCTGCTCAAGTAAGCCTCCCCTAGAGACTCCCAGCAGTTGGCATCCTTTGGATCAGCTCTCAGGGCTGCCTGCAAACTGCAAGTATCAAGATATAAATTTATCTAAATAAAAGGTGATATAAGTAAGTTAACATAAACAAATTATTCCCTTGCATTAAATGTTCTCAGGACACAATTATACAGAACTTTAAACACTGTATAGTAGCATTCTCATCTTCAGAGCACATTATACAAATTAGATGTTGTACCCAGTCTTGGCTCATTATTCAGTGCTGTACAGTGCTTGTCTATGCCTGTCACCAGGCTTGTCAGTATGCTACGCTGAAAAGACTACATTGTGCTAATTCTGGAACTGAAGACAGGACACAGCTTGCTCAGACTCATTTCCCATTGTTTAGTTCAAGCCATTCCATAATCAGCTAACTTATTTTCAAAACCTGCTAAGATCAAAGGCCACTTTACTGGGGTTTAGAGAAATTGATAGAAATTTATAGAAAATTACTTAAAACACCAGTTCACTTACTCAGCCACTGCTTGTGATGGCTGACCAGTTCTCAAGTAGTAAAGTCCACGATGAAGCCAGGCCCATTTTGCTGTACCAGGACTCGCTTTTTCAGTTACCTCATTCAGGATTGACAGAGCGGTGTCCTAACAAGGCGCCAATGCCAGGTTAGTAAACATACATATGTGCAAAGATTAAGTTCTTGTTACAGAATACTCTTGATCCAGCAAATTGTTAAACTGTCCAACCTGTTAATTACTGCATTGAAACAATGTTACAGGGGCTTTTTAAAGCTGGCAGATTAGAGGAAGAAATTATCATATCCAAACACATGATTATTTCTTATGCACCTGTCTTTGCAAAGAGACAGTAGCTTCCGGAAGTTTTGTAGAGATTTTTTTTTTTTTACACTAAAGAAGGGTACAAATATTTGCAGCAAATAGACAGACTGACTTTCCAGATGTTCAAATGCTGTCTGTCAAAGTATGGATTGCCTTCTTGCTCTGTAATATCACAGGCTAAGAACTTTTTATACAATGCTATATAAGAAATATTTTTTAAATGTTCTGATGACCTTGGATGCTTTTCATGAAAGCAGCAAGGTGGAGGATGGAGAGAAGTGGCCCGAGTTAAACATGAAAAGAAAACCAACTTTCTCTTCATGGTCCCTACGGAAAAAAATCCTTCATCTGACTCACAGATGCGATGACTGCAATGTTATGCTTGGTTCCCCTATCCTTCTCCCCAGGTAGATTTCAAATGGAATTGAAGCATAAAACTGAAGCAGGTCCAACTGCGAAAGCAGCTAAGCAATGACAGAACATTTGTTTTCAGATCTTAAACTCAAATACAGTGGAAACCTGAAGTGATTCCTAAAAGAGCAGGATTAACAGAAAAACAAAACAGCAGTAATCCAAAGCCCTGAATGTACAATACCGTGTCTCCAAGTTCCACACTTAAGTCTACAGCTGCTATTCCAGATTCTTCATCAGTTCCATCCAGCTCAAAAGCCCTTTTATAGCAACCACGAGCTCTACTTTTGTCTCCAGCAATATCTCTGTAGTAGTTACCTAAATAATGAAAGGCACTTCCCAAGTATCTGTCCAATTTTGCAGCCTATAAGAAAATATGAACACAATATGAAACAGCATTTTAAAGGACTATACTGACAGACAGGTCCAGTGATAACTACTTGTTCAATCTCTGCTTATCAACTTATTTAAGCTTCTTCAGTGATACATCTGAGTAGTCAAACCTTAAGATGTCAGAGGTTACTGGAGTTTAAATATTTGCAAATCTGTTACAAAACTCATGACACAAAGTATTTTGTACATGAAATACTAAAAAGCTAGTTGAGCTTGCTACATGCCATCATTTTCACATTCTATGCCATTTCGATCACTACGCTCATACTCTTACAGCATTATATAGCAATTAACTCCAGCATTTTCTAAAGTTTAAGTTCCTTTTTAGATACACTTGGCAGATTTGTTTATACTTAAGAAACCCACAGCCCCCTCACAGCAAACAGCTTTGATAATAATCAAAAAACCTCACATAAAACAGTTTAGAACCAAAAGTATTGTTCACTTCAACTACATTCTCCAGTATACTCTGCTGTTACCAAAGTGCAAACTGCAGGCAATGATTTGAGTTGCCAACACTTATCATGAAGTTATACGGCGAGTTTACAATGTCTACAGCCTTATTTTGCATATTTCCATGTCCCCAATAAAGATATCAGACCAAATCTTTTGGATTCATATTCTTACCTATGTTCAGAGAAAAAGCCACAACCACCAAGAACCCAAAGATGAGGAAAAGCATGTGAATTGCAGGGTTTTGCAGACTTACTCCCTTGGACAGGCATTGAGACTCTTAACACCATTCTCATAATTTCTTCCTCACTTTTTTCAAATTTGAATTCTGCCTTCCCCATTTCAAAATGTCTTCAAAGATCTACACTGGTCATCTAGAAGCCTCAACTTTAAAAATCTCAAGGACAGAAGATTCAGAGAATCACCACTACATTTGGCTAAATCAAAGGCCTCAAGAATTAGGTGGAAGAGTAAAACAGAAGCAGAGAGATCCCAGGTAACTGCACAGCTCCCTGCAATGCCTTTCTGCACAACTGAACTTGGTTTACAGGCTCTGGAGGCTTATAAATGGTAACAAGCAGAATATTCAAGTCTGTCACTCCAGTCAGTGTATTTTCCATATTTGTTTCTGATATGTAAAACACTAATCCCACACAAATAGTTAAAGCAGCTTTTACCTTCAAGAACTGAGTAAGCGCTTTTCCTTTTTTTGTCTCATCACTCATGAACCAGTATGTGAGCCCCAGGTACTGATGATACTCTGCAATTTCGGCCTTTCTTTCAATAGCATTTAGAAAACTAAATAAAAAGAACAGAGGTCAGATCAGACAAATTCTCAGAAGTTGCAAAACACTGATTCTATTCTCCCGACATTTCCCTGTTGGAGGAAGGAATAAATAAATCTACCTGCTTTCTGCCTGTTCATAGTTCTTTTGGGAGTAATGGATGAAACCCTGTAGAGCATGGGACTCAGCCAGATCAGGGTGGGACAACAGAAGCTCTTGTGAAACCTGCAAAAGGATGTCGTTCTTCTCTAGTTACTTCCATGAAACCAAAAATTCTATTTTGCTTACAGGAATGACAATACAGCACTAACCTTTGAAGCCTGATCCAGTAAACCTTTGTTTAGATAAGCCTGACCTCTGACAGCCAAAACCACTGGATCGCTGCTTGCATCCACAATCTAGAAAACCAGGTAATAGACACAACGAAGTTATTCTCTCCCCAGATTATGAAATCAAAGGTGTCAAAGTAGGCAGACTGTATGAAGATACAAGACAAGAAATCATGTAGATAGAATACCCTTCCGAAGCCTTAGACAGAATAATTTTGATGGAGAACAGGTAGAAGATTGTAGAGAGCAAGGACAAAAGTACAGAAGTCTGAACAGTGAAGAAACTGTGAGACAAAAAAAAAAAAAAAAAAAAGAGGGAAAGCAATTTCTGCTTAAAGCTTAATCATTCAATCTTAAAGGTAATATGCTCTTGTTCTTTACTAATGACAAATGAATGAAAAACATCGCGAACAGGATTGTAACTATAACTCAAATTAAGATGAATAAAATCCATAGAACCAGCAAGAACCCAGCAGCACTGAGCAAGACCAGACAAGGTCAAAAGTGACAGCTTCCAAAATTAGTGTTGTGAGTGAAAAAAAGAGTTGTAGCAAAGACTAAAAAAAAACCAAAAAACAAACAGAGAAGGATGGAGTGCTTGGATTACTCCATAGTTGGTTGTTGTCTAAACTACACAATGTAAACAGATGGCAAGGGGAGAAATACACAGCTTGAGATTTTAGAACAGAAAGATGAGAGCACTTTTAAAAATAAGAATATATACCTTTTAGTCTATGAAAATACCTGCTCAAGTGCTCTAATGGCTTCTTCTGCAGCATCAGCATCAGCTATTTTAATCAAAGCCTCTGCTTTCAACTGAAGGATAAGGTTCTTCCACCGAAGACTAGGACCCTCAGGAGTTTGAAAAGCCTCAAGAGCTGTTGACAACAGAAAAGTTTCATCAAGTAAAAACAGGAAAAGGAACTACAAACAGCACCATGTTTCCACCTTTTTTAAAATCTTGTTAATCACACTTTTTCAGTCTAGTAGAGCACCACTTAATAGAACTTTTTTTTTTTGACTGCTATCCCCCACGCTGAAGAAATTGTTCTGTAAAATTTCTATCCGTTCAAGTTTAAAGGTTAAAACAATTCTAGAAAGTTCCTTTCAGACACATGGAGAGACTGATTGCTTTCCAGCTGCTGGCCTTACAAAGGCAATGCTAAATTTTTCTGATATATGTTCTGAGAAAACAATGACCTTTCAATAAACAAGTTGTTTTACACTTCAGTGTTTAAATAAGTATTATTGAAACCATGGATTTAACTCTCTGCCTGTGCAAAGGTAACTTTTGTACCTTTCTATGCAGCATTGATTACTTCTCTAACACAGTACCTCAGAAAATGAGTGCATCTCTGTTCAGCTTCAGCATTCTCCAAAGGCAAGATCTTTCAGAGTAACTCAATTAACTCTATTTATTTGCACATATGATTAACTTCTGTCTGACTTGATACAGCCAGTAAGACAGGCAAGCATAAAACAATGCTTCCCCAGGATTCTCTTCAACTTTACACATGTTCTTTGGACTCAATGAAACTTTCTGCATCAATAGCATCTTTTAGCAAGGCACAATAGCTTAGCTTAAATCTTGCACTGAGAAACAAAACTTAATTCATTTTTTCTGAGCCTGCCAGCTTTTAGTTTCATTTGGTACTAACTAGACCTCACACAGGAAAACAAAACACATATCTTTACCTATCTTCCACACCACTTCCAACTTCACAGATTTCAAAATCATCTCTTCTCCAGGCCAGAAAAGGATTTTACAGGCTATTTACTTGTTCTCATACGCTGCATTTTCCATACATTTGATCATCCTTATTACTAGGCTATTAACTTCTCAAAAAGAAAGTAATAGTAGAAGAGGTGGATGGATACCAAAACCACACACAGATTTCAACAGGCTGCTGAAGTTCCTAAAGCAGCTGCAGTTGGTGCTCTGCTTCACTAACCATTCCCTTCTCTTTGTAATTCCTAACATTTAACTTGGTGTAAAGAATAGAAGGGGAAAGAAACAGTCATATTTTTTCATACAAAATGAGGACCTTTCTGCTTTCTACTTCAACAAGACTGCAGGATAGTTTTGTGGGAATATTTCTTCCCACAATTGCATGATTTTGTATTTAAGACAATGGAATTTTTTTTCATTATTTTAACACCTAGTTACCCTCTCTGGTAATCACTTCTTGGTTTTGCAGTCTGCTTTGAATAGTAGCAAACTTTGTAACCTTATTACTCAACAACCATGAATGACTAGAAAAGAGAACGAAGACATCAAGGACACCTCCTTCCAGCCTGAAAACAAGCATTATTACTATATGGTGCTTTAGCTTTTAACTTATGTAAAACTGACAAAACTCACTCAATGCTACAACTTTACTTATTAACCCAATACGGCTTATTTTCCTTAACAGTCTTGTAAAAGATCTTATCGATTACCACCTAGAAATCAGAGAAGTCTGATCACATCTCCCTTGCCTATGTGCTCATAAACTCCTTCAAAGAGTTCTACAAAATCAATTTTACTTTACAAAAGCCATGTTGTCTAACCCCCAGAACAATTCTTCTACATAAACTCCCTAACTCTGTTCTTTCAGCTTTAACTAATTCAACCACTAAACATACCAGACATGTCGGTGGTTTCCCTGATCTTTCCTAGAACCCTTTTTAAAAGTTAGGATCATGTTACCTACCTCCAAGTATCTGGGTGCCAAGACAGTTTAAGCTATCAATTACATAAACCCCTTAGTACTTCAGCAATTTCATCTTTCTGTTCCTCTGTCAATTCCTAGGTCAGGATCCTACAGTTCCTTAATGCTAATTTTTCTTGTCTTGTTTTGTAGCACCTTCTAGTAATGTTATAATCACAGACAGGTTGTTCCATGAATCCCCTGAAAAGTAGGGTCATGGTGTAGAAATCACCCTGAGCTGTTCCGCACTGAACACAAATGGGAAAAGCATCACCTCACAAATTTCTTTTTACCTACTTTTTCCTGTTTTCACATTTTCTCCAACCAAATGTACAGGCTTTTTGAATCTCGCTCACTGGCAAGTACTTCCCTTTGCTTTTTATAATTTCCCATGACTGTTTAGCCAGGTCTGCATACATTTACCTCATCAAGTCTTTCTTGTGGAGTTTTTTATCACGTTTGTCCCTGTCAGAAAAAAGTCCACTTTGGCTGCCCCTTCATTTATAACCATCAGATAATGGTTCTATTCAGGTCAGACAGGCACCACTAGATCGTAATAAGTGCCTTCATTCCCAGTTAGCACGGATGAAGATTTACATTCAAGTGAGGCTTCTTAAGTTGTACTATGCAACATTTCTGCATTTTACATTAACTTGATTAAAATCTTAGGTATAAATATGAAGTCTATCAGACTAAAAATTTGACACCTATCCTTGTGGTTTCAGGCAATTACCTGCTGTTTGGCTGAGTTGGTCAACCACCAGCTGAGTAAGTACTTCAGAACATGCAAACCTTTCAAGTATTAACCATCAGGCAGCTTTCTGGTTCTGCTTAGCCAAGTATTTTCTCTTTTCCTAAGACCAAGCAGCCCAAGGTGCTCTTCAGCTGTCCTAAACCAAGAGAAGCAGGGGACACCAGCACAAGTCATGACACTGCAAAAAGCAAAGGCCTATGCTGCGCACTCAGATCTACAATGCAAAGGCCACACTGGCTGAACTACATAAAGTGGTGTACCCCTGCAGTTGCTCTTTTGATTAGCAGGCAGTTACCTTGATTGCAGGACAGGACAGCATCCCTGTGTTTGTGAATTTTCATCTGTGCTTCTGCCAAATAATGCCATGCTGCTGGACACTCACTAGTCTTCTGCAAACCTAACAGAAGAAGAGTTTTTAAAAGGCCCAAAGAAAAGTTGCTTAGGGCTGCAAACACATTGTAGCTGGTGTAGATGCTGTATGAACATACAATGCCATCAGAAACACATTATCAATCAGATAGTAACACTTGCAGTTATTTTTTTCTTTGAGCCTTATTTTGAACTGGTTTAGACATACAGATCTCAATGCAGTAAGGCAAAGACTAAGAAGCACATAAGCTTTTCTTAGGCTTAAATTTGCATATAATATTAAGCATACAGAAAATAAAAAGGGGAAGAAGTGAGGAAATACACAACACTAGCTTAGGGTGAGTTTTTGTTTCAAAAAGAAAAAAGTCCTTCACTTTGATGAGACATTAACATCTGCAGCCCATAGACCGCTTAGTTTTTTCTCAGGAACCAGAGAAAATCCTATAGGATTTCAAGACAGCAAAAAAATGGCAAGACTGTTTCACTGAAACTTCTTGATAAAGTTGTTTTAATTAAAGATTCAATAACAAAGCTGAATCTGAGTCTTCTGATAGCAATATATATATATATATTGCTATTAAATAAATGCCTTGAAGGTTCAATGCCTAAGATGCAAACGTATGGCTTACTGAAAAAGACATTACTTCCAAGCTTTACACATTTACACATTTTATCAAGAGCCCTGAACTTTGCATTAGCCCCTTCATGAGGGGAGTATTACATGTAAAAATAAAACCAAAAAAGCTATTTGGGAGATGTATCTTTTGTCAAAACCAGGATGTGTGTTTTGTTAAAGCATCTAGCAGTCACTTAAGCCAGAAGAATTTGCTTTCCACGGAAGACCTTTTCCTCTTAAGCACCTGACATTTTTTATTTCATATTTTGGGCAAGACACGTTATTTCACTGTCAGTAAGATAAGGTAGAATATTCCAAAATCCAATTTCAGAAACAGTCTGATACTAAACCTGGGTGAAAGTAAGCAAGGTATCCCAGCCTGACTGACTCATGGTTGCTTAGATCCCAAATGTTTATTTAACCAGCTTTCTCAATAAGTTGTTTTGAATTTCCCATGGCCAGAACAGTGAGAGTGGATAGTCTTATTTTCCCGCAAGTATACTTATGAATAATTTTCAAAGAGCTTTGCTATTTCAATATAAGCAAGATAATTACAGGTTAGCACGCCAATTCTTCAGTGAATCTGGCTACTGTAAAAAAAAAAAATAATCCTCTGGTATTTCTCTTTAGATACCCAATAAAAATGTTTACCCAATGTAAGTGTTAAAATGGTCTTAAAATGATGTAACTTCAAAGCAAAGTCACTTTTTTTCAGGTATAGAAATGCAGTGACTAGACTTGAGAAGCTGTATGGTATTTTACTTTGTAAATTCCACATTCCCTCATTAACTGCTATTGCTGTATTTACTGCTTCACCTAGGTATTTCCCCAGTAATGGTCACATAAGAAAAAGTTTGATGCTGATCACACCAAAATACTACAGAGCTGACTGTAACAGTAATGATAGACTTCAAAGGCATTATATTAAAGCTGTATTTTTTAAAAAATTTAAATGTCCAATCACAGAAAGTGTTGAGTATTCTTTTAAAAATCCAGCTGTCTTAGAACTGGCAAAGTATTATGCAAGTATAAGATTCCCAAAATATCCAGCATAAACTATCTGGTGTTCAAGTTACCTTAAATTACTTATATACCTCATATTACACATTTACCTTCAGTTAGACTCTTAACAGCCTCTTTGTATTTCTTTTCTTGGATGCATTTTATACCAAAACCAATGATGCCTGGACCACTACTTGCATCCATCTCCAAAAGCCTAGAGAAACAATGCAGGGCCTCTTCTGACAAAATACCTGGTTTCAGAAAAAGAAGTATTTTTATAAAGTTTTAAATTTTTAAAAAAATGCAAAATACCTTATCTACATAAATATGACCCCTATCCTTTGCTCAAAGTAATTAATTTATTAACTAAGCTTTTTTCCAAAGGTACTACACGCTTGCCACCCTCTACCTTGAAAACAAACACAAAACCTAAGCAGTTACCTAAATACCCAGTAGCACCAAACAAAACAGTCCAAAACCTGAATTTTTAACCAGTTGTGTTAAATTACTACAGGTGTAGTTCCTTTATTAATAAAAACTAATTCCTTCACATGGTTCTCATGTAAGTCCAGCTGAATACCCACATGTCAAAATCTGCCATAATTAAATCAAAATAATCTCCTTCCAGAGCAGCCTTGTGTACCTACAAATTTGTTGTGATGAGCTTGCTGCAGCAGTCTTGCTGTGAAACCACATAATGTCTTGGCTTAATTTTAACTGATGCCATGAACTTTTAACACTTGTGTTGAGCTGTGATTGTATACCTGGCAGTCATGGCTTAAAGCAACTGTTGTGACTTGAGCAGTCTCTGAACTACTATTTTCTTTAAAAAATGATGGACTCATTTGACTTAAAGGTTGCCTTTGATCTGCATTTGGTAAAGGTGACTAATAATGCACCCAAGTTACAAGCCCGCAAGTTTGGGCTATGAGTACTACAACACAGTTGCAGTGACTCAAATACAAACAAAACAGCCTTATTAAAGCCTAAGCATCATCCTCCCCACCCTGAGATGGCTGTGGGATGATGAGATGTTGTCAGAGTATTGGTGTATAAGAGCTATGCCAATCAGATGCTCCTCTTCCTTTAGAAATTAGTTTCTACATGTTTCTCTGAACTGTAAAGCATTCTCATGTGGAGATGTGTCTGGGACTCATTTGTGTCTGGGACTCATTTGTCTTCATTTGTTCCAATCAAAGTGAAAAATTCTCTCTTGTTTTATGTCGTTACATTATTTCATGAAGCCTACCTTCAAAAAATAGAAAAGGCCTTCTATTCTCTACGCTGGAAGAATTACTTCTCTTTATCTAAACCAGAGAGGGATTTTTCCCGATTTTCTTTCCTTGTTTCAAAAAGAAATGAAATCAACTTCTGATGTCTTAAACAGTAAAATAAAAGACCAAAACTCAGCAGCTACCTTTGAAAATGCTGAGAAAGTGTCCAACACTACTGTAGTGTTGTTTAGTGAACTACTGAAAATAGCAATTTTATACTTTCAGATCCCTGCACTACTGAACACACTATGGTATTTTTTTTCCTTAGAGGTTCTCCTGTACTACTTAGAACAAGTATCTAAACAGATCTCTTTATTACCTATTCGCCAGACATTCTTTTGAAGAGTTTCACAAACATTTGGATTTTTTGCCAAGAGACATTTTCTGTGTCAAGAATAACCTGTATCTAGCCTGTCCTCAGCCTTAGAGCACTGGCTAGCATTCTCCCGTTTCCTCTTCTAAGCTTAAGCAGCTAACCATATCTGGAGAGGCTGCTTTCAAGTTTTGTAAGGCATTCTTTCTTTGTGACTTTGTACATTGTCAATGTTGGACTTAACTCACAGTGCTACTTTACAGTCACCACACAGTTACAGAGCTAGAAACAGCAAATCATAGGACCAAACACTTTGCATTTCCAGACAGGCAGAAACAGAACACAGAAGTAAATAGTGCACTTGTATTGGGTTGTGAAGGGTAAAAACTTTTAAAAAGATAGTCACAAAACTAACCATAAAAGAAATAATTTAAGCCCCAAAATGTCTAAATCCAGCCTACTCACCTGACTGAATAAAGTGCAAGCAAAGTACTTCTAAAGGATAACCCACAGTAGGATACAAAGCCATCATATCATTACAGGCCTTTGCCAACCTAGGCGTTTCATGAGGAAACTTGAACAGAAAAAAAATAAATAGTTATTTGTATGAATTAACACATGTGGACTATTACATCTATTCACTGATGAAGACAGATTAACATAACCTTACTTTTGACAAGCACTGAATAAAGTCCTTGTAAAGATTTTGGTGGTCTTCACCAGGAATGGGGTCAGCAGAATTCATCGCATGTTCAAACGCAGTCAAAAACTGCAATAAGAAATAATTAGCACTGCAACAAACAATGACCCTAGGAAAATGTTATCATCATAGAATAGGATATTTCAGTTGCAAGGGCCATACAAGGATCATCTGGTCCACCTGCCCGACCACTTCAGGGCTGCCCAAAAGTTGAAGCATGCTGTTAAGGGCACTGATCAAACACCTCTTAAACACTGCTAGGCTTGAGGCATTGACTGCCTCTCCAGGAAGGCTGTCCCAGTGTTTGACCACACTCTCAGTAAAGAAATGCTTCCTATTGTCCAGTCTAAACTTCCCCTGACACACCTTCCAGCCATTCCCACGTGTCTTGTTACTGGATCCCAGGGAAAAGACCTCAGCACCCCCCTCTCTGCTTCTCTTCCTCAGGAAGCTGCAGAGAGCAGTGAGGTTGCCCACCAGCCTCCTCCTCTCCAAACTAGACAAACCCAGAGCCCTCAGCTGCTACTCACAGGATGTGCCTTCCAGTTTTCTATAGCTATGTGGATAAATACATGTTGTTACCTGGATCCTACTAGTTAAGTTTATACTAGTACTGTGAACAGAGAAGCAAGTTCCTTATCATGAAGTAGCACTCAAATAGCAGCCAAAGCATGTGAATTCTCTAGTACAAGACTGCGGATAACTGGCTAGCTGAAAAGGGTCACATAGACATAGTCCAGCTGGCTGGACAAAAATGCACATCGCTCTCAGCTTAACTGAAGTAAAGCAAAATACACTATCCTTGGCTGTTCTTGTTACACAGTAACAGGAAGATCGCGGTGGGAAAAGAATGTTGCAGGTGGGAACAGATAACTACAAAAGAGAAACTAGGGGCAGGCTTGGTATTTAGGCAACTAACCAATAATGAGCTTAACTTTTGTAATATGTATGAGCTAATTATAACAAGGCATAAAAGGTGACTGTAAGGTACAATAAACGAAGTCTGCTGATCACTCATATTGAGTGACTGTGTCTTCCTTCCGTCGCAACACAAGACGAAGCAGTAATACGCTGTTTCGTAACACAGGGTGGGTACAAGGAAGGTAAAATTTCTAAAAATGTGAGATTCTTCTCCACACCTAATCTCAATACAAAGGACTCAGTACCACAAAAACTAGGTTACTATTCTCTACGGTTAGCTGTTAGCCCTCCCCTCTGCTCTAGTCTAGAAGTCTAGTTTTGTATTTCTTGAATCCATATATATTGGAGGACACAGGCACCAAAGAGCACAGGCTACAAACAAGCATGCTGAACAAGAAGTTGCCCACGGTTTGTCACAGGTGAAATACGATGCTGCCTTCAATGCCACATCCTTCCAGGTTCAGGTGCTTTAACCAAAACTGCAGTAACGTGAACTGTAGATCTGCACGTTAAATTTATGCAACTGGTATTTAATGCAATTTTTTTTGTAAACTTCTTGTTACCAAAAAGAAAGCAGTGCTGCCTGCAGCACCTTTTCCTATAATAGCTTGTAGAGTTAAAAGCATTCGCCTTCTCAAATAGCAGAGATCATGATTCAGTTTTCTGCTATCTGAAATTATTTCAATTTATATTTGCTACCTTTCTGGAGCACTGCTACTAGCCAGAATGGAAATGAGAAATTTCCACCCTTCCTTCTGAAGGAGGTTCATCTTGCAAGAACAGATAAAACAGACAAAACAAAATTAACTTTGGCCATAGAAAACACAGGATCAGTATAATTCATGATCCATTTTTTTTTTGCCCTATTTAGCTTTGACATATCCTAAAAAGTGAGAGCTTAAAATCTACAGACGAAAACCTGAACAAAAGCATTACTATCTAGATTAAGCACTAGGTACGAAGAAACAGGAAAACAGCACAAAGCTACTTCCTCAAGCTCAGAAGAAAGGTGAGGGAGTTTGTTTTGGGGAACTCCTGTTCGGGGTTTGTGTGGCAGGTTTCTGTAGCAGTGTGTGTGTGTGGTCTACTACAGGGGTGGCTCCCATGAGAAGCTACTAGAAGCTTCCCCCATGTCCAATGGAGCCGATGCCAGCCAGCTCCAAGATGGACCCGCCGCTGGACAAGACCAAGCCCATCACCAACAGCGCTCGCGCCTCTGGGATGAAATATTTAAGAAGGGGGGAAAAATGCACAACTGCAACCAGAGAGGAGTGAGAACACACGAGAGGAACAATTTTGCAGACACCAAGGTCTGCTGGACCAGTCTGTTCCTGAAGAGTCCCACAGAAGGAACCCATGCTGGAGCAGTTTGTGAAGAACCGCAGCCTGTGGGAATGACTCATGTTACAGAAGTTTGTGGAGGACTGTATCCCATGGGAGGGACACCACACTGGCGCAGGAGAAGAGCATGAGGAGTCCTCCCTCTGAGGAAGAAGGAGTGGCAGAAACAATGTGTGATGAACTGACCGCAGTCTCCATTCCCTGTTTCCCTGTGCTGCTGGCAGAGAGGAGGGAGAGAAAATCAGGAGTGAAGTTGAGCCCAGGAAGGAGGGAGGGATGGAAGAAAGGTGTTTTTAAGATTTGATTTTCTTATTGCCCTGCTCTGACTTCTAATTGGCGATAAATTAAATTAATTTCTCCAAGTTGAGTCCATTTTGCCCATTATGGTAATTAGTGAGTAATCTCTCCCTGTCCTTATCTTGACCCATGACCCTCTCATCATTATTTTCTCTCTCAGGTCCAGTCAGGAGGGGAGGGATAGAGTGGCTTGGTGGGCGCCTGGCATCCAGACAGGGCCAACTCACAACCCTGTCAAAACCGATGAGTGATGATTCTTATAACATGCAGAGACAGAACAATGCATCACTGTGCTACAGTGCAAACCTAGACTCCTGCAAAACTTGGGAGGCAGTTAATGAAGGAATTCCAGGACAACTGCTTGGATTTAGGTATCTGATTGCACCTAATACCCACTGCAGCTGCTGCACCCTCACAGTTTTTGTCAGAAGGTAAAACCACCCACCTTTTCCTGAGAAGTTTAGTACCATTGAACATTAACGAGACTAATAGTCACAAGATTTGCATGGTTTTTAAGGCTTCATTAGAAATCTAGCTGCAGTGTACACATATATGTATCTAGATGAGTAGCAGTGAGAAACATTACCAGCTGTTCAGTCTTATTATCTTGGTTCTGTGTACTGTCTTTCAGTAACTGGATCATCTTCTTCCAAAGCTGATGAAGCTCTGCCTTTTCTGCACCTTCCTCCTGCTTCATTTTTATTAGTTTGTGCCACGTTTCAGCCACCTGTCAAGAGGAACATATGAACCAGGCTGTCACTCTTACACAAGCTTTCCAATTACTGTCAACTCTACTATACTAGGGTAGAAAACAGAGTAGCATTTAAAGTAACGACCCAGATTTACCTGCTTCCTGATTAAAGCAGTACCAAGTCCCAAAATCATAACAAGTCTCAAAACCATAACAAGTCCCAAAGGGACCTGTCCACCTTCCAAGGTACAGTAAATAAGGAAGGCAACATCCAGAGTATGAATCCTGACTCCAGTTCTTGAAGGAAATCAACAGTAAAAATAAACCTAAACAGTTCTCCGATAAACTCTGAAGAAAAAATTAAGTGTTGTTGTATCTACAGCACTATGAACACAGAGAGAACAGCAGTAGTCCATGCTGACATTCCAGTGTGGATATTGTGGTTTAACCCCAGCCCCAAACTAAGTAACCTGTATTTGCTCACTCACTACCTGCCTTCTGCCAAGGGATGGGGAAGAGGATTGGAAAGGAATGTAAAACTCCACAGTTGAGAGTAACAATTTAATAATTAAAATAAAATAGGAGAAAAAACCCAAACCAAAAAATAGTAGTAACAATTATAATGCAAAGGATGGAGAAGGAGAGAGGAATAAAATCCAAAGGGAAGTGAGAACAAAAAGATGATGCACAATACAATTGCTTGCTACCCACTGAGCAACACCCAGCCAGCACCTGACCAGTGATCAGGCAGCTCCAGCCAACCCCCACCCCCACATCCCCTCAGTTTACATACTGAGCATGACATTCTACAGTATGGAATATCCCTTTGGCCAGTTTGGGCTGCCCAGATTGGCTGCGTCCCCTCCCAATTTCTTGTGACCCTCCAGGCCTCTTGCTGGCAGGGACTGAGAAACTGGAAAGTCCTTGCCTTACTATAAACATTACCTAGCAAGAACTAAAAAAAAACTCTATGTGTTATCAAAATTGTTCTTACACCACAGCCAAAACACAGCACAGCACAAGCTACTAATACAAAAATTAATTCTATCCCAGCTGAAACCAGGACAGTGGAAAAGTCAACGTAACTGAAAAAAAAAAAAGACAACAGGACCTTGAAGTCTAACTTGCAGTTTCCCGTTGTGCATACAGCCTTCATATGCTGAACTATTAGCACGGAATTACATTTCAGAATCTGGTATACAAAGAGGCTTTGGAGCCAATTAATAGTTTTGAGCCTGATGTTAAGTAATAACGTAAAGGTTTTAATTTTCCATTGTTGGAGAAAAGGGGAAAACATGACAAGGAGTGAGACCACACACCACCCTGTAAGAAAGCAACCTTATTAAAGAGTAAAGGAAGAGTGAACAGCGTAACTGCAAAAACATGCGTCCTGTAATATTACTGCAAGGACTATAGGCAAGGTTACTGTTGAACCATTCAGGCATTTAACAGCTCCACCTTGTGGTAAACTGACAAGGGCCACGCCTGCTTCTGCAATGGTGACGCTGACACGGATTTCAGGAGTGCTACGCAGGCTGAAGCTTGGGTCTCCCCGGAGCAGCTTTAGTGTCCTTATTGTTGTGCATGCAGTGCAGTATGTAAGCATGAGTTCAGGTTGACTACAAATTCCACCTTACCCTCTGGCATGCAGTATCAGGGACAGTCTAGGATGGGATCATCTCCCAGGTGAAGAGCTAATCATAATACATAGAAGCGGCCAAGCTAAGGCAGAGGACATCCGACTCCCACATACTACACGTAAATGTGCATTTGGGATTGTGGCTGACTTCTAGAAATAAAACAGGATGGGCCACCCTTTCAGCCTGTATACTAACATTCCTTTTCAGGTTTTGTCAGTTTAATATACTGCATCCAAGTCTTACACAGTGGAAAAAAACTGAGTTAAAAATCAGTCCTTCTTGGTTGTGGCCCACAAGGAGATCTTAAGTGGTCTGTGACCCAAAAAACTGGGGATTCCATGATGAAAAGTGGTTAGTTCTGATCAAATGGAAATTCCTTGTTAGAAGACAGAAAGTAAAGTACTCAACCTACCTCTAAATACTTCTTTTCTTGATGATATAGTTCCACAAGCTTGTTACATACATCATACCATTTCTGCTTGTCACCACTAGAAAGAAGAAAATCCCACACAAACAGACGAAGTTTGTTTTCCATAAAACCCTATGTTTTTCAAATTTTGACAATATTTACTAGATTCAGTTGCCAAAAAAACATTTATAATAAATACTACAGATCTCCCTAGTTGTTTTACTCATTGCTTCTGTAACTGAGTAAAAAAATTAAAATTACTTTAAGGGATTGTATTTTTATACAATTTTCAAATTAAGGAAACAAATGGAACACTCCAGTCACCTACAGTGACAGCTGAGAGTTAATGTGTTTAGATCTATAGCTGTATGAATCAAGATGACATACATTCTGTGACCTTAAAGAAGAGATAAATAGACCGACTTATTAATGCAGACAGTGAACTATCAAAGCTAAATGCTTCAAGACAGCAAGTTTAGAGACAGGACGACACAGAATTCTCTAAATTACTAGCCTCAAGTAAAATTATTCCAAGAGCTTTTCCCTATCAAAAGGGGCAGGATCAAGAAACCTTAACACACATATGGCAAACATTAGTAATGAGTACTGACCCACTGGTGTAACAAGGCTTTAAAAAAAAAAAAAAAAAAGCAGCCTATCCTGTGTATCAGCAATGGCATTCACTGAACTAGAAATCTTACACTAAATTCTACTATTCAAAACTCTTTACCTTTCATAGAGTTCCAAGAGCTTGTGGTAAACGTTTGCTAAGTCTCCTTTGACATCTGTTTGGTTGGATTTCTCGTAGAAATTTGCTAATCCCTTTAAAAAGAAAAAAAAAAACCCTAATATTTGACATCAACAGTATCTGTTACTGCTGCCTACAAAAATTATTCCATTGCCTTCAATGGGGTCAAGTATTAATGCAGTAATCTCTGAGCACAATCTAAATTGATACTTCTGTACAGCCTCCTGAATCTACTTATTTTAAGTTAAAAGCTTTCCTCACTTTCTTAGCTAATACCAACAATATTTGAAACTTTTATATATTACATAATCTTGTCTGCATAATACACAGTATACAAAGCACACTAAGTCATATGATAGAAGATCTACAACCAAATATCATACCATCTTGTAGAGTAACAGCCAGAATTTGACTGCAAAGCTGAGGAAATTTCAATATATCTCAATATATTGAAATCAGGCACCAACAGTTATATTTTAAAAAGGTATTTATATTGAAAATACTAAGAACCTTACTAACTTAGAAAAAATACCGATTGTTACTATCAGAAACAGATTTAATATGCAACCTTACCTTTCACAAGTCTCCAAATAACAGAACTATAAACTGTTACAGGTTGTCATGCACACATCATCCATCACACAGTGATTTAAAATGTGTACTATTGTTTATAAGTAACAACAAAACTCAGTAACAATCCACTACACATTAGAAAAGGAAGTTACTAATAGAACATGTTCTCTCCTATGAAAGCCGTTGTCAAATGTTTCATGAGCTACAAGTACCAAAACTCCTAGGCATGGATCAATTTCCAATATGTTTCAGTTCATGTTCTCTTACACATTTCACTGCTACCTAGGCTACAAAAGAAATAAGAACTTAAAAATACTGAAACGAAAGTTCACTCTGCTATACATATGCAGCCACCCACAGCTTTACTTTGGATGCACAAATAATACGAACCTCTGCTACTCCGAAGCTTCAGTAGAACTAAGGGCCCAATGAGAACACAATGTAAGTCTCAAACTCTGCTTTGCTCCTATATTTAACTCCATTGTGACACTTTTCAGCAAAATAAAAAGTGACTCTGTACTTTCACCTACCTGCCATGCCAGTAACTGGTTTGGTTCAAGTTCGATAGCCTTCTTATATGCTCCTTTGGCCTGATCAGGCTGCTCCAACTCAGCAGCTGCCACGCCAATAAATACCCAAGCATTGTAGTTATTTTTTTCTTGCTTCAAGACTGCCTAGAAATGCACAATTTTAAGAGAAACTGATAAATGACGTGCATCTTACAGATCCATGTGTTAATTAAGTTTTATTGTTACAGTTTGGTGAATTATTCTATATGGTAATACTAGAAGTTATGTAACTTTTAGGAAGAGACTAAGAATGCTTCCTATCTGAACTATTCAGCCAACAACCGTATCTGCAGCTCAGCAATTAAAGCACTCCTGTCAACGTCTGGGTTAGAAACACATTTTTATTTCTGTCATTCCAGACTTAATATTCTTATTGCCACACATAAGCAAATGTAAAAGGAAGGGGAACAGAAGTTTGTGCATGGGCAACTAATATGAATGACTGATGCAGTAAAAACTGAGAATCAACCTCACCTATTACATCAGTAAGGTCTCCACATCTGCATTACTATACAGCTGCAGGGGTATGGGAACAGCAAATAACATGTGCTAAAATATTAGACTCCAAGTAAAAAAATCAATTACCTTGCAATGTTTCAAAGCTTCCTTATATTCTTTATTTCGTATTGCATCTCTAGCACTCTTTAACGCTGCCTTCACCTCTTTATTTGACATTGTGGCTACTAAGTAAAAAGGACATACGATCAGTTCTTACAAAATGGCATACTGAAACCAAAATATCGTTTATATCCTATTGCAATTGCACGGAGAGTTATTTTAAACACAGAAATATAGTACAATATGCCAAAACGCATACAGCACAAAAAGATTGCTGGGACATCATTGAAATTACTTACACTTAGCTTCAAGGCAGGATTAAGTCAATATTCCAAATAGCTAAATGGTAAGTAGCTATCCCAGAAGGAAATTTTTTATTAAGGTTTAAGAGGAATTTAAACAGGAGGAAAGATGTTATATGACGGTCACCTTCAGACTCTGAAGACACCCTGGACATAGATTCTTTCAAGAGGAATTGCTAAGAAGCAGCAGCCCCTGCTTAAGAGGCATACTGCGCTGGACGCACATGCAAGGGGTTCCCCAGGGTTGCAGTTTTTCTTGTGTGCTGCCTACCGTAGTGCGACGGCCAGCTTCTCCTTCACCTTCGGGTTCGGTCCACGCTGCTCCTCCTGCGCTCACCCTCGCGGCAGGCCCCGCTCCGGACCGCAGCTGCAAAGCCAGAAAGAACCGGCGTGAAGGCCACGGCACCGAAAGGCCGGGCCGCGGGGTCCGCCTGCGGAGGCGGCCCCTCTCCGCCAGCTCATCCGGGCGCGGCAGCAGGTCGGGCCGCCAGCCCTCACGGCGGGGGAGGCCGGGCCGGGCCGGCACCATCACCCCTCGCTACCGCCCCGCCGCTTCAGCCTCACCTCCACCCGCCGCCGCCACGGCCACGACAGGCCGCGCCGCTGTGCCTGCGCGCCCGACGTCAGGGAAGCGACTGGGCCGTGCCCGCCGCCATCTTGCTTCGCGCACTGCGAAGTGTAGTTCCCGGTGCCCGCCGCCCCGCGGCACGCTGGGCGCCGTAGTCCACGGCGCTGAGGGAAGCGACCGGGGCCCCATCGGCAGAATCGGCTGTAGGGGCTGTCGCTGCCCTTTCTCCGAAGAGGCGGGTCACAGCGCGGGCACCATGCGAGGCGGCGGGCCGCTAGGGCTGGCGCTGCTCCTTATGGGCGCCGCGCCCTGGGTAGGGTCGAGGCCGCGGCCCGGCGCCCAGCCCCGGCCCAACGCCCAGCCCCGGCCCAACGTGGTGCTGGTGGCCTGCGACTCCCTGGTGAGTACGGGCGCGGGGCCGGGTCGCCGCGTGGGTGAGGGGGGGCGGGCGGCGGGGACTGCCTCGGTGGGGACGTCGCGCAGGTCCTGGCGTGGCCGGCACCTCCGAGTATGTGGCTGCGAGGAGTTTCCGTGGCTTTACCCAGGCTACACCCGCTGGCCTGCGAAAACAGGGGTGGCTTTTATTCTCCATTACCTCCACGGGGTGGAGGCCTTGCTTGGGACAATGACTGCAGGTCTCCCGTGTCGCTGAGACGCAAGTAACTCTTGTATTCCAAATAAAACTGGGCTGTGCTCACCGGAGCGTGCTACATGTTTTCATCAGGTGCGTTATGATAGGCAGTACTTCTGCATAGGTGGTTCCCGCAGCCAGCTGGGTACATAGGGCCTGGCAACAGCACTGTGAGGCAGGGCAGCAATTCATGCAACAGACCTGGCGTGTAAAATGAATACTTTTCTGTTGGTTTGAAAACCAAAAAGGAAAGGAGGGTCACTAAGCCCTATTATTCTAGCCATTGTAAATCCTAAATTAGGTCTCTGCAACAGATGGGATGGAGAATTCCTGTCAACACAGATGGAATGAATGAGTTAAGCTGTTGGGCATCATATATTGACTTGCTCAGACTTTTATGAGGTATAACAAATGTTACAATAAACTTGTCAGATGAGTGTCTAGCTAAGCGGATAAAAGAGACAGTAGGTACATTGTTATAAATTTCTAATGGCTTTATTACATGATTTACTGACATACTTGTTTTAACTCCCAGACAGGTAGAAAATATTTTATTTCATTCACAAGTCCTAAGTATTTCCTTGCTTACAGCTAAAGAGAGCACATTTTTCACCCTTTTCTCACCATGCTCCTATCTGCCCACCCAGCATACTGGTAGTGCTTTTATGAGGGGTTTACTCAGACGAAATGGAAGGCCTTGGTTTCTCCACCTTGTCTAATCTCTCCTTCCTGGTAAATCAGACAGAAGCTCCACGGTATTACTTTCAGGGACTTTCACATCTCATCACTTCTCATTCACTGTTGAGAAATCAACAGTTGACTCCCAGTCATCTCAGAATTCCATCCTTGACTGTACAGGTAAGTGCAGCACTTGACCTCTTGCCTGCTGCCTGCTATTCTTGAGATGAATTCTTCCTAAGTACTTGGTAAACATCAGTTACCCTTCTTCAGACCCTTTTTTAAAATATGTTTGCTGTGATTTCAAAGATAAAGCAGTAGTTCCTTATTTACTTTTCTTTCTCTGACTGTATTCTTTGTTTATTTTTATTTTATTTGGAGGATATAATCTTATCATCTCTCTTAATGTTTCAAAGTGATATGTGGTTTTTTAGATGAGAATTTTTCTCCACATTTTCAGCTTTTATTAAAACTATTATTTACCAATAAAATGCTGAATTTTTAATAATTTAGGTCCTGAGAGTTCATCAATGGGCAGTTTGTCTCCAGATGCTAGCAGCAGCAGACAAATGTTAGTAAAGCTTCTGTATGTTGTCCTGTAACCAGGAAGATTCTTCTATCTTACAGGGATTAGTGAGGTAGCCCTTACAAAAATGAAAGACAACATCACAGACATCTGGGTGTTTCTTACAAAAACAATTAGGAACAAGGTGCTGTTTCTGAAAAGTATTTATAGAATCATAGAATCATTTAGGTTGGAAAAGACCTTTAAGATCATCAAGTCCAACCATTAACTCAGGACTGCCAGGTCTGCCACTAAACCATGTCCCTGAATGCCACATCTAAACGTCTTTTAAACACCCCCAGGGATGATGACTCCACCACCTCACCAGACAGCCTGTTCCAATGCTTGATAACCCTTTCAGCAATGAAATTTTTCCTAATATCCAATCTAGACCTTCCCTGGCATGACTTGAAGCCGTTTCCTCTTGTCCTGTTGCTCGTTATCTGGGAGAAGAGACTGACTGCCATCTTACTGCAGCCTCCTTTCAGGTAGGTGTAGAGAGCGATCAAGTCCCCCCTGAGCCGCTTCCTCTCCAGACTAAACACCCCCAGTTCCCCCAGCCACTCCCCATGGGGCTTGTGCCCCAGCCTCTTCCCCAGCCCTGCTGCCCCTCTTTGGACATGCTTCAGCCCCTCAATGTCCCTCTTGCAGTGAGGAGCTCAAAACTCAACACAGGATTCGAGGTGCAGCCTCACCAGTGCCGAGTACAGGGGGATGATCACTTCCCTTTTCTTGCTAGCCACACTGTTTCTGACACAAGCCAGGATGCTGTTGGCCTTCTTGGCCACCTGGGCACACTGCTGGCTGATGTTCAGCTGGCTGTCAACTAACACCTCCAGGTCCTTTTCCACTGGGCAGCTTTCCAGCTACTCCTACACAAGCCTGTAGTGTTTGTGTAGTGCATTTGAAGAAGACTATGTTAAAAGAATCATTGTGTTGTGTATGTTTTTTAGGAGACGGATTTGAAGGCAGAAATAGATTAACCATTTTGATCACATCACTAGTAGAGAACAAGAAGAGTTGGGTACTGTTGATACTAACAGTTTTTCTGGGGAAAAAAAGCTTAAGGTCCTGCAGGCTGTTAGAAGGTATGGGCTTTCATTTCAAAGTGTGCCTGCCTTTGTTGTGGGTGATGCTGTCTGTGAAAGACTCGCACCTCTTCCATCAAGCATGACAAAAATTTTCTTCTCAGTGATGCTGGTCTGTGTTTGGCCTCCAGAGCAATGACCTCTTGCTCAAACAGTCAGCTTTCTGCTGTTGGGTCACATCAAGCACTGTGAGGCTCATAGGGCTTGCTGGTAGAATGTGCTACTTCTTTTTTTTTCTCCTAATTTGCTACTTGAAGTTAACTGAGTGAAGACAGGCTTTGCTTGCAGTGCAGCTCAAGTTCCTGGGTGAAATGTGCTTGCATGTGTTACTCAGAATAATTGTATTGCCTCGGATATTTCAATATCCGCAAATGCTACCCAATTCTTAGAGAGTAGATTTCCAGAAACAGTTGTAGAGTTTCACCTTCTCATCCTGTTAAAGAAGCTTACTTCATTCACTGAATAGACATGTCACCTGTCTGTCTGCAGTCAAAAGAATGAATTCTTGCCTCCAGTTGTTCAAACAAATAGTGTCTTTGCTGGGGAAACTAGTAAATGCGTTGTTGACAGGATGACACATCAGTCACTTTCTAAAGAGCACTTTCAGCCCGAAGTTCTTTTCAAGATCATACTGTAGATTAGATGACAGGTTTATATCCAGTTTGTCCTACTGAACGCCTGTTCCAGTTGCCATTTGCAGCAGTGTACAAAATCAGGTAGTCGTTTTTGTGTTACGTTCTGATCTCCAGTGGCCTGGTTTACTGCATAGTTGTCCACTGCAATGCAGTGCAGGGATGCCACAGTTAGCTCTGCTGGTGCCAAATGAAGTGCTTCTCTCTACAACACCATGTTATCCAATAGAATTTTTGTGCCAGAAAACAAATGGAATTATTTCCTTCTGCATGCATTCCCTGGGTGGAACTCTAAACAGTGAAAAAAATGTTAGTCTCAGACTGTGGACTTGGTACACGAACGATGGATAGGTGGCTAGTGAGGTAATGAGGTGCTCGTGCTGTAAAGTTAAAATATTTTAAACAATGACAGAATAATTGTAATCTTAAAATATTTCAGTAATGTTAATTCCAGCTGTGGAGCACAATTATGCTGTGCTTAACTCTGTTTTCTGGGTTCTTTCTGAAACCTTGCAAAATCTGATTATGTAGAGTATTCTTTTTAAATTCTCACTTGGATGATTAGTGCCTACCCCTGGGCATGTGTAACGGAAGCACTAAGGTTTTCCCTCACTTATTTTTGGTGTTGGTTTGTTTTGGCTTGGTTTTTTTTTGTCTTCTCACAAATTATTCTGGAAAATTCAACTAGTAAAACTAAAGTGAAAATTCGAAACATCTGCTGATGTGCAGAAAAGGCATAGTATGAAATTGACATGAAGTCTTACGTTGTCTGATCTGCATTCTTGAAAAACTGAAGACAGAAAGAACCAATTGTCCTTTCTATGTAAGTTTGTGTAATGTTTCATAGGGGAGAGCACTGTGTTTGTTTCAAACAGTTATTTTCAAAACAAGTACAGTCTTTTACAAAAATGCATTTCCTTACATGAAAACTCTAAAGGCTAGTAGTTCTCAAAAGTCATGCATTGATCTACCTGCTTTTTGTTCTAAGCTGATAGCATTTTCTGTTACCCTTTGGAGTTTACACTGTGACTCAAGATGCCTGAGAAGCGTTTGTACCTGTTTCAAAGGTACTGCTATTTAAAGGTGAAATTTCACAGAAGGTAGTAAGGCCTTGGTCCTGCATCCCTTGAGACTGTACATGTTCTTTACATTTTGAAGTTGATGGTCCAAGGTCTCCATCTGAAGCGAGCATGGAGTTTTTATCAGTTGACTAAAACTACCTATTCAGTGTTAAGAGAAGGTAACTCCCATGATTCAACGTTGGTTGTATCTGCTGGTTTTTGGTTATGATTCAACAGGAGCAAAGCGGTCATTCAGTTGAGTATTTTCTGTTGAAGACATAAGATCTCAGTAAATAAATGTTTTCAAGATTTCTCACCAAAAAATTACAGTAAAAGCCACAGTGCATTTGTTCTTGATGTCATGTAATAATGAGTGTTGGCTTCAGTAGACACCAAGAACCCATTGTGACAAATTAGGCTTGTGCATTGTGTGGCATGGAAAGCAGTTTTTGTAGGCTGCTGATGGTGGTAGTCTGCATGGGGATACAAAGTTACTGCAGGGTTACAAGCCCAATCACATAGAGGCTGTTTTGCTGTGTTTTCTCATATAGGAACTGTTTTCACCTAATGAAAATAATTTAAAGTAACTTTGTAGGATGGTCTGTTGCCCATATATGGACTAGAGGTAAGTATTTGCATGCTGGTATTTATTATACAGATTCTGATGTTGTAGTTTATACATTGTCTCTTGAACAAATGAGTGAGAAGCTGGTGAATTTGTAACCAGCGTTTGATGCATTGTCCTGGCCTTCCTAACTTGCAAACTAAATGCTGTGCAAAACACAACTTCTAAGCTACCCATGCTTTAAGGTGTTTGTGCTTCTGTCACAGATCTCAGGCAGGGTTAGTCAGATGCCTGCATCTGAGTAATGTCTCTAATTGGGAGTTCTATTTAAACCGTGCAGATTCACTGTCACCAAAGAGCCAACCTGTAAGGCTGGAGCTAAGCCAAGGCGTCTTACTGGACCAAGGAAATACATACAGGAAACAGGAAAAGACAGTGACCTGAAACAGGGCAATCTACATGAAACCTGGTTTCACATCATCATAATTTTGTACACTGAACGTACCAATTCAAAATTTTGGATCTTTTTAAAGTTACTGGTTAAAAACTCAAGCTAAAGAAATAGGTAAAATGAAGGATCAATAAAACATCAAAAGGGAACGATGGCAGATGGCATTTCAGTGGGAGAACAGCCTTCCTTCAGCTTGCAGATCACTTTTCCAGTCTGTAGTTATAAATAAGTTCACAGAGATGTGGTATGGATAAACCTTTAAAAAGAGGAAAAGAATGAGGGTGAGAGATTGGTTGTGGTTTCATAGAAATACATACCAGTGCACCCAACTGCATCAAGATTCAGACTGACTCCTTTTCATCTTTTACCATACCTAGCCCTGTTGGATGCATCATGGGAAGCTTAGTATAGCAATAGAAAGGAAGTGGTTTTACTATGAAGAAGGCCAGTTGTCCTTTACATTCCTCTTTTTCATAAGTAATCCATTTTTTATTGATCTAATTAAATATTCTCAATGCTTCTGTTTTCCATACCCGAGTAGAATTGGCTATATCGGAATAGTACAAATTCAAGGTAACATGTCTATGCAGCCAATAGTTTGGGTTAATGCCGTTTATGTGTTGTTTTTCTCTGATTGCAGGATGGACGCTTGACATTTTATCCAGGAAATCTGACTGTGGATTTGCCTTTCATGAATTTTATGAAGAGATATGGCACTGTCTTTCTCAATGCCTATACCAATTCTCCAATTTGTTGTCCTTCCCGCGCAGGTAGGACCGAGCAAAACATCAGATAAATACTTGCATGTGTCAATTTAAGTGTGTGGTAATGATGGGAAATGTCAAAGGATTTAATTTCAGTATATTTGTTTTGTTTTTCAGTAAATTTTTTAGTTTGTGTGTGTATTTACATAGTATTCGCATGTTTGATCTGTTTCTCTTTCTTGTTTCTCATGTTTCCTCCCTTTTTTTATTTTGTTCTTTTTCCAGCTGTGTGCAGCCTCAAAGCTGTTTGTAGACTCCACTAAAGATTCAGTATTTTTTTAAATCTTTAGCATTTGTGGAGATATCATCAGTTTGTTTGCTACAGTGCTGAAGCTGCGCTACTCTCCCTTCCCAATACAAAGTTAACAAATCTCTTCCCTGTTCTTGGGGAAAAGTATTAAATAATAGCAGCTGAATAGCTTGGTGGCTGCTAGCACTGCCTGCCAGTGATGTTTATTCCACTCTGTTAAATATGTAATTTATCCTTCAGTAACTTTAATTGAATACTTCAGTATTTTTCTTTACTTTGCTGCAATCACTGCCCTGTGTTCAATTTCACATTTGCAGAATTTGCTGGGAAGTTAGAAGGAAGCTATATTCTTGAATCAAAGGTTACATCTTAAAACTTTACTAGCCCTGTCAGTTGTTGCGAAGACCCTCCAGAGCTGATGTAAATGGATTTCATCTACAGCTGAAAGGCAGATCCCCCTTCCCCTCAAGTACAAACTGGAAGAAGCGACCTGTCCTGACTGCAGCAGGCACAGGCTGTCAAATTTAGTGTTAGTGTTTAGTATTCCATTTATTGATAACTTAGTCCCCTTTTCTGTTTCTCAAGGTCACATTTTGAGTGAGTGAGATTACATGAACATGCTATCAGTCTTATTTTCTTTTTCTTGATTTTTGAGTCTTTCAGCCAGTCTTGTCGAGAACAATAACTTTGTGTTAGGTTATTTAATTTTTTGGAAGTTTTGTGAAAAAGGCGTCTAGTTTTCCCAGTGAGGAAAAGACTGCATGATGAATTCAACAATTCATCAGCTCTACTGAGCAATGTAGGTGGCCCATCAACATCATCATGACCACTGGTCAGTCATCACAAGTGTAGCTCCAAACCAGTGGGACATCTCTTGTTTAACCAGTAGCTTGGAGACCTGCAAGAACTGAAGGTACATCTATTGTGGAGGTGTCGGGGATGATACTAGAAGAGATGGTGGGAAGGAGGACTTTGAGGTGGGAAAGGTAGGAGTATTCACATGGCATAGGCGTTAGGATTGACATGTTGTTTGTGCTTACAGGATATTTCCACTACTTATAGAACAGCTTAGTTTCAGCTTAGGACTCCTTTAGACTCTAAATTAGCATTGGGAAGAGTGAACAATTCTCAACAAGCTGCAAAGAAACACAGGAATTCACTAATAAAAACTTGCCATTTAGTTCCTTTGCAACTCTTCCCTTCATTTCATTTCTTCTTGTCCTCTTCTTTAATAATCTCACTTTGTTTCTGCAGCTGGTAGTGAAACAGATTATCTGAAACTGAGGGTAAAACTGAGGGCATATAGTATTTATGAAAATAATATACTGTAATTCTCTCCAAAACATACCTAATTTTAAATTTTAATCTAACCAGAATAAGGGGAGATAATACTCTGGAACACATGTAAATAATGACTGTTTCAGCAGGATCTGTACTACCATGCTGTTTTCTTTCTGCAATCAGTAAGATTATTTCCTGATCTACAGAAAACCCTGATTTAATGATTGCATAGTGCCTGAAGAGATGGGACCTTCTTCTGCAGTTCTGGGGGTTATTTTAGTAAATGTTGTTACTCATATTGATGATGAAAATAAGATTTGGAAGAGTAATACCTTGTATTCCCTGCTCTATTGAACCACAATGAGGAACTTTTACCTCTAAAATAACAAGAGGATTGATCTCATCTCAAGAATATTCAGCTTACATTTAGATAGGAAGTACCAATTACTTGTCAAAAAAATGTATTTTTTTTTCTTTCTTTTTCTTCCCACAGCTATGTGGAGTGGTCTTTTCACTCATTTAACAGAATCTTGGAATAACTTCAAAGGTCTAGATCCAGATTATGTAACGTGGATGGATCTCATGGGGAAGCATGGCTACCGCACACAGAAGTATGGGAAGTTGGACTATACTTCTGGACATCATTCAGTAAGGTAATCAGATAAGATTCTCCTGCTATGAAATAGACAGGAGTCAACAAACTATGTAACAGTCTGGCAAGTGATTTCTGTCTCTGATCGGAACGGTATTAGCTTTACTGTAAAAGAAATTGTGTTAGGAACCTAGCAGGGGTCTGTCTTGCAAGTTTTTGCAGAAGCAAGCATATCCCATACAGATGCACTTTGTCTTTTACCTGTAGCTGGAAGGTGGATATCAAGACTGTGTTTTTGCCCAACATGAATTAAAGTTATTTTTGATTGTTGGTCTTGCTCGCTAAGTGAAATTCATAAACCATTTTTGCCTTGCCTTGAGACTTTGTGGCTTGATTATACTAGCAGTGTAGGAAAAGCAGAACAAGGAAAAATTTGATAATACTCAAATATTAAATCTACCATCACAAAGCATGATGTGGGCTTTTTGTTTTCTTTTGAAGGCCTTTGCTGTTTTTATAGATTTGTGCTGTTGTGGTGGGTTGACCCTGTCTGGATGCCAGGTGCCCACCAAGCCACTCTATCCCTCCCCTCCTAACTGCACGTGAGAGAGAAAATATGATGAGAGGGTCATGGGTCGAGATAAGGACAGGGAGAGATTACCCACCAATTACCATAATGGGCAAAATGGACTCAACTTGGAGAAATTAATTTATTGCTAATTAGAAGTCAGAGCAGGGCAACAAGAAATAAAATCAAATCTTAAAAACACCTTTCTTCCATCCCTCCCTTCTTCCTGGGCTCCACTTCACTCCTGATTTTCTCTCCCTCCTCTCTGCCAGCAGCACAGGGAAACAGGGAATGGAGACTGCGGTCAGTTCATCACACATTGTTTCTGCCACTCCTTCTTCCTCAGAGGGAGGACTCCTCATGCTCTTCTCCTGCGCCAGTGTGGTGTCCCTCCCATGGGATACAGTCCTCCACAAACTTCTGTAACATGAGTCATTCCCACAGGCTGCGGTTCTTCACAAACTGCTCCAGCATGGGTTCCTTCTGTGGGACTCTTCAGGAACAGACTGGTCCAGCAGACCTTGGTGTCTGCAAAATTGTTCCTCTCGTGTGTTCTCACTCCTCTCTGGTTGCAGTTGTGCATTTTTCCCCCCTTCTTAAATATTTCATCCCAGAGGCGCGAGCGCTGTTGGTGATGGGCTTGGTCTTGTCCAGCGGCGGGTCCATCTTGGAGCTGGCTGGCATCGGCTCCATTGGACATGGGGGAAGCTTCTGACACCTCTTCACAGAAGCCACCCCTGTAGTCCCCACCCCGCTACCAAAACCTTGCCACACAAACCCAGTATGACTACTTCCTATGCTGTAAAGCTTTCTTTTTTTAAAAAATACTTAAATTACAGCAATTTAGAGTTCAGAGCATAACTGCATTATATTCAAAAAGTAATAAGCATAATGTGTCTGGACAGTTGGGACAAAATACGCTGTCTTACTTCTGTGTGGTTTTTATGAAGGTGCACGGTCTCCCTGATTAATAATGATGTCCTTGGTTGATATTATAATAAAGAGCAGTTTTTTCTTTGATACTAAACAGGTCAGAGTTACTTAAAATTTCCTTGCTTCCCTCACTAAAATGATCATCAGAAGCTGAAAGGTCACATTAATAGTTAATAGTGTGTTGCACATACACACTGCTTTTCATCTACAAAATACTTTATAAATAGTATCCACTTCAGAATCTGGCCAAAGTAATAATCAGTTTAAGACTGACAAAAATAAGAAAGCTTTTTTCACTTTCTCTATACCAGTTCTATGTCGGAAGTAAAAGATTATTCAAATGCAGACTTACAGCAAAAACTTCATGTTTACTTACTTTACCAGACAGTGTACATATTTATGTATGTACTACTGACGTTTCTCTCTTGTAGGTGTCTGCAGCTTTTCTTAGTAACTTGGCATTTAGCTAGAAACAGATGGGTGTTTGACCTCTAGTCTTTTGGTTTGATTTTTTTTTTTCTGAAGACTGCATTATTCTTAAGACTTTTTGGGTTTTTCCTGTCAGAAACAGTACTTACACAATGTACTAAAAAGTCATCTGCTATAGTATTACCGTGATTCTTTGTGCTTGCTTATATGAATGCTGGGAAAACTTTCTCTCTGGCAAGACAACTGAATATTAAGGTGAATGCTTAGAGATGGTGGTGGTGTTGTAATGTAGAGATGTTACGTTGTGACTGCCTCAGGCATTCATGCTTTTCAAAAGAGCTGAGTCTTAACAGCATCCTGTGAAGTGCCAGTAACAGACCATTCTTTGAGAAAGCAAAAGGTCAGATTTTGTGCTATGTAATGAAGCAAGACATGAATAATTCTGTGAGTGCATCATTCTGAAGCATTTCTAGAATAGATTTTCAGTAAATTACTCTGAAAAATGTAAATTATCTGCAGTATTATTCAGACTCTTACACTTTTCTTCTGAATCACTTTTGTGCAGGGAAAATTTTGGGTTATCTAAATGGTATATAGTATGCACTCACCCTGCCCTTTAACTGAGATGGAAGAAATGTTTTATAACATTGCAATCTGTTTATCTCTAATCCAGTGTCACTCTAGGTTTAAAGAAGAGCAGCTCTAAGTAATTCCAGAAGTTCCTGGCTGTTCATATGATAAGTGGAACACCAAGTTGGCGCTAAAGAAAAGGTTGGTTGCATATAAATGTCTGGATTGCAGAAGCCTTGCTTTCATTTGCCTGAGCTGAAGGCCATTGGTGAATCCTGGCTTCAGTACAAAGGCCTTCACATGGGGAGAGCAAAGCTGAACAGATAGTCCGTAGTTCTCAAATTTTAGTGCAGGAATGAACACAAAATAAACCTTAATGTAAGACTGTATAGAACAGGAATGTAATTTTTATGTTACTTAACTTTCTAAGTTGGTAAACTCTTTCAACTTACAAATACTAGGATTTGTGTTCTGAACAGGATTGCTGGCATGTGGTAGGGCAAGGGATGTCATTTGATGAGGTCTTTCCTAGTTTTCTGTTGATTGGCAATGATGAAATGTTATTTTGCATAGGTATTTTACACTCTTTCGGAGTGAAAAGTTACTGTGGTGTGATGCTGTGCCTTGAAATCTTGCTTACTTCAGTCTTCAGAAACATTAGGCAAAAAGCCTTTTTGTTTCCGTATTGTAGCTATCTTACTGTATTCTGGTTTTCTGTTGGAGAGGAATGGCACACAGTGTGCAATGACCTGGTTGCCTTCCTTCTATGAGGATGCTACTGACAAGTCATCTGTATGGTGATCTGAGCGCGGACAGCCCCTTCTCCCGTACTGACCTGTTCGCTGGTATCATTCACATTCTTGCCTATGGATGCACACCACTGCTTTCACCTTGCTCTCATAGTTACTTTGTCTGGTACTCTCATATTTCAGTGGTTCTGTCGATACCATTGTAAGTATTTTTGTAACATCTCCACAGATGAGAAGTAATTAATCAATTCAGGGTTTTGCAAAACTGTAGCAGCACCAGTATCAGTGCAGTTAAAATTGTGTACTCTGATTTTTCTTGTTCTGCCATGTGTAGATTCATCTACTTTAATGTGAGGCTGAATTCTTAGGCACTTCAAAGGTAACAGAAAAGTACTGTGGTGTTGCAGTTTTTAATTATCTTTTCTCCTAGGCCTTTTTCCTACATTTCCACCTGGTGCAAATCTTTTATACCATTTTTCCCTTCAGTGAGAGTTTTAGATCTGTACTTAACAGGATCAAGCCCTTATTGTTAAGTTGAATAAATGCGGGTAGTATTTGAGAATAAACAAAAATAAAACGCGGTTAGTCAGCCTTTCTATACCTGCACAAGAGGAATTTGGAAACAGCAGTTTACACTGGTTTTAATTCAAAAAATGGAAATGCCAAATAGAGTTCCTCAGTCAAAGAAAAATTTACATCTCATTCCTAGCATGGCATCTGTGTAGTCATTTAAAAACCCTAAAAAGCCACTTAATCTAAAAATAGTGAAGAACAGTTATGACAAAGGTTCCTGTTTATTGTGGTGATAATTAAAATGTCCTGCTGATTTAATTTCTTGTTAAAAAGGAGCCTAGCAAAGGGACATACAAGAGTTCAATTAGCACAAGGTTCAGCAGGCAGTATTACCTCTTTAGAAACTTTTCTTCCACCTGTGTTGTCTTTAAATGACAAAACCACCACTGCTCCCTGATCCCGTATTTACCTAATAAAAGAGTAATTGTTAGCTTTTCTCCTGCAACATGTTTGACATAAATGGATTGTTTTGTCCTAACCTATTGCAAATGGCACATTGCTAACTCACATCATCTTTGTAACTAGAGAAGTTCACATATCTTAAATATACAGATATGTAGTGAAATATACTAGGTATCCATTTGAATGTGACTTACTCATAAGATAATTATTCATAGCTGTGAATTAATGAGGTGTGAGGAAGAGGGCTCCTAGGAAGTGCATACAAAGCATACTAACAGAAAGAGCTGGATCTTCACCCTCTGGACTGTTGAGTACACAAAGCCCCTGCTTACTGTCAGAAAAACTCCATGTGTGCTTTTGAATGTTGGTGGCTGTCCTCACTTAAAATTTAAAATAGATGTAGTTATTGACTCCCATGTATTTATTTTCACTTGGGTTAATAATGGTGGTAGTTCATCTTCAGTGTTGCATTGTTATATTCCCGTCCTTTACTTAGTGGCTTTTTTTCCATTGTATGCTTGTTAGAATCACTGGAGTACTGTCCACTAGCAAAGGAGATGTAACCCCCCCCTTCATTTCCATTGAAAGTGTTGGAAATTTAATTTAATTTCTAAAGCTTTTGAATAAATATCTGTCAAGTCTTTGCTCTTTTAACAAAGATTTGAATCTTTATTGCCCCCCTTTTCAACTTTCTGCCTGGCTTTTTGAAGATTCATATTTTGGCATATCTTTTTCTCCTCTTCTGCCTGATGTTTAGTTTTCCTCATGGGTGTGTCAAAACACCTCCTTTATTGCTCTGGAATGTGAAAGGGTCTGAAGCAGATATTTTGGGGTTGGGAGGGGTTGAGTTTTGGGGATTTTAGTTTAGTTTATTTTACTTGATCCTAACCTCATTGTGATTGGATAGAGTGGTCTGTGGCTTACATGACAACTTCTGTATATGTCAGTATTATGATATTAGATGCAATTTGATGCACCGACACCCCCACACACACCCTCCTTTACCATAATTTCATATTAGTATTTATGATACGTGGTTTCTTTATAGGCCATCTACCTACCTTAACTTGTTTTAAGTAAATTGTGTAAGCTTGTTTACCTTGAAAGTGTGAGCCTAAACCAGGAGTTAAAACAATTAAAAAAATTGTTGTTACAGATAATTCAGAAGAGTTCTTCTGGAGGTTAAAAGCAGACTGGTAAAATTCCTGTGATGACAAAACTGGTTAGATGCTCTTTAAACAATAGAAATGATGCATTTTGATGAAAGTACATAATCAAACCTTGAACAGTTTCGTATTTTCTTTTATTATTTCTTTGATTATATTGGAATTGCCATGAACAAAAGGGAGATTAGTCAAGGTCTTAAATGAGCTGTTTCTCCCCAACACTTGTGTACAGCAGCAGTTGTGGTGTCATTCGCTCTGGCAAAGAAACAAGGACATCTGCAGCTCAGATTTCTCAGTGTTTTGGAGAGGCAACAGTTGCCATGATAATAGAAAATCTGTTCCAAAAATATTTTATCATTAAAGTGTTGCCTTTTTTTTTTCTCTTCTTGCTTTTTCTATACCCTTCTATATTATTCCCTTTTCTTTATAGCATTTATCCATTGTATCAACAGCAATTGCACAGAATAAATCGAACGATTTTTGTCATAAGTGATAGTGTTTAAAAATGTTGTAATAGTACAATCCAAGAAAATATGTTGCCTCTAAAGGAGCCTCTCCAGGCAAGTTATTTCCCATGGGACTTTTTCAAGTAACAAAAATCTAAGGCCCTCTTTACCAGATAAATAGGGTTGAACCCATGCCAGAATAGGGAGCCGGCTCAACAAGATGGAGTGCTATTTCTAAATATTATTTTGTAGATGTGAGGAGAACCATTCTGGCATGAGGTTATAATTAATATGAAAGAAGATTCAGAAGCAGAAAAAAATGGCTCAAGGTCAGAGTATAAAGTAGATGCACAATAGATACTGATCAGTTGAATAACAACTCTTTATGTAGGAATTACAAATAGATTGCAGCTACAAGTATAGAGGAAGTTCTTCAGGAATTCTTAACTCTTTTGACTTGGAGGAAAACTGAAGGAAACTTTTTCCACTGATTATGTATCTTGTGTATATATTTTCAGTAACCGTGTGGAAGCTTGGACTAGAGATGTTGACTTCCTGCTGCGGCAAGAAGGGAGACCCATGGTAAAGCTTACTGGTGACAGGAAGCATGTGAGAGTGATGGAAGCAGATTGGCAGAATACTGATAAAGCAGTGAAATGGATAAAGGAAGAGGCCATTAACTTTACTCAACCATTTGTTCTTTACTTGGGACTAAATTTGCCACACCCATATCCATCACCCTATGCAGGAGAAAATTTTGGATCCTCTACATTTTTAACATCTCCCTATTGGCTTGAAAAGGTATGTGAAAATGAAATTTAAATATACATTTATTTATAACAGTACTTACTATGAATAGTATTTTATTCCTTACATGATTTTTCAAGTCAGACTCAGTTTTGATATTTCGGTACACAGTAAAAAAGTACTTGGATGGGATGGTAGATTTCTGATTTAAGGGTAAGCAAACAGAAATGAAGAATTTCTCCTTGTTATAGGAAAGGGCTTGTTAGCAGTAGTCACTGAGTCAATAAAGAAATTTAAAATTTAATGGCTAGAAATACGTTAAACGGAGGATGAAATTGTTGCTACACTTAGCTGTAATTTTTTTTCAGCAATGGTCTGAAGTTCATTGGTCACAACATTCTGTATTCTGCTTGTTATAAATTATGCTATATGTAATCATTCTGTCTGAGTTATTTTCTTTTGTAATAGGTATGTATGTATTGTAATAAGTATGTAATTGACATGAGGCAACATAAGTCTCTTTTCTGCTAACTTCTTTCCATGCTGCTGTAGCTTTTCAGTGTTTTTAGAGTGCAGTAAAATTCCATTGAAATAGAGTGCATAAAATCCCATCCTATTCCAGTATGTGGAAAGTTGACAGATAGCACTCCATTCCAGAGAAGAAGAAAATATTTTTTTGCTGTCTTGTGTGCTCTCCAGGTGCCATTATCTTATTATATATATATATATATATATAAAAAAATATAAATGGGTTACAATAGCTTTCCCTGCATAAAAGCATTAAAAGTCTCTGCAGCTGAAGAACTGAGAATTAGGTTTGAAAAGACTTTATGCTTTCTTCAGAAAAAAACATACACAATTTATATAACTCATGGCCTTTTCTGATGGGGAACTGCAAAATCTCTTTATCTAGGTGCAATAAAAATGGAAAGACTTAGAAAAAAGGATATACAAATCAAGTTTGAGAGATCTGAGTTTCTTTGTAATAGTGAGGGTTGTGGGTTCTAGAAATGGTGAGAAGTTTGTGGGGAGAGGAAGAGCATGAGGGAAAAACCCTTCATTTGTAAAAAGCAAGTTCTAGCTTGGGTATTCAGGAAAACTTGCTAGGTGCTAACAGCTGGGTTAGACATGTCTTGGGAAGTGGGGATACCTTCCATCAAGTCACAGACAAAGTTATAACATCTCTGACAAAATTGTTGTCATCCTTAATGCAGTTATTGCTGAGGTCCTTTCACCACTACATATACATACATACTCAGTTGTGTGACCCACATATTACCATTTATTGACCATTGGCTGATTCTTCTGGGATGTATCTGTGTTTTGGCCATGGAAGGAGCAGTCTTTGAAAATGCCAGAGCTCAATCTCATGAAGAAGTTTGAGTGCAAAGATGAACTTGACTTAAATTGTGTTTACTAGGGAGCTTATACAGAACGGAGTATCAACTCGGTATGTTTATGAAACCCTGTGTTGCTAAACTAAGCAGATGGTCCCCTCTATTTTGCACAAACTGGCACTTTTTCAGGACGTGTGGCTTCTTTCCTAGCTATGAAATACAACAGACAGACAAAGGCATTATGACTTTGTGAATCCTTCAAACTAGGTTGTAGTCCTATAGAATAGAGTTCAGTCTTCTGACAAACGATGGATGGAGAGAGACACTCTTTGCTCCCATTATATCTTAAGCAACTAATAAATACCCTTTGAGAAGTCTAAAATGTGAGTTTATTTAGCCAAGGACCTTCAGCAATCAGGAGATGACTGAAGCAGTTGTCTGCTATTATTCTGTTTTCCATTATTTCTTCTTGCAGCCTATTTTCTATAGGGCCTAAAAGAAATTTATGTTTTGGTATGTCTGTCTGTCTATTACAAAGCCAGGTTTTATCCCTGTGGGCACTTACAACTCTTGGTGTCTTAACAGCTGTTTAGATGTTGGTCTCTCTGAAGTAACAGATGATAGGAGAGGAAACAGCCTGAACTTGCACCAGGGGAGGTTTAGACTGGATATTAAGAAAAAACGTCTTCACTGAAAGGGTTGTTAGGCAGTGGAACAGGCTGGCCAGGGAGGTGGTGGAGTTACCATCCCTGGAGGTATTTGAAGGACATGTAGATGTGGCGTTTGGGGACATGGCTTAGCAGTCGGCTTGGCAGTGCTGGGTTAATGGTTGGATTTGGTGATCTTAAAGGTCTTTTCCAACCTAAATGATTCTATGACTTAATATGTGTGCTAGGTAAGAAAGAGTATTGACTGTCATGGGAAGTGGAACTTTATGGGTACTAGAACACATGGCTGTAACAGCTCTGGTGGTCAACATGATGTTAGCATGTGCTCAAGAGACAGACACTATGCTAGTAGCTCCCTAGACAGCTCTCAGTCATCCATGCCACACATGGGGCAAAACCAAATGGGGTTCAGCAGGGTTTGACACTTAAATTGCTACACCAATAAACAGGGATGTAATGCTTCCAGGGGCAGCTTTGGCCTGATTGCTTTTGTGCCGCGTGGAGGCCCTTGGACAGTATTTCATCTTGGGTATTTTATCAGGAGCCAGCGCTACACGTTTGGGGCCAGCTCAGGTGTGGAGCTGTGGCTGCAGCCCTGGGAAGGTGCTGGACAGGCACCAGAGTTCCTGTGCCATAATGTAGGCCTCGCCTCTGTTTGTTAGAGAAGATTTTCAGAGGTGTGGTTTTATTATTTAATAAACTGAAGTTGTCCATACTGAGATTACATCTTCTCTGCTTTGTGATAATTTGTGCTTTAAGTCCACAATATAGGAGTAATTAACTCTGTTAAATACAGCACGCACTTACAAGTATGACTGCCTAGGCTAAATGTATGTCAGACTTTGAGGCTCTAAAGCTGGTACTGCAGCACACAATGTCTGTGACTGCACAGTTTGAATATAGAAATCCAGCATTATTTGTAATTGTTTGGTTCCCACTTTTTAGTTTCAAACTGATCTTACACTGCATTATAACTAAATGGATTGACATCTGTAGAAACAAATAAAAAAGTATTAGAAAATTGGACTAATGTACTGAATTGTTTTTATCAAGATGTCAAGACTTGTCATCCACTGTCCTGCAGACCTTCCCAAATTTAAGTGAATTTCCATGTTGTTCTGTAAGTTCACTTAAGCTCCCATTATTTTTTGTACATATGCTTTGTAGTTATCCTACTTTGATGAGACACTATGCCAGTATTTCTGTATTTTCTCTAGAGTACAGTTCTAGAAGATTGTTCTGCAGTGTCTGTCTTAAAGAAAGACATCGGCTGGTAAAGCATATATTTTTGGCCCCTAACCTTAGTTTCTAGCAGAATTCAAAGCTTTCTTTTAAAATCACTTGATACCTGGGGAAGCAGAGGGGAAGTATTGAGGAGGTAGCAGCACCATGTAACATGTAAGCAGCTGGTGTTTCCTGGACAACAAATTGATTGCTCTGAATTTATGCTAAAAAGTTGTAAATTAAATCCATTCTTTTAAAAATTCTTTAATTTAGTTGCTGAAGTAATGTAAATTTCCTCTCATTTTTAGGTAACTTATGAAGCTATTAAAATACCCAGATGGTCTTCTTTTTCAGAGATGCATCCAGTAGACTATTACTCGTCTTACACCAAGAATTGCACAGGAGAGTTTACAAAGCAAGAAGTGAGAAATATTAGAGCATTTTATTATGCTATGTGTGCAGAGACAGATGCCATGCTGGGTAGGTAATGTTTCATTATACGGTGGGTTTTCTTGTGCTGAATTTTTTACAAAAATGCTTATAGGGGCTTTCTTGGTGGTGGCGGGGGGGGGGGGGGGGGGGGGGGGCGGGCAGTGTAGCAGGGCAGGGGGGGAACCACAATTCAGATCTGGGACTAAGTCACATGACTGTTGCTTACCAGTCTATATGATAAATAATTGGATAGCTTTTAAGGCTGTTGCAAGGAGACAGAGCACTCTGAAAAGTAATCACAACCACCAGTCAGAGGCCCTGTAAAAGCCCAGTAAAACATTACTTGGCTCATATACAAAAGAAGCAGAATACTCTTTGATTAAGTTCTAACTCAAATAATGGAAACAGTTGTGAAGGGGACAGACCAGCAAAGCAGAGCTGGAAGGAAAGATACATTTTAGGGCATAAGCAGTTTCCTTGGAGATTTTTTCAAATGCATAGACTGGATGACAGCTATTACACATAGACTAAACAATAAGGTTACCTTTGACGTCACCTTTAGCGGCAAATTATAAAAAGTTAGAAGAAAAAAGAAGAATTAATTAGGCATTCCGAATTCTTCCTAGTTTGCAGTAAGGTCTACATACATAAAAGTTACAATGCAAATCGGTCTTCATTTACAGTATCTTATTTCTTAATTTGAGAAGTGGCCATGAAAGAACAAGAATTTCCTTGTATTCTAATACAAAATTAATGAATAAATAAGCTAATATTTTAGCAATGTTAGAAGTAATTTAAAAGACACACATCTACTCTTCCACATTTTATGAAAGAAAAGAGATCAACACGAGCCTGACAGTTTTAGGAAATTAAGGTATTCCCAGGTAGCTGCACTGCAGTTTAATTTGGTAATGTATTTTAAGTTTTTAATGTCTGTTAAGCAAGAACCATCTTAGTGTTTTAATGTTAAAGATGTGTAAGTGCTTTGCCTAATTACCAACTTCATTGATCTTGGCCCTGTCTGTGTTGCACAAACGCGTATGCAAAGGGCTTCTGTGGGTATGTTGGCACAGGAAGGAGAAACTTCCACTGGTTATATAAAAGGTGGATACGTCAAGAGTGCTTCACCCTAAATGTCAGAACTTCTCATGACCTATTTTACTGCTGTTTTAATAACTATTACTAGTTATGCTAGAAATTAACCAAAAGTGACAATAGCAGAAATGGAGCTTGTCCTGTGGTACATCCTTGCTTTTTGAAATTTTTGTGGTTGTTACCCTCCACACTTCCTTGGGAGCCAGACCCTTGCAACTCATTGACAACTGTGTGTTACTCTGGGCCTGAACACTTTGGGCTTTGCCCTCTGTGGCAGAGAGAGGAGCTTCCAACCCTCTGACTAGGATTTCTCAGTGTTTCATGCTGCTTTGCAGGTACTGAAATTGAAAGGATTATTTTGAACATATCCTTTTCAATATCTTTCTTGTTGCAGGTGAGATTATTTCAGCTCTGGGAGATACTGGGCTACTTAAAGAAACAGTTGTTATATTCACTGCAGATCATGGAGAACTTGCCATGGAACACCGGCAGTTCTATAAAATGAGCATGTATGAAGGAAGTTCGCATGTTCCTCTTCTAGTTATGGGGCCAGGCATAAAAGAACAGCAGCAAATACCAAATGTGGTATCTCTTGTGGATATATATCCAACTATGCTTGGTGAGTCAAGTCATTTCACGTGATTTTCCCCCCCTCCCCAGTTACTATTATTACCATGCATTTGTATTATAATCAGAATTATATCTCCTTTTTGTGAGGCAATGTAGCAACACAAAAGGAGATAATTTATCTGTGGAGCATACATATGGACTTAATACAAAATGCAAAAATATGATGTCAAAATTAAATAAAGGAGCTGATGATGTTCCTTACTACTGTTAACTGTCATCAACACAATTACAGTGAATGATTATTTATAGGATTATTTTTGTTTTATCACCTTTTTTTTTGTAACAGTCACTTCTGCTTTAGATATTAATAATCCCTGCTAGTCTTTATACCTGATGGTTTACTGTAGAAATTACAGTGTAAATGCATCCAGAGATGAGATTAAACCTGAAAGGATAGCAGGTTCATTATCTTATCAAAGGAATATCCTTTATGAAGGGTCATGTGGAAAAAATGTGATAAAAGCTTTGTATAGAAAGGGCAAGTGTAATAGTTTATGATAATGGATATCCATTCTTACTTTCTTGGATATGGAAATATTTGTTATGGGGCAGAAAAATCAAATAAAAAGAACTGACAATGAATTACTTACAGATGGAAATTACTTTTAAGAGTGAATTTTTGAACAGTTACTTGTGATAAATCATGCAAGACATGAATCTCACTAGATCTAAACATTAGGTGAATTCACTATTTGAGGCTTTATCTGGGATCTTTTAGGCTAGAAAAATGTTCTTTTCAAGGCAGTCTGCAAAGCTTGCCCTTCAAAAAGTGTCATGTGTATACGGCAGTTGCCTGAGAGATCGTGGGGCAGTAGGTAAAATGGTACTTCTAGCAGTAAAAGCCAATGAAAAATCATTTTCTGTACTGTTTTAAGTTGATTTTCTACACAAACGATATTTATCTGCCTCTCTCCTCTCAAAACTTCTGAAGCAGTTGAAAACAGGCTATAAACTGAGTAGCTTTCTCTTCCAAATTCTGATATCAAATCTTTTATATATGTAGTCATCTGTGTTAGATGTGGTTCTTCAGTAAGTTCTGGTATCATATGTAAAGAGTTAAAAATATCTTTTTTTCTTCTTTGTGCCTTTTCCCCAAGTAATATAATTGGTCAGATGGTTTAACATCCTTCCTTCTTGTTCTTTTCCTCCTTCTTTTTTTCTTCCCAGAACTTTTAAGTCCTTTCCTTCTGTTCTGGCAGTTCCCCTCTCCTGTAATCTGAATGTCAAAAAAGGCACTTAGCTCAAGATAAATGTGAAAACATGAAGAATCATCTCTGTCAACTATTATCTCTTCAGGCTGCATGCTGCTGCTGACTAGTGAGGAAATAGATTTCAAGTCTTTTTTTGTGATAAATTTAATCCCTTTGCTTTCAGTTGTCTCAGGGCAATAATCTCTTTTAAGGCGCCGTCTAAATGTTTTGCTCAATACTTCCTTCTTTATTGACTTCAGCATTCAGTGCACCCTATAGTGAGTGTGGTACAGAAGTTTTGATTCCAGCAGAATCTGGGTGATACAGGTAATTCAGCCAGGATTTTTTGACAGGTTGTAGCATAACCTTTCCTCCAGACAGCACTAGCTTTGTTGGTCTGTACGGAGGTACCTTTGGATCTCTGTTGGAAAGCAGGAACTACTGAAGGTGCCAGCCAGCCTGGAGCATTCTTCACATGTAAATGCAGTTACTGCAATGAATAGCGTTACTGGTTTCGGATGACAGAAGAGGAAGGCCTGCATCCCTTTTTCATTTGTTCAAATATCATATGTATTTTTTCAAGTTTTTAGCCCACATGCCAGAAGCTACTGGGTTTACATGTTACAGGTCTTCCTAGTGCTTAGTCAAATGCTGGCCTTTTTATTTACTAGAGGAAGAACTACAGATTATTGACAGGTATATATGCTATAGAAGCAGAGGAGAAAAAGGAAGGTATGTGCTGATGAAGGGAAAAGTCACCTGTGGGCAGTTTATATATCTGAGTATCACCACTTGGCATAGCACAGAAGATAAAATACTACCACGGTGCTCTGTGAAATGGAAAGTGTTGAATTTAGATGACTACATGCTATGTTCAGTAGGGTGATTTAAAACATCATTACTGTCATACCCCATTTTCCAGACACAACAGAGTTTAGCTAACAGGCTTGGGATTCTCATCCGTGTTTTTCAGAATGTCTCTGAGAGTCTTTGCAGCTTCTTAATACTGATCTGATCTTTGGAAGCCAGAGATGTTTTTAAGTTGATATGAAGGAAGCTTATTCAAGTTACAGCATCTTCTAGGGGCCATCTAGCAAGCTATAGAGTCATCCAGTTTTTCCATATGTGCACTGTATTGATACCACCTCTGATACCATCTTTATCTCCAGCCCTGCCAGAGAAGCAAGTGGCCACGTGTTGCTCGGTTTCCCCACCAGTTATAGGTGATAACTTATAAAGGCCACCTTTCGTAAAGTATTTTGTAACTCACTGATAAAGGATGCTAGACAGGTGCTTAGCACCATTATTACCAAAGAAATGAATGGTTAGGCTATGTTGGATATGGAGCTTTTAGGGTCCTTTCATGGTATGACATCTCTTTCTCCTGCCTGATATGGTCAGAGCAGGAGGGAAGGGTGTAAAATGATTAAAAATAACAAAAAAGCACCACCTATCACTGGAGGCTATTATGATCAGTTAATAACTGTTAAAAAGTTAAAAACATCTGTTAAAGATTGACTTAGACATAGCTGATAGTGCTTTTGATCAAGATAGTGGGTAGCTCACTTTGGAAAGTTCCTTAAGGTTTTTCTTAATATTTACGTATGTTTGGTTCCTGTGTTCTACAAGAAGAATAATTACAAATGTTTGTTTTATTAATGAAATAGAATTTATGTTCAGACATCTGTAGCATTACATTAGGGTTTTTCAATCACAGTTAACTGCAGTAGCGTTTTGACTTTGTATATCTTTGCTCAGAGGTAGCAAGAATTCCTGTGCCACAGAACCTCAGTGGATATTCGCTTACACCGCTGCTACGTGGAAAGGCTGAAAATGAAGCGTCAGCCAGAGGGCTTCGGCCCTCATGGGTGCTGAGCGAGTACCACGGATGCAATGTCAATTCTTCCATGTACATGCTTCGAACTGGCAAATGGAAATATATCGCGTACTCAGATGGCCATTCAGTACTTCCACAACTGTTTGGTATGTTACAACCTCTATGTTCTAACTGACTGAATTGATTTACTTAAATGCAAATTGGCTTTTAACTGACTTTTTCTTTGTTCCAGACCTTACTGCTGATCCAGATGAGCTAACAAATGTTGCCGTAAAATTCCCAATAATTGTACATTCCTTGGACACACTACTTCGCTCAATAGTAAACTATCCAAATGTTTCTTCTTCTGTTAAGGAGTATAACAAAAGACAGTTTATCAGTTGGAAACAAAGTTTGGGCCAGAATTACTCAAATGTTATTGCCAACCTTAGGTGGCATCAAGACTGGTTAAAGGAACCAAAAAAATATGAGAATGCAATTGACAAGTGGCTTAGTCAAAGTAAATAAAAACCACCTAGATTTTATATAACTAATGATATGAAAACATTCTGCATTTGTAATATTATGCTATATTTCAAGTATTACAGTTATTCTTATATAAGCTATTGACAGCAAAGATGCCCAAACAATTACTGCTTTGTGTGAGAAAGCCAAAAGCATTTTATGTAACTAGCCAGCGCAACAAATCTAGATTTTTAGATACTACAGTTCTGTAACACTTAAGTGTATGTAGGAAGGATAGTACTTAAGTACTAATTGCATGTATGGAATATTTACCTGGTTGCAAAAATGCAGAGTATTAAGCATTAGAACTCACCACAAATTTTCATTTCTAAGGACAGACTAAAGCAAGGATTATAAAATTTAGTGGAGTCGGATACCAATTACAGTGGAATGTGCTGGAGCCAACTTTCCATCAAGGCAGATTTTAAGTCTACAATGAATACACATTCATCCACCTTCGAGAAGCTATAGTGGTTAAAATATAATCAGAAAGTTAACAGCTAGTGCTGGTCTGAATATGGATGCAGTTTATTCGAGTATTTACTGTGTCAGCATTCCTGTTTCATATGTGGTTGACTCCCATCTTTTCAAGATTGGCTTTCTATCTCTTGCTTTTGGATCTGGTACTTATCACTCCTTGCTGTTCAAATAAATTTCATAATATGCATAGGCTACTAGTTGAACATATGTGCAGGTGAAGAGGAATCTGGTCACTGTCAGAAATTAAAAAAACCCACAAAACAAACAAACCCCTCTGACGATAAGTAATAGTCTGATTCACATAGCATAAGATGAAAGCTTCTTGAATAAATCTCCATTATGCAGTGAGATTCTGCAGGCATATGTTTTAATGTGCATCAGTGCGTGGAGAACTGGAACCTGAAATGTACACAGAGGAGACAAAACTGAAGCTTGGAGAAAAAGTTAACATAAAAATACTATTTGACATTTTTTGAGGGATGTGACCAAAAAAAAAAAAAAAGCAGTTTTTGAAGATGGAAGATTTAGCTGGTAACTCTTCTGCTTAAGAAAAACATAATTGTAGCCGCACTTAGGTTTACTTATTCTTGATCACAGTTGTTGCTGCTATAGTAACAACTCAGGATGACATTATACTTCCTGCGTGAATGCTTTCTAGAATCTGTAATGAAGTGCTCACCAGTAGCAGTAAGCTAGTAAAAATAAACTTGAAAAATACTTGTGTTTTCTGACAGCTAAGCACTCCACATGCATTTCATAAATTACTTCCCACACTAGAATTAGAATGTTTTAGCTGTTTTCTACATCTGTGTTCATAGGACATTAAGCCTAACCGTACACTACTTACTGCTATGGTAGCATGTTTTCCAGGTTATTTGGGGTTTTTTGTGGGCAAGGAACAAATTAATAGTTTTTAAAAACCCTTCAGACACTGTAGCACATGTCGTTATAATTCTTGCTAAAATGAGTTCAGATAGCAATGAAATTATTTTAAAAAAACCCATGTCTTAGTGGTGTAATGTAAAGCAGCTGCATAAGTAGAGAAAATAAACATATCCCTATGAAAGCTTCTTCAGGAGGGAAAAGAACAAATAAACTTCACTTGTCAGAGAGTACATTGTACAGAATGTATTAAAATAAAATTATGGTGAACTGGATGTGTTTTGTGTGTGCTTTTTTAACGACTGAATGTTTAAAGAATTACTAGGGAAAATTGTATTCTGTCAGTTCTGCAGACAGTGGTTTCTGTAAAGACACGAGCTTGTAAGATGCATTTCTTTGTAAGTATTAAGCTTACAAAAGTGCAGTTTGTGATACTCTGTGAAATGGAAAAAAAACCTGGAAAAACAAACTTCTTACCAGAATTCCTTGCAAAAACTTATTTTATCACAGACTGTCCAAAGAAGCCCAGTGCATGGGAGCAGGTTTCCAGAAAACGCAGGAAAGCCCAGGAATGCGCCGGCTTGCAAGTAGAGCTACCGCATCAGGAGGTAGGGATACCCCCTCGCAAGGCAATTCTATGGCATGTGAGCCAACCAGCAGTGGATTGTGATCGGATCCTAAGTCTGTCTAGTACTTGTTTTTATACCTGGTCATCTTAAAATGCTTATTTAAAGAGAAGATAGTGACTTGTTTGTTAAAAGCAAACTTTGAGTTTTGCAAGTTATTACTTGCCTGTGAACCTTTGTTCTGAAGAGTCAGGAGAGAAGGCAAAAGCCCCCTAATGCCTTCCAACCTCTGTTTGCAATAAACAATCTACCTGTGTCAGTGCAGAATTGAGCTAATTTTCAGTCCAAAACAGAGGCATTTATCATACTCGGTTACTCTGCCTTACTGTGCTAACGCATCTGCATTATTGTAACACAAACCGAGTGAGGTTTGCAATCTGCAAGGCTGGCCAGCTAACGAAGGGCAAACCCCCCTGTTTTTCAAACGTGCTAAACAACTTACGTAGTATTAACAGTGAAGAGACACAGTGCAGTGAAAGGGAGAAGGGGGCAGGCTGGAATGCCAGCAGGTCCAGATGTATTTATTAGATGTAGCCAGGTCAATTCAGCCTCTTCAGATTTACCTCTGACTACCAAGGGCTTCTGAACCTTCCTTTTTACCTGCAAGTGTTCACAAAGGCAGGAGAGGTGCTACTGACCAGATGAACAAAAAAGGGAATTACTTTTGCAAATGCAAGTTCCTAGATGTCACCAGATAGGTACAAGACTGCCACTGTGAATTTGCCAACAAATCACATGAGAATAACCTGCTGCCTTTGTCAGGATAATTAGCCGAGTCGGTAAGAAATAAATCAGAGGGGAAATCCAGACTTTGAATGCACTTGGGCAATGGTCTACCTGATCTTAATTTAAGCAAGGAATGGCAACAGAGTAGATAAAATTACTGTAAGTTAGCTTCACAACCGGCTAAAATAAAGCTCAGTAGTAGGTACCAAAAATTAAAGACAGAAGGCTGATCAAATAAGGTCTGCAAGAACGTGGTGTAGTACTGTTGGTACTTTTTTAGTTAGTAATTTGAATGCAGGATTCGGCACTTCTATTAAATGTGAGAAAATGCACCCTGGGAGAACTGTCAGCACTTCTGAGGACAGGCTAAAACTAAAGTAGTCTCGATTAGCTGGAAAAATAATTTGCAATCAGTCAGGTGAAGTTTTTCATGGATTAGTCGTGGTCAAAATGAAGGGAAAATATTTAAAATGGTGAACAACAAACTTTCTAGGCTGCAGTTTTGCAGCAAAAAAACAAACAAGCAAACAAACAAAAAAAAAACCCAGAACACATGCCTGGAGATTTTTGAGAACCAGGAGAGGAGTATGAATCAACAGCGTGATGTGGCGACAAAGGAAGACAGTGACGTTTGAGGATCATTTAATGAAAAGACACAAGAGGCAATTACTTTATTATCACTAGTGAATCTCCTAAAAAAAGGGTATTGTCTCCACTTTGTGGCTTTGTCTCTTAAGGCCATAAAGAGATGAGAGGATTTGTAAGAAAATACTATAAATAATGGACCTGTGAATCATATTAGGTGTGTTTCATCCATCAGACAAACTTGACAAGTCCTCAACTATGACTAAGGCTCATACAGGAGCACCACAAGTGCTGCCACTGAGAGCGGAAAAAGTTTTTCTGGTAGGGCTGTTCTGATGAGCTGTCTGGAGAGAAAGAAAGGACTTTTAAGTGCTTAGACATGTAAACAGCCTGTCAAGCTATCTAAACTCTGTCACTGGAATTTAATAAAAAATGTTGAAATTATTTGTCAAGAATGGCCAAGGTATGTGTGATCCTGCACTAGATCAGGGAGCCAGAACAAATGCCTGCAGGATGCTCTTCACAGCCCCTTTCTGCGTGATTTCAGCTTCACCACTATTTATTTCTTTCTGAATGAAGTTCAGTCCCATCTACACAGCCCAGTTTCACCTCTACTCACCTTTGTAATGACCCTTTGTCAGCAGCAGTAATTATGAGCAGACACCAATTACTGTAAAGATAAATAAAAACATCACATGAGGTCACTGGCTTTGGAGTCATGTTTTCTTCTAAGGAAATTGGTCACCTTCAGCCTTCCTCAAGAGGAAGCTCGTTGAGCTTGAGATGCTACAGCTACCTGTCAGCATCTGATACCTTGACATGTAACTGCAGTACAACAGGAGCTATGACAGTGTCCTCCCACCTCAACCTGACCTTTATTTCCGTAACCCTGCTCACGTGATAACTACCGTTGGCAGCTATATATTACATTACATCTATGATGCATCTGGCTGTGATGGCTGCCTCCAACTCGAAAAGGATTCTGGGGAGACAGGTAACCCCACAACAGCCAAGGGCTAAAACAGTGCACCCACCTAACCACAACGCTGGTAGAGGTCTGACTCAAGCTGGGTATGAAGGAAACCAACTTCTTTAGTTAGTATGAAAATGTAAGTCAATCATCTTAACCCATAAATAAAGGGCAGCCCAGGGCCCGCTGAACCCTCATGCATGGCAGGGTATCCCCGTGAGCGGGGACACCCCTCAGGCATACTCTTTGAGGCTGAGAGATTCGTCGCCCCAACAGATTCTTGGTAAGTGACTAAGTGCATGCTAAACTTTGAAATCCTGGCTAAGTGGTACAAAGGACTGGCAGTGCACATATAATCCGGCAGCTAGAAACCATTGACCAACTCTGGGACTAAGTTTGGATCCATCCGCACCACAACTCCCCTCTGAGAAGGATTCCGGAATGCAGGGGTGTCCTTTCTGAACCTCATGACTCAATGGGAGGGTCCCCCAACAGTCTTCTCTGGCTCTGTCCTCTGTGCAGTAAATAATCAAGTGTACCTTGCCATCAAATCTTGTCAAACCGGCCACATTTACTATCAAACTTGGTTCAATTGCTGGTTTATACTGATAAAACATATTGCTGCTTCCCTCTTAGGAGTGAAGTGCATCTCTCCACCCGTGACACCAGCACACAGCAAGAGACAGTTCTGAGACAAGACGTGATATCCACAGGAAAGAGGAAAGTGTAAAGAAATTTTTGGATAGGTTGGTGAGAGCCAGACAGCAAGAATATGATTAGCCTCAGGTCCTCTGTCGCTGAGCCAGTGCTGATTTATCACCTAAGCAAGGAAAAGCCCTGCTAAAGAGCCTGCACAAATAGAAGCCTTGCCCTGAACCGACTGTCCTTGCCCCCCTTGTGAGCATCGTTGGTGAGAGCCTAAATGCACACAGATCACTGCTAGATAATTAGAACTAAAAAGCCCCACTTGGCAGCTTCCCCGTGGAAAGAAACATTGCTGTTCAAAAAGCTGTGCAGCTCCTGAGACCTGCCCAGGTGGCTGTACTGTTCCCTGCACCAGCAGCAGCCGCGCAGGAGCTACAGCCAGGGTCTTTGGGTGAGAAACAGCTTCATGCAATCACAGCATAAACACGCTGCAGTTTGTCTGCAGGTACAGAGCTCTCGCTCCGGCATATTCATACATGTGAGCTGTCGTCAACATATTGAGAGTATTGATACGCATATGCTACCGGCTATAAACATTGCACATCCTTCGTGCCCAGTCCTACAGAAACAGAGCTCTTGAATCACAGAAAAATGTAGGCTTGGCTTAACTGGTAGTGTCAACATGAACATTATGAACGAATGTCAACACATTCAGCTGGTGAAGTGGGTGTAATGGAAATCTAACAAATAAAACCAGAGCTAAACGAGGATATAGTCTCAGAGCAGTACGGCTTCATTGTTCTGCCTTCACACATGCCACGCAGGAATAAACACCACGTTTTAGAAGACTTTTGCCACAAGCAGGGGTGTGTTTTATACAGCTACACACCACTGCAGCCCCCTGCTCAGCCTGTACAGCTATTTAACCGACCCAAGAACCGCACCAGCCCACCCGAAAGCTAATGGTCACATCCACACTTTCCTAGCGGACTACAACAACGGCAACAACAACAACAAAAAAGAGTAAATTTCTTGTACTGACCGATTTTATTTCCGAATGAGGTACCAAGAAATCCACACGGTACGACCGAAATACGCGTAAGGCTCTGTAGGGACCAGTCAGTCGGGCTGCGGATGGGACCAGCGCTCGGGCAGTTCGCACAGCATCAGCCTCCCTGCCGGCTCTGCCCTCTCCGGGCCTGAGACGGAAACATGCCAGACAGGTAATAGCCAGCCCGCGACACCCCCGGCTCGGCCACCGCCGAGGTGAAGGTCTGGGGGCAGCGCTCCGCGGCTGCCCACACGCCCCGCAGCGCGCAGCCCCGTCCCGTCCCCTCGCCGGGGCCACCGCTCCCCCGGGGCGAGGCCCCGCCGCCGCTAGCGCCGCACCGCCGGCTCGGGCACGGGGGCTGCCGAGGCGCGGGGGCTCCCGCGGGGCCCCGGGGAGCCGGGGGCGCGGCGGCGCAGCGGGCGGCGGAGCGTGGCCCCCCGCGGCCCCTGGCCGTCGAGGCCGGGGCAGCAGCAGGCGGCGGCGGGCGCCGTGCAGCTCCCGCAGGGGCCCCGCCGCAGGCGGCGCGGCCGGTGCCGGCGGCCGTGGAGGAGCAGGCAGGCGTAGGGGTTGAGGGCGCTGCTGGCCGCCGCCACGATGCCCAGCGCCGGCGGCGCCTCCCGCCGCCCGGCCGAGGCCAGCCCCAGCTCGGCGGCGCAGCGGGGCAGGCGGCAGAGCGCGAAGAGCGCGGCCAGCAGCAGCAGCAGCCGCAGCGCCCGCGCCCGGCCCCGGGGCCGCCCCTCGCCGCCCCCCGCCCCGCGCCCCCGCCGCCGTCGGGCGGCGTCCAGGCTGCGGGCGCAGGCCCAGCCCAGCAGCCCGGCGGGCGCCAGGAAGCCGGTGGCCGCCCCGTAGGCGGCGAAGGCCAGGCCGTGCCAGCGCGGCAGCTCCTCGAAGATGCTGCGGCAGCGGGGCCCGCCGGGGCGCGGGGCCGGGCGGAAGGCGAAGGCCTGGGGCAGGGCGAGGAGCGGGGCCAGCAGCCAGCCCAGGGCGCACAGGCAGCGGGCGGGCAGCGCCGGGCGGTGCCGCTCCAGCGCCAGCAGCACCAGCCCGTGGGCCGAGGCCAGCGGCCCGCAGCGCTGCAGCAGCGGCAGCAGGCGGCAGGCGGCGGCGCCCGGGGGCGCGGCGGCGCCGGGGAGGTCGGCGGCCAGCGGCGGGAGCAGCGCCAGCCCGCAGCCCGCCAGGTCGGCCAGGGCCAGGTGCCCCACCAGCAGGTCCCGCCGCCGGCGCGGGCCCCCGCACACTCGCCGCAGCACCAGCCCGTTGCCCACCAGCGCCAGCAGCAGCACGGCGCCCGCGCAGGCCGCCCGCGGGACGGGGCGGGACGGGGGGGCGCCGGGGGCGGAGAGGTTCAGGCCGTGGGGGAAGGGGTCTTCCGCCATCCGGGCAGCCGCCGCTCGGGCCGCCGACCTTCCCCGGCGGCAGCGCACCGCTCCCCGGAGGCATATATAGGGGGCTCGCCGTCATACGGCACCGGGGGTGGGCTGCGCGCACGGCGGATCGCACGCCCCCCGCCTCCGGCACCCGCGGGCATCTTTCGCCGGCGAGCATCGTCCCCTGCCCGGCACCGGCGGGCGTCTTCCCCCCGCGGTCCTCAGCCCTGGCGCCACCCGGGGCCAGCAGTCCTCATCCCCGACACGGCCCGGGACCGGCAGGCATCATACCCTGACAGCTCTCATCCCTGACGCGGCCCGGGACCGCCGGGCATCTTCCCCTTTAGCCACCGGGGACCAGCCGGTATCTTCCCCCAGCGGTCCTCATCCCCTGCACCGGCCGGGACTGGTGGGCATCATCCCGCTGGTGTCCTCATCCCTGGCACAGCCTGGGGCTGGCAGGGTCCTTCCCCACAGCTCAGTAACCTCCTGCCTGACGCCGCTGCCTGCCCTGACACCCCCAGTGAGCATCCCCTCCAGAGGACAGCTGGGGTGAGCGGCAGAGCGTGGGGGGAGCAGGGGGTCGTGTCTCTGTTTGCTGTGGTCTCCACATGGGAGGTGTTGGGACCCAGGCCAGCCCCTGATGGCTGCCCATACTGACACCCACGTTCCCGGGGCACGTGGGGCACACACCCCCTCCCAACGAGGGAAAAAAGAGTTAGAGCAGCGTGCAGCAGTGAATAACTACGACTCACTGTTATTCCCAGCTGTATTTCTAGCCGGAAAACCAATCCTTTTGCTGCTCACAAATCCCTTTCCCACCAGATGGCCCTTGGCTGCAGGGACGCCTCCGTCCAGCATGGTGTGTGGTGACTCAGAAATCCTCAAAACAGCCAAACTCTTAAGAAAACGTCAGGAAAAATCTAGTTGAAAATCATCTTGAAGTGTGTTTGCGTGTGGGGGGTGGGGGTGGGTGGGAAATAACCATTTCTCTTTTTGATTGAAGTGTTTTTACTTCCATTGCCAGGTTCTGCTCTGGTACCTGTTGGTAGCCCAAGACACTGTCATGGGACCTGGGGAGGGGTGTTATGGGCCATCATACTCCTTGTCTTGTTTGAATAGATGATTGTAACATGGTCATCAGCCTGGAAAAAACAGGAACAAGCCAAACTGATTATTATTTCACCTTGAAGTCTGATGGAGAGTGCACTTTGCAAGGGGCTGTGAGAGGGCAGACAGACAAATTGCCATTTTAATGTGCTTTTGATAGGCAAGTGATGCTCACCAGCTTAGCTCTCTCCAGAACCATGCTTCGTGCCCATGGCTTTGCTGTTTAAAGAAAGGGAGGAAAAAACAGGTCTTCGTTGGTCTGTGTCCAGCTGTGGAGGCTGTGCTCTCCCAATGGCACCAAGGGGGGAGCTGAGATGGAAGAAGTAAAGGTGACATTGACTGAAAACCACTTCGGAGGTCTGTTGCCCTTCCCTTATGCTGGGTCCTGTCCCTGACTGATGACTCCTCTCGGTGAGAAACTGCAAAGCCTCCTGTGGGGTCTCACTGCCTCTTGGCATGCTCCAGGTTGAAACTTCTCATGTTCCATTCGTACTTTGCAGGTAAACGTCCACCTCATGGATGAGAAAGTGGCCAATAGTCGGCCTGCAGTGAAGGGGTCTAGTTACAGGTCTTCTGTGAAGGGGAGTCCGTAACCATGCTCCTTTTCTAAGGGAAGGAAGTCTTTTGCCACCGTGCATTTAACAAACTCAGTAGCATGTTAACAAGTGTACGTTGTCTCAGAGTCTTTCTTTTGGAGGACCATCTATGTGCCAGGGCAGCTCTTAATCTGCAGTTGGCTGTAGATAAGCATGCAAGTCTTATGCAATGTAAAATGAAGCTGTTGGCTATTGATTGCTTACACCACTTGGGCCATGTGGGGTCTACAACGTGCTGACAGGCTGGGTTGCCAGCACCCTAGCCCGGTGGGAGGTGTCCCTGCCCATGGCAAGGGGGGGTGGAACTAGAAGTCTTTAAGGTCTCTTCCAACCCAGACCATTCTATGATGCTCTGGTAATTTACGTATAAAAAATCCAGGTTAACAGTATAAATATCATTACTAAATGAGCTGGAGGTTTGGTGCCAGGTGTTATTTTCATACTGGTTTGGACATACATATGTCCAAATATGTTGAAATATGAGACCCCATCTACAGTACTGTGTCCAGCTCTGGGGCCCCCACCGTAAGAAGGACATGGACTTGTTGGAGCAAGCCCAGAGAAGGCCACAAAGATGCCCAGAGGGCTGGAGCACCTCTCCTGTGAGGACAGGCTGAGAGTTGGAGTTGTTCCATCAGGAGAAGAGAAGGCTCTGGGGACATCTTAAAGCAGCCTGCCAGCACTTAAAGGCAAAGGGGGCTTATAAGAAAGATGGGGAGAGACTTTTTAGCAGGGCCTATAGCAATAGGACAAGGAGGAATGGTGTTAAACTGAAAGAGTGTAGATTTAGATTCGATATCAGGAAGAAATTCTCCCCGTGAGGGCGGCGAGGCGCTGGCCCAGGCTGCCCAGAGCAGCTGTGGGTGCCCCATCCCTGGCAGGGCTCAAGGCCAGGCTGGACGGGGCTGGGAGCAGCCTGGGCTGGGGGGAGGGGGCCCTGCCCGGGGCAGGGGGGTGGGACTGGGTGGGCTTTAAGGTCACTTCCAGTCCAGACAACTCTATGATTCTATGATACATGTATAAGTGTGTGTGTGTTGAGGCATGTAGATATGTGTGTGTGTGCGTGTCTATTTTTATGTGTGTATGTGTAGAGACATACAATTTTTTTAGTGGTGCCTTGTTCCTAACTACAGGCTTTTGCATTTTAAGATTGTGACCAGTTTGGAATGTTTATAGACGAAGTCGGCCAAAAGGTAATAGTAAAATTTAGGGATTTCCTGCTCCTGTTCTTGTGGCTAGTTTGCTGTGTGCTATGCTTGTTTTCTTAAGAAAACAGGCGTGAATGCTTTGTTGGATCGTCCCATGAGTCTGACAGTGACGTTTCATTTTCTAGGTAAGACTGGGTGGAAGTTCCTGTAAACTGGAAAGCAGAGGATTGGTCCTTATGGTTGATCATGTGTAAATCAGATAAAAACTGGCCCTGAAAACGCCACACCATTACTTACACCAGCGTTCCTGCTGTAACAGTTTATTAGGAAACACGCAGCTGCTGATCCTGAGCAAACACATAAGGCAGTGTGCGGCTCTGAGCAGGGTTTTGGTCCAGCGTGTCCCACGTGGAGGAGGCGGTGGTGGCATGGGCTCACGGGGAGGATGGTGGCAGGGGGAACCCAGAGCTCTCATCTTCTTATCAGGCCAGACCCAGCGTGTCCCTGGTCCTTATCAGCCCTGGCAGAGCTGGTTCAGCCGTGCTGAGCCTCCATACATCCTGCCTCTGGAGCTGCAGGGGCTGGCCCTGCCGCCTCCTATGTGCACATAAAGAGGGGTAGCGAGGCAAGCTGTTGCGTATGTGAGCAAGGCAGGACAGTTGCAATAGGCACAGCTGAAGAAAGGCAATGCTGGATCTCATTATTCTGAGCCTCCATTTCTTCATCTGCTTTCTCATCTCCTTTGCAATCTGGCATGGACCTAAGGTACCGTGTGGCTCTTCGTGGTTCTACACACCCTGCAGCAGGATTCCCCCCGTGCGTGGTTCCCCTTTGGCCTCAGCACATGAAAAGACCTTTTTTGGCCTGATGTTCTGAAGGAGCAGGGTGGTGTGGTTGATCTGGGAACTGGGGGATCTGGAACACAGTAGCTAATTATCAGAAAATTTTATAGGAAGGCAGTTTTGTGAGCATGTCGTCTGCTGGGAGAGGGAGAAGCTATCAGACATTTGAAATACATATGAGGAGGGAGGGAAGTACATAAAGATTTGCTGAAAAGGCCAGCTTGAATATGACTTCTTAATAAATCATTTTTCCCCCTTTTGCAGGCGAAACTTTTTAGCAAGTTGTACCAATTTGTATTTCTAGCCATGTTATTTATTATTTACACTATTGGACTTCTGTGTAAATGCTACCCACTGCATAGCTAAACTGTACGGTATTTCATATTTGCATTTGTGTCCTTATGTATTTGTTTATATAAATTTGTGTCCTTGTGTATTTGTTTATATAAATTTATATCCTTGTATTTGTTTGCATATAAGTTTTGAGGGGAGGTGGCAATTAAAGTGCAGAGTAAGTGAATAGTGATTGAGAATTTATCTTGCCTCAGCCTCAGGTATCAGGTTTGCAACAGCTGGTTCTCCTAGTCCCTGTTCTGTTAGGGAACACGTTGGCCGAGCATTATCACCAAGCTCCTGTGCTTTGCTTCGTGTGCATGGTGATAGTCTTTTACAAAAAATTCTGCTCCTTTTGCCTCACGTGTTAAGTGGATAGGGGTTTTCTCTGGGACTGAGATATCCATTGTATGTATAGAAGTCCAAATGTGAACTGCTCTGTAAGTGGATTTTTGATATTTTTTTTCTGTTTTGAGGATGTGGATTTGCACAGCTCAAGCACAGGAACAGTTGAAATGGAGCCAGATGGTCTTATATTAATTGGCAAAGAAGATGATATAAAGAAGTCCCAAAGAACAACAGCCAAAGTCAATGGCAGAGAAGTTGTTGTTTTCTACCATGAAGGGAAATTTCATGCTATGGACTCCCGCTGCTACCGTAAGATATTTGCACGTGTGATCTCAATGTTGCAACTATTAAGCATAACATCTGCTGCATAAATTAATACTGTCCTCTACCATGTTTCAGATGAAGGAGGCCCTTTATGTCTTGGAGAAATAGAGGTACGTAAGCAAAATAAAAATAATATAGTGGCATACAGTCATGTGGAAACTCAAATGCATTTTTTTGGAATACTTTCATCTGAACATGACATCAAAAGAAGTGGTTATATATGTAAAATTACAGACAGCCATGCAGCCAGATCACCAAGCATGTCTTTTGCCCTAGAGATTCTTCCAGAAGAAGAAGCAGAAGCTGATGACTTGCAGGTGGTTCTTCTTCTTCTTCTTCTTCTTCTTCTTCTTCTTCTTCTTCATCTTCTTCTTCTTCTCCTCACAGGATATCAATGGTCAAGCATGTATTGTTTGTCCTTGGCACAAGTATAAAATTACTTTGGAAACAGGAGAAGGATTATATGAAGGAATAAACCCTTTGGATCCATCACCAACACCACAATGGCAGTCAAAAGGAGTCAAACAAAGGATTCATAAAGTCACAATAGACAATGGAAACATTTATGTAAGTCCTCCTGATTTGTCCGTAAGCTTTGACTCTGATTATTTTGCTGACAAGTACAAAAATGGTGGTGATTTAGCTATGGAAAAACAAAGCAACTCACAAGCAGCAGAGTAACTTGTGGCCAGAAAGCAGAATCTGGGTGAATGCACTGATGAAGTACCATTGTAATGAAATAAAAATGTACTGTGGCCGTGAAGATTGTCTCCAGATTACATTCTAGTGTTAATGTTATGTTAAAGCATTGAAACATGTAGAATTAAGATAAGAAGCTCTGCATTGTCAGAAATGTGACTGATCTTGTGCCAATGATTTTTTTTTTTGCACTTGCATTTCAAAAGGACTATTTACAGCAGAGTGCTTCATGATACTTGATATTTAGAAATCCTATTTTGCTAGATTATTTTTTTTTTAATTTTTAGGAGGGAATGTAGTATATCACTGCTTATAAAACATATTACATAATTAAAGATAAATAGTCAGGTGTAAAGGTTATATTTATGTACTTAACAGTTTATAATGACAATGTCTTTGGTATAAATGACATGGAAATTTTAAACTTTTTAGATATGTGAGCAATCCTGAATGTTTATTAAGTACCACAAAGGGAAGTACAAAACCTAAGCATATTTTAGTGAGCTTTTTTTTGTGCCTATTTGGGTGTTACTACCATGAGTCCATGGAAATATTTCTTTTCCTTCTCAATTGAACTCCTTTTGGTAGTTCATCAAATGATGTGAAAAGTATTTGTCAGGTATAGTTTATTCTTCCTGAGTCTGTTGGATAAGGAAGAAGCTGTTTGGTATAAAAACCTGATACATAATGTACTGGCTCTTGTTTGATTTTATTTGTTGTAAATATAGTTTTATACATTTGAAAAATGTTACATTTATGTTTAGAGTCAAAAGTTAGGTTTCTGTGTGTGCATTCACTGTATAATGTCAAACCCGCCTCGATAACCCCTCCAAGAAAGTTTTCCTCCGAGCTGTGCTGGGTTGAGGGGAGGGCTGGGCTCTGGGACACAGTGGGGTCTGGAGTGCAGCGTTGCCATGTGAACGCTCAGCAGCCTCTCGCATGGCTGCAGTTCTTTGGGGTGTGTTTTTCTGTGATTTGTGGGCTGTTTACAAAGTTTGGTCATAATCAGTTTCAGTTTGAAGTTTACCAGTCTTAAGTTTCTCTTGTGCATCTGGTGGCTTGTATTGTTTTTAATGTATGTGAAGATCTTTTAAAATTTAATTTAATTTAATTTAATTTATATTTTTATTTATATTTTTTATTTTTTAATTTTAATGTATGCAGGTCTGTGACAAAGCCATTGTTCATATAAATGTGTTTTAAAGTACTGAGGCATAGGGAGATATCAGAGGAAAACATCTGTGTCCCACTGATTGTGATGAAAAAAGCAAAGAAAATGCAATTTATTTCACCACATTTAAATTTAGATGTCCACCTCTGATCATGCCTCCTTACGTTGTTTTCATGGTCAGTAGAGAGAAGTGATGCATGCCTTCAAAGTGCTGTTGAGCTGACCTGCTTCAGTTTTGTGTTTTATAGTACTACAGCAAAAAGTGCTTGCTTCCTTCTTCTCCTCCTCCTCTTCTCGCTGACCACTCAACCAGCCAGTGCTGATGAGACCAGATGTGAACATGTCTGCCTCCCATCAGACGAGTCACGTCTTAGTCATCTGCTAGAAAATACTGTTGTGTACTGACCAGTTCTGTGGTGGTTTTTGTTTGTTTGTTTTTTAAGGAAAACATAAACTTCTCCTCTTGCAGCCACAGGGTAGCTGGCAGGAAGGTGAGGCAGGTGGGGAGGTGATGGAGCTGATCGTCCAAGAGGCCTGGAACATGCATCCCTTTGGGTGGTGCAGAGTGGGATGGAGAATCCCTTCCTCCTCACCCAGCTACCTGCACCTGCAATGGAACTTAACCATGGATGTCTTGTCCTATTGAAAGGCATAGATCATATAAAAGGAAAGTGTTGTAAGAATCTTCGGATATACCTGCATCAGCTTCCTGTTTAAATTAATAAAGATGCAGTTCAGTTTAAGAAAGTACCAATTATCAGTGAATATGCTGCTGCCTGTATGACATTTAGCAGATTGTTAGTAATAGGAAGTTTTACTTGAAACTTTCATGAACATGTTCATATTGGCAGAAGAGTGCTCAGGCTTTTGCAGAATTGAATTTTCTGGCTAAAATCCAGCAAAGTGTTTAGTCATATATTTACTGTTAATTATAACAAATCAGTGGAACTGCGTGTCCAGGCTTAGATAAGTCCCTTTTCTTCAGTACTTCTCAAGCATAATACCTGTTTGCAAGCTTTTAAGGTGTTTTTGCTTGTACTTTAAACATGTTCTGAGGGAGATCACAATTTAGCATCTGAAGTTGATCCATTAGTTTGCTTTCCCCTCAATTTTCTTGTTGATGATCCGGAACAGAGAAGGAACAGAGAACTATTAACTCAGGTGGTTGTGAACAAAGGAGGGAGACTTGGCTGGCTGTTAGATTTTTTTTTTTTTTTTTTTTTTTTGACAGCAAAGAACAAAACCTATGGCTTGCTAAAGTTGCTACCTTTAAAATAATATATACGCTATTCCATTTTATTCGTCTGAGTTTTGAAGTGCTAGAATATGCACCTAATTTGAAAATACCGTAAACGTTTAATGTCCTGGGTTTGGGTATTTCTGAGTCTCTTGTCCTGCCAGCCCTTTCTGAGTCTCTAGTTATACTGATCTATCCTGTGAAGACGTGGAAAACATGGAAACACAGGGGTTGTCCTGAAATGGAGACAGTCAGGGGACTGGTAGGGAAGCATAGACGGGCAGTGTGGGGGGTTCTTGGATGTGATAGGAGAGCAGGTGCTGGAGCTGGGTGGGAAGTGAGGAGTGTCCAGATGGGTGAGAAGAGGAGGGAAGGAGGCTTCAGTGGAGAAAACCAGAAAAGGCAGCAAAGAGCACTTTTGGGAGCAAGGAGACTAAAGCAGGGTGGGGGACCAAGAGCTGCCCAGGGAGCTGCTGGTGGGGGCAGAGGAAGGCTGGCATGTAGCTGTTTGCAATCAGAGAGCAACAGCAGGACAAGGAGGAAGACAGGAGTGGTTAAGGTGGTGAGGCTGAGGCGGCATTTCAAAGACAATGAAGAGGCAGAGGGAATGAGTCGTCACTGTGGGCAAGAGACGGAAGAGTCACTGGCTGTGTAATTAGAGCTTCCTGGAAAGATGTGTTAATGAGAGTGATGTTCAAATCAACCTTGCAAATCATTCAGGAGTGGTTCGTTGGTGATAGTTTTGGGGGTTCAGTTTAATTTGACAAATGAGCAAAACCCATCTGTTTTCCTATCATTAACCAGCCAAACAGAGAAATATATTTTGTGCTTTGGACTGAAAATTTTCATGATGACTCTGCAAGACATTCAGGCTTTGTAAGCTGCTTTCACAAACAGCTTGAACAGAATAAACAAGTTATATTTATCCTATCATGGAGCCATGTTTTAATGTAAGACAGGTGAAAACTATGACTGTAGTGGTTTGAACAGCAGCTTGAGTCTTACCCTGATGTAGCTGCACCGCAAACTTTAATTAGACAATATTGTCTCAAAGGCTGATGGTGTGCATTTACCTTCTGCCTTGTTTTGCACATCCTTGACTTCATTTAGTGCTGCACATGAAATAAAGGACAACTTCAATGTAAAAAGCGTTATGAAGTCAGGATTGAGAAGTTCATGAACATACCCTATATGGAGCACATATATCAGTGAGAGCAGTCTTTACAGGGTAGGAGATCATACCAGGCTGATAAAAATGTCAGGTGCCTAGGAAAACAACTTTTAAACCCCACCTTTCACTGTTGAAGCCCTTTTCAATAGATTTGTACGGTTCCTAAATTCATGCTTAATTTTGGAATGAGATCAGGTCTGAAATTTGCACCTGTGCTTTCTGATATGATTAGGAAAAATAACTCACATTTATTCCTGCTGATCGCACAAACATGGTCTGCGGGAGTCAGCACTCACCAATTCCCAAGTGTCCCATCGCTCTGCCCACTTGGCTTGGCACCTGCTTTCGAAGGTTACTGGAGGAAGCAGGGGGTGGACAATGGATATAATATTGCTGGAGAGGTACTTGAGCCCCTGGCTGTGTGTGGGGAGAGGGGACGCGCGTGGGGAGACTGCCCTGTGCTGGCAGTGCTGTGGGAGAGCTGGTCCCACACTGGATCTGACCCGTGGGGTCTCCCCTGCCCCAGCTGCACCTGAGGCACCCAGGGTAAGTGGCTTTCTGCCGCACCAGCACATCCAGCCAGCTCTGCCAAGTGGGTATGCTGGCACCGTGCCGAGGGCGTTGGGATGCAGGAGGAGTAGGTGAGGCTTAAAGGGGTGCAGTGGTTTTGGTTCTTTCTTTGAATGCTACCCAGAAAATGTTTTTTTTAATGTGGTGTTAATTCTGGCAGACTTACTGATTTTGTTAAGTGGAATTTTTCACTGGAATGGAAGACTTAAACTCAGTTTTCATCGTCTGACATCTGTAATTTTACTGAATTAGGCTGCAAGTGAAAGTGTTGTTTGATAGGAGACATTACCTCTGCTCACAGATCTCCTGCCTTGATTTCAATTAATCCCCATTCAAGTAAAACCTTTCTTTTTTATTACAGTGTATACTGAACATCCTGAAAAAAATGCATGCTTATTTGGCACAGATAGCTCCAGGAAAAACTGCATAGTTCTGTAGCTGTATTTTGGCCCAGGAAAGAGTGGTGCGGTGATGGCCTTGCCCTGTATTGATTATATGGCCTTGCAGTGCTCCTGACACCATACTGGCCTGACACCCAAGAAACACCAGCACTGTCATCTGAATTTGAAAAGCAATAGATGTTCAGGACAAATAGCATCTCCCAGGAGGCTGTGTCACCTTGCAGTGCTCATGGTATTTTTCATGATACTCAGCACTAAAGAAAACTTGAAGCTCACCATCAGTCTGGAGATGCAGGTGTTCACATGAGTTTTTGTTATCACTTTGCAGAAGTTATCACAAGCAGAAAGGAGGCTTAGTATTAACTACATTCATGTGCGAGGCCAAGTGCAAGGTCCTGCCCCTGGGTCAGGCAGCCCCCGGTACCAGTACAGGCTGGGGGTGAAGGGGTTGCGGGCAGCCCTGCCCAGAAGGACTTGGGGGTGCTGGGGGATGAACAGCTGGACATGAGCCGGCAACGTGCGCTCGCAGCCCAGAAAGCCAACCGTGTCCTGGGCTGCATCACCAGCAGCAAGACTGGCAGGTCAAGGAGGGGGGTTCTGCTGCTCTACTCTGCTCTGGTGAGACCCCCGCTGCAGCGCTGCATCCAGCTCTGGGGTCCTCAGCACAGGAAAGACATGGACCTGTTGGAGCATGTCCAGAGGAGGCCATGGAGATGCTCAGAGGGCTGGAGCACCTCCCCTATGGAGACAGGCTGAGGGAGCTGGGCTTGCTCAGCCTAGACAGGAGAAGGCTCTGTATATTGCAGCCTTTCACTATATAAAATAAAGGGGGCTTGTAAGAAAGATGGGGAGAGACTTTTTACCAGGGCCTGTAGTGACAGGACAAGGGGCAGCAGTTCTAAACTGAAAGAGGGTTTATTCAGGGTAGATATTAGGAAGAAATTCTTTCTTGTGAGGCTGATGAGGCGCTGGCACAGGTTGCCCAGAGCAGCTGTGGATGCCCCATCCCTGGAAACATTCAAGGTCACGTTGGATGGGGCTCAGAACAACTTGGTCTAATGAAAGATGTCCCTGCCTGTGGCAAGTTGTACTAGGTGGTCTGTAAAGGTCCCTTCCAACCCAAACCCTTTTGTGATTCTGTGATTTTATGTAATGTTGTATTCCTGGTTATTTTTTCCATTGCTTTTGGAATAGCTGATAACTGATTAACTTTAACTATATAGACAAAACATACTGGCATTTAAAAAGATGGGCTGCTGCTGCACTGCTCTCTTATCCCAATGTGCTTTCCTTCTGTAATTTGGACTATGCAAGCTTTAACAGAGATTATCTGTTAATTTCTATGGACAACTTTTACAAAATTTTTCTTTGCTGTGCAGAATGGAAGAGTCCTTTCTGAGAACATTCATCGCAGTAAAATACAGTAAGTCAATAATATTGCCTCATATAGCCTGCATTTTCAAATTTTATCAGTCAGCTCCTTGGTAAGATTAATCACACTTCATGGCTATGAAACTGAAGCAGAACTTAATTTGCTATAGGTGAGTATTCCTCTAGAAAAAAAGTGTAAGGACTAAAAATGAAACAAAAGTAATACTAAATGTGTTTCTGGCATTTACCCGAACACTCTCCCTGTATCTCCCTATTGAAAAATGGAAACAAGGAGGAATCCAAAAGTTCCTTCAGGCTAAACCAAATAAACCTTGTCTTTTCAAGTTCAAAAGCAACAAAAACAGAGCTGTTCCAAACCCCCTTCCTGAGATTTCAGATAAGCGACATGGCTTAGAGAGGCTGCCCCTTGCTAAGGCAGCAGTTATGCTCTTTAACAGTCATTGCTGGCTTTTCAGTGACTGAAGCATTTGAGCCACTTCTAACACGTATGAGGCTGCTTCCCACACCCTCCCTGTGCCTGGCTCTGCAGAACTCGCCGGGAGCAGCGGTCAGGACCTGAGGGGATGGTGTACTCCTTCACAGCCCCTCACTGACTTCTAAAGGAATCTGTGCACCTGTGAGGAATGGTGGTTCCTGCCGTGGCCGCAGTGGTTCAGGTGGTTGACAGCAAACGCTAGACATGCACGTGGAGGGCCTGTGCCCGTTCCTCAGGTGACTTTGCTCAGGGTATTTTGCAAAGGGCTGTGTGGCAAGGCTGGGGTCCTGTGGTGCTGTTTGTGGACCTGCTGCAAGGTAGCTGGACATCAATCACCGGGTCCGGTACAGAGGATGGGGTTCCCGCGGAACCCTCCAAGTCCCTTTATAAAGGAGCTGAGGGTGGAAAGAGTGACAGTGAGAATATCAGTTTATTTGGCCAAAGTTTTTCCAGGTCAAATGAAAGATGCAACTTCACCTTGAGACCCCTGACAAACTCGTGGTGTTTAACATAAAACAGGCTGCTGCAGGGTCATCCCTATACGTCGGCAGCAACATACAAACATTAGTAAAGAGTGAACACCACTAATGAAATCACTGTCACGGTCTTCCACATATCATTCCATCTCCAAGTTTCCTTGCAGCTAGGGAAACGGAACAATGGAGGGCAAGGTGCCTGACAGCCGTCAGACTTCAGGTGTTTATTTCAAAAGGAAACTGAGTTTCCAAAAAGGAACTGAGTTTCCTAAACAAGCAACCCTCACTGTTTGCAAGATCTTTTTTTTAGCCCAGCGGTGTGTCTGGGAACTGACTGTAGCTGTGTCCTGTCCTGCTGAACGTGGGCTGTGAGTGATGCTTGCTCTGCTGAGACTGGACCTCAGCATAACGCTCCGTGGTACCTGGGAACGGTACCTGGTCACAGGTTTCTTTTAATTTGGATTAAGAGGGGCTAAGGTACATGGTTATGCATACACAGGCACATTATACAAACTTTCTCTGTAAATAAAGCTCTAGCTGCTAGGCTATAGAACATGGTGGATGGCAAATGGGGTAGCTGCTAGATCATTTCTTCATTCAGATGTTCATCCTTCTCAGAGTTTGATAATCCAGGTTCCAATGGACAAACATAAACCTTGTAATTTAGGGGTACTGTAGCAGCTAAAAATCAGCGCTTTTCTATGAGGGCATGACTTAGCAACACTTTTTAAAATAGTGCCTTCATTTGGCTGTGAAGCACAACCTCAGCTGCGTTAGAACCCCACTGTATTAACATGCACAGTTCATCCTTTGCTGGTAAATGCAAATGCAAAACCATGACAGCCTTCAAGTTCGGGGCAAAATTTCTGGAGCAATAAAAAGACTAGGAGGTTTTTAGAGGAAGTTTATACTCCAAGGTATAGGAATCTCATACATTTCCCTAATTAGTGCTCACCAATGTAAAGGCAAGTTCAGCAAAACTCATTAGGTGAATAAAGACACAGTTGCACATACTGTTTTGCAGATTAAAGACCTGATGTCCAGTGGTTTGGCTCTTATGTGTTAAATATTCTCTGACTGCAAGCTTTGTTTTACCTTAATTGCTCTGTGTATGTCTCAAACTGTACCACTGTAATGTCAAAGTTTTCAATGAAAAACTTACCACAATTTTCTAGCAAGATCTAAGGATAACGATCCCCATTATTCCTGGTAAATGAGGCAAAAATTAATATAAATGGTGCTTGTTAACTTCAGGTCCAGTCCCATATCTCTGAAGTGAGATACTGTAAACCTGTTTGGTTTGGTTTGTGGTTTTTTTTTGTTTTTTTCCTGAGTACATAATAACTCAGCTCTTTTCTATGAAACAACAGCTTTCTTCAGAGGTGATTTCAGGTAAGCACTCTGTACCTAAATGAATCATAGCATGAAGTGTCAAGAAAACAAGAAATGTACAGTTAGTCATTGCCCTTTAAAATTTGTTTCAAGTTACTTGCCTGAATTTATTTAAGAAATCTAGCAAGGAAAGAATTTTTTAAGAGTAACTAGAATTTTTACTTTGATAATGAGCTCATTCACTCAAGCTGTAAGTGACAGCATACTGCAGATTTTTGAGACAAGAACCTTTTTGATGCTATCGTCGTCACAGTCGCTATCCCAACCCCATGCTGTTACCTTGGTTGTGGGTTTGAGACCCTGCATCCTCAATTCCTCTTAATCTGGGACGTAACGAGAGAGTTAAAATGCTACAGAGAAGAACAGAAGGTGGAAGGTGAATGTTTGTGGAGTCCCAGGCTGCTTAATGGGGGCTGCAGCACCAAGTGGTGACCCAGGTGCCTTCTGATCTCTGAGCATCCCCAAGCCACGAGCAGTGGCCGTTTCTTGGGACAGCATGGGTTCAGCGTGACACCAGCCCTGCAGTCCTCTGGTGCCAGTGCCACAGGCATGTGGATGAAAATCCAGCTGGAGGTTTGGGGGTGAGAGAGAGACTGTGTCCGGGGGTCGCAGGCACAGCTTGGTGTTGGTGAAGGGGCTGCCTGCCCAGGGTGCCTGGGGCTGCTGTCTCCTGGCTGGAAACCCAACACACCTTAATCAAGGTGTATGTTGAACGATTAGTTTACCGTCAATGACAATACAGTATATAGCCTCTAAAGAAATGGAATTCCATCAGGAAAATATCTTTAATGTGCTCAAGTAATTCAGCTTTCCTTTTGAAAACTTACTTGAAAATGTGCAGCTGTGGAGGTACAGGGTAGCGTGGGCAAAAGAAAAAAAAAAAAGGACAGTGAGAACAGAGGAAAGAACGTAGTTGATTCTAGTGGAACAGAAAGTTTGGAAGAAATCTGCAAAGTGTTTATTTATTTATATCCCAATCAGTATTGCAAACAAATGCACAAGAAATAACAACACAAGATCTATTTAAAACACAAATAGAATTTTAACATCACTCTGCTGTTTCCCTTTCTTATAATTGACTTTTGCCCCTGCATTTCCTAAGAATAGTGTTAACTACTGTGTTTTTAATGCTGGTTTTTGCTGTTATGCTTAATAATCAGAAATTAGTTTAAAAAAAGAATATTGCTGTCATTTGTGATTTTACGTAGGAGGCCCTCCTTCCAAAACATCAAAAGGGTCATTTAAGCTATACTGAAAGACATCTCTGAAAATCCTGTTGTTCCTCTAGCTGGTTGCATTACATCCTAACCAGATGTCTGACACATGATTTCCTGTTCCAAACCCTCTGATACCACTGGCCCAAATCCACCAAGATTAGCTGTAGGAGCTCACTAATACTTATGATCTATTTCCTGGTAGATGGCATCAAGAAAGAAATCAGGCATAGATTCATCTCTGGACAATGTAAGATGTTTCAGTGCTAATAAATGGCAATCAAATCCATTACCTAAAAATAAACAATGCAGAACTCATTTGAAGGTCTGAGAATTTGTATTTCATTGATTATGATGCAGCATTGTTCAGAGATTTTCTTTAAGCTTGTAAGAAGCAAATACTGAGGCTAAAATAGCTAGGTGTGCTATTTCCTTTCAGTATGCTAAATTAATAAAATAGTTTATTAATTTTGAGCCTCCTTAGTACTTGTAATGAGATCACTCATGTTAGTGATCTCACATCCTTCAGGCGGCAAGGCTTTTAGCTGCCACAACAGCAGGTACTTGTTCAACAACAGATATGTGTCATTTATTTAGGTGACTAATTTATACATCCAGTTCCAAAAGTCCAGGTTACATGGTGGGACCATGAATTTATGGGATCCTTCCCTTCGGCAGTTTCCCTGGCATGAAGTCTTTTCTTCCTCCTCTCTATACGAAGGTCACAGATGGAAACAAACTGATTTTTCAGGCCAAACTTTTGGTCTGATGTTCTGAAAAGATGCAAGCTTTCAGACAAACGCAAGTATTTTATTTTTCTGCCATGTCGGGATCTGGCTAGGAGAGCCAAATAAACTGTTCTGCAGGATCTCCTTCTGGGAGCTGGGAGTGTGTGGTAAGAACTGCTTTGTAAAACAACAGTGTTTTCCCAAATGGATCACTGCCTTGGCATGACTTTATTCCAGACCAGCACTTACCTGAGATGCTTCTGGGGAACTCCAGTTATTTAGTAGCCTGTGAGTATCTGCTGCAGTTAATTTCACTATAAGGGTAGCTCATCACCCAAAGGAAGACAAAGGAAGGGAAACTTCTGCTGATTGCTATCAGAAAAAATAAATGTGATGACCTGGTTTTTTATTTCAACACAATAAAGCTAGTATTTAATTGCTTTTAAAGTCACAGAAGCGAAGATGGATTGGTTTGCCTCCCCGCCTTTTAATGTTCTAGTAAGAAATAACTTTGAATTTCTTTTAATTTTCTCAACACTTTATGCCAGTGTTTATACGTTTTAAATTGATATTTTTGAGGTTTCTTACTATCTTGCCATTCTTTGCTGTACTCCTTTTGATTTTTTGCTCATGCATCACTGCTGCTCTGCTGTAAAGGTGGAGCATGATATGGTGTGTGCAAGCAGAACCGACCTCAGCCCTAAACTTCACATAACATTGTAGAAAGAGACCCTAAAAGGGTGATTCATAGAGAAGCAGATGCTGTTCCTCTGTTTCTTTGAGTATCTCAAATTGTTAAATAATGAGTCCAAATTCTGCGGGCTAGGGGGCAGAATTTCTTTTACTGGAAACAAAAATTGTGGTCTTACTGTCAGAGCGCATGTGGCAACTGAGACCAAGGATAATCAAAAGAGTCAGCAATAGGAATGACAGGAATTCTTCATTAGCCTTCAAATTCTGCCTGATATCAGGTTAAAGATAAATACAAATGAGAAGTCTTTGGGTTTAAGCTCCTAGCTTGTTGTGTTAATGCATACTATATATATATATGTAACTCCATAGCAACAATTCTGATATTTGCTAGGGAATAAGGGCCAGCCTTCTGATGTGCCTTCAGCAGAATCCACCCTCCATACAAGCCCATTTCAAAATTTCCCTACAGACCATAAGGCAGCAGCAGGGCACAATGCCCAGTATTAAAATGCCTCCTGCAGCTCAACCAGAGCAGCGAGGACTGAGGTCTGGCTACCCCCTTCCCCTTGCAACGCATCTTGGGAGGGTTTCCAACACCTCGAGAATTAGGGGACGTTGATAAAATTTCTAAGATTCATGGGCATGGAGGTAACCTAAGGCACATTCCACTTGTAGTGGAATAGCTGGATCCCTGGTGCTGTTTCTATAAACTTCATGTATAGAATGGAGGACTGGAACGCCGTCTTCCTGAGAGCTCAAAGTTTACTTGTGCATGACCATCAGCTGCAATAATCAGGCTAGAAAATTTACAATGCCAAACAAGTCAAGCAATTTCCACAAAGAGAACAGTGAAGAGCTCATCCTCATCCTTGCAACAAGTACTATTTAATCACAGGCAAAATATTGCACTACCCATTTTCTTTTAAGGTTGGGTTTTTTTTTCATTACCTGCTTAAAAACATTGTTTAACTGTTGACAAGCTATTCCTGTCTTCAGTGGTCAAGTATGAAATGGCAAGTTCCGGACAACGATCTGTGTACTATGAATTGTGAGCCACAGTTTCAAAAGAATACTGTTGGCAGAATCCAAAACATCAAAACCATAAAAAGTTAATTTCTCATCATGAACAGATGTCTTGATCATGAACGGTTTGTTTAGTTTAGAAGTTCTGGAGCTTTTGAGATTTTTATACTGAGACGTATCTAATGGATAGGCATTTACCATATATGCTCCATACCACGACTCAGGGGTTGGAAGAAAATGGGGTAAGAGTTTTGAAGAGCCTACTCTCACCCCATTTTGAGGTGTCTGTGGAATATATCTGGATCGAGCTAATTATTTTTTAGAGAGTTCAGAAATTCTGTGGGTGATACTACCAGATTTGTTGCTTTTACTGACTGGTTTTTTCAAGCTTCTCTTGGTCAGTTGGTCAGGGACAAACCTCATAAAAGGACTGGATTTTAAAGCAACAGGTTCTCTAGCAGAGAAGTACATATTAAACCATGGATGTGAAACAAAATAACATTTTAACTGAATCAATCAAATCCCATTTAGCGATCTGTAGAAATGTGTCACACAAAATATTTCTATATACTAACTCATTACTTTGCTGACAGCTCAATTTTAAATTAGTGCAAATGTTTCGACTGGTAGAGAATGGAAAATACTCCTAAAGACTGAAGCTTTTCAATTAAGTTCCATTTATGTTTTTTCCTTTCAGTTTTCTTGTTTTCATGTAATGGATAGGAAATAAGAGGTAACTCCACTCCTGTACTTTAAGTATGAGTTATTTTTGGTTTAGTCATGATGTTGTATACTTTTTTGTTTTGAACTTACTTTAAAATAATTTTGTCAAAAAGTGCAAGCTGCGTAAATCATTGCACACACACTACTGAGCATTGGCTTTCAGAGGGGGGAACTAAGTGTAAAACCAGAATATTTTGTCCCAGTAGAATACATCTTTGTCAAAAGTGAACCAGAGAAGAGAATAAACTGTCTTGTAGAGATGTTGCCGAATAAACTACTGTTTGTGAAATCCATGGGGAAGTCAATAAACCTAGCAGCTTACAGAAAACGCCTATTGCTATCAAGGAGAAAACACAATTGATTTTGTTCTTTGTAACTTGTTTTCCACTTTGTTTTACCTTGCTCCCAAACATTTTGCCCTGCTCGGTCTTTTCCGAACATCATGCCCCTACTTTTCTGTTTTTGTCAGATGAAAAAGCATTGTTAGGCAACGCTGGCAAGATTACTGGAGATAGGAATCTACATTCAAGACTATAGCTGAAGTTGCTGCCAAATCAGTAACTGAAAATCACGATGAAACCTAAGCCTCTTCACTGTAGAAAAGCGATGATTCAAACAGAAGAAGAAAACCCCCAAAATAAACCAAAAACTGCCAAATCTTTTCCTGCAGAAAAAGCCAGATTTTTTTAAAATGTTTTCAGAGAAGAAAAGTCAAATGTGTGCCTAAAATGTTACCTTTTAGTAGTATTTACTCTTTATACTTACATTGTAAACATGTCAGAGCACCTTAATTATTGGGTGTAAGGCAGAACCAGAGCCTTTGCTGTAGTAAAATTCATGCTGTTTGTCATATGCTGTTTCTATCTTCAGTTTTAAACTGGGATGTGAGATCTCATACTCGGCAGGCTCTGAACATGATTTATGAAAGCAATACCAATTTTGTTCTTTCTCATGATTCAGTAGAGAAAAAGCTGACTTTAAGAAAGGAAGAAAAATATTTATGAAATCCAAAGTTGCATTATTTCATATTAACAAAGCCTGATGTTTTACTGTGAGGTTCATAGACGAGAAGCAGGTGGAAATTTATAATGCATCCTCTACCCTTGGAAGAGCAGCACACCTGCCATGACAAAGAAAACACAAGAAATGAAAAAGGAAGTTGAGACCATTTGCTGGCTGCATGTTTGCTAGACCTTCGTAGACCTTTGCTAGACCTGTAGGTTTGCTAGACCACACTGAGTGGTCTGGTATGTGTGCTCCTTCCATCCAGCTGAACCAACTCTCTTTGCAATTGCTTGCCAGCTCCTTCTTCAAACTGTTTGGCAATTCTTTTAGTTTTTCTGCAGTATCAAGAATCGTGTATTTTTATAATACAGGAAAATTCCTCTTCTTACTTTTTTCTGTAAGTGTTCTTTTTTTGCAAGATGACAGATTTAGGCCCTTGCTGGTAACCTAGTTTGATCGTTTCCCAGCAGACCATCTTTCACACTGACCGGTCTGGCCTTTTGTCCATGTTTATCTTGCAACAACAGTACTATTAATAAAGCAATAGACAATAAATCTACTTACCAGAAAATATCTGGTGCTAACCAGGCAGTTCATATCTGTGCAGCCTCCAGACCAACACCAAATACAAAATAATTTGTGGTTACTTTTATTTACCTCAACTTAAGAGTAAGTAAAGCACAAAAGTACAGTACCGATTTATGGATTATACCAGGGTTTCAGTTTTCATTTGGAGAGCTGGTGTTTAGAAAAAGCAGCTTTTTATTGAAAACTCGTTGTGTGAAAACTTAGCAAATTTGTCCTAGTCCTCCTCAGTATTTTCAGAGGTGGGAGATTTAGTGCAGACGTGCACCTCAAATTAAAAAAAGAAAAGCCAAACCAAAAAAAACCCCACAAAACCACAAAACAACAAAAATTCCAAGAAACTACAGTGAAATAAAAAATGACACAGTGCTATGAATTTTCACCTTCTTCCTCTTCAGAGGAAGCAATTTCCAGCCTGATTTCCAGCAGAATCAATGCTTAGAGAGTCATACCACCCATTGGTATGTGTGTATGTGTGTGTTTATATGGATATATATATATATATACACACACACACACCATAGAATGTCCACACCATTCGCCTGTCAGCTCTTACTAGTAAACTTTGACCATAGTGGACTGATGGTGCAAAAGCATTAAAAATCCTAAATTCCTATTAGTTTTGTAAAAATAGGCTGTTCAGTGCTGAGACCTCAATTAACAGTCCTTCGGAGACAACAGCCAAGATCAGAACTCTTTTGTGACTATACATTATACTCCCAGGATCTGAGACAGGAATATAGTGGTCTACTGGCTTCTGTTCTTAAAAATAATCCATTTATAAAGACGCTTTTATTTATGGCTTTTATCACATGCCATTTCTCACATCACGTGCACAGGTATCACCCAGCAAATGCCCCAGAGCACCCAAGTACCTCCCGAGAGTGGGCTGCCGTTCTGGAGTAAGTAATACAAGGGTGCAGGAGAATGTGAGAGGCTGAGACTAAAGCTGAGTTTCTGTATAGTGAAAGCAGTACAGACAACATTCAAATCCATGAAACACATTCCGTTACCACACACAAATCATCCTCTCTTGCTGCCTTGATACATGCCTGTGCACTTGGAGGTGTGTGGAGGGCAGAGGAGGCTGAGAACTAGAAGGGGTATTAAATAGCAGTGAAATCATAACAGCAGGGAAAATAAGAAAGCAGAAATCAGGAAAATAAATACATGATAAAAATGAAAAAGCTGGTTTAAAGTCTAGCTCTGAACTGGATCTTTGGATTTTTTGACACCAAAATTATTTTTTAAAATATGAAATGTCCATCCAACGACTGCTTGGAACATGTTTAACATATATATAAAGAAAGCTAATTGACAATGTTTTGCTCTGTCTTTTAATTCTGGAGAAGTGCAGTTGTATGAAAAGGGTTAGAAGGTAACTTTAAACAGGAAACTCACTCCTGATGAAGCTTTATTTATGACTTGTGGAGAATTTGCAACTTCAATAGGTGAAAAACTGTTTTTGTCATTCATATACTATATGGTAGATATTTGTATATCTAGGTATAATCTTTCTTCTTCACTTTTCTCTTCTTGAAGCACACATCAACCCTAGCTGACATTATTAGATCAGTAACATTTACCTGATGCAATGAATGCTGCCTGCACTCCCGCGGTATGTTTTTAGTAAGAAAGCCTAGAAACTTTATACATTACTGAACAAAACTGTTGGCAGGCAAAGGGCAGGTCTTCTGCAGAAGCACGTTAAGTACTTTGAGTCATTTCTCCCTGTAGAATGCAAGTGCTGGGTCACTCAGTCTTAAGCGCTTATCCAGGGGATCATAAAGTGGATTAAAATATCCCAGAACTTTCAAAACATGCTGAGCATATGCCATCCCTTTCCTGCCCCCAAAGAACAGCAGTATCTCCTGCCAAGGTGGTCGCGTGCCTCTCCCAGAACCCTGTGGAAAGGGGCACCCAGGCAGCAGAGACCTACAGAGCAGTTTGATCAGTACAACGGCCCGGGCTGTTCCAGAAGAGACCTTTCCCATCGCTCTGGTGGGGATCACCTGCCCCTTCCCCATTCCCCTTGGTGCTTGTTCCATGCTCACCTCTCCCTGCAGCTTGGCCTCAGCCTGGGAGAACCAGGGTGGGCTGGAGTGAGGATGGTGCCCTTCTGCATGATGTGATGGTCCATATCCACCTCAGAGCATGGGCTTTTGTTTCTGAAACACCAGAAAAAAACATATAAACTACCTTTTTTTGATCCTTTGACCTGCCTTCTAATGCAATTGGCAGCACTTGTTAAACAGTGACACCAGAATTCCATGGAGCAGATGCACACCTGCAGCTGGGGATCCTCACCACTGTGAAGGGGGTATTTTCTGCAGCACGTAGTGTTTTCAGCCCTTCACCTCTGCAGCAAGTTGGGGCATGTAGGCACCAGATGGGTTTCCTCCTCATGATACAGGACCTTGTTGCCTTCACAGCCAAAGTCCTTGCACTGGACTTCTGCAGCAGCCGAGCTGGCTTCTGGTAATCCATGGCTCACCCTCACAGCGTTAGCAGCTTTCCACAGCTCAGCAGTCGCTTTCACAGCTCTGCTCTGCTACAAACTGGATCTGTTTTAAATTTTAAAAAGTGTTATTTTTCTTTCTCGTTCTCCTCCCATCAGATCATTTTCCACCCCCTTCATACTTTTGGTTCAATATGGGGCCGATATTACATTACTTCATCTGATACAGTAATACTAGGAAAAAATAGTTAAAGTAGACATTAATAAGTGGTCAGGAGTAGGTAACATTTATGAAAGCATCTTTCAGAAACTTAGATAAGAAACCACAGAGCAGGGTCTGGGTCTGTGTGTCATTGGAAGTGCCATCAGAGGATGCCAGTATGCTGAAAAACTGCTTTAACAGCGTCTGGGACATACCAAAGCAACGGAGCCGGCTGCTGTTCCTGGTGAGATGACACAGTCTACGGTAGAGGATGAGACTAAGGGACAGGTGGATCAACACAGTCTGTTGCAAAGGTGTTGGAGAGAGTCCAGTGAAGTCCAGCATCACTGGCATTTGGAGGAAGGGTGGTAAGTATGCCGATAACAGGGGTCGTGTGGGCATAATAACCCTCTTGCATTTTCGAAAAGCCTTTGAGAAGCTTTTTGCAAAGCTTATTACACTTTGTAAATAAACTAAGTTGCCACAAGATTGGACGAGAGGTTGGTTTTTGGTCTGAAAGCTGGTGTAAGAAGAGGAAGTGAAGGACAGGGCTTAGTGGTCACTCTCCAGGAGGGAGGGGATTCATGGAGTCAGGGAATAATTGAGGTCAGAAGGGACCTCTGGAGGTCATCTAACCCAGCCTCCACTTCAAGCATGTCTAATGAGCTCAGATTGTGCAAGGACTTTTCCGGTGAAACCTTGAATGCCTCCAAGGATGCATTCTTGATGCACAACTTGGTACAAAAGCCTTGGGATTTGTGCCGTTTTTTTCTTGATGTCTCTACCGGTAACCTCTAGAAAGCAGTCAACAGTGAGATCTGTCCAGCTGGAGGGACAGCAACCTCTGGCCAAGAGTGCCTGTGCCGTCTCTGAAATTGGCTTGTGTATTCAGGGTGGGTAGGGGGGAATAAATGTGCTTCCAAGCCCATTCAACCTTACACCATTTTCCTGGCATTGTTGTAATGAAAAATATTAGCCGTCCTTAACAGTGTCCTGCCATTCATTCCTTGCTTTCCCACACACAGGCAGCTTTTGTTGGTTTGGATGTGGCAGATGAGCTACAACAACAGAAAAACTCCTTTTGTTTGCTGGTGCTTTGTGTGTGCAGGAGGTCTCAGCTGGCAGATCTTGCAGCAGCTTTCTCTGGTGTGGACAGGCACCAATAAAGTCAAGCTTATCACAAGGTGTCTTTAGCACCATTAGGAGGGAATACCTTTATTCAGCTAAGTACATTACTATTATCTGGAGTCATCTTCTACCTTTGCAAAAAAAAAAACAACCAACCCCCCAAACTGGAATGTTACATCTGCTAGAGGAAGTGCACCTAGAGCTGCTTGTACCAGCAGCAGCAGCAGCTTGGTGCAGCACGCAGGCTCAGCTAGCAAGTGGGCTTGGCAACAACTTTGAATCCAAGTGCATTAAATCCCCTCACTGTCCTGAAAGTATGGGCCAGTTAGCCATATGTGGATCAGTGCAAGCAAGCCTACAGCTTCCACAAGGGAAAAAAATCCTCCTCCTTGACTTGGCTGCAGTTACCTCCTTGCCGTAGAAAATATCATTACCCTTCTGTCAGCCAAAACTGTGTATTTGTTTTCATTGCTTTGTCTGAAACACTCGCTGGAAAGCTTCAACAGGAATAATTTGAAGCAAAAATGATCACGTTCCAGCGTAAAACACACAAGACCAAATAAGCCATTGTTTTCTGAACCCTGTCAAAGACTCCCTTCTCTGCAGTTTTGCTTTTGTATGTTAGCAGCAAAGGCAAACGCCTGCTGGCTGCAACGTTTGCTGATCATAGGATATTCAACTTACAGATTGCCAGACAGGGAACAGTCAAGCAATCCTCTATCATCCTCTCTGTTAAACCATCTTTTATGGCTTACCCTTGCAATGCCCACACAGCTCACAGAATGCATCTGAGGTAGGGGTGCCAAGCAACTGCTCCTTTTCTGATGTTTATTACCCTGCAAAAGTGAACTAATTTCCTTTTCTGTTTTTTTTGTTTGAAATGTATTACGCAGTCCCTCAGCAATGCAGGAAAAAACGGGGTTACGGACCTACTTTCACAGAAGAACAGACAGCATTTTCATCCAGTTTTAGTGCTTGCTCTTTAAATGTTGTTTTAAATCTTCTGACTGCTGAAGTGTTACTAAAACAGTACAATATTGTAGTCTGTAGGCTTTAAGTGGTGTTCATCAAGCAAGACAGATCCCATATCCACCATCTGCATAATTTGCCAGAATTGATAGCTCTGACAGTCCTAATTAGTTTCCCAGGTTGTTCAAGGAAGGACTGAGAGTAAAAGCAGTGTTTTCTGTGGCCTTCCATCTCTGTTGGTACCCCTGCCCATCACATCCTTAGCCAGGGCTAGCACTGCAGCAGTGCTAAGCTATGCTAATTGGAATTTGGTTAATTGGGTCACTTCTGACTAGGGCTGCCTTATTCACCAGCCCAGTTTTTCTTGGTGTTACAACTCTCTATGTGCGTGCATGCTTTTGTGTGCATATATACATATTTGTGTCTGTATGTGTGTGTGCATATTTATTTAGCCACACGAGTAGTGCTCACTGGTGTTGTAAAGAGATTTTCTCTCAATGTTTTCCTTATTTATAGCAGCTAGACCACTGCAAGTTCAAATGTAAGCATTCCAAGGATATTCAGTGCCCTTTAAGAAGTACACTAATAGACAAGGTTGCAATAGTGTGAAGGCACTGAGTATGTTGGCTCTCACAAAACGAACTTCTTACACCCAGCGTTTGGACACTGCTGAGGACTTGGATCTGGAAGGTGATACATCACAGCTGAAGGATCATCTGGAGGAAGAAAAAGTGGCTTCCTTTGCCTGTGTTTTTTAACTCAGCTAAAAAACATGGGTTCAAGCTTTTTTCTTTTTTTTTTCTTTTTTTTTGGGGGGGGGCGGGTGGGGGGTGGGCAAACAAAACCAAAACCTCCACCTGTCATTTTTCTTTTAGTTTTATAAGTAAAGCTAGACTGAAAAGCAGAAGAAGCTCAAATGTGATAAAACGTGGAGAAACAAGAATGTTGGTCAATTATATCTTCTTGTTCTGGTTTATTTTTTTTTTCAGTAGGCCTTGTAAGAACTGCTAATAAAAATATAAATAATATTTGACTTCATTAGCATACAACAGTATTAATGCTTATGATTTGTAAAAGTGGCCTGGCCAGCAAATACGATACTGTATAAAACTTCGGCAGTGACATCAGTTGTCATCTCCCACATTTGCCAGTAGTGGAAGAGTACCTTTCTCAGAGTATAGGGTGTTGCAGGCCAAGGTCTGTTAATTATTCTGTTGATAATCGTATCAAGACCTGTGTTGAATGAGTTCCTGCCTGTGGGATTAACAGCAGCATGTGTTCACATATAAAGAGTGTTTATTTATCATTTAGTGTGCCTAAAATGTTTTTACTCTGTTTTTTTTTACCCTAATGTGTGTAGCGGTATCTGACAGAGAACATGACATTCTAGAATGGATTTGTTTCCAGAAATTTGTGTTCATTTTATTATAATTAGAGATTGTCCTTTTTGAAAACAGTGCTTTAAATGTCGCACGAATGCTAAAAGATCTACATGGCATCTAAGAAATTATCAGCCTGATACTGAAAAGACAGATTGATTAAAAAAAACCCCAAACAACCAAGAAACTAACAAAAAGGGGCTGGAACACTTGAGCGGAGGATCTGCACATCGCGCTCTCCTTCAGCAGTGTCGGTCTCCGGGGGCTGGTTTCCCCGGGTGCCGCCGGGCTGTGCCGGTCCCCGCTCCGCAGGGCGGCGGCGGCAGCGTGTCCCGGCCGCTCCGCTCCGCTCCGCTCCGCCGCCCCTCCCCGGGCTGCGCTCCCGGCCCCGCCGCAACGTCAGCGCGCGCTGCCCGCCGCGCTCCGCTCGTGCCGGGTGACGTCAGGATGCGATGGCCGTGACCCCCCGGCCCGGCACCCGCCGCGCGCCCGGCCTCACCTGCCGCCGCTGAGGAGCGCAGCCGCCACTGCGCGGGCTGCTGCCGCCGCCGCCACTGCGCGGGCTGCCGCCGCCGCCGCCGCCGCCGCCACTGCGCGGGCTGCTGCCGCCGCCGCCACTGCGCGGGCTGCCGCCGCCGCCGCCGCTGCCGCCGCCGCCCCGGTGCGCGGCCGCAGCCCATCGCCCGGCGCCGCCGGCACCAAGCCTGCCAGCCCGGCTGCGGGCGAGGGGATGTGCCCAGAGCCCCGGGGGTCTCCGCGGCGACGCTGAGTGGGCACCAGCAAACACAGAGCCCAGCCAACGGGGGTTGTCATGCAAGCAGCGTGCTCAGGTTTCTCTCCTGCTTTGCTCTCATCCTGCTGCTGCATTTGAGATCATGTATGTGTTCTGCTGTTGGTTACCGGGGTGGTGGTGGTGGTGGTGGTGTTAAAAATCTGGGGTGGGAACAGTATTTGGAAGGATTAATATGTTAGTTTTGATTTAAGGGGATTGTTGTGTTCTTTGTGTTTTGTTGGGTTTTTTTCTTCCTCTTATGCCACTTATCCCAGCCCTTCATCTTTGCTAACACAGCTTTATCTTTATTATTTTTATTTTAGGTCGGTTAATATTGTAGCCTTTGGGAATGAAAGAGATGGGTTTTCTGAGGACAGTCAGCAGCTGAGCCTGATCTGGAGCTATCTGGTGAGAAGCGCTCTCATTTCCCAGATCGACAGCAGCTTGTCTGCGAGCCACATTGGGAGCCCAGTTTGTACTGAGTACCAAGCCTGCGCGTTTGGAAATGTCAGACTGGTGGTACACGACTGTCCTGTCTGGGTAAGAGATCAGTCACAATCTTTTTAACCACACATAACAGCGTAAACTGCTTTAATAAAATGAAAATATATACTAATTTAAAATTATTTTCTTTATTATGGGGTTTTACTTATATTTTCATTATTGCTAATATTAAAAGCATACAAAATGTAACCAGGCAAATGCTGCAAAATCTCCAAGGTGCTATGGAAAGTTTCTTATGAACAAGCTGCTGCCCACTTGCTCTGTAGGAAGGTGGTATTTTCAACTGTTTAGTGAAAATCTTACTGAAGGTAGCCCAAACGTAAACAAGAATACCTTTTCTGTGACACTGCATCATAAACACTCTCTCCAAATATTAATCAACAGTAAACCAAGTTGTATGTATCTTTTCTGTAAAAATGAAAAGGGAGTCAGTTTTCCAGCTTTGAAAAATGTCAGATTATAAGATTTTGTACTTTGCAGAATACAGTATATGGAGTAATTTCTAGTGCTGTTGTAATGAATAATCACATCAAACCATTATTTCCTTTATCTGAAGGTAAATACAAAGGGGTTTGGCACTGTTCCAAGTTGTCAGCACTTTTGTTAGTAAGTGAGATAACTTAGTTATGAGTACGAGCAGATCAATGATTATGTAAGAAGTGATGCTAATAATCTAAATTAAAACATAATTAATGACTACTTAGTAGCCTTAAAAAAAAATTAAGCTTAGCAGCTTTTAGAAATTAAAACAATAATCAGTTTCAGCTCCATAATTCTATCCTTAGGTTGATTTTGCAGTCCTGCAAGGGAAACTTTTGGGGGCATCTGCAGGAATCCTAACAGTTCCAGAAATACATGATCAGAAGTTTGCAGTCTTGAAACCAAGTGTTCCAGTTTAGGTGTCCTTCTGTTCTCTTATTTCTCATGCTTTTTTTGTCAGGGACGCTTACAGACACCAGTCCAGGTGGATGGGGGGATCCTGTTCTTACTCTTTGAAGCTGCATGTAACCTGCACATGCATTTTTCTGGAGTCATTGGAGCACAGCAATGAGTAAAAGCTCCTGAATATAAATTAAGGCTGTAGGACTTCAAAGGGTATTTCAGAGAACTGGAGGTTGGTAGGGCAGGTGGGAAGGCAAGCAAGGATAGCTGGGGAAGGGTGAAGAAAGGACCTGGATGGGAGGTGCAGTTTGTGTGGTTTTAGGTTGTTTTATTTGCATTTGCTTTTCTACAAAACAAGGTTCTTCAACTCTGGAGACCTTATAATGTTTGCCCTTGAAAAACTGGCTTGCTATTGTCTGGGACATTACATTTCGGAGGCCTCTTGTTTCTTCCTTTCTCAGCTAAAGGAGGCAGGAGATTTATTGCTGGGAATGATGAGGAACAATTGGCGTTTTTCACTTAGTACTCTTTGGACTCTGCAAGGGGTTATTTGTTCTGAGTGAAGCTACTTCCTTGTTAGGGTGAGGCAGAACAGGAGTTTTCCCATAGTCTGGATGCTTGAAGTTTGCTGCATCACAGTGATCCTTTCAGGACTATTCCTGTGGTAGCCTGGGGAAATGGTACAGGACAATTCAAAACATTGACTCACACTGCAGGTCATATTCTCCATGGAAAAGGGTTCTTGTTGCACGTAACTGAAACATAGAGAGGGTGGTATGGTGGGCCTTGTGTTATTTCCACCTCTGTCATCTGAGCATAATATAAAGGCAGATCTGCATTTTACCTGTGATTTGTATCTCATCTAGATTAAATCTGTATGATTAAGGCAAGCCAGTCCTAGACATAAACTTGGCAACTGAGTATGCTGATAGCTGTGAGTCTCCAAACTCAAGGGTGCCCAAGTGCTTTTTGCCTTCTGCAGCTGTCTGCCTGGAAAAGCAACGTGGATACAGGTTCTGCCAAGCAGAACATGGCGGGGATCCTTTTGTGAGGTAGATTGTGGCACAGGGTGAGTTTGCTGGTGTGCTGCTGCACCTGTCTGTTAGCCTAGGATGCTGCTCAACTTTTTGAGTTCTGCAGGAAGGGTCAACAGCTCAAGTGTCTTTGGTTGAACTCTTCACGGTGGTGGCACCCTTCCTGATGATATTATGATACAAGGCACCTTACTGTGTATTGTGTCTGTCTTTGAAAGGGCTGCAGCAAGGTTTTACAGCAGCTGCCAAAGTGCTCATGCACTGGTGGGTTGGAGAAACATGAAAGGTCTGGACCATGTGGTGAACACTACCATGGTGGCATTGGCCTGGTGGGCACTGTGCTGCTCTGAGGGAGTTCTGTTCTATAAGCTGAAGGTGACCAAAGGCCAGACTGCAGAGTAGGTAGGAAAGCTTCTTGGTCACGATCACCCAAGGCAATGCCCATCAGATGTTACAGACAGACATGGGGGAATGGTGTTTCCAACCTGCATTGGGACTGCTGTTTTCACGCAGCAGCTCTGTAAATCTTTTAATCTCCAGTGCAGGTACTATACTCTTTGATGTTGTATGGCTTAAAAAATTGCAAGGATAAATTCATGTTTGCCAACACGTAGAACAGCAGCACTGTGTTGTGAGAAGCTCTCTTTCCCGTGGCAGTTGCAGGATGCAGGGTGGAAGTGCCAGCTTTGGGAGGGGTGTTATCATTCATGCAGATGACATGGGGTTGTAGAGATAGTGGTGGACCATTCTTTTCAAAATCTGGGGTCAAAATGTCACCGTTTCCAAAACCATGTTGGTCTCCACGTGTCAATCACTGGGGATATCACTATGGCCCACTGTGTCCTGTGCTGCTTTTGCAAAGCTGCATGCTGGTATCTCCCATGTGCAGGGGACAGATACCAAAGTGGACCAACATCCTTGTGATTCATGTGGCTGGAAAATGTTTTGACAAAAAATTAAGACCTAGGATGAGAGGAGATATAAGGAACTGGGGAAAACATACCTGTGTGCTAACATCCGTACTGAATATTGTGATTTTAATAGGTGATCAGTTGATGATGCATGCTCGAGTTGTGCGCTCATAAAGCATGTTGAACTAGCATGTCCCAGTTTTTCTAATTTTTTTCAGGGTAAACCTCAGTCTGGGAGCTGGTAACTTACAAGAAGAAATTTGCAAGATGAATTTTAAGATTCGGTTTGGAAAAGGTTGCTTTATTTAGCACTCTATATCAATTTTGACAGTCTTTGGGACTAAGTTGTCATTTTATCGGCTTCTGTATAGTTTTCAGCTTCAGCTACTTTACACTGAATTTTGTTATGCTTTTGCATATGTACAAGTAAAAACTGCAGAAAAAGTGCAGGCAAAATTTGTAGTACCTGATGGCAAGTGAGTCATCCTCAGCTTCAGAATGAAGCATAGCATGGGAGCTATAATGCATATTTTGATTAATTTGATTATAATGCTGGAAAATAAATGACAGAATGAAAACTTCACTTTGAGTGTCCCCTAGCTGCATTACCTCTTGTGTTCTTTCCTCCCTTGGAGCAGTACGATAAGGATGTGAGAGTGTTTTGGTCCTGAGCTGGGGGTCTTGCTGTCCTTTTTTAATTTTTTTGCTCTGTGAGCTACCTGGTTTGGTTTTTTGCTTTTTTTTTTTTTGCTGTTGTTATTTGCTTGGGGGTTTTGTGTGTCTGTGTGTGTGTGTATTTTTTTGTTTGTTTGGGTTGGGTTTTGTGTGCTCGTGTGTGTTTTGGGTGGGTTTTTCTTTGTTTGTTTGGTTTTTTGTATTTTTTCCCCCAGGGAGCCATCCCTCCAGAAGTTTTGTGCTGTCCCCTAGTTTATAAAAACTGCCCATTTTATCTAGAGGTGCACTGACATCAGTGTCCTTGTGCTCCTTATCCTAGCTAGGCTCGCCTTCCCTTAACATGTCTGAAGGTAAAGGGATCTGATCCATTTTTTACTTTTATTTATTATTTTTAGAAATCAAATCAAATTACTGCTTCAGTATAAAACCACAGCTGGCAGCTTTTCCTTCTTTACTCATTTCTAAGCTTGGCTGTCTGAAGATGGCAGTTTACTACAGATGATTGTAACCTGGTAAATTATTTTCCCTGCTATGATCTTTATTTTTGCTTTTTAATTACTAAATTACTTTATGAGAGGACAACACAAGACAATGCTAGAATTTTTAATTATATATATTTTTTTTTTCGGGGTGTTGGGGCATCAGTGCAAGCAGTTAAAGCTTTTTTGGAAAGCCTGGAGTGAAAAACAAAAGTGGCATTCCAGGGTTGTGGTCTGCATTCCCTTACTTTCTGAGGAAAATACTTCCTTCTGTGCTGCAGGTTACTATGCTAAGTTCAGGGGACTAGTAAGTTTTGAAGAGTACACCCAGAAAATTTGTCTGCAGTGGACCTGCAGAAATTGCAGAGAAACCCTGAAAAAACAGGGAAGGGTCTGGTACGTGGTCTGGAAAGCATCACTGCAAAGAAGGATCTGCTGATGGAGAACGGGTCTGTAAATGGGTCCTGTAAATGGGAGATGAACTTTCCAATATTCCCGATGCAGCTCTCTTGAATCCTGGGGAGATCCCAGGGGAGCGGTCCACAGGGGTGGCCAGGCTCCCTTGTCCCCCCAAAGCATGTTTACTGTCGCTGCTGCCCCAGATCAAGGGCTGGGCTAGGTGGGTATGGCGACATTTACGGGCAGCTTTTAGAGAGAGTGTGGGCATTGCAAGGGCACTTGTGCAAGGGATTTCACTGCCGTTCCATAAAGGCATTCATAAATTATTTTTAACAAAGCAAGTATTGTCCTTGTGAGGGGCCATGTGATTTTGTAGGAAAATCGCGTCTTCATTGCCGCTGAAGGCTTTTTTCTCAATGTTAACGCTTGAGAAGTATGATTTAGTAATGGCAAGAATATATTATCAGACTTACATAATGGAGGCAAGCAAGGAAAGAATGAAGCTTTTTTTCTAATGAGTCCTGAGAGGGATAGCAACAGAAGTATAATTATAATTAATAAGGTCGTAGTATAATAACCTTAGCTGTGCAGTTACTTTTTCCTGTTGTCAATGGCTGTCTTGGGAAATGGACTGTGCCAGCAGCAGGAAGCATGGCAAGAGGAGTAGCTGCTGCATCGGTTTCATAGATGGAGTCTGGAATTAGGTTTATTCCTGAATCTGAACTGTTATTTGTCATCTGAAGAAATTCCCGCTGTCGTTTTTGCATGAAAGCTTTTGTAAAAGTGATGACCAAGGAGGCTCCCAGCGCTGTCTCAGCGATGCCTTGCGCCGGTAACCCTTTGTTGTCAGAGTCTTTTTGGAGGATTTTCCCAGCAGAGGGCACCAATCCCGGCACTCTGTGCTACGCTTGACGCGAATGGAAAGTAACTGTAACAAGACCTCTGGAAACACACTTTTCTCCTCTGTGTTTTTAAACATAACATCCATCTTCCGGAATGGGCTTTCAGGGTTGTTAAATATGTGAGGGCATAGGGAACCTGCACGACAGCAACAGAGCTGGCCGCTGTGAGATGCTGGGTTGGCATATTCTGCATTTTCCACTTTTGATGTACCCAGGGCTGGCCCTTACCCTGTGAAAGTAGGGTCCATCCCCACCAGAACGTCATTAACTTTAGTAAAAATCCTTCCTGATAGGATTAATAGAGACACGCGGCGGTGACACGGGGCAGTGGCAGAAGGCACAGACCTCCCCAGACCTGCTGCAACGTGCAGCCACATGCAACCTGGGAAGCTGTGACAGCCTGCACCACATTTCCATAGTGTTTCTTTCCCCTGGTAGTTAAAGAGGTGTGTTCGCACACCTCTGCATCTGTTCTCAGTAAGGATTTTGCCAGTGTTCCTCACACCTGCTGAGACGGAAATAACGGCAAGTTGTGCTAAGTACAAGAAGAGCAGGGGAATCCTACGAGGTGATGGCCACATTTTCTTTTCGTTGTTGTTTTGTTTTCCAAAATATAATTGCTTTTTTTATTAGTATTGTTTTCACTGGGGAAAAAAAGGAAACCACCTAGAGGGTTTTTTTGCTATATGATATTGACCTCTTAAGCCACTGTTTTCTTAAATGCATAAGCAGGCGCATGCAGACAAACACAAGCCTGCTTCAGCATACTCTGTTGGGAGTCCCAGCAGCAAGAAGAGCACTAGAGCTGCCACTGCTTGAGGTTAGTGCATGGAGGGTCTTCCAGCTGGCATTCTACTGGATGATGCTCTCCTTGGAGAGCCAAGATGAGAGCTGGGCCCAGAGGAGAGTGCGTGTCTGAGTGTGTGTCAGATACCTGGTGTCCTGTCCTCTGCGGCTGGTGGGCCTGGTGTCAGGACATTGATATGTAGAAGACCTGTCATCTGCTGTAGGTCAGGACTAGGTTTATGCTGAAGCTAAGCATGAGAGTCAGAGCTGGTCCTTGGGCATGGCTGTGTTCATACTGACCAAAAACTTAGAAATGTCAAAACAGAAATAACATGTAATGGTGTCATAATGTACTGGAGACTTAGCTCCATAAACAAACACATCACTACCTGTAAAAAATATGTTACATTCCATAAGAAGTTTCCATAAACATTATTTATCCTTAACACTTCAAGCTGTGGCAGATTTATTGTGTATTTCTGCACCTGTGCTCTAACCTCGCTGGTGATACTGCTGTTTGTCACCCAGCTCATGGAGATGTGCCTATGCAAACCTGGGCTGAGCTTGAAGACAGGCAGATAGAAGGAGACTCCAAGGGAACAGGCATGCGTTCTGGCTGCCAGCAGCATAGAACAGCTAAATATTCTATATTATTTTTTGGGTTGTATTATATTTTTCCCTTAAAGCTTTGTCATGTTAAATATATACAAGCCTACTAAAAATTCTCTGTTGAGATCTTCATCAGCTAAAACATAGTAAAGCTGTCCCTTGAAAATTCTCGGGTTTTGCCTGCCTGTGTGATCAGGCTCTGCAAATGCCCAGCTGGCTGGATGTCTCAAAGCACTGTAGCTGGTAGTCTTACTGCTAGAGGTGCTAAACATGTGTTTATGTGTTAACTTGATATTCTTAACACAGCCTAGATGATTCTGTTAAATGCTGGTGGAGATTTTCCTTAGCCTGGGGTTATAACAGCCTCTAACAGAGTTGACTGAAAAAACATACCCAGAGCAGTGCTTTTAAAACTCTTTGTCAACATGGTGAATCAAAGAATAGCTATTCTTGATAATTTCTTAATTGCCTCTGGTTTTCTTATTCTAGAACCAGAAGAGCTATTAAAGGAATTAATGGGAATGCCTGTTATGCTCTTTAGATTATTTTCTGACTTATTTCTTTGTAAAGACAAGATCTAAATTGGGTGTGTTGTGCACTGACAGTCCAGGCAAATATTTGTGGACTGATGCACTTCTGTCAAGTTCATGCTACCTCCTGTACTGAAGAGCATTGCAGGTACCTCACCCCAGATTTCAAATAATGACTATTTTGAAGTGGTCAAAAATAATTACATCGACAGTGCAATCCAGTTCACTTGTTGATACTAATAACCTTTTATATATTACTCTGGCTGCCATCTGTAATGCTTTTATTTTTGTGATCTGTTCTTCAAAAATCACATTGGTCCTCCCCAACCCAAACTTTGAGTTCTGCCCTTTTATCACTTCTGTGTTCATTTACTCCTCTTTTCTACATCTTTATTTCATCATTTCTAATTTCCTTTTTTTTTTTTTTTCTCAAGATCCCAAGTTCTTCTAGCTTTACCTTGTGCTGTACAGGACTGTTATGGAATCTAGAATGACAGGATGTTTTGGGCTGGAAGGGACCTCAAAGACCACCCACAGGCAGGGACACCCCTCACCAGCCCAGGCTGCTCCCAGCCCCATCCAGCCTGGCCTTGAGCCCTGCCAGGGATGGGGCACCCACAGCTGCTCTGGGCAGCCTGGGCCAGCGCCTCGCCGCCCTCATCGTAAAAAATGCTTCCTTAAGTCCAACGAAAATCTGCCCTCTTTTAGTTTAGAACTGTTGCCCCTTGTCCCATCACTACAGGCCCTGGTAAAAAGGTGTCTCTGTTCCAAGAGGTCATACTATTTAGTTTTTTGAGTTGATTTCCAGTTCTTTGGACCAGTTCCAGATTTCTGTCGGGAGTTTTCAGTTAAGCACGTGTACAAAGCCATAGCTTTCATTGGTATTTGTGAGCTACCTTTAGGTAAAGCAGAAATTGTGAAATTACATACATTATATACACAATATACATTATATTCTGAAATAATAACTGTATATTACATGTAGATACAGCAGAGTTGTAAATTAACAGGATACCAGATAATTTTACAGTGGAAGTTTTACACTTACGGCACAGAACAGTGACAAAAAGAGTGTGAAGTTGGAAAAGTTAATTTTAGGTATGTGATGAAAGTCCTTAGCCTAAAGACATTAACACTTGCTAAAGCTACATGGAATCTCTTGAGAAGCAGATAAAAATTGTACTCAAGTGATGAAACTTGTATTTAAAGGTTCATAGGCACATAACATAGTTCTGTGTAACCCTTCCCCCAAAATGTTGTGATAAATAAAGGTTTTGTATGAATTGCTGCAAACCTCTACTGCTGCAGCTGCTTTTTTTCTTAATGAAAACACCTTGAAGTAATTAAATCAGTAATGTTTCTTCCTAAAAAGTATATTCCTAGGTGAACCCTGCTTTTTCTTCTTCCTGAAGAATTTCTGAATTCATAAAATAAATATATTTATTATAACGAATGACTTGTTCTCCAAAGAAGGCAATTACAAAGCATGAATTCTGCTCTTTATTGCTCAGCTGTACGGTTTTGCTTTAAGAGTATTGAACAGTTCACCTTTTCCTTTATAGACGGGAGATTTTTGATCAGTGTTTTTTCTGTTTAGGATATATTTGACAGTGACTGGTACACCTCACGCAGCCTCATTGGAGGAGCTGATATTATTGTGATTAAATACTCTGTCAATGACAAGACTTCATTTCAAGAACTAAAGGACAGTTATGTCCCAATGATAAAAAAAGCATTGAACCACTGCTCAGTTCCAGTAATAATTTCTGCTATTGGTGCAAGAAAAAACGGTATGTATCCAGTCGCCTGTAGTAATAATTATAATCTCACTTGGGAGTTAGATATGCTGTAATTTCAGCAGAAGCTCATTGTTTTTCCAAGTTGCTAACAGAAACAATTAGTCTGTCAGGATGACAGTAATATGTGCATGTATTATGGTTCTGTAGACTGGTGTATTGGCAAGAATATTATGCTTAATTAACTAACGCTAGTGATGAAAGGCATCCTATCCTGCTTTGACCTCTGCAATGAGTCTTCTTGTGGAGCCATCACACATGGGGATTAGATGTAGTGCTTTGGATTAAGCAGCGTACATCTGAGTGTATGAAACGAACCCTGTGGTTATGAGTTCTTTCTGGTCATGTCTCAGGTGTAAAATACCTCTAGTGTATGAGACTAAAACTGAGCCGGTCAGCTTGCAGCCACTGGAGGGTGGTGGAAAAGTCTGGGACATCTCTGGGATGTCTTTGGATGAACAGACATACCAGCTCTTCGGGTACCATAAAGTGCCACATCCTACTGCATCAACGAGGTTGACCGGTCATGGCAAGAGTAGCTATGGTATAGATATGGTATAGCGTATGTGCCCACGCAGTGCCCTGTTAGGCTGCTCAGTAGTCTGCTGTAAGAACAATGCAAATTGATGTTACACTGAATATTTAAAGTTCTTGTTGTTGTTGCTGTTTAATTGATATGAAAATCACTGTTGCACAACTGAGGAAGAACCGAGTGGATGGAAGTGCCCGGCAGCCGACCAGGGCAGCACTGCTGAGATGGTTTGGGTACACGTTGGTAACTACTCTCTGTTTATATCAGGGAAATAAAGTTCAGAAAGAATACCACAGATAACAGTATAACAAACATACAAAATTCACTCTGTGTTTCCAAATGTTTTGTGTTGTGCTTTTGTTGATTTTCCTGTGGTCTTTTTAGTTGTGAGGCCTGATTTTTTTTCAGTAAAGCAATGAATGCAAAATTTGAGCCTGTAAGTTATCTTTTGCTTCATGAGTTTGGCTAAGAGAAGTGTTCCTGAGTACCGCTCCTGCTATGAGTAAGGGATGTGATGGATGCAGATGTAGACATTTATTTTATAATGTACCAAGAAATATTCAGCTATATGAAGTGTGTCTTCTGTGGACGTAATGTTCAGTTTTGCCAGCTTATATATCTTTCTGCTCAGTGATTAAAAAGGACTGTTGAAGAACTCTATAACAATTAAATCTTTATTTTCTTCCCTTTAGTAATTCACTGATAATGATCAAGTGTTTTTATGCTATGATTTACAGGGGTAAGAAATGTGCCATTCTGAAGGCACAGTCTTGCTAAAGTAATGTTTGTCTTCCCAGTGCCTTTTCTTAGTTTTTTTATTTAAGCAGAGGATACCACCAATCCGAGTGACTCCACTACTGACATTTTTCTTTTCCTTTTTTTTTTCTTTTTTTTTTTTCTGTCTTTCTCCCTGGACCGTGGGAGAAGTCAGGCTCTCCAGCTGCGGTTTCGCTTTGGGACCTGCTGGAGCAAACTGCTGTGCACACACAGAACCCTTTTGTTTCTAGGAGGTATTTGTGAACACAGCAGTTTGCTCATAGAAATTACTAAGATCTTAATCCTCTGTAGTAGCAAATGGTGCTGCCAAAAGAAATAATAAAAAAAAGGGTGTTATTACATGTTATCCATAGGTCTGAACAGAGGAAATTAATGTAGTGCATGCATGGCACATTTGAAAGCACATCCATAGCCAGCAGGTTCTTACTGGCATTAAGCAAAGTTGAGCCAGGGTGGCTAAGAGATTTTTGTCAGTTAACTGGCATAGTCATAAAAATACCTATTTTGGCTGAAAAAAAATCATGTAAAATATGTGTAATTGAGTCATAATTCTGAGGCATGTACATGCTCATAACAGCCGGGACTACAGTGGAGTTTTTTCCCTTGTGTTAGTTACTGTGCATGCTTCCTGCATGGATAGGCCACAAGAATTAAATCTTTAAGGGTGACATTAATGAATGGTAACACCTGCAGGCTAGCACAACACCTGTGCATACAAGGATACGGAGGCCCCAAGCCAAACCTGGCTTCTGGAAGTCCTGCTTGACTTTCCCACCTTGGGAATACCAAATGTAAATGACGCTGAGCTTTGTATAGTAGCTAATATTTTGAATTCATTACTAAGAAGTTGGGAGTTTTTTGCAGTAATTATAGAGATATCTTAATAGAAAATTGCTATGTTTCCATTTCCCTCTTAGTACTTTTCTAAATAATGCATGTTTAGAATTATTTCAGAAGCTAATCTTTCTGGATTATTTGACAGAAATGGCCTTTTTTGCATCACTTTTTATCCCAGGAGTACCTTGCACCTGCCCCCTGTGCACGTTGGACAGGAGGAGCTGTGTCACCACCTCCGAGGGAGTTCAGCTTGCCAAGGAACTGGGAGCCACTTACCTCGAGCTGCACACCCTTAATGACTTCTACATACAGAAGTACTTTGGAGGAGTGGTGAGTGAGAAACCACTGGGCTGAAAGCAGGGTGGCACGCACGGGAGGTGCACAACTGATGTCAGGGCTTTGGAGAGTGAGTGGAGGCACATCACGAACCCTCCCACCGAGGGCAAAATCCCACCGATGCGAAACTTAGGTTAGATACAAGGAAGAAATTATTTCCAATGAGGGCGGCGAGGCGCTGGCCCAGGCTGCCCAGAGCAGCTGTGGGTGCCCCATCCCTGGCAGCGCTCAAGGCCAGGCTGGACGGGGCTGGGAGCAGCCTGGGCTGGGGGGAGGGGGCCGTGCCTATGGCGGGGTAGGGAGGAACTAGATGGTCTTTGAGGCCCCTTCCAAGCCAAACCAGTCTGTGATTCCATGATTCCATGATGCTAGCTGAATTGGCAGTACCAAGGTTGCTCTGATTTTAACCAGTGTAGGAAAGCCATACTACACACTGCAATAATTTTGCCCCTCCTGTTCCTGTCCTTCTATCTTGCTAGGGTAGGGTAATCAAAACCCAGTTGGACAAGGCATTCGGCAGCCCCATCCCACATTGAAGGCAAGTCCTGTTTTGAGGAGGTGCCCTGAGTGGGTGACTTACACGTGCCCCTTCCAACCTGAATTATTCCATAATATGGTGTTATTTTAAATTCTGATTGCTCAAACACTCACAACTGCTCTACTTGTAAAGTGAGACAATTGAATTGCCTTATTTTTTTAGCATAGTTATGTGGTTGTTCAGTACACAGTCATGACACAGTGTGCAATCGTGAGCTGAGCCTGGGGTCAGCAGCAGTGAAGCTGAACAAGGCAGAAGCTAAGAGTCTTGTTAAAATATCCCACTGCTAATGAGCTTGCTCTTTTCCCACTCCTCTGAAGAGAAGGAAGTACACTGAGCAGTTTCTCCATACAGTCTTCCAGATTTATTTGTCTTCTCCACAAAATTGTTTCACAGGGTTATTTAATTTTCAGTTTTATAAGGTATTTTAAGCTCAGACTATTTTTTTTTTTTTTTTTTTGAAACTTATGGTTACTTTCCCAGTGGCATTTGGGTTTGAACAAAAAAATGCAGTTCTTTTGGCACAATAGTTTCACACGGTCTTTACAGCAGTAAAGACCAGACAGTATAGTGGTGTATCCATATGGTGTATTTTCCGTGGGAATTGGTAGTAACTTGGAATCTCTGGCACAACAGTTAGCCTGTTTTTATCAGATCCTTTCATTCCCAATGAAAAGCAAGGAACCAACTCAACACGTGGTCTAGCCAGAGTGTTTTTCTAGTTTTTAGCAAGCACTATACGTGCTACATTAACTCGGGTGATAAAAGCATTTAAAGACACGCATGAACTGAAACTGAACCATCCTTTATGCCTCTTTGTTCCTGTAAAAGAGGTCATTTCCCCTCAGAGACTTTTTTTGTTGCAGTGATGATCCTTGTAGTCTGTCCCGGTGAAGCAAACCTTGCCCACAAAGGTCACATGGCAATGTGGCTTTTTCAGGGGACAAGGCAGCACTGCATGATGGTGGCGGTTAGCTGCAAGCTGAACAGCTGGTATAAGGCTTTGTTATTTCCATCACCTGCACCTGATCATTATCCATTAAGCCTTATTCTACTCTGTAATTTGTAATTAGCATCTATGGAAATTGTAGATTGAATGTCATTTCTTGGAAGATTACACAGATGGAGAATTAATTACCATCTTTTGAATAAATAGTCTTTTAAATTGTGTTAATTCCACCGAAATGTGGTACCTTCTCCTGGTAAAGGAGCGCTGGGTCTCTCTTGTTCACAGTGGCAGTAGCTTCGGTCCTATTTGCAGTACCCATCGATTCTCCTTAGTCTGATGTCTAGGTTGTTCTTAAATAACTAGGATTTTTAAAAAATGCATTTCCTATTTTAGCTGGAATATTTTATGATCCAAAGTTTGAATCAGAAGTCATCTGCAAAAATGAAGAAAAGGAAAAAGGCGCAGAAGTGCCAGCGAGTTCAACCACCTCAGCTTGAACAGCCAGGTGCTTGCTGATGTCCGGTTTCTAGTATCGTTCATTATGTGTGTCATGTTGTTTGCACAATTAACATTTTGTGATCATTACTGTGAGCTGTGCTAGCTATCATCAGCTATTCTGGTTGTGTTGCTTTAGTTGCATTGTCTTTAAAGGATGGTTTAATTAATTTGGGGAGAAATGTATAGTAATATGTAACATTGCAATGGACTTCTAATTTATTTTAGGCAAAAATAGTAGGAGTGGGTTTCTGATGCACTTGATAAAATAATGCAAATGTGAATTAATAAAAGCTTTACGGAAAATCTTTACAGACAAATTATAAAAGAAAGTAACTACACTATGCTTTATTATTCTGCAATATCATCAAGCAATATTTTTGTTTGCAGTGACATACATGGGAGACATGTATGCCCCTGCACATGATTTCTGAGCATCTGATGCATTCAGTCAGAGAAATAATTATTGACAAGTAACTGCCTCTCAATATGTAGCTGTCTCTTCTCACGTGTTTTAGAAATTCACCCAGATCCCTCAGGTTTGGGAATCACAGACAAGGTTTCTTTCAAACATAATGCCTAATGAGGTCTACCCTAGAAGGGTAGACACTCTTTACTCAACTAAGCATTTCTTATATTTCTTATTTCACAGTACTAAGTATTTCCATTTTTAGCATATCTTGCTTAACATATTCAAATGGCATACAAGAAATTTTCTTGTCAAGTCCTTTCAAAAATTGTCCTTCTGGGGATAGAGTTGTCCAGTGGTTAACACTCGCTTCAACTTTACAGTTATTTACTCACTGTCTTTTGCAGAAAAAATGCCAATCTTAAAGGGCGAAGCCTCGCACTACAACGCAGACCTGCACAACCTGCTGTGCTGCTGCCAGTGCGCGGACGTGGCGTTTTACCCTGAGGATCTCAGCACGGTGGTGGAGGCTCACAAGATCATCCTCTGCTCCGTCAGCCACCTCTTCATGCTGCTTTTCGAGGTGAAAACCCCCGCCGACATCTGCGACACCTCCATCGTGCAGATGGCACAGAGCCTCTTCGCGGTGGAGGTGGGGGCTGCCCCCCCCCCAGCCCCCCATGGTGTCCCACCCTGCGTCCCACCCGTCAGGGTGGTGGTGAAGGACCCTGTCTTCTGCTCGTGTCTCCCAGACGTCCTCCACTTCATTTATTCAGGTACCCGCCGGGAATGGGTCTGGCTACTCATTTCTCGTGCTGCTGATGTCTCGTGAAGGAGTACATGCATCACCCTAAGGACTGTGCCTTTGCTGTTGGGAGATGACATTCTGCCATGTCGCTATGTGTATTTTACCCCTTGTCATTAATTACAAACAAATATGAAGAAAGCCCTTCGCCTAGATTTAGTAAAAAATAAACTAGTTGTCGTTCCAGATCTAATAAACATGAATTAATCCCAACATTTTACTGAACAAAGCCAGTAAGCTAACATCAGTAACATTCAAAATCTTTGCCAAAAAACCCCTAGAGTTTGAGACAGTTTCAGATACCAGGCTTTTAAAATATTTAAAACAGTTCTAAACACATTGATGAGCGTGCAGGGTTACTTAAGAAAGCTCAGGTGATTCCTCTTCTGGGTATGGTGCTGCTGAAGAGAAAACGGCGGTACCTGGTTGGAGTGCAGGGGGCTCTGATATGCTGCATGAGTTTTGCTGTCAGTTCAGTGCAGGCAGGGACCTCACCCACCTAACGACAGTTGTCTATTAAAATGGCACTTTTATTTTTCCAACTTTTCAAATGCTGCTTAGGAATCCTCAGGTGAAAGAGATTTTTTTTGTCTTGAACTGGTATCAGGTGATACCCATTTGTTCTTTATAAAATACTTTGCAAGCTTACAGTATGTAAGAATATGTATTTTTTTATTTGTTGAAATAATTAGTAGGGTTTTAATGATGTATTCTGATTTTCACTGTAATAAATTAAAAAGCCCCAAATCATTATAATGTTAGAGCTACATCTATAAAGAAGCTTAGTCAATGTCTGTATACTGATACCTGCCTGACATGTGAAAAAGGATTTCTGCCTCAGTAGCTGAGACATGAACACTGGCTTGTGAAGACACAAGGGACACTCTTTCAGCTTTTAGAGTCTGTGCATTGAAAACAATCCTTCCTGTTCTTTCCAAACCAGTGTCAGGCACAAAGAACAGATGCAGAAGTTTTTCAGTGTGAATGGGTTTGTTTTTTTTCCAATTGGTGACATGAATAGGGGATTGAACCTGGAGTGTCAGCAGGTGATAGGTAAGTGCAGTATCTTCATCTGTTACCAATTACAGCTTTGGTCAGCTGCCTTTTGTGCACTGATTTTACTTTTTACTTTTGTTTATGTCAGCCGAAGAGGTGGTGTACAGCTGTGGGCAAAACCCTGCAGTAAGTCACAGCTCCCGACACGGAGGGCACTGCAAAAACCCATTGCAGCGTTTGGTGCCTTTCAGAGGTGACCAGGTCTTTCAGACACTTGAGGCATGGGCTGAGAAGAGATCGGATTGTGATTGTCATTGTGTTCAGCTTTTCAGCACCATGACATCATGCCCATGAGAATATAAACATGTACAGCCTATATGATATCTATACAGGAGTTGATAAAGCTAAAGATGCTTTAGCTTTAGGTTTCTGAAAAGGCAGAGTGCCTTCAGTGCCATGCTGACTTGTGCTTTACCCTGAGCTTTATCCGTCTCTGCCTCTCCCGTGCTGCGTGGCCATGGGGATCGGAGCTGGAAATTACCAAAAAGCCCCATGTTGTCTTTGAGACTTACTCCAGCAAAGTGTATAAAGATAAACTGTCTTTTGTTTTAACACCAGTCAACATTTTTCATTTTTCCAAGGGAGTTATTGAGAGACCTGTGAGAATATCATGTCTTTCACTCTGAAAACAAGAAAAAAAAGAAATCCCACTGCAAACTTTCTGATTTTTTTAGCTACCAATACTCAGAACGTAACTGTGTGTGAACCTTTTCTGGTTCAGACAGCTACGAAGCAAGCCAACCAGCAATGTGAGCAGAAGCTAAACTACTCCCATAAATATTGAAACAGGATGATGTTTTTTTTTTTCTGAATGTTCAGTTGCAATATGTAGTGATTGAACCGGGAGGAACTCAGAAATTGGTGTTGAAAGCAAGGGAGATGCCCTAGTTTTTCTGTACTTGATTGCCATCTTGTGAAACTACCATGTGCATTTTACTCTGGAAGAATTGCACTTTGCCCTTCTGAAGCACAAAGTTCTGCATGATATATGTGAAAAAAATAGTTTCTTCAGGACCTCTTTGCCATGGATGTCATCTTTTCTCTGCTTGCTAAGGCCTGTGGCTTGTGGGTTTGTAATCTGACTTTACCTGGTCTCATGACAGGTGCTTTCCAGTGGGACCGATTGGAAGAGGATATAAAAAAGAAGCTGAAGGATCTGGAAAAAACTGAACATGTGCTTGAGAAAGTTAAATGTATCCTGAAAATTCCAGGGAAGGTACATCTAACTCTTTTGGGGTAACTGTTAGTGTTAGTTACTCGAGTTCTTGGGAAATGGTTTTGTAGGCGAAGTTTCCCTGTCAGTCTTTGATTTAAACTTTAATGTAACTCACCTTGGCTTACACAGCTTTTACTGCTTTATCGGTGGGTTGTTCACAGGTGTGTACAAGTGCTGATTCCTCTGCAGAATTAATGTAACCGGTAAAAAGCTACATGAGTAGATAACCTAAAAGGATTACTCCACAGCGTTTCACGTTGCATTAGCAATATGATTACATGTTGCTAATTCTCATGTAATAGAGGCTTCCCAGGAAAGCTTTGATTTCCTCAAGGTGTGCCAAAAGTTATGCTTCTGCAGTAGATGAGGAGAGGTAGTTTCTGTCATAAAAGCCATACTGTGGAGAGCTGTCTTTAATTTAATATATTTAATTCAGCCGATGACTTTGCAGTAAAATGTCACATTATGTTGTTAATAAAAATGTATGTCACATTATTATGTTAATAAAAAGTTACAATATAGAATTAGTTTTAACAGCCATTTGGAGGTAGGGCTTATACATTCCCTGATGCTATAGAACTTGCACAAAGTATCTATGTCAGTTTAAATGGAAATCATCTCAGGCTGTCTTGAGATAACATAATATAAATAAAAAAAAGTTACTTAGCTATTTTAAGCTTCTGATCATTTGATTGCAGGTTTGCCAGCCCTAAGGGTCCACAGCTAAAACATTCATAAGGTTGGACTTAGAAAGTCCTGAAAACTTTTAAGATAATAAGCCTCAATTGTTGTTGCTGTTGTTGGTTTTAGGTTTGTTTTATGCCTTTGTGGTACTCTCACATTTAAAATTTTTTCTTTAAAGGCATAGAAATTAATTGCGATTTTTCATGATAAAATTAAGTCTTAATTAATGGCTTAGGTAAGATTTTAAACCATAAATTCAACTGCATCTGAATTTCATGTAGCACAATCTAGTGATGTGATTTTGATGTTTTTCCTTTTGGTAGCTTTAGATTACATTTCTTAAGTAAGAAAAACAAAATTGAAAACTAGGTGGAAGTACAACGTGTCCAGATTATTGTAAAAGAAGTCTGTGCTTCAGCCTGTGAGCTTCCTCTGCCTCTGTGGAGGCAATATCAGGCGCAATATCAAGAAACATGCAAATTTTAACTCTCTCTGTGCAGTGTTGCACCGGCAGGTGGATGTGTGTCCCATCAGTGCTCCTCCCAGGGCCCTCAGACCTTGTGTTACTGCAGCCTTGGGTCTGAGCAGGGCACCTATGAAGAAGTTTGGAATCCAGAAAATTTGTGATGCAGTCAAACCTACCAGGAGGTTCTGGATGGGGGAACTTTGTCACAGGGCAGAGGGTACAAGAGGGTACAGAGGCAAGAGCTGGGGTCTGACTGTAGGAGGCAGGCTGAGCAGCATTAGCAGAAGGACATAAGGCAGAAAGCAAAAGGCTGTTGTTTAGTTTCCCCATATAAATGATATCTTGTCATCTTTTATTCTGTGGGCAGCTCTATGTGACAGTGTTTTATTAATAATTTATTTTGCAGCTAAACACTGTAAAGGACTGCAGATCTCAACAGATAAAACGGCTGTATAATACTTCTCTCAGGCTGTTCTTTAACACGCCTGTCCTAGCTGATGTAATCTTCAAAATACAAGGTATGGTGCCTCTGCTGCTGTTGACATGGGCACTGCTGCACCTCCAGCATTTATCCTCTCTGCAGGAGAGTGGGAAATGGAGGTGACTGTGTTTCTGTTGCATCAATGCTAAGAAAACACATATATGCTTTGCTATCACTATGGAAAGCAGTTTTTGCTTAGAACTGACCTTTGTCCGTATGGATGCTTTACAGCAAGTGTCCAGTCTCAACGTGGTTTGTTGGGGCTGAGCCTGTGTGAATCCCCCTCCCCTGTCAGGGCAGGCTTTGTGCCTCTCTGATTTACACGCACCCCTCGGAGGCTTAGCAAAATGAGGGATGTGCTGCTGGAAAGGCTTCTGCGATGGCATAGCACCAAGGTAGCAAGGCTAAACCAGGGGTTGCATCACAGGGGGCAGTTACTGTATTTTAAAACTGATCTATCTCGCTTACGTTCCCACTTGCACAAGCATCAGGACATACCAGAGGGCTCTGCCCAGCATCAAACCTTGGCCAGGCATGGACTGCAGTGACCACGTTTATACTCATTGCCCTCAGTGAAAGCTCAAGAGATACTGGTTACTGACGCCTGACCACCTCCCCTTTGTCCCTCTCAGGCTGACGCTGGCTGTGGATGTGCCTTTCTTTACCCTCCAGAAGCTGACAGGGATTTATGTCCCACTCTTGTGCCTCCTTAGGCTTTATTCACTGCCCTTCTTCCCCCAGTGTGGGCACCCCTAGAAATGCACGTGGGTGTGCTGGGGTTCTGATGACTTGCTAATCTAGGTGCCACCACCACCAGCTGTGTGCCACCGCCCTTCCAGATGCTCCTTCTTCAGGTTCCTGTATCGCAGGTCTCTGCGACTTCGGTATGATAGGTGATTCCTTACAAAAGCAACCTCCAGCCTTGCAGGTGCCTAGCGTGGACCTGCCTGTTCTCACCCTATGAGGGTGAGAAGAAACACTTAAAAGAAAAGCCTCTTGAGATGGTGGCAGTTACCTAGTCCTCTTTGTGGCCAGGATTAAGAAGTTGGTTGGGAGCAGAGACCGGCTGTCTGTGCTGAGTTGTCTGTAGCAGGATGTGGAGGTAGGAGGGCGGTTGGTGGCATTACACAGGTCTGCTCACAGAGGTGCCTCAGCAAAGGTGTGGGCAGGAGCCGCGCCGCTGAAACCATCTTCTGGTCCCATTTTGTCTGCAAAGAATATGCTTGGGTGCACCGATATGCTGCAGCATCATGATTGATTTTTTTCTGGAAATTAAAGGCATTCGCCCTTAAAAATAAAGGGGGGGGGGGGAAAATGTTGCATGCTTTTGTGAGAATAAGAATGAGATGGTTTTTAAATGCTAATGATTTTCTTGATTTGTTCACACCCACCCTTCATGCAGAAATGGTCTTTTAGGATTAGACAATTGTTTAATTATTTTCAGCTTTAAATCTCAGAGCCAAATATGAAGGATTACTCCCTCAAACATAAGCACATGAGGACAAGCAGATTCTTTCTAGATGTTCTGTTTAATATGCAGAAAAAAACAAAAAGACCTTTGAAAATGAGAGTAAAATACTGATGTTGAGTTTAGTGACATGAACAATTCGTCTCAGTGTGCCACCCCTGAGAGAGGCTTTTTGGGAAGCTGGTGAAACTACACCACCACTATATAATTTACAGAAAAAAAAATACTGCCCAATGGGTTGACAAGTACTTTTTAAAAGTGTGCTTATTCAGTACTAAAATGTGAACTGTTTTTCCTAACACTTTAATGCTTGGTAAATCTTCCAAGCCTTTTTCTCTAATTCATGGACCAGAATAATTTATTAAAATTGAATAATTACTAAAAGAAACTGAAGGCTTTAGTCTTGATCAGGCAAATGCATTTTTAAGTCTTCAACTAATCCCTTGAATATTAGGGTTTGCTTGAGCTTTCTAGCTTACAAAAGTACTTGGGAGCCATTGAAATTGGGACCCCATTATGCATGTGTAAAGGCTCATAGCGTGACTGAGCCTCCTAATCTGCTGGTAAATATCCAATTGCATGTGTGTACAAAACCACATGCGTATCTTACATATGTCTGCGTACTGTATTGCTCATGTCGCATGCATGAATATTAATACCATTGTCACGTGTTCTCCTTACACAGAAATATACACATTTTGCATGTAGCTTTGTCATTTTGCAAGTGGAAGCACAGGTGCATAGAAATAGAACAAAAATGAAAGAGTGCCAGACGCCTTCAAGGAATTAGCTAGATGGCAGGGCTTGTGGTTAAGGAGGAAATTAACAGTTCAGGATCGCAGTGACTTCTGTGTAGGTATTTCCAGTGTATTTATCTGGCATGTGTTGTTGATCTGTTTATTATACTTTTCATTGAAACATTTGCACCTGACTGTAACCTCTTATTCTGGTTTTGGTGGCTGTCCTGCCCGGCACTTGTTTGGCACTTTCTCGCCGGCAGGACTGTCGAGTTCAGCTGGGTTTTGCAGCTGTCTGGGTGTCATGGCTGGCAGCTCAGGCTGCCAACATTTTTGTTAAGAGACCATAAGACCTCTACCACCCTGGCTCTTAACCTTTGTAGGTCTTCCAAATGCTGTAGTAAAGTAACTTCACTTGTAAATATTACAGAATGGGAATTTTTTTTGAAAAATTTGTCGGCATTTTTTTTTGTAAGACAACCATCAGGAAATTGACTTAGGCAAAATACTTAATCTGGTTAAATTCGTACTTAATGGATTTAATGACATTTCATCCGGGATAATTTGCCTTTCTCTGCTTTGTGTGGTTATGTGAAAATTTGACTTCTAGAACACACATTCATTACCGATGGGATTACTGATGAACACAGATTTCTCACTTGCTTAATAATTCACAGCACTGCATGTTTGTGTGATGGCCAGAGGTTCAGTTAGTGTAAATGGTGTAACCAGTGGTGTCAGATTTTTTGCTCATTGAAAGCCTGTTTCTGACAGATAAAGGTTTGCCCGATTTGCAGCACCTGGTATTGGGATCAGGTTGTCATAATAAATTTGGGTTTTTTTTCTATTTGCTGCTGGCTGCTAGGCAGATGCAAACATCTGGACAGGTATAAAGTGAGTGTGTTATTAGTCCTCTATATGATATTGTTAATTTTAAATACTTTAATGTTCACTTTAAGTGAAGTGAAGGCCTTCTAAGAAAATGTGAGCTTTAAAATCAAGATCTTTCTGTCTATATACAATCATCACAGATTTTTATCTCTCATCCTGCAGGTGCAACTGTACCAGCCCACAGAGCAGTTCTGGTAGCTCGCTGTGAGGTAATGGCAGCTATGTTTAATGGTAATTATCTAGAAGCAAATAGTGTTCTTGTTCCAGTGTATGGAGTTTCCAAAGACACTTTCCTCTCCTTTCTGGAGTATCTTTATACTGACTCCTGCTGCCCAGGTAAGAAAATGTTAAAAAACATGTATATATGTATATCTCTTCCTTGTTTTTTTTCAGTGGGGTACTGACAGAGAGTAGTGCAGCAGAATTCATTTTTTGAAAAATGCCAATATTGCAGTGTATAATGTCTCAAGAAAGAGAACTTGTTCATATTGTGCAATAAAAAAAATCACTCTTATTCAATTAAAATCAACTGCATACAGAACAAATGTCACCAATAAAATGCTGTATTTTTTTTTCATACCTATGCAGCAAGACTCAAAAAAATGAAATTTCATTTCTGGTCCTTTACAATATTTGGAGTTTTCTTTATACATCACAATAATATGCCTTTCTAATCTTAATTCTGGGTTTTATTTCAAAATTGTCATTTTTTTTAACATATATTTTGTTAAGTTTCATATAAACAAGGTTAAATTGTGAGAATATTATATTTATACACAAGGATATCTTATTTATATGTAAAACTAGGAAAAAAGTCGACATCAGAGCATTTGTCAAGAAAAATTGAGCTAAAGTATTCTTTGTGTCTTAACCTTTGTCTTTTTTAATGAGAAGAAAACCTACATATTAAATATGAAATACAATTTACATAGAGGCAATTTTCCTTGATATAATAAATGAATTAAGTGATACGCATTTTTGCTTTTGTTTTCTTTTCAAATAATTCTACCTTATTCCTAGATTTTCTGCATGTTTCTCTTTTCAGCCCATCTAACATTTCCTTGTCCATCAGTTTAAATATGCAACCACCGTACTACGTTTTTTTAAACATACAGTTGCTCTGTTTTGTTTTTGGCCTTTTAACTGTATTTTCTTGTACATGTATCACAGAAGTTCTTTTTTGAAGGAGAAGTTAGAAAGCTAAATCCTCTTATTAATCATCACTTACTCTAAATAGACCAGCAGCACTTGACTCAGCGTCTTCAGGATACAGGATGTTGACAACAGTTTATTACATCTACCTTCTAGAAAGTACTAACTACCCTTTTCCTGCTAATTAAATACTTTATCTGGAAAAAGAGAGTGATACAGCAAACATATTAATAATAATGAAAAATAAAAGAAGGTGATCAACTTCTTTTTAATTTTGTGCTCATTGTTGGGTGTGTAAAAGAAGACTTGGTGAAAAGTGGCTTTGATCATCTTGTCAAAAAGGTAAAATACATGTAACTTATGTTTTCTTGCTTTTCAGCCAGCATTCTCCAAGCAATGTCTCTCCTGATCTGTGCAGAGATGTACCAAGTGGTGAGACTCCAGCACATCTGTGAGCTTTACATTATCACACAGCTTCAGAGCATGCCTAGCAGGGAACTGGCATCCACGAGTCTCAGTATTGTCAGCTTGCTCAAAAAAGCTAAGGTATGTGTTGTGCATATCAAAGAATATACGTGTTGACTTTAGTTAGTGATGGTTGTTTAATTGTTAAGATTTGTAAGATCTCAATATTTTCCATTCCCAATGAGAAACATTGATGTACAATCTGTTGGATAGCTGGTGGCACAAGGCTGGCCAAAAAAAGGCCTTCAGCCTTTTATTGCAGAATGTGCAGTTGTACCATATTCTATACCATTTCCTTCATTGAAGACACATTGCAGTAATTCAGCTTAACTGCAGCTTCAACCAGAAAAGATGTGTTTGGGGCAAGTGAAGGTACATTACTTCCTCTTTTAATCAGAAAGAGACCTGCATGATAAGCAAGTCGCAAAGGCGATCTAACCTGATGGAATGTTGAGTGAAATGCATGAAAAGCATAAAAAGAGAAGTGTAGGGGCTAAAGAAAGAGAGACAGTAAAGGCTGATTTGGAAAAACAGAAGAGAAGAATAAAACCTGAATTTTTACAAGTCTCAGGCAGGATATTGTCTTAAACAAACACGATTTTGTGGAGAAAGAGGAGACCACAAAACCAACATGATGCACTCCCTGCCTTCCTTTTTCTGAAGTTCTGTTTCTGTGCAGAAGACAAAAATTTCCAAGATTCATGAACAAAGGAGTTAGGGGTCAGGTCACACCTCTGGGGGAGGGAGCTGTACCATTTGTTACTGGGTCTCCATCTGTTTGCTTATTTCCATCAATGACTCTTCCTTTGTTATCTCCTACAGTCAAAACTTAATTTATTAAACTGCTGTGTTGACAGTGGAAATCTGACATATTTTGACAAGTGAAGCATGGTTGTGTTTTAGACATTGTGGCATTAAGTGTTGCTTGTGTTTCCTTTCTTCTTGCAGTTTCACAATTCTGATTGCCTTTCAACTTGGCTTCTTCATTTTATTGCCACTAACTACCTCATCTTCAGTCAGAAGCCTGAATTTCAAGATCTCTCAGGTAATTTATCAATTAATTTTAAAACAAGAGATGTTTTCCAGTTTTGCTTAGATCAGAAGCAATGTACGGGACAAAAGTACTTCAACATGAGAAGGTGATTAGGACTTTTAGGAGATGCAGTCTGGTCCAGTTGGGAGTCTGTTGGAGCTGGATGGTTCACCGCTCTGCCGTGGGACCCTGTGACACGTGAAGAGCAGCACAGCCAGCAACCACATCCCCCTGTCTTTTGGTTTCTGAACTGATGTCCAGGTTCCCACCGATAACTGCATCAACTGGGACTGGTCATCATATGTCAACCCCTCTACCTTATGTACGTAATTTTGTGTAGTTCGTACATTTGAATCAAAGTGATAAGTCACTTTCAATACCTGCATGTTAAGGGTTGGGATTTTCTTTGAAGAAAATAGGATTCTTACAGTTTTCTCCAGCAGGTCTCATGAAATCAAGTAACTAATGTCCACTCAAATAAATAAAACCAGGTTCTTCCAGGGAACTGGTATTTGGTTTCCTGATATGTAACCCTAAAAAGTTTTGCTCATTGCCTACAGGATTTTTCATCACCCTGATGAAGGTGCCTCTGCTCCAGCAGTGCTCAAGGCCAGGCTGGATGGGGCTTGGAGCGACCTGGGCTAGCAGAAGGTGTCCCTACCCATGGCAGGGGGGGGTGGGAACTAGGTGCCCTTTAAGGTTCCTTCCAACCCAAACCATCCTGTGATTCTGTGGTTCTGTGATATGATCTTGGTGGGTGCATCTCTTTGACCTGTGGTTTGTATTCAGATCATTGGTATGGGGCCAGTGTATTCCAGAAGGGGATTTTTCTCATCAGTGAGATGTTTGGTCCAAAGCACATTAAACGACTGCTTTCCTCATTTGCAAGGTGCCTGTATGGATGTGTGATGGTGGAAGACTTTGTAATCATTATGAACAAAGGAAGGAGAGCTAGGTCGTCCCGGCTTTGTTGGGACCTGGAATTTGTCTTCCAGTGGTGCATCTGCGCATCTTCTGAATGTCCATGTTGTGTAGCCAGATCTGCTATGCATATCTGTACTGACAGGTGTCACCCACTGGTGGGTTTGGTCCACAGTGGGCTTGCTTGGCTTCCCTTCCTGCTGGTTCAGGTGACAGGGCGTGGTGTCTTCCTCACTACAGGGCTTCAGTTTTAACCACCCTGAACCTGAAGGAATCAGGTTGTCCTCTGTGTTTGGTGAAGGTGGGAGCTGCCTCTGGCTTCCCCTGGGTGATGCAGAAGAGCACAGGGACCCTTCTGACTTAGGGTCACTGCAGGGCTCAATCTAGGCACATTTACTTACCCATTTTCCAGTTCACTGGTGGGATATCAATTTGCCAATATCGCTTATTAGTATCTTTTTTTCTGCTGCGGAACGTACCAGTGATAGCGCTTCTGTCCTCATGTTGCAGTTATCCTGATGGATATCAGGCTGTGTATGAGCCTGTCGTGAAACTTACGCAGTGATGCTTCTGGTAAGCATCACCTGGTGAAGGTGATGCTTCTAATAAGCATCACTCATCAGCAACTGTTAGCATGTGCTCTGCCAGAGCCCGAGTACCTCAGGGATGAGCTGTACAGTGTCACCACACCAAATGTTTGCTCTGCCATCACCTGGGCTTTTCCTGCATGCTTCCACCTTTCGTGGAGCAGCCAGGGCTGATGCAGACCAATACTGTTGTTGGCTGTGGGATGAGATTTCTGAAGTCTCCAGTGGGTGGCTGATACCGGGCAGGACGTTTTGAAGCCAGGCAGATGTGGGTTGACTCAGAGGAAAAGGGTACTACGCCAATTGAGTGGTAGCCTTTGAGATTTGGTGTCCACACGCACAGCAGCCTGTCCTTTGCTTTTCTCCTTCCTCTGAGTCCCTTCCACAAGGTTCACGGAGGGGTTGACATGCTCTGCTGCATCAAACTTGCACAGAGACAGCTGGAGGAAAGAAACAGGAGTGCATAAGTAACTACGGGCGGATGGGGTGCAGGCATTCTGGGCACGTGCGGATGGGATGACACTTCCCAGACAGCAGCAGTTACCTGTAGTTGAAACTATTTACTCAGGACACCATGTCACAGCATCACCTCCAGGCTCAGGGAGAGCCATGCAGTGGGAAGCAGAGGCAGCCTAGGCTTTCCGACAGCTGAAATCTTCAGAAGCAGCCCTGTGTTTTGCACAGGGCAAGGAGGAAGGCACTGCCTGCTGCCCATCATCAATGCAATCGCCCTGACCTCAGCTGTCCCCACGCTGCTGGTCTCTCTGCTGTGCATTGGTCTCTGTCTGGCTTGGATGAGCCCTAAAGGGCAATCACTGCTGCAGGCTGCCCTGGGAAAATCTGGGGGAGGGGATTGAAAATGCATATTTCTGCAAAGGCAGTGGGAATTCATCTGAATAATACGGCAGAAAACCCCTGTTACGTGATTTTGCCAGTGACAAAACCCAAATACAATAAAAGATAAAATCTTGCTGATTTCTTAGTTGCTTTCCTTACCTTGCTTTTTGTAATGATCTTGAACAAACTACTGGCATAGGGATTGAGATACCCTCCTTCATAGTGTTGCAGCATAGAAAAATCCTCATGGCTGATTACCACATCTGGTTATCTTCTAAGGATAAAGAATATTCATCTTTAGGGTAATCTCTCTGCTCTCTTTAATGACTATTTATTTTATTATGTAACTTACTGCTAATTTAATAGCCTGGGAGCGTCGTGGTAATTTATGTCTGTGCTGTAATAAGATCTAGGCAAAATGGACAGTACTTGTCTTCATTTTACTAGTTGTGTTTATATCTTTAATGTTTCTTAACCTATCCTAAAAGAGTTTTTGCAGGCTGTGCACTTGTGCTCTATGTTTGGATATTACATCTAATTCCTTTGCTGCTTTTTTTAGTGGAGGAACGCGATTTTGTAGAGATGCACAGATGGCCTTCCAATTTGTACCTGAAGCAGCTGGCTGATTATAGGAACTATGTCCACTCTCAGAAATGCCATTGCACAGTAATGTGAGAAGACTGGACATACACGAAGCGCATCTCGACTGCCAAGTCTCAGACTGGGAATTACACAGAGTATAAAAATCATGTCAAGAGCAAAACCAGACACTGATCTCTGGAACACTGTATGCCATACTGTAGTGCACTTAGTAATGTTCCTTGCTTTAATAATAAATGACTCTACTTTTTTCCTTAAAGCATTGAGAAATATATAATGAAGATTTATTTCAAGCACAAGGACTTCACACTGATGGGGATTAAATGTAGTACAGGACAGTGTCATGACTGTCATCTGTTCCTGCTTCTGATTTCTTTATTGGTTATTTTATTGCTTTTCACGGTTATTTTTGGCTGTTAAAATGGCATCTGTTGAAAACAGATTTTTTTTGTAGATCTGTGTACGATAGGAGCACAGTGGCAGTACAGGGAAGCTGAGAAGCCACCCTCTAAGTTCTTCAAATAGTTTAGAATGCAAACGTTCACTGCAGCATCTGTTGGTTTGCAAAATAAAGGGTAGGCTTACTAAGGATTTTAGTTACTATTCATTTTCCACTTTAAGGTGGGTCTGTAGTTCCTTTTATTGAGACTCTTAGAGTCATATGAGTAGATACTCTAATTCCAGAGGAATGCCTGTGCATCACTGTATTCTCTAGTGCCTACCAAATATTTAAAAATTGAAATAATTTTTCCTCCCAGTATATATAGGAGATGAAAGTCTGTTTTAATAATCTGTAGAACACCTTTGCTAGTGTGATCATATTGAATTTTTCCCCATGAGAAAAAATGTCAGGGAGAACTAAGCCCACTGGAAGCATATCCATATGGTACTACTAGGGGCTGGAAGGAAAGGGAAGAGGGCTGACAGCTTTTCATCAGTTTTGTGGGAGAAAGGTGGCTGGCACTAGTGACTTTTCTGTGAAAAGTGGGCTTTATAATCCTGGGTCTCCACTGGTAGCTGACGTGTTAGATGTGCTGGTTGTGTGTGGGGGTGACCCTTGAGCCAGCCATATGACAAATGGCAGGTTTTGTGGCGGGCCTCTGAGCTCGACCCTCCCCGGTGGGGACTCAGTTTAAACTCAGTTATCATCATGTGCTCATAACCTACACCATGTGAGACAAACCTGATCATCTCTCCTGGCTGTGTGGGTTATTTCCCAGATATAACAGAGAAATCCCAAATACTATGACTAGGATGACCCTTGCAGATGCTATTGAGAATTTTCTTGACCTAAATCACTCATGTTGATTTATGAATTTACATGTATGTAGTAACTTTAATGACAAAATGAACCCAACCTTTACGTAAGGATATCTGTCTGAGCACAGGTACTTTTCTGCAAGTGGTATCTTGTCAAGGAACTAAATGCTTCATTATCATTCTTGTACTTTCGATTGTGCTTTGCCAGCTGCCTTTAATTATTGTACGTAGTCTGAGCCTAAAAGGACAAAGAAAAGGCAGTGAAAAAGATGTAGTGTTTCCCCAGTCTCCACAGCAGACCATCTCAAATGTACCTGAAAACTGCAGCTGTGAGATCAAGGTGGAACAGCAAATTGCTGGAGCAGAATAGTTTTTTGCTTAGAATAATGGCTTTTATATTTCAGTACAGCTTTATAGGCAAATTGCTATTTTCAAACTCAATACTAGAGTCATAGGGTTTTTTTTTTTTTCTTGTGGTATTTTGCAGAGGTTGAGAGTGTATTTCCTTTCCTGTTTTTGGACAGGGACACACACACACACACACAAAACAACCAAAAAACCACAGCAACCAAACCAGCGTGTGACTCAGCTGGCTGCTGCAGGCTCAAAATTTTGAAGGTTTGTTTTATGTGAGAATGATGATTCTTTTTTTTTTTTTTTTTTACTTTTCACCTGAAGTTCCTAAAGTTCTTTAAAAGAAGAGATATACTTACCTGCATCTCGTATATAAGGAGTCTGACATATAGAACATTATGTTGCTTTTTCAAGATCACTAAAGAAAACTGAAAATGTTAAAGAAAAAAATGAATAGGAAAGTAATGTGTATGGAAATTAAAGGTGAAAAAAGGTAATTTCCTATCTTTATAGTAGAAATTAAAAATTTTAACTATAAGTTAACTGGTTAGATACAAATAAATCTTACAGTTTTTTGAGGCATAAAGTCATGAACAAAAATGAGCATACAGCTGAAGTACAGCTTGCCTGGACATCTGACAGCATCCTCGGTCGCAGCATGTGCTTCTACCAGCAGCCAGCTCAGTTATCAAAAGTATGAATTACAAACTTGTGTGAATGTTTGTCTGCATTGCATGTAGTCCTGAAATTTTAAAACTTTGAAAGCTTTCTCAGTTTTTTTGCTAGAATTTAGTTTGTTGCCAATAATTAAAGTATAGATAACCAATAACAAAATGCTATTTTTAACTTTCTGCAGGTCTTTTATAGGCATTTAAAAATAGGCTTAATGAAAATAGAAACACTTTGTATCCAACTAAGAGAAATATTTTGCTATTACGTATTTTAGTTAGTGGTAACCACAGGTTTTATACCAAGAAGCCAGGCAGTGTAAAAACATTGATTGTTTGTCCACAGATTAATCCATACTACTATTCAGACATTAAAGCATCTTTCCATTTCACTGAGTATCCCCATAGTGCTGCCTGGATCAGGTGCAGATGTGCTGTCCTTGCAGACAAAGACCATCTGATAAATTCAAATTCTTTGAAGAATCCTTATTATAAATTCTTATTTTTATTTTGTATGATGATTTTCTGTAGAAATGTCTTTATCTTAAAGCTATTTTAAAAAATTGATACTTCAGCATTCAGAAATGTGAATGAAAGTAGGTCACGATGCTTGGTGGGTTGCTTTTGGTAATGTTTTTTAGTGGAGGCTTTGGGATCATATCCATCATGGATAGTCAAGAATTTGGGCAGTACTGAGTTTGGTATTCATGAATATCTTTGTGTGGTATAAAGTAAAATTTCTATGCTATGCCACCCACCCCCACCCCACCCCACCCACTGCTGAACTTTATACTGTGGTATAAAGTTGAAATCAAGAACAGCTGGAGAAAAAAAGTTATTTAAGCAAGAGATTTTGAGAAAAGTAAAATGTCTGAGGAGGAAGGCTTACACTGGTCCCAGCATCTCCTGATCTCCCAAGGCATCAGCAGCATTGAGATCAAAGAAGGAAGCTGGTGGTGAATTTGAGTGCCCTTAGTCAGGTCAGTGCCTTTTGGGATTTCAGTTTCAGACCTTGGTTTAAGTGGGGTTTTGACTCCCAAGTGCTTCATTAGAGCTAACTCTCAAAATCCACTTTTAGTAGACAATTATATGAATAATGGATTGCACTGTATAATTCTGTCTGTACTGATATATGTGTATGCTTCTCCCAAGCTAGAACCAACTATTATATAGAGACTAATAAAGAAAGCTTTCTGGACTAATAATGCTTTCCATACCATAGTTAAAAAAAATCTGCTATCATCCTTTAGGTCTTGAGTATTTGATTTAAAATGAAAATCTTAGAAGGAAGAAAAGTGATTTTACAAGGCATGTGCTGAACCTCCTGTGTATTTTTCTTTAATACACCCTGAATAAATCTATAACTTTTTGTGATTGAACATGTAAAATTTTGTTACAAAATAAAAAATTTTCTCTAGTCACTCATGTGATTATTTACGTATGGGCATTAGAGGATTGGAGAATCAGGCTGAAATTATTTTTGGCAATTTATTAGAATTATAAAATCATATTTTTAGTTGGAAGAGAGCTTTATAAAGGTCATCTTGGTGATCCCATTCACATCCCAGGTTGCTCCTTGCACATCCCAGGTGCCCACCAGGCGCACTGCCCAGCTGCTGGGGGGAGCACCCCATGCCCAAGCACCCTGAGGCTCAGCCGGAGCTGCCGGAGCACCCCCAGACCCTTTCTCCACACCAGCTGCCAATAAACACCTTGTACGATTCTTCCCACGGCCCCTGCGGCTGCAGCCCTTTGGGAAGCGTTGGTCACCCAGTGACGCCTTCCCCAGCCCCGACCCGCCGTGCCACCTCTGAGCTCTGCCAGGTGCTGCGGGGGGCTGGGACCGTCCCTGCGGGGCTCGGGGAGCCGCAGAGCCCCACAGCTGAGCGTCCGTGGGACCAGGCAGAGGTGCTGAGAACTGCAAGCAGCATCCCGGCAGCACAAGGGTTTGCCCGGCAGTGGGGGGATTTGGGAGGGAGGGAGGGGGCGGCCAGCTTTGTCAGTGCAGCAGCACAGGGAAAGCAGAACCGCGTTTCCCAGCAGGAGGGAACTGGTTGGATTAGTGGGAAGGGAAAGTGGAAGCCCATGTCTAGGCTGAAGAGGAGCGGCGTGAGGTTTGCCAGCGAGAGAGGTCACTTAGGGAGAGGAGAAGGCAATTCCCAGCACTGGAGGGATGGAAGAGGGCATGACTGTTTCCTTTTGGGTTTTATTTTTAAATTTCGGTCTGCACTTTTCCCCTTCTGGCACCATTTGCTGTACTGTTGCAGGGTCTGAACCTGCCATTGCAGAGAGAGGAATTCAGTCAATGCCCAATGGGGGAAGTGAAAGAAAGGGCTAGACATGTGGAAAGGAAGCTTCCTAGCAGGAAAACACCCGTTGGTCAGGGCTGTGGGGCAGGAGGAGGTCAAAAGGCCAGAGAAAGGGCTACATGGAGAAGGGCTTGGCCAGAAATGTGCATGTCCTGTGCCAAGGGACTCTGACAACAGCGGTGGCTACCAGGTGGCCGGCAGCACATCCCACCCAGCAGCACATCCCACTCAGTAGCATATCCACCCAGCAAAGCATCCCACCCAGCAGTGCATCCCACCCAGCAGTACATCCCACCCGGCAGTGCATCCCACCAGGCAGCACATCCCACCCAGCAGCGCATCCCACCTAGCAAAGCATCCCACCCAGCAGCGCATCCCACCCGGCAGCACATCCCACCCGGCAGCGCATCCCACCCAGCATCGCGTCCCACCCGGCAGCACATCCCACCAGCAGCACATCCCACCCAGCAGCGCATCCCACCCGGCAGCACATCCCACCCGGCAGCGCATCCCACCCGGCAGCACATCCCACCCAGCAGCGCATCCCACCCGGCAGTGCATCCCACCCAGCAGCACATCCCACCCAGCAGCACATCCCAACCAGCAGCGCATCCCACCCAGCATCGCGTCCCACCCAGCAGCACAGCCCACCCGGCAGCGCGTCCCACCCGGCAGCACATCCCACCAGCAGCCCCACGTGCCTGGGGGGTGCTCTGGAGGGCGGTGGGACTCCTTGGCACTTGCAGAACCTGCCGTGGGCACAGGCACGGCCAGTACCCGCCGCAGGTCTCGGCACTCGGGGCTGCTCGCTCGCTGCTCTGGGATTGTGTGTTTGGAGCACACCCTGCGCTATCCTGGAGCGAGGATTTTTCCTCCTGCAGCTCTCTCAGGTGCACGTGTGCCCCCACCCTGCCTTCCTAGCAGCAGATCTTCAGGCAGACGGGGCGCTGGGGGTGAGAAGAGGAGCGTGCGAGTCGCGGTCCCCCCGGTGCAAAGCCTGCTCGCCGCACAAGCCCCCTGCCCCCCCTTTGCCTCCAGCGCCCCAGCCCCGCTGATCAGCCCGCGGCTTGTTCTCTGCCAGGGCCCTCACGTGTTCCTCGGGAGACTCTCTATTGGGGTACATTAACCCAAATTAGCTCAAAAGAATGTGGAGCAGGGCTGAGCGGTTTAGCAAAAGCTGAGCAAATATTAGACTGCACCTGCCCAGCGGTGCACGATGGGCTGCGCAGGGCTCTTTACCACCCCTGTCCTCAAGCAGTGCTGTGACCAAGCCCTGCAGGCTGGCTACCCATCTGTGTCTTGTACAGCGGTAAACCTATAAAGGACCACAGTCTTAAGGTTTTTCCCTCTGCCAAGGTGACAAAATTGTACTTAGTTGCCTCATACAATATGTGTGTTGGATCTTCTTGATTCCATTAATGTTTTCCCTAAACAGATTTTCAGCAGAGGTCTGATAAGTGACAGATCTGGACTTGTTTTCAGTTGCAGAACTGGTTCTTTGAACGCTTTTAGTTCCTTGTTCATGTCTGGGGTAAAACACAGACCATTTGGGAACCGAAGCAGGGCTGACAAGCCCTGTAGGCACTTTTGGAGCCTGTAGGCAGGGAATCCCACCCATTACAGAAGGTCTGCAGGTAGCAATACGTACACACAAACCGGTATTTTTTCCCCCTCACTTCTCGGGTGGGAAGACTGTACGGTGAAAGGATGGATGCAGGTTTCCTGATGCGGGTGCTGTCCCCCCCAAGCGGGTTTAGCATCCTGCAGCAGGTGAGGTGAGCGGCAGAGCAGGCATAACCAAACCTGCGTGAGGGGGGAGAGGCAGCAGCAGGAATTCAGCCTCAACCAGAGCATCAGGTCACGAGCAGCTCCCGCAGCCCTTGTACCACAGCGTGTGCATTGAAATAACACCCAACAGCTGCGTGTCCTCCGGCTGTTCTACTGTTCAGCAGTTGGGATTTTCTGTGAAAACGGGCAGAAAGTGGAAGTATTGCTGCTTTAAAAAGCTGGGACGGGTGAAGAGATTACATCGTCCTGGGGAGGAGTTTCCAGGGAGGAAGGCACTGTGCAGCTCATAAATGGCTTGGACTGAGATTGCCGCTGTCCCATGTGCCTGTGAACTCACTGGGGAGGGGCAGCACTCCCGCTCGTCTTGAAACAACGTCATGGATAGGTTTGTGAACAGCAAACTCAAGGATAACAGTGTGACTCTGTTCACCAAGGCAGGCTGCCCTTACTGCAGAAATGCCATTGAGATGTTGAAGAAATACAACATCGCTCCTGGAGGCCTGCAAGAGTTTGATATCACTGGGTTGACAGATGTCCAGGACTACTTGCAGAAAGTAACGGGACAAAGAAACGTAAGTGCTCGCAGTTGTGTTTCAGAATGTGCCGATCCGTTGCCCCAGCTGCCCCATAACCTGGCCAGCTGTTGCAGCGGCCAAAGCGAGGTCTCTTTCCCTGCTCCTTTCTGTGCCAGATCTCTGGGAGAAGCACACCCCTTTCTCATTTGTAAAAACTCTCCTTGTTTTGGTGACTCCGCTTTTCCCATGGTCGCAGCCACCACAGGGACCTGGCTGCGCCCTGAGGCATGCAGGCTGCTTCCCATCGTGGGGACGTGGGGTACAGAGCTTTGCTCACTGCCAGCTGCTCCTGGGGCTGCAGCACTTCCCGGGACACGGTACATCTCCTCCCAGCCCCTTTGGGGTTGTAGTGCATGGCAGCATGGGAGAAGCCTGATGCTAAGGCTTGGCCTGTGGTCCTGAAGGCGAAAGAAGGGCTGGTGGAGAGGGGTACTTGCTTGTTGCCAGGTGTCTGCTCTGAGGGTCCTTCAAAGATCTTGCTGTGACGCTGCCTGAGGCAGCATGGATTTGCAGAGGACCATGAACACAGAGCTGTGAGTTGCCTGAATTTGGACTTTGCCCTCTGGCACGAGGCAGAAAAAGCATTTCAAACTGCATCCTGGCAGCCAGCTGTAAAGCAGGTGCCACGCTTACAAAATCTAGCAGCTGTTCCTTTTGAATCTTAATGAAATAATTTGGTCTGTCTTGGGGAGGGAGGTTTTGTGCCTGACCTTCAGGAGGTAACTTCTTTGGCAGGCAGTTCACCCTTCAGCCCTCCTTACAGGTAAGGAATGTGCTTTTTGTTTTCCCTCCCCGCTCTACCTTCGTGATACCAAAGTCCAGCTCCAGCAGGTTCCCTGCAGGGAGGCAGAGGGCAGACGCAGAGGACCCGCTCTTCTTGCCGCCCGGGTTTCGGGGGGATTTCTCCTGTGCTGGCTGCACGCTCAGATGTGTTGCTGGGCTCGGCCCAGGGAAAATCCAGGCAGTTGCTTCTGCTTTCAGCACAGCAGGGGGCTGCTGACTGGCCCTGATAGACAGTGTCCCTGTGCTTGGCCCGTGCAGGTGGTGGCAAAGTGATGCTGCTGCACGCATCTCCTCTAAAGCCCTTGCTCTGAGCGCCAAGCACTTGCCTGGCTGGTGGCTGACCCTGCTGGCTCCATTTCAGCCTCCGAGGGTGGCAGCGAGGACCTTATTCCCCTCGGTGTGGGAACACGGGGAGGGCAGCACCTGGCATGCATGGATCCATCCCCGCTGCGAAGAGACAGCCCAGAACAGATCCTGCACGGCCAGAGGGGAGGCAACGAGGAGCCTTTGCTGGTCCACCATGGGCCAGGCCCTCTGAAGGGGGCTGCACCCAGCCCCACAGCCCAGTTGTGGCTGGTGCAGGGGAGGTGGGCAAGGTCATTATGGCTTCTGGCGTGGTGACTACAGGATCACCAGATGGTTTGGGTTCCCGCGGCTGACCAGCTTGACCCCCTGCACTGAGCAGGGACACCTGAGCAAGGTCAGGTTGCTTAGACACCCGTCCAGCCTGAACTTGGTGATCCCATTCACATCCCAGGCTGCTCCTCACACATCCCACGTGCCACCAGAGAAAGGGGGAGGGTAACGCAAGTGCTGCTGGTGTGCCCTGGGCTGCCATCGCCAGCCCGCCCGCGGGCAGGGTACGTGTCGTGCCAGTGACGGGAGCCAGTGACGGGCACTGCTGCGCGCTCGCAGGGCTCCAGGGAGGGCAGTGGGCAGCTCCTGGGGCAGGGGTCCCTACTCAGGTCTGGCTGCCGTGCTCCCAGAGCCCGACCTGACCGTGGCTGCGCAGGAGCAGGGCAGAGGGCTGGCCCAGCTGCCGTCTTCACGCTGCTCGCTTTTCCCCTTAGTATTTTAGGCCTGTTCTTCCCACGGCCTCAGCCTTAACTCCTTGAGCTGAAACCATCTCAGTAATTTCACTTCTGCCTCTGCTGCATTCATTTTATCTTCCCTGGCTTTAGCTTGGGCTGCTTGCTCCCAGCTCGACAGTGATTCTCACTTCCCCCTGCGGAGAGTGGCACAGGCCTGTCTTGAGGAAGCCTCAAATGCTGAGGGTCAGAAGTTGCTCCTGGTCTTTGGGAGAGGGTTTTTTTCTCCTGTGTTTTGGCGTTTTTTAAATGGCTCTCAGCACTGATTGCCGCTCATCTTGCACCCAGGCGACGATGTGAGATGGGCAGGAAAAGGGACCATCGTAGGCAGGAAAACACATGTCAGTCAGGGCTGTGGAGCAGGAGGGAGACAGAAGGCCAGAGAAAGGGCTACGTGGAGAAAAGCTTGTGCTGGAAAGGCACATGTGCTGTGCCCACTGACTTTGACAGCAATGGTGGCCATCAGACAGCCAGCAGCAAATCTACCCAGCAGAACATCCCACTCAGTAGTGCATCCCACCCAGCAGTGCATCCCACCCAGCAGAGCATCCCACCCAGCAGAGCATCCCACCCAGCAAAGCATCCCACCCAGCAGCGCATCCCACCCGGCAGCACATCCCACCCGGCAGCACATCCCACCCGGCAGCACATCCCACCCAGCAGCGCATCCCACCCGGCAGTGCATCCCACCCAGCAGCACATCCCACCCAGCAGCACATCCCAACCAGCAGCGCATCCCACCCAGCATCGCGTCCCACCCAGCAGCACAGCCCACCCGGCAGCGCGTCCCACCCGGCAGCACATCCCACCAGCAGCCCCACGTGCCTGGGGGGTGCTCTGGAGGGCGGTGGGACTCCTTGGCACTTGCAGAACCTGCCGTGGGCACAGGCACGGCCAGTACCCGCCGCAGGTCTCGGCACTCGGGGCTGCTCGCTCGCTGCTCTGGGATTGTGTGTTTGGAGCACACCCTGCGCTATCCTGGAGCGAGGATTTTTCCTCCTGCAGCTCTCTCAGGTGCACGTGTGCCCCCACCCTGCCTTCCTAGCAGCAGATCTTCAGGCAGACGGGGCGCTGGGGGTGAGAAGAGGAGCGTGCGAGTCGCGGTCCCCCCGGTGCAAAGCCTGCTCGCCGCACAAGCCCCCTGCCCCCCCTTTGCCTCCAGCGCCCCAGCCCCGCTGATCAGCCCGCGGCTTGTTCTCTGCCAGGGCCCTCACGTGTTCCTCGGGAGACACTGCCTCGGAGGGCTGAGCGACCTGCAGAACATGGAGTGCCAGCTCCCCACCGCGCTGCAGCAGATGGGCATCCTGATGTAGCTGGAGGGTAAGTCCGGGGAGGTCTCTGGCCAGCAGCAATGATTTTTCACTCCTATAGAGAAATTGGAGTATTTCTAAGAGTGAAGCATGACTTGACGGAGGAGTGTTGTGTGCCAGTAGGAGTAATTTGCAAACCTGCCATGAAAAAATTCATTGTGAAGCCATTCCGGCCGTTGACTAATGGCTCAAGCGAGCCCCGACAGACACACGTGACCTTGGCTCTGTGAGCTCCTGCCGGTGAGGGGAGGAGACCTCGCACCATCTGAACCACACGATATCCAGAAGTGCCGGTGTCTCGTCACAGGTCTGCTCCTTTCACGTGTTTGACAGGCATTGCGGAACGTGAGGACCCCTAAGAGTTTAATCTGAAATCTCTCCTCGCCCTGTACCAGAAAGCCCCAGGAATGAGCCTGCCAGGCCCAAAGCAGAGGTCTGCCCTCTTGCCTGGCAGAAGAAGGGCAACAAGCCTCGGGCACATCATGGCACCACCATAGTGAGCCCTGCAGAAAGGAGGTGGACGGTGGGTCCTAATACAGCCAGTGGTTTAGGGACACTCAGCTGTTTGTGATGCGTGCCACCGCTGTGCTTGTGCGGGGCACGGGTGGGAGTGGGCTGCCAGTGAGCTTTTAGGAACATGGCAAAGGAAACGGCTCGTGCTCAGGGTGACAGCCAAGTACCTGTAAATGCGCAGGCTGCGTTACTCCCTGTGCAGGAAGAGAATTCCTGGCTGCTCCTCTACAGCACGCAGAGAGAGACAGATACACACTGGGGTCCCTTGCTTTCACTCACCAAATGTGCCTTCAGCAACCCACTGTAGCACGGAGAACATTGCTGTAAGCTTATATTCCACTTCCTCAGAAGCTCAGGTGCAGCTAAGCGTACACACAGACACGGGTGTGTTTGTGGGTGTGAGCACGCAGAGGGAACTGCTGTGGGTGCTACGCAGTAAGGAGCTTGGAACTGAGACAGCAGCTCGAGTCAAACACACAAGCACTCAGGTGGCTCAATATGTTTTCCACACTGCATCAAACTTACTAGTTTGGTAAGATGATGTTAGCAAAGACGGCTGGACTTACAAGGTGTGTAATATATATAATGTGTGTGTACATGAACAAAACCTGCGTGCATGTGTACAGGCACACATGGCTATCTGTACGCAGGTGAAACATAGAAGTATGGATACCGATGTTAAAGCACCATTTAAAAGGTCTCCCAAGCCTGTTCTGGAATGGTATGGTATTAATTGAATAGTTCCTATGAGCGCTGGTCTCTACTCTTCACGTCTGCTGTTTTTGCTTCCAGGAGAAAGATAGCCACGAGCTGCGGCCTCCTCATGTCAACATGCACGCCTCTCGCTGCAAATTCTTGCCAACTTCCTTCTGCGGGACCAAACGCACCTTTCTGGTGAATGCAGCTCCATTTCCTTTCATCAGTCAGTGCTTCAACACGTTAAAATCCCTTCAACCTTTCTGTAGCTCTGGAACATAGTCGAGAACATGATCTGATTCAGCCCAATAAAATAGGCTTGCTCTAAGCGACTGCACTCACTGTTGTGTTTCTTTTTCGTACAGACCCATTCATGCACTCATCCTGAATGTCTCTTTTCTCCCCATGGTCTTTTTCCTCACTGTCTCTCCCAAGCGACCATCTGAAAGTTCTTGATGTTTTCCATGTCCTGTAACTAATGTAATTCCGATGGTCTGAGTCTGTGGCACGCACAGACTGCTGTAACGCCCGTCTGCTGCAGTGCAGCTCCCGCAGCCCGTGCACACATCCGCTGCTCTCATGACCCACAAGCTTTTGGCTGATGTCTCATGGCCAGGTCATGATGCTTTGCCCTGGCAGCACTTTTTCAGCAAAGATTTCATTACAAGGCAGCTGCTGCCAGGAAACAATACAGGTTTTTCATTTTCCCCTGTAATCACACTGAGGGAAGAGCTGTTGGGGACAGAAAATGCTGGAGCCAAGCAGCCAGCTGAAGAGGTTGCTGGCTGCAGAACCCCTCCGAGGCAGCACAGGCAGGGTTCAGACCTAAAGTAAATAGTGCTGTGTCAGGAAATGGATTTACGGGAAAGGCACAGCACAGCTGCTCCCAAGGCAAACGGCGTGAAGAGCTGCTCTAAATACTTGACAATAAAATAACACTAAAAAAGTTTAAAGACTGTGTCAACTGGATGAGAAAGCAAAAAAACCCAAGGATAACCACCACCACACACCCCCCACACACACACCCCACACACACCCCCGGTATTATTCTTACTTCTAGTTCTCTCATACTTTATTTCCCCCCATTTTTTTTTAACAGAAAAATATTCTTTCCCTTTCTTTCTTGGGTTTCTGTTTTTTTGGTTGGTTGTTTTTTTTTTTATTTTGGTGGTTCTTTTTTTTTTAAGTTCAATTACAACCTGATTCCACAGGTTGTTGTTTTTTTAAAGCCTGAAACTTCTTTGATTTTTAATAAACCGTTTAACATCTAGGCTTTGCTGGGCAGACAAAGCCTAAGGGGAAGAGCCCAGCCCAGCTTTGGGGTTACCATGCCGGCACAGCCCCTTGACACCCCATCCTTGACAAAACCACCCTCGAGCAGGGTCCCCCTCTCCCACAGTGCAGCTGGGGTGAGCAGCACGAGCTGCCCCACCACCACCAGCCTGGAAAGGAGCTGTGCAACCTCCTCCTGCCATACAACTCCCCAGCGACGCAGTGACGCTGGCTGGGGTTGCTGGTCTCCCTTACCCTCATCAGGAGGGAAAGAGAGCAAGCACAGGCTTTCTCCCATGCTTGGAAAGGAATGGGAAAGCTAAAAGCTTACTTCATGGCACATTTAAAGTCCTATCCCTCTTGGCAGAACATCAATCTTGTACTTCAGCAAGTCCAAGATATCTTCAGCTGACTTGCACAAATTTCTGCAGATTCCTGTTTTTACAGCCTCTCTTAGCCCTCTCCCAGGCAAAGAGCAGTACGTAAATATGAGAAGTTCAACGCAGACATTTGCTAGATTGCATGGCACACTGTTTTGTAGCTGTTCTCAAGCAGAACTCATTGCTTCCAGTGCATTTATGAAACTGAAATTGCCACTGGGTGAAGAGTATAAAACCTAATCACAAAGATTAAACCTATTACTCTCCAGAAACAATGATAGGTCAGGCTGCTGTTGAAATTTTCGTAGGTAGTGCTTTGCATAACTTCTGTTGTTAGTGAAGCAGCAAAGAGCAGCTAATCTGTGTCCCCTCAGCTCTTGATAGTCCTTACTGCTCAGCAAGAACAAGGTGAGTTGAGCCTGAGCAATTACACAGGGCAGCTATGTCCAATGCCTTTGGAGAAGTAGCAGGGTGCCCTCGCTACTTTAGGTCCGTAAAAAAGCCTGGGAATTTAGCTCTGGGTGATGTAGGAGGGAGATGTGCGTCATGCTGAAAGTAACTCCAGAAAAATCCGAATATTTGGAAGCTTGTGGCAGGAAAACTCCCTAGACCAGATGTGTACAGTGTGCAACTTCTAGAGCAATTACTTTCACCTGCACCACTCTCTTAATTTAAAATAACCCAAATTCTCTCAGGCTTACCTTGCTGCATCACCCTTAGCTCCCTCGGCAGTGACTGGTGCTCCCGCAGCCGGGGCCGGCCAGGCTGCTGGGGAGGTTTGAGGGCAGGTCCAGGGGCTGCTCTCTGCAGGCTGGGCAGTGGGGCAGGGGCGCCCTTTGGTGATGGACAAAAGGGTGTTGGTGACAGGGCTGGACATGGACAGATGCCAAATGAAATGAGAAGCAAGGTGAAAAGGTGTGTGGGGTGTATTTACTGAGTGTTACCCTCTGCTGCTAGAAGAGAGGTTTGAAAGGAAACTGGGAATTGATGTGGCTCACCAGAAAAAAAGAGGCAGCATGGAGAGAAAATACAGAAGGAAAAATAGAGGAAGAATGCAAAAAGCCTCCAGCAGACTGAGAAAAAGGAAGGAATGGCATATAGTGTTTGGTGTCTATAAGGGCTGAAGGAGAGGGCGAAGAAGCAGAGCAGGGAATGAGAAGCAACAGAGACTCACAGTGTCTCTGATCTGAAGTTTTAGTGGTAGGAAGGGCAATTTCAGGGAAGTTCAGCTAGAGGTAAAGAGATAGAAAATGAATCCTCTTCCTTTAGGTGGACAGGTTTTGATTTAGTGTTATGGAAAAAAACAGAACACATCCCAGAGTGCCTGCTGAGTGTAGTTATCGCACAGCATTTGTGTCCCTCAAATTAAGAAAAGCAAGAGTCACTTTACTGATACTTCATCTCATCTTTTTATTCAGTATTAAATTGCAAGGTGTGTACAGTGCTGAATTTGCCCAGAAACCATTGCTTCTGGTAGCTGCAGTTTGGTATTAGTGTCACAGAACACGATGCTCTGGGTGGTGAATCCTGAAGGGGAAAAGGCAAAAAATCCCTCTGTAATCTTCATACAGATTGCTTTGCCCTGCAACAAGATTAACTGTAATTAACTTTGTATAGTTTGTTTTAAAGTCAACATTAATTAGCCTGGCAAATGTGAAAGACTGGCTAGTTCCAAGAACAGTGTGTTTGAACATGCCCCTTCAATAGGGTGAACACATGATTATCCACACTTCTATAGTTCATATCATGATAGTCTCCTTCCATGGGCTACATTCTCCACTTATATTTGTGATTTGAAGTGGTGTTTCAGCCCTGTGTGTTGACTGCAAACTCCTCAGTGTTTTAAGAATTTCGTTCAAAGTCACCATACAGCTTTCCTTCTCTACTTTCTTTCTTATATTAGTTTTGCCTAAAAATTAAAGCAAGAAGTTGTTAAATATGAGTATGTCCAAATGCCATCTAATCCAAGCACAAAATCCACATCACAAAATGAATTTCAAGACCTAGCAAATGTTATAATTAGTTTTTCATCTTCCTGGAAAGAAGGTGAAGATCATGGCAAGTGCAGATCTATGTTTAGGTTAACCTGCCATGTTGGGGTACATTGCTGCGCATCTTTCTGACTAACAGTACAGCTTCAGGAAGTTGGCATCCCTCTTCTGTTCATCTCATTGACTGCTGTTTTCCCAGTGAGTTGATGGTTTGAGTAGCAGGTGAGGCTGGCAAATGTGTGCCTGTACACATGCACGCAGGTTTTGTTCATGTACACACACATTATATATATTGTATTATATATATTATATTATATATATATTCATGGCACTTTAAATGTGCCATGAAGTAAGCTTTTAGCTTTCCCATTCCTTTCCAAGCATGGGAGAAAGCCTGTGCTTGCTCTCTTTCCCTCCTGATGAGGGTAAGGGAGACCAGCAACCCCAGCCAGCGTCACTGCGTCGCTGGGGAGTTGTATGGCAGGAGGAGGTTGCACAGCTCCTTTCCAGGCTGGTGGTGGTGGGGCAGCTCGTGCTGCTCACCCCAGCTGCACTGTGGGAGAGGGGGACCCTGCTCGAGGGTGGTTTTGTCAAGGATGGGGTGTCAAGGGGCTGTGCCGGCATGGTAACCCCAAAGCTGGGCTGGGCTCTTCCCCTTAGGCTTTGTCTGCCCAGCAAAGCCTAGATGTTAAACGGTTTATTAAAAATCAAAGAAGTTTCAGGCTTTAAAAAAACAACAACCTGTGGAATCAGGTTGTAATTGAACTTAAAAAAAAAAGAACCACCAAAATAAAAAAAAAAAACAACCAACCAAAAAAAACAGAAACCCAAGAAAGAAAGGGAAAGAATATTTTTCTGTTAAAAAAAAATGGGGGGAAATAAAGTATGAGAGAACTAGAAGTAAGAATAATACCGGGGGTGTGTGTGGGGTGTGTGTGGGGGGGTGTGTGGTGGTGGTTATCCTTGGGTTTTTTTGCTTTCTCATCCAGTTGACACAGTCTTTAAACTTTTTTAGTGTTATTTTATTGTCAAGTATTTAGAGCAGCTCTTCACGCCGTTTGCCTTGGGAGCAGCTGTGCTGTGCCTTTCCCGTAAATCCATTTCCTGACACAGCACTATTTACTTTAGGTCTGAACCCTGCCTGTGCTGCCTCGGAGGGGTTCTGCAGCCAGCAACCTCTTCAGCTGGCTGCTTGGCTCCAGCATTTTCTGTCCCCAACAGCTCTTCCCTCAGTGTGATTACAGGGGAAAATGAAAAACCTGTATTGTTTCCTGGCAGCAGCTGCCTTGTAATGAAATCTTTGCTGAAAAAGTGCTGCCAGGGCAAAGCATCATGACCTGGCCATGAGACATCAGCCAAAAGCTTGTGGGTCATGAGAGCAGCGGATGCGTGCACGGGCTGCGGGAGCTGCACTGCAGCAGACGGGCGTTACAGCAGTCTGTGCGTGCCACAGACTCAGACCATCGGAATTACATTAGTTACAGGACATGGAAAACATCAAGAACTTTCAGATGGTCGCTTGGGAGAGACAGTGAGGAAAAAGACCATGGGGAGAAAAGAGACATTCAGGATGAGTGCATGAATGGGTCTGTACGAAAAAGAAACACAACAGTGAGTGCAGTCGCTTAGAGCAAGCCTATTTTATTGGGCTGAATCAGATCATGTTCTCGACTATGTTCCAGAGCTACAGAAAGGTTGAAGGGATTTTAACGTGTTGAAGCACTGACTGATGAAAGGAAATGGAGCTGCATTCACCAGAAAGGTGCGTTTGGTCCCGCAGAAGGAAGTTGGCAAGAATTTGCAGCGAGAGGCGTGCATGTTGACATGAGGAGGCCGCAGCTCGTGGCTATCTTTCTCCTGGAAGCAAAAACAGCAGACGTGAAGAGTAGAGACCAGCGCTCATAGGAACTATTCAATTAATACCATACCATTCCAGAACAGGCTTGGGAGACCTTTTAAATGGTGCTTTAACATCGGTATCCATACTTCTATGTTTCACCTGCGTACAGATAGCCATGTGTGCCTGTACACATGCACGCAGGTTTTGTTCATGTACACACACATTATATATATTACACACCTTGTAAGTCCAGCCGTCTTTGCTAACATCATCTTACCAAACTAGTAAGTTTGATGCAGTGTGGAAAACATATTGAGCCACCTGAGTGCTTGTGTGTTTGACTCGAGCTGCTGTCTCAGTTCCAAGCTCCTTACTGCGTAGCACCCACAGCAGTTCCCTCTGCGTGCTCACACCCACAAACACACCCGTGTCTGTGTGTACGCTTAGCTGCACCTGAGCTTCTGAGGAAGTGGAATATAAGCTTACAGCAATGTTCTCCGTGCTACAGTGGGTTGCTGAAGGCACATTTGGTGAGTGAAAGCAAGGGACCCCAGTGTGTATCTGTCTCTCTCTGCGTGCTGTAGAGGAGCAGCCAGGAATTCTCTTCCTGCACAGGGAGTAACGCAGCCTGCGCATTTACAGGTACTTGGCTGTCACCCTGAGCACGAGCCGTTTCCTTTGCCATGTTCCTAAAAGCTCACTGGCAGCCCACTCCCACCCGTGCCCCGCACAAGCACAGCGGTGGCACGCATCACAAACAGCTGAGTGTCCCTAAACCACTGGCTGTATTAGGACCCACCGTCCACCTCCTTTCTGCAGGGCTCACTATGGTGGTGCCATGATGTGCCCGAGGCTTGTTGCCCTTCTTCTGCCAGGCAAGAGGGCAGACCTCTGCTTTGGGCCTGGCAGGCTCATTCCTGGGGCTTTCTGGTACAGGGCGAGGAGAGATTTCAGATTAAACTCTTAGGGGTCCTCACGTTCCGCAATGCCTGTCAAACACGTGAAAGGAGCAGACCTGTGACGAGACACCGGCACTTCTGGATATCGTGTGGTTCAGATGGTGCGAGGTCTCCTCCCCTCACCGGCAGGAGCTCACAGAGCCAAGGTCACGTGTGTCTGTCGGGGCTCGCTTGAGCCATTAGTCAACGGCCGGAATGGCTTCACAATGAATTTTTTCATGGCAGGTTTGCAAATTACTCCTACTGGCACACAACACTCCTCCGTCAAGTCATGCTTCACTCTTAGAAATACTCCAGTTTCTCTATAGGAGTGAAAAATCATTGCTGCTGGCCAGAGACCTCCCCGGACTTACCCTCCAGCTACATCAGGATGCCCATCTGCTGCAGCGCGGTGGGGAGCTGGCACTCCATGTTCTGCAGGTCGCTCAGCCCTCCGAGGCAGTGTCTCCCGAGGAACACGTGAGGGCCCTGGCAGAGAACAAGCCGCGGGCTGATCAGCGGGGCTGGGGCGCTGGAGGCAAAGGGGGGGCAGGGGGCTTGTGCGGCGAGCAGGCTTTGCACCGGGGGGACCGCGACTCGCACGCTCCTCTTCTCACCCCCAGCGCCCCGTCTGCCTGAAGATCTGCTGCTAGGAAGGCAGGGTGGGGGCACACGTGCACCTGAGAGAGCTGCAGGAGGAAAAATCCTCGCTCCAGGATAGCGCAGGGTGTGCTCCAAACACACAATCCCAGAGCAGCGAGCGAGCAGCCCCGAGTGCCGAGACCTGCGGCGGGTACTGGCCGTGCCTGTGCCCACGGCAGGTTCTGCAAGTGCCGAGGAGTCCCACCGCCCTCCAGAGCACCCCCCAGGCACGTGGGGCTGCTGGTGGGATGTGCTGCCGGGTGGGACGCGCTGCTGGGTGGGACGCGCTGCCGGGTGGGATGTGCTGCCGGGTGGGATGTGCTGCCGGGTGGGATGTGCTGCTGGGTGGGATGTGCTGCCGGGTGGGATGTGCTGCTGGGTGGGATGCGCTGCCGGGTGGGATGCTTTGCTGGGTGGGATGCTCTGCTGGGTGGGATGCTCTGCTGGGTGGGATGCTCTGCTGGGTGGGATGCACTACTGAGTGGGATGTTCTGCTGGGTAGATTTGCTGCTGGCTGTCTGATGGCCACCATTGCTGTCAAAGTCAGTGGGCACAGCACATGTGCCTTTCCAGCACAAGCTTTTCTCCACGTAGCCCTTTCTCTGGCCTTCTGTCTCCCTCCTGCTCCACAGCCCTGACTGACATGTGTTTTCCTGCCTACGATGGTCCCTTTTCCTGCCCATCTCACATCGTCGCCTGGGTGCAAGATGAGCGGCAATCAGTGCTGAGAGCCATTTAAAAAACGCCAAAACACAGGAGAAAAAAACCCTCTCCCAAGACCAGGAGCAACTTCTGACCCTCAGCATTTGAGGCTTCCTCAAGACAGGCCTGTGCCACTCTCCGCAGGGGAAGTGAGAATCACTGTCGAGCTGGGAGCAAGCAGCCCAAGCTAAAGCCAGGGAAGATAAAATGAATGCAGCAGAGGCAGAAGTGAAATTACTGAGATGGTTTCAGCTCAGGAGTTAAGGCTGAGGCCGTGGGAAGAACAGGCCTAAAATACTAAGGGGAAAAGCGAGCAGCGTGAAGACGGCAGCTGGGCCAGCCCTCTGCCCTGCTCCTGCGCAGCCACGGTCAGGTCGGGCTCTGGGAGCACGGCAGCCAGACCTGAGTAGGGACCCCTGCCCCAGGAGCTGCCCACTGCCCTCCCTGGAGCCCTGCGAGCGCGCAGCAGTGCCCGTCACTGGCTCCCGTCACTGGCACGACACGTACCCTGCCCGCGGGCGGGCTGGCGATGGCAGCCCAGGGCACACCAGCAGCACTTGCGTTACCCTCCCCCTTTCTCTGGTGGCACGTGGGATGTGTGAGGAGCAGCCTGGGATGTGAATGGGATCACCAAGTTCAGGCTGGACGGGTGTCTAAGCAACCTGACCTTGCTCAGGTGTCCCTGCTCAGTGCAGGGGGTCAAGCTGGTCAGCCGCGGGAACCCAAACCATCTGGTGATCCTGTAGTCACCACGCCAGAAGCCATAATGACCTTGCCCACCTCCCCTGCACCAGCCACAACTGGGCTGTGGGGCTGGGTGCAGCCCCCTTCAGAGGGCCTGGCCCATGGTGGACCAGCAAAGGCTCCTCGTTGCCTCCCCTCTGGCCGTGCAGGATCTGTTCTGGGCTGTCTCTTCGCAGCGGGGATGGATCCATGCATGCCAGGTGCTGCCCTCCCCGTGTTCCCACACCGAGGGGAATAAGGTCCTCGCTGCCACCCTCGGAGGCTGAAATGGAGCCAGCAGGGTCAGCCACCAGCCAGGCAAGTGCTTGGCGCTCAGAGCAAGGGCTTTAGAGGAGATGCGTGCAGCAGCATCACTTTGCCACCACCTGCACGGGCCAAGCACAGGGACACTGTCTATCAGGGCCAGTCAGCAGCCCCCTGCTGTGCTGAAAGCAGAAGCAACTGCCTGGATTTTCCCTGGGCCGAGCCCAGCAACACATCTGAGCGTGCAGCCAGCACAGGAGAAATCCCCCCGAAACCCGGGCGGCAAGAAGAGCGGGTCCTCTGCGTCTGCCCTCTGCCTCCCTGCAGGGAACCTGCTGGAGCTGGACTTTGGTATCACGAAGGTAGAGCGGGGAGGGAAAACAAAAAGCACATTCCTTACCTGTAAGGAGGGCTGAAGGGTGAACTGCCTGCCAAAGAAGTTACCTCCTGAAGGTCAGGCACAAAACCTCCCTCCCCAAGACAGACCAAATTATTTCATTAAGATTCAAAAGGAACAGCTGCTAGATTTTGTAAGCGTGGCACCTGCTTTACAGCTGGCTGCCAGGATGCAGTTTGAAATGCTTTTTCTGCCTCGTGCCAGAGGGCAAAGTCCAAATTCAGGCAACTCACAGCTCTGTGTTCATGGTCCTCTGCAAATCCATGCTGCCTCAGGCAGCGTCACAGCAAGATCTTTGAAGGACCCTCAGAGCAGACACCTGGCAACAAGCAAGTACCCCTCTCCACCAGCCCTTCTTTCGCCTTCAGGACCACAGGCCAAGCCTTAGCATCAGGCTTCTCCCATGCTGCCATGCACTACAACCCCAAAGGGGCTGGGAGGAGATGTACCGTGTCCCGGGAAGTGCTGCAGCCCCAGGAGCAGCTGGCAGTGAGCAAAGCTCTGTACCCCACGTCCCCACGATGGGAAGCAGCCTGCATGCCTCAGGGCGCAGCCAGGTCCCTGTGGTGGCTGCGACCATGGGAAAAGCGGAGTCACCAAAACAAGGAGAGTTTTTACAAATGAGAAAGGGGTGTGCTTCTCCCAGAGATCTGGCACAGAAAGGAGCAGGGAAAGAGACCTCGCTTTGGCCGCTGCAACAGCTGGCCAGGTTATGGGGCAGCTGGGGCAACGGATCGGCACATTCTGAAACACAACTGCGAGCACTTACGTTTCTTTGTCCCGTTACTTTCTGCAAGTAGTCCTGGACATCTGTCAACCCAGTGATATCAAACTCTTGCAGGCCTCCAGGAGCGATGTTGTATTTCTTCAACATCTCAATGGCATTTCTGCAGTAAGGGCAGCCTGCCTTGGTGAACAGAGTCACACTGTTATCCTTGAGTTTGCTGTTCACAAACCTATCCATGACGTTGTTTCAAGACGAGCGGGAGTGCTGCCCCTCCCCAGTGAGTTCACAGGCACATGGGACAGCGGCAATCTCAGTCCAAGCCATTTATGAGCTGCACAGTGCCTTCCTCCCTGGAAACTCCTCCCCAGGACGATGTAATCTCTTCACCCGTCCCAGCTTTTTAAAGCAGCAATACTTCCACTTTCTGCCCGTTTTCACAGAAAATCCCAACTGCTGAACAGTAGAACAGCCGGAGGACACGCAGCTGTTGGGTGTTATTTCAATGCACACGCTGTGGTACAAGGGCTGCGGGAGCTGCTCGTGACCTGATGCTCTGGTTGAGGCTGAATTCCTGCTGCTGCCTCTCCCCCCTCACGCAGGTTTGGTTATGCCTGCTCTGCCGCTCACCTCACCTGCTGCAGGATGCTAAACCCGCTTGGGGGGGACAGCACCCGCATCAGGAAACCTGCATCCATCCTTTCACCGTACAGTCTTCCCACCCGAGAAGTGAGGGGGAAAAAATACCGGTTTGTGTGTACGTATTGCTACCTGCAGACCTTCTGTAATGGGTGGGATTCCCTGCCTACAGGCTCCAAAAGTGCCTACAGGGCTTGTCAGCCCTGCTTCGGTTCCCAAATGGTCTGTGTTTTACCCCAGACATGAACAAGGAACTAAAAGCGTTCAAAGAACCAGTTCTGCAACTGAAAACAAGTCCAGATCTGTCACTTTATCAGACCTCTGCTGAAAATCTGTTTAGGGAAAACATTAATGGAATCAAGAAGATCCAACACACATATTGTATGAGGCAACTAAGTACAATTTTGTCACCTTGGCAGAGGGAAAAACCTTAAGACTGTGGTCCTTTATAGGTTTACCGCTGTACAAGACACAGATGGGTAGCCAGCCTGCAGGGCTTGGTCACAGCACTGCTTGAGGACAGGGGTGGTAAAGAGCCCTGCGCAGCCCATCGTGCACCGCTGGGCAGGTGCAGTCTAATATTTGCTCAGCTTTTGCTAAACCGCTCAGCCCTGCTCCACATTCTTTTGAGCTAATTTGGGTTAATGTACCCCAATAGAGAGTCTCCCGAGGAACACGTGAGGGCCCTGGCAGAGAACAAGCCGCGGGCTGATCAGCGGGGCTGGGGCGCTGGAGGCAAAGGGGGGGCAGGGGGCTTGTGCGGCGAGCAGGCTTTGCACCGGGGGGACCGCGACTCGCACGCTCCTCTTCTCACCCCCAGCGCCCCGTCTGCCTGAAGATCTGCTGCTAGGAAGGCAGGGTGGGGGCACACGTGCACCTGAGAGAGCTGCAGGAGGAAAAATCCTCGCTCCAGGATAGCGCAGGGTGTGCTCCAAACACACAATCCCAGAGCAGCGAGCGAGCAGCCCCGAGTGCCGAGACCTGCGGCGGGTACTGGCCGTGCCTGTGCCCACGGCAGGTTCTGCAAGTGCCGAGGAGTCCCACCGCCCTCCAGAGCACCCCCCAGGCATGTGGGGCTGCTGGTGGGATGTGCTGCCGGGTGGGACGCGCTGCCGGGTGGGCTGTGCTGCTGGGTGGGACGCGATGCTGGGTGGGATGCGCTGCCGGTTGGGATGTGCTGCTGGGTGGGATGTGCTGCTGGGTGGGATGCACTGCCGGGTGGGATGCGCTGCTGGGTGGGATGTGCTGCCGGGTGGGATGCGCTGCCGGGTGGGATGTGCTGCCGGGTGGGATGCGCTGCTGGGTGGGATGTGCTGCTGGTGGGATGTGCTGCCGGGTGGGACGCGATGCTGGGTGGGATGCGCTGCCGGGTGGGATGTGCTGCCGGGTGGGATGCGCTGCTGGGTGGGATGCTTTGCTAGGTGGGATGCTCTGCTGGCTGGGATGTGCTGCCTGGTGGGATGCACTGCCGGGTGGGATGTACTGCTGGGTGGGATGCACTGCTGGGTGGGATGCTTTGCTGGGTGGATATGCTACTGAGTGGGATGTGCTGCTGGGTGGGATGTGCTGCCGGCCACCTGGTAGCCACCGCTGTTGTCAGAGTCCCTTGGCACAGGACATGCACATTTCTGGCCAAGCCCTTCTCCATGTAGCCCTTTCTCTGGCCTTTTGACCTCCTCCTGCCCCACAGCCCTGACCAACGGGTGTTTTCCTGCTAGGAAGCTTCCTTTCCACATGTCTAGCCCTTTCTTTCACTTCCCCCTTTGGGCATTGACTGAATTCCTCTCTCTGCAATGGCAGGTTCAGACCCTGCAACAGTACAGCAAATGGTGCCAGAAGGGGAAAAGTGCAGACCGAAATTTAAAAATAAAACCCAAAAGGAAACAGTCATGCCCTCTTCCACCCCTCCAGTGCTGGGAATTGCCTTCTCCTCTCCCTAAGTGACCTCTCTCGCTGGCAAACCTCACGCCGCTCCTCTTCAGCCTAGACATGGGCTTCCACTTTCCCTTCCCACTAATCCAACCAGTTCCCTCCTGCTGGGAAACGCGGTTCTGCTTTCCCTGTGCTGCTGCACTGACAAAGCTGGCCGCCCCCTCCCTCCCTCCCAAATCCCCCCACTGCCGGGCAAACCCTTGTGCTGCCGGGATGCTGCTTGCAGTTCTCAGCACCTCTGCCTGGTCCCACGGACGCTCAGCTGTGGGGCTCTGCGGCTCCCCGAGCCCCGCAGGGATGGCCCCAGCCCCCCGCAGCACCTGGCAGAGCTCAGAGGTGGCACGGCGGGTCGGGGCTGGGGAAGGCGTCACTGGGTGACCAACGCTTCCCAAAGGGCTGCAGCCGCAGGGGCCGTGGGAAGAATCGTACAAGGTGTTTATTGGCAGCTGGTGTGGAGAAAGGGTCTGGGGGTGCTCCGGCAGCTCCGGCTGAGCCTCAGGGTGCTTGGGCATGGGGTGCTCCCCCCAGCAGCTGGGCAGTGCGCCTGGTGGGCACCTGGGATGTGAATGTGATGGTTTTTTCCTTAATTTTAGACAGAGCCTTCTGCCATTCCATTTCTGCCCATTTCCTCTGGTCCTGGCACCAGGCACCACTGGGAAGCCCTTGGCTCTGCCATCTTCATTCCTCCACCAGATGCTCATGCACAGGGGCAAAACCTACCCACCAAGCATCCTCTTTTCTAGGTGGAGCCCCCAGCTCACTTATCCTCCCCTCACATAACAGATGCTCCCATCCCTTCATAGTCTTTGTGGCCCTTTGCTGGCATCACTCTGCTTGTGTCCACATCTCCCTCCTGCTGGGAGGCCAGGACTGGGCTGCACAGGTGAGAAATCTCCGCAAGTGTCTTGGGCCACTTGCCAAAACTGCACTACCCACTCATATTTTAGCTATTTAAAATAACAAGGATTAACACAGAAGGTGAATAAAGACATTCAGCTTGTTATTGCCATCAGTCTGGAAGGGGAAAACCAGCACCAGACCCCACGCTAACTTTTTGTTTCAGTTAATTGGCACTGCATATGACAGGCAGGCAATGGCTCTGCCCTACCCCAGGCAGGGCTTTCCAAATTCTGTTTTCTGCAGCATTCGCATTACAGAAGGAAACTGGCTCCATTAGGCACAATAAAGTGTGCATTTTGGGCTTAATCCACTCCTTTTCAGTCCTTAGAAATTAAAATTTCAGTGGTGGGGTTAGTCAGCTCTTTGTGCACCACCAGCCTGCAGCTGCTTGCCGGGTCCGGCCAAGAGCTTGCTGCACCACGGAAAGTCCTGGGCAGTGTAACTTCTCCTCACTTTCAACTTTCAGTATTACTTTGCATCCTCTGGTTTCTAGGAAATAGAAGAGTCCAGTCACCAGATACTTTTCCCAGGTAAATTTCTCTGCTAGTCTGTTTCAGCTGGGGTGTGTTGACCTGCAGATTAGGTGTCATCTAGTTGAAGTACCCAAGTTCCCACCAAGAAACCACCGCAAAGATTTTGCACTGCCTGAGGGTGCCTTTACAGTCTGAGTACGTTAAATTAACAGATTTAAAAGGCGACTGCTTTGCTGAAAGCACAGTGGGTGAAGTTCACTAAGTAATCCTGCATGCAATGATAAGAACGTTGAAGGATTATCCCATAGAACCATAGACTCATTTGGCTTGGAAAAGACCTTTGAGATCATAGAGTCCAATGGTTAACACAGCGCTGCCAAGCCCATCACTAAGCCATGTCACCAAGGTGTTTTTTAAACACCTCCAAGGATGGTGACTCCCTGGGCAGCCTGTTCCGATGCCTGACCACCCTTTTGGGGAAGAAATTGTTCCTAATGTCCAATCTAAACCTGCCCTGATGCAACTTGGGGCCATTTCCTCTTGTCCCTTATTTCCTGTAATTTGTCCGGTTTTGGGTAGAAGCATTTCTTTTTCTGGAGTAAAACAGTTGTCGGCTTTTGTTTTTAATCACCCTTTTAAAACATCCTGAAAGAAAAGCCGGCAAAAGCTGAAAGCTTGGCTGGGCTGCCCAGATGTTCTGTGCCGCCCATTGCTGCCAGTGCCTTTGGGGCACAGCCCCTGTCTGCATCCCCTGGTGTAGGTGTATGGGCAGAGAAATTCCAGAACCCCTTTTCTTGGAGAGGTGGAAAGGAGCAGGATGGGAGTGGGAGCTGGTAGAGATACTTAGATTTGCAGGCTTTTTTTCTTGTCTGGGTTCCATACTGGATTTATTAGTATTGCATTGTTTGCTTAACTTTCTTACATAATAAAGCACATGGATCCTGCTGGACACTTGACAATGTCTGGTGAAAATTAGTCAAAGAAGAGGGATGCTACTAAGTCTCAGTGAGCAACATGTCATGGTCTGTAGAACCAGCTCTTGGCATGGAGTTCACTGGAGCTCTAACCACGTTAGATACGTTTAAATACGTTTAAATCCACGTATAAATGCTGCTATGACTTAAGATGGGAAAATAAGAATTATACTCCAGTGGTAAATTTGTTCTTGCTGCAGTGTTGGAGCCCACACGCATATTGAAATTGCAGGGTGTGTTTTCAGAGGGCAGGCTGGCAGCCTGCTGTCTGTGGAGAGCCTCAGAAGGCTTTACTCACAGCTGCTCATGCAAGATGGGCCAGTGGTCAGGTCAGGCATCATCAGGGTTAAACAGCCCTCCCACTCCACCCATCCACCCCTGACCAAATAGTCTGCCGACCTATGCCTGCTGTGATGACAGGCAGAGAGCATCAGCTGGGCATGGAGGTGGGGAGCCCTGACTGGGCTATTAGTAGGCAATGATCTGGCACCTACCCTGCAGAAGTATCACCAGATACTTACATCTAGAGCCTGCAGGCACAGTGAAGAAGGTCAGGGTGCAGGAGAGTTCCCCCTGCATGAGGCAATGGCTGTGACACTCTAAATGTGTGGTGTGAGTCTGCAAGGGTGCACTTTCCTGCGTGCTCCATGGGACAGCTGCACACTGTAACTGAAAAAGAAATAGGGCTTTTGGTTTAAAATGCTCCAGTGGCGTTACCATGGGGATAAGCCATCCCACTGGGCTTGCAGGGCCAAGTATTTGGTGACTGGTGCCCTAGAGTTACTCGATCTATGACAAGCACAGGCTTTATCTGTATGCATCTCAAGGGTCTCTAAGCGATGGGGTTGCGCAAGGCTCATCCCTCACCTCTCCAGTGATGCCCCAACTCTACATTAGTTACTTTTCCTGGCTGTAATTGCCACGAAGGAACTGACCTTTTGTGAAATCCTACCAGGGCTGCCGACACTACTTTTAGATATTTCCCGGGCATGCTAGACCTCTTGCAACAGTGGGAAGGTGTACTCCCCCAGGGGAAACCACTGCTACGAGAATGACTTAAAATGCATCATTGATTTAAGGAAAAAGGGAACAAGAAGTGTAGTGCTATCTCTGTGCTAAAATGCGTATAAAAACATCGACAGTGTTTAGTATCTATGTGTACAGGGTTTGATCTTATACAAGCATGAAAAGTGTGCGTGATGTTATTGGAGTCCTTAGTGAAGAAGCATCTTTGCAGCCCAAGCATTGCCTGTAGCACAATGGTTAAATACTTTCCCAAAAGCCCAAAGGATGCAGATTTAAGAGAGAGGATTGAATCTGCACCCCCATCTTGGTGAACACTCTCAGCCCTGCAGGACCATTTCAAAACCCACCCTTGGCAACCCCGGCATCTCACTGGTGAAACAGCTCAGCAGGCTGGTTTCAAATACATTCTTTACGTTTACTGATTTCAGCCCTAGAAATTTCATCAAAATGTTAATTTGATTTTTCTTTTCCTGAAGGGATGGTAAAGTCTTGATTCCTCTACTTTTCCCAGTTTTAAAGACTGTATTTCAGGGGGAGGCAGTGTCAGCTGAAGTGCTGAGACTGGCAGAAGGAATGATCCCAGTCACCAGAAATAGAGTGAAACCGTGAAAGATTTGGCTTATTTGGTGTAAGAAAACCCACCAGAACCCCACTGACAACTGAGGGAAGATGAGACAAGCTCCCAAGAGCACTGAAATGGGTGCGAAACAGCACAATAAAGACAGGGCCCGTGCCTGGCTGTAACAGCCCCGGCAGCAAGAGGCGGATGGCCCTGTACAGCCCTGTTACCTGTGACTTTACGACACACACGCTTTTAAACTGCTCTGGGGGTTGCACTGCCTTAAGCATGCTAGGCTGGCTAAACTCCTGAGAGCCAGGAATGTATGTACAAAATAAATGGCTTGGAAGAACAAACCCACAGACTTTGAACTTGAATGAACTTTTCCTCCTGAATCAGGCAAGCCTTTTTGCCAACCATTTGTAAATGAAGTATGCCCAAGTTTTCTGCAGATGTGGAACATCTGAATTGCATATGTGCATGCTAAATTTAGAAAAGTGAAACTAACTCTGGAAACCTAACAGCTAAATACTTCTGTCAGGTTTTGTAAAAGCCTCCTCCAACATCTGTGTTTACACAAATGCTTAATCTTTAACTTCTTTGAATGATCATTTCAATGAAATGGATGATATTTTGGCTCTTTTGAAGCCAAGTGTGAGGGTTAGCAGCCAGAGCCTTACACGACACAAAGAAAACTGTGAGTAAAAATAAATGTTGTCTTACATGCTGTTAATATAAGGAAAATAAAAATGAAGGCAAGTCATCAGAACCTGAATTGTATGCTTTATCTTCCCTAACTCAGAAAAACAAGAGAGTTTTCTTGAATATTGTTGAACATTCCAGGGATTTCTTTTTGCTCTGTGTGCGGCTTCGTTAGAGATGATGCCGAGTCTAGCTGGTAGTGCTTTCTGTACATCAAGCATTTTTAAACTTTGAGTAATGCCTGACTTGGAAAGCATGCATGCATGTACACTTGCCCATCCATTACCAAACACCATCTCAAGCCATGCTAGTCCCCCAGTACAACTAGACAGACAGCCACACTTCCACGTAAACAGCCTTGAAACAGGAATAGAAATGGGGTCCAGTGACTGTCTAATGGCAGGCTGCAAGGTCCATAAGGTACCTTGTGAATCCTGCAGTGCTGACCTGGTGTGACTCCAGTCTAGATCTCGGGTCGCTCCCAAAAAATGGGTCCAGGTGGCTCCAACTTGCACTGTGAAGAAACGCAAGGCCCTAATACCTTGAAAAATCTGATCTGCGAGCGTAGCTTTCTAAGCCCTGTCTGCCCATGGGAAGGGACAGAACTCATGATAAGAGTAAACCATTGTTTTCTTTCGTTTCCTTCCCAGCAAAAGCAGAGTCGCAGTCCAGAGCTGGGCAAAAATGGTGGAGAAATAGCTGAGAGCAAATTTAGGTTTTTTGAAGTCAGCAAAACTCATCCACCTCCAACACATGATCCAGCCACATGTACAACTGAAGCTACTTGTAGCAGTTGATTAGGGTTCAATGAAAATCCTGTTGAAAAAACAGTAACACTGCCATGGTTTTGCAATTGTTTCCCATAATTTTGGCTTTGCACCATGGAGGAGAGAATGCTTGGGACGCCAGCTGAAAACAGGCCTTGAAGGTAGGAATTCTTTAAGGGTGATGTGCAGTCATCAGGATTGGTTTATGAGCTTAGGAGAAGATGCAACTCCTTGTTATGCTGAATCATTTTATTTTCAGAATAAAAGGTTGTGCTTCCCAGGATTTTGAGTGAGATGCGGCTTGTGATTGGCAGTAGATGGGTGTCAAGCACCTGAGAAGTCCTGTCTAGTTCAGTGAAGCATTTAGAAAGCCAGCCAGGCTCTGTGCTTTGAAGCTTCCCTCCCTGTGCTTTAATAAGCAGGAAAATTAACACTCTTTGGACATCCCAGTGATATGGCAGGAGTACCTCGTAGTGTATGTCAGTGAAAACATTCCTTTCAGATGGGAATGTAGCATTACTGCCAGATTACACACAGGTAGTGTGGACCAGCCATGTTCTCATGCGCTCTCTCTTCCTATAATCACAACCAGGCTTTTAAAAAATTATTTTTCCAGACATATAGTGTGGCAATTGTCTGGACTTGGGAAATAACCAGTAATTTCTGTGTTTTTACCAGGATTAGGCAGGCTTTCTGCTTGCCCTCTTGTGTGGTCAGTGGTACTGTTAGGCCACTGTGGCAGGGGTGACCAAGGGAAAAGGGCATGGGGACCTCAGGGAGGCCACGGGCTTCTCAAAGCACTTGTTGACCATCTTGCCCTTTGTGCCATTCTTCATATCTGTTCATCATGAGTATTAGTGATCACCTGGTCAGGATGGCTGGCTTAACTCCTGCTGGTAGAGATGAATGTGGATACAGCCTGGCGCAGGTGATGGAGGACGGGACGCTGCGGGGTGGGGTGGTAATCGAGCCTGCAGCCGCCAGGGGCTTGTGCGCTGGACGGGGCTGCGGGGCTCGGCGGGAGCGGCGGGGCTGCGCGGGACTGCGGGGCGGCGGGATCGGCGGGGCGGCGGGGCTGCGGGGCACGGCGGGGCTGCGGGGCGGCGGGGCTGCGGGGCTCGGCGGGGCTGCGGGGCTCGGCGGGGCTCGGGGGGCTGCGGGGCACGGCGGGGCTGCGGGGCTGCGGGGCACGGCGGGGCTGCGGGGCTCGGCGGGGCTGCGGGGCACGGCGGGGCTGCGGGGCTCGGCGGGGCTCGGCGGGGCTGCGGGGCACGGCGGGGCTGCGGGGCTCGGCGGGGCTCGGCGGGGCTGCGGGGCTCGGCGGGGCTCGGGGCTCGGCGGGGCTGCGGGGCGGCGGGGCTGCGGGGCACGGCGGGGCTCCGCACCGGCGGCGAAGGAAACCTCTGGCTCAGGACGGTGCAGCGCCCTCTCCTGTCCCCGTGTCCCTCCGAGCAGTCAGAGCAGAGGCAAAGCCTGCACGACTTTTTCCCTGCTTCTTCTTTTCAAATACATGCGTGTCCCGTCGCTTAGGTCTCTGTCAGTGCCACTCGCACGGTGACCCGGGTACCACGGCCCCCGCTCCTCCGCCTCAGCCTGCGGCAAAACGTCACCCGCCGCCTTCTCCTCCAAAACGGCTGGACAGCGCCGGGGGGGGGGGGGCGGGTAGGGGGGGTGTGCGGGGAGGAGGGGGGCTCCGGCTGCTGCGCGGCGCTAAACCTCCGCAGGGCGGCAGCACCCCCCCGGGCACCGCCCTGTGCATCGCTCCGGGCACCTCGCCCCACGCACCGCCCTGCGCATCACCGCCCGCATCGCCCCGCGCACCGCCCTGCGCATCACCCCCTGCTCCCCCTCCCCGCAGCCACGGGGTGAATGGTTCCGGTGGCCAGAACCACGCATGGTCGCCGTTTCTGGGTTATAAAGGGACAGACGGTCTGGATTGGGTGCAGGGGGGAAACTAGAGTTTCCTGAAATGCCCATCGCTGTGGTGTGGGCACAACCCAGTGCTGATGCAGGGGGTGGGATGTCACCACCAGCCTCTGTCTTGTGCCCTTCAATATGTGGAAAAAAATGTGTTTGCTCTTTTCATCAGCCTCACTGACAGCAGAAAGCTGTTTTTGAACATTACAGTTTTAGAGAAGAGAGAAGGTAAAGCTTACTGAGGTTGTGGGAGGACAGAGCATCTTGGTGCAGACTGTGGGAAAATACTAGAATAAAGAAGGCTGATAAAAAGCAGGTGCGAAGGCTGGAGTCTTTGTGGAGGCAGACTTGGGTGGAAAGAGACTGGTTCGTGGCAGCCGGTGCAGGGAGAGGTCAAGGCTTACCCGTGTCTCATGGTTTGCAGTGAACTCACCTGGGCAAGCTGGCTGCAAATTGGCCTTTTTCTAACCAATATGTTTGCAGCCATAATTCACCATGTGTGGCCTTGAGAAGAACTTGTACTCTGTACTATACTTTTCTAAAGAACAAAAGGTAAAAAAAAAATCCCTTGGAAATTCTTTTCTGCTTTAATTTTCCGTGTCTGGCACACCTTGAGCCAAGTGTTTTCATGGGTTGACTTGAGCAGGTTTCACACAGGCATAGGAAACACCACCTGAAAAATGGGTTTTCATCAGCTGGTCATTTCAGATGCCACACAAGCTAAAGTCTGGTTTGTTGGAGGACATAATTTATGCTCTGGCACTGTTTTGAAGCCTTGTTTTATTAACTTTGAGGTAATTAAAAACATTTATATTCTCTGAGTCTCCTGCAGGATATGTCAAACGAACTAGGAATTAAAGAACTAGGTGAAAACAAACAAGACTGTGAAAAAAGTAAGCCAAAAAGGGCACAAGCCCAACTTGTTCTTATTCTCCTGTGTAGCAGCTGTTAAGTGCTGAGTAACATGGCTGGTACATGAGGCAAAAGACATACTGGTTTCATCCTGTCTTTTTGAAGAATTATCTGAAGGAATTCAACAAACCCGGGTTTAGGGTGTTTAAAACTTTTCCTTTTTAAAGAAACAAGGTCTTTTTAGTAATAATAGCATACATATTCAACAGTCTTAAGTCTATTAGTTATGAACACTAAATCCCGGGGCACTGGTCCAATTTAGGCACTACATTTTTGTAGATTTATTTTGTAGCACTAGGAACAGTTTTGTTACTCTGTTTTAGAAAACCCTAAACTGAGATGCAGAGAGGTTGAGGGAGTTTACTACATGTGACACAAGAAATCAGCTGGAGACCCTCAGAGTCTACCCTCCTGACACTGTGCTAACACCAGTCTCAATCCTTCCTTCCAGTGAACATAATCTTTTGCTATTTTTTTCACACAGTAGTTTCAAAATTTGTGTGAAGCCAGCTCCATGTTTGCTCAACAGAACAAATGATCCTCACATTTGTTTTACACATGTAAAAAACCCTTCACCTTTCTTGTGTTTGCTCACTGGGAAAACGCCAGTGTTTTTATGTGGCCGCGCTGGGCACACCCGTTAAAAAATTAACCTTTTGTGTCTCTACATGGATTTTGGTGCAGGGGTGCGGGGAACCACTTCGGTCGGGCATCTCCCCCTTGGCCTGGCTTCTTTGGTTAGTGATTTCCTGTCCTCTGTTCCCGGTCTGTGTTTGCTTGTGGAGTAGGTTTCCTGTCTTTCTGTTTCCCTAAGTGTAATAATGTTCACTGGGTGATGGAGTATTTGTTTAATTGAAAAATATTGCAGCTGAGAGGTGCTTGGAGTCATTTATCGCACTGGACTGCTGGAGGGCTGGAATTCTGTATATTTCCTCTTGCTTTGGTAATTCTATAGAAATGTCAAAGCAATTTCCGCGTGACAATGCTGCTGCTAAGCAGTGTGTTGGGAGCGTGTGTGAGCCTCTGTTGCTACATTATCTTGCAGGCTTTTTGCATCCACAGTTTTTCCTTTCACTCCTGTGATACACATCAGACATGAATTCAGACAGGCTGTTACAGTGTAAAAGAAGAACTGGGACCACAAGAGTTATAATAGGTAAACTAAACCGAGCACAGTGAGAGGAAGGAAATTGTTGTGAGAAAAATAAACAACACATATACCAAACTAGTATTTCTTTTGACTTCTGTGCAAATAAATCTTTGTATTTATGTGTATTTCTGAGGGCAGCAATAATTGTACATAATACTGTTACAAAGTGTACATTTCTGAGAATTATTGTAAAACTTTTTTTTTTTTTTTTTTTCTGTTATGAGAAGCTGTGTTGCCCTGGTGTTAACACAGACATCATTCTGCAGAGAAACAAGGTGTCACAGGCCTCTGAACCTTTGCTTTGGAGCATAGAAGAGTTATTTGCAAATCAGTATACAGAGCTGGGAGATAGAAGTTAAATATAATCCTTACTTTCAAATGCACTCTCACTTACGTTACCCAAGTAGAGAAGACTTGAAAATCCTCACAGAGCAGACCTGAAACGTTTACAAGATCACCTTCAGTGTTTGTAAATTGATCTGGTGTTGGGGCATCCTATTGATGTACCCCCAAATCTGTGCTTATCTTTTCAACTGGAAAAAAAGTGGATACAAATTAGTAGGAAAAAGGTTTGCATGTGTCAGATCTGACTGTCTGGGCTTTGAATAATGCTTGCTTCCAAACTTCATCCCACTGGTGCTAGCCTGTTAAAAGCAGACCCAGTTTTACCAAGGACTTGCTTTCCGGCTAATACTAGGCATCGCACCACCAGCTGCATGCATCTCAGCAAGTGCTGGCTTGCTCAAATGTTTCCAAAGGACCTCCTTTCTGCAGTCGGGTCCCTTTGCGGCGTGAGGAAAGGCCAAATCCAGACCCGAGGTAGTGCAGTGTGGTGCCTGCTGCAGAAGAGGGTGCAGGCAGACAGCAGAAGCAGCCCTGCCCAGGGCAGGTAAGGAGCAGCAGCCCAGCAGCTGCTGTGAAGTACCTCCCATTGGATGATAGAGCTGGATGTTTGCTCTGCATGGTGGCTGTGGGATGTGCATTTCCCAGGCAGGTGTCCAGGTAATACTGCTGTCACTGGTGCTGGGGCAGGGACATCAATGAGTAGGTGCTTACAGAATATGCAAGGAATTTGCAAACTGCTTTAAAAGCTTTTGAAACAAGAAAGCAGTTGGGGATTTTTTTCCTCCCCCCTATTGAATTTTTAGGCAGGCTCCACTCTTGTCAGGTACATCCATGAATCCCAGGCAGTGCCAAGGATGTGTTAGAAAGCCTCCCAGCCTCAGGCTCTGCTGGCAGTGTAATGCCACCATGCTTTTGTTGCCAGCCTGACCAAATTTCTAAAAAAGAGGTGGAAGTAAAACCCAGCATCAAATAACTGGATATGAAATACCATTTCCCTTACTGCATTTATTGGGTCGGGGGGAGTTGTTGGTCCTTAATTACTGAATGACCTGCAGAATGATTTAAGAGAGTCCACCTCCTGGATGCTAAAGCATCCAAGCAGAAGGCGGTGATGCAGAGGGGCACTTGCAGCTGTTTCAGGTGCCTTGTTGGGATGTAAAACAGGACATTTGCCTGTGAAGTGACTACTCCCTCTTTCTGAAAGGGAATGGGGAGGCTGAGTAACATCCTTGAAAACTCAGTGGGTATAGATGCCAATTTCCTCATAACATACTCATGTCCTCAGACAGTTTGAGCTTTTGCAGGATTTTAATGTACTGCCCTGTCTACAGTGAGAAAACTGTAGCCATGTCCTGAGGTTACTGCTCCCAGACCATTCTGATGGGTGGCCAGGCAAAGAAGAGCCCAGTGTCTTGTGGTTCAGCACCCCTCAGGTATCATTGGCTCCCAGCTATGCTGAATCTGTGCTTGCCCCTTGCTTTGGTCATTCCCTCTGTTTTCCACTGCTGTGTATCTTGAAGGAAGCGCAGAGCTCAGTGGGGCATCAGGAAAATAGCTGAGACTAGCAAAATCTGCCTGATGTGTCAGAGAAATCCCATTGCATTGCTGCTGTGTGGCTCACAACAGGCTGTCTGTATGCATAAGAGGTGGGTTTTTTTGTTTGGTGTTTTGTTTTTGTTTTTGTTTTTTTAAATTTAGTCTGGGTAATGACCTGTGCCTGAGACTTTATTAGTGGTAAGAGAAGGAAGCAAACCAGGGTTTTGGGGAAGGTGCCCACGGAGAGGCAACCTGCCATTGCGCAACAGGGACTTGCACCCACTCCTGCTGCAAAGCCTTCATTAGTCAGAGCCCAGCTCAGCCCTTCCTGCCTCCATCGGCTTGTTTTGGCCCTTGGAAGCAAAAATTCCCCAAACTGGCTTCAGAGGTGGAGTTTCCTAAAAGTAAGCAAAACTGAAGACTTCAGGTTGCTTTCATTCTCCTGTTGATGTTAGCGTGTGATGTTTGTGCAAGGCACTCCAGCATCCTCACAAATGCATCCTGCTCCCCTTGGTCCCTGCCAGGTTCCTTTGCCCCAGCACACGATGGGTGTGCAGTCCTCCGGAATGCCTGAAGAGAGTTGCAGAGCCTGCAGAGAAGCAGTTGGTCCACCTGTGGTCACACCTAGGAAACATTTTCTGCTGTGGTCAGATGCAGTTCTGCTTTTTGACCTTCGAGCAACACAGAGGCTTTTGGTTGTCTCTGCTTTCAGGCACAATAATCCTTCCCAGAGCTGAGGCAAAGGGTGGCCCTGAAAGCTGTTTTAAAGTGATAAAGCATAGTCAAAAGGAAATAAGAAGCCATGCTATATCTGTTCTAGAGAGACGATGTTCACACTGAGGATTTAATTCAGCTCCTTTTTTTTAGTATTATAGATATTTTTTTAATTACAGCTGATTTAGTGTTACTGAGAAAATTACTTATTTTTAAGTATTTCTGAATGAAAAGGGAAGTTGTGCCTTGCCAAGGTCATAAGCACTTTGTACGTACAGAAATTAGAAGCAATTCAGAGTGTGCTGTTGCTTAAAGCCTGGAATTTCTGTAGAAAGAGATGGTGTGTCACTCAACACCGCAGTGATAAACATCTTTAACGTGGAGAAAATTAAGGGGTACAAGCAGTGGCTGTGTCTACCTTTCACTTTTAGCTGGAATCAGCAGGAAGAAATATGCTTGGCACAGTATGTGGCCAAGGTTGGAAGGGTTTAATTACATTTCTCTTTGCTTCTTTATCATGACGTGTCTCCATGACCTGTCACGATAGAGGATATCCCTCCAGCAGCCCATGTGCAGCACTTCAGGTTGGCCTCAACTTTGTATAGCAGATGTTTATGTAAATAGTGAGATCTAGATGTCAAACTCGATCTGCAATTACTCTTGAACAACAGGGTACCTGCCGATGCACAAGAGATAGTGCAAGCAGTAACCCAGCAATTAATTACCGATGGGCTTTCCAAACTCCCATGCTCTCTCCCATGATGTTTCCCGGTTTGCAGGCGTCCTGGGGCCGGGCACTGCTGGCAGTTGTCACAGCTTGCATTGACATTTACTTCCTCAATTCCTGCTGGGAATCCTCAATCATGAAGAAAGCAAGCTGCAGTGCAAGACAATTTCAATGATTTCAGACTTCCTTTTGGCTGGGAAGCTGAGCCACTGCTCCTGCTAGAGCTGTGACACTGACATCCCACCAGCATCCTTGCTTTTCCCAGTCCTCTGTGCTTCTGTATCTCGCTGCCTTGGGGTCATGCCCCCATGCTGTATGCAACCGGCCAGGCACAGTCTCAGCACAGCTAGCAGTGGCATGGCATCGCTGCCTGAAGCCTTCGGTGCCAGCAGCTACTACGGACCTGGCAGGTGCAGTGACTCAGCAGGCAACACAGTTCCCTCTGAGTCAGTCCCCAAACTGTGATTTAGTTCTGGAGTATTAGGAAGCTGGAAGAATGAGGCACAGCTCAGAGATCCTGCCTTGCTCTTTGTGAGAGGCAAAAGCAGTAAATTCCTGGTTTATTTCTGATTCTCAGAATAAACTTCTGCCTAAAATTGCCATGGAAATTCTGCAGGAATCTTTAAAGTTACTTTTCCTACAAGTTTATACTCTGCTACATGTGCCCAATATGATTTTTTCTGGACACACAAAATCAGGGCTGAGGTCTGAGGCAAAGAGAAGCTAAGGGTTGAGCACTATGTATTTTGTAAAAGCTGAAGGAAAAGAACACCAAGCTGCAGCATTAATTTAAGGTACAGCATGGCAGACGGCTCAGAAAGGAGAGCACACTGCCTCTGAAGTTCCACTTTTATGCTACATAATCCAGTGGCTACTCTGAGGTTTATACCCTGGGTGCCATGAGAGGGGATATACTCCTTATCAAAGTTTGCTTCCTATTTCAAGCCATGCCAAGCCGCTGAGAAGCAAAAGTTGTTTTGATTTTAACCATGCAGTATTTCTGCAAGGCTCATTATCTATAAAGAAAAAAGGCAACGCTGTTGCTCTTGGGAGTGTACAGAGTACCTTGGTCATTTGATATTTTTTCTCAGGCAGTGTGCATGCTGTAAGTATACAAAGAGCACAACATGAGGGCAAAAGTGCTTGTGTGAATTCTATTAGCACTGCATCATTAGGGCTGAAGTACCCCAGGTGAGGGTGGCATGTGATGCTGCAGCAATCTGAAGTGTTTCTGTTACCAACAGCATAGCTGTCTGATGTGTCCATGCATAAACAAGAAAGGTTTTTGATCAGAAGAACCAAGCACAATTAATAAATTAGGTGGTTCAGATCTTCCCTGCTGTCCACGATAGAGCTACACCATGTCATAAAGTGCTGTAGGTCATGATGCAGCTAAGGCAGGGCAAGGCATGACAGCCCAGGAATGGTCCTTTTTCTGCCCACCCCTCTCCAGCCATCCCCATGTGGTGGGCTGACCTCCTTCCATGTTGTGCACCACAATATGTGGATTTTTTTCCCCCAAGATTTTCTAAGGCCCAAGATTTACATGCAAGAAAGCTGTAGTTGCTATTCCTGAGGAGACAGCAGTTTAATTCTCTATACACACAGTTGCCTTGTCAGTTCCAGCATTTACAACAGGACCTTTGATGTAAAGGGCTTTTATGTAGCCCAGCTGCCGTTAAACTGGATGTCAATGGGCAACTGCAGATCTGTGTGTTATGGGTGCAAGCAGCCATTCAGTTTTGAAACCTGAGCACAGGGAGTTCAGGGAGATACAGTGAGATGCAGCCTGACCTCTACTCAACAAACCATGCTGTGCTTCTCCAGAAGAGTCTGACCTATTTTCTTTTTATATTACGGCTTTTTGATAAGCTCTGGCAGACCTTTTTTGCAGGCACTGGGTCAGTGATTCAAACATTGTTGGTCTTAGAGGAAAGTTTCTATGGGTAAGATGTTAGGCATCTTTTACAGAAACATTGAGATCCTGATGCTCTGGATCCAACACTGTTTTGAACTGGAGATATTTTGCCCCAGCTATGGAAAAAGGCAGGCCCAGCCTCACTAAATAGCTGCAGACTCCTGCTCTCTCTGCCCAAAGCAATCAGGGGCTGTGCAAAAGTAACTGCCCCCTAAGAAATAACAGAGTATTGTCCAGAAAAAAGGTGCAGGCTGATAAGCATCACTCCCAGTACACGTGCATGCTATTACTGTGCCAGACACAACAGGAGTAAGGGTGAGGGCACTGACTTGGCTATGCAATGTAATGAGGTGTTTTTCTAAGACTTGGAAAACATGCCAAATTTTGCAGTGCAGATGTTCTCACACACATTGGTGCTTTGGGGGTCCGGCAGAGATCAAAGCTGATTTTGTAACACTCCTGGCTCAGCTGCAGACTGAACCTCCTGCAAGGTCTTTCCACAAAACTGATCTCGCCAGAAGATCTTCGGGTAGGAACAGGCTGAACTTTGGGACACCTGGGGAAAATTGAGCCTTCTGATAATCAACGCTCAACTAATTCCTGATGAAGAGCAATGATAAATGCTGTTACAGCAGCTTGCCACCCTGCCCTGGAAAAACATGCAAGCCTGCACATGGCTACCCTGAAAAACTCACAAAAAGGCTGGATTCTAGCGGGGAGTGTGTCAGTTCTTTGTGGAGACATTCAGGCAAACAAGCTACACTAGTGTCACTCATGGAAAGCAGGGGGATTACTGCTGTGCATCTTTCTTGAACTCTTCTTGTGACTATCTTAATTTCATTGCTCCAGTTTCCTTTTTCCTCTGGTATTTTTGCTTCTTGCTATGCACTTCTCAAAGCAAAGTGAATTGGACATCTAGTTGAATGGTACAATGAGCGGGGGGGGGTGGGTGTTACAGGAGAGAAGGGACCCTTGCAGTGGCATAAGCCCCTTGATAGAGCTTGTCTCCTCTGCACCCTCCTGCATGCTGTACGTGGATGCCTAGGTGTTCAGTGGTGTGCCACCAAAAGTGCCTCCTGGTAATATTTTTTTAAATTGTTCTTATTAGCCTTCCATAGCTGAAGCAGGAAAGGAATGCTGTCAGCCACTTCTGACATAGGAAGTAATCTGAGTTGAAGAAAGTGAGGTTTGTGAGTATCAGAATTAATGAAATCTGACTTCCCACTGATTTGTCTCGTTGTGGCTGGTTATCATTGGAGCACCTAAGGCGTATGAAAGCTCCAGTTAAATTTTTCCTGTGGCTAAGGGAAATTATATGGATTTTTCCTCCCAGGTTTTCCCTCTCAAAAGTAGTGGGGAAGTCAGCCCACAGGTGACAGAGGCTCTGTGATTGTCTCTGGTGATCTGTAGGAAGAAAATAATTTCTGAAATGGTTGCCTACAACAGGGGAGGGTGTCCCCATATAAGCAATCACTCTTGTAGGGAAAGCATCGGCCTGAAAACAAGGGGAAGAAAAGAGATCTGGAAGAGTCTTCCTGCATAAAGGTGCTTGGAAGGTCTATGGATTATTGCCCCTTCTCCCCCTCTCAAAAAACAGCAGAAGAAAGGGAGATACCACTGTAAATGTTGTTAAAATATGTTAACTTTTTATAAAAATTAAAGCATTAAAACCACTCAAAAGGCACAGTTACAGTGCAGGATCAGCTCTGGGCGGGGGGACACAGAAGGTGCTGCAGGCACGTATTCAGGGAGGTGGGCATCAGTTTGCATGAAAGAGGGGCCCCTTGCATGCAGCAGTGTTGGAGCCATTCTGGGACAGCCTGGAATGAAGAGATGACAAAGCTGGTCTTTGGAAAGGGTTTTTACTGCTCATCAGCTTGCACACCACTCTTGCAGGGGCAAAGATACTGGGGAGAGGTGAGATTATTACTCTGCTTCTAGTCGAGGCATTGGCCTCTGCTGTGTTGGTGTTTGTTTTGCATCAATGAACCTCCATGGTGGTCGATATTCGCTTATCAAACGCTTCCACTTTCTGTTATTTCAGAGTGATCCCTTCCTTCCCTTGGTTATGCACTCACACAAGGTCCCTGCTCTAATACAGCTAAAACTTCATTGATAACTCTTTGCTCTTCACACTGTGGCAGGGATTGACAGAACTAATCAAGAAGTCCTATCAGAAAAAAGCCTGAAAGATATGGAGAGGTTCTTTTTAGGAAGCAAACCCATTTTGGATTTTCCATAACTAGTTGGGGGTTGAGGGGAATTAAATTTAAATAAAATCACTTCCCTACTGAGTTCTGACTCTTTACCCCATTTGCTTTCCATGGAATGTAAACATTTGTGACTCTTGCAGTTGTTCATGAGGCTATTTCTCATAGCAATGTCCTGTATACGACCAGGAGGGAATTACAGCAGTGGCCACTATTGGAAAAGGTGTGAATATAACCTGCTCAAGTACTTCACTGAACTGCCAAATTCATGAGGATGGCAGAAAAAACTAATGTCTGCATTTGCTTAGAAAAACTTAACACCAAGACAGATGCTGGGTGTCAGGTGCAACCTGAAGCCCCTCTGAGAGTATAATAACAATGTAGATTATAATAATAATAATAAATAATAATAATAATAATAATAGAAAACCCAAATAGACTTTCTTCAGCCTACAGGCACAAAGATCCGTGTCTGGAGAAGGGGACCACTACAGTGCAAAGTCACCACTTCTAGCTGGTATTTGCAGCTCAGCCAGGTAGGGTCAGGTCTTAGCATCCTCCATGACAGGCCCCGTGTGACGATAGGCTTTTAGCTTTTATTAGCTAATTTAGTTAACATGTATTTTTATGTTGGGACATGATTGTTCCAGCTATCCCTTAATTCTAACCATGTGCATTTCCACAAGGCAAACAGCCTTGAGAAATTTCAGAAGGCTGATCAAAAAGGGCAGGCAGTTTTGGTTTGCTTTTCCTTCCTGAGCGTTTTATCTCAAAATTCCACAATAGCAGAAACACTCAGAAACTGAGGTCTGCTGTCTTGTCAGTCAAACACGGTGGGTGAGAACATGGCTCTGTGTGCTTCATCGTCACCATAGCTTTTAACTCAAGCCCTCAGCTAAATCTCTTAATTAGTGTGGTCACAAAGAAATCACAAGTTGCTGGTGGCAGCAAAGGACAATCAACATAGGCCCTCTCTGAATTATATAATTATATAAAATTTTAGTATTTTTTATGGGAATCATTATCCTGCTATTTTAACATTTCTCTTAGCAACATCTGGACTAAAACAAAAGGCAAGGACATGGTATTTCTTTTTTTTTTTTTTTTTTTTAATGTTGCTAGCATAATTTGTGGATTTGCAATGGGACTAGGATGGAAGGAAAAAAGAGGGGGAAATACCACTAACCAGCAAAAAAGCTAGTAACAAAAATATGGACTGTAAATGTACCTTGGGTGACAGGTCGCTGTTGTAGGAAGGGGTTGAGCAGAGCATCAGAACAGAGGTACAGTGTAGATTCTGTTATTCATAGCAAAAGTTGGTTATTTAAAATGTGAACTGGTACAATGAGATGTGAGTGAAAACTGCTTTTCAGGAACAGTAATTGGCAGAAACTGGAGATAAAATGAAAGGCACTGCCAATATCCCGCTCATAGGTAGCTAGTGCATGGAAATCTCCAGCCCTGGGTAATGTCTGTGCCGACAGGCTGGGCGAGGGGACCGAGCGCCCCCCGGTCGGTGTGCGGGTGGCACCGGGCTGGGGGCAGTGCTGCCCTGCGGGGGGCAGGGGGCTCTGCAGGGGGGGCTGGGCAGGCCGGGCCCAGGGGCCGAGGCCCCCGGTAGGAGGCCCGAGGAGGCCGAGTGCCGGGCCCTGCCCCTGGGTCACAGCAGCCCCAGGCAGCGCTGCAGGCCTGGGCCAGGGGGCTGGGAAGGGCCGGGGGAAAAGGGCCTGGGGGGGCTGGGCAGCAGCCGGCTGGGCGTGAGCCCCCGGCGTGCCCAGGTGGCCAAGGCGGCCAGCAGCGCCCCGGCCGGTGTCAGCAGCAGCGTGGCCAGCAGGGCCAGGCAGTGCCCGTCCCCCTGCGCGGGGCACTGGTGCGGCCGCCCCTCGGGCCCTGGGCTCAGGGCTGGGCCCCTCGCTGCAGGAGGGACGCGGAGGGGCTGGAGCGTGTCCAGGGACGGGCAGGGGCTGGGGCACCAGGCCTGGGGGGGCGGCTGGGGGGCTGGGGGGGGCAGCCTGGGCAGGAGGGGGCTCAGGGGGGGCCTGGTCGCTCCCTACAGCTGCCTGGCAGGGGCTGCGGGCAGCGGGGGTCGGGCGCTGCTCCCAGATAGCTAGAAGAAGGGGATAACCCATCCTCCGTCCTCCAGCAGCCCACAGCTGGAATCATCTGTGGTGCAAAACAGAACTGAGCATCACAGCTCACAGTGCTGGTGGTGATGCTGTTCCTGTGAGCAGGAGGGTCCCTACCTGCTGCTGTGGGTGACCAGCAGCCTCACAGCCGACCACTGCTGTAACAGCTCTTGCTCCCCTTGCCAGGGAGGTGGGACTGAGCACAGCTGCTGAAGAAGGTCAGCAAAGAGAAGCACTCTGGAGTTCCTCGAATAACATGCTGGCCTCTTCTCTGGAGTTCCTCGAATAACATGCTGGCCTCTTACTTGTTCCAGGTTGGTTTTGGAGCCACAGGCAGGTTGCAGGACCCTCCTCAGCTTTACCATGGGGTTGCTGTCTGGTCGTGTGTGTTGCACACACAGCTGGCAGTAAAACAGTGGGGTTTTGGGCAGGTTGATAAAACACAGCCTCTGCCAGCTCTAGTTCTGCTCTGACTGCCTCAGCTTACTGCTCAAAAAATAATTACCATGTCATGGAAACAGCTAGATGTCAAGACACTGACAAGAAGTTTTATATAGGAAAAAGAAGATAGCAGCACATTTGCCAATAAAAAGATAACATGTTCTTTAGAAATTTCTCGTGTGTGAACTGGAACTTCTCTGTCTTTCACAGATGATGGTGCTGTTGTGGTCCAGGCTTGTCCAGCTATTTGTTGATGTTAACAGAGCAAGGCCAGACCTTTAAAAGAATTTCCGTAGCTGTTGATTGTGCACTTACTGCCCATAGCAACCCCCCAAGACTTTATTCTGAGCAAAGAACAGTGAGAACTTCATGCGTTCATCTTCATCTTGGAGCTCCCAGGTAAATTTCCAGATCACATGAAAAATCTTTTTAGGTTACGGAACATTCAGCTTTCTCCCTGCCAGCCACAGAAGTCAGAATCAGGGCTGCCTTTCCTCCAGCCTCATCTACCTCCACAGGGACTCAGCCAGCAGCCTGCAGAAGATGGATGGAGGGATGCCTGTGTTAGGTTCAGCCATCATTTTTAGCTCTGCTGGTCGGGTGTCTTGCAGACCACAGCTCCACTGCTCCCCCTCCCTGTTGAAGGCTCTGTCCATCTCCAAGCATCCTTGTGAGTACACAGCTTCAGCTTTGAGTAGAGAAGAAAAGCATCAAAACTCACTTGCACGTAACGCACTTCCTCAGCCTGTGCAGAGATGGAGACGTGCAATCCTGCAAGCTATCTGCTGTGCTGGTCTGACAAAGATGATTGAAAATGCTCCACCTCAGACAAGCAGTTACTCTCTGTAGAAAGCTGCATGCCATGCTTGGTCCCAGCCCTGGCTGATGCTCTGGGTGCACCCAGCTCTCAGCGTTCCAGGTGCTCAGCAGGGATGGGGTGAGATAAATAGACCCTCTCCACTCTCCTTGGGTAGCTGTGCTTAGACAAGCAGCTGGGAGCAGAGCAGAACTGGGGAAAGCGAAGGGTCTCAGTACTGGAGGATGGTTTTTTTTCCCTCTCCATCACTAAGCCTGAACCTCCTCCTTCTTTCTGAATATGACAGCCATATGGACACACTGTGAACAGCTTTGAGACCCAACAAAATCCATGCTTTCAAAATAGCCATTTTTCTAGTAATAACATGGAATACTAAACACACACAGTAAAAAACTCTACAAGGACATTTCTTCACTGGAAAGCCAAAAATACTGACCTGGAGAGGAGGAATAACTGCAAGCCTTTTAAAAAGAAAGCCTGAACCAGAACTCAGCCCGTCACCCCAGACAACCCACTGTACTTGGGTCAAATGTCACTGCCTTGGGGGTTTGTCTTCCCTGTCTTGCAGTCAGAGGCTTATGGAACAGATCAGGACTGGTTGATCTGTCTGCCTTCGTGCTGACACCACTTTCTGCAGCATTTTCTAAAAGAGACTGCAGTCTTCTAGATAAGACTGCTAAGGACAACAACTACTCTTTTACTTGCTGGCCACTAGTGGAGCTTTGCTTGCTGCTGCTGCTGTAGTGAAATGGGCACAAACTACCACCAGGTAACCCTTGATGGCTGAATACCATGTCACAACAACAGAAACAAGGTGCCAGCTGTTGTCACTGTGATCTGCAGCAAACCTAATGCCAATCCACTGCGCTTTCTAACCATCCATCCACCCATCCATCCATCCATCCACCCATCCATCCACCCATCCATCCATCCACCCACCCATCCATCCATCCATCCATCCACCCATCCATCCACCCATCCATCCACCCATCCATCCATCCATCCATCCACCCATCCATCCATCCACCCATCCATCCATCCATCCATCCATCCATCCATCCATCCATCCATCCATCCATCCATCCCTTCCCACAGTAAAATGCATGCAGTTGCTCTCATTGTACATGACCTGCTCATTTGCTCATAGTAGTAACTTAGCTGTGGCCATAGCCACACTCCTGTTGGAGTTACAAAATTCTTTAAAGTTTGCAAAAACAGAAGGATGAGGCCACGTATCATGCAGTCACAGGTCACCCAAAAGGATGTTCAGCATCCATTCCAGAGGCCAGACCTGAAGGACTGTGGGAATTTTAATGGTACAAAAATAAAGGAGACACGTGAGTTATTGATAAGAGAAACATAAAATTGTAGAAGCCTTCTGGTGATGCCAGCGGGGCTGCCAGCCTGCCATCACCGCCAGGGACACCATGCCCTGCCCCAGTCCCAAGGATCTCCAGCAGCCTCCTGGCCTTCAGGGATGTTCCTGGTTTGTTCCCCTGCTACTACCATGCATCAGCAGAGTCTGAGAGTTTGAAAAGTTAAGTCATTATAAAGATCCCACTAAACTCTTGATCACAGTTGTATCTTGCAGCATGATTCCCAGAGAATAATTTCACATTTACTTAACATCATATTTTCAACCAGGCTTTAGAGGAAGTACTCATGGAAATGCCTTTGGCACTGTAGGAGCTGATGCAAGCCCACCCATGCATCTCATTGGAAGCGCCCAGCTGGCCATCAAGTCAGTGAAAAACCAGAGGCAGGGATCTCTGCTCCAGAATATATGACCAGCACGGAGCTGGGCGGCCAGACACGGCCAAGGTACAACACTCATAGTGCTCCCAGCCCTCTGTTTTCTGCTGGGATGCTAATCTTTCTGCATACAGTTTGTCTAAATGAAAACAGGAATATTTCTGTATCAGTTCAATATCAAACTTTTGCATATAGCTTTCAGGAAAATGTAAACTTGCTCCAGGATTAGGGCTCAAATAGAAAACTGTATACAGGAGTACCTGGAGTTCAGAATCTGGAAGAGTTAGGTACAAGCCATTCTGAGCCTACTGAGATTATAGAATTATTTTTAACAGGGATGCACAGCAGCTTTCCACCCTTCAGGTGACTCTGAACGTGCTGGATTCATGACTTCTTCACTGAAAAATTTGGAAGAGTTTTCTGGTTTAGGGTTTGAAAGAGTGGTGATTTTTGTTTTCCCTGTTTGGGGGGTGGGTGGGTGGGTGGGTGTTGTTTTCTTTCTGGTTTGTGTTTTGGGGATCTGGATTGAAACGACAGCCAGAAATCACACAGGCATATTAAGTGTGTGGGAACCACATATCCTAAGGGCAGTTTACAGGCATGGTGAAACATGAAGCAGAGTAAGGATATCTGCTTGTTAAACCTTCATCCATCCACCAGTTTCATATTTATAACTAACAATTAACTGCTGAGAGTGATGCAACCATCTCAAACCAACACTCAGTGAGCAACAGATCAGTGATTTCTGTTGAAGAGAAAGCCCTGAAGATTCAGACAACAGCCTGACCCGAGGTCGCACTGCTTGCTTCCTTCCCTGCATGGTGCCGTTCGTGTTGGCAGAGGAAAAAAAAAACCCTGGCCTGCAAATTTCCCAGATGCTTGAATTTGATGGATATAGAAGTGTTTTGCCAGGTCTATGTCCTGTGCTTTGTGGTGCAAGAAGCACAGACAGGAGCCTGAAAGTTGGAAAAGAGAGGAAAAATAAGAAATGCCATTTTAGCATGTGAACATTTTTCTTTTAGGTTAGAAATTGGTCCCAGCATCAGACAATAAGGAACAGGGCTCATCTGCCAGCGTAGGAAAGGGAAGTGGAAGAGACAGGATATTAAACTTGAGGCCCAAAGAAAGAAAGCAGTAAGAAACAGAGGACAAACCTGCAGGAAAACACCTACACACATTTGCTCTCGGCTCTAACCGAAGCCACACACTCACTCAAACGGGCCAGAGCCCATCATCTCCTGTTCACCAGCAGTATTGCAATGCACATCTTTTTCATTTCTCTATATATACTTGGCAGCAGCACCCCCGCAGGCTTCATAAGCTAGTGGCAGGATGCACGGCCCCTCACCGCATCAGCAGGATTTTCCCTGCAGCCCCACGGTAAAGGCAGCATTTATGTCACTGCTTGGTTGCGGAGATGCAGAAGGACACCCTCAGCCCCAGACAAGGAAAGACCAAAGTCTCAGGATTGCAAACTTAACATTTTATTGATCTTAAATTTATGTAGAACAGAAAGGCAACAATGGCCTAAGTGTTCATTAAGAAAATGCCTTAGGACGTTTCACATACAGTCTTAATACAGTTTGAAAAGAAACAATTTTAAAAAGATGTAAAATACTCTCAAAGTCAGAAAGGGGGATCCACAGCCCCATTTTAATCTTTCATGTTCACAAATATTGTCTTTTCTCAATCTGTTCCATATCCTTCCCCAAAAGGAGGTTATGGAACTGCTGGCCATGTCCGTCCCCCATCAGCTACAGAAACAAATGATAGTCAATTTATGAAAAGAACTATACTTCAAAGGAGCCATAGGTCTTCGCATGAATCAACATTTATGCATCTAGAAAGACTGGTTGTCACATTACTATTTAAAAAAAGGCTAACAAGTGAGCAGAGTTACAATTATCAACACTGTAAGCCAATTTCTGTTTAAAATCTGTTGAAGAAAAGCTACATCAAAACTTCTCTACATGTTCTACAAAACACTTCCAAAAGATTTGAAGATTACTGTTGGTTTTTTTGTTGTGTTTTGTTTTTGTTTTTGTTTTTAATATAACTGACAAGGTGAACTGAAAACTTAAAAGCAGGCAAGTCAGCTGTTTCAAGCGACAGTTTAGAGAATATCTACAATTACAAAAAAATAATTTACTTAGGCTGCAGTTTTTCTCCCTCAAATATCCCCAAGTTTTTCCAGCCAACTGGGAAGGGCTATCACCTCCCTTTCAATCAAGTGCTTTTATTTTTATAAACTGTAGTGACATTCACAATTTCCACGAAGGAGACATGCAGTTGCCCCTTCTCTACATCAATCATTTGCTTCAGATCTGTAGTAGTATAACCCCAGCCCAAATGCCACCACAGGCAATGTTTGTTTCTCTGAGTGAGCAGGCCAGTTCTACAGGAAAGGCAAACACACTGTCAGAGGCCTTACTCCAGCTTCAGCATTTGCTGAACAGGAATGTCAATGCCAAGGAAACAAGAGAAGTGTAGATTTACTGCACAATTTTGCAATACACAGGCTTTCAGGTATACTTGCAAGGCTTCAGAAATGCTCAAGGCAAATGGGCAAAACTTTCAATTAAGGCCTTTACAGTAGCTTGCCAGGTCTGATGATGATATGCAGTTCTGGACCTCTAAACTAACATCCAGCTGCAACACATACACAGCCTGTAAGCCAGATGATGCATGCAAATACAGGCCAATGGTAAAAGGTGTAAAGGTAAAAAAGAAAAGTCAATTAACTGCACTGAGTCTCAGTTATTGCAACACATTGAGACAGCTGTAGCAGCACTGTGTGTCCCATGATGGCAGTTGATGTCAGATCCAGGCACAGAGTTCAGATAAAGAGCACAGAACTGCCAAAATGGGTCCCAATAATGGGGAACTTCACACCGTTTTAATCTGAACAGCCACTTTATTTCTGGGTTGAAGGCTAACAACCCAGCGCAGCTGCATCCAGACCTGCAACGATTTGAATGCCCCCATGCTGACACCTGGGCACTACTGTGGGTGTACGCTCAGCACTGAATTCCAGCATTCAACCCAGATGAATGCAGAACGGGAAGCAAGAAACCTTCTCTTCATATTGCTGTTTGAAATGTGGAGTTGAAAACTACTGTGCTAATTTGAGAGACCCAAAGCCAACCTGGTCTCAAGGAGGTAACACAAGTATTGGACATGTAACAGAAAGGGAGGCACCTTGCTTGTCGTTCCATCATCATGAATGTGATGTCTTTGAACCAAGAAATTTAAGGCAAATACTCCATTGCTCCCGTTTACCTGAATGCATGTTTTCTGGCAATTGCACATTTTCTGGTTTACAGTGATACACAACATTTTTTGGATGCTGGATATAAAACGTATTAGCAATGCTACCAAAATTTTGGCAAAACCTCCAGATTTGTAAACATAATGCTTCCCTTTTCAATTGGCAGCATTTTGAAAAGAGAAACACATTAAGACACACAAAGGTTTTCCTCAGTTTTGACCAAATAACCTGTGTTTTCACATGATAAAGTAAGCAGTGGTTTACATCAAAATAAACCTAAAAACTGCATGAAATGGAAGTTTGTGCTGTTTGATGATCACAGTATTTTAAAGTTAAATACATCTGTTCTTTGTTATATTCCTGGTATCCAGGACAAAAATCTTTAAATATATATCTTTCATGTAGGCAGTAGCTTCTTTGCATATCTCTCTTCAAAAAATACTTTGTAGTAGTATATAAATAGGTAACCTACATGTTTAATTTTATAATCTTGCCCCAAAACTGTATTTTATTTTAATAATCTCCCCAATATTATTAAAGCTGACAAACTATTGAAATGAAATGCTCTCATCTTCCACAATAGAAGGAGCATTTTTATAGGAAAAACCTATAGCAACACTGATCAGTTGTTTTAACCTAAGCGCCTACGTAAAGTAGCAGCTTTTTTTGTGTGTTTCTTTTATTTTCCCCATCACACATGCTCACACCCACACATTCTTACACACACACAGTAAACGCACACACTTCCAGACACTGGTAGGCCACACAGTGCTTCCCAGGTGCAAAGTGGGAAGCAGTGTAGCTGATAATTTAATGCATTAAATACACACAAACAAACACCTTAAGGCAACCACTGCAATGGATGGTTGAAGTTGCAGTGGTGAGTTTCTGTTGTAACAAAATGGGCTGTATACAGCACATACATATACATGCCTCTTTAACCCTCCAAAAAAAATTTTTTTTTTAACTTTGTGCAAATTTCTGAAGTTTCTACCATTTAAGGCAAAGAGTTTGCATTAACAAGGAAGGGCAGAAAACAGGCTTATACCTACCCAAACACATTTCAGTTTAAGACAATATTTTCTTAAAGTGTCACAATTTCATAGTAAAGGCACTGGGTCCCCAGCATCTACTGACAGAATTACTTCAATGGACAAACGTAACTCTTGAAGAAAAGGGACCAGAAAAAGCAGCTTCAAATATGAAAAAAAAACCAACAAACAAACAAACAATAAAACACCACCAACACCACAAGTAGTTAACTTAAGTCTACTAATACTGAAATTTATGTAATGCAGAGGTTTGATACTAACTTGGAGAATCTTTGAGCAACTAAGTTTTAAATAAACAGGCTTCATTCAACTGTGCTGGCCAAATAAGGCGTAGTGCCACGTCTCTGCCTGCTGTCTGTCGAATTCCACTACCATTCTCTTGATGTGAGACAGCTTCTTGTGGAGGTACTCACATCTGTGTTTCTCTTCATAGTAGCTGGGATAAGACTGTAAAGATGAGGTAAAATGAAAATCTGGGCATGAAAACATTTCTGCAGAGTTTAGTATTTCATCTTCTTTGCTTAAAAATAGCCTTGAGCCAGTCTTGGTGACTGCTACCTTCCACAAATCTGGTGTTACACATACCTCTTTTACCTTTTGATACTCTTCTAAGACTTCCTCACAAAAGACCTTCAAGGAAAAAAAAGTACATGAAGACAATATGAGGAACATTTCACCACTGTCAGAAAATGCAAATTTATGTAAAATGCTAAAAATATACTCAGTTTTCCTCTAGATATTTCGCTATCCATGAGCCACCACTCTCCTGGCACTGCAAAAATAAACCCTCAACTCCCCATATCACGCAAAATCTGCAATTAAACCTCTAAACAGACAACAAAGGGAGCATGTGTTTGAAGATTCCCTTTGAGCAGTCACTTAAGCTGCTGTGCATTCACAGACAGCTCAAATAGGTAGAGTTTCAGGGCTGAACAACTTTTTGCAGGGTTTCCTCAAACTTCAAAAATCAGAGCTAGCCCACGCAGGGCCCGAGCATGGTCTGGGTCTGAGCAGGGTCTACAAGACTTCCCTTTGTCTGATCGAGCAGTACCAGGGATTTTAAAATACTCCCTCTGCTCACAAACACATCTGCAATCTGGCCAAAAATGCAATAAAAGCCAACCCAAAATCCTCAGCGTGCACAGAGAATTAAAGAACCCTAATACCAAATATCTGAAATTTGTATGTCCAACACAGAGAAGTCCAGGTTGGAAAACCAGAATATCAGGTGTTTAACTCTCTTTGTGAAAACTGTAGCTAGGATCAGCCACCTGGGAGATGAGTAAGTTGTGGCAGTAGGTTTAGTTAAGTGTATAAAATCATGGGAAACAGAGGAGCAGGAAAGCTTTGGTATTATGGACGCTGGTTTCCATGTGCTTCCAATCCTCTCCCTACTCTGTGTAACAGCAACCACCTTGGAAGGATGCTAAGGCAGTCAGCAAAGTCTGAGCCACTCTGGTAATTCCAGCTACGTGACCTATTACTCAGTCTCAGACATTGAACCTGACAAGTCTTTTAAAATGATATTAATCTAATTTAATAGATTAATATACTGAAGAGTCTGCCCTGCTGAAAATGTGGGCTTTTGGAAGGGCTAAGAGAGCGATGAAACACAATCTTCACAGTTTTATCCTTCTTTACCTCATATTCTTTGGACCCTGGAGAAAGACTCTTCCGCAGTTCATCAAGCTGCGTGAATCTCTTGATGACACTGTCTATTCGAGCATGCAAAGTCCTGTATTCATCAAACTCCGCATTGAAGTCATCCTCGTAACTCTGGCGTTGATTGTATGAGCCTATAGCTGTGTATTTTCTAATGGAAAAATAAGTACATGTGAAATTTTACATCACGGTCAGTGAATATCAAGTGTAGATACCCAAGCATTAAGTCAGTTAACTATGCGACTGACTGCTTCCACAGATAAGCACATGTGCTCCAAGAGAACACATTTATGTAATTACAGAAATCTACCGTACTTTTATGACAGTTGCCAATATTGTACTTTTTAGAGTTTTTATTCAGAAGCTGGCAAAGAAAAATATATGTGGCATACTTAGAAAACATTAGCAATCATACAAATATAGAAGGACCAATAAACACATCAGCTTCACTGAGGGAGAGAAACTGCTAGATTATAAACTCCATGAAAGGACAGGTCAGTTAAGTAACATTTACTTTTGAAAATTCATTTTCATTATATTTTTATAAGTGACTCCAATTATGGAGTTGGATGCAGCTAGGTTTTTGGCTACATTAGTGCCTAACAGCAAAGCCTAGTTAAGGATAAAATTAATTATTTTCATGAAAACCAGTTCCATTGCTGTCCACTCAACTAAGGCATTTGCAAAACAGCAACAGAAACAAACTGCAGACAAGTTGGGAACAAAAGAAAAAAAAAAATCTCATCACCTCACCTCCTAAGGAGGGCAAATCCCATGACTGATGTGATTGAAACTTGCTTCATTCCCCTCTCCCTCAGGTCAACATGAGTGAATTTAACAAGCTCATTAGACAAATCCAGCACAAAGTGGCAATGTGAGTAACAGATACCACTTTGCACCGCCATCACACCAATACTTCTGGTTCCCCTAGCCAGAAGACCTGGTTCTCTTTGGATAACACAGGCACCTCCACACAGGGACAAATCCTTCAAACGACCCTTAGGTTGATTTTCATAAGCAATAAAAAATTAACAAGTTGAAAGTCTGTACCAATGCAGACAACGTTTTTTGTCAGTGATGTGTCCCAGGTCAGATGAACCTGATTAGAGCACTAGAGGGTTTTTAAAGGAAAACTGCAGGTGCCCTTCAACATTTTGGGAGGTACCTGTAAAGTGACAGGCGGACTACCGGCTACAGCCCACAGCAAGAGTCCTAGCATAGGGCAAGAGCCCAGCAAAGCACTTGCAATCGAAGTGTGTGGAGAGGGAAGAAATGAGTAGAAATGGAAAGAAACAGGAATCCATTTTTGTTTTCTTCTAAGCAAAGTTTAAGCAAAAAGAAAGCTTGAGTTCCTTTACTCTCATAATCTTTATATTAAGATGGAAAGTACCTTCACTCATGAATTATGCAGCATTTGAAAGACAGGAAGAGAAGCTGGAATAAACTACCAAAGTCCTTTAAACTGGATCAAATTGCAAGTCAGCTGCTCTCAGGTTTCAATCTTTCTGTAGTGATCAGGCAGATGTCTGAAACAGCTCGACCTCATTTTTTTCCAGGACACTACAGCCAGCTGATTATCTCTGAGATTGCTCCAGATGTTGCCCCTTTCACAGGGATTCTTCATTAAAGCTTTTAATCCCAATCAGAACTAAACCAACTTCATGAAAACTTGCATGAAGGCTTTTTTCTTTTCGTTTCTTTTTTTTTTTTTTTTTTAAGCTTGTAGCAATGGCTATTGACATGCAACTTTAATAGTAGATTACCAAAACCCACATACCTTACTCCTCAGTGTCACCGCCCTCAGCTGATTGAGAAGCGGACAGCAAAGAGCTGAATCTGCTCATTTTCACCCAGCAGAGGCTGGGAATTAAACACAGGTTTGAGTTCTTAGCTAATGCGTGAAGGACTAGACTGCTTCCCTGCAGGACCAGACTAACTCTCAGTCTTTTCACAAAGCATCACTCACAGCATTAAATATGACGCAGGGTGCTACCACCCCATCTGCTCTAATGCAGATGGAAGATGCACCCAGGCGCTATGGGGAGGTCTGACCACCCTTGCTGACCTTACTCCTTGGGCAGAAGCTGGGGAACCTGGCAATGTGTAGCATTTTAACAGATAGACACGCTTCTCCCTCCACTCCTTCACTGCAAATACAACGAGGGGACTCAACAACGCTGCTTCTGCAGCTGGTGCCACACAACTGCACTGCCCGCAAGCGTCAGGCTCATCCTGGCTTTACCTATCATGGTGCTCGTTTCAGCTCTGAGCACTGAAGGCCCATCAAAACCTTCTCAATCTCATACTTCCAGCAAAGGAAAGAGGTGAGATTGCTCCCCACTGTGCCTATCCTCCCACGAGAAGAGCATTTTACTAGAAATTCAGGTTGCACTGACCAAGTTATTCCAGTTATTCTACTGCAGCCTCTTTCAACATTCACATTTTCAAAAAAGCCCACTGATAAAACAGTGAGGGAAAAGCCCAGACACTGGGCATTTGCGGAAGCTATTTCTCTTTTTACAACAGTAATGAAAACTCTTCCTGGTAGAAAAGTTTAAATATTCTAAAAAAGGATTTAGGCAACCAAATGATTCTGTTATTAGAGCTATTTAATTTTAAAGTTCTTTAATACTTGATATAGATTAAAAACTTTTTTATATAGAAGGAAAATTTTATCTTTTGGGAATTTTAATCTAATGTGTGCCAGCTTGTTAAGGAGTTAAAATTAAACTCACCAGGAAGCCCTTCTGTAATTCCATAGGCTGCAAAATGCCAGTCATTGTAGATATGTAACATTTGATGTGCAAGTCAAATAATGCATTTTTGTCTTGCTTTGTAGTCAAAATTAAGCAGCTAAAATTTAAAATCTGAATTTGAGATTTTTCTGTTTGCTCTAGCTCTTCAGTCTGCAATTCTATGGTGTAATTGGACAATTTTCCTGTAACTTCAAGTTAGTCAGTGGCCATTCTACACCAAAGTTTTAGAAATAACTTTGATAGTTAACTCCTGTTAGCTCATATAAAGGCTTTGTAATGCTGGACTTCAGTGTCTGCCATCTTCCCTCCCCAGCTTTCCAGCTTAGAAACACTAAGCAGTGAAAACACAGGAAAGATGTTCAAATTTACATATTCAGTATTTTGCATTCAGCTTTCCTCCTGTATTGCCTGACCTCTACAAAGAAAACAGCACAGGTTCGTTGTTTTTTTTAATTGTGTTCTTATAGAAGAATGTAATCAAGCATTTCAAATCTTCTTCTACAGTATATCAAAAATTCTTTTTACACTTCTTTTCCCCTGCAATAATTAAGGGACAATCTCAGTGTTTAAAACTCACCAGTACTTGAATAAGGCAGCTGAGTGACTTAAAGAAACTTGTCATTATTCTAAAATTACATGTCATTCTTCTAAATTTACATTTTGGTAAATTTTTGATTTTGCAGCTAAATGAGAGTTTTTATATGTGATTTTTCAACTACTTCCATCAGTGGCAAGAGAGTTTTCATCATTTTACTCACAGGATGTAGTCTGGTTGTTCAGATGTTGAGGAAGGAGATTCTACAGAGGCAGTGCAAGTTTCTTTAAGTCCTACAGAAAAACAGAATTTTGATACTTGTGATAAAACAGATTTTTAATATAGCTGAACAATACTAACCTGACAGGCTTGAAAACATAATCCTTTAGAGTTTTATTCTCACAGTAAATTACTCTGAATAAGCACTGTAAGTTAATAATAGGGCTCACATGACCTTCTCCACAGTAGGCAGTCCCGGGGTTTAGAAAGAGGGCACGGCTACTTTATTCTACAGGTTCTGTGCTACCACAGTATTCATCCAAGGTCAGTTTTTCTTATTTGAAGACGTGATGTGGCATCTGCACAGCAATTCAAATTATGCAGCAACAAATGTAGCTGCACAAAAGACAACAGCTTGACACAGAGGTAGACAGATATGTATCTATTCCAACATGCGAGTTCCAGTGAGAAATAGAGTAGAAAGCTTAAGTTCTTTTCATGCCATGTTTTTTATTCCTCCTTCCTTGCCAATTACAGATATCCAAAGTTAGATTTAACTTCAGCACTCTTCGAAGTGGGAAAGTCAATACTATTGTATATGGGTTACTGGCACTCAGGCTTCAATAACCTGCAACAAAGACTTGCTCCTCATTAACATGGCAATACTGGGTTTGAAAGTTATTTGCACTTGTAAATTGCTCTTTAGCTCTTTTAAATGGCATTTAGAAAGCACAGTATGCTTAATCTCTAATCCCTGTTTTTAAAGGAATATTTCAGGAGCCTCCTATCTTTCTGATAAATAAGAACATTAGCTGCTGTAAGAAAAAGTTAGCTGGGACAAGGAGGAACACTCAAGTGTCCTGGTAATCTCTGCTTTTCATTTGGGGTTTTGCGGCGAGCTTAAAAAACACACAATCCTTTATATTCACTATTAACTTACATGGCCACTGTGTAAACACAGTATTTCTGCTAACACTCAACATTCTTGCCAATCTCTAAGCTATCTCAGCTTTAAGCCATGGGGGGAGAAAAGAGCTATCATGTGATGTTCTACTCAATTTTTCTGCTTTTAATATTACGATTATTACATGGCACAGCAGAGTATAAAGAGAAGTGCAGAAGTGGGAACAAAATTTGAGAAAAAAGCAAACAGTAATACTAATAGTCACAGTATGTAAAACCAACTTATGTGAACAGTTTTCCTGCAAGCATTTGATTTTCGAAAATTCAAGTTCATTCTGGCTTGGACCATTTGAAACCTTCAGGGTAAGCACTAACTTGAAACGCTGTACAGATTTTTTCCTTCCCTAGCTGTTCAAAATTTTGTTACCAGCTTCTGGAGAAAGACGGGTCAGATGTTTACGAATTCAAAGCAATCCCAAACCATGCAGGCACTTGAGGTATGTCCAGGCTAATGTGGAAAGACCATCTCAAAGCACACCATCAGTTCAAAGAGGCACCTTGCATACTCTAAAGATGCCTCCCAAGCTGTGACAGCAGAGAGCTAAACCTGACTTCTAATCTGCGAGTCAAACCACTGAAATTAGTTAACACGCAGATTTAACACAGGAGCTGAACTCTGCCCTATTTTGTGTGTGTGTGCATGTTAAGAAATCAAGTACTCTTTGTGCACTTCTGTTAAGCTTTTCAATGCCATTTTAAGCGTGTACCATTTCTACATCTTTTGAAGTAATAAATTCTGCAGCTAAGATGGAGAGGAGCCCACAGCCCAGTTCAAATCAGAACTCTAGTAAACCACATCAGTTTATGTAGGTTTTAGACTCTGAGAGTTTGATGAACCTTGTGTTGTGATACACAATGAAATACATTTACATCTGTGTGTTTAAGTAAACTAGTATGCTATAAATATGCATCACAGGTTTTTATTTTCAGCATACAGACTTTACAATTGGCTGATGGGAAAAAGTGGATTAAGCTTCAGTAAACTGTCAGTTTACTGGAAATCAAGCTAAACAAAAAAAAATCCATTCCTTGTGTTGTTCTAGCACCTAGCTCTTCCTCTTCACCAGTTTCTGCCCAACAGCGATCCATTTAATGTTTCTAATTATTTTTGTACTACACAGTGAGAATTCTTTAAAATGAACCTAAATTTAGATGAAGTTCCAGGAGGACAGCTTCTGGGTTTTGTTGTGGTTTTTGTTGTTTGGGGTTTTTTTTCCTTCTTTTTTTCAAACTAACATTTACAAGGTAATGCAATGGCAAAAACAAAAAAATGATTCTTCATGACCATAAAGTAGGGATAATGGCAAAGCACTTAACATACAGCAAATGAAAAAACAGACCATTTTCTTGGCGGTCCCTTTTCACCAGGATTACCCATACAGCAGTTAGGAAAAGCAGTGTGTTAATACCATCACCTGAATCCAGATCGGAGGATTTTTTCCAGTTGCTAGTTTCTTCTTCACTAGCGTTTTTCTTCTCCTCACTTGCCCTAACATCCTGCGTATTGCTTTTGTTCTTCTCATGCTCTTTCACATTACAGGACTTTTTGTGCAACACCACAGGCTTCTTGCCGGCAGACACAGGAGGCTTCACCTGCACGGCGGGAGCCACTGGGGTTCCACAAGGAGTCAGAGAGGTATGTTTTTCCTGCTGCACTTCACAGGCGATACTTCCATTTTGACTGAAGGTGGCCACCGGCAGCTTTTGTGACCCCTGCCCCTTAGGGGTGCTGGGGGATTTGTACAAGGCAACTTGAGGAGTGCTGGAAATGAGGCATGTGGAAGGTAGCAACGCAGAAGAGGGAGTCAAGATGGTTGTGGTGGTGGTGGTGGACAGCAGAGGGGCAGTGGTGGCTTTTGCACTGAGGGCTGGCAGGTGGCTGCTGAGCAAGGGGTACATTCGATTGCTCTGATGAGCTATCCTCTGCTTTTTGCCCATGTGACGGACAGAAATGGGACTCGAATGCCGTTTCTGTAATAATTAAAAAAACACCAACAAACCAACCAAAAAAACAAGATCAGAATTAAGTTTTGCTGCCGTTCTGCAAAAGGAGCATTTCTTAACAGGCAATTGTTGAAAACACACCTTCCCTAACAAGAGCTGTCAAACAAAGAAGTACTACAGCTAAATACATGGTGTATTACATCCCAGGTTTCTAATCTTATGACTTTGCAAGTTGCTCTTCAAATCTACAGCTAAAAGTCTTTGGGAGAAAGATGCTCTCTACAGCAGCTCTACTACCAAAGGCGTCACCGAAATGAGGTCAGGTGGTTATTGCTCAGGTACCAATCCCTGTTTGGAAACACCAGGTCAAGAGCCAGCCTTTGCTGTCACACAGCCACACAGCTGACTACAGCAGCCCCAAGAAGCATACGGCAGTGAGCTTACCAGGGTGTGTGAAGTGCAAAGCTGATAAGAACAGGTAAAGCCCCTGGTTCCCCTAAGCTGTCATCCCAGCTGTTCTCCAGGTGCAACGATGGCTCACATCACCTTGCCTAGCAAACATATGCTGCTCAGGTTGATGTATAAGCGACAGCTTGGACCAGGAGTGCCAGACACAGCTCTGTGCCACCCTGCTGAAATAAATCCAGACTCCGTGTGTACAGAGGCAAGCGCACAGAGGTCGCTGGGACCTGTAGCATTTCATGCTCTGACTGGAAGAAAATCAGGGGGGAAAAAACAGAGGTGTGCCCTCCCTCCTCCATTTAAATGTGGTTATCTCGGTGATAAAGGACTTTCTGTACCTCCCAGTTTACCCCTGTACACTGTGTGCACTGAAGTGTGCAGTTTTAGTCATAGAAGGTATCAAATTTCTCCTTAAAGTGATGCCTTTTAAGCAAAATCTTCCAAACTTCTTCTAAAAGTGTTTGCATATTGATATGCTATCAATACAATCCTCTTGTATTGATAGGAAAACAGGACACGTGCATTTTAAGTCTGAAAAGGCTGTGGGGAGGCAGATGTACCTGCTGATTCAGATCTGCCTTTTCATACCTGGGCTACCCTAAATCAAAACAGGTGCTTAAATGATGCCTATATGGAAAAATAATTAAAAACATATTCCTCCAAGTGGATCACCACTGTAATTTGTCTTTATTTTAGACCTTCCTAAGCTTTAAACAGTAGCACAAGGATGTTTGTGCATATTTTGTGTATTATTAACTACCATACCACAAAAACCTTGAACACATACAGCCATGTAACAAAAACATACATGTCTTGTCTTTAGAAGACCTTCAGGCACATCAAGATAAACAAGTTATGTGGCAATACAAAACAGTTTTAAGTATTTAACCATAGTACAGGGTTGTGTAACAGTAACGGTAACCAAGAAGTTCAGCAGGTGAGTTGAAACTCTACAAGGCTTCTGCAAGGTCAACATGCGATGCATGGTCAGTTGTGATTTAGGCCAAGGTGTTGGCTGTTCAAACATGACAAGGCTCATCTTTGTCAGAGACCTAGGTGTGTTTACAAAATACTGTGTAGAGAGCAATTGTTTATTTTCCCAAATATTTTAATAAACATTCTGAAATACAGAATGATAAATATAGCGGCCCTTAAGCTACGTGACTGTAAGGGTTTTGACATTTTGTCAAATCTCTCTGACAGTGCAAACCTCCCTCTATAAAAAAATAAACCAATTAGAAATAAAAGTTTCAGTTTTTCATGTGTTAAAAAGTCTGTTAGTGCTTCACAACTTTATATAGTGTTCTATAAAGTGTGATGAATCTTTATATAAAGTGTGCTAAATCTTAATACATTGTAAATAATGTTAAACACACACACACCCCCCAAAAACATACCTGAGTAGTTGATTTATCATTGTTCTTAGAAGTTGCAGCAGAGACCGAATCGCTGCTGGTAGTGGTGGCAGTGGCGGCACTCTGAGGTGGATTTAACTTCCTGTAAGGATGACCCAACATCAGGTTACAAGCAGAAATGTCTATGTCATAGTTATTTCATTATAGGGAAGACAGACATTCATCTCCCAGAGAAAGTTTTTTAGAAGGCTATTTTCCTTCCCCTGGAAACTGAGCTTACTTTGAAAGTATTAACTCCAATGACTGTCTTTCTTCTTCAGTGTATCCAGGCCAATCTTTCTGAATGTCTTTAAATAAGTAATCCCTCAGAACGTAGCAGTTATCCTTTGGATTCAAGCTGGCTACCTACAGGCAGACATTTAAGAAAATAAACATTCATTATACCTAAATGCGAACTACAGAAATAAGACTGGTACTGCAAAGCTAAATCAAAGCTGAAAAGGCAATCATACACCAGTTTTCCAGGTTTGTCAGATGTGAAGATCAAAAGTGGCTCTCACGTAATGAGCACCAATTTAAAAAAAATGCGACCCATTTGAGAGGTAGGAATTTGAATGTAAGAAAATCCCACACTGCTGCTGTATGAAACATACTCCATGAAAACCTCTCTCCTCACCATATTGTCTTTAATACAGCCAATACTACGCCAAAACTTTACATTAAGAGGCCTAGTTGTTTATTTATGTTTCTTTTTTTAACAACTGAAGAATGCTATCTCCACATACAAATTCAGATTTGTTCAACTGCAGGAGGAAACCTGCTGTTCTTTCGTTTTACACAGCTATACTGGGATGGCAGAGCAGACTATCCATGGAACAATGCATTTTTTCCATCATCCAATTAATGACCACAGTATGTCATCATTTGGCTTGAGAAAGAAAAGCAATTCTGTTTAAAAGCCACACAAAAGCTTTCTACTGCACAGTGTTTTGCGATAACCCAACTAGCCCTGAACTACTTCAAGTACAAAGATTAATTATTTAATCTATGCCATTAGTTTTAAGCCATATCAATGTTTTGCCAATTGGGGAAAAAAAGTAACTCTACTCACATCTAGCAAGTTACTTTTTGAAAACAAGGTTTAGTGCTAAAACATTTAAGGAGTGCTAAAAATTAAGGAGAAGCACTCTTAATTTTGCAGACACAGGATTCGTTACAGCAAAGTATTGTCGCGAGAAGGCTGCGTGCATGCCTTGCTGTACACTTTTGAAAATAAAATGGGTTTATATCTTCCTCATAATCAAAAAGTTAAAATGAGTTAGTAAAACCCTGAGACTGCTGACCACTAAAGTGGTGGTTTAGACTTCATCACTTGACACCTGTTCAGAGTTTCAGAGAAAACCTCAAAGAAAAGCTCTCCATTAATACAAAATGCCGAATAACTCGCCTTTTCACAGCTTTGCCTATTTTTTCCTCCAAAACATGAAAAGTGATAAATACTAATTCATGTCTGTCTGTGTGTCTGTCTGTTCCCAGCTTAAAACTAACAAACAAACCAACCCAAAGTAACCAAGATACCCTGAAACAGTAATTCACTCATTAAAAAGAGAACGAAGGCTAGATTCTAAGAGAAGCAAATCTGTGTGTATTAGATCTTACCAAGTTCTGGCTGCTGCTTTTAGATCTGTACAAAAAAACACACACACAGCTTCCCCCCCCACCTCCCCCCCCCCCCCCCAAAAAAAAAAAAAAAAGCCCCAAACCCCCTAAAACCCCTTATTACGAAGCTGGAAAAAAGAGTCAGCAAGGCTTTTCAGGGTTTAGTGCTGCTAACACAACCATTTCTGAGTGAAAACCAACAGCCTGGGGTAGTCTACTCCACATAAAGGGAACAGACTCCAAGAAAGTGTCCTTAAACATTGCCAAGAGAAACAGGACACAAAGTTTTTGCACCTTTTACCCTCTTGAGAACTGATCTTTTGGAATTTTATAATTGACTTAATAAATTGACTGCTTCAATCTGTATGTAAGAACACGGATCTCGTTCAATTGTGTATGTCTTCAGGGTAAAAAAACCACTATTGCACCGTGTAAACAAAGCAACAACACTTGACATATTCAAGGAATGAGTTTTTAAAATTCAGTGTAGGATCAAAGCTGCATAAATGTAGAATTTTACTCACTTTAATAGGTTCTAAAACACTTCTTTCCCTTGATAAATGAGAAATATTCCTTCTTTATATATTAATTCATGCACAATTCAGCCACAGTCTACTGATACAGCAAATATTTAAAAAGTAAGGGAGAAGCCACTGCCATCTTATACATCAAAAAGCCTTTTCTGAACGGTTGTTGTAGAAAATTACTAAGTGATGCTCTCAAACACACAGCTTAAAACTTTCACCTGTACCACATTATAGGCTTACCAATACCACATTATAAGCTTACCAATAATTTTGATGGATGTGATAAAGAAATACAAGTGGAACTTAATGGAGCACTGGAAAAGTCACTGAATATAAAAAAAGGTTTAAAGTAAGATAAAGACAAAATCCACATGACACCAAAGAAAGGCTATGCTCAAAATTGGACCACCACCACCTATTTCATTTATGATTTGGCTGTAACACCCTTCCCTGCATCACAATTCTAACAGTTCCCAAGAGAAGCCAAGTACCTTTACAGGTCACCAGCTACATTCAATTGAAATTCTAACCTATGCAATTACCAAACTTCTCTCCTCATAAACTTGTCACAAGAAATACTAAATACTATGACAAACTACTTCACAGAATTGAGAGTACATGTGGTCAGTTTCTCTCAATTGAGCAGCTGAACAGTCCAAGTAAGAGCGAGGAAAAACTAAGACATCAGGACAAACAGAGCTAGAAATAGTTAATTATTGCCTGCCATTCTAGCAAAACAAAACCACTCCACAAAATTTTTTTAATTTGCCCTTCCCCTCATCATGCTGACTTGCAGTCTGGGGCATCTGTGTAAAGGTTACTGAAAAACTTAACAGGGACCATTACCCAAGTTGTTTATTATTTTCTAATTTAAACACTGGAGTAACACAGCTCGAAACTACAATTAAAAGAACAGCAGGAGGGAAAAACTGCTGGCACAAACTCTGTGACCTCACCTGCTTGAGGATAATTCCAAGGGAATTCCTGTCCTTTTGGTTGACACCATCTCGCTGCAAGCGAGCAAGTAGCTCTGGTTTCTTGTAATTCTTCAGTGCCAGTAAGTGAACCACCCTGTCCTTGTATGGTCTGTGGGAAACACTACTGTGTTTTTGAGACCTCCGTGATGTTTTGCCGCAGTTTGTGGATGTCACTTTATTCCGCACTAGCACAGGACTTGAACCACACCGTATTAGTTTTTTGATCGGTACTCTTCTGCCTAAAGTAAGGGTTATAAAAAAAAAAAAAGAAAGAAAAAAACAGGGTGACATGGGAGGTTAGGAGAAGACAAGAAAGTTGATTTAAAAGAATTTACGAAACTAGATAAACTCTAAAAACTATTTAGATAGCATTTCAAGATCTATAAGAATACAGGTAGTAAAGATACATCAAGATAGACATTAACAAATATCCAATATTAAAAAATGCTAGTAAATAAGGGATACTAGTAAGAAGACTTTATTGATTATTTATATAGATGGTGCTGTTATTATTTTTCCAGTTTATAAGCTCAAGCACTGATACCGAAAATCTGGCATTTTTTTAGACGTGCACTCTAAAGTGTGATGCAAAAGTCTTCCATATCATTAAAAGATTCCCCACTGATGTCTAGGGAGACCAAGTCTAAACCTTTACCTGCATCACTGCTTAAAGAAACTACCAACACTTGGTGTTAATCACTTGACTTACCATAAGTTACCCCACATTTTAAGCTGAAATGTTCCCCACTTAATTAATAAGCCCACGTTTGTCAGAAACAATACACCAAGAATTCAACAGTTCTTGGGAGCCAGGCCAGAGAAGTTTTAAAACACAGCCTGCACAGCACTTTGGATCATACTCTACAAAAAATACACAACCCATCTTTCTCAGCTGGAGGAACAATGCAAGTGTTTGCCAGTGATGCGTTCAGAATTTTACAGTAATTCCACCCAACCTGAATCTCAGTTTTCCAGTGTTTTTAAACTGGAAACTTTTGTTTTCAACTCCCTTGTTTTTAAACTCCTCTGTATTTTTAGTCAGCATTTGCTGTTGGACAGAAAAAAAAAAAAATCAGAATACTACAGAACATTATTCTAGTAAATACTGTTAGCAGTCCAACAGAGGATGTGACAGAAACCAGGCATTTTTCTGAAATCAACAGCTCATGTTTGGTACATGAGGGAGCCTTAATGAGTACTGATGACACAATCTGGAGCTTGCTCTCTTCTATCAAAAACACAGAGACTGAGCTGTGCTTACGTACTGCTTGTCCTCCGGAATAGCAAAAATTTGTTTCCATCTTGCAGTGGAGGCCAAATCTTTCCCACCTCAACTGCTCCCCCAGAGTCTGTCCTTCTGGTTTCCAAGAACAAATCCAATCATGCAAACACACACAAATTTTTTTTACAACAGTATGAACTTGCCAGTCTATTAAACACATTACAAACTTTCTGACAAGGTAAATTCAATGTAGATACACACCCCTCCTCCACAGATGATACTGTAAGCATTTAAATCAGCATTAGCAAGTGTGAAAAGCAAAGTCTTTCACATTAAGCTATGAATTTGCATATAAGACCTTCTCAATGTTAAATTTTTTAGATTACAAATTAAGGTTAATAGTTTAGCACAGTATTCAGGGACTCAAAACTGCTGTTACACAAACATAGCATTAGCTAGTAAACCAGAGAATTTAGGTGCGTGGGGTGGTAAAACCCCTTAGCTCAATGGCCAAAATTTCAACCAGTCAAGCAATATGGAACAAGGAAGGACTGGCAGGTTTCTGGGAGTGAAAAAGAATGTCTGAACGCAGCAACAGGAGACTGCAAACCTGTCACATGAGAGGCAAGCTACGTACAACCAAGACCTTACCCAAGGTAACAACCACTTTACCCAAGAATATGCTGAAAAGACAAACTACTGCATTTAAAAATCTTACAGACATCTAGTAGAAAATGAAATACAACCATACCTAGAAATGGTCCACCAGCTTTAATGACCTTTAGATTTCTATTGCATGACTCCTCTTCTACCTGGGTCAAGCGTGCTTTAGTCGTCTGACAGGAATCACTAGTTGCACGTACGGCGATTTTATTCTGTATAACTCCCAGGCTAGTGAGTTTTGAGTCTCCGGAACTATAAAAACATTGAAAAAGGTTAAGCCCAAGCACTAGTTCAGGTTTATAAATATGGTTGTATCAGGAACTTTAAAACCTGTCTTTATAGGTGAAGAAAAACATTTTCAGGTTCTGACAGCTAGCTAGGGCACACATATATTTCAAATTGTCTCTACACGTCCAAATTGCATCAGTTTTGCCAGCAGTGCACCCCAACTAACAGCGGCTTTGTTTAAGCTGTCCTATCATCACCCTTAACAAGTACCCTGCATGGCACCCGCCATGGCAACAGCTCCACCAAAGAAAGGACACTGGCTCCAGCTAACCCGAAATGCCTTAAGTGCTCTAAAACTCCCCATCAATGCTCCAAGAAGGGTCAAGAATCCCACATTCCCAATTTATTGCATTGTTTCCGAAGTCAAAGCTGGACCAAGCCACTGACCAAATACTGCAAGATGATACAGCTACAGTTTTGCCCATAGCCTAGAGCTACATATTGATTCCTTTCCGAAATCACCACATTTACAACAGGACAAAAAGGTCCTTACTGCCATCTAAAGCACAGCTTTTACCCATTGCCCATTTTCTTGAACATCACTGCCTTTATGTGTTTTGTCACCATGAGAAGAGCCAAGGACTGACCGAAACACTGTTATCCCATCCTCTGGCTAGGCATTTTCAAAATCCGAGCCAGTTTTGAAGACAGACCTGCCTTAAGCACAAAATTACAGGTAGAGGCTCTGAGGAGGTCCTTTCTGGTGTTGTTTTTTGTTTTTTGTTTATTTTTTTAATTAACTGTCTGTAACATGTCACAAATTTTGCATTAACTTTGCCAGTTAATTAATTTAGCACAAACAAAGCTGGCTAGCTAGTCTGGATTAGATTTTGAAGAAGGTTGGTAAAATCACATTAAAACTACCTAGGCATGTTATTTGGAATTATTCACAGTTAAAGCTGCATAAATTTAATCTTACTTTAAAAATACTGTTAAATTCAACTGAAGGTGCTCCTTACCGAATAGAAGAGTTCTTAGAGGTGCTTGGGAGAGACAAGTCAGGAGCGGAGGCAGAACCTCTTACCCCAGCTTGCACTCCTGTCGCTTGCTTTCTGCCAGCCATGGCAGCTGCCCGGCCCCTTTCAGACATATTTTAGTAATAATAAAAAAAAAAAAAAAAAAAGGCCAAACAAAACCAAGAAAACCCCAAAGCCACACTGCCTCAGGCTCCCCCAGGAGGGAGAAAGAGGAGGATGATGAGAGATCTCCTGTTAGGCAAAAAGCTATTATATTAGCAGTTTTCTTATTGCTCCAAAAGCCCGCTATCTAGACACATCTCTGTTTTGAAATTGAGAGCAGCAGCTCTCCTGTAACCTAGAACCTGAGCAGCGCCTTTTGGAGACGTCTGTTGGTGTGCCTGCCCACTACCAGCTTCCCATATCAACACACAAGCTCTGCCTGTGACGTCATAGTAACGGCGCAGTTACCTAGCACCACGGTTACTATGCAGAAGGAAGAGTCTAGAACCTGAAGCAAACAATGCAAAACACAGAACCTTCCCAACTTCCGCAGACATTAACACTGTCCACTGACTTAAAGGACCAGAACAAGGTGCTGCTGTATTACTTCTGGGTTCTGAAACAGCACAGTCATGCAATTATGAATAAGGTCACTGATTTATGTGGCTCTTGAAGTAAGACAAATCCATCATGACCAGCATGCTTGCATGCTGCAAGCCATAATCATATTTACATATTGTTGCAGAATGGATGTGGTCTAGCTCAGGTGATGCTGAGCTCAGAATGCTTTTAAAAATAGCACCAAGAGGTAAGAAAGTACTCAAAAGGTTACTCTTTAAAGAGCAAAACCCAAAAGAATTCTATGTAAAAGTCAGTATTTACAATTAGCAAGAAACCACACTGTTGCTAGAAATTTTCTACTGCAACTCATCACTAGGAGCACGCTTCTGTTACAAGTTTTTGCTATATGCTCAAAGCCACAGACTCTAAAATTTGCCGTTAAAGAAAATGTCAAGCAAAACTTACCTTGAGTTCATTTGCTGGACACAGTCTAAGCTTCCCTGAGGATTATCTTTGCCAACATTTGACGAGCTGAAGCTAAATGTCTTCACTTCATTTGAGGAATCAACTTTGGGAATTTTAACATGCTAAAAGGAAAGAAAAAGTTTACATAAAAACTTCAATCTACATTCTTTTGCTTGCAATTAACTAGGTCCAAGATGTTAAATGAGAAACTATTTTCACAAGTTTTGATATGATTTTAGTCATATCACAAAAAAAGGCTCCTTTGGCACAATTCTCCTGCTGAAAGCAGCTCTGGCTACATGTCTGCCACAGCAGTACCTGCACTGGAAAAGCTACAGTCCCTCAGCCTCCAATTCAGCAAAGCATTCAAGTAGCAAGTAATCTCGTCCCATTTGGCGGAATCAGCATAATGTGCTTGACTTTAAATGCAAGCACCTGAGTACAATAAAAAGGACCAAAGCCCATCTAACAAAACAGATGATAGCATTTCACACAGACCACAGCGGACACTGCCCCAAATTTTGTCATTTATTTGGTCCTAATGAAGCACATACAGGAGTCGGCTCCAAGAAGGAAAAAAACAGCAACCCCTAAATTACAAGAGTAAAACTTCCTAAACTGTAAAAGATTAATTTCAACTCCAGCAGGCACTAAAAGCCTTCATCTTTTACTCAGCTCTAGATGTGACTATTTGCATAAATGTGAAATGTAAATAGTTACATCTGACTAAACTTACAAAAAACAAAACTTGATTTCCTTGGCCGAACTAATAGTTTAGTACAGAACGTGCTGCATTCTGCTAGAGCTTAAAAATGTAAATATGAGAAATCATTCCAATGTGTATTGGCACAAGGACATATTTCAGTGTGCTGCTACACAAAACAATACTGAAGCACAACAAAACTACTGCCAGCCAACTACTTTATTCCGAAGGTGAAACTAGCTTGCAGTAAATCTAAAAAGCTATTCTTCTGAGATTTGCTTGAATTTTTAATGGAGTATTAAACACAACTGACAAAGATATGTAAAAGCAATATCCAACTGCCTCTTAGAAATCTTTCTCTCAATATTTCGCTTGTGAGATTGGCCAGTCTTCATAAATCCCAATGTCATTTGCACAAAGTGATACTACAACGCCATTGCATTACGATTTATATTTTAATCATCAGTACCTGGCAGAGCTTCCCAGCAGCTTGGGACAGTGGCTTGTCTGTCTGAAGGAGAAAGACAAGTCATCTTAACACCATATTCTTTTACTTACTTTAAGCCACTAGTATGCTTAAAAGAGCAATCTGTGCATTTTGTATAAGAATGGAAATAAATTGTTTAAGTTACCAAACACGTGAACTTGGATTATATACTCACCTTTTAATTATTATGAAGGTTACTACAGAGAAGCCATCAACCTACGAAGACCATAGGGGCCCAAATGACACTAAAATTCATCTACACTCTGTAACAAATTAAGTACCACTGACTGAATGTTTCAGCATACTGATTTTACTGTAAATACAGCAGGTGTGTATGTATTTGACAATTTGAATTCAACTCACTGTAGAAGAGGTAATGCTTTTCAGTCTGACAGACTTTTTGGAAAGCCAACAAATATACACTATGATCAATCTAAGGCTGGCTCTCAAGAAATAACAGCAGAGCAGAGGGAAGCAGGTGACTGTTGCTTCATTCTCTAGGCTTATTTTGAGAAAGTCTTCATTTTCCATTAATCAGTCTACAGAATGTACGTGCATAAAGTCACCTTACACATCAGGAATTTCTATAACCTAATATTTATAATTCAAATTCTGGTAGAATTGCTGTGGTTATTAAACCATGGAGTGGCTCGATGCATTTTCACACAGTAACATGAAGGCAGAAGCTGGCGTCAGAGCACATTTAAAAATATGTTTGTTGCTGTTCCACTCTCATCAACAAGGTCCCATTTACCACAAATACTAAAAAAGACACTGATGAAAGTATGGGGAAAGACAAGACTGCCTCCACAGGCAAATGCCTGTGAAGTTTAATATCAACAATGATTTCCAAGGATCAGTCTCAAATGGAAAAAACAAAAATGTTTTACAGCTCCATTCCTCCACCCAACAAACTTGGCAAGAAAGAGACCTGAGGTCTAGAAATGTACTTGCATTCTCAAATTTTTTAATGGAAATTTTCAGGTACATTTTTCACACACTTCAGAAGAACTAGATGACTGTTCCTTGGGTATTCATTAATTTAGATTAAGAGAATGCAGGAATGGTGGGGGAATATTGCTCTGCTAGTCAAAAGTGGCAGTGCAACTAACCTGAGGATAGAATTTAACTCTTTCATCCCTGGTTCCAAAGTTTTATTATGCAATTTGTAATGCAGCAGACAAAAGCCTTTGATTTTTGTCAACTTTTTTGGGGAACCCATTCAGAGTATCCACACAACCAAAAGCTGTGTCCCTCAAACAAGCAAATGTACTTGTCTGTAGTAATTCAGATAATCCAGTCTAAAAAACTTGGGACAAGGTCCAACGGAAAAAAACAAGTCTTTTAAAGTTGTATCAAATGTAATTAAATCAGATAAGCCCATTTCCCATATTATGGATCAAAACTGAAAGCCTAAACACTTATGAAATGGAATGGAGTACAATTATTGAATCTGTGGGTTAATACGAAGCTGTCAGGGACAAAATGCATGAGGATGGAGTAAAATTCACAGCAGCCTTGAAAAACTGGAATGGAGTCTGGAAACAGGTGTATAATACCCTTTGACAGAGGCTTTGCAAGGTACCTTATCTGAAGTAAACCAAACATGGGGCAGCAGGTGTACAGAAAATTACCTGCGGATTACAGTCAAATGTCCCACCAACACAAGCGTACCATATCATGCTTTTGCAGTACTGGCATGCACCAAGGTGACTACAGCAACAAGAAAGAGCAGGTTAAACACCAGGATGATGATGCAAGACTTGCAACTGGGAGCTGCCACTCTTGATCCACTTGCCAGCTCACCAGAGGTTTCTACCACGTTTGCCCCCTCCCACTACTGCTCCAGAGAAGGACAATGCTTCAGCAGCCTGCCATGCAGTGCAAACCCCACCCTGGTGCACTGTCCTCTACCAAATGCCACCCACCAGCTTCGGCCTGAAGAGATTTCAAGGCTTCCCCCCTGCTTCTTTGCAAAAATGATCTCATCCCTTGATAAATCAAGTAAACATCTTGCAGGCGCACACTTGTATAGCACAGGGTTTTTGCTAGGCAATACGCAGTGTAGAAACTGTTTCTCAGATATTAATACATTTCCAGTAACCTAGAGAAAGCAGTACTTCATCTGGATAAACGTGCTGACAATACCTACGTTTGCAAAAGGCTACTGTCACCCCCAACCCTTAAGAACAAGTTTTACTGCTGTTGACATATCTGCCATTTCTTTCTTTACCTTGAAAGAAAAAATAACACTTTGAAGTAGTTTACAGACTCGGAAACTTCTGAAAATAAGCCTTCTGTTTCGAATAAACAGTCCTGGTTTTACACTGTATACTTATATTGCACAGTTCTGAAAAGCTCAATAGGCAGTTCAAGAATTTTTGACTTAATTAATCAACGGAATTAAGATACTGCATTCAGTTTGAGACAAGCATAGTGACAAAAAGTTTGGTTTTCCTATTTGAGTGATACTTGGAGAAGGTCGAGGGAGCCCTTACTAAGAATACACATTGCAACTACATTAATCCATAATAGAAAATAAACTTCTGCTTGCATCAGAAAGTAGCACTGTGAGGCCACTGTGAGCATGTTCATTTCGGACAAGCTGCTTTTGATCTGTATTCAACCTTCTAAACATAAAGAGCATCCTGGCTGGTACATAGCATGTAATACACTGACAAGAAATTTGTTATATTCTTTTACAGCAAAAAGGGGGATTTCTCAACAGCAAACTGACCATCGTTTGTAGCTGATACACATGGTTCTTCCAGAAACAGCAAGATCCTTGCCATAATCCTTTGTTAGATCTACCAGATCCTTACCAGCAGCCAACCAAATCAGGCAATGAGAGGAGATGAGAGCGCCCTGAAGAGAAGCTCCACGTTTGCACATCTTACCTGAAGAGCTGCCCCAGTCGTGTTCAGACAAGGGAAGATGCCACCTTGAAAATGGATGTATATGAACACAACACCTTTCACAACAACCTTTCCCCCTGTTCTAGGCACCATCCTTATACAATGAACCCTGCAGCCTTCCCCTAACACTGCCTGACTTCAAACACCTTAACTAAGGGGTCTGAGTTGGCAAGTCCACTGCCTATATACTTCCCAGAAGAGGTACTAGCATAGAAAGGCAAGGCATCATTTTTCTTTTCACATGCCCAAGCACATTTATCCTTGCACATGCTTCCTTCCCCACTTAAGCAAGAAGGCTGTCACATGAAAGACTCTCCCTGAAGCCAGAAGATGCATCCATGCAAGCAGCTGCACTACGCCTTGCGCCAGCTCCCCTGTACATCCTACCCAACACGCACAGCCCTCACTGCTCTTCCCACTGCTTGGCAGCCTTCAGGCAAGTGACCCAGTTTCAGCTAACACCCAGGTCAGCCCTTAATACCCCTCTTAGCCACTAGCTTCTAGCTAAGCCCACAACTGATAAACACCTGAAGAATATCACCAGTCTGTTTCATATGATAACCCAATTAGTTTGCGATGGATGAGGATTTACAAAGCAGTAAACTACATCCATTCATGCTTAAAAGCCTTAGCATCCCTGGGATGCTATCAGTACCACCAGCAGGTGTTTCTCCTGCATGGCCAGGAAACAATCACAACAATGCAGGCACTGAAGTGTGGAAAAAAAGACACAAGCCAAGATGCACCTAAGGCACAGACAGGTAAACACTCTGTTTTCCCCGCCAGGTTTGACCACATTTTCTGCTCTGTAGTGACCAGCTGTTTGTTTCAATCCCTTCCCTTCTGCATTCCCTCTCTGCTTTACTTCACAGCTGCCTTCTCACACCACTTTACCATCTGTGCCATCATCCTTCTTCTTTCCTTTTTTTTAAAAAAAAAATATTTAAAAAAACCCTCTATCTTTGATGAATCCACTGATTAATACTTTGTCAAAGGTGACATGAAAAAGGTAGTGTCAGAAGCCACTTCAGGAGAGTTATTTTCCAGTTCTGGAAATTGAGTAATTGCTTGTTTAGGCTACAGAATTTGCGTTATTTTAACAGAAGCATGCAGGAATTCTTGCCATTAATGTCAAAAGCTTCCCCCTAGGCTAATGGAGATGCAGAAAACCTATATTCTAGATCCACTCTGAAAAGACAGGAGTGGCTGATCATCCTTAATTGACAGCAGCTGCAGGAAATTTGCTCCTACTGCCTCTGCTCTAAGGGTCCATAAAGAAAATAACTTTGTCTATGTTTGCATACAATTCAAAGAAAAATTTCATCAACCCTCAGAATCTTCCCTCACTGGCACATTTTTTGCCTGAATTATGTAGTGGATGATGGGATAACAGATGTCCTGCTTTCAAGCATCCAAATCTCCAGTACTGAGGTGACTTTAGGACACAAATATTAGCAGAGACTTTAACAACGCTAGTGTTGGTTTCATGTGATATGGCGTGCTCTTAAAACACAGCGAAGCCAACCTAACAGGCAGCTGCCACCAAGAAGTCTGGCTCCATGAGCATGCTCCTACTGCTTTCCCCAGGCCAGCCAGGGCATTTGACTGTGTCAGTCCCACAGGGGTGCAGAGAGCTATCCTTGCAGAAAACTACATAAGAAATTTTAAAAAAAGTTTTCTTCTAGGCCATCTTCATGAACATCACTGCTGCAGCAAATGCACAGTGACAGCATTCACAGCAGGGTCCTCCTTTCCTAGAGCATCACTACCTGAAACACGAACCGACAACCGCTTTGTTGCAGTTAGATTGAGCACCAGAGGGCAGAGAGTGTTGGTAAGTATAGCAGTGCACAGGACAGTAAGGACACCAAATCTGTTTATCTATAGGTAAACACAGTGAAATTTGTAAAGATGCCAGCTTGTATATGCTAAAGGAAATCTCAGGAAGGAAGGACTGAGTTGGTACAGGGTCCTCTTCAATTAAAAATAACAAGTCTTAGCACAGGATATAGAAAACAAAAGTGGAAGAACAGATGTTCTGTAGAGATTGAGTCTTCTAATTTTTATGCTTTTGAAATTTGAGACTTTAGGATAAAATTGTAAAGTTTTCTTATGCAAGCTGCCTGGAAACAAAAGAATGCAGAGAAGACTTCAAATCTTCTCAAATGAAAACAAGCTTCTACTTTTAACTGAAAAGAAGGAAAAAAAAAAAGGAAGAAAAAAACCTTCAAGACTTAAAACAAACTCAGATGAACTCTGGCAAGCTCCAGTCAAGCATGTGTGCAACCTGGGGAGAGCCAGGAGGTGAGGGTACCAACAGAAGTGTGCTTTGTGGCACAAAGGGGTACCCTGTTCCTGCCTCCTGCCTTTCACTCCTTTACTGGAGGAGGTTCCCCAGCAAAGCCCACAGCTGCAGACCCTTACGCATGCACCAGCACACTGGACCAACACATACACAGAGCAGGCTTCTGTGCTTTGACCTGGTCCCAGTGTTGCTACTGCCCCAGCTGGAGCACTTCAGGACAAGTATGAAGTCCTCTTGACCCTCTGCAGCCTACTTCAAAATCACAGAATCACAGAATGGTTTGCACTGGTGGGGGGGCGGGGGGGGGATGAAAAACTCCACCCAGTCCCACCCCCCTCCCCCCAGCCCAGGCTGCTCCCAGCCCCATCCAGCCTGGCCTTGAGCCCTGCCAGGGATGGGGCACCCACAGCTGCTCTGGGCAGCCTGGGCCAGCGCCTCGCCGCCCTCACAGGGAGAATTTCTTCCTAATTTTAATTTAAATTCTACACCCTCAAACTGGCTTGCCATTTCTTACTAAAGCACTTAGTAATAGAGAATACATACTAGAACAACTCAGACTCTTGACTTCAATCCCTTCCTCTCGGTGACTGATTTCCGGATCTATCATTACCCTCTCTCACTCTGACATATCATCCTCACTGCCTCTCCAACGCAGAAGTAGTTCTCATAATTCTCTCCTGAAGCTCTTGTGTGGACTCACTGCAATTTTTCTGGCTTGTAGTTTTTGCCACTTCTATCCTCCTCTTTTCCATCATTCTCACTGATACTGTGTGCTGTTAAGAATACCCCTCAATTCAGGCTTGACGTATTTCGCTCTCCAAGTCCGAGTCACTTAATCTCTTCTCTTTCTAAACACATCTACCCACTCCTCTTGTTCTTCCACTGTACAGCATCACATCATCAGGCTAATATGAGCACTGGTTTCTTAGGTGCCTGCTCAGCAGCTGTGTTAAACCCTCTTTCTCCTTTGCCTCTTCTCAGAATCATTTCAATCTTGCCATCGCACAAGTGGTTTTCCCCCACAGCCTTTCCTTTAAGGATAAGATTTGGCTGCTCCCAAGCCTGAGCTGGAATCTGCTTCCAGCCCTATATGGGCAGCCATGCCAGCACCCAGCTCACGCCACAAGCCTCTAAAACAGGACTAAAGGATTTTTTAAAAATAAAATTTGCAGGGCCCTCCAAGTCAGGCTCCGACTACTTTTTTGAGAGACATTTCCAATTAATCCATTTCTAAGCTGAAGTTTGTTCACAGTTTCTTTGGAGCAATGCCAAAAGGCAAACCCCTGCTACTGGCGAAAGGCACTCTTCTGCTCAGCCCGGACACTCTGCCATGTTTCATCTAACTTCCACTTTTACAAATCCCCAAAGGAACGATTTTTGCCATAGCATCATTTGGATCTTTGCTGCAGTGTCTTCTGCCCAGTTAAGCTTGCTCCTGACCCTAAACCTTGCTCCTCTGCGTTACAGCAGAAGGGTCCAGCCTGCACCTTCAAGGAGACAAAAGTGCTCCAGAAACTTATTTGACCAATTTGAAACTCTGAAAAACTGCTCTTAAACATGAGAAAAATCTCAGTGCTGATTTCTTGTGTGTTCATTTCAATAAGTGACAATCTTTTTGCAAAATGCTGTTTCCTTCAAGTACTAAACGTCCTCCTCCTCTGTTAAATCCACACTACAGGACATAAACGGCCAATATGCCTTTCAAAAAGGAAATAAAGATGCCTTTTTACAGAAAAAATGTGACTACACACGGCTGCCTTGCAAAAAGAAATATTTTGCTACATAAAAAAACACTGCAATTGTATATGTTTTACCTATTATGCTGACCTGTAGACAACTGGACAACCTTCAGGGGAAGGACTTTCTTTTAGTTTCAGTTCTTCTGCCTCTCTCCTTCCTATTTTTCTGCTGGCCTTTTTTCCCAAGAAATTAACATTTGCTCCCCCAAATCCATGCAGTTCGCCTTTATGCATCAGTTTACCAGTGTGAACCCACGTGCTGGCCACCCTGGTGGTTTCATTGCCAACCAGCAGGAATCTGTCACCACCCTGCTGCAGAAAAGCGGGGGCTGCAACAGCTATCGCTGACACCCATGCTGCTGCACCCTCCTCCAGGGCAGGGACCAAAGGTTTGCAACAACTGTCCCTAAACTGGAGCTGGAGGATTCAGCAGGCTGCTGAATTTCCCTAACTGGGCGACTGGTTTTGTACACTCACTGTTGGAAGGAGAGATCGCGGCGGCTGCCCCACAGCAGCCTGGATACCTGTACATCGCAGGAGCAGATCGAGGATGTTACCAGCTGTGAGTATGGTACATGCTTCACAAAGCTTGTCTCTATATCAGAAATGTATTTGCAATCTGCAGGACATGGCAAAGTTAAAAATACAGGTCACAAGCCATAGCAGGGAAAGTGCAGTTGTTTGAAGTATCACTGCAGAAGTACACTGGAGTATAAGTAGCCTTTTTTTTTCTTTTTCTTTTCTGTACGTATATGCCTACTGCATGACAATTCAATTGCTAATATTCAGGTTCCTCAGGGCTATTGTATCTAGCAACACAGCTGCTATGTTCTGCAGGATGCCTAGATGTACTCCAAAATGTTTAATTTCAAGGTATTTCTTAAAAATTAATCTGTATCACCGTAACGGTCCGTTTCTTGCAGTCCCTCGGTATCCTCCAGCTATCCTGGCTATCTGCAGACATTACTGTGCATACAGTTTGGGAGTAAGATGTTCCAGGAGGAAAAGTTCTCCTTCTCAGGGTCTGACTTGTGCTCTGGTGCAAATGTTTTTTTCAACAATCACTGATATTTTATAAATACACAAATCACGGAGTTCTTAGCCATGTTTTGTGCAAACTGTTCCAGCACGGTTTCAGTGGTTCTTGTACTGAAGACCATCTAAAGGATAACTATGCAGCACGCAGAGATAATTTATTATCATACCAAATGCAAACCATCTTACCACCACATTCGATTTGCTATTGTGCCCTCCTGAGACCATCTATATACTTCCAACACTTTTCAGATCTCTTCAGAACAGCATTACTGTACAACAGAAATAAATTTGGCTTGCCTTTTTTTTTTTTTTTTTTTTTTTTTTGTGCAAAGTGACTGTTGAGCCCCTTTGACACCAATCTCGGCTTCTTGTTAAACACACACATGAAATAAAAGCTCCTCCCTTGCCTCTGCTAGTGTAAGGCTCTTTTCTCAATTCCCACATCTAACGCAAAACTCTAGACCACTCCAAGCCAGAAAACTGGAAAGCTACCTCTATTTCTCCACTCCAGCTCTTCCCAACATCCACAGACGACTGCGACTAGAATGTGTAGGGATGGAATATCTTTTTTTTTTAAAAAAAAAAAAAAAAAAAAAAAAGGCAGCCTTCCCCCCCCCCCCCCCCCCGCTACTGTTTTATCCTCACCTGGGAGTTAGATAGCTGCCTGAATTGCAGAGGAAGTACTCTCAGGAGACAAATAAAATCACTATTTGTTTTCAGCAGCATTTAAGGAAATGTCTTGCAGTCAGAGGTAACCTGCAAAGCCTTGGCACTGACAAACACACCTTGAAAGCTCTTCACTCTGGAAAGCACCAAATGGAAACCAGTCCAGAAGAGGAAGGAAGGCCTTTCAAAGGGCCAGGTCAGTCCTCCACCATGCAGTTTGTGTACTATGGGAATACTCAGAACATGGTGCACAACATACAGAAATAACAAGTTAACCATTTCCCTCCTGCTCTATGTACAGTAGTACGTGCCCTGTTTTAATTTAACATCTATGTTAATGACCTTAAATTCCTCTCCCTATTGCAGAGACTTGGGATATAGGAACCTCCTGCAATAAATTCCTTGGTTTGCATTTCCTTAATTATGGACAGACTGGGAAAGTACCGTAAGAGGTTATTGCTTCTGCAGCAAGCAGCAAAGTCCCTGCAGATGTTTCCATCTTATAGAGCATGGGAACAGATTTTACTGTTGAGTTTCATCGTGAAAAAGCACAGACCTGAATTAACTGTTTAACAAAAACAAGGGCGACACCATTGTGAGTTAACATTTGGCTCTTCAGCAGTCTTGCGCCCCCCAGATTGTGACACCTTTTGATAAAATCCCGACTTTTTAAATCAGAAAAAGAAGGTCTCTCCCAGCCTAGTAACACCTCAAGCCTCATACACCACTGCTTTAAAGCTGCTACTAGAGACACGGGGGAAAGCAGCACATGAATTTTTGCAGAGAGAGGGTTCAGAGTAGATAAAGTATGCTGGTAATTATTCTTTCACAGCATACTACTTGCAGAACTTCACATTAACAGCTAGGTTAATTACTTATACTCCCAGAGCTTATTTTGGAGTGGGCTCCGGATCCATCCCTTGCAGTGCTCGCACACCTGCTCCCATGGCTGGTGGGTCAGGAAGCTGGCCAGAAGGGCTGCACAGGCCATTTTACTGGACCACTTCCCAGCCAAATTGGCAAGTATGACTTCCCTCTTGATGGCAGCAGGGATTCAAACTTATCTGTGCTCCCAGCCACTCTTTTCTCGTACAGCTATTTTGGCTGACTCTCTTAGCTAAGATGGTTATTCATTCTAGCAAGGAAATCCTTTTGCCCCTATAGTTGAAATATTTGCCAGTATAGTTTAAACTATGAATAAGCTATAAGGAGAAAGGTTTTTCTAACAAGTGCAGTGTTAAAGAGACTTTTGTCTACACACGTAGCTTTGTTATAGATATGACTCTCCCAGCATCTGAGCACCCTTCAGCCAAACTGGATGCTGGACCAGGGCTGTAGTTTCACACCTGTGGGCAGGAGTACCTCCTCACAGATTTACCTATCCTTCTCTCATCCGTTCCTGGCCATCTCTACACAATCACCATGCAGCTGCATGGAAAACTGGATCAGTTAATGGATCTGAATTAAGCACAAAAGGCACAATCCATACCTTAGCATTTAAAAATGAGTCTTTAGCCATCTTTTAAAATCCAAATATTAAACCCAAAATCATTTGATTTATAGAGACCCCACAGCCTGTATCAAATTTTACCTTCAGCTTTAGTTCTGCAGTTTGCACTCCTGATTGCTCAACAGGACCTGTGGCCTTTAGGAAGCCACATTTCCTTGTATTTTCCTTCAATAGGCTTGAAATATTCTGTTTTATTAGAGTTTCAGAAAAGGGTCAAGAACCATCAGTAGTCTGTGGTATACAAAACCCTGCCCCACCAGAACTGCAGTCCTACCTCATACCTCGAAACCAACCACCTGAAGTCCATTTTAAAATATTAAATCTGTACCGCTCAGTTGATGACTTACAAGTTATTCCCACAGCTTTCACATTTAAGCTAAATGATGACAAAAGATAACAAAGCATACCTAAAGCATGACTCTCTTCAACTTTCAGCTACAGCTCTTAAGTAAATATAGACCAAAACATATCCAGCATTAAGCAGATCTTAAGAACATCTGTAGGATTTTTTTTAATAGGATTTTTTTTTTTAAAGAAGTGGTTAATCTACACTGCATTTATTTTCCTATATAAGACTACAAAATACTCACTCCTTGAGATCCTTGGAAACAAACTGAAGGTTGAGAAGAAGTACGGTCCTACAAAAGAAAGAAAATAAGTATAAGTAAAATGACAAACCTCCACACTTGTGCAGAAGTTTTTTGGCTGCAGAAAGAGAAGGTGATGTGCCCACAGCAAGTCGGAGGGCTCCTCCCAGTTGTACCATGGTGCAGACCCATCAGGTCAGGGCTCCTCGCAGCACCTGCGATTTCTTCTCTTCTAGGTGAGAAGCCCAAGAGCCTGTGTTTTATCCTGGCCAGCAAGGACACTGGGGGACCATGGGAGTCTGAGAAAATGCCACAGAGTGCACAGTATCTGCTGGCACTGAAAGGAAAAACAACCCCTTCTCTGCCCAAAGTATCACTGAAACATGGGAGTCCCAAGCAGTGTGCTTCCCCACCTGCCCCCTTGTCTCAGTTACGGATTGGGGTTGGCTTTGTTTCTGGAGACACAACTCAGGAACGAATTAAGTGATTAACACAGGCAACCAGCCTACTTGAAAGGTCTTGGTAACAACGGCTTTCCTCATTAGGACAATGCTCAGGCCTCCATCGCTTCCCACTCTCTCAGATGACTGCTCTCTGCCTGGCCCCCCATGCACGCACCAGTCCTGCCAGTGGAAACCAGGCTTCCCACCACGGCACCAGTGTGTGCTCCCCGCAGCGCCGACAGCCCTGCTGACCTCAGGAAGGCAGGGGATAACACCTCTCTTCTTCTTCTACACTCTTAAGCTAATTAACCTCAGCTACTAAGTGTCTTACTGGTGAAAAAGAGATTCAGTACAATCAAACTGGCCCTAAAAAACTTCAGATCTCACCCAAACAATCCTCACCTCTTCAGCTACTTACCTGCCATGGGAAGCATGGCTGAAAATAATGAAAGCCACCTGCACCCTCTCTCTATAATTGCACAGCACCAAGTGCAGCCTGTTCCTGACCTGCAAGGCTGGAAGTGACCTGCACTGCTGCTGTGCTGACACCACAGCCCATGAAGACATAAAAAGTAAAAATCAAGGAGCTTGCCAGTTGGAAACTACTTTTCTCTCTCACAAGCTGGCTCCTGGTCACATCTGCTCCTTGGCACAGCCCAAACAGCAACACCACCAGTGCCAGCAGGAGCTCACTGATAAGAATATCCCATTTTAGCAGCAATGCTGACTTTGCTCAGCTTTACTGAATCCTGAAATTATGCTGCTGGACACAAAAACGTAGGGCAGCTATGCTGACTAGCTCAATTTGCGCGGCTTTGTCCACAGAGTGTTACAGGGAGTTTGCCAACCCTCTGCAAACACTTACACTAAACAAGCTGCACCAAAAGATTAAATCCTAATGAATACAGACTTTATTCCAGCAAAAGAAGTGCTTATGGATTAACATTTAGGTGCTATTCAGGACTCAGCATCACTGGAAAGGTGAGCTAGATCCAGCCCCTGTTGTCCCCTCCCTCCAGCCACAGGTTCCTCCTCCTTGCCTTGCACTTGCCTCGCCCTTTTGCAGTAATACCTCTCACTCGTCCAGCAGAAAACTGCCCCCGCTGGGCTGCGCGACAAGTTGATGGCGCTCACACGGGTGCCAGCAAGCGCTGGAGCCTGCAGAGAGGGGGCAGCAGGAGCGCACAACGAAGTGGAGCCTCACCGGTGCTCCATGTCACCTGCGAGCATCACCCAATGCTGCAAAACCCCAGAGCGGGGCTCAGGCAGAAATAATACCACTGGAGAGCTGCAGTCCCCACACGAGTTGGCAGTGGGGTCTTCAAAAATCCCTATGCATGACTTGCAGTGATTGGAGGCTTACACGCTATCTCAAGCTATGCAGCAGCTGATAACACAGACAACCTTAAGCCCTGAAACGGCTTGCTGCAAATTTGTCTGCTCCGCAATACCTCCTGACTTAAAGCCAGGAAGTTTTAGAAGTGAGCAGAATTTGACCTGTCTGCTTAACTAGCACATACAAGTAAACTCCCTTTACAAATGCCATGGGTTACACGTGCAAAGTCTGGCACACAGTTACAAGTCCTAAACATTGTCTGAGGTTTTCCAGAACAAAGTTTAATGTTCCACACAGAAATGAACATATGAAGGCACTTCACAAAACACTGAGGCAGACAGGTGATGCAGCGGTTGCATAGGACCACACAACAGCCATCACCTTCTTACAGCAGCTCACAGAATTTGACACAAGCTGGTTTTTGACCTGGAGAAACTGTGCTGGTGTAACCAGCTGTCTCCCCTGCTTCAGTGTGAGAAAATGCCTTTTAAAAAAATAATCTGAATTTAGCAGGGCATCAGGCAGAAAGGTCTCACCTACCCGCTGGCAGGTAAGCAGAAAACAGCTCTCTTCCCTTGCATCCCTCACAAACCAGGACTGTACAGGGGACTCAAAACGTGGGGGCCCAAGAGCTTTACACAGCACCAAAGCGACCCTCTCCATCACTCAGCACCCTCCCAGATGGTGCCTGGCTCTCGACTAGCTTTTCTGGCTAGTGATGCACACCGAACAAACAAGTTCCAAGGACTGGAAACAGCAACTCCAGGATCTCTCAGCCTGTAATTGCAACTGCCCATTCCAAGTTTCATGTTATACAGAGCTTATTTTCCCCCTGCATGTTACTTTACCTAAGGTGAAAACCATATGCCACCTTTTTTGCCACTGATCCAGATTGGCAAGGTCTTTCTGGAGCTCCTCAGTATCACTTTCTGATCACCTGAAAAATCCAAGTATCACCTCCAAGCTGTGACATCTCAGTACCTTCTCCAAGCCACACCTGAAACTTTAGGTGAAACTGGCTCCAGAACTGACTCAACCGGGGAAATCAGAGGTGGGCTCACTTCCACCACTGCTAAGCCAGACCCCTTTCTGCACATCATTCCTCTCACCTAACATGTCAGCTGACACCTTTTCCCAATCCACTCTCACCAGTTTGGCCAGGTGAGCCCAACACTTCTGAAACACTGCGAACTTGAAAACCCTGTGATCCCACACCTGGGGCATAAACTCCAGAGTCCCACCCAGTTAGCCCAAGGAAGTGATCATGGAAAAAACTGTTAGCCCCCTTAACAGCTGGAGCAACATCCACATTGGAGGGCTAAGGAGTAGCAATAATCAGGTATCAACTCAGCTGAAAACCAAGTTACAAACAGCTCCAGGCACACTTCACTTAAGTAACTACTCTTTATTTGCCTCTGAAGATTTTATTTAAGATAACAAATGTTCTCCTACACAAGACTGGTTAAAAAAAAAAAACACATTACAAGAGGAGCTGCGACAGTCAGGTCTTGAATCTCAAATTGTGGAGGGCAAGAACTCAAGACCTAGCCAGCTTTCTTATCCAAATCCACTATTTTGCTTAATAGCCTTTGGGCAGGGACTGCATCTGCTCACAAGACTCAAGATCTGCACGCACACACCGCACACGGCAAATAACTTCAATATTTGTAAGGCATCACTCTTGCATATAAAGCTAACTATATACTGCTTTTCAGGCATGCTGACTCCGAGTGAGCAGAAGATGCCTTCATATCAGCACATTAGACACTGTGATGTATAATAAAACTTTTCATATGCTTCGATAATTTTTAAAGAGCTATGTATTACATAGGAGGAGGCGAGAACAAGGTACTGGTGCTCCCTGGCAATGCCATCCTAAGGATTTTCCTGCTCCCCTCCTCCTCTTTTCAGCCTCGGCGTTTACAGCCACCCTCTGAGCCCAAAAAAGTTATCTGTCAGTTTGGAGCACTGTTGTGTCAACGAGCGCAACTTAAGCTGAGGAACTCCTCACAAGCAGAAGAAAAAATAGGGAAGAAAGACTACCTGCACTGAAAAAGTCCACTGAATTACTACAGACAGTGTTATCACTGCCACAGAGGATCCCTCCTTACGTAAACACTGCAGCGAGCACATCGGTCACATCAGGCCTGCCAACAGCTGCAAGGACCAAGGAGCCAAAGCAGCCAGCAAGGCTGCACTTAATGAAGTTCAGATCACCAGCTCTGACCTCCAAATGCATAGTATATTGAAACAACCATGCTGTGGGGTGGCACAGTCATTCTGATACATGGATATGGATATGTAATGGGAATTTAGCCTGCTTTGGTGGCTCTTGATTAGTTTTGATTCATCTCCTTAGGTGGCTCCTAATCCTCCCAATTAGTTTTGAAGTTTTGTTTTGTTGGTGTGTTTTTTTGTTGTGTAGGTTTTTGGGGTTTTTTTTAATACACCATGTCTTCATACAATCTAGACAGTATTAAGTGAGCAGGAAAACCCAAAACACTGTAAAAAACTTAGCACACGGCTGTGCAACTTGGTTATTGTATAAACCCTAGAGACACAGCGCTCATCATTACACAGAGAGTGCTTCACAAATACCAGTGCATTTATCCTCTATTCACCATAAGCAGGCATTACGACAATCTAACAAGCAGTAAAAGAGAGACAGGATTATGATCTGTGGTACCTGCCAGTTTTGGGGGTCAACTGCGAAAAGTCAAAAGTTCTGATCTTCACTGAGACTCACTGGCACTTGATATTCTCACCTGTAGCTCCTGGTTCCCTCCACTTTACCCACAACCAGTGCGCAGCAGCAGCAGTTTGCATGAGGGATGCTGCCAAAGGGAGCACTCGATCGCCTGGTGCCAAAATCAGACTGCCAGCACCAGCAGCAGCACCAGGTGACCAGAAGCAGCGTGCAGAGGCAGACGGGAACGGGACTCCCTGGTGCACCTCATCAGTTCACCCCATCTCCTGGAGCCACAGCTCTGATGTTGCAGCCCTGGGGCTCAACAGGTGCAGCCTTGGGAGAGGGAAATTGCTTGGAGATGCTGGCTCCGAAGGCAGGATTGCCTCTCGTAGGGAAGCTGACAAATAGATTTACTTAGCTGTATTGGATAACAAAGTTGTACTCTTGTCACATGGCCATCAGCTGCTAAACAGCTCACGTGTCTGAAAAAGCAAGGTCAAGCTCCTTTCTCTACCCATTTCCTCCAGCACTTGTGTGTCTCTTCCGGACCCTCATTCAGCTTGCTAACCTAGAAGATGATGTTCCCCAAAAAATAGTTAAATGGGTATTTTGCTCCAGTGGAAAGAAGTGGAATAGGACTTTCCCCTTTCAGGAGTCAGGAAACCTCAAACCTGTCCAAGCCATCTCAAAATCCCACTCTGGACTTTCACAGCTCAGTTGTGTCTCTGCTGATCACCTGTGCAGGGTGCAGGTGAAGCACTATGATCAGGCCATCATACTTGCTATGACAGAATTTAGCTGCCCTAAGTTTTTCCTGCAGTCTGGTGTCTTGTTAGCCATGACCCCCTGACATCTGAAACAGGATACACATCTTAGTCACTTCATACCAGACCTCTGACTTGTCCAGGGCAGTCCTGTGCCCTAGAGGAGGTTGGAATTCCGCAGGAAGGTAATGCAGTTGACTGCTCACTCATTCTCTCTCCCAGTCTTCTCCATCACTCCCAGTTAACTCCAGTCTGCTCTTCTGTTTCCCTAGGGCTTATCTTCCCATCTTCTCCAGCCAAGTCTCACATCATGAACTTCCCAGCTGCCCATCATCAATCACCCCACCACAGGTGCCAAAGCCCATACTTGTATACCTTAATCAAAATTAATAGTGCCACAGACGATGCTCTGGGATCTTGAAGCATGCTGGTCACTATGGTTGAAGGAAATCTAGTCAAGAATGTCCTGTCACCTGAATGTGGTCAACCCCAGACCAAGATGATGGAGCACATAAAATGAGCAGGAGATCAGGGTTTGTTCTCACCTACACTAAGCTGCAGAGATCAGGTCTGCCAAAGAGATAAAATTTCTATCCTGTGTTTCTGAAGGTGGAGGTGAAGTTAGATGTTTTCAATGTAAGAATTTAATTGCCTCTCAAGTTTTAACTGACACACAAGCCAAGAAAATTCTTAGCAGAGTTAACAACAAGAAGCAAGCACTTAGTTTTTTATGCAGACTGTTTAAATTTGAGCCTTAAGTGATTAAGTATACAGACCCTGATTACATGCTCCCTAGGTTCTACAGGTTATGGGGTAAGCAGGTCATCAGAGGGTTATCCTGACACACACTTTTTGCGATATTACTTGTGTTACACAGATAAGATCACCCAGCACAGAACAGAGGCAGCAGTGGAGCTGTATGTTACCTTCCTTGCATTCCCTTCACTGCGTCCACCATTATCACTAATTGCTGATTTTAAGTCTTCATTGCAAATTTTTCAGTTGCACCATCAGAACTGAAATGGGTCTGCAAGGTAGCTGAACATTAAGGTAGTGAGAGGGAAGGTATCACCAGATACGGACCATCAATCCTGTCCTCCTCCGGCATCTGGCACCGCACAAACACGGTGAGCTAGCAGATCACACCCAGACCTACCTAAAATGGAGACAACAGAAAGAGACAATTTCTTCTCCTTCCTCCCCCTGATGCCAACGTTCTCGTCAACTATTAATAAAACAAACCAAAAAAGCATCTGCAATGAGGTGACTGAGGATCACATCCTGAATAGTTCTGCGGGAGGTTTTTCTGTCAGTGCAAAAGTTAGCAATGTGTGATTTGGTTGAAGAGTTTAAAAGACGACCCTTTCTAAACCCAGAAATTCCAGAAGCTAGAGTAAGAAAGCTCGAAGTTTTTATGTCCCATTATTCTTCCACTTGTCGCTGCTCAAATGGCACATTCAAACTCCAGCAGGGCGAGATTACGGAAAGCAGACCTGCAGGAAGAATCACAGCGTCATTGACCGTCAGGGAGATGAAGAAATAGTCAAATAGGGAAAAGAATTTTAGTTGTTTTCTTTTATCATAATGACCACCAATAGCTCTTTATTTAGTTTGCAATATCCTGATGATTAGGCATGTATTGCTCATTTTTCATGCAAAATTACATTAACTTGGAAATTTATCCTGGTTTGGAAAGAGAAAAACACAGGGCAATAATTAAGTTGTTTCATAAATCAGAAATAATTAAACCTCTTCCGAGACACATATACCTGCAAGTAAAGAAAATACTTTTACTACAGGCAGCACAATTTCTAACTCGTCAAGTGCTGAAAGGCGCAGAAGTGTTGGGACGTCAAACCGCAGCCTCGCGTGTGGCACCTGCTCTCCGCTGCCACCGGCGGAGCGCGAGGGATGCGCTCCGGTCCCGGGCGCGCCGGTCGCACCTGCACCCCGCTGCCGGCGGGAGAGCATCCCCTCCCGGGAGCACGGAGCTCGCCTGTCCTAGTGACTTCCAGGCTCTCTGCGCGGACGCCGGCACCACGAGCAAACGCCAAATCGCCCGAGTCACTTCCAAAGGACGGCACCTGGCGCACGCGGCTCCAAGGCGGGGCAGCCCAACGGGCACCCGTCCCCGCCGTGGGGATGCTGCACCCGCCGGGACAGCCCCGCGGCGCGGGGACGCGGGCTCGGGTCCGTCAGGTATAACGACAAAGCAGCTGATGCTCGCCGGGCGGCACGCCAAAGGGCTGCGGAAAGTTTACCAAGTGTCACGCAGCGCGGAGAAGGTGCGACGACCTCCAACTTCCACCGGGCGCTCCGCACCCGTTCCCCGCCGGCGGCGGCTGCGCCCCGGGGCGCCCACGGAGCACGACGCGCGGGGATCGGTCCCCACGGCACCTGCCCGCCGCCACCGCCGGCGGGAGGCAGGAGCGCCGGGATGCGCACCGAGCACGGGCGGCGTAACGACGCGAACCCGCGGGGCTCGACAGCCGCCGCGCTCACCTTGCCACCCGGGCAGCTCTCCAGCGCTCGCTGGGCCGTCTCGGTCAGCTTGACGTGCGGCACCTTGACATTCGGTCTCCCCGTCCCGCAGGACACGCCGTGCCTCGCCCCGTCCCTCAGTCCCGCCATCTTACACGCCCCTCAACTGCCGCCGCCGCCGGCCGCTCCGGCCACTCGCGCGCTACAGCCATGCCCGCGCAGCCGCGCCGCGCCCATTGGCCGGGCCGGGCGGAGCCCCCCGCTGAGGGGCGGGGCGGGGCGGGGCCGCGGGGCCGGCGCGCGCTGCGCGCCAGTCTCGGTAAACGGCCGTTGGGCCGGGCCGCGCCGGGCCGTCGTCTTAGCGCAGAGAGCGGGGTGAGGGCCCGGCGGGCCGCGTCCCGCCGAGGCTGCGCCTCCCGCCGGGCCTGAGGGGGAGCACGGGGAGCGCCGCCGCGCCCTGTGCCGGGAGGAGCCGGCCTCGGGCGGGGAAAGTGAGGCGGCGCAGGTGCGGACACCGGGAGGCACGGTGCCCTGCGCGCTCCGGACGCGTCACCGTGCCCCGGGCGGTGCTGGTCCCGCAGGCCGGTTGGCCGGTTCACCTGCCGCACCGCCACCGCTAAGTAGTGTTTTTTTAAAAAACAAAAAAGGAGGGCGCTGGCCGTTGGAGCTGCGGAAGCAGCGGTGCAGCGCGAACCAGGGCTCACCGGGTGCTGCCGCAGACAGCTGCCCGCCTTCGCTGCCTCACCGGTGGCGGAGCAGCTGCAACGCCGGGCGCGGCCGCGGCGCGCTGCCCCTGGCACGGCTGGCCCGGCGCCGGGCGCTCAGCCCGCAAGGGTGCTGCGGGGCCGCGGCTGTGCGGGAACTGTCCGAGGAGCCCCCGGGCCTTCCGGCACCCCACGGCTCCCTAAAAAGAGGCGAGCCGACAGCATCCAGGGGCTCCCGTGTGCTCCGCGCTGACGTGCAAGGGTGATCAGTTTTGCGCTGGCCAAAATTACAGGCTGATAGTTCTGCTGACTGCAGGTTGCCATTTAAGTTACTTACATGCGTGCGAAATACTTTATAGGCAGCTTAAAATCGTTGTGCTTTCATTTTCCCCATACCCAATCTTACTCCTGGCTCCACAATTCATCTCAGTCAGCCAGCACACAAAAAACCCCCGTGACCCAAAACCTTGTCCATTCTTTACAGAGTGAAGGTTTAAAAGCAAACTAGTTAAAATGCATTGACTGTTATCTTCCAAAGCACATTCTTAATGTCACAAATTAAAATCTTGTCTTTACCTTCAAGAGCATGTCCGTATCTGCCCTGATCTGGTCTTCTGACTGCCATGCTGAGATTGTAATTTGCTGTTTTGGTTTTCTTCTCCACCAATATTGTTCTTTTCTTCCACTAGTAGTTGCTCTTTGTTCTGTACTGCCCTGGACCAAAACAACTTTCTGATATATGTATATACACATATATATATACACACACACCCCTATATGCATGTATATGTATATATACACACATATATACATGCATATACAAATAGATATACACACACATACCCTCATAGAAACCCCTTTCTTCAGGTCATTTCTTACCTGTTTGGCTTCACCTTTTTATGGTTGTTATTTCCTGGCCAAACTAAGTAAACAAAATGCGTAATAATAAGAGAACTAAATGGTAATCTCTTGACCATATAATGCATAATTCTATCTATATTGTATCATTTCGTGTTTAGGGAAGGCTTAATTAAGTCCTATAACTGTAATAGGTGTGTCTATGCAGTGTTCTGTTGCAATCAAGGTTGCCTGTATAAGTTTCTTTGCAAGACTGGTTCTCTGGAATGTGAATCTTTCTTAACACAACTACTTTATTATATAAATAATAACATCTCAGGGACCAATAGGGTATGGAGAGTAGACATCAGTGATTTCTTCAAAATGTCCTGAAGTTCTCACCAGGTCATAATATGTACAGCAAAGTCGTAACACAGAGTCTGTACAAAAACAAAGTAGAAGGCAAAATGTTTGTGTGAGCACCTTGAAGAGAGCTCATGGTATTAGTGAGGCAGTACCTTCATTCTCATCCTCCTCTGAGCTTGCAGTTCCTGTAATATGTTCTGCCATTGCTCAGCCCTTTAGAGAGTTTTCTGCTTTTTGCTTTCCTTCTGTTTGGTTGGTTGGGTTTTTTTTGTTTGGGGTGTGTGTGTGAGGTGTATAATAATTTTCTCTGTATTTCTAGATACCAGGTGAATTAAAAACTGAGAATAGAACTGTCTGCTTCAGCTCCTGACTTTGAGACTTTCCCATCCATTTCCCCTACATTAAGCTCCCAAACATCACTGCAGGAAGAAGGCAGCAGATCTTCTTCCCCCTGCCAACAGCCCCAGGAAAAGCAGAGAGAACCTCAGCTGTAAGACACACAGCCAGGAGCTTTAGTAAAGCAAGCCAAAGCTTTACAGTGGAAAAAATAAACACCTTTCAGCAACTGCAGAAACAAAGCTTAATTTATGCTCATTTTGCCTGCTTGCAGATTTTCTTTCTGCTGTTAGTTTTCATGTGTTACAATATGGAGAATGTAAATAATCTTTGGTAGGAAATGAAACATTTCTGGTTATTCAGTTAATTTAGGATCTAGTCCAGCTCCTGTTATCAGGATCGAAGTAACAAGGATACAATACGAGACTCGCAAAAAAATAATGGACAGCTTACCAGGTTGGTAATGGTGCCGCAGCTCACTCCTTGGTTTCACAAAATGAGTTCACAGGCCCTGCTCCTGAAAACAGCCCCCAGAAGAAAACCCTGCGTGCATTCCACAGGAGTCAGAAGCCTTGCATTCCCCACACTGCAGTATTTTTTGCTCTTTAGGGCTTGCCTGTGTAGGGAAGAACCTGTGGTCTTGCCAATGTATGGAGTTGAACCTTTTTAATTAAAGGTGTGATTGCATGCTGAGCTACTTAAACCAGTGCAGCTTTGTAAGTGGACACCTTTGGGCTAATGAGAGAGGCTTCTTTCACAGTAAATCGTTTTAAGCTTATCTTGCAGAAGTGAATTAAGAAATGTTGACACAACCTGCTTTGGTGGCAAGTAACAAGTGATATAATTTCTTCCACCAGCGCAGGTAGATATGGAAGAAGGCTTTTTTTCTTTCTCTTCCTTGTTTTGAATGCAAATTCCATGCATGGATGAGCTTTAACATTTGTGCAGTTTCTAGATCTTCTGATGATTAGATTTTTTTTCATACAGATTCTGCAATTGTCAAGGTGAGAAATATAATTTCATCTTAAAATGCTGAAACTATTGCTTCTTCCTGACAGCGGCTTTCTATAGGCAGAGGCTAGTACATGTATGTGAAGTTTGGGAGGTATTTTTGTTACTGTTTGAACTGGAGAGTGTGTGAAGGAGAGGAGCTGACTATACTGGTAGTTGTGTATGCTGTTTCCTCTTCCATAGTCTGCCGTAGAAGAGCTGCTTGGAGAAAGGAGCTGTAAAATAAGAAGCTTGGTAGCTGGGCAACAGTGTTATTCATCCCTTGCCTAGTGAGGTGTGACAGAGCAGCCTATGTGCCGAAAGGAGTCAGGGTTGCATATGGAAAAAAACTGATGTGATTCAGAGGTGCACCATTATGCTTATAGAAAACACAACAACCAAAGGGAAGTGACAGATAAAAGCAGACCATTTTCTTTCCTTCTACTGCTTTGCCTACATTTCATTCCATACTGAAATGAGCACAAATGCTTTGCGGTTTCTTAGTGCTGTAGTGCAGTTACATGCATGCACACATGCACAAAATTGGAGAACACTCATTACCAATGTTTTTAAGGTATATGGTGCGTTAGCTTGCACGCTACTGTGACACATGGTTTAGCTGACCAGTAGTAGGAATTGGGCTGTTGCTCCTGTGATGCTGTTGCTGAAAATCAGCAGTGCTTTGCTCTCTGTTCAGGAAGGGAGGAAGGAGATAGCGATGCTTTGGAAACCCTTCCATTTCTGACAAGGGTTCCTCCGGACCCCTGTGCGGATGAGCAGACGGTGGCTCAGCACACCTGAAGTGCCACTGTGGAGCACTAGGCAGGGCAGGCTGCTTGGAGCCTGAGGAAGGCAACTAACTGCAAAGGACTTTCACAACTACAAGTTTTTGACATGAACTTCCTCTTGCTAATGTCACTGGTAGGACATCCCCATGCTCCTGTTCAGTAAGACTGGGTCTCCCAGGTGGTTGCCATGACCCAGCTTGTGGGTTTTGGGGGTTTTCTTTGTTTATGCTTGGTAACTGATGTTACTATAACCAGAGTTTAGATGGCTTCAGTCCTGCACACTCCTGCTGTAAAATTGAACCTACTGAAACACGTGGCTCACTTGGATAAACAGGACTCCTCAAGGTCTTAACATCTAGCACTTCCTCTAACAATTGTACTTAAAAACACATAAAGTAGCCAGCATTTGGGGAAAAACATCCAATTACTGCTGCGAAGCAGCCGTTCACGTTATTTGTTCTTTCTTTAATGCGTAGTGAGCTCTTTGTAGTTTATGGGGCAATGGAGGCTACAGTGGCACTTGATGCTGCTGGAAGAGAGGTGAATGTTTTAGGCCCATTTTGTGGTCTGCCAAGAAAAATCACCATTTCCTCATTATGAAGGCTAAAAATATACTTCCAGAGATAGTGGGAACAAAATCTTTAAGTGTACCTGAGAAATGGTTGTATTTAATTTTCAGTAGTCTTCAACAGTAAATTAGTTACAAGAGCGTCAAAAGGTTGCTTTCAGATTCAGTGCAGTGTTGAGTTATTAATCTGCTTAACCACTTAAGTGGTTCTTTCCCTACATTCATAAAACATTAGTGTCAATTAGTGAAATACTGTCTGTCATACAGGCTATGTCAAATTACATGTTATATATGTATGTGTGTATAAAAACATGCATGTTTTTATAGCTGTATCCCTTACCCCTGTTCTACACAGGATCACTGTGTCAAAAAGTGAAACCTCATCCCTTCTCATGAACCCCACAACAGGTATCATATAGGGTCCAGTGCATAATTCCTGTGCAATCCTAGTCCTTTGTACAGCAGCCTTCTGCATCTGCCGAGTGCCAAGGTTGAGTTGGCAAATTTTTATTTTTTACTATTACTCACTGCCTGTGTGAGACTGAGAGGTGTACCATTTTCAAATTGCCCAAACAAATTATTTAGGTATATTATTGGTCTATATGAGGCACAGGAAAGATCAGGAAGTGTTTAGAAAGTAGAATTATTTTGTGTAACCTCTATGCAGTCTTAAGCTAATGGCTGTTTTCTGTTGGTCCTAAAGCTATGCTTTTGCCTGTGTGTATGTGTGCGCATATATATGTATGTATGTATATGTGTATGTATGTATGTATAATCATAGAATGGTTTGGGTTGAAAACAACCTTAAAGACCACCCAGTCCCACCCCCTTGCTATGGGCAGGGACACTTTCCACTACCTCAGGTCACTCCCAGCCCCGTCCAGCCTGGCCTTGAGCCCTGCCAGGGATGGGGCACCCACAGCTGCTCTGGGCAGCCTGGGCCAGCGCCTTGCCGCCCTCACAGTAAAAAAAAAAAAAAAAAAAAAAAGTATTAAATATATATATATACACACACACATATACATACACACACATGTATGGTCTTTATTTTATATATGCATGTAAATATATATATGGTATTTATTTCTGTGGCATATGTATCAAAGCATAGGCAAGATTTCTGTTTTCAAAATGCTGTTGAAAATATAGAAGCATGTAAAAATGTTTTGTGATAACTTAAATCTACTAATCATCACTGTTACTTTTCCCCCTGAAATTCAGCAGAATTGTGAAACAGAGATATACCTGCACAATGTATGCTGTAGTTATTCTTGACTCCTGCAGTCTTCCCTGCCTGTAAACACAATCCTTTCTTTATCCTGCTTAAAGAAAAAAACATATTGTAGGCAAAGAACTAGTTGGATAGACACTGTCCATGTATTGGCAACATGCCATGCAGGCATGGAAGCACCCACCGCATACAGCACAGCATGCTGCCTTTGTTTTATCAGAAGTTGCATGGCTGTGATGTGTTTTAAATTCCCCTGGATAACATGAAGTTGCTAAGGTAACTGAGATTTGGATGAAGATGTAGGAGAACTAGTTAGTAATTTATTTGGCTGAAGGACATTATCCACTTCTGTAATCAATTATACAGAAATGTAATCATGTCATGACAGTCTGACATTTCTGAAGCAAATGCTGTACTTCTGTTAAGGCATAGCTTCAGATGCAAAAGGATGAATGTGTATGCTTCTCTGAAATTTTCTAGTGATTTTAAACCAAATTACTGCTTATTATGAGATAGAAGGGATGACGCTAGCATAATTATTCTGTATACAGCCAAGATAGGAAGAAACTATGATTTGACTTAATATCAATATTAAAAAAATTGACTTTGCAACTTTGTTGACTTTATGATTAATGTTTGAAGGAGGTGAATAGAGTGACAGAGTAGTACACAGAAAGGTCTGTAAGATTTTTTGTTGTTGTTGCTGCTCTGTTTTATATATGTTTGTGTGTTTTAGTCCATGACTCCAAAAGACCATTTCTGCTGATAGTTCAATATGCATGTAAGGGTTTGTGGGAAGAAAGGTAAACCAAAGTCATGTATGTCTAAAGCAGAATCACTATCAAGTGCTTGCTCTCTGCTGTGAAAACTTAGTTTAATTAGTCCGGCGTTGGTAATTTTAACATGCTGTTTCCAAATCTCATTCATTTTCTTGGTCAGTCATCAAGGCATGAAATCTGTTTCCCTGGCTGGTTAAGGTGGTTTTACTGGGTAAAATGATGCACGGGCTTTTTTCATAGTCAACAAAATGGTCCAGAGCCATGGTGGATGCTTTGAATGGCAAATGCTTTGGATGGCAGATGCTTTGGGTGCCATCAGAGGGGTCCTCTGCTCTTCAGGCTGTTGTCTGAGTGTCTCGTCCCTGTGCAGGGCCCACGTGGGAGCCCCAGCCTCAGCTCCCAGTCCTGAAGCGGGCAGGCATTGTGGGGGGACCTGCCTGTGACATGAGGGGCTCTGCGCGCCACATCAGCACCTGAAACTGAAGCTGATAACAGGTGGTTTTCCCACACCTGAACTCTGCCTGCCTCACTCACTGTTGCAAAGGGTTAAAATGCAAAAACAAAAAGCACCATCTAAAGTCCCTCCAACATTGTGGGGCTTGTCTGGCTACCTGTCTCTTTCCTGCTCCCTTCCCTCTTTCCTTCTTTGAACAAAATCTGGCAGTAGGGACAGTTATTGATGTGTTTGCCCAAAATTAAGTTTTTTTAATGGTCCTGCCTGGACTGAGGTCATTTTCCTGTTTCTCAAAGAGAAGGAGGTTGGGTGTCCCTCCCTGCTTTCCAGGCGCGGTGCTGTTGGAGGAGCATCACTTCAGAGCAGCCAGTCATCTAGGAGGTGGCTCTCCCTCTGTGCAGCTGCAATAGGAAGAAGAGCTCATGTGCCACACTCTGTGGTTTAGAAACCTTGTGCATTTGCAATGAAAATTCATCTCATTTGGTACATTAATTGCTGTCGAAATAAATATAATTAAAACAAGCGTGTCCCAGTCCTAGAGGTTTACAGCAGTTCAGCTGAATTACTCCATGGCTCTGCGCAATACTACATCCACTGGACCAAAACCACTTTGCCTCCCTGGTGAAATACACTAAACCCAAACATTAAATCACTGTGATGATTTGAGGGAAATAAAATCTGGAAACAATGTAGGAAAGAGGTGTTTTCTTTCTGTAGGACAGCCAGCTGGGGAGTCCAGCAGCCAGCGCAGAGCCAGTGCCAGCACAGCGCGGTGTCTGCTGGCTGTGTGTCCGTATGGTGGTGCCAGCACCCTGGCACTTGCATGGGGAGGAAAAGTGAACAATACAAACTGCTGAATACAAGCTGGCCTGTGCTCTGAAATTACCTAGTGATTTTTAACTAAGTTATTGCTTAATATTAGATAGAAGGGATAGCGCTGGGACAGCATTGCTCCAGGCTGAGCAGTGAGACTACTACAAACATTCCTTTTTGTGTTTTCTTGGCTATACTTCTGCTTAACCCAGACCAAGTTTAAAGGGTCAGCTTGTCCACGAATGCACCAGTGTGACTACATGGGAGTGCAGAAGCACGGGCCATGCTACCTGCTGCAGATTTTCCCACTGAGTGGAAGAGAGCTCACCCTAAGAGTCTCTTCACATCCTCAGTCCTTCAAACAGCTCTGATCATCTTCCCAGCATCCCTGGATCCTGTCTAGTATTTCCAGACTTAAAAATAAGCATAAAATTAAATCAGAAGCTGTCTTGTTGATTCATGAAAAGCAGTAGAAAGAATGGACCTAAACTTTGGTTTCCATTCCCTTTAAAAGTGTGAGTAATAATCTGTAATATGCTTGGTTTCTCTCATGAATGAACTCTTGGTGATTATACTTTCTGTAAATAGCTAAGTACAAGGCAAATGTTCTTAGAAGAAAATAAACACAACTTTTGCTTTCTCTACTTGCTTTTGTCTTTAGAGATGAAAAGAGACTGTAATTGTGTACTTTTCCCAAAATGGGGAAAACAGGACTGAGAAAGCAAACTGTAAGAAGTAAAACTTTGTTACTCATGAGAACGACACCTGCTTTCCAAATTTTCCTCTTTATTTTGAGGTTATAAAACGATTAAAAGCTTTCAGATTTCATGAAATTTCTTTTTATGTCATTTTTTATCATACTTCATATCAGGTATCTTTTGTTTCATTGCTTGAGTAAAATATAGAGAATTATGAATGTGAAGGATTTTTTACTCTGCACTACTTTTGCATAGTTTGACAGACACCAGCCTTGATGTGCTTTCTTATGGAAGAGTTCAGCTGCTAAACTCCTTATTAAAGCATATGATTGAGCCCTTATTGTAGTTTTAGCCCTTATTGTAATTTTATTCTATAAATAGAAATACAGCCTCTTTCCAATATAATACATGTCTTATATGCCTCTGTTATGACAGAGAATCATTAAACCAATTAGAGCCATGTTTTTGCTGACTATAATTTCTTTGAGACTTGCAACCATAAATTTATATGTAACATAGTATGTAGCAAGATGTTTAGGGGTTTTTTTTACCTTCTTTATCACTGCACCATTCTTAAAAGTATAATTGTCCCGGATGTTTAGATACAGCTCTTGGAATAGGTACATGCATGCAGCACTGGCTTTCTTTACAAATAGCACTGTTAAATGCTGTAGTAATAAGATTTGTTTACCCTATTTGCTAGAAATAGTCACAGTCACCATTCAGACACCTTCAGCTCTGTCAAAATACCACAGTTACTGTAATTTTGACAATTAGCGTTGTGCATCCCACTTTGCTATTGTTTATACTATCAAGTAATTGTTAGCTAGTCACCCCTTCCAATTTTACATTGCACAGTTTAAAATGTTTTTTTCCTTTCTTGTATTTTAAACTTGGCCCCCCTCCCCCCCCCCCCCCCCTTTTTTGTTTGGTTTGGTTTGGGGTTTTTTTTTGTCTTTTAATTGCAAGCTTGGAGTTTTTTCTACTTCATTGAAGAGAAGTTTAAATTTAGATGTAGGCTGGAACTGCTGGAAGCAGCTTATTTATGTTCAGTTAGTTTTGTTTTACATTTGCTCTGTAAAGCTTATTCATTCATTCAGAACAGTTAAGTATGACTTGGAATGTTTGCCTTCCACATTAGTTTCCAGTCTTTAAATTTCTGTCATGCATTTGAAATGAAGACATGAGTTTTGGTGGAGAAATCAGGTACTCCATGTGATCCACTGCATTAGACAGTGGATTACACTATACTGTATAAATAAAAAATAAATTAATGTCCACACTCAAAAACAAGAAAGGAAGGGGAAAAGTGCCATATACCAGTATCGCTATTATTTGCTGTTGGCTGGAATTAATGATTCCACTTAAACTGTTGTGAAAGCTGCTGTTGACTGCATAGGAACAGATATCACCCTAGGGACCATAAGGACATTGCAAAAGAAAACAAAACCAGCTCATTTCACTGTGATCTTTTTTCCTGCCACCCCCTGACCCACTGAAAAAAATGCTTTTTGGCTCAGACTGAAGCAGAGGCAAAGGCAATTCAGTTTCATGGCAAAAAGAAACAAAATGCCAAATTTGGGACTAGGGGTTCAGTGATGTTCAGTGTGAGGGAAAACTGGCTTATGACTAGGAGCTGGTAGATGCTACAATAATACAAGTATATAATAGCAAAAAGATCGGGGCTTTGTTCCTGCTCCTGGCAGTAACTTGAAAGAAACATAATTTTTTGGCGCGTAATACTGATTTAGCTACCTTTGCAGTGTCTTGAATTCCTATAATGGAAGTTACTCTGTAAATGCAAAAATGCAACTACTATACAATGTCTCTCTTACTATGAAGCAAAACTGGAGAACAAGAAGTTAGGATTAACAGTATTCTTGTGCCTGGCAATAATTAATTTAGCCTTAATCCTGAAAACTTTTTCACACATGATTTATCTTTTCTGGGAGTAGTTTTCTTGCTGGAAAGCCACCAAATTGAAGACCGCACTGGGATTAATTAGTAATTATTTCTCCAGACAGTGTGAGATGATCATGAAGAAACGACCAGTCCTCAGAAGGGGAATTTCTCGCAATGATATTGTTCATGAGTGATGCGTGTTGCCCAGGTGGTGTGTATGCTGGGGCAGAAGGAGGGCTGTTTCACCAGGGAAGACTGAAATGTTCACAAGTGGCCTGAGGTTTTATTTTGCAAATAATTCCAAGAAAGAAAAATGCACAAGCCCTTTCCTGTTATAAGACATCCCTTTTAGGCCACTCCGCAGCTTACACTGCTGGATGTCATTGCTACAGCGCTGCAGGAACTAAAAAGCAGCTTCTTGGGGAGCTTCCAAAATGAATAGAGTAGAAAAATTAATAAGCGGCTGCCACTAAGTCATCCTGTCAGCTAGCGCTTCTTTAGTATCCTGAGGCAAATTCTCCATCAGACTATTAGACTGATACAGTCCCCAGAAGTCTGTTGGACCGCTTCCTTGGATATATCTATGTATAGAAATATCAAGCGTGCAGGCTCTCATTTAAAAGCCAACACACACACGCACGCACACATGCACACATATATGCTGTCTATTTCCTGGACAACCCAGAAATAAATCTCACAGCTTTGGTTGCATAGTAGGTCCCTGTGGCATCTCATTAGCATCTTTCTGAGTCACTTACTGTCATCAAAACCCTTAATGACTTTGCTCAGGATTTCATTAAGTTAGGAGCAAATCTAATTAGCTCCTTGGTGTTAACCAGAAGGGCTGTGTAGCTCTTTCTCTGGACCAAAGACTTCACTGACAAGATAAAATTAATGTCCTCACCTTTCAAGGGCACCTGGCATGCGGGGGATGCAAATGCTGCCAGGCACTGTTCTGAAGGGATCCTTGCAGGGAGCCCCAATTCCTAGCGGGATCCTCCCATCACTCTCAATGCCTGTTCCAGGCACACATGGCCTGATTTCTCAGTCTGAAGCTTTTCTGTGTGGAGCAGAGTCTCCAGTCCCTTTAAGGGTCGCTCAGCCATCCCACCCATGTGAGCAGGCATGCAACAAATCTCCCAGCTCATTCCTCAGAGGAAGCAGGGGTTCAAACGCCAGAAAGGGTTCCTTTTTTAAAGTTTGGGGTGGTTTGGTGACATTTTCTTTTTCTTTCTGAGCAGCATTTTATTGCTCCTAGCACTACATAAGGCTCAGGGGGCACCTTCTCATTCTCTTTGACTACCTCACAGGAGCTGTAGGCAGCTGGGGGTTGGTCTCTTCTCCCAAGTAACAAGCAACAGGACAAGAGGAAATGGCCTCAAGTTGCTCCAGGGGAGGTTTAGGTTGGGTATTAGGAAAAAATTCTTCATGGAAAGGGTGGTCAGGCTTCAGCACAGGCTGCCTGGGGTGGTGATGGAGTCACCATCCATGGGGGAGTTTAAAAAAAATGCATAGATGTGCTTAGGGACAGGGTTTAGTGATGGACTTGGGAGTGCTGGGTTAACGGTTGGACTTACAAGTCTTTACCAACCTAAATGATTCTATAACCTTCTTATAATAAAAGTTTTCTTTCTGGATACTGTTCAGCTACTCCTAGAAAGGCTGCCATGGGGCCAGCCCTGCTAGGATGTGCAGCTGCCAGGATTTGTCCTGACCTGGACTGTTATGAAACAGTTTGGTGATGCCCACATTGTCAGAGAAAAGTCACCTGTTGTTGACTGAATGCTATGACCTCTTGCCAGCACCTGAGATTTGATTTTTGCATGGTGGTAGGATGCAACAACAGCTGCTGCAATGGCACAGGCATGCTTGCAATGATCCATGCCTAGCCGTGCATTTCTGCTGGGTGCACAGCAGATGCACAAACACTGTTGTGACTTTCCATGTGAGTCTGGGTGTTGCAGAGCATGGCGGTGTGAGCCAACGTTCATGTATTCTCTCAGGAGAGATGCATTTTTCCTGTCCTGACTCTGATGGTTGCTAGCATTGGCTCTGCCACCTGCCCAGCCAGAGCGATGGAGTATGTGAAGCTGCAAAGTACAACCTCATGTTAGTGATGCTGTATATGACAAGAACAGATATAGATATAGATATATAGATATATACACACACACACATATACAGACACCTAATTAACTTTTACCTGAAAAACGTGGAGGAAACATGAATTACTAGTCACCAGCTGTTCTCTAGCCACTTACATCTGGTGCCTCCAAGGGAAATGCAAACACATGTTCTCAGGGTTGGTTTAGACACATTGATCCTCCTCCACTCCTTTGAACAGCACATTGCTTGTGCCTCAGTAATGGTGTGTGTGACTGCATGATTATCCAGATCAGTTCACCAACCCCACTGAAAACTTGCCTTTCCAAAAGTTCTAGTTTCCACCTCAGTCAGGAAGCTGAGCTGTGTCACTGTGACAGTAAATGATTGCTAATGCAATACCAGGCAAAAGAGCTGCAACTTACAGCTGGAGACTGAGCAGAAAAACGCATCCAGACCTTTTCTAAAAGTCCTTATTTGGTTTAGGTTGAGGTAGTGGACAAACCTCAGCCACAAGAAGAAGCAGGTAGAAATGATAACTACAACACTTAACGTGAAAGTAGGTCTCAAGTAAATGAGATTGAGCTTTTGTACTTTCTCCCATGATGTCACTTCACTTTCTTTTCCTTGTGTTGCTACTCTATACAAAAAATGAGCTTCCAGACTTACAAAAGAGCTTTTGCAGAGCCCTCTGGATCTTTTTATATGAAAGAACTAAGGTGAATGTCTGTGGGAGAATAATAAGTCTAAGTTATAGAGTGGTGTGAGTAGACACACAAATTTTTGGGGAGTCACGGCAAGAGAATTGGTAGAGATAAAGTGTAAGTCCTACATTGCTTGTAGTGAGTGCCAAGTCTGGGTGCAATACGCTTGCCAAACCAGAGTGGTTTGTAAGCCAAAGTTTTTTCTGATGCTCTGGCAAGCTTGCATCTAGCTAATCACTGGCAATTGCATCAATAGGGACTAGGTTAAGAGAACACCTCAAAAATTACTATTGCTGCCCAGAAATATGTATTTGGCAGAGAGCTGGTAAGACACTTGTTATCTTTTCAGCTGATTACTTGTGCAAGACCCCCTGTAAAACATCTGGTGCAACCAGTTTTGGAGGTTGTATGAGATACTCTGGCAGGTGGCTTGCTGTAGTCAGAGTGACCATTGCTTTGGAATGGCATCCTTAAGGGTTTCCTAGGGTCTTTGCATAGGGTTGAGACCACAAGGTGCATAAGAGCCACTTTGGGAACAGCTCAGAAGGAGACAAAATTGGTTCCTACTCCATGGTGGGAAGGGACTGTGCTGGCTGTGCTCCTGGGTAAGCTGTTGATGCTGAAAGGAGCTTCCTCCCCGAGCTGGGGTGTGCTGTATCCAAGAGTCCCCAGTGATCTCGTGCCATGACACCATCTGAACTACTAATGAGCTCCATAAAGCTCAGAAACCTGCCAGTGCACCAAACTGTATATTTTTATGTATATATTATATAAAGTCTCTAGGTCAGCATCTAAGTTCCTAGACAAACTCCTCTGCACTTTTTCCAGAGAATACCAACCTGAATGCAGTTATGGTGACAATGAAGTCAGACTCTTGCTAGTCCACCACCATTTGATTAATTGCAATAGTTTCAGGTGTTTGCAGCTGTAGGCGATGTCTGTCTTTTGGCTTAGGCTTTGTAAGATTAATTGCAGTGAAATTCTGTCAGGAGAGGGCTGATGTGTCAGAGTAATTCAGCAAAACTTGGCAATATTTTTAATAAGGACAGTGTTCTTTCTCTAGAAAATTCAGTCACCTGGGTGCTCAGACACTCACAACTGCCAGCTAGGTATTAGCATTTTTAACAACCAAGTCCTTTTTGTGTTAGGAAGCCTTCCTTCCATTAGCTATAGAGAGCATTCTACACATTGTGATTGCATGATAATAATAAATATCAGTTTAAAAAGATGGCCATTGTTTGCAAGTACAGAAAATACATGATTATAAACCTTTCAGCTATAATGTCCTCATTTTGGGATCTGGTGCATAACCATAGCTGAGTGATGTCAAAATAGCTGTTGCTTGGAAATCTGCACTAGGTTCCATGTTCCTTTGTGGATGCTCCTCAGTGGAACTTACAATAGCTTTATTGCAATCAAATTCCTGCATGACAGTTTGTAGGCTGAGCCTTTGGCCGAGTATGAAAACATCTTGAGTGTTAGACCAAATCTGTCTTCTAATTTTGGCCTCGAGATTACAGGTCACTTTGACGGCAAATTATAAACCAGTTAATGATGTTCCAGTTAGTAGGCTGAAAGTTAAGGCATCAATTTCTTGATGTTTCAAATAAACTTGAATAACACATCAGGTAACAGAGGTGGAATTGGACAGTGCAACAAGTTGACAAGTGAGACACCTCTGAAAAAATGCACGTCTTAGGGAGTGTCATATCTCCTTACATGAGTTAGAGCACAGCTCCTCTGCTCATTTGCTCTGAGCAGGAGAAGAGGAACCTCCCCTGCCCTGCTAACCCACATGTGCACAAGCCCACCACCTCCCACGATGCCCACATGTCTTGAATCCTGAATCCTCCAATCTCTGTGCAGGGGTGAGTAGCATATACCTCAGTTTATGACCTTTCATCTTTGTTTTCCCTGTGACCTGTACTAAAATCCACATATTGGTACCTTTTCAAATGAAAGGACCACCACAACTGATTTAGGTGTCTCCAGCCCTAACAAATGCACACTGGTTCTGGAACAGAGTTGAGCTGTGAAACAGTTAACGTTATTGCCAATTAAGCTGTCATGATTAGACTTCAGAGCTGAGATCCCACGTATGGGAGCAATCCACACAATTTGCTGCTGTTGTTTCAATCGGCTGGATTGCCAGATGAAAAGACAACAGTGCTTCAATCTGCATTGCCATCAGGGACGGGCTCTGGTGCTGGAGGCAAAGGGCTTCCAGAGGGAAGTTGCCCAAATATCTGTGGCGGAGCTGCCAGATAAAGGCCGTTTTCCCAGCAGCTGGTCCAGTAATGTGTCACATTATTACGGCTTGGTTTGAGGTATGGGAGAATTTTTATGGCTTGCCACTGGGGATTGCTGAGGGCTATTGTATTAGCAGCTCTGTGCTGAGGGATTATTGAACTAGCACTGTGCGAACAGGTAATGGACCATAGCCCATGGTTTTTGTGCTCTAAACACAAGACACAATGAGGAGTTATTATTATTATTAATAATAATAATATTAATATTAATATTATTATTAATATTAATATAAAATATTATTAATATTAATATTGGTTTTTTTATGGGAGGGATGGTGGATTATTTTGCAGACATGCTGCTACCTCTCCCATGAAGTAAGCTCTGGTTAGAAAATAGTAAGTTCTTCACCTCTTTACCCAGCCATGGGCTGCTCCCCAGCCAGCTCCCCGCAGCCCTCCCCAGATTTCTCATGCAGGATGACATCATGGGACCCAGTCCAGGGGTGTAACTTCACTCCGTACACACATCTCTTTCTTTCTGTGCTGAATGACAGAGATCAGTGTGACTGAGGGTTGTTTCGGTCATGTGTAAAGGTGACGCCTCGCCAGCTAACTGGCGATTCAAAACTGTTACGGATATCAAGTAAGCAAATCTGTTGTTTATAACAGAAAAAGTAGTTACTTTTTAAATTACCCAGCAGCATAACCATATAGGAATAAATTCTAAGCACCCTGTCTGTCTCCCAAGGGTTACTATTATACTGATACTGTATTATTACTCTTTATTAATCTTGGAAACATTTCCATGTTGACAATCTGCACATTGCCAGAGTGTCTGTTGCTGTCCCTCATTCTGGGATACTTGCCACTCTGCAGTTAGATTGTGCCTATGGCGAAAAATCCCCCATCCAAGAGTGAAGGGCTTTTTGCAGATGGGGAGGATGCCGTTGGTGTGGACATCTCCCCAGCCCCAGTGCTGCAGCTTTGGGGCACTTGGAGGCACAGGAGGGCTGCGGGGGGATGGGCACAGGGCTGTCCACATGGCCCTCCCTGGTTCATGGTGCAGGGTAGGTATCAGAGAAGCATCTGTCTTGGCAAGGAAAGGCAGTGGAAGAGTGGCTGGTGGATGCCCAGCAGCCCAGGCAGGTGACTGTCAGCAGGAGCAACCCTGGAGTGGGCATGGGGATGTGCTGTGGACCACTGCTCCTGGCAAGTGGGTGGGATGCAGGGTAGAACATCCCCAACTCCCTGCTGCTCCCCTGCCCTCGTTGGGCACGTGCCTCCTCACATGCTCATAACTTTGGTAAAAACCTCCATGTTTTTCCACCGCCATTCCCTCCCATTTGCTTGAAATACCAAGGCAAGTGGCTGGGTGTACCGTACATAAGTACATACAACGTCAAGTCCCATAACTTCACTGATTGACAAGTCGGTTTCTAAGCTGTGTGTACCAGCTGCAATTCCTTTGCACATCACAAACGGTGAGCTGTGCAAGGAGTGGGGTCTGTATCAGCACATGCAGGACAAACTAGCCAGCTAAGAGTAGATGCAGTATGTGGAAGAGCAGGTAGCATGGGAAACGAGTAAAAGTTTAACTGACATATTTTGGGGTATAGAAGAGTTACAGATACATGAAAACTGTATGTCAGAGCTAAACAGAGCACATTAGATCTCATCTATCAGCTATATCTGTTTAGAATGGATTTTTAAAACAAAAATTGAAAAATAACAAAGAAAATGTATGCAAAAAATTTGCTAAACAACTTCATTGGCTTAATCTAGAACAGTAAAGGAGCCAGAGTTAAAATTAACTCATTTTGTTTGGGCTGGAGATTTCAGTAGTCTCCAAACAGCAGGACATCTCACATACCACGTACTTCATGCTGCAGCAATTAGAGACACAGAGCTAAGGAGGGAATTTCAGCCTCTTATTGAAAAAAAGAAAGAAAAAAGGAAAAAAGAATAAAGAAAAAACTGACTTCTCTGCTGGTTATGCTTTTAATGATGTACTGTGGCTTTTTCAAGTATTGGCATTGTGCTGGTATGGTCCCTGATGGTAGATATGATTTACGGTTCATTTGGAAGAAGCGTAAAATATTAATTTAGGTAGCCACCTTGCTATGTTAAAGTTTTGATTAGCTTTTTAAAGGCTCCTGTTGCTTTAAACCGTTTCACACATCATCTTTTAAAAACATTCTGTGTAAAGGAATTTATTCCAGCTGCTCATGAGGGTTTGGCTTGCAGTATGTGTAGCAGCTTCAGAAATCCTCATTCAGTTTGTGTCACAACATGCACAGGAAAAAAGTAGCAGCTGTACTGCAGTCTGGTGAAAAACTGGACAGCAGCACACTGGAAAAAATAATTGCTAAATATAAGATTAAGCAATATTATTTGTATTTTTATTCCTTTCAGCAGGAAAAATGGTGATGGGTTTGCTGGAAGGATGTTTGTATTATGTTAGCTTTTGCCAGGACCTTTACACACCTAAGCAGTGATTTGTGACTGGGCTGTGTGTGAGCTGGATGCCTGCAGCACAGGGAAGAGTGTCAGGGCTGCTTCTCCAAAAACGATCCTTCATGTTGAAAACGGGGGGTAGGCATGGCCACAGTGGTCCCGCTCCCCCCGGGCTGGGGAGAGCAAACAGGATGAGGCAGAGCAAAGCAAAGACTCACAGAGAGCTCTGCCTGGTGCTGCCATTCTTTACATGTCTTTTGAAAGCTTTTAAGAGTTGCAAGACTTTTCATTTTGCATTGGAAGAACGCATCCCACTCCATCCTTCCACGGTCTTGTTTGTGAGGGTAGAGGAGCAGCTCTGGGGAAAAGTGATGGAATGAAAGCAGTAATTGTCAATAATGATGTGCATCTGAGAAGAGAAAGAAATAGCAATCAGAAAGAGAAAAAAAAAAGTTGCTATGCTACATACTCTATGCAAATGAACTAACCTGTTTATATGTAAATTATATTAATTTACACCCCATTTTATTTTTTCACAGCATTGCTGAAACTGGCAGAAGTTGCTAGGAGAATTCATGTTTACTTTCCAAATACAAAGTAAGGTATTCAAGGAGAATTTTGATTTTTCAGACAAATTGTGCTGTTAGGCTGTATCCCATTGTCCAGCAGAACAACGCACCATGAAGACCAAAGCCAGGCTTCCTGCTGATTGTGTCAAGTGGAATGTGGGACTCATCTTGAACCAGTGACAGTTCTCTGTGCTGGCTTGCCAGCTGAAAAAATATAGCAGATAGATGCTGTTTGATCACTGCCAAATACCAGCCTGAGAATTTACAGCAGCCAGGATCAAGGATTAACACGCAGCACTCAGCCTGCTTACCTGTCTGTGGCACCATCGATGCGGTGATGGAGGTGGAATTCCCCACTAACGTCAGTGGATTACCAGAACCTTACAGGACATTCTAAATAAAGGATTAGGGACAGTTTGTGCGGTAGAAGTAAATGGGAAGGCATTACAGTGCATAGGACTTCAATTAGCACAATTTCATCTGGCTAATTGAAAGGTCATATGTTTGGTTCATGTTTAATATTCATCCAGTTGTTGCTTTGTTGTCGTGTGATCATTTGTCTTGTGCCAACTTGCATGGATCACCGTGCAGTGACGTTGCTGCCTTCATAATTCCCTGTATTAAGACAAGAAACCAAATAAAGCTGTATTATTTTTCTTTTTGCTTTATACTGAAAAACACAAATACTTTTTTCACTTCCCCCCCCCCGACACTCACAGGTGGGGGCACCTTCCTTTAAGGTAACTTAAGTGGCTCCCACTCGGTTGCTGGGGAGTTGGTTTAGCAGCTTTGTATTTTTGTTTTTTTTATTTTTTTTAATCCTTGAGTCAGAATTTTTCCTAAGTCACCAGCCCTGAGGGATGCCACAGACTTCAAAATGAACCTCTTGATGTTGTTAAGATCCTTTTAAACTAGAAATTTAGGGTGTTGTCAAGAATAGTTTTAAAAATGTAATACCGTTTATTTTGCTTCAAAAACATTTCAGCATTCAGCAGCAGAGAGCAGCCCCTGAGCTGCTGTAGTTTTCAGACTAATGTGTTAATTGTTTTTAGGGTAGGCTGTAATTTGCATGACTTCAGTAGCTGCAGGTGACTCATCCCCATAGGAGGAGCAGAGACAGGGAGATGTTGGGAAGAGGATCGACAATACAGTAAACGTGGACTGTAAAAGCAGAGCCATGAGAGTCTGTGCCCTCTTCCCATCCACCCAGAATGGGAGGGGGGAGCCCGACAAACTGAGATGGCTCTGTAGCCTAATCTAGAAGGTTTTAGCTTATTTTTTTTGTTGATTTATTGTGTCCTTTATGCTTCTTAGCAGAACACAAATATAAACACTTATGCTGAATCTTTTGAAAGATTGTGTATTTATTTTATGCGTGACCATGCCGGGAGAAGGATAGCCAGTGGAGTGGTACTGATAGTTCCAGAGCCTGAGAGGCATCCTGTGAGATTATAGCTTTATAAATACAGAAACATAACAAACAACATAATAAATGTTATTACATTTTTGATAATAAAAGTAGTGTTGTCAGCCATCAAGAAAAGCTTAAAAGTAAATAAAAATAGAAGTAAAAATTAAAAAAAATAAAGTACAAATTGCTGGCTGCACAGAAGAGTTTGTTCTATATTACCAAGATTTTTTTTGTTGATTTATTGTGTCCTTTATGCTTCTTAGCAGAACACAAATATAAACACTTATGCTGAATCTTTTGAAAGATTGTGTATTTATTTTATGCGTGACCATGCCGGGAGAAGGATAGCCAGTGGAGTGGTACTGATAGTTCCAGAGCCTGAGAGAAACCCTGGTTTCTTTGTGGGGTTGCAGCAGGACTGAGGGTGGCTCTTCTTAAAGGCAAGCTGAGGAGTCCTCAGCCCCAGGGCATATGCGTGTGAGTGGTGAAGCCTCCTTATCTCAGTGCTGAAACCTGCCAGCTCAGGGAGGGTGACCAAAGGAACACTGTATTCTTTCACTTTGGGAGACCTTGGGCAGCTTCTGGAGACATTATCTGTTGCCTGTGCCAGTGCCTTAAACTGTGCAGCTTTCTCCCAGAGCAGACCAGATCTGGAAGGCTGGTCTGCCAAAATTTCTTTTTTCCAGGTACAAATCAGAATTTTGTCTTCCAAAAGTGGCTTGTGAGTGAAAGGGTTAAAACCACTTGTCTTTATGCTCCTCTTTTTAGTGTAACATACGTCTTTGAAAGACTTCTGGTAGGCTTATTTTTCATCTAAAATCTCTGAAGAAAGATCACCAGTGTTAGTCCTACCTGCCATAGCTGAAGGACCTGGGTCTGGAGGGCAGAGGAATATCTGAGACCTGCCCCGGGGGACTTCTACTCCCCCACGCAGGGACCATGGTGTCTTTGAAGAAAATATAATTATCTGGGGTTTCCTCCTCATCTTTCTCTCTTGCTTTTTCTCCAAGTAATTCATTAGGCACTGGGGTTTAATATGTGCTAGAAAGAAAGGGCAAGATTAGAACAGCAGCTGAAAGTCTTCCTTTAACTAATCAACTTCTATGAACCATCTCTGGGGATGTTCTGCAGGTTCGGCCCTGTCCTGTCATTTCTAAGGTGACTAACATGTATACAGTTGGTGAGCTAAACATGGTGAAAAAGCTGGTCATCTTGTAAAGATTTTATTTATTTGTTTGTTTGTTTAGTTATTTATTTCCAGCTAGCCCTTTCACAGTGTAAAACTGAAATGTTGCTTCAAACAGTTGCATTTTTTTGACTGGTTATTAAGGGTGCTTAAAAGTCTGGTCTACAGGAAGCACATCTTCCTGTCTTAGCTTATACACCTGAAAAAATAAGTGACCACCACAGACCCAGAGGCAGCATGTGCTTGCACACTCAGCCTTGCCAGCCAGCTTTTTATTTCTAAGGTTTAACAGGCAAAGTGGGGTCCAAAACATGTAATTTTTTTAGACACATGAGGTGCCTGCTGCCTTACTCAAATTCCTTAGCCAAAAATGATCCGGATGCTCACCTGCCTTCACTGCATCAGAAACCCAGGCATCCTTGATTTAGAGTGCCCTTGTTCAGGGCAAAACTTTCTACCCATCAAATCTGGCAGAGGGTTTTCAAGAGCTGTATGTCCTTCCTGTGCAAGCAGGCTGTGCTGCACCTTGCAGACAGCGAGGCAGAAGGACAAGTTTATAAAGCTGGGTGGCAAAATTTTGGCAGTAATTAGCAAGTGCTTTTTGTAACAGAAAATCTTATCCGTTCATTTGAGCATATTGATGTACCTTGGTTGTACATCCTGCCCAGGGAAAAATGATCTGTACAAGCCAAGTAGTCACATACAGCCAGGTCATAGCCTTAGCTCTGTTGTACTTCTGTTACAGCTAGGTTGTGTATAGTGCACAAATTTGGAATATTAAGCATTTGATTTTTCTTTTACAGTGTTGGTTCGTTCTTAATATGACACAGCTGGATTCATTTTAGCACAATACTTTATTAAGCCCTCAGATGAGGCTGGTTTCCTGGAAGAAGGACACCTAGTACAGGTGTGGAGAGTTCAATAAAGCTTGAACACACTATTTAATTAATTGCTGTGTCACATATTGCATATTTTTATGGTCTAATAAACCCAGTGATCTGTCAACCAGGATGCTCTGATGTTTTTTTTTCAGCTTTCTAAAAACTTATTGCTCTTTACCCTGTGTTTTATTCCTTAGTGTTTTAATGTCAGGCATACCTAGCTGACTTAATTGGGAAATGGGTTTGCATCTCTCCATGAGATTATAGAGCCTGAAGGATATTACTGTGAAGTGAAAGCCCTGAAGCCAATGCTCTGACCTGTCCATCTTCCTCTGGGAATGAAGATGATGGAAGGATGAGAATGTGGTTCCTTGTGGACTTTCTGCAAACCAAGGTGATCTGGGTCTTTTACAAGGGCATTACTAGAAAAGCCTGAATAAATCAAATTTAAGCCCCCCAAATTTATAAAAAATACCTATTTTCAAATAATGTGTCTATTTAGGAGGAAGGGGAAGGACCCTCAAGCAGGTGAATGTGTGCTAGAAGAGAAAAAGCACAATTGCAAAATCTGAAATTCTTGGAAACCACTGCTTTCTAGTGCCTAGAAGATGTGTTCCTTCAGCAGTGTTATTCCTGCCTGGGAGACTTGTTTTTCCTTGACATTTGTTTGCACAATATCCACTAAGATGGGGTCAAGATTGCTGTGTGCCTGTGGCTTGCTGTTTTCAGTAGTTTTGTATTTTCTCGGTGTGAAGGAGACAGGAAAGTTTTTCTGAACCTTGTTAGGGCTATGCAGGATTTTTGAGTCCTGCAAACTATGTTCTTCAGCTGGGGCATTAGGTTTTTTTTAGTTGGAATTTAGAATTAGATGTCTTAAAAGAAATTTTATTCTCAAAAGAGGTTTATGGAAAGTGTTCCATCAGAACAGTTTTCTCCAGAGAAAACACTGATTTTTCAACAAAGTTAGGAGAAAAAAGTACTGACTAGCCCTCAAAATATTTTGATTTGGCGTAAAAAATCAGATAACGTCATACCTCTGTGTTTCAGTAAGCCAGCTGCCCTGATCTACTAAGCTAAGACCTTCCAGATTTCTTGCAGCGAGGTCACAGCCTGTTATGGGTGATATGAGGCATTAGGGAATCTGGCCTGGAGATAGCAGGATCAAGAGACATAAGGCTGTGCTTCTGGTGAGTCATGGTTTCAAGATCAGCTCCTTTGGTTTCAAATTGAAATGTTTTGCTTTTCACTGCAAAGGAAAACTGTTCATTGGAAAGCATTCTACTTGTCAAGTGATTCTTTCGCCTGAGATCCTTTCCTAAAAATGCTGCTGAAGAAATCAAGGCTTGCATAGGCATGTGCTAAGGTTTGTAGCAATGCCTCCTCGATGTTAACCCATTTTGTGTATTTTTCCTGAATGTTGATTGGCATGATGAATGCTGACCTCTGTGTTAGTAATCATCATCTCACACTACATTTGCAAAAAACAGTTTCTAGGATTGTTGCCCAGCTGTCTAGTAATTTAAGGAGCCTTGAAAAATGTTTCCTGAACCTGAGATGATTCCAGTCTGGGAATAGTTAGATAGGAGATTTCTGTCTGGAACTGTTTCTAGACTTAAGATGCTCAACTAACTGTGTACAAAACATTTGTTGCTCAAAAAAGTGAGATTAAAAAAAGGATGGAGGAGCCTTGTAGTGTCACAGTAAAACACAGGCAGTATGGTTGTTTCATAGTGATATCTGATGATGTCTTTTGTGGTGTCAGCTGGTATCATTTACAAAGCATAGCTCGTTTTCAGTGGGATTGGACACTGTCTAAGATGTTTGGTTCCCACTGATTATGCAAAGTCAATAAACATGAAGGTAACAAGAAAAAGAACAGCTAAACCTTGTACTTTTCTTTTTGCTAAGAATACATGAAAATATCTGTGAATTTAACTCCTTTGTTTAAATTCTTAGCTAGAGGCTCAAGCCTTAGAGAAGCATAAGGCTTGTGACCTTGTACATACCCGGGAAGTACATGAACATCCCCACGATGAGACTGAAAGTTAAAGATTACAATATTTGCAGACCCTGGAGTGACACTGCTTTGCCTCCTAGGACAGTGAAGGATTTTTAGCATGTGAAACTGCAGGACCCGTGATGCTGAGACAGGTGTGAAATGAGGAGCGATGCTTTGTGGCTGCAGAAACTGTCTGCCAGTTTATCAAAGCAATCACTGGCACACAGTGCTGATAGTACGCTGGAGCTAGAAAACAAGTAGCAAGGCATGGAATTACATAAAAAACTATGCAAGTGGCATGGTTTTACTGTATGATCGATTATGCCAAGCTTACCTGACAGCCTTCCCTGATAGAAATGTTCATGTTTTATGTAAAAGATAGGCAGTTGATCTAACCTGTTCGGGCTTAGATAAAATGCTGGCTATCATAATACATTGAACATCAGACATAATAAATACACAACAAACTGGTCAGTGCAAAGATTAGTAGAAAAAGCTGTAAATTGGGAAAGAGATAGGTTAAAAAAGACATGACAATGCTTTGCACTGAAGGAACTATTGAGCTGAAGATTTGCCACTGGCAAAGCTGCACAGGCATTGGTTTTTGGAAGCAGTGTTATTTAATACTTTCATTAGTGACCTTGGCACAAAAAAAAAAAGGAAGAATGGAATGAAGAAATTTGGTGATCGTGATACTGCAAAATTAGAAGTTACTGTCATTTTAGAGAGCATTGCTGCAAGTATCATGCAAGTGAGGTGAGTGGGTTTGAAGGACTGGAGCAACAGGTACAGAAAAATGCCCTAAACAACCTGGTTGCCCATGATAAGAGGATGCAAATGTCACATCAGGATAGATGCGTGGAAAGGTTCAGTGTGGAATGAAAATTACTTCTGTGAAGCACAGTGGTTGCCTTGTGAAAGAAATTGCTTGCTTAGCTGAGCACAGTGCAAGGGGATCATGCCCTATAAATTCATCAGTGCCGATGTCCAGGAGGAAAAAAAGCTGTTTAAATGAATGGGCATTGTTGGCAAAAGAACAAATGGCTTTAAATTAGCTGTGATAAATTTCATTTGGAAACACTGAGAAAGCAAAAACCCATTTATATTTTATTTTGGGTCAACTTGAACTGTAAACATGCAGAAAGGCTTTTCTAGTGACCTTGGATATTAAAAAAAAAACCTGAGGCTCAGCTGTTCATGCAGCATGTTGTATTCTTATTACTCTTATGGTTCCCTGAAGCAGCTCCAATAATTGCAGGAGTGGAGTCCAGCATCCCCAGTGCAAACAATAAATGCTCTACTAAAACCAATACCTTTGTTAATACTTACAGATTCACAGAATCATAGAATCGTTTAGGTTGGAAAATTCCTGAAATGGAAACTTTAAGATCATGTACTGGTTGGCTTTGGTCACTATGTTTTGTAGAAGTTGTGAAACATACCTTGGCTAAAAAGAAAACATCCAAAAAGTCTCTGTGAGAAGCTCATATACATTTTGGGTTAGGTTGCCCAAGGAGCTTGGCAGTAGGGTAGTAGCAGCCTCAGCTGCTGGGTTTAACTCCGTTCAAAACCAGCTGCAGGAGCACCAGTGAGCTCCACAGAGAGCTCAGGGGAGTGAACATGGGGCTGTGTTAGCTGCCTTTGGTGGTTCAGGAGAACATGCTGGGATTTTGTCTGTGTGGGGTAAACTGCCTGGACAAGTCCCATAATTTAGCTGGACCTGCTTGGGAGCAGGAGGTTGGACGATATGACTTACAAGGATCCCTCCCAGCCTCAATTGTTCAGTGATTTTAAATAATGGATTGGTTTTTGCAGGTGGCAACTGTACTTTTTTCCTGTGCTGATGCCTTTTCCCCCAAGGACAGATTTACACTGGTTTGAATATTTCCACATGCCAAGCAAGGTGGTGTGCTAATATAAGTATTGCAGCTTAAAAACGAAATCATTCTGTTGTCCTAAATAATTGTGTTTGTACAAATGCCATGCGCCTGAGTTGTTCCTCATGCTATCTGAGGGCTCTTTGCAAATTCCAGCCTTAAGCTGCTCCTTTTCTTTCTCCAATCTGCACTGAACTTGCTGACACCACGAAGATGTTCCCCAGCAGCAGCACAGTTACAGAGTGGACATCATTAGCAAAGACTAGGCAAAAACTGAAATGTAACTTGTGTTGTGACTGGGGACAAATCTTTGCAATTAATTGCTTTGATTATGGAGAATTACAGTCAATAAGCATTGTTTCTGAAGCCAAAGGCTTGTTCTTCAAACCCCTATGAGTCTACTAACACTACTTCTGATTTTTTGGTGCTTATTTTTGGTCGGTTGCTTCAAGATAACTCCCAAAGCCAGCCCAGTCAATGTTAAGTGATTTTTTTGAAGTCGTCCAGAAGTGATCTGTGGAATGCCACATTTTGCTTTTCAGTGCTGCCTCCATCTCCTCTCAGAATGGTATTTCATGGTGCAAGGACAGAAGTAGATATGTGGTAGAAATCAGACACTGTTGTGATAAGATAAATATGCTTTGCAGAAGTAAGCTAGAGTTGTGGCCATGATGCTGTTGCAGTTTTTTTACTAACTTATTAACCAAGCTGTGAAATTAAGAAGTAAGCAGAGGCCGCATGTTTCCCACAGGCTCATAAACAGAAAGATTGGGAAGTTTATGTGTTAATTAGGCAGCCTGCAGTATGTTTATCTATTTTTTAAACTGTCCTTCAAAACTTGGAGATGTTTATGACCATTTACTGCCTCTGAAAATGTGTCAGCTGAGTACTGTGAACCTACTGAGTGTTGTAAAATTCAACTGAATTAGGAAAAGAGGCTAAATCTCAGTTAGAGTAGTAAGGGATGGTTTTTCTTCAGTGTAGAAGTCAAAAACGTTTATCCTAAGCTTAAATGATTGTGGCTAATTCTGATGGAGATAGGCACAGAATAAAACACTGACCCACACAGCATCTGTTTTCTGCTGTCAAGCTCCTGGTGCCTTTTCTGCGGCCAGACCCTGCGGCATGAGACCTGCACTGATGCTTTGCGGCACCTCTGAGCCCATGCCTGCCTCCACTCAGGAGGGAACCAGGCTTCATCCTCTGGCCGGCTGGGGCTGGGATGCCAGATGGGTTTTGTAATCTGCCTTTGGCCAGGCTGACCATCTCTGATGGCAGGATGATGAGCATGAGATTATGGCAAGAAAGGGCAACCCTGACAGCTTGCAAGAGGGCAGGTTGATTGCTGTCATCGGTGGCAACTGCAAGGATGCAATGCAAAGCCAGACTCCAGAGGCAACAAAAAAGGCCCCAAAAGAGGGGACATGAAGGAGTCTGGGTGCAGAGGTGAGGGAAAGTTCCCTGCAAGTACCCGTACCCACAGTGTCATTGGCAGAGTGCAGTGCATCCCTGTGCGCATCCCCATGCTGGCATGAACCAGCATATTTTTAGTGACTGCTGCCCCAGCAGTCTGCCCTGCCCCACTTTTTTAGGGGTCCAAGCGTGACCAGAGTGCATGCATGTGAACTATCATCTACCCAAATCCACATGGCACTGCTGTGGGTTGGTGGGTAGCAATGCTAAGTCCATCAGCAATTTAATACCCGCCTTCACAGGGTGTTTTTTTCCAGTGAAATTAGGAACGGTATTTTAAAATCTATTAAATCACTGAGAGGAGAGGTGCCCCTTCTGTTTTGAGCATGCTGCAATGAGGATGGTTGGCAATAGGGACCATGAGCTGCTGTGCCTTAAAGTCAAGTGGGTGTTTGCCAAGTGCACATGAAACAAATCTGTAAGGTGTGATGCTGTTTGAACTAGGTGCTAATTAATGCTCAAAGCCATGACTCAGATGGAGTTAAATCCCTGGCTGAAGTCACATCAACAGATAAGGATCATGCACTTTACTAATTAGCAGGCTGTGAATAAACTGCTGCAGGTAGAATTTAGCCAAGATCAGCTACATAGTGATGGAATAACTTGACCATTTCTTCTCTGAATGGCAGGCTCACAATTGAAAGTGGATTAATTTCCAGCTCCTAAGGGAGGTATTTTTTCTAGTTAAAGCGAGTCCCTACATCAAAAAGGATTAACTGACCCCAGCAGTCTCATTACTTATAAACATTTGCTCCCACCTTTAGTTTTTACTTTCAGGCTGTTTGGGTCTGTTAACACATCTGTGCTAATGTGGGCCATATCTTGAGCAGTGACTATTGGAAGTTGTAGAAAGAGCCACTCTTTGGCCCAAAATTCTAAGAAATGTAATGATCTATTCCCAAGATATCCACAAAATAATTGCAGTGAGCTCTGTTCGCATCACCTTTTACGCTGAAAGTGCAGCAGCACAGAACATGATGTTCTTACCAGGGAGAAGCTATGCTAAAAATGCACATCTTTCTGTAATGGCAGGTTTCTTATCTGTGATTAAGTCATTGTGAGGCTTGTGTTCAAACTCTGACTTTTGATGATTAATTGCTCTTAATCAGTCTGGATATGAACAATGTCATCTGTGCTTGCTAGTGGGAAGTGATGTAAACAGTATTTGTGGACAAAACTTTGCACTGCTTCTCAGTGGAATTGTTATATATGGCTGAACAGCAATTAAGATATGATTTGAAGTAGCTAAAAGGTGTCTGTTTAGCAATCTGCTTAAATAAGGTTGAGATGAGAGCTTCACCAACAGAGAAAACAAAAACTGTCTTGAATTTCAAGTGTAACCACTGTTGCGTCCACGTTTATGGTTTATGTCTGTCTCAAGTCCCAGCAGTGAATTTTGTCACTGTCTCATTCACTCACATCAGTGAAGAGTACAGCTTTGTGGGGCTGAATCTGTTCTCACTTTCCCTTTCCTCACGTGCAGCTAGGAGGTGGATCCCATTCATCTGCCTGCTGCCCCCTTCTGAATGGCAACTTCACAGTGTGCTCACCGGTTGTAAAACAGCGGCACCTCCTGAAGCTTAGGTGATTTCACGCACACAAAAAGAATTTTGTGTAGGAATTCAGAGAAATTACAGTTTTAGACTCCTGGTTTGGGGAAAAAAATGCCTTGTCTGAAACTAACTGCCTTAATGCGTTTTTCAGTGAGCAGCACCACTTGCCATTTTTCAGGGGCGGAGAGGGGACCGGGGCAGCAGTCAGATGCAGCTATTTTACTTTATTTTCATAGACTGCTGTATGTCAAGGCAGCTTTCACGTGCAGAGACGTCTGTAGGCTCTGCTGCCTGCTGCTCAGAGAGGATACTGGCACGTGGGTGGGTTACTAGTACAAAAGTTAACAGCTTGTGTTCTAGCAAACAAGCTGCTCCAAGAACCACCTCTGGCATTCTCCTACTGTGGTAATTTACAGGGTAGCTTACCCCTCTTTTAGGTAGGAGCGTGTTACCATGTGCTGCCATGGAAGGGCATCTGCAGGGGAAGCTGCAGCAGTGCAGCTTTGGTCCGGAGCATCCATCCCCGGTTCGCCTGATGATAACCCGCGCTGTGCTCGTAATCCCAGTGATCGTGGTGCTGGGACCCTCTTCAGTCATAGATCAACCCTTGCTGGAAAACAGCACGTTACAGATCTGGACATCCACTGTCATGGAAAGTGTGATGCACACACAGAAGCTGTACCATCACTCGTGCCTGTCCCTGGGGGAGGGCAAAAAGCACCACATCAAAACTGCTGTGTTTTGTGTTCAGCCTATTAATGGATGAACATTCTGCAGGGAGATGAATTAAAAGAGTCTCTCCTCCTTCATCTTTCTCCTTTTGGTTGTTCCTGTCCCATGTGAGTGGCTCAGTTTTGCTGTTACATTTGCTTATGGGCTGCACAAGGTCAGGCCCTGTTCACTGGCAAAACCAGTTATTTTTTACCTAAATCAGCTGCTTGTGTAGTCAAACAAATGGCTGCTTAAGGAGGCAGCAGCTCCATAAGAGACGTGTTAGATTTCACTAATGCTTTGTCTTGAGCAAAGTATCCTCAGAAAGCAGAAAATGGAAGAGAACCAGATCCTCCATGGTGTGTCTGAGCTACCAGCAGTGGCATTGCTGTCCCATAGTTTGCTGCCCGGTGCACAGCACCAATTCACACACTGAGTTGAAGCATTCCTTATTTCTTCTAGTTTGTGCAAAGAAGGGAACAAGGTGGTAACCCACAAATGCCTAGCTCTCTGACTGTCAAAACTTTACACTGTTTTTACCATTTAGCACACAAAGGCATCACCCCTCGTTTGTTACAGGTTACCCAACTCCTTCATTCCTTAGTACTCTGTTTCCCATTTGTTAAATAATTCTATCACTTCTTGTGTTAATTAGTTCACATGCTCAGTCTCAGCTTCTTTGGGGTCTGGGGGATTCCTGGAGTTGGTGGTCAATGAGTCTCAGTGGTCAATGGGTCGGTGGTTACCATCTCCCCCTGCCAGAATTACCTTTCCCCTAGTTGTGCTGAGCTCATTGCCCATGATGAATTTCCAATCAGCCTGTCTATCCAGTGGAGGTGCTTCCCTTGTAAAGTTCCTTTTCTGAACAAAAGGATTTGTGCTAAGCAGAACTTGCAAAGTGCTTGTTACCTGAATTAACCCTTAACAACTTGTTCCCTCCAACTGTCTCAAAGTCACCAACACATTCAATTCCGTCAGCCACCTGATATCAGCATGCACAACCCAACAACAGCATGCAGGCAGATGGGAAGATACTTTATGCTGGTGAATGTTTATCAAAACTCCTGCGGAGTTCTTTCCCTGACTGTAAGCCAGACAGTTTAAAAATAGGTGGAAAAGGAAGCTGAAGGTCTGAAGGGTTGTGAGGCTTCCAAAGGATGCTGGGAGCACGCAATACCTACTTGAGCTATCAATAATAGACACTCTCAGGCAGGATAGAAGCTGGTAACAGTGATTTCCTAAGAAAATAAGTAAAAAGCAGGGTATGCAAAAGTTTCTCTTATTTAAGGAAATGAAATCACGGCTGTTAAAAACTTATTATGTACTAGCCTGTACCAGAGTGGTTGCAAAAGACCTACACAGGAGTGCTGTGCTGCTGCTGCAGCAGCAGAGATTTTTTTTCTTGGCGGAGTTTCATACCTGTGACCTTGTGCCTGTGGCTTGCTCCTGGGCCAGCCCCAGGCAGGCAGTAGAAAGGGAGCTGGGGCATCACTGAACATGTACAGCAGGGAGAAATGGGCAGAAAAATAAGGCAAAACCAGTGAAGGGAACACATAGCTGTACAGGCTTGTTACTACACCAGCCCAGATACATGGTTGAGTCTTTTTACATGTGCAGTGCAAGACTCAAATATCCTTTCTAGCCATCTACAGAGTACCGGGAGAAGTTCTGGCATTGCTCATTTTCCTTTTCACACCTCCCCAAAGGACTGCCTGCCTGTGAGGTCTCTGATGGAGATTCCTCACCAAGCCCGGGGTTTGTGCCATGGTGGTTCTGTCCAAGATAAGTAGTTATCACAGGTGCCCGGCGGGTCCCCTTGCCCTGTCTAACAGCAGATACCAGCCCAGCAGAGCCACAACTGGCGCATCACAGCAGGGACTGTGCAAAAACCGGACCCTGTTCCTCAGCTGCTGCCCAACCGATGGGTACCGCTGCGCAACAAGGTCACTGCCCTTGTTTTGCACTAATTGTCCCTAAAAACCTCCAAAATTTCAAGGCTGCTAAATATTTTTTCTTTGACATTTTGGTGTGGGGACACAGGGTACTCCAGCCCTCACCCCCAGCACAGTGTATGCTACAGCCATCTTTGCACAGCCCCGCACCAGCCTTATCTGCCCCTTCCCAAAAGCACCACTGGCCACAGGCTATGCAAGGGATGACCCCAATGATGGTTTATTTAATCTGGGTAACACAGGTTTAGTAAGGTTATGCTTTCTTCTAAAGAAGTCTTTCAAACTTTCTGCTGCATTCACCAATTACACTATTTCAAATGTTTCTTTTTTTTTGTGTGTTTTGGTGTTTATGTTTTGGGGTTTTTTTTACTGGACCTGGATGACGGTACATTTCAAATAGTATTTGCTTTGGATGTTGAGCTGTATGACTCAGTGCAGCTGAAACCCTTCCTATATGAAAAGACACCTGTGATCTGCTTATGTCACACAGGCCTGCAGCAGCTTACAGATGGGGTTTCACTGCTTGTTAGCAGGTGTGCAGCTGAAGCAAAAGCAAAGATGCAAAGGAAAATCTCAGCTGCAGCAAGTTAAAATGTGCCCAAAAATTTACCCACCTCTTCCAGGAGCTCTCATTCACTGGCAGCAAGAAGTGAAGTGTGTACGCCTTGCATTCATAACTGCAAAACCTTCTTGCTGCAAGAGATCCTTTGCCTGAAAGGGATTAAGTTCCATTACAGCAGTGCTCAGAGATGCAAACCCACATCAGAACCTCTTTGTGGTGGGTGCTGCCATAACCCCTGTGAAGGCATGTGTCCAGGCGCTGACAATAAATATGTTTCATAAGCCCCATTCTGCAACTTTTTGGTGAATGGTATAGAAATAGTGTTAGCAACCCCAAAACTGGATTTTCACATTGAAAACCTGCTGATAGTGGAAAAAGATAAACCCCTCAAATATAAATTTGAGAGCTAATTTTAATACCCTGGAAATAGGCTGGGTCATCAGGGTGTCAGACAAGAGATACAAGGGTCCCGACACAAGAGGACACTTAATTTTTTTATAAAGCAGCTGGTTTTGCTGAAGTGGATTGTGAGCGGTCCCTGCATTTTTGGTTCCTATTCTGAACCTGGGATTTTAGGCTCAGTTATGCACTTTGTCCAGAAGCATGTCTCAGCAACCCTTCTCTATTCCTGAATGACTTAGGAGCCCATCTGGGGCTACGGGACTGCTTTCACTGTTTGTCTTCTGTGAAGATTCTCATGGAATTAATCTTAAAAATTGTTTGAGAGCAAAACTGTTGTATGATGGATTTGGGACTGGTCATTCTTCCTTTGCTTACCTCCTTTTGCTGGGAACCCACAGATTTTCATCTCCATACTGCTGTAATATTTTGCAAACTGCAGGCTATAGGAGTTGCAGTGCATGTTACAGTTTGTATGCAGCTTTCCATTCCCACTGCAGTATGACAGGTTCATAATAACTTGCTCTTTAGGTATTTTCTTTTTTTAGTGTTACCTAATCTATCTTATTTTTTTAAAAATGTTTTATTTTTAAGACATCTCTGTGGTGGTACATTTTCCCCTGCTTCACTGGGCTGCTCTACAACCTGCAGGAATCCCTGTTAAGCTTTGGGCTCTGTGTAATAAGCTGGGTGGTTAAACGCCCCACGCTCACACAGCAGCTGTGGGGAACGGCACGGACTGTACTGGGAACTCCTGCTGCCTGGCCAAGGTGGGAATGAGAGCAGGGATAATCAGTCACCCCCTGACAGCCTTGGAACATGCCTTACCTGAGTCATAGCCTGAGTGGAACGCTACCATTGTTATTGGAATTTTGAAAAATTACCGATCCAGATTGTGGCCAGAATTGAAATTTCCAGATGACTAAACCAAATCATTTTGCAACCCTATAAACAGCAGTGGCAAAGTGGGACCCTCTGAGTGCTTTTGGACCACAGTGGGCAACAACCACTCTCTCTTTCTGAGTGGGACTCCTCTCAGAGCTCCTTAGCTCCGTTCACCTGTGTGTGTGTGAACTGATTTAGACACCCCAAAGCAAGCATACTGTAAGTTACCATCTCAGATCCATAATCACTGTTGTGATTGCAGTCAATCCTATTGATCTAATGTAGTCAATGCAAAATTAGCCAATGCCTAACTACTGCTAAAATGTGATCATTCTTAGAACTGTGAATAAACCTTTGATATCCTTTAGCTAGAAACCATTGACCAAGTCTGAGACTAAGAGTGGATCTAATGGCACCTAAGCTCCATCAGGCATTTAGGAAGCAAGGGGGTCCACTCTGAGCCTTGTGACACAATGGGAGAGTCCCCCTTACCCTTTTGCATCTCCCGTCTTTGTGTAAATCATTCTGTCTCAGTTTTCCTTTGCACATTTCATCCACGTAGGAAGTAATAGAGTGAACATTGCCATCAAACACTTAAGTCACACTCCCACAAATTCCTATTCAGCCTACTTTTGCTAATACATTTGATGGTGATTCTTACAGCCACCTGAATGACTCAGTCACAACAATCTTAGAAAGAAGTGGAATCCAAATTTGCCTGTGGAATTTCCACAGAAAGTCACACTGCCTTGAAATAGAAAAAAAGGGCTTGTGTTCTCTCTTTCTGCCAAACTAGTGGGTTCTGTTGAAATGTACTTGTGCCTCAAGAAGGAATAAAAAAATTAAAAAGGAATAAAAATGGGGGGAAAAAGGTAAGACAGGATCAATTTTTAAATGGTTAAATGGTTTTGGAGGGAGGACAGAACATTCTCTATCAGGCATTACCTGTTCACATGCAGCTTTGAACCTTTTCTGATGTACATATGTCAGGAACAATCATGCAATTGTTTACATAGCCTTTAAGGCAGCAGAAACTTCTGCTGCTGCTCTTTAATCAGTTTTTTCCTTTACACTGCTTCAGTTTCTCCTGGACTGCTGTTCACAATAGAACTCAATTGGTGATAACAACTTGTTCTTCCTATCTCAAAGCACTACTTTATAGCCTCCAGAGTTTTCCTCTGCAAATGTGCCACAGCAAGAACACCAATTCCACCTTCACACTGGCTACACCGCAGGCACCAGGCAGAGTGAGGAGGGCTTGATCATCACTCAGTACGTTCCTTTAATTACCTGTAATCCTGGAGCCAGCAAGGCTGGTGCAGCAGGGCTACTGAAATGCAAGGGGGATAAGGGTGCTGGCAACCATCTCCCCTCTCTCTCCCTGGCTCCCATCAGGGCTGTCACCTTTCTGTCTGTTAAACACAAGATGGTCCCTCAAATCCTCTCTCTGACACTGTGCTAGCTGCTGTGAGAGATACCTGGTTTATACTTTCTTTTTTTTTAAAGTTGCTGTGGTTCAAAAAGAAATACCTATTTTCTGCTCTGTCCCTCTGCACCTGGGAGAGGGGAGAAATGCAATATTTGCTTGGACAGTTGTTTCTTACTGAAAATGTGAATGCAGTGCAAGTATGGCAGGTTCTTCCTGGCTAGCCTCAGAGGCACTTTTGTGTCCTTAGTGTCCTTTAACTGAGCATGAGAATTAATAGGAAAGCAGCTGAGTGGTATGTTTATTCTTTGTCATCTTCCAGAAATCCAACCGTTGGCTTAGGGTTTTCTCAAAAAATAAATCTCAGCTCCTTAGTAACTCTGTGCCATGCTGTGCATTTTTCCTGTAAGATTCCAGTGTTGTGTGCTTATATCCTGTCATTCTCCACCACTTCTCATCTTTAGACTGTTGCCAAAAAAGAGAAATCAAACAATTCCCATAAAAATGCCATTAAGATGGAAGGGGCATGCATATGTGGCAGAAAATGTGGCAGAGAGGACAGCACATGTTTTAGTATTTTGCAGCTGGCCTTGAATACTTGCCAAAGCCCAAACTGGCAGATTGTGTGATTTAATGCCACCAAAGTAAAACACTTTGGGCTGACTTCCAGGGAGCAGAATAAACAAGCGTTTTATCAGCACTCCACTAAAGCTCATTTGCTTCTAAGAGGCTACTGATGTGAGCACCTACCTTCCAAACAATACTGCTTTTGAAATAACTGTTCTGAACTTAATTATGGCATGTGCATTGCCTTGGTCGGTCCTCCCTCAGGACCACAAATGGCCCCAGAGAAGAAACATCCTCCAGACTAAATCCCTTACTCTGCTGACCTGTCAAATTTAGGAAGAGCAGTCAACAAGTACCAGCAATTTCTCTGCTGTTTCTTTACATTTTTGGGAGTGATAGCCAGTTTATAATATGGGCACAGACTCTGCAAAACGTTACTGAGAGTAGTCCAAAGTTTGTGGCATTTTGCTACTCTTTTTTTTTTTAAGAGAATGCATTACTTCATGACTCTTCACATTTCCCCCCTTTAAAAATTGTTTGTCTGCTGCCAGAGAGAAGCTCTGTGTGTCCAGATCTTGTCCTTTCATTGAATTTTCAATAGGAAAGCCCTTATTCCCGACTTTTTGAGAAATGCTGCATCAGATTTAAAGCAGTGTGATCAGCAAACATGTCCTTCAGAAAGCTGCAGTGCAAGGAGCCGGGTCCTGCTTTTGCACTTGGGCCATGCACTAATGTGCATCTTGAGTCCAAAAATGTTGCTTTTTCCTGTAAAGTAACTGCACATCCTGGGTGGTCTGAAGCTTCTGGGGAAGACGGGAGAACAGGTCACCTCTGAGTCCCCTCCAGCTAACTCCCAGAAGAGAGATAAACCTCTGTAATCACAAAGGGGATGTGGTCATGGATGCTCTGAAGGGGATGCTGGAGCATGCAGCTCTGTGTAGGGCCAGGGGAAGGTGGCCTGTGTGACATTTGTTACGACTTTTCTGAACTTCACAGCCTTTGCTTCTTGTCTTCTGCTCAGGAGCAGGTATTTCCCAACAGCTCCCTGCAGCCTTTGAAGCTGTCCCAAGGGCTGGCCAATTTGGCTGTTCTCTTCAACAAAGAATTTTCAATTTTATTTTGTTTGTTTAAAAAAAAATTGTTTAAAAAGGTACTCATATGAAAGTCTAAAGACTTACAAGCAGGTAGCAATGATGATGATTTCAAAGACAGGCTCTCGAGTCATGGGTTAGTATACGCCAAAATGTAGCTGATATCTACTGGGGCTATTAATAGCCAATTCTGGTAAAGCCTGGAGGTGGTGGGATGGCCCCACCTCTGTCTTGTACAGCAGCAGTAGTTTTCTCTGTCTAGTGAGCAATAACATAAAATAAAATCTCTGGTAAATTTATACAATGGGATACAAGCACAATCAATTGTCTTTGTGTAGCATAGCAGCATTTTTTTTAGAGGTACCCACTTCAGAGTGCTGGGTAGGAGGCATTGCTACAGCAAAATACTGCTGTGTTGGTTGAATATCACACAGCTTTGGGCAAGGTGGGAATCTGTCATGACCCCCGACGCAGAGCCAGGAGACCACCTGCCCCCAATGCCATAAAACATCACAAATGCATAAAGAATGGAAAACAGGGAAGATGTAGCCTAGATGCATAGCTTTAACAAGAGCTAGTGGCATAGAGCATCCTCATGAGTGAGGTTTTAGCTGGAAACATACCAGAACAAAGAACAGCATAATGTTTGGCACAAGGTTCATCTTTTCTCACTTGTTTCTGGCAAGTTAATATTTGCATACGGCTGACACTTCTTTGAGAGCAGCTACTGAAGTGTAAAGGAAAAAAAAAACCAGCCCACTGTTTCAAACTTCTTGGCAACATGCTTCATGCTCTGCTTGACAGCTGTGAAATGCTGTTGAGCTGGAAATGACACACAGAGCAATCAAACAGCCCTGTGGTTTTACAGCTGCTCAGGAATAGCAAGATGTGAGGTGCAGATGTGTGAGCACAGCGCGTCTGTGGACGGCTCTGGTTGCTCTGGGCTTGGGATTGCCGGCATCGCTACAGCTGCAGGAGTCCTCTGCAAAGCATGGGACTTGCGTGGCACGTGCCAAACCCATCCTGCTGTTGGGCTGCCCCAGGCAGGAGAACCTGCAAGGAGCCGTGTCCCATGCATCTTGCTGCTTCTGGAAGGCCACCTACAGCCTCAAGTGAGCATGTTCAAGCAGATAGCAACGACCTTCCTCTCCCTCAGGAGATGTGAGGAGTTGGTAGATACTGGCTGTTGTAATCTCAGTCCTACGTTTGAGCTGCTCAAGATTACTACTGATTACAATTACTGCTGTTGTGGTCTGAGAATCATCGCTGGGTTAGGCATAAAGCAACACTTCTCGATGAAATGCATCCTTGCACCCCCATGTTTGCCCATGGGCTTTCCTTGGTTGTTTTTCTTAGCATCCTGTACAAAAGAACCATTGGGAGAGCAAGGACTGACTAGCTGGTGAAGCATCTGTAGGCAGCAGCAACACTTAGAGAAAACAGAATGTGCTTACTAGATTGGGTAAAATACACAGGAAAAAAAAAAAAAAGCTAAAGAAGACAGGCTGAGCTGCACATTAGTATTCACCTGGCAAGAACGAACTGCTTGGAAATCACCCTGCAGTCTGCTTTGTCCTTTTTTTTACTTATTACTACAGCTATTCTGACCGTTGCGATTGTTGTTGCTGTGAAATAACGATCTGCGACTCTTGGATAATACCATTTCTTCCCTTCTCAGAGAGCTTAAATCGGGATTTAAATGGTGGTTGCCGAATTCTTGCATGAATATGGACTCGGTGATGGACTGAAAAAACTTGGAAGTGCTTTTTATCCAACAATATAAATACTGGCATTTTTGTCTTCCTAGGAAGGACAGATACCACTGATTGCTCCTACTTTTCTTGGGTGAGTATTCTGGTCAAAATATGTTTTAATTAACTTTATGACCTGTTTTTTTAGAATTGTATCTGTGTTAGTAGTATAGCTGGCACAATGTCTTGTCTGTAGCACCAGTTTTTTAAGCTGACATTAATGTCCAAACAGACTGCTAATGAAGACTGATGTCCTGAAAGTGTTACAATGCTTAAAATAAAAATCCTGGCATTCACTTTCCAGTTTCTTCTCTCGCTTGTCTGCACAGGTTGATAGCAGAAGAACAAGGGCTGTAACCAAGTTTAACAAGAGCATGAAGGGGCCATTTCTGTGCTTATCAGGAGACATCTCACACAGTGTGACAGTCTTTAATCATCATCATCATCCTAGGCGTGATAAACTGGAAAATAACGGGGGGCAGGGAGAGGTGATGAAGGGTGGTGTGTCTGGGTCAGGGCTGCTATAAGTATGCAGCAGTATTTCAGGACCTTGTTCTCCTAACAGGGAACTACAGGACAACTCCTCCACCCCACCGTCCTCCTCCTCTTCCTCCTCCTCCTCCTCCTCCTCCTCCTCCTCCTCCTTCTCCTTCTCCTCCTCCTCTTTCCTCCCTTAGTTTAGGGAGCTACACACACACACACAGACACACAGACACAGAGACACAGAGACGCAGAGACACAGACACACAGACACACACACAGACACAGACACACAGACACAGACACACAGACACACACAGACACACATGCATATTTCCCTTTGCCCAAGCCCACTGTCTCATCTCTGCACTTAACATTTGTTTGCATTTTCTTTCTTGCCTTTTCAGTGACTAGTGGCGGCAGCTGATGTTGAAGCCAAATGCTAATAAGGCTATGTTAAGTACAGCTCCAGGCATCTGTTGTACTGGTAAGAGCCAGCACAGACTTTACTGGCTGGAGCACTGGTGAGGTTGCTGAGATACCCTTGGAGATTGGAGTGGCAGCAGTCAGGCTCGGTTAATGAACCGCCTTGCATGGCTGAACCCTTACAACAAACTGCATGAACTGAATTTTGTCTGACACGTCTACAAATTGTCTGTGGAGAAGCAGAGGAACTACCAGGATGTGTGAAGCAATAATGTGTTAAATTCAGCCTCCTGTCCTGGATTATGGGCTCATGTCAGCCGCTTCTGAGGAAGGTAGAAGTAGCAAGGGGCTGGAAGATTGAGATGATGATCTGCTTGTGAGCCAGTGCTGGGCTGAACTGGGGCTAGCTTGTCAGTAAGGACCTGAGGGGCAGGAAAATGCAGAATTTTCAGACAGAAATGTCAGACTTGCTTGAAAGCCAGGCAACTACTTTCATTACCTTCTTATTCTTCTGTGTTACAGAACAGAGCTGAGAAATTTCCAGAGAAGAGAAGAGCCAAGAAATGTTTCTACCTTCTTTCTTGATCATTTTAAACATAAGGTGTTTCTCTTCCTCTTTTAGCCCTACCAAACTCTCACTGAGGTCACTGGAAAGGGTGGGAAGACTTCTGCAGAGGTACCTGGACCAGCTTCTACCTCTGCTTTAGACAGGTTACACATGCTTTGCTTCCAGTGGCAGAGAGGGGCATTTGGTATCGTTTTTCTCCACTGCTTATATCCGAGTATGCATTTATAATCAGCAGCATTTCTAAAGACTGTGATCTGCTGTGATCAGCCAACAGAAGATTTGCAGAGCTGCAGGCACCTGCATTGCACTCCGTGGAAAGAGCCCTCCTGTCCTCACATCATGCAAGGGAGGAGACATGAGAGCAGACTGGGTAGCTCGAGCACCAGTTTGGATGCAGCAAACTGGCATGCCTCTCCATGCTTGACTCCAGCCCTAAGCCTGAACAAACATCTTGATCTCATGTATTTTACGGGTGCTGTTCTGCTGATTAAAGTAATGAGTGGTTTAAGGCAAGGGCACATGGGCAGGTACAGCCCCTAGCGCAATGTATTCCTGACCTCTGCTTCATGAACTACAACACTGTGCACACCAGTAGTTATGCAGAGCAAAAGCTGTCAGAGCATGACTTAGGCTGCAGCTGCATGTTTTACCCATTTTCTCAATGGATTTTTTAAAGTCAAGTCTAGGTCTTTAGCAGGTTTTGTGTTTTGATTGTATTTCGTATTCCGATTGTATTTCGGTTATCGATGGTTATTCTTTGTTGTAGACTTTTCTTTCCCATGGGGGAAAAAAACCCCCATGTTCTGCTTTAAATAGCTGTCCAAGAACAGGCACCTGGGGATGCTTTCTGATGAGGCGACTGCCGTAGCCACACGCTCACCAGCTCGGTCCTTCCCCACGCTCCCCACGCCTGCCTGTGCTGTTGGGCCGATCTCACCGGCGCCAGTGCTGGCTCGCATCCCTGCAGAAGGGAAATGTCTTTCAGCAGGATGCTCTCTGAAAGGAGCAGGTCTGTGTGCAGGTGTCTGGCAAAATACTCTGCAGGTTTTGCTTTTTCCTGGCATGCATTTCACCCTTCCGACAGCACTGAGGGTCAGACCTGTTCATCGGAGGGTACCGTGATCCCATCAGAGACCGGCTCTGCAGGGCATCCCTGCCTGTTGGCATGGTTGTTGCTCCTGGGCTTTATTTTTATTCCTACCTTTCTGAGCTTTAGAGAATTTGATGTCAGGGTAACACTAGCATTTTGCACATCTGGCTGGGAATAACAACTGAAGAGATTGTTTTGGGGAGTTCCTCTCAGACTGCACCTTGACAATCACAGCTGTGCATCCCACAGTGAGCCCCCCCACTGTGAGGCTGTGCTGGGGGTCTGACCTTGCCAGACCTGTGTGTCTCCAGCAGTATCTTCTTCATGTTCCTCAGTCAACACATTAAAAGACATGAGGGCAGCGTGGGTTTTGCCCAGGTCCATGCACTGGGAGTGAGTGCGTGGTGCTGTGACAGATACAAGCTAGTAGTTTTGACCACCAGCCCTGTCAAATCATTGCTAAAATACGCTTTACTTCATGGGCATCCTGACTTGTCTGGAACAGGCAGCTGCTGGAAATTTGTTGAAGAACTTGTTCTCACAGGTTTTTTTAAACTGCTGTTTATTTTTATCTAAGTGGTGATGCTAAATTTGGACATGTTATTGATAAGCATCTCCATTGGTAGATTTATCTGATCTGGACCTTTGAACCTGCTGAGGGGTAGCACCTCTACTGAGTTTTCATTGTAAAAATGAAATAAATCAGCAAGTTTCCAGCCATAAAAAGAGGCAGTACATTGTGTTACTGCCAGTTTGCAGAGAAAGTTTTTGCTGTTCTTTTCAGAATGAAACGGTGAGGAGACATTGCTTCATTTTTTCCCCTTAACCCAATTAGATGATTTGTGTATACTATCGGGTGTGTTTTTCCCCATGAATTCTTGTCATTGATGCTATAGACAGTTTGTATTTTAATGGAAATTAATGGCTTTTGCGATAGCCGACCAGGACACCTCAACAGAAGGGGAAGCCAGGAGAGTTTACATGTTCTGCCTAGAAAAAGGCAGACTGGGAGGATGTCTGCTTGCTTTCTCTAAATATACATGGTTATATGCCAGGAAGGTAAAAGCTTAAAGGGACATGGTTTAGTGGTGGGCATGGCAGCACTGGGTTAATGGTTGGACTCGATGACTTGTTCTTAAAGGTTTTTTCCAACCTAAACGCTTCTATGATTCTGTAATTCTGTGACATGTAGAGACAGTGGAATGCCTTTGGGCTGGGAGCCAGAAGTGGTTCCCAAGCATCTGCCCATCATGGCTCTGAGGCTGTGTGGCAGTTGGGATGCTGCATAATAACCTCGGAGAGCATCCAGAGGATGTGAACGGTCCAAGGCGGTGTCTGCCAGCGACGGAAGAAACCTCTGCTGTCTCCAATTTTTTATTATTTTTTTTTTTATGTTATAATCCTCCTTACCACTGCTGCCAAATGCTGGTGGAAAAAGCTTGCTCAAAGAGCTGTGAGCTGGAGACAGGTAAAGCCGCCTCCAGGTTTTATGTAGAAATTAAAGGAATAAATCTTACACCAGAGTGGTAGACAGCTCAGGTGAAATATAGGCAGGGCTTGGCAATTACTTGGTGTTTCTTCCCTCTCAGGCAGAAATCTGTAGAAATTTTCATTCTTTAATGAGTTTAACTGATCTCTCAGAGTAAATTATGCAGCTAACACTTGATTATGCACCTCCTCAGCACTTCATTTGAGTAGGACAAAAAAAAAAAAAAAGAATGTTTGGAAGTGAAGCTGGTGACATGAGACTTAACCTCCAGCACCTGAAAATACTGCAAATACAGAGCTGCCTGACTCACTAAACCCACAACAACAACATTCAAAAACAACAAAAAAACCCAAACCACCAAAGGCATGATTAATGGGGGGAAAAATAAGAAAAAGAAAAAAAAGTGTGTCATCATTCAGAGGAAATAACAAAGTATCTAATTTTAATTCTCATTCATAAAACAATGCTTCTGAGACTGTAAAGGTTCTAAGTCATATTAGTCATCATTTGTAATCCTAGAAGCCTCCTGAGGGATTAATAAAGTATGTTTTGAGCACAGCTGAATCTCTTCCTTCCCCAAAAGAGCAGCAGCTCTGGGCATGTGGGCTATCCCACTCGTCTGTGCTCCACAGTGACTTGCTTGTCAAAACAACAAGTGGAGGGGAGTGAGGTGAGGTGGGGGAGTCCCTGCCCAGGGATGTGGGAGCCTCATACTCTGGACATGCGGCTGAGCCTGCATCAGACGTATTCGTGGCTTCAGCTTGTGCTGCACAGATGTGCAGCTCCTGAACACCAGCGGTTCAGCATCCCTGGGTTTCTGGTTAAATTTGGAGTTGTAAATTGCAGCTCATCGTTGTCAGAAGCTGGGGCTGGGGGTTCAGCCAGGCAGGTCTGCATCAAAACTGGCTGTGCTAAGGGCTTGTTCTGCCTAGGCTCTGCCTATCTGCTCCTTGTGAAAACTATGCTACAGTTCACCAGCCGGCATGGTGCTGGAGGAGATGTTGTACAGCTGTACACCTTCTCTGAGGACCTTCTGCAAAATCACTTTTCCCACACACTGTGTGTGGTTTTATAAGTGTTTGCTTCACAATTTCTATTAAAAGCAAAAGAGGAAAGATGGTGCTGGAGGTTGTGAGCTGCAGACTGGGTGACCCAAGTCCTTGCTCCACAGAAGACATCTTCACAAGTACAGGTACGTTATTTAGACCACAGGAGAATGACAGTGCCACATTTTTGAACAGGGATGGATAGGGTCCCTTCAGACCAAATTCCCTGTCTGTGGACAGCGAAATTAGGCTCCAGGTGTAGCTGGCAGTACCTTACGAATTGATGGGACCCTCCTTGCCCCAGGACTGCAGGCCTTTTACCACACCTCCATGTAGCCCTGGACAAGGTGTCCATGATGCAGCCATGAGTGCCATGGGCTGCTGTCCCCGCAGTCACTTTTAGGTCTGCTGTTAAACACAGTGGTTTTTATTCTTCACCTGCAAAGTGCAGACATAAGGACATCCATTTTTCTTGACCTGCAGCGAGGAAAAAGTGGAAGCGATTAACTACTGGGCTAAGGTGACTTTAGCAAGCCACATGGAGTTCTGGGGTGGTGACGTGGAGCTGGTCATGCTGTATTGCATCTGTTCCCTGTCTAGGTAGTGGGCAACTGTGCTAGTGTGGCTGTGTGAGTCTTTCAGGCTTGATAAACATGGTTACCCACCCAGCATTCAATAACACAAACTCACAAATTGTACCTCACAGCCATTATTTCCTTTTTTCACTCTCCTGTGCATTTTTTTATGGACTGTACAAGACTCTTCACCCAGATTATGCTCTGCAAATCCTAGTTGTAAACATTTTTAGAAACTGAGTGATGTTCTGTGTTGTTCCCACCTCTTGGCCATGGTACCCACAAGAGGTGTGGGGGCTGCCGGTCTCTCTGCCAACGGCCAGCACAACTGGAAGGCAGAAAAGTGCACGCTGCATGCCCCAGATTTTCCTGAAAATGTCCTGGATGGATTCTCTCTGACTGACCACTAAATAGTCATCCTTTCCTTATCATTAAATCAGGGTGTACTGGGTTTTCAACACTGTAAGCAAATACAAAATCAGTTAAACAAAGCAGAAAGTTCTCGGATCCATGATACCTTAACATCTCTGTTAAAGTATCTTTTGATACTAAACTATGTTCTAAATAACCATGGCTTACATTTTGACTATTTCAGTGAAAATATTTGCAAAGCTGTGTCACAGCAGGGACCGACTTTCTGTTAGTAGCACTCTGTTCTCTGCCTCCAAGTGAACCATGTGCGTGTGCTTGAACAGCAAGTATGGAGATGAGAAGAGATCCTCAGAAAAAAACATTTGTCATACTGTAGTGATGAAATCTTGTTTTCAGCCTATCTTGGCCTATGATAGATGTAAGCATCTAGCAAATCTTTATGGTCCCCTGAAGTTTTACATCTGTTTTGTTTCATAAGATTTGGTACTGGCAGTGTTTCATTTTTCTGTTACTTTTCTGTGCTGTCCTATATGCAGAGAACTGGAATTGCAATAACGTTTCCTTCTGAATGCAGCAAAGATTTTTCGTAAGAGAACAAGACAGTTTTGTTACCTGACAGAAACGTTTAAGGGAATATTAATTAAAGCTGCCTGGAACTTAATTAATGTACTCAGAGTTGCCCTCCCAGCATCCTTTCATTTACTGTGGGCTGAGTCTCAAGTCCTCTAAATGTAGTGCAGATGAGATGTGCTAAAGGAGCTGGAGAGAAGTTCCTGTTGTTGGACCAAACCATACTTTCCCACCACATATGAGGGCAAAGTCAACATTTGACCCTTAGTGCAGGAAAGCAGGGAAACAGAGGAATTGGGGAAGCTGTGATGCTTCGTTGTTCAGTTCCAATAAGGGCCTAAAGTTAAACTGTAAGCGTTGAGAAAGCTCATGTTTAACAAATTAACTGAATTAACTTTTGCATTATTTCTGAAACACAAAAGCTCTCCTGTACATGCCTGAAATAAACTAAATAAGCACCATACCAGGATTTGAAACCCTTTCTAAAAAGACACTAAAATTCTTCAGAGGGACAGAATTTTTTCTCTTGGGCTGATTTGAGGTGATAATTAAACAGTGCATGAAACACAAACTGTTCTGCTTTTCTGTTTTGGGGGCTGATTGGGAGCTGGTTTTGGCTCATCTTTTATTGTCTTTGCGGTTCTTAAGATCCCAACAAATTCTCACAAGCATGAAATGAAGTCTGTCTCTTAAATTTATGATAGGGAGGGCTGCAAGGAAACGAATGAGTATACACATTTGGAACTCAAACAGTTCCAGTACAACGCATATCCACCCAACTCTAAAACTGAAAAATGAACACAATTCTTATTTAATCTCTTGACTGCTTGACGCAAGAGACATCCCGTTCAGAAAATAACACCTTGCTTTCACTCTGCATTAGCACTGTGTTATATTCCAGATCCACAGTTTCTAACCTTTGGGAACAGTCTTGGCTGGCTTTCAAGTATTTGTGTCTGTGCAAGTGGAGGAGACAAGAAGCAGGACAAATTGAATTACATTTCTTCTCTGATCCAGACACCTCTGCAAAGGAGGGGGGTGGGTGGGTGGGGTGGATGAAGCATCCAGGCATTCTGGACAAGGAAGACAAGAGGTTACGTCTTTGGTGATTGGATTAAACTGGGTCAAAACATTGTTTTGGGAGGACAGAGGATGCAAACCAGCTGTCAGCGGGGAGCAGTGTGTTTCGCACCTTGGAGCTGAACACCCGTAATACAATCCTCCTTGTGTTTGGGGCTAGTAAAGCAGAGGAGCCAGGTTTTTCAAATGTCAGAGACAGCTTACACCTTAAAGATGGGAAAACATTTGGTGATGCTTCCTGTTGCATACCTCAGCCTTACAGGAGCCCACAGCAGCTGGAGCTGCTGATGGGATTTTTTTACATTGGACTGCCCAGCAGGACACAAAAGGCTTCCCTATGGACCAGGCAGGAGTAGGCTCCTTTCCACGACACACCTGGCTTGGCCTGTGCATGCATCTGCTTTTCTCAGCTGACAGTGCAGGGAATCACACATGTCTGGCATCAGAGAGTTTGCTCAGAACAGCTGCACTTCACCTCCGTGGCACAGTGGTGGCATTTCAGAGCAGTTGGGGACAAAAAAAAAGATTTCCTGGGGAAAACAATCTGCAGAGTTCAGGGAGCATAGGTCTATGTTTATGGGTTGCATGAAGCAACCTAAGATCCAGAAGACACCGAACATGAACAGGAGGACTGAGGTTGGCCTTGCAGTGGGGCAGCTGCCTTCAACAGCATCCTAGGACCCAAGAAGGAGAGCACAGCAAAAGGAACTGCTCCCACCTGGCATCTATACGGGCTCCTACACCTCTGCAGAGAAATCTGAGTCTCTGCTTGCCTCTGTCCTGCCCTGCAGGTGGTCTCACTGAAGACAGTGTATCACCAGAGGGACTGAAGTGTGAGTTGGGAAGAAGTGGCGGAGTGTTTGGCTGTCCCATCTTAGGTGGACCACGCGCATCCCTGGGAATCAGGAAGGAGCACATGAGAAAAGTCATCCATTACTTTCTGAGCCAGCAACCATGTACCAAATGGCATTCTGCAAACATAATAAAACAGAGAATTTGCAGAAGTTAACTTTTTTCCTAAAGCAGGACTTGTTCAGTGCCTGGTCAGCAGTCTCCTGGGACCGATGGACTACTTTTAATGGATTTATGAAATACAACTAAGTAAGAAAGGCTGTCACCAGTAGATTTAACTTGCTGTGCAAGGTTCCATAGCACCAGCAGAAGATTTTTAAGGATCTTCAGACTGAAAAAGGCTGAAACCCATGATCCTAAGGTAGTAGTGGCCAGAGCCTGCAGGGGCTCACTGTGACACTTGCCACGCTGTCTGCACTGTACAGGACGGCTGCCGGTGGCTGGCATTTGCAAGCAGCAGCAACCGGGAGCCTTTGTGAATCTTTGCCAGGACAAAACCTGCAGCAGCAATCACTGAAGAAAGCATAGCATCACCTGAACAGGAACAAATCAATATCATTAGCAGATTCATTGTAATAACCCATTCATGGTAGATAATAGAATATATAGAGTATGTATGTGTATAAACATCAGTGTGTATGAGTATTACCTTCTTAATTTAAGGATAGCACTGGTTTTGTCTGTGAATATGTAGAAACCTGCCAAATGTATAGCTGACATTCCCTAAGGACATATTGCAGGTCGCCCAGTGCAGCGGTTTTGTGCCCACCAGAGGGAATACAGGAATGCGCTGTGCTGCTGCTCAACTGGAGAGGGGTCTGGAGCACCCAGCAACTGTGCTGTGTTGGGAGGTGCAGGAGTTCCTCGGTGCATGGGAGATGAAGTGGCAGTGATTATCGCAGGTTTGCAGTGTATTTATCAGGATATATGAGTCCTCTTAATGTCATACTTCTCAACAGGCCTTTTGTTAATTTCCCTCTCAAATGCAAACCACAGAAAAAAAGAAAAAAAATCAAGTGCTTGTGGCACTTCCAACATACTCTATTGTAAATATTTTTAACCTCTTCCTTTGATCAAGGTTTTTTTCTTCCATTTTCTCTGTCTTTTAGGGGATCTCAGTGAAAGGCTTATTGTAAAAAAAATTTTTAGTAGTGGCATGGAAGTAAACGTGCTGGCACAGATTTTACCGTTGGACAGTAATGTCATGTTCTTGATAGAAGGGCAAGGATCCACTAACATCCCTTATGGCTGTAATATCATTGCCATAGCCTTAGTCCTGCAGTGATGGCAGACTGCCAAGATCCTAACCTCTTCTCCTTGCTGACTTCTGATGTTGTGGTGGTGTTGTTTGTTTTTTTTTTTTTTAATTTATTTAGTACCCTGAGGAGTGGTTATTTAATTTGACTCCAGTGCCTAGGTCTCAAAAGGCTGACTTGGACGTGGAAGCATTGCAATGTAATGTTTTCAGCAAAATCATGCATACGTTCAGACTTTGCTAATATTCTTTAAGGAACCGGTAACTACTTATAAAAAGATACCTAGTAGTAAGGCTGATTACAGTCTTTTAAATTAATTCAGGCTATGCAAAAAAGGCAATATTAAAACAGGCTCAGAGTGATGGGAAGCCACCACTGCTAACATGAAAGGCAGTGGTTTCTGTGCTGTCCATAAAGCATTGACGTTTTCATAGTAAATAGCTTTTTACTGGGGATAGAGGGAGCAATAGCACTTCCTATGGAGCAGAGCGTCGGCTGGCATAGGTCTTCTTAGATACTCTCAAAGGCTGGCAATGGCTTACCTTCAGCTGATGGCTTAGCTTTATTAGTGTCTTTAGCCATGTGCCTTCCTGAAACAGCACTATGCAAAAAGCAAGCCCAGAGAAGACAGGCGACCCTGGGGAACGGTGGCAGAGAATCAGGCTCAGATCTTTCTCTCCATTCTCACCTATTGTTGCAAACAGTGAGTGCATTTCCAATGGATGTTACAGAAGACCTGGGGCTTAAGAGATTAAGCAATTTCTTAATGAACTGAGGTTGAGAACGTTCTCTAGACAGATGAAGGTACCAGCAGTTTACTTTCAAGTGTAGCTTAAGTAAAATTGTATCACCTTACCGATTATGATTTATCTCACATTTGTATAACATACATGCAGACTCCATCATCCCACAAAAGAATACTCAGAAGCTGTCAGTAAAACACAGTGTGTCATGCAGGTATTTTGCTGTGTGCGCAGTTTGCCCATTACTTACTGACAATTATTTCATATGATGTGCTAACAATGTAAAACATTTTGCCTAAGCATAGTATGCAGTCAGTGGAGCATACTTCTGACAGAAGACTTCATGGGAGACAAGAGTATCATTATCACAGGAGGGGGGTACTTTCTGGTCCCTATGCAGAAATTCATGCAGATAAAAGATCGGTGCAAAATAGACCCCTTCTCGACAGATGAACTTTACTAATCAGTGCCACTCCTACCTTCCTGCACACGTGTACCTATATACAAGCAAATTACATGCGCTTTAGAAATGCCTTGCTTAACCATGATATAATCACACCTCAGGCACTTTGAAATATGTCTGAAGAAAAACGTTTGGGTATGTGAGTGAAGGGAGGAAATTTCTTATTCTCTGTTACTTATATAAACACAAGCCAAGGTTCCTTCATTTTTCAGGTGATGTAATAGATACACAAAGGCAGGTGAAGGGAATCATTGTCTAATTCACTGATGGGGTGCAGGAGCAGATGAGCTGAGGCAGACTCAGCTGGGCTGTGTGTCAGGGCTGCGCCCAATGGAATGAGCTCGATGGATGCACAGGGTGGGTAATGAAGGGGATCGTCACTCAGCTGGCTGGAATGGAAGTGCCTCTGATCTCAGTGTCTGACTCACAGCTCAGGCTGGGAAAGAAGAGCAAGGAAGGGCAAAGGCAGAAATCCCTTCCTGCCTTCCAGCATCTTCTGCCTGCACTTCTGCAAGTTCTATATGAACATGCCATACGGAAGTCAGTCGTGGGGAGCTCCAGGTCCATCACCTTGTCCAAATCCCTTGGTACCCGTCTTCCTCAGAAATGGGGCAATGTTTGAAATAGGTTGGAAGGAGTCACATGGACTAATGCTATGTTAAGCATAACTTGTGCTCCATATAGATAGGAGTGATGGGAACACTGGGAGAGATGTTACATGTCTACATGTCCTAACTTCAGACACTCTGCTTCAGGTTGAGATATCTGCTCTGCAGTTGGTAAGCAGGGAAAGGCAGCCTTCCAAATGAACTCTTTTGAATCCCTTTACAGAGAGTCTACAGGTGTCTAGCCTCCAAGTTCAGATACTTCATGTAGGTCATGTAGGTGGCTAAGGCAATGGTCACACATGTCCATTCATCATCTGATCACAGGATTTTTGGGGTTTTTTTTAGAGTGGTACCTTGTAGCAGGAGATACTTAGAGCAATTTCCCTATCTCCACTGGCTGAGAATAAGTCAGATCAAGTACACTGTTCAGAACAGTTGAGCCAGTGCACCAGAAATTCACATATCATGGACTCAGCAGCCAAGTGAAGGACATGCAGGGCCACCACATTGGGCCTTTGGACTAGACCAGGAGGTTCAGTGATCAGCTGGATGCTGTCAACTTCCCCATTCACTTCACTGGACTTCTGTAAGGAGGTATGGGGTTTTTTTTCTCAGATGGCTGAACAACAGATCTCACTTTGGGAGTGGGCAGGTGTCATGTCTCCTTCACAGGAAGTCATGAATGCACAGACAGAGGGTCACAGAGACTTGCCAAGTGTCTTTAACCAACCCTTCTTGCAGATGGCATGATGTTACCCAAAGGCACAAGCATCAGGGGTCTACAATATGATATCTTGCTGTGAGCACTACCTGTCCAACACGAGGTGCAATTTTACTATTTTAGAAAGTACTCTTCTCTACTGGCAGCAGGTCAGTTAAGGTTCCACAAAATAATGTCTACGAGTAGCAACAAGTAATGCAAAACTCCTTGTGTACTTCTCCAGCATGACAAAAAATGCTATATGAAATAAGATTACAAGAAACAGGAGAAATACAACTTGACCCCAGTTCTTGGTCAATAGGATATACTACATCCTTGTTTTCATCTAAGGGAACAATGGTTGTCCCTACAATTGGCCTTGGAAAGATCACAACTTGTGGCCTAAATGAGGCAACAATAACTCACTTATCATCACTAAGTTGCTCAGGAGCAATGAATGGGATAGGCAAAGAAGTCAAAAGCCCATTCATGAGCCTCCACAATCTCATCCCAGTTGTCTTTATTTAACTCTGCATGCACTTCTACCTTTCTTTAGTCTATCTCCAATAATGCTTTTGCTCTACATGTGTCAAAAGGTGTACCTCTGCTCATCAAGGTGGGATGTTTTTTACTAGGTTGACAGGATAGCCAGGGTACATATAAACAAAACTAATGGAAATTTTTTATTGGGTCAAGTAAAATAAATGGTTATGTTGCTGTGACAGCTCTGGTTCTGCTTGATAAGCATTATAACTGCAAAGCATGCTCCTAATGGGAAAAGGTTAAGAGTGGTGTAAAATTAGCCAAGTTTTCTTGCCTTTTGACAAAACAGCAGTTAAAATCTGGTGAAGCCAACCTGGTGAGTACAAGTCATGTTCTTTGATGTGACACAGCCTGCTGTGTCCCCAGCCTGCAACAAGGACAGAGACCAAAGGGACATTCCACATCAGTAGGTCTGATCTGCCCCCTTACCAGATCCAGGGAGCAGATGCTCAGTTCGGATGGTGACTGCTGGTTACCAAACAGCCCTGGTCACTTGGTGACATGTACTAACTGGGATCATCAAAACACCTTCTCTTGAGGACAATCTGCTGATCTTCAGAGGAAGACAAAGAAATCTTTACAGAGAGGGAGAAATTATTTTCTGGCAGCAGGCATGAAAATCTGTTGGGGAAAAAACCACAATGATCATGTTTTCAGCACATCTCCAACAAACTCTATGCGCTTGACAAAAGATGCATTGAATGGATTCAGAGGCAGACTCAGGACTGCTCTTGAAATGCAGCACAAAAAGACTGGATGCAAAGAAGATCCTCAGCTCATGTCTCTTGACTTGTAAACTCCTACATGTGCACAGTATAGATGGGTGTTTGTTATCAAAAGACAGCTTCTGACTGAATTCTACACCCTTCTGTGTTGTTTCTTCTTCTTCTTTTTTTTTTTTTTTCACTTTAGATCTGAACACTGTGTTAAAATAGGGACTGCATTGCTGCATTGCACATTGTAGTTTCTTAGTTTCCTAGTTTCTGGAAAAAAGTATGTTCAGCTAAAGTAAAATATAAGAAAAAAAATCAGGGGGTTTATTTACATATATATATATACACACACACACACACACATATATATATATAGCGTATCTGGTTTGTTTGGTCGGTAAGAGTAGAAATATATTCCTATTTGTTTTGTTGAAATTGTTCCATATTTTGGGAATTTTTTCATCAAATGACTGTGAGCTTCTTTCTAAATGGTGTGCCCCTTCATGTCAGTGGTAATTACTTTTCCTCATGAGAACCCCCAGTTTTCTTTTAAACAGGGAGAAGTCAGTGGCTGTAGTTAAGTTTATGTGTTGAACGTAGCTAGTGCTCACATAAAAGACATGTTCTCACATGCTCCTCAGGAATGACAAAAAAGGTTTATAAAAGCAACAGGAGCTGATGGATGCTGTCACAGGTAAGACTTTACATCTAGTTTGAAATACAGATACGTAGCTCAATAGACATGATTTTTAGAATTTACTTTAAAACGCAAGTGTTTGAAAATGAGGTTGATACCATAAAGCATTTGTGCAAAAAGAAATACCTCCAGTCTGTTAGTAATGTGTATGGCATTATACGCACATAGTGTTTATCTTCTAGGCAACCTGGTTGATTTTTATTGTACTATTAGGTAAATCCCATTGCCAATTTTTTCAGGAGCATGACAAAGATGCATTGTATTATGATAGAAACTTTCACTGCATATTTTTCTAGTACATGGGGTTTTTACTTGACTCTCATGCTTAAATTTTTGGAGGTCATCCTTCAGAGGATAACAGAAAAGTCTAGGAAAGATGCTTATTATTTATGTCTGTTTGGACACCCAGAAGATGGCAAACACACACTTAACATCTTGTAAAGTGTTTGGTGTCTCTACCTTACCTGGAATCACAAAGAAAATTTCCTCTTAATATAAGACAGCAGCCACTCAGACCTGGTCTCCCTACAGCACACGTGAATGCCCCTTTAAGAAGTTACTGGTAACTTCAGGGAGCCCTTTTTCTCTCCCTTGCCTCCCCAGATGTTCTTCCTATTATTGAATAACCTCTCCCAGAACAGGTCTTGCTGAAGTTGTTGTATTTCTGCATATTTTTTTTTTGAAGAATCTGCACTTCCTTATGGGATGAAAAATTCCCACCAGCTTAATTCTCAAGTTTCTTAGGAAAGTTAAGTAAAATTCTCAGAGGGTGAAGCACATATATATAGTGTGAATTAACAGTCATGGTGATGCAGATGGGAAAACAGCAGTGTCCTGTTTTCTTGCTTAAACTATGTCAGTTATTAAATAATACAGCAGAAGCAACACAGTATATTGAATAGCCTACACTGAAGAAGCGGAAAATGCTTAAAATAACAGCAGCCCAGAAACAGAAAAAATTTTGCCCAAATTATTTCATTAAATCCTATGACCAATGAATGTATGAGGTGAGATTGCAGCACTTTCCTGAACAATTCAAAGTTTTAGAAGAATAATGGCTAATGGTACCAGATCTGTTTGTCTCTGGCTTTCATCTGCACTTCTTTCAAATTAAAAGAAAAGCAAACAGAAGATTTTTTGCATTCCTGTATTTACATCTGGCAGAGAGGACACCATTAAAAAGTCAAGTGCCTGCTCTCCTACTTTCCTCGTTATTCTACCTTCTCGCACCACAACCCTGGAAAACCCAATCCACAGCAAATTTTTAGTCCGTCCATCATCAGCACAGATTTTGAGTTTCCAAGGATTCCTGCTGACATCTGTGTTGATGAAATCAACTCCTCTCAAACTTGGAGGCAGACTGGTGTCTACAGCGCAACCAGGCAAGCAGAGCAATGATCTTCAGGCATTCAGGGTTTGCCACTGAAAATTCTCAGCCCTGATTTTTACCGAGAAACCTGTCTCTTCATTCAGCTGCAAAATGTAGGAGGCCTTCTTCTCAATGCACATCTGATGATAAACATCTCATTTTAAACCCACTTAAAAAATATAATAATAATTGGAACTGGACCCAGCTGCTTGTTTATCATACTGAAACACGGAAATTTCCATGTGGATTTCAGGCAGCAGCTAGTTGTGGCCCTGCCTTGTCATGTATTTAGACTTGATAACACACAGGTACAAAACAAATCAGTAAATGCAGCAACCTCCTCCTAAACCAGCCATGAAACCTCATCTGCACAGGACAATACCTTCAACCTTATCTTAATGGTTTTAGACGTAATCCATCTTGCATCATCAGCACACAAATGACCTGCTCTCCCACACTTCTCCTTGCCTTGTTGAAGTTAATCTGCTTTGGAAGGGACGTTACTCTGTTCGAAACAAGCTATGACTCTGTAAGTTCAGTATGGGCTTTGACGAACTGCACCGTTTCTGGTGATCAATCCCATTGCCTTGTGTTGGCCTGTGTAGTTGCCTCAGGGCTTTCCCCTCATGTGTAATATCTCCTCTCATTTGAAAGACAGGGAAGAACCAAGGCTTGGTGTCCCTGTGGCTGTGAAGGACCTGGCCCTGGCACCTTGCCCCTTGTCTTTTCATTCTAGCATGGACATACCAGGAAGCCAGGGTTCCCTGATGCTAGCAGGAAAGGTGTATGCTCCGTCTCCTCTTCCCAAAAGTCACTGGAATATATTATTAAATGTGTGTAGCTACCAGGAGCTACACACAGAAGAGATGACATCCAACAGAAGCGTTTCTTGTCACAGAGGCCTGACTTGATGCTAGGTGCTTAGCTGCCCCATCAGAGGAGGTGATCTCTTCTGGAAGTCTTTGTGTCACCTGGTTGTTCCCTACTCTCAAAAGTGATGTGAGGAAATGGAATATGCTCCTTCCCTAAACAGGGCAAGGAGGTCTTGGATCTCCTGACATGACCATGCAGAAACACAGTTCAGTAACAGACTTGGTGCTTGTGACATGGGTATGCTGTTACTCAAACGGATGGGCTTGTTAAAAAACATCTTCAGCACTCTAATTTGAAATGGCTAGCACTGGAAAGAAAGACTGTATGTCTTGAAGTTGTAAAAGTTGAAGTGGCTTAAAAGTGAACTAAGTTAGTCAAAACAAGCAACATTTTAGTTCCTTGTGCCTTAGCAGGATTAAGGATGAAATAAGAAATTATGAACAAGTATATTTGTACATTATTCAAGTTGATGCAAAGTATCAAAATAGCAAGACAGAAGCGACTTTCATCTCAGTGCCACTGGCAACCTCTTACATCCCACTTTAGCTAGCTACTTGGACTAATCTTGCCAAGGTCAAAGGAACCATGTGTTTTAGACAGAAAAAATATTTTTTTTGCTTTTCACTTCTTTTTGAGTGGAAGGATAACTCTTTATCTTTACAGCTACTAAGTAATGAGGTTTACTGTTCTAGCACAGAGAAAGCTTCAGCAAGTGCAAAGATGATCCAGCTTTGGCCCACACAATGCTTTCCTAGATTCCCATAAAGTTTTAATGCAAGTGCTTTGTTAAGTGTCATAGGAAACAGCCTCACTCACAGAACTGTCTTAAGCTGTGTTTGCATGGCAAATGGTGATGAAATTCCAGCAGTGAAATGCAGAAGAATGTTGTTATCAATGTGGAGCAACAAGCAACGTGTCAGCCTGGGATGTGCAGGCCAGCTATTTCTGCACTGCTTTCATTGCTGCTATTTCCTATGCTGTCAACATTAGAGTTGACTTGGGTACACTCACCTGTATGTTCATCACAACTGCATTTGGCGGAGCTCCTGAAAAATGTAATCACACGTGTAAGATAATTTAAACTTTGATCATACATCAGGGAAAGTTATGGAAAGGTGGGTTTAAGATTTTTATCTGTGAAATATCTGTGCAAATCTTTGGGTATTTCTAAGAGATGCACAGAAGCTGAGTAGGTGAAGTTGAGCTAGAAAACAGTATAAAGATAAGAGAGGTCATTTAGCAACTTAAATATGCAAAATTGAACACTGGCATTGCGTAAGATTCAGTAGCCCCCAGTGGCAGAGACTGATCCAGTCCCACATTCTGTTGAGAACACTTGGTAATGAAGACATCCAAAACTAGTAAACACAAAATAGAAAGACCCTAACTTTACGACCCCTGTCTAGTGATAGACCTTTGGGTCCCCTTGGACACACTCAGAAATGAACCACCTCACACTGCTCTAGTAAATCTGTAAGGCCAAGTAGCTTTTTCTTAGGAATAATGACTGCAGTTTGTAGCATTACAGAATACATGTAATTTTTATCTTTTGTTGTTAAAATGTGGACTTAGATTTTATTTTACACCGCAGAAACTATTCCCTTGTCTGAAAAATAGACATTCCTAAGGACATCTTTCTCAGCCGCCACATTGTAGTTGCATAACAGTAAACACAGAACTTACTTCTGGAAAACAGAACATTTCTGGGAACAGTTCTGGTGTCATGCAGAAACAAGTATGTGATATAAGAGGCTAGGTTATTATTAAGTATGTGCGCACAATGAGAACTTGTTGTTCCAATAACCTGTTTTACCAACATCCAGATTTCAAAACAGATTATTCACTTGAATTCTTTCATGATGTCTGCATCTGGCAAACAAATTGTTTTGCTATTTATTCTGTTTCTGTTGTTGTTGCCACTAGGTGCATGGAGGATTTCAATGTCTCCTTATTCTGATAATGAGCCAACTTCTCTGCCAAATATGTAAACAACAGCTTTGGGGTACAGGACAGATGATGGGAGGAGAAGGAGGAGAAAGAAGCCCTTGGGTCACCCAGTTCCAGCATTTCATCTTAAATCTCCACATTGTTCTCCTTTAGAGGGGACAAGTATCACCAACTTACTTCTCAGATGCCAAAATGCCTTTTCCCCTGCCAGACAGATGTAGAAGAGATTTTACATGGGGATATGGACATACAGAGCTCCAGACCAATTGCCCACCCTCCATTTTGGGTGAACTCCATTCACAACCCATCACCCACGAACTCATCAGAACGGTTTCTCTGCCTTTCTGTCAGTTTATGTGACATGAACAAAATACCTCTTCCCTTAACAGTGGTTTGGGTGTCCACATGCTGCCCTCTTTGCTTCAGACTGTGCAAACATTTTTCTGTGATTTAGAGCCCACCCTCCATCCCCCACCCCCCCTTTAAAACAACAGTTCCTAGCTTTGACTTTTCATAGCCAAATTAATCATTATGCAACCTGGTAATTAACCCTGAAGAAGAACCATGTACAAGTAGCAAGGGGCTGCAGGAGCAGACCTCTTTCATCCTCATGTGAAGGTTATCTGGAAGACCACCTATACCTTGATGGCTTAAAGGCTCCTCAAAAGTCACTTCTAAAGGGCATCAAAGTCTAACACAGCATTCATGTGGTGAGTGAAACATGGCAAGAGGGGAATATTGCAGGAACTACTGCTTAGGAAAGCATTGCTGAGTTTGAGTTACTCTGAGCTTGTGGGAAAAAACATTTTTTGCATATGCCAGGAATGTTTCCTAAGAATATACTAGACAGGTTTGAAATATTTACACTCTCCCTCCAATGAATGAATCTCTAGCTTCAGTTTTTACAGATTCAGTAATCTGAATTTACTTGTGAAATTTAACCACCCAAAGAGTTTGTTGAACACCTGGAATTAATTGACAAACTGACAAATACTAGGGGAGATACTAGTAAAATTATTTTTTCTCTGCAATCATCTGCTTTGCGTAGTCTTCCAGATGCAAGCCAAATACAAGCACCATTTTCTTTATTGTTTTCCATTGCAATTCTGGCAAATTTTTTTGCAGATCTGGAGCAAAAGTTACTGAAAATAATACTGAAAATTGAAAAAAATCTTATTAAAATTGAGAGAAAAACCTAGCATTGATTGTAGCCAAGAGCGCAGCTGTGGGCATGCTCAGTCTCCCAGTGAAAGCAGCGGGCTGAGGCCAGGACATCAGCTGCTGAGACCACTCCTCACCTCAAGCGCATCCTTCACCATGGGCTGGAGAACTTCAGGCCTTCTGGAAACACCTGGCAGCCCACCCATGGCGGATGCTCCCTGGCCTAAATCAACTAGTTTGAAACCTCTTTGGGGGTTTAGGTGAATTGCAGGTTGCTCCAGAGGTCTGCTGACCCAAGTCCTTCTCTTCACTCCAAAAAGTCATAAACTCCAGCAGGTGATTTTACAGTTAAGTTAGCCTATACAGTTTGCAAAATAACATTTACCCCTTGTCTATTTCCTAGAAGTAATTCTCTGCGGCAGAGGTGCTGTAGCAACACAACCTCTGCAGCATCTGCAGGAGAAGAGAACTTTATTTCTGAAAGCTCAGATGTGAAATTATTTTTATTATTTCACTCCTGGCATACATGAATCAAACCATTCAGAATGAAAGAGAGATGTCTTCAAATAGAGCTGAAAAAGAGTACATTCTTTCCACTTCTTTTAGAAATAATGCTTGTATTAATATGGGGGATTTGACTGTTATTTTTGTGGAGCAAGGTTTGATAGTATCATGGTATCACTAGAAAATTCACTGTAAGGTTCCATGCATTCGTACTGTCGCAGAAATAGTACTTAATATCACACACTATTAGTAAGGTAGATAAAGCAACACTCCTATCAAATTCTGCTAAATTGCTTTCAGGAATACGTGGCCTGAGTGGTGATGCATGCCTAAGTCCAGTCTACAGCTCATCTCCAGAACTGTTCTGCCAAGTTACAGGAAACTGCAAACTTCAGCAGTGGGGCTATGCTGAGATCAAAAAGTTCTCCTTGGCTTCAGTGAGACTTGAATGAGGCCGTATCTCTGGCTTTTTCAGTCCTGTGATCTGAAGTTAGCATTGATTAGAGTAACTTTACCCATAAGCAAATGAACTCATTACTTTTAACCACGCTGAATGACTATCACTGAAAAAATTTGCAGTTACAATGTGCATACATGTTTTGCCCTGTTTGTGACATTTTGTGATCACATCCAGAATTCTTCTTACAGGTGGTATAAAAATCTGCTTGAGAGAGAAAATGAAATTAAATATTTTGCCTCTAGATTTTTCGCTCTCTTTTTGTATATGCTGACATGCTCCCATTTTATTTTCCTGTGCCATCACAATCCCCCACACCTTTATGGTTAAGGAGGTTGTTGGCACCTGTGGTTCTTATTGGCATAATGCACCTTTACAATATTTGCAGTCTCTTTTAAACTTCAAGAAGGGGGGTTAAAAGAAATCCTCACTGTTGCAAAAAGCCACTCACCTAATGGTAAATGCATTATAATTTGATACTGTGGCGGATTAACCAGATCAAGCTGGGCATAGAGGACTGAGGGAGGGAAAGCTGCAGCCCATGGGGAGAGCGTGGATGCCCTGGAGAACTGAGTGAGTCTGAGAGGGACTGTGTCCTGCACCCCGATCCTGCCATCTGCTGTGCAGGATTTGTGCAAAGACAGTTACAGAATAAATTCTCCCTTGAATGGAGCTTCATCCCTGTGCTGTTTAATGGCTATTTCATGATGTGAGGCATCATTCACTTTTGTGCATTATAACTATGGATGGAGTGCACTCCTTTTACAGATTACTTGAAAGCACTTCACAGCGCCATGTGTTTTGGCATGTAATTGTACATACTCCTACTGTACACATATACTAACATCACTGCTGATGCACTGGCAAACATCCACTTCTCTTTATCGCCTTGAGGCAAGAGCAGGCTGGCCCAGAAGGCTTTCTTTTCTGGAGAGAAAAGCGTTATTCTCTGAGCCCTAACAATCTGTAACATGCCATTTTTTTTTATCCTTTTGAAGCCCGTGAATAGCAATAATCCCACTTCTCCTTAAAGAGGGCTGGATGTTCCCTGAGGAGTTTGAAACAAGATTAGCGATGAATGATAGGGGGTGACCTGACAAATGCATTTCATACCCGTAGCTGGGCTGAGAATCAGAGAAAAGGTCTGGGATTGTTTCTGGGATGGATCAAGCTACTTGGACTCTGTTGGAATAAATTCCCTATTCCCTCCCAAACAAGAATACAAAATACTGACACAGTACACAGAATTCAAAATGTCTTCTTCATAATCAGCATTTTAATAACCACATTGCACTGTCATAATTGTGTAAAGTCAGGCACCAGTCTTTAGCGTAGTTTTAGGTACAGAAGTGCGTATCTTAGCACAAAATTGATGGAAAGCAATGAAAAGTACTTAGGCACAGTTTTTCTTTTCAGATGAGTTTTCACAAGTTAATTGAGTCAGGTGTATGCTCAAAAGGTGGTTTACAAAATGTTAATACATGAGAATTTATATGTGCAAATTCAAGTATATGAAGTTAAATCCCTGGTAGGTGTATGAGTTTCTTATGAATGTGCATTCACCTCAATATTTTTTTTAACTACATGGGATAACAGCAATGTGCACATTATTTTTCACAATATACTGATCTAAGTTCCTTTTTCTTTTTTTTTTCCTTCCTTTTTTTATTTTTTCCCATATGTAACATATGGCAGAAAATTCTTTGCCCTGATTTCTGAAGTACACCTGCACCCACTTACATTGGTAGTCAAGCTGTTGTTAGAACATTTTTCTTCTCCAGGTATGCCTGCTTGGCATTTATCTACCTAGATTGCTGGCTGATAGAAAGGGAATACAATCAATGGGGCTTCTTTGTTTTTCTGCTTTTTTTTTTTTTTTTTTTTTTTTTGAGGACACTGCACTATCTACAGGTAGACTTACATATTGCTAATAAAAAGTGAAATCTCATAGAACTGGAAAATAGTTTTGAGTTCTGCATTGCATTAACTGTTCAGTAAAATGTGCAGAGAAAAAGAATTTTTTTGTACGCTTTCTTCTACTCACTTTGCTTTATGGAGTGATGATAGAATAGAAACGTCTTAAAAGAAACACTAATCACCCTCTTTACTTGCTTTTCATGTACACCACAGGGCATTTGACAGATAATGCATTAGAGCAATAGCGCTCTAGAAATGTAAACGTGAGCAGTGCTAAAGCATCTTCTGCAACAGTTAGAACAGGTTAATACCTAATTTAATAAAATTAATTTGGGGCTATTCCCAATAAAAATTAAAACAATGCTGAGCAACTAAAAAATTAATCTCCTGTTTTAAAGAAATCAAGCAAAACCAGAAAAGCCCCTTGCCTCTTGCTGATTGTCATGTTGACATGTGCAGGACAGGGGGTTGGGGCCAAGGCTTTTCTTGTCAATGCCGGTGAAGATGCAGTTGCTAGCAGGCCAGAGTGAGTTAGGGATGAGCCAGAACTATGCTGCTATGACCACAGGCATGGCACGCAGGGTTGCCCTGGCAGTGTGAGTCGAGACAGGATGGCTTTGCACAGCCCTCTGCCAGCATGGTCATGACCATGCCAGGGAGCTGTGTATCTGGTGGGCACCTCCATGAGCCCGTATTAGGACACGCCAGTGTTAGGCATCCTGGGTGAAGGATGACTGGCCTGATTTCCTCCTACAGCAGAGGCCCTACCCATCTGGGGACACCAAATCATAGAATCATTTACATTGGACAAGACCTTTAAGACCATTGAGCCCAACCATTAACCCAGCACTTCCAAGGCCACCGCTAAACCACATCCCTAAGCACCACAGCTACATGTCTGTTAAATACCCCCAGGGATGGTGACTCTACCACCTCCCTGGGCAGCCTGTTCCACTGCCTGACCACTGTTTCTGTGAAGAAATGATTCTGAATACCCAACCTAAACCACCCTGGTGCAGTTTGAGGCTGTTTCCTCTTGTCCTGTTGCTTGTTACTTGGGAGAAGGAAAGAGTGCTTAGGCTGGAGGGGACCCACGGGTCCAGCTTTCCCCTGGCTGGTGGGAGCAGCAAAACAACTCGGTCCTCTCTGACCTACTGTTGAAGAGGTTTCACTGCATGTCTTGCCCGTAGAAAGCTTTTCTTAATGTTTGACCTGAATCTCCTTGACCCTAAATCCAATGTTTTTTACCCTGCCCACCACAGAGAGAGAAGTCTCATTGCTGTCTTCTTCTTTGTAACAGGCTTGGAGGGTTTAGAAGTTTCTAACCATTTCTCCTTTCTCTTTCCTCCAGGATAGACAGTCCTATTTCTTCCAGTCTTTCCTTCTAAGTCGTGTTTCCCATATTTCTGACTGTGCTTGCAGTGAGACTTCTTCAGCTGGCTTGTGATACGCTTGAGATGCAGAAATAAAACTACAGAGGGTTCTCCAGGGGAGGAAGGATCACTCCAGGTACCTTGCAGATTATGTCCCAATCTTTAGAGTTCGATGAGGACAGCCATGGTTTTTCATGCCCAGTCAGGCAGCAGTCTTCAAATGGCCTGGTAGCCACCATATCCACCTCCAAATAAGCATGTTCCTGCCAGGACAGAAGAACCCCTGCTGCCAGCTCTCCTGGGACTCACTAGCTGTAAAAAAACCCTAAATACATGTGGTAGGCATCACCCTGGCTTACCCAGTGCTGTCATCACTGACAGCCTTAGGGTCAGCCCCAGTCAGGTTGGGGCATCTCCATTCTTGGAGATGTCCAAACCTTGATGGACACATCCCTGAGCAACCTGCTGGAGGTGGCCCTGCCCTGAGTGCTGGCCATCTCCAGTGATCCCTGCCGAAATAAGCACTATATAGTCCAGGATCTCAACAGGCAGCATCTCATCCTGGTGAGCTGACAGGGAGACAGCTGCCTTGCTTGGGTGACATGTGAAATCACAGCCCTTTTGCTTATCTGAAGATGCTGGAGAAGACCAAAAAAAAAAAAGAAACAAACAAAAAAGTACCTTCACTCAGGCAGCATGCAGCATGTGCCACCACTTCTCCGAACAACTGCAAAACACATTCTTGCAGATCTGGCATGATGCTTCAGGTTTAAGAATCACAGAATGGTTTGGGTTGGAAGGGACTTTGTAGACTGTTTAGTTCCAACCCCCACTCTCATGGGCAGGGACATCTCCCACCAGCCCAGGTTGCTCCAAGCCTCATTCAGCCTGTCTCTGAGCACTGCCAGGGATGGGGCACCCACAGCTTCTCCAGGCAACCTGTGCCAGTGGCTAACCACCCTCACAGGGGAGAATTCCTTCCTTACACCTGATCTCAGTCTCCCCTCTTTCAGTGTAAAGCCATTCCCCTTGTCCTATCCCTACATGCCCTCATAAAATGTCCCTCTCCAGCTTTGTTTTTGGCCCCTTTAGCTACTAGAAGGCCACTATAAGGTCTCCTCAGAGCCTTCTCTTCTCCAGGCTGATCAACCCCAGCTCTCTCAGCCTGTCTTCATAGGAGAGGTGCTCCAGCCTCTGATCATCTTCATGGCCTCCTCTGGACTTCCCCCAACAGGTCCATGTCCTTCTTATGGTGTGGGCCCCAGAGCTGGATGCAGCACTGCATGTGGGGTCTCACCAGAGCAGAGGGGCAGAAAGCCCCTCCCTTGACCTGCTGGCCATGCTGCTGGTGATGCAGCCTAGGGTATGGCTGGCTTTCTGGGTTGCAAGCACACATTGCTGAGTTGTGTTGAGCTTCTTGCCAACCAACACCCTCAAGTCTTTCTCCTCAGGGTTCATTCCATTCTCCTCTCAGACTGTATTTGTGCTTGGGATTGCCTTGATCTCCATGCATGTCCCTGCACTTGGCCTTGTTGACCTTCATGAGGTTTGCACAGGCTCACCTTTCAAGCCTTCAGTTTAAAGACAAGGATGCCATGCAGGACAGTGGCACATGCTCTGCACAAGTCCAGGTAGATTATTTCAGTTGCTTTTCCCTTACCCACCAATGCTGTAACCCTGTTATAGAAGACCACCAGATTTGTCAGGCAAATTTGCCCTTCATGAAGCCACGTTGGCTGTCACCAATCACCTCTTTATTTTCCATGTGCCTTAGCATAGTTTCCAGGAGGATCTGCTCAATGATCTTGCTGGGCACAGAGGTGAGACTGGCCGGCCTATAGTTCCCCAGGTCTTCCTTCCTTTTCTCCCTTTTTTAAAATGGGGGTTACATTTCCCCTGTTCCAGTCTGTGGGAACTTCACTGGACTGCCACAGTTTCTCAGATATGATGGATATTAGCCACTTCATCTGCCATTTCCCTCAGGACCCATGGATGCATCTCATTAGGTCCCATGGACCTGTGCACCTTCAGGTTACTTAGACAGTCTCAAATCTCATCTTCTCTTACAGTGCACAGTTCTTCATTCTCCCAGTCCCAGTCCTTGCTTTCTGTGCCTTGGGTGGCATGGTTAAGGCACTTGCCAGAGAAGACTGAGGCAAAAATGTTGTTGAGTATCTCAGCTTTCATGTCCCATGTAACCAAGTTTGCTGTTTCCTACTGGAGAGGGCCCCACATTTTCCTCTTGCCTTCCTCTTATTATTGACATACCTATAGAAGCTTTTCTTGTTGTCCCTGATGTCCCTGGCCTGATTTAATTCTGTCAGGGCTTTTGCTTTCCTAACCTGATCCCTGGAGACTTGGACAATGTCTCTGTATTCCTCCCAGGCTACTTGTCCTTGCTTCCACCCTCTGTAGGCTTCCTTTCCACGTCTGAGATTGTCCAGGAGCTCCTTGTTCACCCATGCAGCCTTCTGGTGCTTTTGCCCTTCCTCTTTGTTGGGACGCATCACTCCTGAGCTTGGAGGAGGTGATCCTTGAATATCAACAAGATGCCTTGGGCCCTTCAGCTCTCCAGGGCTTTACCTCATGGGACTCTACCAAGCAGATCCCTGAAGAGGCCAAACTCTGCTCTCCTGAAGACCAGGGTAGGGACCTTGCTGTGTGCCCTCTTCGCTGTCCTTAAGCATCTTGAACTCCACCATTTCATGGCTACTGCAGCCAAGGCTGCCCTTGAATTTCACATCCCCCACCAGCCCCTCCTTGCTGGTAAGAACAAGGTCCAGCATGACACCTCTCTTCATTGGCTCCTCTAAGGAGAAGGAAGCTATTGTCAACACATTTCAAGAACCTTTTAGATTGCTATGCCCTGCTATGTTGCCCCTCCAACAGATACCGGGGTGGCTGAAGTCCCCCATGAGGACCAGGGCTTGTGAACGTGAGGCTGCTCCTGTCTGTCTATAGAGGGCTTCATCTGCTCAGTTTTCCTGATCAGGTAGATCTTCCCTGGCTGGGAAGATAAAGCATAGGATCAGGAGGAGGCCACACCAAGAAATGCTTGCAAGAATTTTTTAAGTTTTCTTTTTTGCTATTGTGTGGAAAAACAGATGTATAGGCATGGAGGATCTGAGCCATTGCTGGCTACATAAAAACATTATCTTTATTTTTCTGCTAGCACACTAGTTAAGATGTTAGATATGACACCTCTATACATTTCTACACAGCAGGAGCTTTTGCCTGACTTCTCTTGTGCATGATGTTAAACTTGTGCATATTTGTAGATTCTGTACTTTATCTTGTAAATTGCTCTGACATACGCTGAAGGACACAAGATGGAAGTTGCAATGCATTATTCATATAAGCAAAACAAACTTGATCTGCAGTTACAAAGATGGAACCCAAAAGATGGAAAACTTTTCATTAGACAGTTCAGTGCAAGAGTATGGAATGATCCATGTAAGCTCTGTGCCAGCCTTCACTGAGTGAATGATTTACCAACAAACCACTTAAAAATCTAGTTCACATGACAGCTTTTAAAGATAAAGCAACCACACTGGAAAAATAAATATTTAAATATTCAAAACCAGCATTTCTATACTCAAGAAGTTTTACTCTAAGAAATTTTTGTAACATACTCTAAATAAACTACCTAATTTTCAAAGCTTTACCTAACCAGTGTTTGCTAACACCACTGCTTACTGTCATTTTGTGATCATATTTGAGTCAGATTTTTCGAAGAATTTTACCTTACTATTTTTGGGGGTACATTTTATTCCTTTTATTTTCAGGATATGTAGAAGTGTCTAAGACTGATGCTAACATCAAGGAGCTGCAACTGAACATAACTGAAACGAAGGCGCAGCTCACAATTTCTTGATATATGCAAAATGACAAAGGTTTGCTAAAGTTACTGTGCACTTGTAGAGAATGTTTGTGAAACATTTGTCTGATAGGAATATATAAGGTAGGAATATGTAAGGCCTTATATAATTGGTTTGAAAATCTTGCTTTCTGTTTGTTTTTTTGTACTTTGCGCTAAAAATTCTAAATGGGCCTAATTCTGACATCCCTGTTGCAGCCAAAACTGTGCTAAAAATCTTTGTAAGAAAATTTGCCCAGATGTATAACGGCTGCAATTCAGATTGGCTCACCCATTTTGCAAGGCATCTTTGTTCCTGACAGAAAAAGCAATCCATGATTTGAGCACCAGGATAGAAACCCAGCAGCAGAAGGCTAGGCTTGGGCAAATCCGATCTTCTGCCTTGAATCTTCAAGATTCATATAATCTGCATGTTTTCATCCTAATATAAATGCTAATATACTACTATATACATAATATTTTCCTCCTTCTTGCAGGTTTTTTCTTGATTGATATCTTGTGGTAATTAACTTCATAGTTTATTTGTTGATTGCTTTAAAAGATGTTTACTTCTTTGCTGTAAAGCATCTTTTCCTTTGCAATTTATTTGAAAATCTCTAGGTTTTGAAATACAAGAAAACATAAAATGAACTATCTGATATGCTTTTTCTTTGACATTCCTTATATTTTTCTGTCTCCTATCCTGTCTGCTCAGTTTTTAATCACCTGTTTCTCAACGAAAACCTTTTGGAGTAATTTCCACACTGAAATATCTGGCATATTATGTGCTGGGTAGGTCTAAGGACAAAGACCAAAGGCAGTCCTGCTTCCACATTTACTGAATAAAGATTTCTCTTCCCTGTAGCTTACTCCAGCTTTGTAATTTTTTTCATTCTAAGTATATCTACCACTTTTTTTCCAATTACTTACTATAAAAATGAAGCTGGAGCCTGCAAGATCTCTTGTCTTGGAAACTTATACTCCATTTTGTAGAAATGCTTGTACTTTCTTTTCTTCCTGTGCCTGCAGCATTGTCACATCTAAGCATTACACCTAATTAAAACAGAGCAGTTCAGGAAAAGGTTGGAAACGTGTTTAGCATGACACAAGAGAGTGTTAATTTCACACTTTGGAATTAAGCCTGGTGAGAGGTTGTTCCTGTGAGAGTGAAGGGTTCATGCCCCTTGTGCACCATGCATGTTATTATTTCCATAAGCAGCTTTTTTCACTACATTTCCCATGGCTGAACCTGTGATCCTTCCAGAAATTCCCAGGTTTCTCCTGGCTGTTGGATCTCTCACAACACACTTTGCTGAAGTAGCTTTTGCTGTAGAAGGTAGGATATGGTAACTGCGGACAACACGCATTGTCAACTCCTAAATAGGTGATTTCAAATGATACTCTAATGCTATTGCTGCTGAGGCATTCTTGAATATTGATAGAAAAAGATGATGTGAGATATATGGGAATGAGTTGTGCCTTGATAGTGGAATGCATGGACGGATGCGTTTTCTGTAGCGTATGAAGAGATTATTTGATCTCATTGGAGCTCAAGCACTGTATTTTGGGCAGCAAATGCAAGAAGGATATGGACCATAAGAAGAGACTTCTCACAGCGTCAATGAGGACGGTCAGAGGTTCGCAAAACACGGACCTTTCCTGTGCTTATCTTCAGAGCACCATGTCTACAGCAGCCCCTGTGGGAGAGGCATCCTGCTGGGAAGCCAGGTTTGGGAGACCTCTCGAGGTTTTCCCTAACTGTATTCCCTAGTATTTCTCTCGTACAAGTGATATTTCAATGAAAAGATGAATTCATTTATTTAAATGTTAAGACAGATATATCATTGTATAATTCATTACCTTCACTGTTTGTATAAACAAAGTGTGTTGAAGATAAACTCTGACACTGAATTTTAAGTCTGGGTGCCATGAAGGATCAGTCCTTGAATTGCAGCAGCCCCCAGGAATTAAATGGTTTTTGTTACGGTTGGTATAGCGTTAAAATCATAGTAAAGCACCCTTGGCCTGCCATGTACTAATCTTATATGGAGACTAAGAACGTATAAAAATCTTAAAGTTTTTTTCAAAGAGTGTTAGAAGGTGGCAAAGATATATTTTTAAGAGTCTCATCATTCCCAAATAATACATGCTTTTGTGCACTAAAATCTTTTTTCTCCTAAAGTTTTCTATTTCTTCCAATGTGGTTGTAGTTTTGGGCTAAATCCAAGTGGGACATGGAATTTCTGCCCCCAAATACAGAGAGAAATGTCAGATTAAATTCACAACCCCAATGCCTTTTTTCCCTCTTTATCAGGAATTTCATGCTGGTTGCAGACCACATACTTCAGGGAGTGATCCCAGTATGTTTTCACAATTAAGCAAATAATTTTTCCTGGGCAAATTGTGAGTTAATCTTTCACAGGCAGAAGATACTCTCTGCTGCATGGAGGACTGCATTCAGCCCTGCACACCTCCAGCTTTGCAGACCCCTTGCACTTGGGTAACATCTTGTGGGCAGGCATCTGTACTACAGGTTACCTCCTACGTGATCACAGGTAATGAAAAAAACACCCCAGGGACCTAAGTCATCCAATTAATATAGAGGGAATAAAAATTAACTATTAAATCATTAAGACAGGTTGTCGTTTTCATCCCTTGTTATTGACTTGAATTGCCTGAGACTGCAGCCTAAATTCCAAATAGATCTTCTGGGTATTTATTGGAGAGAAAAAACCCCAGATTATTAAACATGTTCTGAAATGAACACTTTAAAATGTCATCCAGTCCTGTGGTGTTAATGCCTAAGTAAGTATAGTGTTAATAATAGGTAAACAACTCAATTGGAAAAGTAATTTTTGTCACAAAATCATTATTAAATAGACAAGCCAAATTATTTTAAATGAAGGTACACAGGTATTATTGCAAACTTGCCTCTCAGGGACTTTTCTTCAGTCTATAGACACTGATCTTTGAAGATTATGACACAGATAACATGTATCATCAGAAAGCACAGACTTGGGGAAAGAACTGCATTTTATCTTGTTCCAGAATGCCATTTAACATTTGTAGGGAGCAAAGGAGCGTTGCACTACAAGGTGCATGTACATTGTACAAGGTTATACACATGTGCCTCGCACCTGGGTGTCAGTTCATGTTGCTGTCAAGTTAAATGTGTTTTTTTTTTAAATGAGTGAAGCATAGAATTGCTGTTTCCAAAAAGGACAGCTGTCGGAGACTGGTAGAGGTTGGTGTGCAGTAGAATTTGCATTGATGGCAACGCAGAGCTGCTCATACCGTTTGCATTTTGTAGCTTTGTGGGTCTACAGATCTCTTCTAATATTTGTGTTGGCTTCAGGCCACATTAATTATGTTAAATACCATCATTTATTTATTCATTCCTGAAGCAAAATTGACCTCGAAGTTGCTTAAAATTCTTGTCAGTACTTAAAGACACAGAAATTCTGCTGCAAAGGGGCAGCTTGGGTAGCTGGACCGGGAAGCAGGAGGTGTGCTCTCAGAAGTGATGGCTGCAGTGGTGGGTGGCAGGCAGTCCATCCCATGGGAGGTGTGCCAACACCGAGCTCAGCAGTGGTGCCGCATCACAATGCTAGGGCAGCCAGAGACCCTGCTTTGGTAGATGAGTTGTGGAGCACAAGATACTGTCCCAGACTTACAGAAACGCTTTCAGCATCAGTTCCTCATGGATTTTCACTAGGTTCAGTATGCAGCAGTTGCCCTTCCTAAACCTGGGACTTATGAACTTTTTTCCTTCCCATTGATTCATGCCTTTGCATTGAAATGCATCACCCAAAGCTGCTGTGGTCTGACTCGGTGCAAGCAGCCACAAGCTGATATTGATGCTTTTTCCTTTTAGCTGCCCATGACAAAGTGGCAGCTCGCAGGAAGCCCAGGGTGTCCTGATGGAGAAGAGGAAAGTGGACAGTCAGTGCCCATGGTGTGGTGGCCAGATGGCTCCTTTGAGCTGGCGTGGCCACCTTCATGCCACCCCACGTGAGCTGCATGGCAGCATCTCCAGGGGTGAGATACCGTCATCGGAGGAGAGGATTTGCAGCACACATATAGCTGTTTTGTGCCATCCCTCACAGGCTACCCAAGGAACAGATGACAATTTACACAAAAGTGTAGCCAAAACATCATCTCCCTCCAACACCAGCACTAAAGGAGAAAAGGAGGACAGGTTCACTAGCAGATGTGTGCTTCCTAATACGGCTCTGGTAGCACAAGCCATGAGCAACCCACCGAGGCATCTTGCAGGAAAAGCAGATTAATGCCTGACCTCCCACAATGCCCGGGAAGGATGCAGCAGTCAGCCACTGCCAAGCTGCATCCAGAGGGGATGGCAAGGACTGTGGGTGGTATGGCATATCTCCACATGTTCAGGCAGCCATGCCTCCCTGCATGAGTAGAAGGAGGTTACCCACCTACCTTGAGGAATATTTTCTAATATCACATTCAATCTGACCACTTCTGATTGAGCACATCAGTTACCACTCAGAAGTCACGGTACCAAGATCTGGCACAGGTTAATTCCAACAGCCTCTACGATCAGCTCACATCCTCTGCTGGGGTTTCCCTAGCCCTTCCAGTTGTCTACCACTAAATAAAGATGTCACCATCCCACACAGAATATGTGGCTACCTGGCTCATGCCGAGATCAACAGGGTGATTCATTTGTGCGATATATATTGCAAGTATTTGTCAATATCCATCTCTCTCTTTTGGGAGAATTTGGTGCAAAAGGTAAATACTGAAGGTGACCAGAGTGGCTAGAAACCAGCTGTGAAACATGAGAAAGCCAAGCTGCAGACCCAGCGTCCTGTACAGGACTTTCTGATATACTGAATTTTCTGTTATGTTTTGTTTTGGGGTTTTTTTGAAGATGCAGTGCATCTACAGCTGGCTAGCATGAAGCAGGAGAGGCTCTAGGAGTATTTGCACCTGCTCAGTAGTTACAGCACCCGCAGAGTGCAAAGCCTGCCATTCACAAAGCCAAGTCTGTAGACTGGGCGGGAAAGGGTGGTAAAGGAGATGCCTCCTGGTGTGCCTGGCAAAGGACTGGCCGTTTATAGCTTCATATGTTCTGTGCACAAGGTGTCAGTATCTCTGTTCAGCTGGGAGTTTGCTTCAAGGTTTCTTGTGTTGCTGTTTTATCTTCATTACGCCTACAATGACACTATGTCTATGCCATGGTAAGCCGGTATTTTAAAAATTACTTGTTTCCACTGTACTCCCTACCTTGGACATGGAGAGGAGATATATAGCAGCTCAGGACTCTTAACTCCTAGATCCATAAGAGCAGTGTTTGTTTAGCACACAGAGAATAAATTGTATGCATACTCAGAGATATCAGTGTTTGCTTTACATGTAATGTAATGTACTGGATAAAAACAGGCTGCTAAAGAATGGGTGCTCCAACAGCTGATGTTTCATCTCAGGATGAGGACAAACCTCTTCACACATAGCTCAGCTGGAGAGAGGTTAGCATGGTCTGTTTGGCTAATGAAAGTCCTAAGAAAGGCAAAAATGTGCAAAAGTGTATCATTCTTGAACAAAAAACATGTGATGCTTAATATTGATTTGAATTTAGTGAAACTGGTTCTTGCTTAGGGACTGTAGCACTAACTGGCATTAACTGAGCCAACTGCTTTAAAAACTCTTGGCTATGTAGTAAATTGGTTTGGGTTTAACATGATGGCAATTTAATTTTTCTGGTCCTTGTGGCTGAGGCATTTAGTAGAGAAGATGTTGCCTTTCAGAAGTCTATTGTCAGACTGCATTATATGCTGCATAGCTGAGGAAGGTTTCATATATGTTCAATAACAGTAATTAGCTGGAGACTACCTGCCATGTGTGGTTTATGAAAGCAGACAGCAACACACAAAAGTAATAGAATAAATGCTCTTTGCCAACCTCATCTGCTAGCCAACATACATTGTTTTTCGCAGAGGAAAACATATCCAAAGAGAAAGCTCTTGAGCAGAGAACAAAGTTAAATCCTTGGCAGCTTTTACTTTAAGAATGTTTGCTTTAATAATTAAGCAATTAGTCTGATTTAATAGTGACCTGCTATCTATAGCAAACCACCAAAGCTGTAGTTGTTAACAAAGAAGCTGAGGGACATGGAGCCATGTTAATGGTAGCTTTGATCTGCCGACAAAAATGCAAAGTCCAGGGCTGGTGCGGAAATGAAATACTGGCTCCTTCAAACATGTACAAGTGTATCTGAATGATAGGCTGTATTTCACCATTTGGGTTCTACTTTCCTGCCATGAAGGACAGGTCTGATTCCAACAGGTTTTGTGTGTCCTTGCATCAGGAGTCAGCAGGGGAAGCCTCAGGTGCAGAGCATCTAGGCAAAGACTCAAAAAGGAGAGGTTGTGTATCTGTTTGCTTTTTTCCTTGGAAAATAAATCTGCCTGTAAGCATTTATTTCTGGGAGATAGTCTAAAAGAATCATACACGCAACTCCCTGCCAGCAACAGGATTGTCTAGCATGACCTGATGCCTTTCTCTCCCCATTGCCTGTTGTTATTCCAATGCACTGGCATGACCTGACAGCCACTGATGGAGCAGTTGATGAAAACCCATTGTCTCGAAGAGATGGGAATGAAAAGGCTGCACTGCAGAGGTACACACCATTGACAACATGGGAAGCTGGAATAAAAGTCAAACAAGTGTCTTTATGGAGCCACTGTGTGAATTATGATTCTGAAGTGGGGGAAAAATGAGGCTGGTTGTGGTTTTCAGAGGAGAAAGCACCTCTTATCTTGGGTCAGCTGTTCTACATTTGATAAAGATGTATTATGGGTGGGGCTATGGTCTGCAAGTAGGCAAGTTTTGGTTACTGCTTTAATTTTTTATGTTTTTGCTGAAACTATCTATCAGATCAGAGAAGCAGAGGATTTTAGATACAGGACAGACAAAAGACCATTTCCAAAAAGCTGGCATTACCAGCAAGTGTTTAAAAACACCTGCCTGGCAAGTAGTAGAAAAAACATAAAGTAGCAAATGAAGCAGACCTGAGGACAACATTCATACTTACACAATAAAACCATGCAGGTTGGTTTCCAGGCCGTGATACTGGATGGAGCAGAGCAGCTGTCCCCTTGTTCCTGTGCTGGGAACGGGCCAGCCAGGATGCTTTGGACCTGCCCAGGGGCAGCTGTTTGCCACAGGCAGCGCCAACTCAAGCAGCTTCACAGCATCTGCCACAGAGCTCTGGCATGTGGAAATATTCCTCAAGACTCTTCATTTGACAGGTGCAATCACAGCTCAACTGTCAGAGATGTGGTGGGGGACCAGGCAGTGGGGTCCATGTCCCCATCCACAGGGTGTCCGTCAGATGGGGCTGGCTCTCAACATACACCAGCTTGCAGGAGGCACAAGGAACGCTCAGCCTCTCCTGGTTTTATCTGCAGCCCAGGGGTCTCCAGCTGCAACGTCACATACGCTCATATTTTGCATAAGCTAGCAGTGCTGCATGAAGAAATCCTGCTGCTGGGTCCCGCATCTTGTACCTCTGATGCTGACACCAGGATTGTTGTGAACACTGAGCAAATCACTCAAAGAAGCGGTACAGGTTCAGATGGACCCTTTTGCTTGTTTGTTTTCTGCTTGATCAGTCTCTTTGCCGGGTTGACTGCATGACAAGAGGCTTCAGGGCAGGCAGGAGTGCATCTTTTGATAGAAATGCTGGCACATGTTGGTTTCAAGTGTGCAGATAATGAGAGTCAGAATGACCTGAATCACAGAGCAAGCTTTGCTGGGCTACCGTGGAAGTGGGGAGAACCAGGAACTCTCTATTTATATTTTTTTCTCTTTCCTGCACAGTTCCAGCCCCGTAAGACACATCCAAGATCTCTCAAGGATGTTGCAGTAGACACCATCCTGCAATTCAGGGGAGAATTTGGCCCTAAATTTCCCCCTTCACCTCCTTTGCTATTCTGTTGTATCAGTTTAATATGAACACACTTGGCAGACATAGAAAAGCACTCCTTATCCTCAGCTCCTCCAGCTGCAGTTTTCTTTTGTTTGCCATCTGTTCATGTTTCAACTTTGAACTTGTTTCCTGGTGCTGGTTACTTACCTCCTGCAAACCACCACTGAAGAATTCAAGCATCACGGGATAGCCAGAGGATTCTTTCCCAAAAGACTTTTGAAAATGGACTAGGCTCATAAATATTGATACCTGAGGGATCAGCACAGCTTAGATAGGTTTGGTCCAGGTTGGCTCCAGGGACTGACAGTTGGATGCAAGTGCCTGTCATGTGCAGGTCACCACCTTAGAAATGAGTGCCTATCTTCAAAACTGATTCAGACAATGTACATTTACTCACAAATATTAAGTACATTTGATTGCTACAGCCATGCAATCACTAAAAACATGAAACAACGTTTTGTGCGCTGGACTAGTGTTTCAAAGCTTGCACAGTTAAACTTCAGCTTGCCTGCTGTATTGAAACAGAAGGGCAGTCAGCTTCAGCTGCCTCCAGACACGATCAGTATGCACTTTTTATTAAGAGAAGGACCTCTGGGAATTTAAGGTCACTTTTGTGGATGGATTATATGATTTGCTGCAGTGCTGCATTTGCCAAGGTGAATCCAATCACTGAAAACTGTCCCTGGCTCCAACACTGCCAGTGCCTGATGGAGATGCAGAAGGGTGCAGCCCTCTTCAGAGCAGCCCTCACACTTGCTTGGTGCTGCAGGAGAGGGGAGACCATATCCAATTCTGTGGTGCAGTAACTCTGACCATGGCTGGCCAGTGATAGGGAACTTGTTTGCTTTTGTGAAGTGTCAAGATGGAAACCAGCTACGTATTAAGCAGTCTAATTCCTTTCTTTAAAGTTACCCTCACCAACGAAGAGGAGTAAGCCCCAGGTGCCTCTTCACTGACCTTGTGCTGTGGTGTACTCCATGTTCGCTGAGCATTTCAAATGCACAGCATGACACAAGAGCCAGTTCTTTCTTTTGGCAATTTTCTGCAGCTGATTCTTTAGTAAACAACACACAGGGAAAATGCAATGGGGCCATGTGATGAAGGTGCAATGTTCACTATTTCGCTACCAGAAGATTGCTAGACTTTGGAGTAAAAGGCGGGGGGGGGGGGGGGGGGGGGGGGGCGGGGGAAGTGGGGACTGAGCCCTGTGTAGTTAAATTGCTGGGGCACAGCAGGAAGAAGCCCTGTGTAAACCATGATGCAGCAAACCCTCCCACGGTGGAGCATGACTCAGCAACCCCCACTCAGGCAGTCAGGCGCAGACCCATGGTGGGTTCGCCCCACAGATAATCACTGTCTTCATTTCCCAACCCCAGCCTCAGCAAATGTCTGAAGTCCCACTTGTGGTCACCAGCCTTTGTAGCTGATACAGTTGTGCCTGCCACGGCAGCCGATTTATTTCCCTGTTCCCCCATTTCAGCGCTCTTGTATTTTTTGGTGCTGATGTCATGAGGCTGCTTTCTGCTGATGCTTTGTGCCACCTCCACTTGATAGTGGGAAAGCAGACCCAAGCACTCAGAAACCATCGCTGGGTAGATATGCCTTGCCAAGTCAAATAAATAATCTTTTTTCTTGTTGTTTGCTCATCCTTTCTTCCAAAGGCAAGGAGAAGAGCTCTGTGCAAGAACAGCATCTCAATGTGTCTTAGAAAAGTTGCCCACCACTGCAACAAGACCTCCAGAATAGGAAGCTGATGATATTTATCACTTTGCAGAGTCTGGGGAAGAAAAACACATAAGCAAAGCTCAGGGAGGCAGCTAGCCTCTTCTCTTTCCTAAATAAAAACCAAAGGTCTCTTTGATGAGGGATCATGTAGTGATCTGCTTGTGGTGCAGTGGGAAGGCAGAGGCCTGAGTGTCTGCATATTTGGCTTCTTTTTCTACCTTGTTGAGCTACTAAAGAGACTTCAGGAAAGTCACTTTTCATCTTTATGTTATTTGCCTGGAAATAATATTTGGAACAGGGTCTCTCTTAATGCAGTTGTGGTTTGCTCTCTATCAGGATGAAGGAACCATAATGGCAGTGACGTTATAAAATGAAGACTGTCATCAACTCTGCTGGTTTTATATCTGAGTTCATAATATTATTTTTTTTTTCTTGGAGGTATATGATTAATTTAAAAAAAAATCTAACTTGAATTTATTTATTTTTTTGACCTCATAGTTACGAACAAGTAGGCTGCAACAAGTCATGTCAGGAGATAGTAGAACTCCTGCTTTCAAAGAAGGGGAGAAAAGCAGAGAGGGAGAAATACTTTTCATGCAGCATTTTCATGGTGGCATCTGGCTCTCTTTGCTTCTGAGAACTTGGGGATGATGACGCTTTGTGCAGGAGCTGGGTGAGCAGAGAGCCCTTCTCCCCTGGGCTCGCCGGCGCTGCTGCAGAGCCATGGCTGGAGCTGCCGGGGCCGGGAGCCCAGCCAGAGAACTTGCAGGAGTAGGTACGTGAGGCTTCCCTTTCTGAGCTGCCAGAGACCAAGGTCTGAACACCAGGGACAACAGGCTCCCTTGAAGTGCTCCAGCAGATTGCTTCTGGCTGGAGCTCAGCATCACAAACAGACATGAAGAAAAAAAAAAAAAAGTGGTGGTGGTGGGAAATTAGCCAGATTATCCCAAGCCTTAAAAGTTTGATCTTTGGTTGAGCTTGGGTGTGAAGACGGAAGGGAAGGGGACTTGTTATTTGTCCAGAGCACTTTTCCCATTGCTTTGTGACCAGGTGTGCCAAGTCATGTGGCTTGTCACTGCCTCGTGCAATGCCGGACTGCCAGGATTAGATAATCTCCCATGGCCAGGATGGGGATGGGGACTGGGAGACCAGCAGGGAATGGGATGAGCCCACAGCAGCAATTGCATCAGCTGGCGGGAGCACCTGGGATGGAAAGGTCTGGCTGCTGTTCCCTGGTTTTGTCCAGAGGCAGTTGTTGCTGTCTGGGGCTTTCATCCCAGGCTCTGTCGTCAGCTCTTGGCGGTGGACCTCTGAACTTGGCAGACGTGAGTGTTCACAAGCTCTGAGAGGCATCCAGGTGAGACGGTGACACTGGTCACATCCTGCTGCAGTCTGTGACAGCACAAAGGACCACTGTTGATAGGTTCTAGTCATCTATAAATTTCCATTCTGGCCACAATCCTGGTAAATAATTTTTCAAAATTCCAATGACAATGGTACCATTTCACTCAGGTAAGGCATGTTCCAAGGCTGTCAGGGGATGACTGATTATCCCCACTCTCATTCCCACCTTGGCCAGGCAACAGGAGTTCCTGGTACGGTCTGTGCCACTCCCCACCTCAGCTGTGCAAGAGTTGCTTGTATATTAAGGGATGCTTAAACGCCCAGCTCATTACACAGCGTTTAACAGGGATTCCTGTGGTCCTAGAGCAGCTCAGTGAAGTGGGGGAAAATGCATCACCACACACACACACAACTTTGGTAAAATAATTGGGAACCACTGCCTCCCCACACTGAGAAGCTTGACAAACCCATTCTGACGAGGCAGAGCATGGGACAACCACTTCTCAGTGCACTACGCTGCATGGCGCAGCTGCAGCCCCCAAATATTCCCGCACTGGTGGCTGCATAACCTGTCCTTACAAACCGCGTTTGGGCACCTTCTAAGAGCACAAACCCCCTAACCTGGGTTTTTGCAAACTTCATGGACAGGCACCATGTGCAGTTATAGCATCATGCTTGATCTGGGTTCAGGGAAGTGTCCATCTACACTTAAATCTCACCCTGTGCAGAGGAACACTTCAGCATCACTGTGTAATCCCGAACTCGGTTGTTTTCCTAACTCAGTGCCAAGAGATTCATATATTCATTCATTCATTTATTGCTGGGTTAAAGGAATGAAAGCATGGAGAAACTAGTTTTTTGAATCAAAGTGTCAAAATGTCAATTTTATTTTTTATTTTATTATTCTGTTATGGTATTTTGTGCATTTTTTCTCCTGGTTTGAGTGATCCCTTCTGGTAGTATATTTTGATTTCTGCACCATATTCAATTCAGATTCATAGTGTTTTTATTTTGTTCTTTTTAGAAGTACCTTCCACATGATAGTATGCAGGTGTTCTTTAGAAGAGTACTAAAGAGATATGCAATTTCAAAACCTTTAGAAGGATGGAGAAAAGCATACTGAATCTGCTTTAATAACTCTAATTTCAAAATGTTTAACAGAATGGAGAAAGCAGGACTGAATCTGCCTTAATACCTCATTGAATGCATTGAACTGTAATTATACAATCATTTTGGGAACAGTTTGGCACGTACAGTTCTTGTGTGTCTCTGCTCCCATACAGGCTGATACTGCTCTCATGCTTTAGTGGAAAGTCTCCAGGTCGGGGCACACTTGCCTGTTCCTGGTAGCAGAATCAGGCTCGGCAAATACTGTCCTTTTCTATCCCTCATCGGTTTGTTTCTGCCTTGCTTGTCTTCTCCCCCAACCCCTTTCTATTATTTTAGGTGGCAGCTGGCTGAATAACAGCTTAGCCATAAGAAAAGTAATTTTAAATGTTGTTTTTTGGACCAAGAAAGCTCCATGTGCAGCTCTGTTCTTGTTTAAATTGCTTTGGGAATAACCTTAGTTGTCTTCGTATCAAAGTGGATTATTGAAACTGTTCCCACAGTTGTGTGTGGCACCCTCCCAAGCTGTTGAGACATAATTTCCACACCATTCGTGCTTCACCTGTGAGTGTTGTGGCTTGGGAAGTCAAAACAAAAGCTACTCCAGCAGGAGTACTACCAGTGTTGCCTGCATGTGTAACAACCAGTTTCTTCTGTACACTTCGTTGTGGCAAGCCAGGAAGATCTAGAAGCGGGTGGAGATTCTGCATTTTGGACGGTTAGAGTGCAAGGCTCCCATCCACTCCATTTTCTGCTGGCAGCAACTCAAAACTGCTCTGGTGGAGGCGGGGGGAAAGGATAATTGGGGTAACTGGGCTAGTGCAGTTCTCTTTCTAAAGGGAATCTGTCTGGTTTCTTTTTTACATTAGAAATACAGGCTCTTCTAGGATACAATTTCCTGTATTACCTACAACAGCACTGCAACCTGATGGTGCAAGGGATGAGAGTCAAGAGGGAACAACATAGAAGGGAAAGGATTTTTAGTTACCAGTTCAGCTTTGTATCTGATTTCCTGAAATATCTGTTCAAACTGTACGCTGTCAAGTGGTGTTACATAAAGGATTTCTTTTTTCAGAGATACAATTCTGCTATCTCTTGCTGAAGTGCTAATAATAATTACCCAGTGTTGCTGCAGCTAAGGGAGGTCCAGGCTTCAAGTTTTTAGTACTTTTGTGTTGAAAAGAGAAAAAACAAACAACGAAACAACTCCAGCCATATAATTAGTCTTTTCCTTTAAACAAATTAGGGGCGGGGGTGGGGTGGGTGGGTGGGTGGGTGGAAAGTAAGGAGGAAAACCAATTAATTTAACATGTGCCTTAACCATAGGTTTCCTTAAAAAGGCGTAATTGTATTAACAACCCAATTCCTCAGCAAGGAATCTTGCAAGGAAATGAATATGTTTCTATGCAGTTTCATTTCCTGTACTTGCAGTACACGTTCTGAAGCTGTGTGTATGGGAAAGACATCATTAGAGTCCAGAGTTTTTCAAGTTGCATGAATGGTTTTTGTATTCCAGAAATGGTACTTTTCCAGATCATTTCCACCTGAAATGATTAAATTGTCAGCAGCGGCAGTGCAAGACATTCATCTAGCCATAAGGTCAGGCCTGAATTAATTCTAAGATCTCACTTGTCCATTTACATCGGTCTCCCCTATAGACAACACATGCTCGTGTGAAAATGACACATGCTGCACCAAAGCATCTTCTGACCTTTTAATTTCACAGGTTAAAGGCAGGTTATGCTAATCTACCACCTTCCTTAATCCCCTCCTAATCTTGTTGAATCATTGTTGGACTAAAAGGTCTTAAATGTTTTTTCTGACCTAAAGGATTCTATCATTCCATGATTGATTCTACCTGGAGCTGTGTTGGCACTCCTAGCAATGAACAGCTCCCTGTGATAAGGCATGTTCCCACAAGCCACAGACCAGTTCATTCCTGAAGCAGATGTTGCAGCCTGGAAAACATTCTCAGCTTTGTTTTTTGAGGAACCAGATCACTACATTTGCAAAGAAATTGCAAGAAATAATTCATGAGATAATAGAAGCAATTGATAACTGTTCTGGGACCATTAAACCCTTTTCATTTACTACACTATAGGCAAGATTTTAACTTCTCTTTAGATGTTCAAAGCCTATTCACTGACACACTGAGTCACTAATTGCCCTTAAAGATTCATTAAAAACAGATGCCCTGCTAAAGAGCAAATATTAGTCACACTCCCATAAAGGTGCAGCTAGACATTTTGAGCAAGATATGATAGCACAGCTAATGATGTAGGAAAACAGCTGCTAATGCTGGGATTGCATTCTCCTCTGTGCGGTTACAATTAATATTGATAAACGTAAAGTGCCTCGTGGAAATGCATCCTCTTGGCTGGGTAATCAGAATACTAATGAGGAGGAAAGGAAGGATGGATCCAAACATGAACCCTTGCCTTTGAGCCAGTTTTCTTCTTTCCTGCTTCTAATATGCATCTGCCATTCATGTATGCACGCTATTTAAGATTTGCAAACTATTTTAGGTTAGGCAATATTCTACACAAACTGATAGTGATAAGTAGTAGGATGGAAGACCTGGCATAATCAAAGGATTCTGTTGTTACCTTGTTGTGTGTTTTGCTTTATCGAACTGAGTTTGTGCAACTAAGTACTTCAAGCAATACATTTCCAGCAGTCTAATTGCTTCCACTGGACACAGGCTTTCTAGAGTGATTTTAAGCAAGAACGCTTATGTAGCTTTTGCCAATTTGTCACAGCCTGATTTCAAATCAGTATTTTCTGGTGCAGCTAGTTAATTCATGTGGTAATGACAAGTTACATGCAGATGAGAAGAGCATCACATCAGATATCACAGAGAATGAGCAAGGTACCTGTCCTCAGGAGGCCAGAGACAGGGTCCAGGGAACACACCTTGGGGCAGGTGAGGTCTATGTGTTTTGAAAAGAGACATAGCCACTATTCCAGGATAATTTCTTCTTAATCTTCTGTCCTTTTCCCATTTTATTCAATCTTCTTTGCAATGAACTTCTTCTTTTAAGATGAACTGGAATAACACAAAGTCAAAGCAAACTAATCTTTGATGGGTAGTGTAAAATGTAACTTCCCAGGATATCAGCTACCCTGCAGTAACTACCTGTGTTCTTTGCTAAGGGAAATATCGGGAGCTTTCTTCATTATATTCCATTTACCGAGTACTAAAAGTGTGTGCACAGCTGATTTTGGAGAAGGGGAGATTTGCTGGTAGGTGTTGCTCCAGTTTATCCTAGGACAGCTTGTGTGCAGGCATATCTGAAGTAAACTTGCGACCAGAATAATTCAGGAGTGATTCATGCACAGGCAGCGTAGACAAGCTGCTAAAGACCATGTGAACATAAGCCTTTTCTCTGTCCCCACAATCATTTAATTTCACTTTTTTCAGATAGTATAGAGAATAACCTGTTGTTTGTAAATGATGGCTTGACAAACTGTTTTCTGGGAGGCAGATGCTACAAACAGGTCATTTTGATGGAGAAATTTATCCACTTTTGCCCTTAGCTTTATCTTTACAAAAAATCTACATCTTTTATGTGGGGTTGTTATTTATTTTTTTTACATCACTCTTCTACACCTGCCCAGGTCAAAATTCTGCAATTCAGTGAAAAATTCAGTGCAATTCAGATCCAAAGATGTTGAGGCATTTCAAAATCAGACTGCATTGACCCATGATGCTGTAGTGCTTCCTAACAGGCACGATTGATGGAGTCTCTGCCTCACCTCTTCCTGCGCTTTGACTAACAGGACTCCCAGACCTCTTCTGTGGGAGAAGTAATTAACATTGGAATTAGTTTGGCAGGATGAAACGCAGGTGGTGCTGATACAAATAGTGCAGCTCTCAAGAGAGAGACAGAGGGAAACGCAATCTAATAGTGATTTGATAGAGATTAAGTTTCTCAGTGCAGTTGATTATCCTATCAAATAGAAGTCAACATTTTTATTTTTATTATATTATGTATTTTCACTGAGGTGGAGAGAAATATAGAAGTTAAAATACAGAATCTTCATAGGGTAGTAATGTCAAGTGTCATTCAGCATGTTCTGAAACTCTTATCACCTGTATTTTGAAGACAGTTCAGACTGCAGTTTTTGACAGAATTAATGTTAGGTAGGTACAGAAATCAACAAAAAGTACTTTAAGAAATAACCCTTACCTTTTAGATCTGTATGACAGGAATTATCTGAAATCACCCAATTCACTGCTTGTATCTTGACAATCTTTTGGAGGCATCGTGCTGAGCACCTATTGAAGAATTTGAGTCTTTTCACTTCAGAGGTTTTTGAAGATATCTTTGCTTCATCATGTTCAGTGATCACTGGAACTAAAATGAAGCTCGAAACATTTCCACAGAAGAAATGAAGTTAAAAAATTATCTTTTTTGTTTATTTATTTATTTATTTTATTGCTTTTCCACAATATTGTGGAAATTGCTTTCAGCCTTTTAGTTCTAATTACGGTCATTGCTCACTGCTCTTCAAGACAGAAAATCTGAATATCCAAATATACACAGGAAAAAATAATCTCCATTTACTCTGTATCTATGCCTTAAGCTCCATGTTGCCCAACTCAGCTTTAAAAAACAGGAGTAGACAGTACTTAGGAGATGTCCTTGAAAGCCTCTTCCTAAAACCCATAGATTTTCTATGTTTTTTGTTTATACCTATTGGCAAGAACAATGCGGGGAGAAAAGGGATGAGAGGATAACATCTGAAAAACAGATTATTTTCTATTGCCAAAACAGTTTCATGAAATGCCAGTAGAAGAAAACCACACAGAAAAAATCCATCTTATTTAATTATAAGTTATTTCCTGCCCTTGCTGCAGAGACTCTGAATTCCCACAAAACCAAAACTTATTAAAATCTCTTTTTCTCATGGTGATTATTCAAGCTAGTGGATGGATATTGTAGCTCACAGTCCTTAGTAAATCTCTTACTGGTGTAATGAATCATGCAGACCAAAAGAAAAAATTTACCATTGACTAGGACTATTTTAGGTGCGCTAGCTACAAGGGTGCTGCTTTTCACCAAGACCTCACAGGATCACTCTAAGCTGAACTCCAGCTCTTCGGAAGGAAAATGCTGGTGTCTCTTCCTCTGATCATAAAACAACAACAAAAATAAACCCAAACTCAAAGGATTTGGCAGAATTCCTTGATGTGAAGACACCAGCTGGACATTCACATATAAGTATATTTTTTTCAGAGTAAGATCTCTGTGGGGCTTTGCTGATAGAGAAGGAGGGCTGTATTATCACTGCATACCCTCCAGTTTTGGAAAAACAGGTGTTCACATTTCTAGGGGTCTGGAAAAAAATATTGCACCAGTAAGGAACCATATATAAACTATAAAAAACAGAAAACTCTTCTGGAAGAAACACCACCAATCCCATGGCCCTCACAGAGGTGGCTTCCAGAAAGGCAGCATCAGGGCCGAATGTCCCTTCCTCAGATGGTCAAGATTCAAGAGGACAAGTGACTTTGTGATGGGGGTAAGGGAAACGGAAGCTCTGCAGTTGGACCAGAGGTGCACATCACACGCTCAGGACCATGTCATTGTTTATTCTCTTGCTGACTCAGCTTCCCTGCCTACATGTCAGAATATTTCTAATGGCCTTCTACTTATTTGCATTTGGACTAGATGATCATTGAAGGTCCCTTCTAACTGAAATATTCTATTCTGTTCTGTTCTGTTCTATTCTATTCTATTCTATTCTGTTCTATTCTATTCTATTCTATTCTATTCTATTCTATTCTGTTCTGTTCTATTCTATTCTATTCTATTCTGTTCTGTTCTATTCTATTCTATTCTATTCTATTCTATTCTATTCTATTCTATTCTATTCTATTCTGTTCTATTCTATTCTGTTCTATTCTATTCTGTTCTGTTCTGTTCTATTCTATTCTATTCTGTTCTGTTCTATTCTATTCTATTCTATTCTATTCTATTCTGTTCTATTCTATTCTATTCTATTCTATTCTATTCTATTCTATTCTATTCTATTCTATTCTTCTGTTCTATTCTATTCTATTTCTATTTCTGTTTCCACACTCTTTTGTTCTGTGCTATGCTATGCAATTCTATACTCTGTTCTACATTGCCAAATTGAGGTGAAGTTCTTCAGTATTTCCAAGTGTTCAGGTACTTTGCTAAGACACGTCATTTAGAAGATATATGGGTTGGGATGACCAAGTTCTGCATGCCTACCATCTGTTATTTATCCCTGGTTTGACTTATATTCCAGTGAGAAGAGACATGAGAAGCTTCCTCCATCATAGGACTGTTTAGGAGAAAGGGCCAGTATAGCAGTCTGGTTCCTTTTCCTGAGACGTAGTCAGCATCCTTTCGTACCCCACAGCAGAAAAAGCAGGCCCTTTAAAATATATTTTTTTTAATATGAAGCAGTGAAAGATGGTTCTTTGGGTTATTTGCACAGCAAACAATTTAGTAATACCCAAAGGATTTATTACTGCACAAAGTGTGAGCAAAACTGAGACTCATCCAGAACCAACGTGTCTAATTTATTGTGCTTCTGCTCCCTTTGTGCACCAGCCACACACATTGTATTGACTGAACACAGTGCATCACCAAGGACCAAACCCAGACCTGGAATCCCCCTGCCACTTCGAAAGGCACATACTGTGTGCTGAAAGGTCTATAGACAGCCCTGCCAGTTGCATACAAAGCCATTTTGTTAACCCAAAGAGAATTCAACCAAGTTGGATTTACATGTGTAGTGTGTACATTGTTTCTACAGATTGCATAGGGGAGCATGAGTGACCGACGATAGCTGAACTGTGCTTGGGTCTCGGCCTGTGCTGTTCCTTGCTGCAGAGCCACCACTGGGTGCTGGCAGAGCCATGGGATGCCTGGGGAGGCAAGCGGCTGCATCAGTCAGAGCATTGCATTGTGGCTCCTTGCAGACGCGGCATTGTCCTCTGCACCGGGCTCCCAAGCTCTTGCCTTTTCTTTCCTCCAGTGAGGGATTTGAGCCACAACGCAACTTCTTAATTACATCAAAGCATGCTAGCAGAACCCCACCACATCTGAAGCAATGAAGGTCCACAGAGGGACCTGCTCTCCTCCTCACCACCCACCATCCACTTCCAGTGAGATTTCAGTCCAGGAATTAAAACATCTGGGGAGATCATAACCAGATCAAGCTGACTGATGGTAGGTCCCTCAGGCTTAAGTAAGAAAAAGGATTCTTGGTGGGAATAAAAGCAAGCCAGCACAAGCACCTGACTTGCAGCTGTGACTAGCAGAACTGCATTTGCATGAGCACAGTCTTTCCAGTTATCACTTTGCATGTTGGGAACAGCCCCATTAAATCCTTTAGATACTCCTGCACATGAAAGGCCAGTAGAGCTATAGGGTATGTCACTGGGAGACAAACCTATGAAGACACATTTGCAGAATTAAATATTTTCCCTCTTTGCTCTTCTGCAGAGCCATTCATTGTAGATAGTAATAGCAATGAATGCTTGCAAGCCAAGAGGGAAGCAGTAATTATTCCTCCACTTGGGGAAACTCAGGCACTGAGGGTCAAACAGACTATTTATTTCATGAGACCACATCATAAATAAGATCAGCATATAGTCACAATTAGGCCAGCATTGAGTCCAAGCCAAGGGGAAAGCAAGAAGTAGAAACTGGAGTGACTCCTCCGTCACTCACGGTTCAGTGATAGCCTGGTCTCTTAAACCAGAACTGTCCTGGGTTTGCAGAGGTATTCCACTTCCCAAGGGCCCTCCAGGAAGAACCTCAAAATCTTTGAGTTGCTCTCGCCTGACTCATCCCATACTCCAATGCAGGAATGCAGACTCAAGAATACGCCATCTGAAAAGAAAATGTTACACAAACAATTCCACATTTAGTCGTAGATGTTGGTGAAGCAATGACATCACCTATTAGAATTACTTTGCAAAAATTCAGTGGCTTCAGTGGTTGTAAGTTCTTGGCACAAGCAAAATGCATTATGAATCTGGGCTGTGACTCACCTTCCTAAACTTCATCTGAAGCTTAAATAAACCCAGAATTTTGAGGTCTGGAAGCTTAGCAGAACTTTTTTATTAATTCATATGACTGTGTCCTTACTCCAGCTTCCTCCGTGCTGGAAAGAACATTAAAATTAGCAAGATAGCCTCACCTGCTGCAAGTTTCAGGCAGCTGAGGCAAAATGGGCCCAGCATCTCTACAGCATCAGGTTTCTACACCACAGAAAGAGTTCTGGGTAAGCATGTGTGTTGATCATTATTGACTGCTATCTCCTCTCCTGTAACAACAGTTTGTGATAATACAGAACTGAACACATAGAGCAACTCACAAGAAAGATGAATGATGTGCATGTGCATTACTCCATAGGTCTAGGTGGATCAGTGCTAGCTAAACCCTGTCAGGTGAGGTGCTACCTGCAACAAGAAGAAACTGTCCCTTTTAGCACTATTCACTTCATCTCTGCACAGCATCATGCTCGCGATTTTCATCCCTTTATATAGCCAAGTACATACCATGTGCACTTGCTGGGCAGTGATGGAGACCATGGGTTGTCCTGCTGAAATACGTGCTTCTCCTTAAATGCACAGTCTGCCTTTATTAGTTTGCAAAAGTCTGGGTCTGCACTCTTGATAAAGGAAGGTGAACGAGTCTCTTGCATGACTGCTGAAGAATTAGTGTTGATGAAGTTAATTAGTAAACATGATAACCTGCACTTTTTTGTGGACATCCTCTGATTTTACCTTTTTGCATTTCTATGCAGTTTGCTGGGTAAACCTACTGAAAAATTGGCAAATACCTTGGTAATTATACACAACTAAAGCAGAGCTTTGGGGTCATCCACTAGATAAATCAAGTGATGAATTACTATATGCCACCAAAAAGGGGCTCTGATTGACAGAAATGGGACATAAAGTTCATGCTTGTTATTAGAAATCAAAGGTAAAGAAGCAGAAAATGTGGCTGAAAGTTAAGCTTTTAATGAGCAGCAGTATTTCATTAACTAACACACACACAAGAACATTAGTTGCCTGGCACTTACAAGATGTCTCTAAACTGAATTTCACCATCTGTGGCAGCCTATGCATTCTGTAATCACCTACAAATATTGATGAACATGAGCTGGGTATTAAAAGGTGCTCTCATTTTTTACAGATGGTGAAACCTGAGGTTCTCAGTCTGCTAAAAGTAATCATGGAAATCTCTTTCCAAGGCAGGAAGGGTTCCACTCGTGTCTTCACTTGAAGGCCCTGAACATCTCTGGTGGACATGCCCTGCACTGGGCCATGACAGGACAAGACATCATTGCTTTAAGGAATACAAAGATTTGCAGCTTTTCAGACATTCTGGGACCATGATATCTGACCTTACACCCAAGGGTCCAGCACCATTTTTCCTCCTCTCATGCATCTAGTTTTATTCCTGAGTCCATGATGAGATATGGCTGGACTATGGTTCTGGGTTTGTTCAGTCTTTGCATTTATGTGACTGAGTTTTGAAATTGCAGCTGACTCCTCTGCAGGGGAAGAGACCTTCCCTTTAAAGCCCATGCTCAGATCAGGTGTAGCCTGGTGTTTCTGCACAATAACCATGTTATATGGTTATAACCAAGCCTTTCAACAGTTTTAGCAACAAACTTTGGGTCTCATTAATTGGTGTATATTACTATATATTCAACAGATCACCTGAGTGAGGAAAAACAATGTAGTTATTACATCATAGTTTTGAAATGACTAGTAATTATTTTGGAAGGAGCTATTCCAAGTTGGGTTGACTTTTCAACCCTCTGCCTGGGGACATGAGAACATTTCTGTACCTTTCTTTTTTGTTTGGTTTTTTTTTTACTACCTGTAAGGAATTCTGCTTTTAGATAGATTAATGAGGAGGATTCTTGTTGACAGCTTTTTTTTTTGCTTTTTTTTTTTTTTTTTTCTTCTTTTAAGTAGACTTAATTTCCTGCCCTTCTCTCACTTTTCTGCCATGGGGAAGGGCTGCCCAAGGCTTATAGGAATCACCAGTAACAAAGAGAGACATGAATGCTGATTTCGTCAGTTCTCAGAGTTGATGAAAGAAGGTGTTTTAAATAGGCTGGATGTCACTTTCATGCTGCTGCTCAAAGGAGCTAATGATTAGGTTTGCAAATATAAATTATAGGATTTCTAGCTTCACTTCCCCACCATCCCTATCAAATTGCTTTAGGTGCGGACTCAATGCCAGATGGCTCCTCACATGTGTCAGATGTCCATGCAGAAAATTCATTTCAGGGTTACTTCTTTGTTTCATTTCCCTGAAGACGCTATTGATTCCTGCTCCCCATGGAGAAGCATTTTATTGAGCTCTTGGGAAAGGGACTGGAGCAAACACAGCTAAACCAGACATGCAACATGCAAGAGTTGGGGGGTGAGGGTGGGGGGTGAAGTATTCCAATTACATTCCAATTTACATTCCTTTAAATTGGTTTAATGTTAACGAAACCCAATTGAGACTTAAGAACTTAAACTTAATTTGCACTAAAGCTCTTTTGCCATCGCCAGAACTGTTCAGAAGGGTCATGAGGCTTTCCTGCAGTGTTAAGACTGAAGGTGATTTAATTAAACTAGGGTAAACTTCTGTGTGAACATTTAGGTGAAATTGGCCATAGGAGTCTGGCTTGTGCTTGTGAAACTAATGATGTAAGCTAGACTGATATAAAAGGTTTAAACTGCAAAAAGGATGTTCACTCAGGGATTTCTAAGGTTCAACTTTAAAACTAAATTTAAAATTAAACAAATCTAAAATTTTACAGTAACAAACTGTGTTTACAGGTCAAACGTTAGCATAGGAAAACTTGGCTATAAAAATTGTTATGTTGCCCTCTCTGATGATGGGGCCACCCTCTAGATGCAAATGGAAAAGGTAGTTTCCAAAATCATATAATGCCACGATCTGCAAATATTGGCTGTCCAGCTGTGAGCGACTCACATGATCAGGATGTGGCACTTCTCCCTCCTGCACTGTGGTGGCTTCAGCTCTTCAACCTCGCAACAGCATCTTCCTCTGCCTACCAGTGAGTATGCACATGCAAGGGCCTGCCAAAGCACACTTGTCACTGCAGGATCGTTAGATGAAGAACCCAGAACCTGGAAGTTGCCTGGAGCAGACAGGTTCAAATACAGCTGCAGAAGATTAAAGGATCCTGGAATCATTCTGTGCAATCAATCTTTTCTCTGCATATCCTGCAGAAAGTTTGGTGTTGCCTGGAGCACGCTGCAGGTCAACACACCAGCTCCAGTGTTAGAGTATGGAATTACACTTGCATGACAGGCTGGAAACCATCCTTTGAAATTTGCTTTCACACCAGATTGGATTTACACCTAATAAGTCCACTGAAAGCAGGAGGATCTCCAGATGATCAGCACTGCTGCCAGTTTTGAAAGGCATGGTCAAATAAGTTCTAATTGCCCTCTGCTTTATTTTAAATTTAAGGGTTTTTTAACAGACAGAGTTGCAGACTAAGTTGTGAAAAAAAATTGTGTTTGTATTTGCCATGGGATATGGTTATTATTGAAAACATGGCACTAAAGGTTATTTCTGAAAAAACGCGTCTATATTTGTATGTCTATTTGCCTATATATATTTATGTACCTATATATCTATATATCTATACCTGTATCTATATAGTTATCTATATACAGATATACAGATATATGTAGCTATGTAGATGTGTATGTGAATAACAGAAAGACTATTGCCAGTTTACTGCTTGCATTACCCTAAATTAACTGTGTCAACAACTTCCTTGGCATTGCATTAATTTTACTTTTTGTTTAAGTATTAGAAGAATAAAAGGCTGCACTGAAATTTCTCCACCCATTAATTATTTATTTATCTGCTTTTGTGTTTTAAATACTGGAACTATTGCTTAAATAGGAAACTTTAAAAAAATTGTCAGAAACATCATTTCTGGTAAGTAAAATTATTTATGGCAATGAGATGATGCAGTATGTATGCTGCATCAGGAATAATAGTGTATTAAGGATGTCGGGGCTGCGTCTACAGAAAGGGATATTAAAAACTGAAATCCTGCTGTCAGCAACTTTAGGAGCCCTGATATAGGCAGGATGCTGTGACACTGTTTTAAGCACTGTGTAATTAGTCTTGTCCTCAGCAGAATTCAATCAACTCGATGCTTCCAGCCCACCGGCTGTTACTCTGTCTTCTAATATTAACACTAAAAGAGCTGAATCTGGTTCGAGCCATGGGAGGCAGGCACCAGGATGAAGTAAGGTCTCTCCCTGCACTCCCCTCCCTCTCAAAGGGCCTTTGCTCTGACCAACAGTTGCATGAAAATACCTTGCAAAATAATGACAACTCATTATAATTAGGAGCTATTATACATACATATAGAGCTTTGTCATATTTGTGCAATGGCAGCATTATTCTTCATAGGCAGTATACAGTGTAATGCCTCTTCTGGAACCAATGTTTTGTGCTGTGAAAGCAGGCTAGCAATAATGCCAACTGTGCTACAGGCCTATAAAACTTTTTGCAAAGTAAAAATCCTCCAGAAAAGTAGGCAGAGAGCACACGGTTAATGCAATTAATCACAGCTGCTTGTCATACAGGCTTTTCAGATATAGAAGCACAGTCCTTAAAAACAACAGTTGCAAGGCCACTAACTTTTAAATGCGTCTTTACTATGTTTCTCTTTCCCCCTTAAATTCTTCTGTATTATTTTAGCTAAAGATTGAGGTAGATGTGATCAAGTGCTGGGCACTGATAAAGTCACCATGTGTTTGGATTTCTATCTATTGGTGGAAGGGGGTGTTCTCCTGACACCACAGTTCCTAAAAGGCATGCTGTCTGGAAAATGGGACATGGCACACTCTCAATGCATTATATGAAGCTGGTTAGAGCCCAGCTTTCTGAGAGTTTGGGGGTTTTGTTGGGTTTTTTTTAACAGCTAGTTTCAGAAAAGCTGCTGTCACAGTCCAAAACTAAAGTAATCAAGTTAGGTACAGTAAAACAGAGTATGAAACCTGAAATAGAAGATACTGCACACATGTCCCAGCTCAGCAGCCTCATGTAGTCATCAGTCACCCCCAAACCAAATGCCAAATTCTTCTGGGAGCATGAGTCGGGCATTGGAAATCACACTTGGTGAAAAGGATGCAGGGTGATACTGGGCGGGATGCAGGCGAGCACAACTGAAGGATGCCCTCCAGCAGACACGCACCAGCCAGGCTGGCATCACCCAGGATGTTCAGTGTAACACTGCAGGATGCAATCCAGCCAAATCTGTGAGGCTGGCACGGAGAGCTCTGACCTGCTCCTTCTCACTGCTCACAGCTGCTCCCACTCCCCTGCCTGGCCATCAGCAGCCTTTGTTGGAGGGGTCCCCACTCACGCTGCTCCCCTCAGGCAGGAGGAGCTCGCACAGCTGCCGGCCCAGGGAACAGGAGAAGGAGCAGGAGCCTTAGGAGATAAGAAGGTCCTGCCCCATCCCAGCCTCCATCCTGCTGCCAGGGAGAGTGGTGGCAGTGGCAGATCCCTCCCAGAAATTTGTCTCCAAGTCGATTTTCCAATTAGAAGTTATTGATCTGTTTTTAAGGACTCTTAAGATAAGACCCTGGTAAGAAGTAAGGATATGCATGTCTCTTATGAGGCAGTTTGTAAAGCGGCTGCAAAAAAATCTCAGAAATTCAGATTACAAAACCACCATAATGCTCTGCTGTGTTTTTCCCCTCTCCTCAAGAAGCCAGTCACGTGCTGCCTCACCATCTGCAGCAGAGAAACACTGAAGTGAAGGACTTTTCTCCTGAATCGATGCAGCTAAGATGAGGCCATCTGAAAGCTCCTTAAGATCACAAAGGAGTACTGGCTGCTCTCCGAACCTGTCCTCCAGTGGCTGAGCGAATGGTTCTCCACTGCCCACAGCCACCACTCCATACAAGTGTTCCCCAAATGCAGAGAAGTAAGGACACTTTTTACTGCCTGCAGCAAACCATCCTTTGCCTCTGTGGGAGGCAAGTGAGTTCAGATCACATGAAGGCAAGACAGGGGTCCCAGATGATTCCCTGCAGAAAATCAAGAACTTTAGAAGGTCTGTGGCCAGCTCTAGCTGTCTAGTTGTGCTCCTAGTTACCTTTAAAGGTATCCACAGCAAGAATAAATGAATAAACACTGAAGCTTGCACAGCTTTGCCTGGAAGAAGTGACATTCTGGACACAAGATGACTTCTGTGAGAAAGGTACACACAAAGGCAGGTGTAACACCAATGTAAGAGCCTAAATACCGTGAATGAGGCTTTCTGTTGGTACTCACAGTCAAAAGGGGATAGACCCAAAGAAAAGGCATGGGCTTCACATGGCACTGATGTTCCTGTGAACAGTTTGTTCTTGGGTTAGTGACAAGGAGAGGATGGTCTTGGGCATCGGGTGCATGCATCAGAGGCAACAGGCTAAATTCTTCCCATGGGATACCCATCTAACCTTGCTCAGGGTGAAACAGACCTCGGTTCTGTCATTGTAAAATGAGGAAAACACTCCTAAATGGGTTAATGACTCTGTGAGATGCAATGGTGGTGGACATGCTACTTTGAAATAGGGTGAAGTCAGACTCCAGTTATATACAACTGAATTCAGAGCCAAAAGATTTATTGCTGGTGTGAAGGGGGGGGGGGGGGTAGGAACTGAGATTAAGTGTGAAAATGAACCAACAGAGATGATAGGCTGGACTGACAAAAAGTTTGAAAATGTAACATGAAGATCCTGGAAGTGTTTATTTCAGGCTCTTGGGTGTTGAAGGTTTCCTTGTCCACAAACCCCTCAGAAACCACCTCTCAATCACTCTAAGCACCCAGCCAGCCCTCTTAGCCTGGACCCTGGGTATGACCCACCATCTTTACCAAACCCATATGAATCTACATCAGTTCTGCTGATTCTGCTTGTGTGCTTCAAGATGTACATGTACCCTGAGCACTTGTTGAACCAAGACTTCTGTGGGGCAGTTTTGTGTTAAGAAGAAACATCTGCTCACAGGTGGCTGTATGGAGCTGCAGATGCAACAGGATGGATCTGTCAAAGCAGATCTCTCACACAAACCTACCTGTGTTCAATCTCTAATTCAAAACCCAGTGGAAAGGCTCAGCTCAATTTATTTTTTTTCTTAGTGGATAAGGGTTTTGCTGTAAGGTATACCTAAGCACAGAATATGTTGCATAGTCCATGAAGCTGGTTCATTTAAAGAAAAAGAGAGTTTCAGCAGCACCAGAACTAATGGGGCCAAAATTTGCTGCAGATTTGCATCTCCTGCACAATGGAACTTGATGTCTAAAGGAGGCAAAGGCTTCATTTGAAATTTGCCCTGTCATTAGAGAATTCATAATGTCTTTTTTTTTTGCACAAATTCTCCAGGATATTAGAAAATACCATTTGGTATTATGTCTTCTGTAGTAACTTCACTCTGAAAGGCTTTTCTGCTTGGTTGTTTCTCTCAACCACCCTGTAGGAACTTTGCAACATCCATATTTTTATAATTGAAGCTGCCTAAGGGAGCTGAACGTTGAGTTGGGATCTTGACATGTATGATCACTGTGTCTATGCATAAGCTTGGTTCCTGTTGGATGGCTCAACACCTGCAACTTTCAGTATCAGCCTTTTCTTCATTCCTATAGAGATATGAGCAAGATGGCTATCTCCCAAAAAGTCCTTTATATACCTGCCTATTACCTGAACAAGGGGGTGACTTTCCAGTAGAACAGGCTTAGTACTTCTGTGTGTTCTTTGCTGGAGAATGGGAGAATCAAAGACAAACTGCTGGCTAACTTCTCAAATTTTATCTTGCCAGGGTTATGTTTTTCTTTCCCGGGGTTTCTGACTTTATTTGGATTAACGCTGGATTAGTGCATTCATCTGACTCAAAGCCAAAGGAGACCAAGAATATCCAGTCTAACTTGCAGGCTGATCCATCCAGTTACTCCTATGCTGAGGGAGATAATTACATTTCTACAAGTTACCTGTGTCCCAAAAAAGTGATCCCACCTTTACTTGAGGACTTCAGGGGAATGCCATTTTCTGGATGTTTTACTGCGGCTATTCTTTGCCTCACTGTTTACCCATATATGACATGCAGCTTCATGTCACACCTCTGCCCACGACACTAACGAACCCTTCAACATCTGTTTTCCTCCCTTATCAGTACTCTTCAATTATAATCAAATCATGTCTTAACCTTCTCTTTGACAAACCTTTAATGCATTGAGCAGTACAAATGTTTGCCTGGGCAAACAAATAATCTCTTCCTCTAAAGCTTTGGCCAACATTTGGGCGAGCTCTGAGTGCATGCTCAGGATTCAGGCAGAGACCCTCACCTGCCTGTGGCTGCCTGAATTATCCCTGGTTATCCCCTTCCAGCTGCTGCTGGCTGCGTTGCCACACTTTGTCGGTCACTGCCAGAGTTAACCGTGTTAATGTCAGTGGTTTAAATGGTGCCTCTGCTTTAACCTGCCACGGGCTAGGGAAGGTGCAGCCAGGGGACCATCACTTAAGGTTTCTGTTGCTGGTGATGAGCTCTCACCCTGAAGCAGCTCAGCTGGTTCCTGCTTCATCCATCACCTACTTCAACCGGTCCACGGAAGGATTTTGGTGACTTTTGTGTGTGCACACAAACCCAACAGCTGCTGATTCTGACACTGGTCACCTATAGAAGAAAACCCACTTCTCTACTGTTTTTTTTATCCTTCCTTGGCCTATAACTCTACCATTGTCCCTTAATGGCACTGTGCTGCATTACCTCCACCATAACACCTACATCTGTCTCTGCCAGCACACTGCAGTCAGCATCTGCCCAGCATTGCCTGTGCAGCACTGCCTGCCCTGGGGGTACAGCTGATTCAGGATTTCTTATTGCATGTTCTCTCACTGTCCAGAAAATTTTCAGTTAGCAGTCATTGCCTAGGCTCTGTTCTGCTCTTCCCAGAAAACTTCAAAGTCACCGTTAAAGCTTTACCCCATCCAATCAGCAAATTATATGGATTCATCCCAGCAAATTGGTTTTAAAGACAATGGGATCATGGGCCATAATATATATTATTTATATTATATATAATAAATATTATTTATAAATAAAGCTGTCTGTATTTATAAGGTTTGTTTAGATTTTAAATGATAAGCTTTGAGATGAAACCTGTACTTTGTGGATACATGATCAAACTCACATTAGCCTCAGTTACTCATTTCATTGGCTTTGTGTCTAGACCTCACCTCATTCAGTCAACAAGCACCAGCAAACGTCCAGCTGTTACTTAATTGGGAGTAATAAAACCTTCTCTTACACAAAGCTTCTAGTACTCCACTGACCAGACTAAGCCAGAATGCCTCTCCACCAGCCATGGACCTATGGAATGGCCAAAACCAGTTCTCCTGCATTATTTCCCTTGGCATTGCCCATGCCTTCATAGGACCAAGACCAAACAAAGCAGTATCTGTGGAGGGCAGTCAGTGCATCACAGGGAGAGGAAGCCTGATCTCGGGGCCAGACCATAGGATGGGCAGCTGGGTGGCCATCCTCCTGCTGGAACTGGCTGCCTGCCAGACCGCAGGCAACCCCACCAGTCTTTATCTCCCACCTTTGTGAAAAATTCTGCTTCAAAGACCTAAATTCAGCAAGTGTTTATTTGGACTGCAGTTACTAATGATGGTAAGTTGGGCTAATGGTGTGTGTTATGGCAACTCATTTAAATCTCTTGCTCGCAGCAGTCCCTGGGCAGGGGTGGGTGCAGTGGGGTGGGTGAGGGCTGCAAAGGCCATCACTGATGAAAGAGGAAGCATGCCCACAGCATGCTCTCCAGCTCTGCCTGGCTTGGGGCCACATCAGCCCAGGAACACCCACAGCCCCCTACGGTCAGCGTGAGGTCCCTGACGGATCAGGCGTTCTGCAGCATGCTGTAGCACATGGAGAGGGATAGGGTTGGTGGAGGGTCACTGACTGCCTACAATATCCCTTCAGGAACTGCTTTTTTAAAAAAAGCATGTACTTTAGCAGAAATAAATTATCGTCACAGATACAAATGGTGGCACATCACAGAGGCGCACTGATTTTTCTGGGATGTCTTCTTTTATTTCTCCTCACTCCTACTTCCCTTTCAAGCACTCTCATTCTCCCTAACCAGCTTTTCAGTTCCCACTAGCTGGGGAGAAAAAGGTATATTCAACTTGTTTGTCTGTAAAACTCGGAAGGTTACCAGGATTTTCCGAGAGGTGAAACCTCCATCTAAAGCTCCATTCTTCTTCCTGCCCTAAGAAGGTCTCCCATGGGGCAGTCTACCACCTCCTAGACACAGAGAGTTTCACCTGTCATTTGATTTACCTGGCACTATGTCTAACAAATCTACCTCTTAGAATTAGCTTCCTGCTAATTATTGTTGTTTCAGATGCTGCCAGAGAAAGAAATAGGCACTTCAGGGAAGAAATTACAGGAACTGAAGAGAGAATTCAGCCTAGGGTAAACCCTCAGGCACTCCAGATTGCATTGAAGCCAAGCAAGACAGCCTTAACTGTGTCAGAATGCCACTATCAGGAACAATGCACCTGCTGTTACCGAATCAACGGGAAATGACAGCTCCTACAAGTCAATAGTTCAACTATGGGCCAAATAGCAGAAAATTATGTGGACTCTAATAATAACGTCAGAGACGTTTTCATAACATGTTCCCTCTTTAACCCATAATTCCAATCCCAAAGCAGCTTTCAAAGCAACCAACTGACTTCAGATGCTTGTCTAAATAAATCTGGTGGCAGCTGGAAACTTTTTTTGCTGTCTGGACTTCCATCTTCTCTGAGATTCAGAAACAAAACCCCAGCACTTCACCTGCTCGTTGCCTTCTGCCAGCTGCAGAGCACAGAACTCATGTCTGCATCACAGAGAAATAACACAGACTATTTTTAATTAAATTACTCCGGAGGTGTGTATGCGCGTGTGTGTGTGTGTGTTACTGCCAAAGTGAGGAGAGAAGTGATAGAGAGATATAGCATGAAAATACCGTTTGAAGCCCTGTTGATAGTGCTTCTTCCCAGCTGTAATTTGGAGGCAGTGTTGTTGAGGTATGAACAGAGGAAGGTCATTCAAACAGAAGGAGCCAACATTCCATTTCCCACTGAATTTAGATAAACCGTGATCAGGCAGAAGTCACTTCTGTAAGCGTAGTGTAGAAGTTACTGCTGGTACTTTCAGTCAAGGGCCTGGCTAGAGAAGAATATATGCAAAGAAAACAAAACTAAAGAGGAATGGGTCCTAAGATGCATCCAGCAGATTCCAGTTGCAACTTCCTTTGAGCTGGTCCTGCTTACACCCAGCTCAAGAGGCATCTCCTCCTTTGCCAGGCAAAGTGTAGACCTCTGGCACGTGCTGTGTGAGGGTGAGGGGGTGGGTGGGCACAGTGTGCGCACACAGAGATGGGAAGGTGTCCCAGCTGCAGGCAGTGGTCCACCCCAGAGACCACTCCTGCAGCTAGCTGATCACTTTTTCTTTCAGTAGCACACATCTGCACCAATGCAAAATCAGGTTTAGTGATAAAAGTAATAGCTGCTTCTGCTGTACTGCATGCCTTTTGACGACGTTAGTCACCCATGAGGAGCTGAAGTCTTTCAGGAGGAGGGACTAGTGCTGTCTCAGCAGTGGGGAATCTCCCCAGACACCCCGAATGAACAAATGCAATTTTAAAGGACAAGTTTTGCTGCCCAAGGGTCCCCTGCACAGGTGGCGACAAATGCAGAGGTACTCTATGAGCACGGTGCCCTCTAGAGCATTCAGCTGAAGAGTTCATGTCTGGCACAGACCACTCACCGACAACGTCCACGGTGAGTGGGTGATAGAAGGCAAAAAGTAATTTACCTATTGGGAATGCATCTGGGGCTTCTGCCCATCAATCACATTGCATTGCCACCCCAGTTTATTCTGGAGGTTGCATGTTGGCACTGGGGTTTGATGGGCCTTGCTAAAACAGCTGTTGGGCGCAGATATTTTTACTCCCAGATTGGTTCGATGCAGTTGAAGCAGGGATTGCAACCAGCCCGTGAAAACCTGACAGACAGCAGCGAGATGGCCTGGCCTGTCAGCTCCCTGCACCTGTCACCTTGCCCACCACCTTCTGTGGCTGAGGAGGTGGCCATTAAGAATTTCTCCCGCCACACAGGATTTTGTACATCAGTTCCGCTGTGTCAATTGATCATTAAGAGCAACCTGGAAAGGGTCCAGCTGGCTGTTCAGTAAGGGCTTTATTTAGTGCTTGGTCTGTAGCCATACACACCTCTACGATGTGGCAAAATGAGAGCTTTGCTTCCAGAGAGCACATGAGCTTTCGTGTGTGGACTCTACTCCAGTATCTTCTCCAAACTCTGTTGTCTCAAAGGCCCTTGTACCCAGGGAACTGCAATCGGACACTGCCAACTAGATCTGTCCTATGCATTTGCCATGAATCCATTTTTCCATTTAAAACGTTTAACTTCTGCATCCTTGTTAGTGCTGTAGAGGGATGGCTGCTTTTTTCTGTAAATAGTTTAATATGGATCCGTTTGAAGACTTCATAAAAGAACTACAACCCATTTTAGCCTTACTGCGCTTCAACAATAGGTAGTCACCTTGAAATATTTTCTGTTCAGAGCATTAAATTACATATTTTTTCCAGCGAAGGGTTTCCTCACTGTGGCCATAAAGCCTTGCCCCCCACCCTCCACCCCCCGCCCCCAATTCAGCATTACTTACCACTAGTTTTGTGTTTCTATCTTGAATATCAACTCACCCATTTACATCTCTTTTCATCAAAAGATTTCTTATGTCTACAGACTTCTGTTGTCATGCTCACCCACACTTCCTGGCACAAACTCAGCACATAAGTATGCTTTCTTTGCAAGTGTCCTCCCCTCATCCTGAGAGGCCTGACGACATAAGCATCCTTCCCTGGCTCCCCAGCCATTTGCAGCAGCGAACATCCCCAGGAGTCGGTGGTGCTACTCAGCAGTTGTCTGCACATCGGTGAGGATGTGGGTGGGCTCTGCCAGGGCTGGCATTGCTTTCCGAGACACGCAGCAGAAGACGTGCATTAAGCCGTTCATTATGTGCTGCATTTATTGGGCAGCCTACTGTTGCCTTCCTTCCCCGTAGTTACTGATGCACACATATCTGGTAGAGACTTTTTCATACCTTGCAGTGACTTTGTCCTAGTTCTCTCTGAAGCAAATACTATAGATCATATGACACAACACTGATGTGTATGGTGGATTGTATTTAAATCATAGCTGACACGTGGACGCTGCGCATCTTTTAAAGGTCTTAGGCAGCTGAACAGTCATCTCGAAGGATCAGGGCAGAATCTCAGCTTAAAGATGACAAATGCTGATACATTAACTATTTTAATTAGACAAAGAAACCCTGCTTTATGGCAGAGCAGAAAAAAATGAACAGACAAACCTCCAGGACTCAGAGGTAGGTCTATCCATTAACTCCAACACGCACATTTAAGATTGATTCAATAGCATGTGGACCGCATTATCAGCATTAAAAAGTAATCATAAAAAGATCGCTAAAAGCTGTGTCCCTGTCTCTGACAACCCAGTCCAGCTCCGGCCACCGAGGAGGTTTGACGGACCTCAGCATCCCTGGGCAGTGGCCGCTGTCGCTGCCCAGCATCCACCAGGTGGAGCTCCAAACATTATGATGAGCCCTGTCTTGCACGGTATACTTGTTTTTTTCCCCTCCCTCCCAAAGAACTGTACAGCTGCGGGTATGTAATCCACTTTCTTATTAAATGACTGATTATTGCAAAAGTAAGCTTGAAGGGTTTTCTTTTCCATCTGTTTCTCTGAATTGACCTAGTGATGGTTTGCTCTCTTGTTCTGTCACCAGACCTCTTAGATGTGAAATACGAACCCAAGTGTCTCATTAGAAAATGGGGTATCATCGTGAGCAAACAGCGTTAGGTCAGCTTGCCTTCCCTCTCACACTGAAAACCCCAGAAGGCAGAGATTATCAGTAAATTGAGATGGTAGATAACGACATGTTCATGTATTTCAAGTGTTTAGCTGAAAATTTTCAAGTGCTTTCAACTAGCCAATTTCTGTAATTGTGGCAAGAATGTAAATGACTTTCCTGAAGTCCTGTCACAAACAGATCATGGTAACTTTAGAGGATTGGAAGTAAAGTGAGTAATTAATCTTATCCATCTTTCCAAGGGAGAGTTTGTTCAGGAGATTTTTACTGGTTTTTCTCATAAGATTGAGAGTAGCAGTGCTGATGCCAGCTGAGTCAAGCCAGAAAGTTATTAACAGAAAAGTTCCAGCATTTCCATGAGCACTATTATGTGTGCTTTCTGTCCCCATCTGCCCTTTAAGACTCAGCCCTGTGAGCATGAGGCCGTTGTGCTCAGTTGGTTGTGTCAGTGTCTGCCAGCTCTTGTGGGTGGCCTTTGAGCCCAGCCCTGCGGCACCAGTTTGGAGCAGGGATGCGTGTCTGCACCAACACACTGAACCTGGACCCTGGTGGGTCTGGGGTCGGAAGGCAGCAACCCCAGTGGGCTCTACCTTAAATGATGGCACTTCAGTGTCATCGTGTTGCTCGGTCAAACACCGCTGAGTCAAGATCCTTGACTTCTAGCATGCTGTTTTTCCTGATAACCATAATTAATATCAAATAAAATAAGAACTAGTCTGATAAATGCTCATGTGAAATCTGGTGGGTAACCATCATCCTGGCCAGCTCCAGCACCCCTCACACAACCATGCTAAAACTGGGTGATTGGAAAAAACACGGACTTGATCTTAAAGGTCTTTTAAAACCTGAGTGATGCTACGTCCCTTGTAGGGCGGCTGTGCTGTGCATGCAGGGATGCTCAGTGCCAGCCTGGTGCCTTGGGGTGCTGGCAGGGACCTGCTCACCCCAGGAGCACAGCAGGAGCGAGACCCCTGCTTCTTGCAACAGCCCTGCAAGCCAGTATACCCTCCCACCAGCTGTGCACAAATTCCTCTGCTGCTGTTCCGACAAAGATGATGATTTTGCTACTGCTTTTTGATAAGTGCCTCCTTCAGCTGGAACAGCCACTGCATTTCTGTCACCCTGGCTTTGACCTCCTGTTGTGGGAGCAGTGAGTCACCAAAGGACAGCAATTTGGTAACACCTGAGGCCACAGCGCTACTAGCAGGGTAATGTCCCCATCAGGGCTCATCAATTAGGGTGCTAATTCTCTTCCATTTCCAGCTGTTGGAAAACATGAAAATTTATTTCAGCCTGAGCAGGAGGGCAGGTTTTTCCCTCTGGATGGGAACTACCGCCTCCTGTGCCCTTGCTCCTCGTCCTACCTAATGACCTGTGCTCCTCAGCTGGTGTTTCAGCTCTCAGCCTGAGTCCTGCCAAATGGCCCAGACCCCCTTGCTGGCCTGACACCCATCATCACTCATGGTAGACTTTTGACATCTCTTGTGCCCAATTCCAGGTGCTTTGCTCTCAGGGTTGGTTTCTGGCCAGGGAATAATAACTTGCACCTCAACAGCTCCTGCTGAAACCCTCCGGCTGAGCTGGTCCTCAGGGACTCGATTCATTCACTGCTGGAGCCTGGCTTTTGGTGCACTGACGTCTTGCCAGACCCTGGCTGGATGCACTTGGCCAGAGGTGTTCGGGCATCTCTACAGTGCAAGAGCACCCATACATGTGCAGGACAAGGTGAAGCATTTTGGGAAGCAAAGCACTGGAGAATTCTGCCTCTGACCTCCCAGAGCATGACTACAAAACTAAGGAAGGGGCTGAAAAAGCCTCTACTAACCCCCAAAATAAAATCATCTAGATAAGATGTTGGAGAAGGAAGGCAAAAATCTGAAAACGTGGGCGTAGGAGATAGCTATGTCTCTTGCACCTGTACTTTTTATCCTATGTCTTATAAGATACCTACCTCAAGATTGAGAAAGATGAAATACTTTCCAAATAAGGAGTTACACTATATGTTTACACTAGTGCTGGACTCATCAGTGCTGGGTTAATGGTTGGACTTGATGTTCTGAAAGGTCTTTTCCAACCAAAATGATTCGACGATTCTACGAATTTCAGTAGTGGTCAGTGATGTTTTAGCAATGGTACTGAAAAGCTGCCTCCGGATGCCATGACCAAATCCATCAGCATCTCCTGCTCCTGGGACCGTACCTGTGATGTCGACGGGGACAGGCTGGCAGGCAGGGCATGTTTTAGCAAGGAAAACAGCTCCTTTCCCCATATGCATCAGGGACACTGAAGTCAGGGTTAAATGCCCCTAGGACCGACAGCTGCAACAGAGGTTTTATCCCCATGGGTGTAATCAAAGTGGGCTTGGAGGAGCTGGGGACACACTACCTAATGGGGGGCAGGACAGGATAAGGGGGTTTCCCCCATCTTGGGCACACACCTCTGCTTTGTACCTTGGGTCGGACCAAACACATCCCTCCACAAGCTGATTCACCTGCAAAACAGCAATTTTTGGAGCCACTCCCTGCCTTCCACAACTAAGCAAGGCTCTCAGAGGGGAGGGAGGAATAAGAGGTTGGCAGGTGGATTTGGGACACGTTCCTTTCTCACAGCTGAAAACACACCGCCTCGGAGGAGTCACTTTTGTTCTTTTTTAGTTCAAGTTTTGGTACCTCAGCCCCAGGGTCGAGAGGAGGAGGGCAGTGCTAACTCGACCCCTCGCTGCTGGAGAACTGAGCCACCAAAGAGACAGTGAGCATGCTCTGCCTCCGAGGGACTGGCTGTGTCCCTCGCCATGGCTCTCAGCAGCAGCTTGCTGAGATACACAGTTCGGAGCCAGGCTCACCCCACTCGCTGCATGCAACAGCATCAGTCTGTGTGCTGGAGCCAGCGCTGGTGTGGCCCTTCCTGCTCCCAGACATTTGCTCAGGTGACATTAAAAGCACAGTGGGAACAGCGGCAGCTCCAGGCTTTGAGCATAAATACGGAGCAGGGTGTTGTCAGCTTTTCACAGAGTATTTGCTTATTGTTTTGAGTTAACCTGTGTTTTGCAAGGAGGATTTGTGCTCTGTGTTAAGACACAGAATTTCTGACCAGCCTTGGGCACCTCCCTCTAGATAGACGAGGATTAAGTGGCTTTGCTTCCCGTCAGCAGGATCTCAGGCTAAACCCTCTCTACGATTATCTGCTCGGTATAACAGCACCAAGACATCCGACCCCTCTGTCCTGATTCGCCTCTTGTCTCTAATTTGACACTGTGGCTTTTGCCTCAGAACCGGCTGATGGAGAGTAAGCTGCTGAGCATTTCAACATGTAGCTTTCTGGGATCCAGCCCTAATTTCTCTGTTCTATAACTACCTTGTTTTCATGAGGATTTCTCCTTCTAGCAGCTAACTAACTGAGAGCAAAGTAATTTACTAATTTTCCTACAGAATTCAGAGAGGTACAGTCCTCTGAAAGAAGGCTTTCTTTTTTGGCATGGGTTTTTTTGAAGAATATATTCAGTGTGATAGTCAGGGCATGTCATTGCTGAGTTCCAACTTAAAGGTGAACTGCCACAGACACAATTATTAGCTTTCAAATTCTCAATGACTGGTTCTTGCTGTGGAAACAAAATCTTATATATTGTATGCAAGAGCAGCTATCAGTTTTATTTTGTTCCTCGTTGGTGGCAGTTGTGCTTAATAGCAGCATTTTTTACTGCATGTCATGTATAGAAAGCTTTTCATAAACTTCTAATCCTCCTTATTTATGAACCTGGTTTTGATATACCAAGATGAAGTTTTGAGAGGATAATCTAATAAAGGTTGAAGAGATCACCTGTTTAGGAAGAACAGGTTACAGAGCAGAGATAAAAAATTATTAGTACTGCCTTCAAGCATAGTTATTAAAACAGAATTTTGATCCAATAAAAGTGTGTTAACACATGTAAGGACAAAACTTTCTGCACTCAGAAAATCCTGCTCAGAGGATGAGTACACATCCGTATGTAACATAGACACAGTAGCTCCCTCATACTCCATGATGCAACCAGAAGTCTCCCTTCTCTCATGCAAATAACATTTAATTTTAACTGCAGTCTGATCAGTTAAAGCATTTGAAAGTTTGTTGCAGACAAAACCAAACAGTCAGAAATAAATATGGAGTTATAGTACTGATTCAAATGTAATTCACTTTCACACTTTCTTACACATCAAGGCTAAAAAAAAAAGAAAGCCTGCAGGTTTGGTATCAATTGCACTGTTATTTGCCTCTTAGGAATAGGGCAGCAGAGCCCAAGATAAAGGAGGAAATGTTTCAGCTGGTTTATTGGTCTTAGAGAAATATGGAAGGATCAAATAAGTCGCGGTACTTATGCACCTAAGGAAGTGAGGAGGAACACTTCATGCAGGTAATGAGAAGGCAGCAGTCATCCTCATTGCAAGGTCAAGCTTTAATTAGAAACAAAACATATGGTCTCAAAGAGCAGAAGGAAAACATGCAATGCTACACAACAATTCTTTCCAAAGGTCACAAGGCGATATGAAAATTAAAAAAAGGATTTGCAGTTCTCCACAGTAATAATGTTTTTTCCTCCATTTAACTGATGGCAAAATCAAGAGTACTATTGAACTTGTATGCTGTAATTATTACATCAATAGATAAGATTATTCATGAAGTAAGAAGAGCAAAAGGTTTTCATGCTATTAATACTTTATCATTGACTATTTCAAGCTCTTACCAAGTAGTGGTAATCAACTTTTATTTGCTTAATAAATTCTTATCCCAAAGTGTTGATTTTATCAAAATTACCTTCCTAGTAAAGGTGTAATTTTCCAGTGGTAAAATGAAGGATGTTCTCAATACCAGTAGTTGTCCAATTATTTTGTACAATTGTTGTGTTTTAACAAGCTCTGTGAGTTTCAAGGCAGCCTGAGCGCTCTGCATGGTTTGTAAGCATGCTAAATAGGAGGGCACCTGGCAGTGCTTTAATTATACATGGTCTTGCTAACTAGGAAAATAAGACCTGGACATGTTTTTTCTTGCTGAGTGTGAAAAAGACATCACGTTTTCACACACCAGAACACAAAACAAACATTATGCAATTCTCATTCCACTCCAAAAAACATGTTACTTATTAGTCTACCAGAGCACAAAATAAAGCCCGGTGAACTGCGTAGTTCAGGGGGAACAGCTACCACCCAAACCACAACAATTCTGGGTCAATATTAAAATTGGACAGCAGCAAAAGGATGAGAAAGGAAAGGGCTGGTTGCAGTGACCTGCGACATACAGCGCTGCGTGTAACACCAGCAGCACCAGCTAATGCTTCACAGAACCTGAGCTGTGAGCACTGGGATGTCCGTGTGCACACACAAAACCTTCCTGCCTTTAACTGCTCACACACAGCCGATTTTCCAGCCTCCCTCTCTCCATTCCCGCCCCAGCTTCTTCTGCATCGTTACTTGGAATGGCAAGGAACGGGCATAAGGGTTTGCAGCTGAACATGACGAAAAATGAACAGCAGCCCAAAAACTGTTTTGTCCTCTACTCCCTTGCTTCTGTGAAAACACTACGTTTGCAGTAGGCTGTGCTTCAGAAACAATACGCTGTAGCAGATAATCATACCAAATGACCTCTGTCACTGGGAGGCTAGCTGAACCTTAGCATAGAAGTGAAACACAAATTATGCGTGGTGATTTGTGCCAACGGTAATTGAGATAGCCGAAACCCCCTGAGCAGTGAGAAACAAGTGTTGCCTGACAAAATTACTGATTTTCTTATTTTGAAAGAATCACCAAATAAGCACTAGAGGGCAAGGTTGAAGGAGAGCAAAAACCAGCCAGATCTGGACTGCAGTGAAACACTTGACACACTAATGAAATTTCCTTCTGATAAATTAATGTAAATTAGGCTCGGAAGGAACACTCTCATTTTAAAGTTGGCTGAAAAACCGTAAACAAAATAAGTGACAGCATAGCAAACTGGGGAGGATTTGTTTAATATGACGGCAAAGGGATAGGTGTCAGGACTCGTTCTATTTAACATCCTCATTAATGATCCAGAAGAAGAAACAAGCAGCATGTAATGAGATTCGATACTTGGGAGGATTAGTTAGCACTGGTGAGAGCTGCAAATTAATGCAAAGCAACAGACACCAGAATCATGGGCAGAGAACAACAAAAGGCACAAAGCATGTGGGTGGAAAACAAACAATAGAGAAACCTGAGGATATTGCAGCAAGAGGAAACATCCCTTCAGTGAGTGGAAACTTAGGGAGCAGTAACATGGCAAGCAATTTCGGCAGGAGAGCGGACGAGTTGTCATGCACCAGGCTGCACTGCGAAGGTGCTGCAGCGAAACCCAGGGACAGTAAGGCTGCTCACCCACCTCCACATCTTGGCACCATTTTGGTGAGCACCATCGCACTCATCTGCTCTGTCCTGCGCTTCTTTGCTGCTGCCAAAATTCAGAAAAGGGTAGTAAAAGTGGTGACAAAGGACCCAGGTGGCTCAGCCTCTGGAAAAAGCCTGGAAGTGCTGCAATTTTGCTGCTGTAGCACAGCTTGGCAGAGCCATGGCTTGGAAAGGACAGGGAGGGGGGACAGCCATCACCTATGTCTGAGGAGGAATAGGAAGGCAAAATGCATCTTGGCACACTGAAACCACAGCTTTGCCTTTCACGCAAGTAAGATGCAACTCTTTCCAAAGTATTTGGGCCATAGAGTACGTGGAAATTCCCACATTTGTGAATGTAAGAGCAATTTGAGTAAATTCTCATGAAGGTGAAAAACCTATAAAGTCTTACATAGTTAGCAAGATGGCAATGATGCAACATCAATACCTGCCCGAAAAAAATTAGCCTTACACAAATAAAGCTTCTGATTTATCTGAGCTCAGAAAGGCAGAGCATGGAAAGTATATTACATAGAATCATAGAAGAGTTTGGGCTGATTTCTAAGAAGTTATAGGTGGTTACAGACTCTGATCATATAGCTCAGGTAATGCAAGAGGCATAGTGAATGCCTTCAGACGACTTGTAGGCAGGCTGCAGCCACCACCACACCAGATGAGCATCTTTCCATTAGCCAACACTTGCTGAATCCCCTGGAAAACCTACGAAGGGAGCCACAGACTGTAACGCTGGTACTGTTCTTCAGCTTGTCTGCCACTGTCTTTTGCAGGGTCAAACCTACCCTAGGTGCAGACAATGGCATCCCTCAGCGCAGTCTTATGCACTGCATGTGTTTTCACATCACATGGCTAGCACAGACAGCAGCAGGGCTTTAAGGAGCAGTGAGAGGAAGGATTTTTGGGATCGAAAACCTCATGGGCAATTTGCTGGTTCATGATTCAGCAGGAATTAGGTGTTGTTTTTCCATTTTATTAGTGTTATGCCCTTGTTAAAAAACTTTTTAAAAATTCCTGGTCAAATTTGGTAACTTCTTCCTGACAATGCTTTCTGACAATCAGGTAATTCAGATGTACGACTAATTCATTTCCAGTACACCCACCTCTACTCACCCTGCTCTGAATTTCAGCAGGGTCACAGCAGTACAGCAGCATGAAAGGGACATTACTCCAAGTACCCCATGTGTCCATGCAGATGCAAGAAGATTTTTAAAATTCTTAAAAATTTAGAAAAGAAGGCAGAAAGCCCACGGGACATTTTTTCTCTCAATGGAGGCACAACGGAAATCGAAGCCAATAAGGAGTATTCTATTCAAGTTTACAGGAAAAATTAGGTACTGCAAAGAGCTGATTCCTACACATAACAGGGGCAAGAAAGAATCCTCTGGTGCTGCTGGCTATTTGCAATGTCATAAATACATGACTGACAGCTGCCTGTCCCAAGGCTCTGCTCCCACCAGGGCCAACTGGGAAGCTCAGGAGTGATACTGGAGCAGAGCCCGACCCTCTCCTGAACTGGATCAGGCTGAGCCCCATCAGCAGGCAGACTCATCATGGCAGAAGACCAGGTAGCTCAGCAGGCCCAACAGCTGCTCAGTAATCCGTCCACTCCTTCACTCAAACTCATCACCTTGCTTCCCATCAGGGAGCGGGGAGCTGGTTGCCTGGGACAACGCACTCAGCCCTGCGTCTGCTGCAGGAGATGAGCTGTTGCCTGTCTAGTGACGGTCGTAGGGAGGCTCCTGGGTCTTCTCCAGCTTTGTTGTGAGGTGTAGGACTCTCTGCAAGCCAGGTCCTCATGGTCACCCAGCTGTGGGCAAAACTACTGCTCTGGTGGACTCTGGGGAAGTGGACAGCACATTACCACCTTCCTCAGTTTACTCTCTCTGTGGGACATACTGGAATCCCTTAGTCCACAGTAGGTGCTGCACAACATTGGCAAGAACTGCTTCCTACAGATCATCAGAAACCTGTAGCTTGTTCCCACGTGTCCCGTTTCAGAGTAAGAAGAGGCTTGGTCAGACCTGACAGTGGAGGGAGTTGCCTGTCAGAAGCTGCCTGCCCTGCCAGGGAGACCTGCGCCAGCAGAGAAACAGCAAAGGCAGTGAGGAACTTTCTTTATCTGGACATCACTGGGATATGGGTTTCTCTGCCTGTCCTGAGCAGAAAGCAGAGCTGTGTTGAGGAAGGTGCTGAGCAGCATCTAGGGAGCAGGAGCTCTGGAAGCTGGCAGTTCTCCTGCAAAGCCTGCAACCTTTCTATTCATAGCAGAAGAAAGCAAGTCATTCTTGCCAGGGAAATTCCTGATGCCAGTTGTGGTTCTTTAGAAAACAAAAAGATTTTCTTTGCACGTGAAGGATCATAACAAGAGCATGAAACATAAATGCCATAATCCCAGGCATGGTCTTTGCCACTCCAAAATGTAAAGAACAGGTGTTGGGTAACCGGACAGAGACAAGGAGTTGTGACTACTGCAATGACTGCCAGACTGGCTGGATATATATGCAGAGAGAAGTCTCTGCCAAAGCGTCCTGCTGCCGTCTGACACCCATATCCTGCCTTCACCCTTCATCTCCCTGCATTCTGCTCCAGCTCTGCTACGCTCAGAGTAGGGACTGCCCTACACAGCCTATCTGCGAACTGTTTCATACACCACAGCTTCATCTTGGTCAAGCTGTGTTTATCTTGATGAAGCCAGAGTATTATTAGGCAGAGAAAAACTCTCCTGTGGATTCATGTATTGCCTAAACCTAAAAATATCCTGAATAACATTTTAAAGTGGCTGAGGGACTTCCGAGCAAGGTACTTGTCAGTGGTAGTAGTTAGGACATGCCAAGAATAACCCCAAATCGGAAGGTTTTTGAACAGCAGTCACACAGATGGCACAGCAAGCTACTAAACATGTGATGTGTCTGAAGATGACTCAGCCTTCCCCTCTTTCAGGGTAAACAAAAGGTGATCTTGCCTCTCCTGCTTTACTTTTCCGGTTAGCTGAAGTGCTAGTGCTCATCTTTCTCCCGGCCATCTGCAGGCTGGAAAAAATTAAAACCTAGGACAGATGGTAGAACAAGGGAGATGTGGCACTCTGCTGTCCAGTTCTGTCTATGAGTGAGCGTGAAACATCATCACTGAAGAAAAACTAATGCTACCCGAGAGAGGAGTTGGTGATGCTTGCCTTTATAAGGTCTATACTGCTTTATATGAGATACATGCATGCTTGTATGGTTTACATCATCTTGTAATTTGTACATGCTTTACATCACCAGTAACTCTAGAGGAGAACGACCATTATCTTCAGGCTGGGTGGTTCTGTTTCACATGTCACAACTCTTGGCTAATTTACAGCTTTCCAGCCCTGAGGATGCCCTTATTTCAGGTTGGTTACAATCTGGAATCTGCTTTGGTACCTACAAGGGAACCAGTAAATTCCCACATTACAGTATCTGCAAATCTTGCACACAATGTGTAGCTCCACTTAATGGTAACAAAAATTAAATGCATGAGACAACTGTGTTTTGTCATTAGTTTCAATGCACCAAAAGACACTGGGATCCAAAACACAATGTTTCTATTTAAATGTAAAAGAGACAAGAAATGTTTGGACTTCCAGAATGTCTTGTTGAAAAAAAACAAGTGTTTTTCTGGTATAATTTATTCTGTTTGGAGAATCAATATGAACTACATTGTCAGCATTACTGTTTCATTGCTAATAAGTGCATCTGGACAAGCTATACCAGAAAATGCTGCCCAGCACAGGTGAAATCTTACCTGATTGCAGGTAGAGTGGAGATCTGCAGAGAGAAATTACTTTTCATTTTGGCAAGAGACTGTAGGCTGGGCAGGGCTGGGTTGGACCCAGGTGAAATGCCAGCGTGCTTCTGTCAGCACTGCAAGAATTACTCCAGGTTTCACAGGTTATTCAAGCTTTCCCAGGTTAGGGAAAAAGATGCATTTTTGCTAAGTTCTTGTACACTGTGTGATCAGTTCCATGCAGGTAGCCTCGAATGAAAATTCACCTTCAAACATTCACTTAGAGGTGAGGGCAAGGAGGATGCATACCTAAAGCAAGAAAACTTGTTCTTTTTTAAAATGTATAAAGCCTATGAGGTTGTTAACTCTTTTTCATGATTTGGTTCTTCGAACAGACTGAGTGACAGCAGTGCTGCCTGATGAAAACAAAAGAGCACAAGCAAATCAGCTCCACTCGTGACTCAGAAAAGGTGCGAGGAGACAGGGCGAGCTAGACATCAGGCTCTTTCAAGTGCAAGGTGCAATGCAGTAACTCAAATCTCTTTCTCTTCCACTGTTACTTCCACCCACACAAAGAAACTAATTGTATGACTGCATACTGCAGATGCAGGCAAATAGACATTTGCAGGCTGAGCCTCGCCTTTGTGCTTACAGATGATTACACTCAGTTTAGCACATAATCCCCTAGCCACACTTCACAATCCATGCAGGGATGTTTTGTTCCAGAGAGAGGCATTATGGACTGGGGTTTAAAAAAATCCTAAGGGGTTTAGGTACTGAGATGCCACTGAAAGGTGAAGGAAGTTTGGCCCCTAGTTCCTTCTGTTTCCTTTTAAATCTTCAGCAATGACACACTTCTCCATCACCTCACTTTTGCAAGAATAATATGCTGTGGTCATGATTCAGACAGGTGTGTACAGGGGGTTTGAATAGTACAACAAGCTGAGCTGACACAATTAGTTTTGCTGAGATAAGTAAACACTGAGCATATCTAAAGGTAAAGCACATGTTGATGGATGTTCCTAAAAATGGATAATGGCTTAGACTCTCAGCACAAAATTAGAGGGGGGAAAGTCAAGGAACTGAGCTGATTAACACAAACTGCAGAGCTGATGAACCTTGAATAGCTGGAAATGCTGGGCTTTGGATTTTATTATTAGAATTCTGGTAGGGAAGGGGGACATGAGAGATCAAGAAAGCAATGAATTCTGTTACAAAACAAACCATATGTGACTCATCAGCATGAGCAGCAGAAAGATCTTTAAAATGTGTCCTTTGAAGCCAGGGCGATGCAACTGAGAAATGCTTGAACAAAGGGAATGGAAAAGCACAAAATTCACTCTTTCTTGTCTGGGTCTGCTTCCAGTCCATCACCTCTTTCCCTTTCTCTTTCTTTACACTGTTACAGAGTAACACCCCACTCAAGTTATCTAGTTTCATTTCTCAGGTACGTGAGAACACTTGGAGAGAGCCTATAAGGGCAGCAGACTTATTAAAAACTTAGGTCAAAGTAAGTAACAGCACTTCTGCCTTCAGACTGTTCTTCAATTCCAATACATTTGTACAGCACCACAATATAAAACTAAATTGATTATTGCAATATGCTGTGGTCTAGCTTCTTATATTAAGAGCATAGCTTTCTCTAAACTTCATAAGAAGGCTACGGTCACACAGGTTCGAAATGTCTGAACATCTGAAGTGTTTAGTAAGAACGTGAAGTTGACCTCTGTGGAAGTAAGGTCTCCAGATAGTGTTGTTTCCCCAGCAAAGAGGTGCTTGCTCTGTTCTAGCAAATTAGTGCTGCAGCTTCTTCCTTATTGCTGTTCCTGCTAGGCATTGCCATGTTCTGCCAGCCAAGAGAGCTTACATGGACTCATGTCAACAAATACGTATTTTTTTACATTTAAATGTATAAGCAATGAATTGCATTGACTTCAGGCAACCTGTTGTAACTCACTGGTTTAAGTGGTGTTTTTAATATCTACAGGTATCTTCAGAAAAGCTTCATTCAAATATGGTGCACCACTCAAGTGGTACAATTGAAATAACAGCGTAAAAGAGAAGAAACTTGTAGCTACGAGTTTTTCCTAAATCCTCCGTTTTTAATATGTCCCCCACAAAATGTAAATTAGCATGAAGGTAACTGAGTTCCCTAGGGAACCATGGCGCTGAACATTGCCTTGACTTCATGGAAGCTTGCAATGCTCTGCATTGTACCATCATCATTCTTAAGCGCAGGACTAATTCGCCAAGTCTCATGGACCTGGCATATGGCTCTTCTCTTTGCCTAACCTTTATAGGTCTGTTTCACATCAGCACTTTGTGCATCAGCGTATATGCAAAACTGCACGTCCTTAGTTGTGAGTGCATTTCCTTATCAGAATAACAGCACTGCATTATGCTGCGTGTTTATGACTTGAAACACGAACTGATAACATGGGCATAGTCAAACAAAATGGTATGTGTAACAGCAACCAATTCATGTGTTTTAGGGAAACAATATGACATCAGAAAGAGCTACATGCTTGGCTACATTTGATTGGATGTAGTCAAATAGCTGAAATGATATAACCATTAAGATATATTTTCCTGATAACTACCCATGTTCATATATTATCTATTTATTTTTCTGTGGTATCTTAGTAGAACTTGGAAGATATTTGATCTGTTTTTTCATGTGGACATTTACTGCATTGCTGGAAGCAAAATTTCTCGCTCTTTCTGGTTACATTACCCTCATAAATTGCAATAAGAGAAGCGGTATTTTTAATGAGTACCTGTGTCATTAAACAGAAAAATGTTTACAGAAATTATCTCAATTACTGCCTAGTAGGATTGGAGTTTGAGCTTTTTCAGTCCACAGATAGAAATATTAGCTAGCTGAGTAATTGATTCAGAGCAAAACACACATTTCTAGAGTCGTCCCTTTCTAAAATGCCGTTGTGAATGGCATGGCTCCTAGGCTCTGGAAATGGACTTCCTGAAAGGAAAGACTGATGAAGTGGAAAGGTTTTAGGCTGTGCACATGTTCTGCATCTGCATAAGCACCAAAGTGGTGTTGCATAATAATGACCATTTTTTTTCCTGTAATTTTTAAAACTGGAATTATTTTCAATGCTGAACTAATTCAGGAGCCAAACCGAGGTTTGTAACATTTGGAATACGGCAGTGGCAGAGGTTGGTTGCAAGAGTCTCTCAGGGACTGTGCCGCTCCTCCAGTTGCTGTGATGCACACTGAGTTCGGCGTGGCTGCCACTGCCATGGTGTCACCAACACGTAAGATACTTAAGAGCTCATAAACAACATTCAGATGTTTCCCCTTCCTGTGAATGTGCTCTTTTCATAAATAGACTGGATCCACTCCTAATTTTGGAATCTAATTCCAAAGCCAGTATTGTATTCGTAAAGTCCCCTTTTCTCTCTTAAAATACCTTTCTTTTTACTGAAAATGCTTGTATTGTTTTCAGATTGAAGTGACTTTGGGAGCAGGTAAGAAAGAGGACACTTCTTTCGAAAACTCTATTTCTGAGTTTGGAAGCTACAAGATATGACTCAGCAGAAACTGTGCTTCCGTAACTCAAAACAGCTAAAGCTAGAAAGTTCAAATGCAGCATGACATTTAGCAACCCAGCCAATCTGAGAGAAAATCCATTGTTTGGTATGGAAACTAGTTAATATTGCTCAAATGTAGACTTAGATTTTTTTTTTTTATGCTACTTCAGAAATATATTTTCTATGCACATTTACTGGAAGTATTTCTGCTACGGAAAGGTAGCTCATTATAAGCAGAGAAAATGTTTTAATTATCCTTACAGCATTTGACAAAGCAGGTTTTGTTAATTGAGCAGTATTTAGTTGAGACTCAAGAAGCAGACCATGATCCGTGAGTCCTCAGGAAGTTAAAGCTTTGGAAAGCAGGCTCGTCCATCTCTGCACAGTGTTTGCTCAAACATGGTGTCCTCTCAGCCTAGCGGTGGGAGAAGGGGGTTCCACAGACAGCTGCATTCTTCTGGGCACGTCTGGCCACCAGCTCAAGCTCAGGTCAGAGCAGCACAGGGAACATGCCAAATTGTGTGCATGGCATGGTCCCCACAGAGCCCCCTCCTCAGTATGGACCAGCAAACAGGTACCCTTAAAAAGCAGTTCTTCGCAACTATTTCCAGTATGTATGGGTGTAGAAGGGCTTGTTTCTCTGCTGGCTTGAAATGCCAGTAGAGGGGGAAACAACAAATCTTGCAACTGCTGCTGCTTTGATGCAAGGAAGTGAAGAACTGCGTATTTGATTTTACCCCCTGACTCACTCTGCTGTATTATTTCATTATAGTGCTTCTGACACACACGTCTGTACATGAAATAGGCAGAATTTTTAACTCGGAGCCACCGGGTCTGAATGACAGACAGTGTTGCTGTCACTGATACCCACAGCAAATCTTACTTCAGCTGCAGTTGTGGAAAGTAAGCACTCCAGTGTTTCTGGTGAAGAAATTCTCTGCAAGTCTTCACTTTCAGCAAATTATGCATTTTCTCCACCCAACCCCTGGTTATTTCCTCAAGCCATTATTTTTAATTCTAAACTGTTTCCCAGTCCTTTTAAGTCAATAACTTGACTTTATCTTACTGTTTTCTTCACAAATGTTAAGACCACACACTGAGCTCTGCTAAGACACTGTATTATGCTACTAGTAGACAAATTATAACATCACATCACATACATGTTGCAGTTGCTGTTGGAACATGCCTTTTAAAAAATACCTTTATTGGATGAAATTGTCTCTTTCCCAAGAAAAATTTGGTTCTTCAATATAATTTATTATGCCTTTTAAAACTCTGTCTGTTCAATAAAATCTTTGCTACATTATAAATACGTGTAATGAAAATATAATTTAAAATTCTGAGAGAAAACTTTTTTTCCCCATTTTTCACAAAACCCACACTGGCACCAAGGAAAGACTAACAATAAAAATAAATAATTCCTGTACAATCTACTCTGGGTTGGAAACATTCAAAAGAGAGATATTAAACTTGTCCTCTGATGAAACTTTGGCTATAATGTGAGAACTGATCTTGAAGGAGGGTCCTATGTTTCCCATGCGTTTAATCTGAAAACTTCTTTCAAGGCCTGATTGAGTGAGGCTAATACTGTCCTCGCTGTAACATACCTGAACAAAGCTTGGATAAAATTACTGTTATCTGAGGGTACCAGCATCTAAGCTTCACTGCACAGGACTAAAAATGGTCCTACCTCACCACATGGGAGTATTTATTGTGGAGATTAACTCCCAGTTCTGAAAAATTAAGCATTAGTGGAAATAAGTTAGCACCCTCACTGTGCAACAGCATGAATTAGAAATTTTTATGTTTTGGTTGTTCAGCAGTTATGCATTGCTGGAAAGCTTGTGTGTGGAAGGGACAGCACAAGAAAGCTTTCTAATTTGGACCACTTGTATGGATTTTTTAAATGACTTCTCATTCTAAGCAAATTTCTTAGTAGAGAGGGAGCGATTCAGTGTAAGAGACATTCAATAGTGGAGTTGTTATTCTTGAAGTATGGAGTAGAAATATGGACAAATTCTTAAAAGCAACTAATCTCAGTCTATCCAAAGCTGGCAGAAAAACAGATTAAGCCCATGATAGGCATGAAACCATCACAAAGAATGAACAAGCATAGATTTTTAAAGCTTAGGTTTGGTAAGACAATTTTCAAAGTTGCCTTCAGAACAGTTCCTTTTTCCACAGAAGACTTAAATACTCTTAAACAGATTTACCTTTAAATTACAGAATTTAGTGTGAAGTTCAGAAAATCTCTATCTAAACAGATGAACTATGAGCATGCTAAATTCCTCTCTTAGAGACACTTGCATCATTTTAAGGAATAGACAGTGAAGGACAATCAAATATTACTAGAGTGTCTGGAAAACACATTTCAATAGTAGATGAGAAAGAAAAGTAAAAATCAGTCAGCACTTGTTTGGATTATCCTTAGCACTTCAATGAGATGAATATCCCCTGGGAGTCTTCATTTGTTCGAGATCCCCTAATTTCTGAGCATCCAGCACTGCATATTTTATTTTTTTAAATTATGAAAAGCACAATGTTATGTCAACTTTGCCTCTGACTTTAAAGAGGTATGTGTGGAAAACTCTTTGTCTAGTATACTGCAAAAGTTAGCGAGCCACTCACCCTTGCTGCTTTCTGACAGCCACCTCTGTTTCCTCCTCTTCCAGCCTCTCCTCCCTTCTATTCCTCTCCCTCCTCACATTCCATGCACCCTTTCCCTCCATTTCTGAGTCCCATCTCAGGGCAATTTTTTTACCTCACACCTCTCCCCATCCATTTTTCCTTAACTTCCTAAATATTTAAGAAATGCTACAATCTACTACAGACGCTCCAAGATAAATTTATCTTTAAGTGGACTTTGCTGGTACAGTTACCTTTTCTATTCTGCTTTGGTCACAGTTCAAGGAAAGGACAGATACCCTGGCTTTGTTGTCCTTACTACTGCAGACATAGGCATCTCAGAAGGCATTTATATTATTTAACTGTAGAAAACTAACTGAGGCTCCATAGGTAGAAGGTTGGTCCCCAAATCTCACATCGTAGATACAAACAGACCAGTACTCCATCAGGTAATTCAGAACCAGTGTGAAGACTAGCGCAGTGTTCTGAAGTGTTATCTATATAGCAGCCTCTGTCTTCATTAACTACACACAGCCTAGAAAGACTGGGCTCACAGTTCAGGCACTTCACTTAGGCAGTTAAAGTCAGGTGGTGAGAATGCTGTCCCATGGTCTGGGATGCCTCATTTGGGGCACTCGTATGTTAGTGTATGCCTGTATGTAGTCTAAATCGTGAGTGACTTCATCAGCATTCACTGATGCTCCAGTACAACTCCAGCCCCCCCAGCTGTTCCTTTACAGAAGAACAGAAGGGTAAGGGAGCATTGCTGTGTGGAGAAGGAACAAAAAACCTATGATGAAAGCAGTACTGGCTGCAAGTGTTAAATCTGGAATAAATGCCAAATATAAGAAAGACTGCAATAAAAAATCCAGGGATAAGAGCATCACCCCATAGCCTGAAGAGTCTGGTTCAACACTGCTTGGTAATTCAGGTTCTGAATCCTACTGCATGCTAAGTGAATTGGATGGAAGAATAAGTAAGGTGAAAATTGTACTGGTTTTCAGGGGAATACTATTGCATTACATTCCTGAGGGGGCAAATCTACTCTGATGGTAATGAAGAAAGGCTTTGAAAAGCTATTACTAAAAAGCATCAGTTTACTGCCTTATTCTCCCACACCTGTTATTTCCCTTCCTTGATATTTGTATTAAATATGAAGCAATCAATGCAGCAATCACACAACTACAGCATACAACAGACTTTGGAAAGAAAAACAACCCTACGTGTAGGGTGGGGAGAATGAATATTTCCAACTCAGTGCCATACCCTGTAGTTTAGTTTCCTTCATTTATAATATCAACCAACGCTTGCAGCAGTCTGTCATCTCTATGCTTGTATGGTTTGGCGTTGTAAAAAAGATCAACGTAGTCACTGTATAGACTTTCTTCTGAGTCTCTCAACTGGGAGGGCTTGTTTAATTTTTCGAGGGCTCGATAGAAGTGTTCATATGGAATATTTGACTTCTCACTTGCAGTCTTCTTTGGCAATCGCTTCTGAGCCATCTGTCTGCTAAAAGCACTCTGCAGCAAACGTACCATTGCCTCTGATGGGATTTTATCTGCTGCTTTGTCACTGCTGCTGCTGGTATCTTCTGTGACTTCTGTTTTTTCACTCAGGTTCTCCTGTGTTGTATGGTCCTAGAATACAGATTAGCATAAAAAAGGTTAGGTGTCAAGGAAAAACTGACTGGATTAAAATTTGCTCTGATTAGTGATTTCCGTCTATGTGTGGGTAGATGTTATTTTTTCATTCAAGAGCCACTTAGCAGCTAGAAAAGAACTAGACCGTCATACACCAAAACGGACTACCAAAAGGACATTATTGCAGAAAATCTCAAATCTCCCCACAATGTAGGAAGTTATAAATTCAGACTCCACATTGGCAGAATACAACGTGTCATTTTATAACAGGATTTGTCCCAGTATTAAAAGACATGTCTCGTTGTACTATGGGAGACAGCTCCTCAGCAGTCTAACTGAAGGAAGTATATGCAGTGCAGATGGCAGCTCTGACTGTGCCACACACCCTAGTGAAAAGGACTGAACCAGTGCTTCCATATAAACCTTCTCTGTAGGTGATCTCACCTGGGAAAGGACAGTGAAGTATGGCTAATCAGGGGCCATGACACAGATCTTCAAAGACTAATGCCAGATACAGATGTACAGTTGGTGAGAGGCATGATTCAGCAGTGTTTATTATGCCTCCCACACTGACACAGCAGTATGTGGCTGCATAGCTTCCTCATTTACACTAGGATTGTCTTCCTGACTAAACATCCGGTTTATGTTCATCTGGTTCTTATTTATGTTCACCAATACCTCCTGAATCCACTTTTACTTTCTTCCAATTTATTTTTTTGCACATGGCTGCCACATGGGTGGACACTTATCTAATGTATTTGAAGACCATAATCATGTCCCCTTCAATCTTCTTCATAACCTGGCTGAGGAAGGTTAACCTCTCTGTACATTATGGATGGCCTAATTACTTAATAGGGAGACAAACTGATGTAATGTGATGAATAAAGTATTCCAAAGATGTTGACATAATCAAGCTTTGTGAGAATGTACAATGCTACCAGCCTGTGCATCCACTGTCACTGTCAGAAGCCTGTAGTATGTTTAGAGCACTCCGCCTGAAAGGTAAAGAAGGGATGACAATGGAGCTAGCAGCAACAGATTCACCTAACCACACCTTCTGAATCAGTGAGTCCCTGACTTTTGTCATGTCTTTTTCTTACTACCTTCCTTCCAAGCTCCCTGGAAGCACTCCAGCAGGCAAAGCTCCTTTCAGATGTGACACTTTTTCTCACTAGAATTACATAAATATAGAGTGTCTGTCAGAGATGTGTTCCTCCCTCCTTGTACCACTCAACTACATTAGCTACTGAGTTCACTGCTTCAGTAGCAATATCCTCCCACCACCCTAAAACCCTTAGATGTTGGCAAATGAAAACAGAGATTAATAAAACTATCAGTTCTTAATATGGATAAAATTACAATACACAATTCAAAAGTGGTCAGGGGTTAGATGGAATGAATACAGAATATGTGTATTATTACTAGGAAAATGTATCGTTTTCTTATAAATCAAAAAATAGGTAAGGAAAAAACCTGCTTTAATACTACCTCTACAAAGTCTGTCATCTTCTCCACTCCTCTTCTGTCATTTTGCACAGCATTGTAGGATGTGTATACACGTGGCTGCCTCATATGTTCAGGGTGGGTAGCAGTGCCATGCAAAATTAATTTCCAATTTACAAACCTTCCTTCATTTTGTATTCTTCTGGACTAAAAGACAAGTGTGGCATTAGCGTAAGTTCTCAGGACGTAAGAAGAGGAGACAGGACACTTGATCATAAAGTAGATGGAAGTAACTAAAATAAATTGTAAGGTTTTTACTATCTAAATTCAGACAATGATTTGTAAGCACAAAAGACTGGTATATTGAAGACAGGACATATCAGAAAGTGGGATTTAATACACTGGCTTTACTCAAAAAATACACATTTTGATGCAATATAATTATTAATTAATCATGTAACCATGAACAGAATTTTGTCACAACACAGAATGCTAAAAATTACTGAAGTAGTATTCTGTGTTAATAGGATTTGTTCAATAAGCCATTCCTTGCCTTGGCAATTTCCTCACAAAAGTTAACATCGGAATAGCAATTTGGAATAATACTCTGTAGTGGTGTACCACAGCAATCTGAAACACAGCATGTGGAAGTGAGCAATACATGCTTTGTCCATTATTTTTGGTAGCAGTATTTAAATAGTAGAAAGTGGGAGACAAGTACAGAGAACACTAAAATGTTATTTTACCAAAGCTTCTTTCAGAATTTTTGCTCAGTTGTTTAGTGACTGAAGATAGCTGCTGAAGCTCTTCTTGTCTAATACAAGTCTACACCAAAGTTTACATACGCAACTTACATGACAACTAAATTATGAGTAACTCTGCCCAGGAATCTGTGATTTCAATTAGGGTCATTAATATGAAAATGTATTTCAGGAACCACAAAACCCTATAAGCTGAGGAAAGCTTGAGGACAAAAAGCTTGGTTTATTTTAAGTTTCATGAACTTTTCAGTTGAAAATGGAAAATGAGAGATAATTACAAGCAAAATGCTCAGCTTAACTTTGTTCCAAAAAAATGCATTACATTAAATACAAAGGACAGGATATCTGTAACCATGGGGTTATCTATAAGCCTGCAGTATTAACACTATATGGTTGATAATAATATTTACTTCTACTGCCTCGTCCATCTGCTGAGTACTTGGCATTATCCTCCTGTTTACAATTTGAGGCCAACAGGGGTTGGAGGCTCAGTGTCTGATAGGAAGCATTCAGTTTCTGGCACGATCTGACCCCTAATGACAAGCTTATTAGCAGACAACTTTAATGAAATTCTCCACAGATGAGTGCATTTCATCACCCTCTCTTTAAAGGGAATGATTTTTCAGTTGCCTATCAAGCAGCTTTATTCTGGTGTCTCACTGTTGTAATCTGTATTCCCAGGTGATTTTAGTAAACTTATTTCTGTCATATGTGTAGATTTCTTGGCTTTAATCCTTAAACATTGTTTGGCAGTAATTAAGAAAGGAGTTAGGGAAAGGTATACATCAGAACAGCTCTCTGAGGTCACCAGAAATTCATTAATTCAAAAGGTTTTGAGTTAATGAAAATTATACACATGCACCAAAAGAAGACTAGATCTATCCTGTGTTCTTTTCTGCAGAGAAACCTAATTTGCAGTTAATCATAGGTTAATCTGATTACATATTTCACTCCATGAATCACAGAAAATTATATTAAGTGATTTCTTTCAGTGACATATAATGTGTGGAAAACAAAAGCACAATTTTTTTTTTGACAGGTACATGTCAGTGAAGTGAGGATGGTGCTTTGCACTTATGTAAAGAACAAGAATATCTGACCCTACTTTTTCCTTTTATTTTTAAACCAGGTGGATGTTTACTTTAAATACACTCTTGCTGTAGCTTGTTTAATGAGAAGACTCGGTATTCAACATGTTTGGTAGTGGTTAGTGATAATTTATCTGTGTTAGTTTCCAAACACAGCTAGTTAACATATGTACATACTTACCACATCAGTAATTCTTAAAACCCAGGTGCCTGTTGGATTCTCTCCCCATGTATGAACAGACATGAAGTCCCAGTTCTTAAAGCCATTGGGAGATTTATCTCTCTCTCTCTCAGCCAGTAAGACAGTGCTGGTCCCTGTGTAAGTGCAAGATCAACAGTAGTGACTCTTCTTACATGCCGGCTTTGACTTTTCCCATTGCTCAGCTTGCACACTAGTGAATAGGTAACCTGGAAAATACACTATTTAACAGTGGCTTGTGGAATGGGACACATGCTATTTCTGAGCTAGTGGTTCCTTTAACTATTTTCACAGCAGTATTTAAAAGCATAAAAACTATCACATTAGGTCATGCTAAAAAGGTACATCTTGCTCAGTTTTCATTCTCTAACAGAAAAAAGTAGTGCATGCACATAAAGTAACGTAAGAAACAACCAGCATTTTCCACTGAAGAACAGTTAAGGAAATTTCTGAGATGGAAGTTTTGAAGGCAAACCAGCTCATGCAGTGGTGTGAAACCAAAGATTTACCCTGAATTCATCACTGTTTTGGTTTTGTTTTTTTTTTTGGTTTTGTTGAGTGGATGGAAGTTGTTACAGCCTGGATTTCCAACAGGGTGAAAAGCATTTGTACTGTTATTATTATTACAAAACTGCTGCAGTAGACAAAGTATTTCTGCAGCAGAAGAGATTCTACTGCACAGCAGGAAATATGTTGTGCTTGTTTGCCTAAAAGGAGAGAGCAAGGGAACTGTATTTACATAATAAGGAGCAATGAAGCCCTAGGGAGCCTGATCACAAGCTATAAATACATTTACAGGTAACACCATAAATATAGAAAAGGAATGACATATATTCGGTAGCACTGTTTTGCAGAAAAGTGGAAAAAAACAAGAACCAAGGGATAAACAGTTTAACGACGATGGCAACATGATACTGTAGCAGAGGCAGTGGCACTTGACTATTGCTGCCTCAGCTAAACCCACAGAAATACAAAGATGAAGAACATATTACTGTAGTCAGTCTTTCAAAAAGCTGTGTTTCTCTAAGATGAAACCATGCTTCCTACATATGAGCAAGAGAACAGTGGGAGGGAAATACCTCTACAAAAGGTAGAATGACAGCTACCATTGCTGTCGCCTCTATGATGTACCTAGAGACAGTCCATATATTCACTCCCAAACTAAAACTTATCTAAGATGGAATTAAATTTGAAAATATCACCAAGAGTCAAAGATAAAACACCTCACAGCAATATTGCTCCCATAGGACAAAAAGTAAACTCAGAAAAGGGAGAATTAAGATTAGTCTTAAAGGGAATCCCAGACAAAGCAGGGTTTGGAAATATACTGCATATACAGTATCTTAAGCCTGCTCTCTAGTCAGGTCCTGCCATAATGATGTGACCAAGGCTGAGTGATTCATTATCTGTGAATTACTAGACTAGCCTTTAATATCGGTAAATTAGATCAGCTTAATGTTTAAATTCACACCTGAAAGCTTGTCTTTTTTCCCCAATAATACTAGTTGACCTAAGAGACGTTACTCTCTACAAAGTCGTTTATACTCATTCTCCTGGTTTGGTTTTCTTTTTTCTCCTTATGGTGTTATTTCAGGGCATTGCCAAGATAATTTGCCATATTCAATCACATTTAGTATAGATGTACTAAGATGCCTAACAGACACTATGTTTTTAAATACACCGATGGGGAGACACAGATACATGAAATCTAGGGAGTCAGATTTCCTCAGTTTTCCATTAGTTTGTTAAATCACAGTAAGGCTGATAAGCACTATTGAACTATAATTTGTTGTCTGCCATGAACTGTCAGGTCCTGTTGCCAGAATGAAAACATATGAAAAACAGTGCCTTCATTTCCTGAAGTATGATTTTCAAACCTCTTCTCACAAAAATAGCCCAGAACACATGAAGGCTCAAAAGGGGTTTCAGAGAACCAGTTCTCTAGTTCCCAGGATGCTTTGTCCTCACAGCTCCTGTTGGAGGTCACTAGATTTGCCTAAGAATATATTTAACTCTTTTTTTAAAACCACTGAAGAACACAGAGGTGTTTTTTTTTTCATTAAATAAACGTTACACATTACAGCAACACAAGCAAGGCATGCCTTTGCCTCCTGTACCTGATGGAGATACCAGAGTGACGTGAAGATCACCTCTACGGGAATACTCAATTGTTGCTTCAAGCTGCACATGCTCCAGAGATGCAATGGAGTTTTCTTGACCCTCACAGGCTTTTGTGGGAATTTCAATAATGACTTCCTCATTTGCTCTTAATAATCTGGCAAAATTACAGGAGTTCTTTTATTACTCACAGAAACTTTTGATTCTGGATCATTATCTGAAGTGTAAATGACATATTTAACACCCATTTGAGAAGGATGAGAAAGGAAGAAGTAAAGACAAATTCCACACTCATTATAGTTTTGAATGCTGCAGTCGAAAACATAGGAAGTTCTGGAAGCACAGATAATATTGAAGTGGAAAAAGTGATAGGCACTGCGTAAGACAGACTTGTACAACACACCTTGGAAGGAAGCAAGCAAGTTTGATCATCAAGGGTTTCCGTCAACGCTTTGCTGTCCAGCAGAGACTACAAAAAACCAGTCTTTGCAAGCAGCTACATCACACAACTGTATCACTTATATTCAGATCTCCAGAAGGGCTCTTATCATTCAATTAAAATACTGCAGCAGGCACGGCTGATTTAACCCTTTGGAGTCAATGCCATCTCAAGAAAAAAAAGCCAACTTCTGCACCATTCTCTTTTCAGAAAGATACACTGCATAGCTTTCTCTGCACAATTTCCATTACTTCTAATGAAAATGGGGTATCTAAATTACCATGTAAATAATTCTAAATTCATAGTCATGGGATCTTTTTTTTATAATGTAGCATAGAGGACTGCAATAAAAAAACATAAAGTACAACACCCATCAGTACCAGATCAACACTCTGTAAAAAGGAAAGAGCTCATAAAAGAAAATTGATAGTAAACCAGCATAAATAAAAAGGTTACCAAGCAGTGACACTCCAAAACACTATAATATGTTTCTACAGAGAGATTTTTGGTGCACTTATTTCAATCTTTGAAACCGCTATATATTTTCTAGACAATAAATCAGTAAGTGAACAAGTGGAGGCAAAAACAATCTAGATACCCTTATTAATTAACCAGCTTAGTGCCTAATTACAACTTACCTGTATGTTGAGCTCAGCTTAGGCTCACTATGCTGGAAGTACTTGTGAATGTGGCTGGTAAGTCGTTTCAGTGAGCCTTTGAGACACTTGCGTTTCACAAAAAATGTGTTAGGGAGGTGACTAAAGCTCAGTGTATGACCTTGATTTCAACATATATTATGCCTGTCACAGGAGAATTGCTAAGAGCAATTACAGATGTTTCTTTTCAAAAAAGGCACTGGGAAACCTGATATCTTTTTATCCATCTGCTGATAGAGGTCTAAGTATTCATATCTTATCTGATCAGGTTCAGTCTCAGTATCATCCACCTATATGCTGGCTGCACAAGCAGACATAATAATCTTATTCTTTGTTAAGGCTTCATGCTAGCAATTTCCATCAGTTTAACACTAAAAAAAGCAAGCAAACAAATTCTCTTTGCCTATCCCTGAGGAGTACAGCAAGGCAAAACCAAATGAATTGCAAGAAATCTCTTAGTCTGGTTCAGAGCAAGCTGAGCAGAATATTAACCCTCAGGCTCCAATAAGATACACATAAGCTTAGTTAATGCAAATTCTTACCTTGGTTCAAAGCTTTTGTCTTTGACAATACACTCTCTCTTTTCTGGTACACCTTTCCATCTTTTGGGATCAGCTAAATCTACCAATGCATTGGCATTGAGTAGTCCAAACCCAAAGCGGCTGTTGACCATCAGTCCCGCTCCATTCTTTTTCCATCCTGGATTTCCAGCCAGTGGATCGTATTCTGAGGTCCACACTACCAAGTGCTGCATATCCCTCCATGTTAGATTTGGGCTGTTGAGAAAATGTACCTGGTTAATTGTTTCAGGGCTACCTATCATTTTTCTCTCAATTATTAGACTGCAGCCAAACATGCTTTAAATGTATATGGCGTCCCATTATTTTAAAATACACATCATATCACAATGCTTATCCTCACAATACTGCTCCAGGTAGACAAGATTTCCATGTAAATGAAGAATGAGTATCTAGCAAGATTAGGGTCAGATTCTTCAAAATTATTCAGGCATTTAAAGTTAACTAGCAAAACTAGTATTTCTCACCAGTCTTTATGGGAACTGGACTTTGAAAATTCACAGGGTATTTGATTCTCTCTGTGATTAATTCTATTTTTTAAAATATGGCCCTAAGTATATCAGCTTACGTCATCAAAGGAGTATGCAATAGAAAATGGAGCTGAACCTACACCATTAAGTACTAAGCCTAGTCTTTAATACTTGAAGTGTCTTCTGTGAAAAAGCCATTGTCCTGTCCTGTCCTGTCCTTTTTCACCCTAAGTCGTACATTCTGGCTACCAGCCCTACAGGATCTGAACCTGCCTGCTCCCTGCCCGCTCTGACAGTCAGGCTTGGGTACCTTCCATTTTAGGTCTCGTTATGAGCAGAAAAGGTTCTGTAAATTGACTAGAGACTTAAACTCCTTCAACCTATTGTCTTCAAATTACGTTCTCCTGATACATGTGCAGCCTCACCACTTTAAAGTGCAATTGACCAGAACTCAGTAAACAATTGTTGCCAATGCACAAAATAGACTAAAATTCCTCAGTCATCACTTTTTACCTATATGGGTTCTGCTTTGCTAGGAAAGTGTTGAGGCAAGTAGCTGCTTATTTTTCTCATCAGGCTGAGCAAGTCTGACCGACAAGTGGAGCTGCAGGATGAGATGGTGCGTCTTCAAACAGATAGCATTTTGGGGAAGATGGTGGTGTGGCTGAGAGAGATGAGTTTCAAAGGTAATTGTATGACATCTTACTTTGCTTCCAATGCTAGAGCAAAAATTCCTGCTGCCAGTGGTGCAGATGCAGAGGTCCCAGTGTGAGTCTCCGTACATTCATTGTGAAGATCAGCACTTGTCTGACAGAAAAAACAAAAAACCCCAGACTGCATGAATAAGCAGTTGTAAATACAGTCATATCCACACTCACAAAATAATCACTTATCCTTTACTTGGCGCATATTAATACATTCCTCACCAGCAGAAGAAGTGATGGATGTTTAAATCTGTTCATATTTCAATCCACTCTTTTACTTCAACTATAATTTTTGTATCAAAATGCTTTGTGTTGGAACAAAATACTCCCACACTGAGTATCTTATTTTATTCTAAGGTTTCACAATCAAGTGTTTCAGGCTTACTGGTGAATCATAAAAACAGATCATTGTGTTGGGCCTAGAACATTTAAAATTACTGCTTGCTAGAAAATTGCTCATAGGATTAGTACTGGTGTTCTGCTCCCTCTTCAGCAGAACTATAATTTGCAATGAAACATAAGCTTTATTTGGAAATTAAACACCAAACTCATCTGCACATATATCTACATCTCGGGTATGAAAAGTATGCACTTAGGAAGGACTGATCTCCTGGCTAACTTGGAATGACATCATTTTAATCCCCATCAGTGCAGTTTAATGTAAAATTATCACCCACCAGGGCTGAACAAAAATTATAGGTACTTCAACATTATTTTATCACAGCAATTTTCTTCAGTACAAGTTCTTTCTTGCACAGTTAACGAAGGTACACAGACTGATACGCCTGCTTGCTGCGTACCTTTCACAGATCTGGAAGCACTATTGTTGGCTGCTGCAATCTTACAAAAGCAATGTACACCAGAGGTACTGACTCATGCAGTACACTAACTTCTTTTACCTTTTACTCTCTGTCTCTCTTCATTTGCCCTTTCCGAAGAAAAGGACTGTATGAAACCATGCAGAGAGCTCTGTCATACACAAACAGCAGACAAATTCAGCATGCCGATTTAACTGCATTGACACAATGATTTTGTTTAGCCATTGCTTCACAGTAGAAGATGTTCCAGGAATACAATCACTTTTTGTATTACAAATGCCTCAATGTTTCAAGGCAAAAGCACTAAGCATATGAAACATAACATAAAGCAGGCGCTTGAAACCAAGCATTCAAGAGCTCTCACTTGTTATTTACACATACAATACATCTCTATATTTGTTCTGAATCTGGTAAAAACAACCTACAATTCTTTGGTCAGTATAATCCCCACTGCTGTATGCTGTGGCCAGAGTTGAAGAGCACTTCTCTGCATACCAAGGAGAAAGGCCTTGCTGAGAAGCACTGCTAATGGAGATAGTGTAGATACTATCAGTGTAACCATCACAGTCACAGTTGTCACCCTGACGGCCTCCATTTCCAGAAGCCCATACAAAGATGGAGCCTTTCCCATTTCGGCCCTAGAGAAAATGGAAATGAGTAGTTATCAAAAGAGATATCAGTCCCTGCAACGTATTCTTACCAAGTGGTGTTGCCACCCCTCCCCCCACCCCTCCTCCCCACCCCCACCCTCCCCTAAGCCTAATAATTTTCAGGTAGAAAAGGATGATTTTCCATAAGCACTACAGAAGACAGAGATAAAAGAAACCAGCTATCCTACCTCACATCCTACAGTATATCTCTATCTGACTGGTCTAGGTTTAGTGTTCCAGGTACAGCAACTTTCCTCAGAATAGGCTTTTAAGTTAAAACCACAGTCTGTGTTCAACAGGTAATTTTTCCCACAAGCTGATGTTTTGTTCCCGACCATTTCTAGGAAAAATGCCCATTATTTTTAAGAACTGGCAAGAGGTTATTTCAGTTGTCTTTCCTGTAATCACAGAGCTATGGGTAAGCAGTATGAATGACGTGAGTGATATGACTTTTCCACCAACTTATTTTTTGTAAAGAAGCCTTTCACAGTTGTCATTCCTTTGCTGAAACACACTGAACCAGCAAGTGCATCTGACTGGAAACCCTCCCTTCTCTTACAGAAGGGTCTTACAGTCTCCATACATAACCACATTCATTCCCTGCTCTGGTCTCCAGTGTGTAATGCAGGAGCAGTAAGCTAACAACCAATGCCAGCAGCTGACAGCATGTAAACCAGCACAGCTGTCATAGGGGAAACACGTATCACACTACCTGGTCTTAAGCTATGCTAGTCCTTCAGGTGGAAAAAAGCATGTTCCACATGAAAAGCAGAAGTTCCTGTGTTGTTCAATATTAATGTGTATGTACATTCACTGGAAACTGCAGTTGAAATACAGATTTTTATCATCCCACACAGATGCAATTTGAAGTTATTCATGCAAGTGCTAAAGCACTGCAGCACTTAAAATATTAGAAGAAACGTTAAAAACATTTAAAAAACATTGAAGAAAAGTATTGGGAAGGACAAGCCATGTCAATTACAGAAAATGAGATAGTATCTTTCTCTGAGAATAAAGGCTGCAGTCCAGAAAAGCACTGGTATATGTACAACACCTGCTTTGATTTCACTTAAGAATGCTACTGACACCTCTTAGATGCTTAAGGCTAAGATTAAGCTTCAGTGCTTTACCAGGCCAGCAGTAAGGTGACAGGGATGAAAGTCATCGGCAGCCCCAGCTCTGGCTGACTTTAAGCAGAAAGGAGATCATCTAGATCCTTGCAAAAGGCAACCTGACAACTGAATGGGTAAATTTGCTCCCCTTGACTAATAAAACAAGTTGTAAAACACGACACATTCTTCACCAAAGAACCTGCTTTTTCAGAGTAAGACAGCTGAACATTGGTACCCTAATTATTGCCTTTAAATCTCTCTTCTCTTGCTGTCTACCTATGGATTTAGAACTCTGTTCATCACCAGCCCACTCCTCTTGGTCTCCATTCTTCCCTCAAAGTATGTTTGTCAGCTGTCAGACTGTTTTTTCTTTTTCTCTCCTGTCTGCTAATGTTAACTGCCCTATTCCCAAAATCTTTTTTCTTTGCTTCTGTCTTTCAAACTTTCCTCAGTTTCCCTCCTCTCCCATCTCTGATTCAGTCTTCCTTTCTCTATTAGTACCTGCCCATTTTTAGGTATCTTTTCACCTCACTGCCAAGAAGAGTAGTTTATTAATACATCCCTGGTAGCTCTCAGTTTGCACCCTGCTTATCATCCAACCAGATCTAAAGAGAATAATACAAAAAAAGAACTGTAAAAACAGTGTTTCCACCACTCTTCATCATGAATTTTTACTATCTTCATTTTAATTGGATCATGATACACACCAATTTATAAACTAATGCAATTAGCACAATACAAGCCCATCCACAGGGTGCTAAAATGCATCACTATTTCACCCAGCAAAATATTCACAAAGCAGAAATTTTGTATTATATTTTATGGGCTTTCAGTGCAGAAATCCAATTACTGTTCAGTGCAAAACAAGCAGCAGAGAAGGATGGGGGTAGGGCAAGACAAAGGCAGCAAAAGTAAGGATGGAAAAAGAAAGCTTATCTGTGGCAAATAGCAGCTTAAAACCAGCTTAGAAAGCTCTAGCAAGTGCTTTTTTAAAAGTCCTGTTCTGGCTGGTAATTTCTCTGACTTGTACCATTAAAATCTATCTCCTTCTTTTCAAATATGTTTGAGTGAAGAAACCATAAGGGTATCAAACATTTTAAAATTCTGTTCTCTGCCACGTTTCATTGTATCTTTCTCTTAAGCATCATACCTGTTTAATCCCATACTCAAAAGCCTTCTGTGCCAGCCTTCCGGGTCCCTCTACAGTTTTGCCATCGTCATTAGGGCCCCAGCTTGCGCTGTAAATATCCACATGTTCTGGATTGAAACCGATGGAACTGGCTTCAATAGCATCAGTGACTATTCCATCCAGCATTCGTATACCTTAACAGAAAAAAAGCAGCAGACTGGATTTACTTTCTGTTCCCTCCTCTTTGTCTTTGTTAACTGTTGGTAAAGTTGCCAGCAAAATTAAATCGTAACTACTGCAGACACAGCCTACTGCTGTTCATGTAATACTGAGGACAGTCCATGTCAGTGTGAAACAGTGCACTTACGCTTCCTTTGCAGAGCTCAGTGCTCCTACAAACATTTAAAAAAACCAAAAACCCTCTTAAAATATTGGCTGCCCCTTATTTACTTCTTTCTCTCTCTCTACAGAAACCCAAGATGATGACGTTTTGCTTACTGTCCCTGCTTTTTCTTATTGCATTGAGCATTTCCTTGACTCTTTCTTCCTCTCTGTGAAATCTGTAATAAAGGCTTCTCAAACTGCCAAAATGTCACTAAAATTAAACAGGTTTTGTCAACATTACTTTTATGTTTAAGAGTTTAGTTCAAAGGTGTTGCTCTGAATATTCTGACTAAAACACTCTGTCCTCACAGTCATCAAAGATTTGCTGTCTTTGTGATGCTGCTGTTACACTAGCTCTTCAATCTGCACCACAAAAAATTCTCACTCTTGTTTTACTGCTGCATTTTTTCTACTGTGAGCAATCCAGAGACGGTAGAGATATCTAGCCATTAACATTTTATTAGAAACTGCATGATCTAATCTTCTTTAGAGCAAGCCTGATCTCAGTGGTACTTAAAATTCAGTGGCAGACAGCAGTTCACCTGCACTGGATCTCTTGCTCTGCAAATCCTTAGCTTCCAGTGCTGCAGAAGGATAGAAACAGAGGAAGTCTGTCAAAATGCGCACTATGGCATGGCTCTCCCAGCAACAGCAGCAATATAAGAGCCACAGCAGTCAGGATTCAGCCTGTTTTTTCAAGTAATAAAAATGTCTGGGTTCTCTTGAACTTGGCAAGTTAGTACTACAGCAGCTGCACCATTATCAGCAGTTGGTGAATTATGAGTACTCATTTTCTAGTATTTTCCACAAAATGAGGATTTTTCCAAAGCACGGCAGGCAAAATGTGGCGATTCTATTAAAACAATAATAATAATAATAATAAATAATAAAAAAAATCCCTTCGCCCTCGCAGCCCAGTGTCTTGGTTTTTTTATACTATCAGGCAGGGAAAAAAACCCACAAAACTATAAGCATAATTCTTTTCCCAAATGACTGGCTTCTAAGACTTGTAATAACTCTGAGATAAAGCTGGGCTTTATTATTTCATATTAATTAGTGGCAAAAACAGACAAAGGAGTTATCTCCTCAACCACTGCTACTCCACTATCACCTACAAAGCTGGGAAAAGAATAAAAGAATCAAGGGTATATCCTGTGCCTCAGGTGGCAAACCCACCACTTACCCTAGACAGGCTTACACTCATAAAATTTTGAGTAGTCATTTTTCAGTTGGCTCAGAATTGTGAGTATCTCATACCAGTGCACTGTGAGCAAAGATCTGCCTGTGTGGAAATAACTGCAAGCTCCGGGTGTGAGCTTGCAACACATAACGAGATACTGGGAATGCAGACAGTAGTGTACAGATACTTCCCACAGAAGAAGACAAAGCCAGCTCTGCTGATAAATAATGTAATAAGGAAGAAAAAAAGCACACTGACAATATACTGATGAAAACAGTTCAAGAAAAAAATGCTGTCTTGTCTTTGTGATCACCAAAAATCCTGCTTGTTAAAACTCGGGGATTTGATGACTGCAGTGGTATTTCTTTAAGCACTCCATTTACGCCCTCTTGCATAAACTCTTTCCTATTCTTGCACATGCTTGCTCCCATCATCAGTCCCACAAAATCAAAAGCGGGCAAAGCCCAAGGTAATTTCAGACACATACATGTATCTGCCTGGCAGAAGGCTATTTTTAGCCACACGCTACTGTGCAGGAACTCTCAGCCCAGTCCTTTGTAAAATGGAGCTTCTTAATCATTTGATTTCCATGGCAGCACCAGAGAAATATCATAGCACAGTGCTATGGTTAGGTATGCGTGAAAATATACACATCCTGCTTTACTCCAGAGGCAATCAATACACACACACTTCTTAGCTCTATACAGAACAAGAGGTGAACGTTAAGGAACATTGAAAGGTGTCACTTTGAAAACTGGCATTAATTTTTTTTCACACAGCGCACAGAAAAGCCTATGGGATTCACAGCCACAAAGTACCGAGACTAATCAAGGTTTCCAAATACAGCCAGGCACCAATGTGACCAGCGAGAGCACTCAGGATTATTAAAGTCAGTATTTTCACAGAAAACAAAAAATTTTGAGTGTAATGTTTTGTTTTACCCATCAAGACAAACTTAAAACAACCTCTGATGCTGCAGGTTAGAGAACAAGGTGTTCCATACATCAGGGTTTCTCTCCCTAAAGCAGCTACTGCTGACTAGCAGAGAGAAGGCATTGGTTGTGGACCGCTGGATTTATCCTATATGGCAATTGCTACAAGCAAACAGCCACTTAGAGAAGTCATCCTGAACTAATGTCAAATAGAAGTGTGTAATGTGTCATTTCATGGATGTAAAAAAACCAAACCAAACCAAACCAAACAAACAAAAAAAAACCAGAAGAAAAAAAGCCCACGAAGAAATGAATCCTGTATAGCTTGGAAGATCAAAAAATCCTTCCAATGTTTACCACTCCAGATTTACCTGAATCTTTTGAAGACTACTCCTACCTTCCATTGCTCTTTGAATGTATTTTTGTTACGTCCCTACTTTAATCAGGCTGGTCATATTTAACAGCTTACAATTTCTTTCCACTTTTCAATCTTTCTCCTCCCCTGCACAGGTATTTTCTGAGTGATGTGGATTGCTGGACTGCTTTTTCTCCTGTTATTTTCATGTTTTTAGACAAATCACTCCTGCACAGATCTGTAGTCTCCATTTGCAAATGAACACAAAGCATATGCAAATAACTGTGGAAGAATCTTCTCTGTAGATGCAAGTGCCTTAAAATATGGGCACAGCGGGAGTTCAGCCATCTTCGCAGCTTCATCCATTTTGCCCTGCTTTGAAAATTTGGCATCTTCATCTTATGAGTGAGATATTTTATTTAAACAGGGCATGACAGAATAATGTATTATGGCAAAGGCAGACTGCAAGGCTGACATCTATGACAGCTCAGCAGAGTAAATGGGAACCTACAAACATAAGACTGAAATGGTGGGAAAGGCAGTTATGGGTGTCAATTGCCACTCATCGTCCCTTTGTTTAAAAGGAAAAAAGGGAGCAATGGAAAAACTAGGACTGTACAAGTATCTTCCTCTGAGCTAAATAACCATTTGCAACTGATACTGTGATCATGACTATTTCATAAACCTCTAATGGATTAAACTTTTAGTCACCGCTTTAAAAAAAGGCAGCATTGATTGAACGGCAAGCAAGACTACTTATTTTCAGAATTAACTTATGATGATAGTAGAGAAGTAAGCTGCTGAAAACAAAAACCACAGCACTTCCAAGTATCTTGACTGACATGACCTTTCCAATGTAATTGTGTAGATGGAAACAATATGCTGCAAGAAAGGCTGGGTATAGATTTGTATATTCTTACTTTTACTCCACTCAGTCCCTCTCCTCCCCAATGCCACTTCCTTCTAGGATAACCAATTATAATAAGTGGGTTCATCCTTCCTTAAAAGATACAGTCTAATCTCTGGTTACAATACAGGTTGTAGCTGCTGTTATTATTGCTTATTGTTACTAGTTACTACTGTTGTTGGTGTTATTATCATCACCATCACCACCTACAATGTTGTTGCTGTTGTTTCTACTTATATTCAACTGATAACCAAATTCCAGAAAGTTCACTGACATTCAAGGAATGCTGTCATATAGAAGTAACACTCTGCACTATGGCCAGACAGGATTTTTTAGCCTAATACTTCAAGATTGATGTTTTCTGAGAAGGACCGATCATTTGTATTTCAGATTAATGGTAGCTGAAAACACTCAGCATTTCACAGGATCTGTCTGGTTCCATACATATTAGACATCTAATTATTTTCCTTTTCTTACCTCCAACTTTTGAATTGTAGGCTACTCCAACTCCACATTTTCTGTTGTTGGCCTGCATAGCAATTTCTCCTGCACACCGTGTCCCATGCCTGAATAAATATAGCAAGAATAAACATCTTATAACATCTTTGTGTAATGTACACAAAGATTCATTGCTAACCTTCTTGATTTGATAGAAGTCTTCCTTTAAATGAATGATCAAAGAATCATTGTGAAGAGATGATAAATATCTTACCTAGTTTACACTGAAGTCCATAGACCTATTAGCTACCAGTATTTCAGTAGAGTGCAAAAGTAGCATAAAAATATGGGGCTAAAAAGTTGCTAAACTTCAGAAGGAAATATGAGACAGGTCTTTTTTCATCACACATTTAGATACTTCTTTTTAAATGACTGCATTTATTTAGGATTTCAGAAAGTGAGCCTTTAAAGCATCCTTACCATTGTTGCATTCCTCTTGTAACCAATTATTTTCTATGCAGTTCTTTTTTGCCACAGTTGATTCTCATTCCACAACACAGAAAACCTTAATGTAAGTGTAATCATAAAAGATTGTAGAAGAGTTGTGTTATTTAATGCTACAGATTGTTACTCAAGGAAGTGTCTAAATGTTTCTGGGCTGAACTCCATTTACTTATTAGTAAAGATTAGAGGTAATACAGGTAGATGTAAGAGACAATGTCACCAGAACAAGAGGGTAATGGCTTCTTGCTCTTACAAAATGCTGTAACAAAGTAGAAATGTCATTTTTCAGATGTCTTATTCATGGGATATTCACCCTTGTATTCGTTGTTTTTTTCCCCATGCACTGATTTATGTTGTGGGTGCTACTGTATAGTCTGATAGACAACAGGGAACCAGTGCATCAGCTTCTTACTGTATCTTCATTGAGTAGCAGCATCCTAATTGGTTTAAGAAATTGACTTTCTTCTGTGTACCAGCTTTTACAGAGGTCCATGCTCTTCTCCTTCTGATGGACAAAACCCCTACCTGAACTACCATGGACACACCTATGTGTGACAGATCCATCAACATGTTCTACAGAGTATCAAAGAAGTATCTCTAGAGAGGGTATCAGACAAAATTTCTCTCTCCTTCCAAGACACACAAGCCCACTATGTGAACTGCCTGGTTGTCTTGCATTCAAGCCTTTCAAAACTTCCGAGGTTATCACCTTGAGGACATGGAGGCCAAATCTGGTCTAAACGAAGCTTCTATTTGCCTCAGAAGAGACAGAAATATTGTCGCAGGACTGCATGTAACCTCCTCCAAGGTCTGACCGTGTGTCACACCCATATGAGAGGTCAGAAGCTTGACTTCACCTGTCATTACATGCACTGGGCTAGATGTTCTGTTGGTCCAAAAGGTAGAGCCAGAACCAGAAAGTAGTGTCCTTAGCTACAAAAGCTGATACGAAGGGAGGGGTTTCTTAGTAGCTTCGTCTAAGACACAGTCTCTTCCAGAGGCCTTCATAAAAGACATATTCTTTTAAAATTCGCAGAGCAAGGCAGAGAACTAAAGTCAAAATCTGCTTAGGAGGTATCATTCTTGAAACACACACGGTGACAATGAACAGATTGTTCCCTTCATCTTACAGAAATGTATCAGAACCTTACATATACAAACATATTAAGAAATTCAGGACATTATAGGCAGACGACAATTATGAAGCTCTTCATCTGGGAATTTAATTTCCTTAGTTTCCAGTGTTAGTGCCAATGTTATGTGCAAATGTTTGTGCAAACTGAAACACAAGAGGTTCCTTCAGAACATCAACGAACACTTTTTCACTGTGAGGGTGACCCAGCACTGGCACAGGTTGCCCAGGGAGCTTGTAGAGTCTCGCTTCTTGGAAATATTCGAAAGCTGTCTGGGTGTGGTCCTGGGAAACTGGCTCTACATCTCCCTGCTTTAGTACAAATTAATAATGTACTGTTTTGTTCTCTTCACACAACTAGGAGGCTACTCACTTGTTTTCGTTTGTTGGGTCATATCTAGGAAAGGGATCATGATCGTTGTCATTGAAATCGTAACTTGCCTTTGGATCCTACATTTAAAAAAAAAAAATTAATTCAGACAACTAGAAATTGCATTTTAAAACATGTAACAAAATGGGCTCTAGAGTCCATATTTATTTGTTTGGTATGCCTTATGTTGACAGCAATCAAGCTGGTAGAATTTGATGGGCATTAACAATTCCATACATTTTTCACATGGCTTTAGTAATTCAGCATTAAACCACTGTATACAAACATGCCTGGGAACTAAATCCACTGGGGGAAAAACAAGACAAAAACCCCCACCCTGCTAACATTGCGAAGTAACATTCAGCTTCCTGTGACACAAACCAGGTTCCAAGTCATGCCTAAGACAAATATTTCAGCCTCTGTGCTGTCAGAGCCAACTTACAGAACAGAAAGCAATCTTCAGAAGAGTGTCAATCAAATTTACAATTGATTAATTTATTCCATAGCATTCTAACACCCAAACATACATAGTTAGTGTAGATGTCAGTGTGATTCCACTCCAAGCCATCGTCTAGTACTGTGACGACAACACCTTTGCCTGTAATCCCCTTCTGCCATACAGGCATAACATGGAGATCCAATTTGGGCAGGGATGGAGTTATTCTTGTATCTTGCTAGGGGACAGAAAGGATTAAGAGTTATTCTTGTATCTTGCTAGGGGACAGAAAGGATTAAAATATGTCAACATTTTGATCCATTTACACCACACAGGTTCAAACTCATATTCTAAAGATGCTCTAAACCATCCCAGCCTGAACTTGCACATTTTGCTCAAATTTTGCAAAGATAAAACAAAAATTAGTTTCTTCAAATACTTGTAGCACTGAAAGATTTACCCCATTACTTGAAGAACTCTGAAGACCACCTCTAAACAAAGAGCATCTGGAATTTATTGGAGGCAGGCAGCAGAAACATGGGAATGATAGGGATGCATCCATGAACCTTGGAACGTTGAGTTAATAATCAGACCTGCTATGTTTGTTCTTTTCACTTGATGAGAAGCCAAGACAGTGCCCCACAGTACAGTGAGCTGCATTTTCTCCAAATGTGTTTTCTCCTTTGACATTCAAGTTAGCCAGAGCAAAATAATTAATGGATAAAACAATTAAGGTAGTCGTTTGGTTAGGAACAACTGTGCTGAATCACAACTTTCTGTTTACTACCCTCATTAATGTTCCTGTGGTAAATCAACTGGAAGCATGAATCATCCTACAGCCTTCTCTTCCACAGCAAGCGCTTTGAAGAGTAGCTCCTAAATAGATTTTTTTTTCTTCTTTAATGTTAAATATGCAGTACATACATCTAATCTAGCGAACTTGCTTACAACCCCCATAAAAACACGGATGTAAACAAAAGCATTTTCTTTCTGTTTCTCTGTGCAAAATTGCATTAGTTGACCACAGGTTTTTCGTTTCTTTGTATCTGCAGGAACATTGCATAAAATATGAGACTCAGAAAAAGAAATTTGTTACGGGTATTACCCTTCCTTCATTTTATGCTTTATTTTCTGACTGCTGCCACTCAGGGAATTATTAGAGGCTTCAAGTTTTGTTCTCTAGAATCCATCAAATAATCATTTTTTCTGGTGATGTGTGAAGGTACACTGAACAGAGATAGAAACAATTGCCATCAAAGCTTAATAATAAGGCAATAATAAGCTATTTACTACAACGAAAGGAACATATTTTGGAAGAAAATATTTAACACATTCATGCATTTAATCAGAAAAAAAACTCAACAGGTACTGCAAACAAGGGTAAACATGTTTCTGCTTCCTGTGTGAAAACTAAAGGGAAAAGAATGAAAACCACAGAAAGGTTGAAAAAGGAACTATGTCTCCTGGAATGCAGGGCATTGCTTTTTTCACAAAACAGCTCTTTTGAATTCTGTGTGTGTTTGTGTGTTTGTCCAACACACCTTGGAAATTTCCTGCTTCCTAATGAATACAGGCAAAGAAGCAAACAGAAAATCAGCTTCAATGAAAAGTTAGATTCTTAAAGATAAACCATTTTTTATGTTGAAAAGAAGTCTGCAGGCCTCTTCATAGAAATATTTTATGCTATGTGGTTTGTAATCTGGTTTTCTTAGCTCAAGCACAGGAAAGAGAGGGTAAAACACTAGACAAACAGCCTAGCATTTGGTCTGCTTTCTCTAAGCTGAAATGAAGAGCAAGAAAGGTATTTCCTGCTACTTGGGCCACATTTGTGCTTGACCATTCTCTTTGAGTTGTTATACCCACCTTTAGTCCCATCCCTATTCTGAGTGAAAGCAATGAAGCCTAGGCTGAAGGTACAGCTAGTTGTGTAGTGGAAATACAGACTCTCGAAAGAAGCCATATGAAACACCAATAACCAACTGTATTTCTGAGTTACCACATGCAGACAGAAACTACAGACCTCAGGAAATTTCTTTCCTTTGAGGTTCTGAACATGTGAGCTGTAGAGACCCTCTTCTATTTCAATCCAAGAGTCTGAAGGTGCTTGTCACATACATGCATATGCTTTTGTTTTCGTCTGGAGCATGCACTCTGCACTGCTGATTTTAATAAAGAAATACAGGGCCAGCTTCAGACATGTAAGGGACTTCTTATATGCCAAGAGCAAATAAATACTTTTAGATTAGCATAAATGCAGCTTTTAACTGTTGCACTTTCTAATATCAACACCCATCCTAAGCAGCAGCCTGAAATGCCTTTTAGAATCTTTGTACAAACGACACTTTGAAGAAAATAGAAGGTTGCCTGGAAATATTATGCAAGGAGATCTCCCATTTTTATAGCCTATGCTAATGGGAGGGAGCCTTCCATTTACTGTCTTCAGTGCAATCATTCCGATACTAGTACAATACTGCAACTGATAGCACAACTGAAATTCACCATCCCCAGTTCCACAATGAAACAAAATCTTACCAGATACCACTGCTGATTCCACATAGGATCATTGAAAAGGTTTTCTGCTGAGTCTCTCATGGTGGCACGCTTAGTTCGCTTTTTTTCATACTGCTGCTCTGCCCATGATACCTACAATTATTTGTATAAATATGACAAGTAAGCCTCCACAGGTGAGGACTTTCTCAGCCTAAAAGATAAGTGGATTCCTCACACAGCAAAACTTTGATGCCTAAAGCAAAATGAGCAAAGTTTGATGCAGGGAGGAGGATTATTTATACTGTAGTACAATATACTTCGGGGAGGAGGACCTGGTGAAATCACAATACTACAGAATCAATTCCTAGAAAATCATTAAGTACAAGCTACCAGTAGATCTCCTGTGAGTGCCACACAATGCAGGCTTTCATACCAAATGTGCAGTATGATTAGAAGGTTATCTAAAGAGTGGTTGTTACCAAAACAAGCAAAACCACAGCCTGCTTCTTTCTCCAACCTACATTTTAATCCCTATCTATTTCTATTGGGAGTTTAAAGGAAAGGAGAAAGATTACCTCTGGCTTTGGTCTAGCAATTATAATGATGCTGCTACTCATCGCCCAGCTGGACCTTCACGTCTCCTTCCCAGTGGTGTTTTGAAGTGTGATCAATTAGTAAGCTATGAATATTGGACTAACTTTATCACGGGCATAACTCCATTTAAGGCAACTGAAAGCCAAAATGCTTCAGGGTGTTTTGCTAAAGCACTGATACAAGGAGTTGCACAGTGTTTGTGCATGGACACAGCAATCTCTAAGTCCCTAGGTTGCATTTTAGAAGTGTATCCCACTTAGTTCCCTTGATTACGTTACTAAACCCCGTTCAAATCAAACCCTAATTCTGACACCTCACTCTGGGCTGTGTGCTCCTTTTGGAAATGCGAATAAAATGTTATTCATTGCTAGTACCTGGACCATCACTCTGACACAGATCAAGCTAGTGGTTTTGATCTCAGTTTCCAAATGAGCAAAGCAAACTCAGGTTCGTTAGATTGCCAGCACCCTGCTGCAAGCCTCAAGTGAACAGGATGCCTTGGATCTAACCTTCTGCTTTGAATGTCTGAATAGATTTCATTATTTTTCTCTACTGTCACAGAATGGCTTTATGGTCCTTACACCTATCACCACATATGGAACAATAAGAGTGACTGAGAAATTAGAATGATAAATAAAAGTACTTTGATTTGATGAAAATACGATTTCCTAGTGAGAGCCTAGTGAAAATTCAATATCAGAACATAAACCCTTTAAAACAGTAGCTATGCCAGGCATGTTCACTGAAAGCTCTCTAATGCTATTCCCTTTGCTATATATTTAGTGTTAAAACCCCTACAAGCCAAAGTCACTCACAGAAGATGAATACACGCATACAAGTATCAGTATTTTAAAGCTCTCTGTTGATATCCAGGGCCATACACACTTGGGCACAGGTTATAGCAATTACCTTTATCTCTCTTTCCTACCCACAGCAAAGCTTGGCCTCCTCACCACCCAGCAGTAATTAACAATTGACAACTTACATGCTTGTTTGGTTGGGGTTTTTTTTATGTGGACAACTGCACTGAGGGAAATGAGCTGAAACTACCAAGCACATGTATCAGACAAACAAGCCAAATGTTTGTCACTTAGCTGCTGGGTGAAGTTCCAACCATCCACCTACAGCAAAAACCAAAGGCCCTGTGCCAAACCTCCAGTCTCTGATACAAAGCAATGAAGATAAACTTGATTCAGGTCTCTTTCAAGAATAGTGCAAATACTGGAAGAAGTTAGGGAACCAGATAATTATATCCCTTCAATATATTCACAGCTATTACCTGTTTTAAAATGAACACTGGGACATCCATAGGAAGCAGATAAATATTCAGATCACAGCCAAGTTTTAGCCCAGCTTTCACACAACATACCGTAAAATTCATGAAAGCATTACACAAACAAAGGCAGGATTCCCTTCTCTCTCCCTTTTTAAAGATTGAATTTAAGTCTCTTAAAATAGGCTGTTGTTGAACTAGAGTAGCTCTTTGGAGCAACGGTCCATGTATAACCAACTACACAGCATTACATGATTGCTTTGTGTTTATATACTTATATTGACATAATTACATCCAATTCATTCACACAGTTAATTTGCATACTAGATGGTAAATAACAGGGAAATTAGACTCAAATTAGGAAATCACCTGCAGCACTTTGAAGCTCTGGTTTTGGATCCAAGTATGCAAGTCTGCAATGTTTGGCAGTCATGCGTCTAACACAGTTGCTTCCATTCTACTTATGACATTAGAATTTGGCATATTAAACATGGTCATTCTTGCCTGTGTGAGAGATGCATTCAATGTAATATGTCCAAAAAAGGGAGGAACTGCAACCAAAGCTCTGCTCGTGAACACTGTACTATCTGATGCCATTGAGCATCTGATCATAGGTATGGGTATAACTTAAAACACTGATTTACACTAAAGCTGTGGTGTTGAACATCCCCAGTTCAGAATGATTTCACCTAGAAGCCTTTAACTGTTAAACCAATGATTGCAAGGAGATAGACGGGAGTGTACAGTTTTGAAACAGAACAGGCAAAAAAATACCCTGTCTCACCTCCTCCTTTAACTCTTGTAGCTACATATAGAGTATTTCCTCCTAGAAGACACTTGCACCTAAAACCTCCTGATAACCAATTGCTCATTCTCAAGTGATTTTGTCCTCCTCATATGATATATTTCTGGTTTTCACAACTAGTTTAGTTCATGTTTTGGACTGCTCATGTTTTTACAATGCTTGTTGCAATAATGCTGATTTGAAATTCAAACTCCATTGTTTTGAAATTTGCCAGAAATTGCTTTTAAAGAGGGGTTAACAGCATTCTGGTCTGCTTCTTCAATTTGCCACCCGCCCCATTTTTTTCAATATATTTACAAACAGACATGCTTCTCTGTTAAATAAAGTCAAATAAAGGGGGAGTCTGTTTCACCAGTGGATTGTACCTTAGCTCCCCAGCTCTCCAGTGTGCGGGCTCCCCAGTTGCTGTGTGATCCCAGTGTATCAAAAGACTGCAAGCCTAGAACATGTGATGGATCCTTTGAGCAAGGGTTTTAGCTTGTCATAGAAGTGAATCCAGCAAAACCTCAGCCCTTAACCTCCATCTCCTTTTTTTTTTTGAATATTCAGTTGCTTTAAACCAAACCTAATTCCCATGGTAATTATTCAGTTGCTTTAAACCAAACCTAATTCCCATGGTAATTGCACAGACGTGGCCTGATTAAGCTTACTGCATCTATAATTTTTACTTTGAATCAAGCCCTGTGGTTCCTCATTCGTATTTTCATCAGTGACAGACCGACATCTAAAATTCCAAGCCTCTGCAATGCTGCATATCTTAAATCTTCATTTGGAAAGCACTTGCAAAAAGTATGGTAAGGGAGGGTCAGAATCTGCCTGTTAATGACAGAATAATAAAGTATTATTCAGCATGAGTATGGATGGCTGAATATATTAGAATTGCAAAATGAGGAAAGCCTGCCTGTGACCTCATTACAAAGCTAGCAATAAGGAGACAGAATAAACAGAGCGCATAAAAAAGAATAAATATAACACTCACCCGCTCATCGTCAGAAAGTCTTTTAGTGATATGAATGGCACTTCTTCGAGACCGTCTTGGATGGCTTTTATGTCTGAATAGGTAGTGATTTTTGAGTGATCCAATCTGTAAGACACAGCCATACTTTAAGTATTGAGAGATGATTATCTCCCCACTGCAAACAAATACCAACAAATGCAACTCGACTGAATTCATTGTGCTTAAAAGACAAAAGAGCAAGAAACTAGCCTTTAGATATTTCAGTCTGAACTAAACAACACTCCTCAAGTAGCAAGTGCTTATCACAGTCTCTTCGCTGCTAGAAGAAATAGGAGGAATAATTTCATTTAAGCTAGTGAAGTAGCAGCTGTTACTACTGCAGTACTCAGTAACGTGGCACTTGTAGTAGTGACTGGTATACTCATGGACATACCTTGACATGACCATGTTTCGGAGGACAGGTTTTATGTATGTCACACTCCAGTTTTATCTGCTTTTCCTGGGTTCCAGCTGAACAGGTGTAAAAAGCTTCATGTCACTTCAGAAACTTCACTGCAGGGTTTGTTTGTACAGGCACCTACTGAACTGGCATTTTCACTTGCGCAGTCACTGGTCACCCAGAACGCTGGGTGTACCGTCCTGGCTTTAAACATCCCTCTTCCCTAAGGAGGGGCTGTGTGAAGTCAGTGAGGGCGAATCCACTGACTCCAGAGGCAGAAAGAAAGCCACAGAGGCGGCGGGATCACACCTACGTTTGACAGCCTGAAGAACATGATGGTGCCAAGGCTGTGGGGCCGACCGTACCGCCCGCCCGCCTGGGCAGGAGGCCGGGAAGGGGCTGCCCGCAGCACCGGGCCCCGCCGCAGGGCCGTGTCCTCCACCCGGCGGGGACCGCGGGCCGCGGTGCGGGAGGGAGGCAGCTCTGCAGCGGGGGCGCGGGATGCCCAGCGCTGCCAGACGCGCCGCCTGGCGCAGGACCCCCGTCTGGAGGTGGGACGAGGCTGTTACCTCAAGGCGGTTACTCATCCCTAACAACGCTGACGTCACGGCATCCCAAAAAAGCGGCAGGAGGGCCTGCGGGAGAGGAGCCCCGCGGTGGCAAAGGGCCTTCGGGGCGGGGGGGGCGGCGCGGGGGCGGCGCGGAGCCGGAGCCAGGGCTGCCCGCGCCTCCCTCCGGCCCGGGCTCCTGCGGGAGGGCCGCCGCGCCCGGCTCCCTCGGGGAGAGCGGGGGTGCCCTGCCCGACAGTGCCCGGTCCCCTCAGGGAGACCGCGGTGCCCTGCCCGACAGTGCCCGGTCCCCTTAGGGACAGTGGCTGTGCCTGCGCGGCTCCCTGAGGCGCAGCGCGGGCGCCCCGCCTGATCCCTGCCCGGTCTCCTCTGGGAGAGCAGAGTCGCCCCGCCTGATCCCTGCCCGGTCCCCTCAGGAGCAGCGGGAGCGCCCTGCCTGATCCCTGCCCGGTCTCCTCTGGAGAGCAGAGTCGCCCCGCCTGATCCCTGCCCGGTCCCCTCAGGAGCAGCGGGAGCGCCCTGCCTGATCCCTGCCCGGTCTCCTCTGGAGAGCAGAGTCGCCCCGCCTGATCCCTGCCCGGTCCCCTCAGGAGCAGCGGGAGCGCCCTGCCTGATCCCTGCCCGGTCTCCTCTGGAGAGCAGAGTCGCCCCGCCTGATCCCTGCCCGGTCTCCTCTGGGAGAGCAGAGTCGCCCCGCCTGATCCCTGCCCGGTCTCCTCTGGGAGAGCAGAGTCGCCCCGCCTGATCCCTGCCCGGTCTCCTCTGGAGAGCAGAGTCGCCCCGCCTGATCCCTGCCCGGTCCCCTCAGGAGCAGCGGGAGCGCCCTGCCTGATCCCTGCCCGGTCTCCTCTGGAGAGCAGAGTCGCCCCGCCTGATCCCTGCCCGGTCCCCTCAGGAGCAGCGGGAGCGCCCTGCCTGATCCCTGCCCGGTCTCCTCCTCAGTGAACGGCGGGGACCCTGCCTGTTCCCCTCAGGGAGCGCCAAGCGCCATGCCCAGCCCCGCACGGTTCCCCAGGAAGCGCCGTGCGCGGCCGGTCGCGGGGCTGCCCGCCAGATGCGGACCCGGGCCGGGGGGGTTTCAAACTCCCGGCGCCCGGCGAGCGGCAGCCGGGCCACAAGTTTCGGGCAGGCCGACGCGGGGCAGCTCCCTCGGGGCTGCGCGGCCGCCCCCCCCGCCCGGCTATACCTGTCCCACGAGGTCGTAGTCCAGCTCCTCCGCTATGGCTCTGGCGGCGTCGGGGCCCGCCGGGATCTCCGCCGCCCACTCGTTGAGGAACTGCCGCTCGGCGCCGCCGCCGCGGGCCAGGCAGCAGGCGGCCAGCAGCGCTAGGGCTGCGCACCGGCCGGGCCATCGGCTCCCGTCCATGGCCGCGGCGGGCGGCGGGCGGCGGGCGGCGGGGCGCCGCGTTGCTAGGCGAGCGCGGGAGAGCGGGCGGCGGCGCCGCGGGTCCCTGCCTGCTGCCGGCGCGGCTGCCCGGGGCTGCGCGGCGACCAGACCCTCCGGAGCCGAAATGGAAATGAGTGTTTACACGTCAAAACGACGACAGACATCCTGACGTCAAGTGTACCTGGCCCCCGAGCCGGGGCCGGGGGGGGGGGGGGGGGCGAGGAGGGGTAATGCCCCGGAGGGGCGGGCGCGGAAACGAGCGGGGGGGGGCGGCGGGAGCGGTGCCCGGGCGGCCCCGGGGGACGGGAGCGGCGGTAAGTTCGCGGACCTCGTGCGTGCGTGTGCGCGCGTGCGTGCGTGTCGTGTCCGTGTGTCCCCCCCGGGACGGTGGTCGCGGGGCTGTGGGTCTCCCGTGGGCAGAGAGCGCAGGGCTGCGGGGGTTCGCTCCGTGCCCTGTCACGGTTGTCAGCGCTGGAGGCAGCCGGTACGGTGCCCCCCGAGCCGGAGGTGCGGCGGGAGCACAGACCTTGCCCTCTCCCACCCACCCGACCCCTTCGCGGGTGGATGTTCTCAACCCGAGCCCCGACGTGGCGCCGGGAGGAGCAGCGCTCACCTCCCTGCCTCGGTGCTTGGGGAGAGCTGGGCGAATAAAACATTTTTTTCAATTAAACTAATAACCCAGGACCTACTGCACGGTAATGCTTCATTAATGTGCATCATCCCCTGATACTTCCGACACACCATAGGTATGCTGCATTAATTGGCACTGCTACCCAGTCCGATGATATAACAAGTATCTTTATCCTGAAGTACAATTACTCATTTTAAAATAATTTCAAATTCTCTCTCTTTTTTTTTTTTTTTTAATCGCATCCAGTGGTCTGCACATTGCATTTCCTCAGCAAATGCTGCAGTTTGTGAAATGCTCACTTATTTCCATATTTTCCTTTTGCATCTGCATTTCCCCAGCTCCTTCTGTTTTATTTAGTTCATTCTGTTTCATTTCACTTTCCTATCACCATTTCATTGTCTTTCCCCATGTGTCAGAAAATGCCCCTAAAAATCTCCTAATGTTCCCTAAATGCTCTTGCCTCTGCCTCTGGAAAGGAACTTTTTAGCAGCTTCAGTTTACAGTTAACTGGATGTCACTGCTTGATTCTTCCAACTTTCAAAATGGAAATTTTAGTAAGTTGCTTTTAGGTGTTAGAGCTGCGCTTCAGTACTGCTTTCCTTCTCCTGTTTATTACGGAGTGACAGATATGCCTGCCCTGCTCTTCATTGGCTTCTAAAATGGGGAGATAATGGAAAGCATGAATACAAAACAGTGAGGAGTGGAAAACACTGTAAAAGGCCAGCATTTTAGTGCCTGAAATCTCAGCCCCGGGCACCATTGTGCCAGGATGGGTATGGTCCAAGAGCCTCCATGGACCTGTGTGTTCTCACAGGCGTCAGGGGACTGTAACCACTGTGGCTGGAGTACTGGCTATGGCAGGTGCAGGGGCCAAAAATAACAGGGGTCTGGATGGATCAAGGGAAGGGATGACAATGTAGTAAGTATACTGGAAATGCAAATAGATTATCAATAGATATTGATATAGAATAGAATACCGATAAAATTACACCACAGTGCTATCCTGGTATTCACCCACGCTCACTTTCTGCAGCATGGTGTAACAACAGGGTTTGTCAAAAGTCAAGCCAGCAACTAGGACATGTGTTTTCTGTTCATTTCAATTTACTGTATTTGCTGCGTGATTTTCTCAGTGTTCGCTGCCAAAAAAATGTATTTTCTTCACTTTCCTGGACAGATGCCTTAAACATCCCTATGTTCCATTTTTAGAAACATTTCTGAGGCTTTCTTTAAAATGTGGTTGTCTTGCCAAACAGTCGCTGGGTCCACATGGGTTTTTCCTGGGTCAGGTTTACCACTACTGTTCTACTCAAAGCACAAAGGGCTTTTACCGCTTGTTTCCCATCACTGAGACTGCAACTTGGCTTGAATTTCAGATGTGGTATTATGCAACTGTGCAGAAACATTATCTGCATAGAGAAATTAAATGAGAGCTGTATGTACATATAATGACAATTTATATTCCCCAGTCTTAAGCAGTGGTTTAGAACATCTCCCTCCCTAAGAGTGTTTTGAAAATCTCCGTACTCTTCTCTATACCATTCATTCATTCACATGTGCTTATTTATTGGGATATCCTTCTGTGCAGGACTTCAGTTAAGACAGGCTGTGTGCAGAGTCCTGAGCTGTGCTAGAGAATGAGCTATGTGCTACACAGACTTCGTTATCCCACCCATTAAGGAAGGATGCTGTCCAACCCACTACATTCCCATCTAATATTAGCACAATAAAAAGGAACAGCTTGCTCAGCAGCATCAGGTGGAGTCAAAGATAATAGTTTCATGCTCCGTAAACAATTTAGGTTTGTTGTGTATCAGTGAAAGATTTATCTAGCCCCTAGTGCACCCAATGATACTCTGCCTGAGTGTAAAATCAGAAACAAATACAAGACCAATTATAAAAACATTATGTCTACTGTATAACTTCACTTTAACATGCTATTCAAGGTAGATGTGCTTCTAGGGGATCTACATTCTGATAAGGACCTCTTTGCATCTGGTGGAGAATTGTTAGTGAAGCAGCTCTTGAGGGTTTTTTTCAGGACGTGATAGCTGAGTGGGAATCATTTCCCAAGCTGAAGTGTCTTCTTACAGACCCAGTGCAAAACGTTTCCTTGCATATAGGTAAGATATCCATTAATACAGTGTGTTGTACCAAGTATGAAATCCAAACAAAGAACAGTAGGGACCGGTTGCAGGAGAGCTGCTAATGAAACCCCTCAGTCCTTCATTTTGACCTAACAAGGGTGTACCAGCAGTAATTCCACTAAAACTTTTTTTTTTAATAAGACAAGTATATTACAACAGCATAAATGAAGTCAAAATAAGAACCCATGGGACAGGAATCTTTAATGTCGTATTGCTTCAGCAAGTCTAAGTATGTATCTTCACTTGTGTTTGTTCTGGATGTGTCCCCTGTAGCATGCTTAGCTCACAGGGCTATATTGAAGAACTCACTGTTCATGTTTGGTAACTTGCTCCTGGGTGAAAAGTCAGATTGGAAATGTCCTTACACACCCCATGTGAAAACTTACTCCCCTTACAGCCAAAGGCAAAGTTCCAGCACTCTCACGCTTAAGAAAAAAGAAGATGGGGCTTTTCTTCCTTGTTGTCAAAAGGCATGTAAAGGATTTAGGCCATAACTATGTCTTTTGCCGGCATTTCTGATCCTTCAAAGAGATGTCCGTGAAAAAGGGAGATGGATGGGTTTTGAAAAGCCAAGCACTTACACACAACACCCTATTTCCTTGCTCACCAGTAGGGCTAGCACACTTAAACTTAGCCATTCTTATTCAAGGCTTAAGTACCTATTTTTGCACCCAGATCTTGGCTTAGCTGCTGTGGCATTGCTCTGGACACCTGCTCCTGACTGCTGCAGGTCATGGTGGTGCAGAGGGGTCTGTACTGGAAAAAGGGCCCAGAAGGAGCAGCAGGGCTGAGGCTGACCTGGGAATTGCTCTCCGCAGCTGGTACAATGTGGCTCCATCATGTCCACACTGGCCACAAACCTGTCCCATGGGTCAGAACCATGCAGTCAGACAAAATTTGCCATGCTGGGGTGTTCAAGAGCTTCACCACCTCTGAAGGGCAGCCAGTATCGTGAGAACTGTATTGATTACAAGGTGGGAAGCATAGGCGTGAAACCCTGCAACTGGTGAAGTGAGAAAGTTGTCTTTGAAATGAAGGCACCTCAGGAACCTATAAACAGATAAAGTTGCATTCCTTCACCTTTGTGCATCTTGTAGGAGAGGAGGCAATTGTCTTTCTTGCCATGGCAGATAATGATAGAGCAGGGATAAACAGCAACAGAGCATAAGGAAAACTGAAGACAGGTGAAAGAATTAAGTTTATCTGCGGAAAAAATCAAAAGGCTTCAGGGCAATGCCATAATTTTATTATCTTACTATTTTGATATAATATTTTTGGTGAAGAAGAGTATTACATAATGACATTCTGTTTTGAATCAGTTGCAAGGTAAAAGCCAGAGAGCAGATCCATCTCTTATGTCACTTCAGGAAGTCAACCCATTTGATTTTGCAAAATTAAACTAAGCATTTTTTCTCACCCACAGAGCTTACTTTTGACATGTAACCTCAACTAGGTTTAGATCATTGGTCATTCTTGGTGGGTAAATAGTAAACCCTTACTGTGGGAACCCAGAATAGGCAGAAGGAACACGTCCTGAACGTGTTACTGCATCCCTGCACTCTGCTGCTGGCTTAGAGAAAGATGAGACCAAGTATTGGTGCGAGGGATCTTCCACCGCCACAGACGGCTGAAGCAGAGACCTGTCCACTGAAAGCCTTGCTATGAAGGAAGTAGTGATGCAGAGACAGAGGCACTGGTTTGGGGGAAGAGATCAGTGCACGAGGATCAGAGATCAACCCAGTCCCTGACTAAGTGTTTTGGCTACTGCGTGTCGCTAGTGCTCACAGTCTGAGGGCGGCTTTTGGGCTGTTCTGCCTGCTGGGCATGCACGGAGCAGCTTGCAGGCCAGGCTTGCTGCCAGTTTTGCAGAATACCTCCGACTTCCACCCTGACCACTGAGGAACTGCCCTGTGCTATCATCTGTGAGGAGCAGCGCCTTGCTCCTTCTTTTATTTCTCCTCCAAGTGCATTCATCTAGAATGCAGAAAACCTGTTGTGTCAAGCAATGGCTGATATTTCTGCCTGCACCTCACTATAAAATCTACCCATTATTAACACTGCAAGATCAATAGATCGTATGCAGCTGTTGGGAGCTAAATGCTTTTGTGAGATAGAACTTCAGGCTGCAAAGTATAAAACCACCCAGTTACACAGGTGTTGGTATTATTGTACAGATTCTATTTGAATGGTCCAATTTGAGAATGTTAACACCATTCAAATGGGAATTTGTGTTACATGTGGCTTTAATTTGCTAAGTCAGAGTGCCACATTTCAAAATGAGAGTAGCTGGAAACGCAGTTTGATGGCTAAAGTGGATGTGGTAGCTGCTGTGGTTTAATTATTTAAATACTAAAAAGGGCTTTGCTGGTTATATTTAATTTGGCTGTGGACCAAAGAACACTCTTGAAACCCACTCTTTTTCAGTACCACTATTTCTTTTTCTGCAGGAGCCAACACTACAAAGTAATTGAAGGATAGTATAAAAGAAGCCATATGTGTAGGCAATCACACGGAGTATGGGAAACACCTGTTTTTCCATCAATTACTGCCTGCATACTAGTGGGACATGTTTATTTGGGGGCATTACATTTGCTTGGGTAATAGCGCATGACACATTTTCAGTTTTACGGCAGACGAACACTGAGAACAGCTAATCATATCTGTATAAATGAAACACAAACATGCCCTCCCAGCCATACGTGTGGTTAAATAGGGGCCTAATGACACCAGGCATTACCCGCTGCACGCTCTCAGGCAAGCAGGAAGCAGTTGGTGAACAACCGTCCATTTGTAGCAACCTGGCTAATTCTGTTTACTCTATGGCTGAAACTAATTCAAGCAAAAAGCATAGGCAAGGCTGTAGGAGAGGCGGAAACCCCCAGAAAAACAGCAATAATGTCATTGTTTGGAAGAGGCAAAGTCCCCTCAAAGTATTTTACTGCTGGCAATAGAAAGAGGCACAGTTGCAAGTTCATATCCTGTTTGTTTGTGATCCAGATAGCAGGGGTGATCAAAATAGGGTCGTATTTTAAGGGGAACGTTTTATCAACTTCAGCTATGTAGATATAAACCCCAGCACTTTTAAATTCAGCATCCTTGGGTTATACTTTTAATAGTATTTTACTCACAGTGAAGGGCTTTATTGTCCTCACTTGCAAGCTTTTCAATAAATCCCTAAGCGAGGACCAATAAATTCATAAATTGTTGACATATTTTAATAACAGTATAAATAATACTTAGCGTTGATGAAAACACTTCTGAGAATTCAAAATTGCTATTTTTGTTACACATTTAATTTAAAGGGGGCGGTTTTGTGAAAGTCCTTTTAGAAGACTAAGTACAATAATTAATTATTTTAAAATGGCTCTTATACAGTGTTCTTCCTCTTCATGTTCAAGTGTGATGAAAAAGAGAAAAGACCGGAAAGAACAGAGCATGAATGCATGAGAGGAGAGTAAAAATACATGGGTAAACAGATTAAACCGCACTCAGAGCTATATAAAGGGCTATATAAAAAACCTGTCTATTCCTTCTCTCTTTCTTGTTTTTTAGAGCTTATGAGTAAGTAACAAAAAGTGACAATAAATTATGATTTTAGGTTAAAATTCCAGGAAAGTTTTCTTGTGTGAAGAAAAGGTGGTCTTAGTGAACAAAATTGTGAGAAACCAAATTACAAGTGCTTCCTAACAAAGTCAGTGCTGGGCCCATAACGTACACATGTGAGGGAAAAGAACAGAATAGCCCTATAGAATTGTTTAATTTGTCAAAGATGCTTGATATCATCAAGTCCAACAATTAACCCAGCACTGCCAAGCCCACCACTAAACCATGTCCCTAAGTGTCACATCTACAGGTCTTTTACGCTCCTCCAGGGATGGTGACTCCACCACCTCCCTGGGCAGCCTGTTCCACTGCTTGGCCACCCTTTTTATGCCTGACATTAGATGGTCAGCCTGTCATGGAGAGGAGAGCAGTGCCTGCCACCAACCATATTCCTTCAGGTTGTTACCCCAAGCGCAGGTGAACAGCAGGTGTGTGAAAGCGTGTGGCTTTCACCTCCATCTTCCCAGGGCATTTCTTTGTGCTTCACCTGATCAGGTGGGACGGTACCCCGCTGCCCTTCTGAGGCCACCTCAGTGTCCGAGTTCACCTCTCCAGGAGATGCGCCTACTCTGTGAAACTTGCCTGAAATCAGTCAGATTTCTTCAAATGGGAAAATTCATCTCATCCTTGTTTCAGTTTAAAATGCTTAACTTTGTCTTGCGTTAGGTCAATGAAGAGCTCAAAATGAAAATTCAAAGATAAATTTTAACTCTAACCGCTCTTAAACTGAAATTAAAATGTCCCCATGTTGGTTTGACCAATACAGCCAAAGCAGCATCAGGCTATGGATAGGGAAGGCTGGTGGCTGCACTTTGCTCCTCCTCAGAGCAGTATTTCAGGTGTCTGTGCTGTACGTCCTGCACTGCCAAGTGACACCCAGCCACACGTTGTGCTTTTGGATGCTTTTGAGGTTTACATGTGTACTTCCATCTAATAACTCAAGTTCTCATTTATATAAAATGATTAAAATCCAGCTTGAAAAGTGGAAGTGTTTGAGCTACTGACAGCTGGAAAAGAGTTTCTAAATACTCTTTGAGCCAAGGTTCAGCTATGATAAAGCAATGGCATTTCAAAGGAAATCACTCACCCCTGACCAAAGATGCCGTTCAAATACAGAGCCAGCCCTTCTGTACATGCATGTTATGCACATTATTGGAAGCAATTTTACTAGTGCTGAGCGGTGTTGTAGCCAAAGCAAATACAGTTTTTAGGGATAGGGTGCACATTTTAGAAAGTGCTTCAAAGTTGCAGCGGTAAAAATCAGAGGATTTCCACAGTGGATTTGTAGAGGCGTACACCCCGTCCATCTAACACTGTCCGATAACAGGTCCATCTGCCTGCCTCCATGCAGCGTGGGAACGCACTGTCTGCTCACTAGAGACTTCTGCAGATCTCAGAAGGGAATGCCAAGTAACATGTTTCTCTTACCTTGTATACATACTCAGCCTGCTAAAGACGCCTGGATCTTGCTGTGCTAGGCTCTGCATCTGTTATACTGATGAATTCTTTCCCCAGAGGATTTTTAGTGGGCTTTTTCAAAAACTTTCTGCACTGCAGGAAATGTAAAAATACCAAACTCAAGATATTACCGTAAATAAAAAAAAAGTATTAAGGTTACTAATTTATTGAATATCTTCATATATGTGCTGGGTTGACCTGGCTAGCTGCCAGGCACCCACCCAGCTGCTCTCTCACTCCTCCTCCTCAACAGGGTTGGGGGAGAGATAAGGTGCAGCTGCTTATGGGTCAAGGTAAGGACAGGGAGATCACTTGCCAATTACTGTCACAGGCAAAACAGATATGACTTGGGGAAAATCAATTTAATTTAACTAAATCAATGTAATGAGCAGTAATTTATGGCTGATTGAAAATAGAGAAGGATGGGAAGAAGCAAAGATAAGAAGCAAAATATGTCCTCCTCACCTCCATGGCGCTTAAACCCACCACCCTGTGATTAAGCATACCAACGGAGCTGCCTCGGCCTTGCAGACCTCAGGAAGACCCACACCTCTTACCAGCCTTCTGGGACTTGGCCTGGGCCAGTCGTGCCTCCATTCAGTACCATTGGAGGAGCATGGTTAAGACAGGGACCACCTCAGAGGTTGCCAAGGGTGAGAGAGCGACCCAACTCTCAATCACAGTCATCACCCTGGTAGTCACAAAGAAGCACTGGGTATGGAGATGAATGGATCCATATCATCGATTAGTAAGGAAGATGTGATCCCTTCTGAGCAGCTGTCTTCATCCTCAGTGTTTGTGGGCTTCCAGCTTAGAGGTGCCTTTGCCACCTCACTTCCTCATATCCTACCCCTAGTCAGCAGGAAGAACCAGAGGATGTCACTTGGGTACACCTGATTCTTCCTTTCCCTCTAGTCAGAAGGAGGAAGAGTCTGATCAGGAATTTAATATAAAGACAGCAATTGGGAGAGGTAGTGGACAAAACTTGGACTGGACATCACCAGAGTGGAATAATTGTGGGAAATCCTTTGTTGTTGTAATGTTGTGAGGCGTCAGGTGGTGGAGTTTCATTGTGCATGTAAGTTGTCCACCTTTGTCAGTGCAGAGTTGATTTTGGTATGGGGCGTATTTTGGTGTGGCAGGAGGCACCCATGTGGTGGCTGGTTCTCACCTGGAATTTGTGGCCCATGCAGAAGATGCACACTGGCACAGCTAGAGAACAGCAGCCCAGGGGAGGGACCCATGCCAGAGCAGGAGAAAAGTGTGAGGAGAAAGGAGTGTCAGAGGGCATGCAATGAACTGACCACAGTCCCCATTCCTCACCGCCCTGCAACGCTCTGGTGGGAGGAGGTAGAGGAGTCAGGAAGGGAGGTGTGAAGTAGAGCCCAGCGTAAAGGGGGAGACGGTTTTAGCTTTCATGTTTATTTCTAACCATTCTTCATTTCTAGTTGGTAATGTTAAATTAATTTTCATCCAGTCATGTCCATCTTGCTCATGATGGTAAACAGTAAGCAATATCCCTATCGACCCACAAACATTTCCATCTCATTTCTCCCCTGCCCCACTGAGGAAGAGGAGCAAGAGAGGGGCTGGGTTGGCATCTAGCTGCCAACCAAGGACAACCCACCACGGTCTTTTTGGTGCCATTATTGGATCTGGCTGGGGTGGAGGTCACTTTCCTCATAGCTGTACTTCATATGTACTCATATGGTGCTGTACTTCACATTCCTGGATAAACCAGTGTTGGTAACACGCGGTGTTTTGGCTGTTGCTCACATGGCACTGAAAGACTCCACGTCCTTCACTCTCCCTCAGAGCAAGGAGGCTTATGGGTGGAGTGGAGGTTGGGAGGGGACATGGAGATATTCTGGCTGGCCAGAGGGATATCCCACGCCATGTGATGTCATGCTCAGCTATAAAAGCTCAGGGAAAGGAGGAGGAAGAGGAGACGTCAGTGATTATGGCATTTGTCTTCGCAAGTGGCCATAAAACAAGCTTAGGCTCCGCTTCCTACGAAGCAGCTGGACATCTGCCTGCTGATGGGATCTGGTGAATGAATTCTTTATTTTGCTTTGCTTATGTGTGCAGCTTTTGCTTTCCTTGTTAAACACAATTATCTTAACCCACAAGTCTTTTCTCCTTTCTTTGGATTTTTTCTACCCATTCCCCAGGAAAGGAGAGCATGTGAAAGGCAGGGTGGACGCTTGGCTGCTGGCCAGGGTCAGCCCACTACCATATGCCACCATATATAAATGACCATAAAAGTATTGTACATGTTGAATTTTAACATTTGCTGCTAAATACAGGGAAGCCAAGGAGAGGTACAAGAACCCTTCCCCAGCTTTACTGTCTCAGCATTGCATGCTGGCATATGAGAGAGCTGATTCCTGCAAGCAATGCAGAAGCAGTAGTTATCCAAGGAGCAAAGAGCAGGGCTGGTGGGGCACTGAGGGAGGTGCTACATTCTTTAAACAGGCAGGAAAACCACTCAAACCACTCCTAGGCACACACATCAGGAGTACTGAATTGAGCATGTAACCAGAGCCCAGCTCTGTGCCTTTCTTTTTTGCTATTAAATGCCATAAGGTGGCTGCCAGTTACCTGAAGAGCTATTTCCTTTGTCATTTGTAAATATATCAGCTTCAAATGTCACTGCATGATTTACACTCATCTTGTATTTGGGGGAAGCCACAAAAGAAGGAGAAGGGTGTATGTCTTACAAGCAATCTTCCCTAACTCACCTTTCTCATGCCATCAATCACAGAAATTTCTTGCTTCTCCATACAAAAGCATGTTGTGATTTCCCTAGCTACCTCTGCTGGGTCCAGGGAAGAGCAATGTTCCAGCGTCTCCTCTACGAAAAGACATTTCAGACAGAGCACAGTGCCATGGGGTGGGGGAGACAGGGCAGAGGACCATGTGGGCCAAATAAGGCTGATCATGTAAGCAATGAAAATTCAGCCTCCAACAAGCTAAACTTAATTCCTGTGACAGCTGAAAACATTAAGCATCCTCCAGGAAGATGGTGTCTAGCCACAGGCAAAAATGTGCTTTCTGGGGAATACACTCAGTTGAGTATCATTAGAAAGGAGACATAAAAGGTTAGCAAAATCAAAGCAAATGCATTTGAAACTTCAGGCCAATCATCTTGAATAAATGCTTCAGTAGTCCTGTGACAGCCATCAGATTGGGTGTCATTTATAATCAGAATAACCTAGGCCAAAAGGTATGCCACCATAACATTGCTGGGAAGTTGCGTAGAACTACATAAATAGAAGTACTTGTTTTATCTTGAAGTTTTATATAATGTTTAATAAACTCTTCTCTGAAATATACCATTACAGACAGCCCACTTTTCTAAGCTGCTTTGCATTGTCACATGCTGCTCCGAGACCGGAGCGTGGTTCTGTTTGTGTTCTTGGGAACAGAATGGAGACTCAAAATGGAGTCAAAAGCCAAGGAACTTTATTTGCCCAACAAGAAATCTGTGGATGCAAAGAGAGAGAGAGTGAGAGATAAAGAGAGAAAGGAAGGAAAGAAAGAGGAAAGAATGAAAGAGTTCACAGCAGTAGCTACCACCCCAGAGCTGCGGCGTCCCAACAGTCCAATTCATTTCCAAGTCTGGCAGGGGAACATTCTGTTCAATGTTAGTTGGTTCCGGTTTTTTAGAGCTGTTACAAGCTGTTCTGCTTAACCACACCTTCCACCCGGCAATGGTGTATGTGCCCAACATTCCTCAGGGGCCTTGGGGCACCTTGTTCCCCCTGACCCCAGGGCTGTGCACATGCACAGGGGTTTGGTTGAGTTTTGCAGGATCAGCCTCCCCCATTGCTCCATGGCGTCAGTCGGTTTGCTCCTTTAACAATGTAGAGGTAAATCTCTGCTGTGGCAGTGGTGTTACCTTCCTGCCTTAACAATGTATAGATAGATCATTCACTGTGGTGGTGGCGTGAGTTTCCTGCCATAGCAATGTTGAGACAACACATCTGCTGTGGCGATGGTGGGTCTCACCGGTGCAGCTTCTTACATGGATCAACCCATCTTTGACTTCTGTCTTCTGTTGCCTGTGATATGCTTGAACAGGACTCCATATAAAGATTTATTTAATCAAACTAAAGACAAAGCTTTTTTCAGATACAAGCAAATGCTTCCATTTATTCCCCCATCGATCAAATACTTTAGCTTGTATTTTATTGTTCAAATCTTCCAAGCTAGTAACAATTCCATGTAAGATTAATACCAGCAACATTTCTAGATCAGGTTATCCTAAATAATTTTGTTGGGTGTTTTTGCAACAGCAAGAGAATATTTGCAGGTTTCTCTGTATTTTTATACAACCAGCATGAAATCCTGTTGCTAAGCAGAAAGCAAAATCAATAAAGAAGGCAAGCCATACCAGTTCATCTTTGAATTGCTGTAGACATTTTACTTTCTTGTAACCTTTTCTTTTTTAATGGTTTTCTTCAGTAAAAATATGACATGACTTTGTGACTAGTGTTTTGTATTTGACTGTATTCTAAAATATATCACATAAAAAGTTTGACTAAAAGTTACCATTTTGATGAACCTATGAAGACAGTTTCCACTCTGAAATGATCAGCTCTGAATAATGAGTGAAACAGACTGAATTTTAAGTAGAGATTCCTTCAACTACTCTGCCAGTATCTGTACAGATTTCTTTTCCAGTCAAATCACAGCAACTGAAACTTTTTCTGAAATTCTGTATTGTAAAAAATTCCTTGTGTTCACTGTTGCAAGAACCCCTTAAAAGCTTACTCTCCATGTGAAGGGAAAAAAAAAAAGAAATAAAATCTTCTTTTACATGCTTCTAATTTCATCATATTTAGTAGGAAGGACTTGGTGAATGATCAGTCTCCTGCCTTGTAGCTGCAAAAGACCAGGAGGGCTTGCGATGCCTTGTATGTGCCTGGAAAGGGTCATGCAGAGGAGTGGGGCTCTTTCTTGGTGGCTCATCCTTTCTCCTTGCAGTGGGTCTGGTGGAGGTGCCCTATTCAGATCAGCTCGACATGCTTGTCAGGTGTGTTTACCAATACCCCCAGTAGATTTAGTGGTGTCTCCTTTACTGGCAAAGCTGTATTTCTTACACGCCACTGCAATTCTGAAATTGGGTGGTTTCTTGTGTGCTTTTTCCCTCTCATCCCATGCAGAGCAGTCAGTGCATATGAACCTGTGTCCATGTCAGTGGGCTGAGATATACACCCCTGGTTCCCACAGTGGGCTTGGAGGACCTCTGACATTAGTCAGATGGCAACGCTGACTTCCCTCTGGCAATTTGGCTGCTGCCCAGGCACAGATCTGGAACAAGAACCAAACAGGCACACTCACCCAGTGCTCAGAAACCCTGCTGGTAAGGTGTGCATCAACAATGGCTGAGGGCAGGGATGTTCAGATGGCACTGGCTGTACCACATGTGCTTACCTGGGTCATCCTTACCCATGGCTGCCTGCACTGCACTCTGCACTGTGGACCTGTCTTAAATGACCTGCCAAAATCCATACCAACACAGCCATCTGCATGGCCCAGCATGGCCAACAGCATGACCAAAATGGTCAATGGCATCCCAGCACTGCGGCTGGTGCCTGCATGGTCTGACAATTACCAGGTAGTCCAAACTCTGAGCTGCAGGACACTTGCATTATTGTATTTGCGTGCTTTGGTGTTGTGTGAAGCTCTGGACTAACCCAACCAAATAGAAACAGCCCTGGTCTACTCACTCCCGAGGACAACCATTCCGCTAAATTTTCTCTGTACTGCTGACTGCCAATCTGTGCAAAAATCAACTGCTTTACTTCTTTAAGCTGGAAATTCCTTTTGGCACTTGTGGGAAAAAAAAAAAGAAAATACAAAAATATTCCATCCTGAATACCCATGACAGAAATAAATATCTCGTGATTGAGCATATATAGCACAGCTTTTGCTAGATTAAAAAGGATGATTAATTCATACACTTTATACTTACAAAAGTTATTTTGGAAAGAGCATGAGCAATATATGCCTGGAAATTCCCAATTAGATTCAAGAACATGTTGGAGTGAGTAAGCACACACCCACTGGAACAGATGTTTGTTTGCACTATAGCAGTGCATGTATCACCTACCCAACTGATTTCAGAGACAAGAGGGGGCGGCTGAAAGACACTGCTGAATTCAAAGTGACCCTGTCATTCATTTTATTATTGTATTTCTCAGAATAAACAGTTCTTAGAGAAAATCTCAAAACAAAAGTCAGACAAGAGAGAGAAGACAGCTTTACAACCATTTCCCTGAGCAGGGCTTTCTGGGCTGACACCTTTTTCTGAGCTTTAAAAAAAAAAAAAAAAAAGAAAAAAAAAAAGGAAGTGTCAGACATATTCAAGCAATCAAGCAGGGTGTCAGCCACCTGGTATTTTTCAAATGAGCTCTGTGGGATTCTCCATGCTGCTGCTTTAGCAGTTCGGAGATGGTCTCTGCTGCAATTCCTCAGCCTTGCTGCCCTCCCAGCACCCATTTTCTGTTCTGGATTTTTGGGGCATTTGCATGACTGCTCCTCAGCCTGTGCTCTCCCTTCCCTTCCCTTCCCTTCCCTTCCCTTCCCTTCCCTTCCCTTCCCTTCCCTTCCCTTCCCTTCCCTTCCCTTCTTTTACTGATGAAATTCAAGAGATTTTAAATCAGAATCTTGATTTTTTATCAGGTTGCTCCCATCCATCCTGTTCCCAGAGTAATAAATGTTTCCATACAGGCAGCTTAGGATCTTGTCTATCTGTGCCACAGTCATCAGGTGCTCTCATGCCCACACTGTGGTTGCAGTAACTGTACCATGCCCCACAGTGTGCATCTCCCTGGGTGCCTCATCGGCTGCAGATGCATGGCAGGTGATGGTCTTTGGAAAGGCAGGGGTGGGAGAGGCTGTCAATCTCCATTTCTACCTCTCCTTTTGGCTTGTGCAAGCAATGATAGGGGACTAAACACTGGTGTGCAAGCTGAAAGAAAAAACAGAAAGCCCCAAATCTATTAAGACTGGAGGTCTCGCACCATTTCTAACATCAGTTTGTCAGCTTTTAGTTTGGAAAGAAAGCCAAGAATCACAGATATGTGTCAGCTGAAGAAAATAATGATATATGTTCTGATTTTGTAGACACAAAGAAAATCATGAGAAGAAATCCCAGTATTTATTTTTTTTAATATGTACTCTGATGGTCTCACATAATTTCCTTTGGGACAATGGCAATTTAATGCATCTAGCACTGATACAGCATGATTCGCCAGCTTATGGTCTACACTTTGGAACAGAATTGTTATTTCCTTTGCATGCAGAGGACAACTGGAGGAACAGGGAGGTGCAGTGACTTATCAGGGACCATGCAGCAAAGCAGACAAAAGCTGGGCATCCCAAGTGTCAGGCCAGTGCTCTACCCAGCCAGTGAGTTAACATAAAAAATCCAGAGTACTTTTCATTCCTCATATCCATTGGAAGTCAGTTTTCAAGCACTGAAATAGGTTACTTAGAATTTTCTTAATTTTTCCTATTAGAGCAAGTTATCTCTGCCCTCTGACGGAAGGAGATGGTGGCTGTTTACTGGTAAACAACAATCATCATTGCTCAGAGCTTTTAAATGCCACTCTCTGCAGTGCACTTTGCTGACACCAAACAAAAGTGAGCATATGTCCATGACAGCAGGAACAAATTCTACTTCAATTCTACTTCGAATGAAGAAAGTATTAGCACCTACTGAAGTGTTAAGGGGTTAAATTTGAAATAAAGACACAAAATCTGTCATGATATACAGCAAGCTTGCATATATCCTGAACTTCTATTTATTACACCATTTCTTCAGCATAAATTGTGCTGACACTATTGCATTTACCCTGAGGTGACTTCACCTTGTGGCAGAGGTGGATAGTGGACAGAACCTTGCAAGCCTTGCCACTGCAGCGGTAGTCATTGTGGCATGGCTGGCCACCTGCCCAGTCCCGTGGTGGGGGTTATCTCTCCTGGCACTGGGGGATATGGATCCCTGCCTCACTGCAGGGCAAAGCCAAATGCCTCAGGTTAAACTGAGTCTGAAAGGAATGCCAGACTTTATATTTATGTGGCAGGGAGCATTTGTAAGTTCCCTGTGCTGTTAATGCAGGCAAAGTGGCAAAGGAGGAGGATGATAACATGTTGTACAGCTGTTAATGTAGCTCACTGCTACAGTTCCTTGCCAAGGGAGAGCAAGTCAGAGATCTGTGTCAGCTTGTGCTTGAGGTGGCCATGGTCACTAGAGCACCCTCTTCCCTGTGTCACAGCAAGGAGACATGCACAGGCACCACAGACACTATCTGGCGCATAGGGTATGAATACGGGGATTAATTTGCCAAACGTAAATGCAGTTTTGATTACTATTTAAGTACATCTGCATCCTAATTTCTGTGATTCCTTAAAAATCTTCTGTAAGTTTTATTGAGGGCAGGAGATAAAATACTGTGGATATGTCAAGTCCCATCTCTGTGATCATGTCAGCACCATTTTGGGGAAAAAAGTGACACTGAATATGATATATCCCCCCCCAGCTTATATACCCCTCCAGACGTCTATGTCTCTTTAACAAATGAAAGCAGTTATCTAAAACCGGGAAAAGTCATGGCTGTGTCACTTTGACAGCAATCCTGCTCATTTTTTCCTTGGGTGGCTCCAGGTGCTGCCCACATGGGTGGGTCTGAGCCACAAGGAGAGGAAAGAAATGCCTTTCCCCATCCCGAGGAACTCAGCAGCAAGGGTGCTGGCAGGTTTTCAGCAGTGTGTGCCCCCCCACCTGCCTGCGGTAACCCAGCATCCCCTCCCGGGGGGCTGCCGCAGGGGCTGCCATCGGGCTGCTGCCCACATGTGATGAGGGTCCAGAGCAGCACCAGGTTAGGTGTCTGCTTGGAGCAGAGCTGTGTAGTTGGGAGCCCACATCCTATTTGCTGCACTTCTCTAACATTAACAGGGTGTTTGATCCTGGCTTTTCTTTTTAAAGGAGTCGTGATACTCTGTCTGGGCAATGCTGTTATGTCTTCTCTTTCTCTTCCTTTTAATCTGAAAAAGATGAGAGTCAAGACTGGTCTCTGGCTTCTTGTCTGTGAGCAGATCTGGTGCTGCTGTATCAACAAGGGCTCAAGAACAAGGCACAAGTAGGAAGGAAGAAAACAAAATAATTGCATGTGAAAAAACAGAAGCCCTGAAGGCAAGTTTTTCATGTCAAAACACTTGCTGTCTGCTTGTTTTGAGGGTTTCAATTTAAACAATATACGAAAGGCAGTGGCCTGAATTCTTCCAGTTGGAGCTTTGGGGAGATCAAGGGAAGTGCTATAGCTGCTGCTGTACTGTGCTGCTAAGATAGTCTCATGATGCTTTTGTTTAAATTAATTTTTAGAAATGGAAACCTCTGCCTTTCTACGACACTCAGCACTGCTGTACCAGGAAGGCTGTCAGAAGGAATTCGGCTTCTGTGCTCCTTTTTCTTGTGACCTTAACATCTACAGCTCTGAGCTCTGCTTGACATTTCTAGCAAAACCTTCTTCTCCAGATAGTCTTGAATTTTTTTTAAGCATTGACGCCACTCATAAAATTTCGGGAAAATAAGATAATTACTGCTGCTTGTAAGTAACTTTTAGGAAAATGTCAGCTGCTTTGCATTCAGCATATGCTGAAGCAGTATTCTTCAAATGCTTGAAATTTCATTCCCAGCTTCCTGTGGATGAACAGGTCACATCCAAGCTGTGTTACGACTGAAGTGGCTTCAGAAAATTATAGACATCAGCAACCTGCAGACTGTGCTAAACATGGAAGACTAAAATTGCCACTGAAGGAAATAAGGAAAATGAAGTGAGATTTCTGATAAGAGCTTTGTGCTAGAGGTGGACACCTTCTGGTACTGATTTTTGGGAAGAGCTTATGTCCCAGAGATTTTGCTAATAGCCCTGATCTCAGTTGTCATCTGCCATGACTAAATAGTTAATTCTTGTCCTCCCTCCCTGTTCCTAGGTGTGAGCACTGGGTGAGCAGCACCTCTGAGCCGTTCCCTTTCCAAGCTGGTTGATCACTTTTTGAAAGGAAAGGCACAGGTGAAGGAAGAAAGCCAGGGATGGCAAGCACTCACATGACCTGAGGTCATGGCCAGAATCTCCACCGCCCCATGAGCAGCCCCACTGGGACTGCTGGTCTAGGAAAGCAACTGCCTGGCAGACCATTAACTTCCACTGTTAGATTAATAACTATTGTCTTGTCCTTCTCAAACGTTGCAGTGACCCCATGCTCCTCCATGAATCCGTGAAAATTATAGAAGTAGTTAAAAATTATGTTCTCAACATGAAGGTAAGAGAAAAATAACAGTTATTATGGCTAAGCAATGTAACAGGTTAATAATACTAATACATTTTTTCAGTGAGCTCTGATTCTCTTGAAATCAATTGTGAGCTCGAAGGAGGAGAAGATTTCTGGCTGTATAATGAGTTTTCTGTGTAACTGATACAGCTAGCCCCCTTCAAGTAGGTACCTCGGTACCTCCCACACACACACCCCGTATGCTTCCCCTGGGAGAAGTACCAGCTTGTTCTTTTGAAGATGTATTTCTCTTGATCTCAGTAGTGCCTCTCATCCTAATTGCAGCTATCTTGTTTTAAATGTCTTATTGTCTTACCAATTAGAAATCAGCCCCAAGGTTTGATTCCTGTCCTCCTTGCTCCCTGGCAGGAACTGGAGGTTTGCAATCATGGCTTGAGTCTTGTTCCCTGTCTGCAGAGCCAGCAGGTTGGTTCAGAGGGTCTGATGAAGGCAGGAGATATTCTTTGTGCAAGGTTTCTATCAGCAAACCCAAGATGCAACCCACAGACACCCGCCTGTCAGCACTACAGCTGACAGGCTGTGGCGTAATAGCTGCTCAGTGTTACAGTGCTCTTCGGCTCTTTAATTAAAAAAAAAAAAAAAAAAAAAAAAGGAAAAAAGAAAAAAAAGAAGGGAAGCTTTCTGCATACTAAACACCCTCCGTTTCTCAGCATGGATGCAAACATGTTCCTAGCTGTTTCCCAGGGATGGGGAGCAGAAGTGTTGTCAGACACCACTGTGGGAGCAGAGCCTTTCCAAAGTCGCTAGGAGATCACTTGGCTATCTACAAGGTGAAAGGTTTTCCCATGGGCTTCATCCATTGGAGCTGCTGGTACCCACAGTGGGAGGCCTCACAGAGCAGTGATGCTGGGCTGCATCCTTCAAGGGGGATGAACCACAGTATAAAGCCGAGGGGAATGATCCCAGAATGAAGTTAGAGACTGGAAGCTCACATAAAGATCAAGGCTCTCATAAAAAGTGTGTTGCCTTGACTCTGTTCATTCTGTGGATTTGCTTCTGATTTACAGTGGTGCAAATGGAAGGAGCCCTGGGCACTCTTATGTTAATGGAAGTGCAACTGATAATGGTTAAGAGAATTGATTGTGAGTGATTGAAGTTCAGCGCTGTTTTCCAGGAGCTGAAAAAAGCTTGAATGTTCTGGCTTCAAGGGCTGGTGGGACAGCCTACACTTCTTCAAGCCTTTAGGCAAGAGATTACACATCTATTTAAGTCCAGAGCTGCCTTTTCTCTTCCTCCCATATCTCCCCTTGGATTCTTGACTCACCAGGCCAGTTGCCTTAGTCCAGTTAGATTATGTCTTAAAAAAAAAAAACAGAGCAATTTATTTGAAATCCACATGCAAGTGCAAGATTTACATATAACCCCAACTGCCAAGAAAAATAAAAAAAGCCCAACATTTCAAATCAGCCCTTTTCATTGATGAGAGCACAGTGCTTAGTATTCAGGATGCCACATCTGAATACATTGAGTAAATTATATGTGTCAAACTGTTCACGCATCGCCTGACTACAAGATTTACTTACACAAACAGCCACAGAAATGACATAATAAGAAACCAACGTATTCCCAGAATACAGATATCCTAGCTGGGGAGTGAGCCTGACAAGGAGATTTGTGCTACAGGAGAGGAGGGATCCACTTGTCCTTTGGGTGCTCGATGGGACCAAAACCTGGAGTCCAGGGCGGCTCTGGTGTGTCCTGCACATATGACCCAGGCAACCCTGCTCTCTCTGCATTCAGAAATACCACTTTTTCCTTTCTCCCATCCTTTTTCTGCTCAAACAGTCTCCTGAGTCTGTTGGGGAGGTCTGAGTGTAGGTACCATTACCCACGGGGCTGGTATCAGTAAGCTAGGCTGGTTGAATGCCTGTACAAACACTCCATTGATGTACTTCAGGTCCATGGTCATGCAAAAAAAAAATATTCCATGCAGTGGCTACTAAAGGAAGGTAAGAAAGAGGAGCATTTTCAGGTAGCTTTCACCGAAAAATAGCCAGTAAGATCCTACATGAAAGGTTCTGTTGCTTTTATGGTTAGACCTTCTGTGCTGCTTTGAAGTGTTTTTCAAGCTCACAGGCTTGTAGGAGTGCCTGCAGATTTGCTGTCTCTGCTAAGTGTCCAACACAAGTGACTCCAGAGATGGAGGCTCACTTTGAAATGGAAAGTCTAAACTGAAATAAAACTGAAAAAAGGACTGAATCTCTTCCTGCTTCGTGGTTCATGGTGCATGGTGATGATGACCTGAACCAGCCTCCACATAGGCATTACCTACCAGAGGTGCAACATGGGAGAGGTGGGTTTATCAGAAACTCCACAGGGATGGCAGGTCTGTTTTCATACTAACCTACGTTCTGCACACTCTGATAAACCACATTTTCCCTTCTGTACCATTGCACCTGTATGAATCTTTGGAGAAGGCTCAAAACCTGGATGTGAAGATAAAGCCAGCTGAAATGAAGCAGACTGACCAGCCAAGTCCCTGCCTGCATCTGCCGTTTGAGCTTGTTGCCTTCTGCTACCCATCCAACTGGCACCAGGGAGCACGAGGGGAGCCCAGCATCAGCAGGCAAATGGGAGATGGGCACCCACAAGATCCAAAGAGCAAGTAGACAGGGTATCCTGGTGTGTTATCATTCAGAGGAAAAGTCCAGGCAGAGACAACTGGTCAGGACCAAGAATGCATGAAACACTACATCTTCGATGTTAAAAAGCAGCACAATGGAGAGGACTCAACAAGAAAGTGTTGGATTGTGAGTCCTCTGTGTGGTGTGGCCCACAGCATCCAGTAGGCATCATCTCACCCTTATGAAAAACATAGAAAGGATGGTGAGAAAGAGCTGGTGAAGCCAGCATGGAAATGGAGAGAAACACTCCTGGGGCAAGCACAGTGGGGGTTGCACCAGAGGCGATGGCAAGTCTGCACCTTTGTTTTGCCTCAGACAAGTGAAGCTATAGAGCATTCAGTCTGGTCTCAGATAACGGGGAAGAAGACTAAGAACCTTATTGCTATACATAGAGTCTGCGTAGGCTGCGTATCACAATTTTGCATTTATTGAAGCATCATTTTGGTGAAATTTGCTGCCCTGCAGGGAAGCAAAGACTAAAGCTCAGATCATTAATCCTTAATACTGAGTAGATGCAGCTTGTTAGTTTGCATTTCACCATGTAATTATTGCTGCTGTGAAACATTTTCAGAAATGCTGGACTGTGATTCTTCTGCACCTTCAACCCAGAAGGTCTGTGAGAGGGTGTCTAGAGAGCACAGAGGTCACCAGCATGATGCTGGGAGTGATGCCCCTGGTCTGTGAGGCAAAAGCTCACCCATAGACATTCCCTTCAAAAGCTTCCTTCTTGTCTGTGTCTGGGAGGGTGAATACACACTGTCAGCAGCTCTGCAAACCAGCAGCAGATTGGGGCAATTAATTTGAATTTAAATAAGACGTGTTCAAGAATTTCATAAGTAATTTAAGGTCCTAAATCTAATCTTCCCAAATGAAGTCCCAGACAATCCCTTTGGGGTCCCCAGCCACAATCTCCCTTTGCTGGGTCCATGACTGTAGCACCTGGGTTTGACTCCATTGATAATTTTCTACAGACCTGTTTGCTAGTGGACTGATCACACCCACCCCAGGAAGTCTTATGAAACATATGACACTTGACATGATATGCAGGCTACCCTCACCCCTTCAACTTCTTAATTGCTGTATTTAAAGCAGTAATTCAGTTTAGAATTAAAATGTTTTGTGCAGATGTTTATTAAAATCCGTGTGTTGAAAGACGGTGATAGTTCCACCCTGGAGGATGGATCCCCCCACTGAACAGACACATCCCAGGCAACTTGCACCATCTGCTTACAGAAGTGTGAAGACATGTTCACATCGTTGGAAAGCGACAGCCACCTGACTGGGTGGGCAAACAGCTAACTGGTAACCAACAAGGTTAAACAAAAGCAACAAAGGTCTTTCCTAAACTACCACAGGGCTCTGCAGGAGATCAATGAACACACTGGGAAAAAAAGAGTCTGTGCTTGGTCTGCAGCCAAACACCATGAAGACAGCCATGCCAACGCAGGCAGCTGCAGCAGGATGCCAGGAGGAATGCTGGAGTAGTCACTAGTGGGTGCAGCAGGGGAAAGTGACTGGAGAGAGTTGCAGAGAGTTTCGGAAAGAGACGTGACAGGGGCATAGAGGATCACAGAGGTGAAGGCAAAGCCTGGCATGACCATCGGGGGCTGTGGAGCTGCAAGCTGGAGCCTGTCCCCAGCTGTTCTGGCAATGCAAGGTGCTGGAGGCAGTGGCACAGACTGCAGAAGGAACATAAGTGAAGTCATGATCAGCATGAAAGGTGGGCATGCTACCACAGTAAACTTGAGAAACCTGTGGTACGAAAACACAGATGGGTTTGGTCAGCTCTTGTGAACCGCACACAGGCTGTGTGACACAGTCACTGTGGAGAGAGAAATTATCATCTCGTTGTTTATTCAGAGCATTCTCAGTTTTTTTCAAAAGCTGTTATCAGCACACCTTCTGTAAGTGCAGGCTCACTGATATCTGTGATGAACAAGTATCACCCCACACGTCCCCATTTATCACCACGTTCTGCTACCACAGAGCATGTATACAAACCCCCACTTAGTTAATAGGAAATGTAATAAAAAGAGGATGAAAATCATCTCTTGTTAAGAGGTCTGTCTGCCTGCCCTGCTTTGTGAAATGAAAACATCAAAGAAAGAAATCTTCTGCTGAATGGCTCACCGGCAGTCTGTCAGCATGCTTGTCCGTCTCTGCCAGCCGCACTCACACCAGCCCTCTCACAAAGGCTACCTGCTGCAGGCTGCCTGTGTATGTGATGTTCTAGCGAGCTTGCTGGTCACCATCGTGATACAATCTCCTTCCACAGCAATTTAATTAGCACAGTGGAAGAACTGACCTTTCTCAAGATTTGATTTTTTTCCACTATGCTAAAAATATCCTACTGAATATGTCAATAGTATCTTGAAGCACAGAGCACTCTGATACCCTGTTTTAAGGAAAGTGAGCATTTTAAAAGGACAATTTTGTAGAGAATGAGGAAAGGAAGCTTTTAAATGTCCTTTATTTTATTTATGACTATTTATGCTCATTTTAGGTAGCATTATTTGGAATGCAAAATTATTGTGAATGTCCTAGGTAATAAAAGGACCATGGGTAACAATACACCATGCTTTTCACAGAGCATTTTATATATAGTCATAGGTATTACTAGTAATGGATATTGCAAGGCGTGTTACAAAAGAACTATGTTTTTTTATCCATCCTTCATGGATAAAGAGGCAGAGAAAATTCAACTGATATGCCAAATCCCATCCCCCAAGCTGTCCATCTTGCAGATTCTGCCCACCAGGACACACCTGAAACCTACTGCTTCATCATTTATTAATGTAATCTTTTCCTGGACTGCAAAAGCATCAGCTGGTGCTGTACAGCATGCTTGCCGCCCTAGCAGAGAAGCTGTAACACACAGAGCAGCACTTGACAGCTTCTTGCTTAAACCTGACAGTGCCCCCCATTCCTCCTGCTCACCCACTCCCACAGAAAAACAGAACCCAGGGGTCTTGGGACACCCACTGCTGCTGCTGAATGATGGTGTGGACAAAGATGACCCACTTCAGCAGATGGAAAAGAATGGCTGTCCTATCTGTGTCTGTCCTGTCCACACCTGAGCACAGGGAGATGTCGGGCTCACAAGCCAAAGGAAACAAAGCTTTGTTGGTCGGTGCACAGCGTATGATTCTCTCGGGGAGAACGCCCCTTCCTAAAATCATTTAAAAAATGAGAGGTAAGCAATTTCTTCAAAGCAATATACAGTTCGGGCATGGGCCACCTACATGGTGATTTATTGTTAATCAGGTGCTGCCGCATGACCAGTTGTATTTTCTTGTTGGAAAGCTTAGTCCTCAAGGGCTGACAAGGTAGGTGAAATATTCCATATTTCTATGTGCCGTAAAAAAACTGTTGTCCTCTTCATTTGCCTCTTTCTGCTACTTCCCTGTGAAAGAAAGCAGCAGCTGGGTGCTCTGGCTGGGCCAGGACCCTCTTCTGCACCCAAAACAGGTAGCAGGAAGGTGATTCTGAGCTCAGAAAGCTCAAATCATTGTCTCTTTGACACTAAGTAAACTCCCTGGTAAAGCAAATACACTTACAAATGGGGGAAATGAATTTTTTATGGGTATGTAAGGGTCTGCAAAGGGCATGAGAACACTCATGGGCCCAAGCCTGTAAACCCTTCCCAGGCCTGTTCATGCAGTGGCACACTGAAACCAGGGGGTTACACATCCAGAGGTTTTTGTCCCTAGTGCCTTCATGTTACTTGTCACAACAACGTTAACATTTCTTCTTTCTGCACACCTGGCAGTAGCAGTCTGAGGACGCTCAAGGCTGCACAGACACAACGGAGCTGGGAGCAGGTGGTGCTGTGGGCTTCCCATGCAGAGGACGTGGCCTCACAGCACCAGGAGTGTGCTGGCATGACTGTTCACAGCATGTCGGAAGAACCTGGGTTGTGCCTGCATGGGGTGGGAGAGGACAAAGCCCTGGTGTGGGTTCAGATGTGGTTCTGCATCCCACCTGCTCCCCTCTTTCTCCCCAGGACACCTCTGCCTGTGTGTACAAAGGACTGTGGTACAGTGGCTTTGCTGGAAGAGGAGACCAGGTTTTAGCTCCCTGCACATCCTACCAGTCTTTGTGTACTGCCAAGACCCATCTGCCAGATGCTGCCCACCATATAACTGCATGGGATGATGCTATGTACCACTGTAAAAATATACTTGTGTGTGCATGCATGTGCAGGTGTACATGTACACACAGAGAAAGAAAGAAAAAAATACATTAGCAAGTATCTTTTTTTGGTAAGGGTTTGTATAAAAAGAAGGATGAGATTAAAAAAAAGGGAACAACAACTAATATTTTTCCTTGCTTGTGCTTCAGTTTGTTGGAACTGGCCATCATAATAAAATTCAGCAGTGCTATTTTCAAGACACAACACTCTGTTTAGGAAAGTTAGCAAGCCATAGGGACAGGATGGAGCCCACTTTACAGGTGAAATAAGCCCAGCTTTTCCCTTCCACCTTGTTTTTGAGATCTTTTCAATGTCACAGTTCTTTTCAAGCAGTCTGGGTTAAAAAGGAAGTGGAGCATAAGCACAGACTTGATCTCACAGGCAAAATACAATATACACCCACTCTGGTCCTGCTGCTGGTTGTGCTTTAATGTCTGTGTGACTGTGACCTGGTGCATTGACTCCCTGGATCTCTAATTGCCAAGGACAATATGAGATATGGACTGAACAAAAATCTATAAATCCTGCAAGCACTCAGCTACAAGAGCAATAAGGGCCAGAAAAGTGCCCAGATGGACTGCATACACTAGAAAAATGGCAACGTGCCAAACGTAAAAGGACTAAATGGCAGGAAAAGAAAGTGGTTCCAAGCTTTCAAGGGGTAATTATAACTTTTGGTAAGTGAAAAAGAAAATATTGAATGTCAAAAGTCTGTGTCATGCCCATGTAAGTTATAGCAGTGACTCATACCAGCTTCACCTTGGCATCATAAAACTGGCATCAAGCACAACAGCCTTCTCCTCTGCCTGAAGGTATTTATAACACCTTTTTTCCCCCTTTGCCATGACTTGGGTAATAAAACAGCAGTATCTTGACTTCGTATCTTACCTTCTTGCTTCGGATCTTGCAGAGCTTTGGAAAACTGAATGTGCATGAGATGGGGAGGCAGACACCGCTCTTTGCTGAGGGACAATAAAAGCAGTTTCCATCTCTTGGACAGCAGTGAGGCCATAGGCACCTGGCTGCTTTGAGAGGACTTTCCCTTCCAGACTTCAGGCCACGTGGGAGCAAACTCACCAATCAAACCCACCTCCTTGGGGTTTGATTTCTCCTGAGCCAAACAGGAGTTTTACAGATTGGATGCAAAGTTTCTGCCAACCTGGTCCTGGTGCCAGCAATCATCCCTTTGCACTGGCACAGCCTCTCAGAAGGTTTACACTGACCTGCCCTCAATGTTGCCACCCTCTTGGCTGGTAAAACAGCTCAGGGAATTGTGCTTTTTTTGGCTGCTCCAGCTCCTCTGCCCCCTGAAGTGTTAGAAGAAAAGGAAATGTTTGTATTTTCAGTGTATCCAAAAATGGGTAACATTCATTTGATTCTTGTGGCCATTTCCTCAAGGTTATATAGCAGTATATAGCAAGGCTGTGCAGCACTGTGTAACAAGTCTTGGTGAAGTGACAGCATCAAACCAAATAAGGATCTCAGCTGTTAAAAAGCAAAGGAAGGATTAATTTGCACTGGGAGGATTAATTTGCACTGGGAGGATTAATCCACACTGGAGGGTTTGCACTTCTCTTGATGCACCATCTGAGTTGTTACAGTAGCCTGAAGACACACTAGCCATAAGTGTTAATAATGACAAGTTATTACCATAAAATACTAGTTACATGCATAAACCATAGCATCACATTTCCTGGTATGTTTGGAGGGGATATGGAAGACTCTATTTCTGAAGGTACTCCTGTTTTTTCCAGATTGACTGATACCTCCCTAGCAGCCCAGTGGGGCTATAAAAATATAAGAAAGGGCCTACAAGTGAGCCCACCTCAACGGGAACACTGTGCAAGAAAAATAAGAGGCTTCCTCCATAAAGCACTGGAGGATTTGCCGGTGGCGGGTGCCCAGCTGCAGTTGCTGCCAGCAGCGCCTGGCGAGGCTCTCAGGGCAGATGGGGTGCATCTGGTACCCTGTGACTTGGTCCCCAGTGCACCCTGTGCTCCCAGGGAACAGGCAGGGACTGTGCAATGCTCAGTCAAATTAATCAGTGGGGGCAAGGGACCCAGCAGCAGAGCCTTGTAGAGAAGATCTTTTGTTCAGACAAGGAGGCACTTGCTTCATCCACCTGAAGCCAGGAGCATTCCCATGTCCAACACTCACACACCAGGAGGCATGCTCTGGAACCCCCAGCAGATGGGTCAACTCTGTGGCACTGTCTATGGCTGGCTTTTGGTGCAAGTGCAGGGCAAATGGTAGGAGCAAAGAGAAATGGAAACGACAGGGTATTTTACATTAAATGGTGGAGGATCATTTGGTGTGCAGTTCCACACAATGAAGATGCTTCTAATTTAAAATTAAAATGGGAACGGATTTTGTATTTACCCTTCAGTGCTTTCCCTGAGGATTGACAGCATCCTGCAGGCTTGGAAGACCTGTGAAAGTAATTCATAACAATAACTGTCACCCAACAGCTATAACTTCCAGGGTAGTGCTGCAACTCAAAATGTAGCCTATCCAAAAATAGAAATATATGGTTACTCTAGCAAGGTACCCCTGACCATAGTTTCATTTATTTCCTGGGCTTTTGCTCAAACTTTTGCTTGAAGGCAGAATTTTAGGTGGGCATGTAAAGTAGAGAAAATCTTTGTATGTAGGAAAAGTAACTGTCATATAATAAGGATAAGTCAAGGAGACTGACGTAATGATGATTAGTCATCTTTCAGCCATCCTTTGCATCACCATTTTTCAATACAGAATGGAAACTTTTGCAAATTATGGAAAAAGGTGGCTAAAATAATCTTAAAGTAATTTTCAAGAACATTTTAAGAACAATTCACAAGACAAGATATTGAGTGGGAATGGTTTGCTGTCCCTGCAGCAGTGGCTGATGTCCTGCAACACGCCCCAACTTGCTGCCATCTTGCAGATCTATATTTTAAGCAAAAAAAAGGGGGGGCTGCTTACTTCAAAATGAATAGTAAAATGCAGCATTTCTCAACCAGTTTCACAGACAGATTAGCCATCTCTGTATCTGGCTCAAATGAATGTGGGATGTAACTTTCTCACCCGTTGGATTGGACGGAAGCCCTTACGCATGCTTTGATGACCTTTTAGTGGAAGCACAGCAATGCCATGGACATCCAAAGGGACATAAGCCCCATGTCCTGAGGAAACTCCACCTGTTACAGAAACTCTGGAACAACAAAGGGTAATGGTTTTAATATGAAAGAGTGTAGGTTTAGATTAGATATCAGGAAGAAATTCTCCCCGTGAGGGCGGCGAGGCACTGGCCCAGGCTGCCCAGAGCAGCTGTGGGTGCCCCATCCCTGGCAGGGCTCAAGGCCAGGCTGGACGGGGCTGGGAGCAGCCTGGGCTGGGGGGAGGGGGCCCTGCCCAGGGCAGGGGGTGGGACTGGGTGGTCTTTAAGGTCACTTCCAACCCAAACTATCCTGTCATTCTGGATTCCATGACTATGAATAAATCAGACATGACCATCCTTGGGGGAATTGCGTGTGCAAAGAAATTACTGCAGCTGATGCGGGTGGAGAAGCTGATGCACCACCACTGCAGGTCAATGCCAGCTGCAGTTCAAATCCCACCTTTACCCTTGTAGGACACAAGTATGAGGATGCACATGTGGACAGCTAAAGAAAGAACAGATAAAGCCAAGCTATTTGCACCCATGAGCACAAGCTCATGGTCACCTGGCTTCCTCCAGGCTGGGAAGCAGGTGGTGAACAACCAGACCTCAAAGGAGCTGTAGCTGGAAAGTATCATTTCAGGGAAAAGTCTTTTCACCAATTTTCCCTGCTGGACCTCTGTGGCTGTTAGTGTGCCAGCTCTCATTTAACTGGCTAAGATCAAAAGGTGAAGGTAATGCTTGGTATTATGTTAAAACCCTCCTGCAATGAACCAAACATGGTAAATTTACTGTAGGCCACCAAATCAATGAAAACAAATTCCAGAAAAATGGGAGCGTAAACAGAAGTCAATTAAATTGTACCAGAAGAACACAGGAATGGCTGTACCTTGGTCAAAGTGTTTCATAAGCAATCAATTATTCTAATGTGTGATCACTTTTTATTTCTTATTTCCACCCATGATAACATAGTTAAAGTTCTTGAAAGCTGAAATAAATTATCCCTACTGTTTTTTACCATTATTTTACTGCTAGAGTGATTTGTGCTGTTTAGAGTATACAGGTTGTGCTTTTTTTCTCACAAACACTCTAGTTGATGGCACAAGAAATAATTTTATCTAACCCATGAGATTCTTTAAATTAAATGAATTTCTGTTTCCTAGAGGGTTATGAGCACACTTCTTGGTTTAAGTCTGTAGGTTGCACTTGTGAAACCACATGTCTAGAAGGTAGGCAGTCCAGCACATGATCATCAATGGCAAGGTGCCTTCTAGAGTCAGCTGTTGACAAAAAAGACAGCTCAGAACTACAATACTCTGACCTATATGCAGTTATCTAATGAAAATGGTACACCAGAAGGAAGTCACACATCTTCTTGCTCTTTTTCTATGCCAGAACTGAGGAGTTCATTTGCTGCTGGGGACAAAAAAGTTTTACAAATCATAAAGCCTTGCATGCAAAGAACAAGACTAATTGTGCATTTTACTCTAGAACTGTAGCAGGGAGGTACCAGATGCTTGGCACACACCGCCGTGGTGCAGCTAGCCACCTGCTCGAGCCAGGATGCAGCCCACAAGCTCACACAGGGATCCATCCTCAGATGATTGAATCAGCACCAATAACCCTCTCCCACTACAACACCAGAGCTGCCTAGTCACTCATCTCTGATTAAGAAACAGTGAGTCACTTTCTGACTCTTCTCTGGTGCCTTTGCCTGCAGAATAATTTGAATTAAATATTTATGAAGAGCTCTGCATAGTCACAAAGTTATTACAAAGATCAAACATACTGGAAAAAGTGTACAAAATGGTGAGAGCACTCTGATGTTGTGGTTGTGCAATGCCAGAGAGTCCTATTGAAAAAGGTATTGTTAAAGAGCAAATTGTTTTAACAACCGGATGGTCAGTAATTCGCTTAAATGCTCATTGCATTACCTGGCTGCCCAAAAGCTCAGAGAATGAGACATACTGTTTTCTCACGTGACATGTAATAAAGGATCATTTTCTTGTGAGACAAAGTTATATCTGGGCTGAGTCCCAAAAAAAGCCCGCCACCCCCCACCCACAAATGTTGCTTTTGTAACAAGGCTGCTGAAGCAGGTCTCATGCCCAGGACTGCACACATACACAGTGTGGTGACAGGTTGCCAAACGAGGCTGCTAATGACCACTTCCAAACTTCAAAATCCAAACCTGGATTTTTGCTGTGCTTTCTTTGTAACCCTACTCTGTTTCTGGATTATACATTTTATTTGCTAAGATATCTGAGAGTACAAAGTTTATTTGCACCTGTCAGAGACTATACTCTTCTTTCCCATTTTACTTTATTGCTGGGATTATAATCTGGTATATCGTGGGTTTCCAGGATCTTTGGAGAAATGCTTCGCCTGCCTGATGTATAACACCAAGTCTCTCTGCCATCATGGCTACTAGATGTGCCCTGTACTTTGCTTTTAGGATTATTTGTGGGGAATGGCTTTTTTTCCCAGCATTTTTTTATTATTATTTTAATACTAACTACCGAGACTTGTGCTTCTTATGAGGTGTGAGAGCACTCAAGACCTTCTGAGAGCACACTTAAGGTTTTTTTCAACTATTTTGAAGCTGTTAAAAAAACCCCAACCACGTGCCCTGAGGTTGTTCTATTTCTTCTACTGTGCTCTCTGGAGAAAAATGAAGAGTGAAAGGCAAGTTATGCTTTAACAAGGAACATTTTTGCTATATGCAGACTTCAAGTTAATATTTTTTACAAGCAGTGCTCATTTTTCTCTGTGGTTTAATTTCACCTTGGTACCAGATTTTATTAGAATAAATCTAAATCTCTTCATTTTACTTGTGGACACAAATTCAGTAACACTCAACAAGCCTAAAGTTTCTTGACGAGCAAGAAATCAAATGAGGAAGTTGATCTCATTACATACGCCCAATAACTGATGCGGAATCAACTCTCTTGCACTAATCAGTTTTATCAAAGTATACAGTAGAATCAGGCATTTTCCCAAAGCAGAATGCAATGAATGTAAATCAGACATTTACATGTTCTAGGATGCGCATGTGGAGAATTAAATTTCCTTTAATTGCCCTCAAACTATGAGTCTGTATCTCCAGATACACAAATTGAGTCACAAGAGATCACAATCAAGATGGGGAGCTGTTTTGTTATTGTGACTGTTCTTTGGGAGCTTTGTGGGACCACCTAAAGGCATCTGCTACGTGGTCCACAGGGCTGGCTGCCTCACTTTTAAGAGCAATAAGGGTTTTGGTGCCATCGTGTCCAACCAGTAACCATTTTTATACAATATTGATTTTGTCTTATTGAGGCCTGGGTTTGGCCTTGGTAAGAAGGGATTGGTTTCTCTTCACCCATGATCTGAACATAAGGGCTGCAAGAGTATGGCTGTGGCTTCTCTCCAGCCATTAAATTTTGTTGCTGTTGATGTGTCCTATATCTTCTGCTTTACAACTGAACAGAAGGGCAAATGCTGTATTTCACTACACAGCCTTTATTAACCAGATTATTCACGATAGTTCTATTTATGCTAAAGTGAAAGAAGTTGCTGTGCCTCAGGCATGGCGGGGGTCAGCAGAAGAACCTTGCAATGCAGTTGGCCATGCGTGCCTACTTGGCATGTGTGTGGGGTGAAGATGGGGGAAGTGGGGAGCAGGAAGGGTTGAACTGCCAGTCCTAAAAAAAAAAAAGTATAATGAAAAACTCTAGAATCTCTACACTTCCGTATGTGTTCATTTTCATTAATATTAATAGGAGGAAAGGAAGGTATATGGTTACCTTCATGAATATTAACTTCAATAGAGGGCTAGGTGGATATCCTAGCTTCCCTATAAGTATTAAATAGAGCAACTTTTTTAACTCCCAAGAAGACCCCAGGTAAGATGCAGGGAGGAGGACACTAGTACCACTCTCAAACAAACATAAAGGATAGTAACATTTTAGCTTGCTATGCATGTCTATTGCTTTCCCAATATTACATCAATAAAATTCCCATTTGCCTGATGTAGAACATTCGTTTCTTCATGGGTTGTTGCCAGTTGTGGGAAAGAACTGATCAATAAAGTAAAATGATGGGATTCATGAACGTTAAAAAGTCATGCATAATTTACGGAACATGTTTAAGTCTAGTATGCTGGAAATGAGGCTGCTAGAAAACAGCATAACTACCATGAATTGCAGATGTTAGGAAAAACAAGTCAAATTACTGCATTTGGTTAAGGTATAGAAAGTATCATCCTGATATTTTTAAAGCAATTAGGAGATATGGACATGGGCAAAGATTTATGACTGTAATTATCTTTTTGCTTGCTGACGTAAATTAGCCTTCTGGGAAACCCAAGTTATCCCTCAATATGCTCTTAATGGTCTGAGTCAGAACTGCGGATGATCTCTCTCCTACAAGGGATTTATAGTAAACACAAAGGTGAGAGCTTCCGTTGCAAAGGACAATAGAAGTGGGAACAGAAATATTTCATGGGTGTGAGCTCATCCTCCAGTGTGTCACAGCTGCTACCACTCAGCAAACACTGCCCTAGTCATGAAAACAAAGTGTTTACTTTTCCAGCTGGATCAGGTTGATGATTATTCCAATCATTGACATTATCTTTGTAAGCAAGAAATTATGCCTCAGACTGGTAGTTCAGGGTTTTCAAGGTAATAGAAGTTGCTTTTGTCTGAGATTGTCCCTGTGTTACCAATCCCGTGTCAAGGGGGTTGAATGACTGATGTACTCCTGCATCTTCTGATTAATACGCTTACCCTCCCAGCTCCATATCTGGCATCAGCCCAGGCTTACAACTTGCACAGCCCAGCCTTGCAGCAGGTGCTGCCTTGTGCAGGGCACCAATTTTGGCAGCCCAAACAAATCTAGGAAAGGAGGGAGCTGTAAAGCCTGGGCAGTCCCTCACTCTGGACAAGACCCAGAGGTTTCCCCGCTGTTCCTGATTCTTCATGCTGTAACTAGTTGGTGCAAGTACAGAAAGTAAAGCTGCAGCTGTGACTGCACAAATGCGTTTGTAAGGCACCTGTAAATTAACTGAATAAAGGGGAAATCTCTTAGAAAGCATTTAGGTATGTTTATCTTTTTGCCATTGGACATCTGCTGTCATGACAGACTTTCCGGTTAGTTTGCATAGTACATAGCCTCAGTGTAAAAAGGAAGAGTAAGATGCTGAAGCAGAATAATACCTGGGAACATGGACAATTTCTATCTGATCCCAGACATTGCTGTTACTTGGCCTGCTCAAGAGCCATTTTTTAAAAAAGAAATGGTGCCAGGGTACTTCTGCAAAGTTCTTCTCTTCCACTGAAATGTTATAGGTGGGCTAGAAAAGACAAATTAACTTCAGATTTTCATGTTTTGGCTTAAAAACCAGGCAATCTGACAGCCTCCAGCCTCCATTCTTGCTCATTGGTGCAAGGGGGCTGTTTTGGGCTTTGGTGTGCAGGAGATTCCCAGAGGTAATTAACACCCAGCACCTTCTCTTGTCTTCATTGGTGGCTCCTCCAAATCCTGGTGAAGCTGTGACACCCACACATAAAGCAGCCTGTGCACTGCTGCCACATACATTGCTTTTACAGTGAATGGCCAGCATGCACATAATGAATATTAAGTCTAATATATAGAGGTGCTCCTGACATTGGTCCCTAGGCTCTAACAGATACCTATCCATGTTTACAAATAGTGGGTTCTCAGTTAGTGCCTTCTGATGAGCTCTTTGCTACTCAGATGTTTCCTCTATGCTCCTTCTGTTTGTTCCCCACCTTGCAAAGCCAGCACTGCCAGGGCAGAGATGGATGCTCTTGGGTGGCCCACAGACACTGTCCTTGCACAGATGCCCCAGGATAGTGCCATGCATATGCTCAGATTGAATTAGCCAGTTCTCATTTATACTATAACTTCATGAGTTCTCTTCTGTAACATTGCAGATTCCATTTGCAGCTATTTTCATGTGAAGAAACCCTGTTTGGACAAGAAATACTTTTGCTTGGGCTTATAATATGGTTTTATGCATTTAGACAGCAAGTTCCCATCTGGTCCCAGCAGAAAGTACTCTGTGTTTTAAAAGCCTGCCCTGAGAGGAATGGTGACAAATTCAGCTCTTTAGAATTTTTCTTCCACTAAATTATTTACTTCCATTTATCAGGGGGAAAAAAGACAGAGATGTGCTCTCCCCACCACTTACAGAGTCCCTTTGAACAGAGCTCCTCCTCCTCACTTCTTCTGCTGAAGCTGCTGCAGAACAAAGTCACAGAGCCTTCCACCCACCTGCCAAACATTTCCCAACAGCATCCACCTGCCCTACAAAAGGGTAATAGTGATCATACCTCTGCCAGGCTATCCTAGCCTTTGTGCACCAAGCCCATTGTATCCTGTTATGGAGCTGGGTCCTGCCATGGTCCTGCATGGAGCCAGGAGAGAAAATGATGCCCAAAAAAACATATCTAAATTCTTAAAATAGAAATTTCAATAAAATATAAAAAATCCTTTTTGGTTGTACTAATTGTTTCTACTCTGGAAAAATGTCTTTTTCCTCCTTACCCTATATAAATTAAGCCTGCTCCTAATCCCCATAAAGCATGTGACAAAGCTTTCACAGACTTTGATGGACTAGGAAATGCAGCAATATTAAACTGCATTAAAAAAATATAAGTAAGAATAAATAAAGCACAAATGAACCCATTACTCAAATGAGGCAGGACTCCTTCCACTGCAGTTGGGAGCACAGCAGTGCTCCAGGGTACAGCCGGGAGCCAGATTTGCAGTCACTTCCCCAGGCTGGGACAGGAGGGTAGGGGCTGCAGCCAGAGAGCTGGTGTTCAGTTCCTGTGTGGTTGCTTGTCCCATCTCTGAAAGAGCTCAGGGAAGAAAGACGGCTCTGACAGCTTGACTGTGCTGCTGAGGCACAAATCATGAAAATTAATTGTAATGTGAGTCAGTTCCTTCTGGCCAGACTCCCCAAAATGCTGCAGTGGTATCTTCACAAACAGCCTACAGAGAATAAACCATCTCATGTGGAAAAGGAACCTTTCTAACCAAATTTTCTATAGACATTTTTATAAAACACTAAAATCTGTCTTTCAATACCATGCCTCAGAGGCAATGTCGAGAAAACATCAGCAGAAGCCGTTGGGTCCTCCTGAAAGCAATGGGATATGTGTTAACGGATTTCACAGACCCTGTTTTACTCAAGGTTTACAACCCAGCAGCAAACACCGGGCATCCTTTTCATGGTACAAGTGCAATTTGGCTGTACTGTGTAAGATTGCACAGCTCTGCCTGAACTGTGTCTGGAAAGGGTAGAAAAGGACACAGCTGTTTTTGAGATGTTTGCAGCTTGACAAAACAGAGAACAGGGTTGGACAGGCTGGCAGACATCTGACTGCTGCTTTGCAGAAGATCAGGGGAGATGCAAGGCCATATAAATCGAACAGGTATGGAAGGGATTATGAAATAGGATTACTGGCCAGAAACATCTTCTGCACAGAGAGGAACAAACCTTAAATGAAATGGGTAAAAGGTGTGTTAACAGAAGAGCAGCAGAGACAACAGGCAATGCTGAAAGACATGTCTCAGTGGCCTGAAGGATGTTAAAATCCTACCTCCATGACCTCAGAAGCAAACTTCTTGCTGGCTTCAGTCAGGCCAAGACTCCCCTTTTGAACCAGGCTTAGCTAGAAGAAGAACGAGGCTTGGTAAGTCATCCTCAGCATGGAGAAATTGAGTTTTCCGATACCTTTATTAGGGCGGGATGCAGCTATAGCCAGCAGACTACTCGGTGCCTATACTCGCACCTACACAAAAGACCGTAGGACCAAGACCCATGTAACTGCACACTAGTCTTATCCAGGTGCTTCCACAGTGCAAGCCATGCCCACTGAAACTCCATAGTACTGTGTCTGCTGACGCCAGGGTAAGCCTGGCCCTTAGAGTCTGACCACTAGTAGGGCTGCCCCAACATTACCAACCATCTGTGCTGGCTGCTGAAATTCCTCTGATCTACCCAATTTATTTTCAAATTTGTCTGCCAGTATAATGGGAGGGAGGGAAGCAAATGCCATGTCTGGTGCTGGTTTTTAACAGAAAAGCTGTCTGCATATCATGCTGGCTGCATTCAAGACTGCTGCAATCCCTGTGAAACAGCCACGTCCTTTGACTTAGACACAGCAGAGAAGTTCATCACATAACCTTCGGGAGAGCCAGCTGCTCTAATTAACAGCTCTCCCATGGCAGTTTAGGGAAAGGACTGGGGAAGAAACCACTGCAGCAGGCTGACAGCTTGCAGAGAGGCAGCCAGTGCTCTGCTAACAAGCCATGAATGTGCCCACTGATTAAAAAAGGCTGTTGAGTAGAACAGATTATTCTTGCTCCTACTTAGCAAAATGATCGTCTTTCCAAAGATATGACAGCAGGGAGGTAATAGCTTCAATCTTCCAGGATAACATCTTCTATAAAAAAACACGAATACTTTAAGGTGTATTTCCAACTACAGTCTGGAGCACTTGCAAAACTCTGGGGCAGGATAAAGAAAAAATTTTACAGTTTGGCATCAGCCATTCAAAACAGTAATATTTAATGGGAGATATTAAAAATTGAGAAGAAGTTGGAAAGGAAATACAGCATAACGTCAGCTGGGACTGTTCAACAAAATATTTGGTGCTGAAAGAGACAAAGGTACCATTAGCAGTGGGGACCCCTGAGGAAAGGATTTCAGGATGAAGTTTATTCTGCACTACTGTCCCAATAGCTGCAAAATGCAAATCACTTGCAGAGCCAGTGGTGAAATTCCTTTACTCTCCAGTTGTGTTGCTTCTCTAAAATGCAAATGAAGCTTCACAATAAAACTTGCAATGGTTAATAATGCAAAGCTGATACAGAGTAAAGGCACAGCAGCTATTTATACAGTCAATGTGAATGTCACATTATCTGGGAAAGCCTTTGCTATTCAGGGGAAGGCATGATGAGAACTGAGACCATTTCTCATTCTGATTTGAGTAAAACCTCTTGACAATTAAGTTTATGCAAGGGAAGGAGTTCTCATGTATCGGTGCCCCCTTTTTTGTCAGAAAGAACCGCCATCTTTCTGCAAATGACAGGAATTGGGCAACATCATTCAGCTGTAGCTCCAGGACAGAGATCATACTCATGTTGCTCCGAGAGACAAGCAGCTCTACCATAATTCACCTGCATTAGCTCGGGGGTGTTTCTCAGCAAGGATGCTGAGAAGTAGTACTGTCCCTTTTGGGGGCAGGGGGAGGTGGGGGTGGGGAGGACCATACGTTGTCTGTACTAGCAGGGTTAGGAGGCTGCTGGATTTCCAGATTAATGCCAATAATTCTGGTCACAGAAGCCATGCTCAAAACCTGCTGGTTTTGAAGATGCAGGGAAATCATGTATGGCAAAAAAACCAGTTTAAGCCTCCTCTGAAACATAGCCAGTACCCAAAGCAATGCTGGAAAACAGCTGAATCTTGTCCAAGATACTAATCATGACTAAATGTATTTGTTTCCTGAGCTGTTTTCCCAAAGCAAATTCTATCTTGTGTTTTTAGCCTGGTTTCCTAAAAAGCTTCAACTCCTGTGAAACTCCATTCTGAGTTTTTCTTTCTAGTCGTACAACAGACCCAGCTGCAGAAGGCCATATGGACTGTCCACGCTAGCAATAATACCTAGCTGTGTTCAATTGTCACTGTAAGAGATCATGATTCATTAGGTACCAGAAGGCACTCTGCTTATTTTCTCTCTTTATTTTGATGTTCAGAAAGGCATTTTGGTATCTAAAAGGCTGAAGCATCTCCAGATGCATCTCATGGTATCTTCAGCATATACATACTTGGATATCTAGGAAAGGTGGGTTCTTCTGCTGCAACCTTATTGTAAGTCAGTAGGAAAGAATCAACTAGAACGCACAAATTTGTAGAGAATAAGGCACCTTCCACTCCCAGGACCAGGAAGCAACTTGTTTTCCTGGATTTTACTTGGGAAAATTTAAGTTTTAGAATTGCTTTTTCTCTTCCTTAAGAAAATACACAGTCTTGCCAAGATGAACAGAGCTCATGTTTTGGCTAGTGTGTTGCCTTCTCATTTGCTGGTGGGGCTTAGCTTGAATGGAACCCTGGGTAGTCATAGGCACTGGGAGGACAACATTTGCCTGGACCTGAACCACAATGAATGAAGTCCATCTGCTGAGGATTTGTAATGATCCTGACCAACAAGGATATAAACAGCCAAACAAACAAAAGCCCCTGTACTTCTCCTAGATTATCACAGAGTGTCACCCTTGCTCCATGTGTTACCCTGGTGGGTTGCATTTGTAAGGAGCTAGAAAGGGGCATGAACCAATTATGTAAGGGACTAGTTTTCATGCTGGAATCTGTCCTTATTTATCACGGGCTGGCTTGCTCTCATTCTGCCTGGAACACTGGAAAACACCAGAAACAGTGTTTTACACTGGAAAAGAGCTCAAAAGTCTTCACATATGTGTAACATTTCCTTGTCCTCAAAGCATCTGAATCATTGCAATAAAAGCCTGTAGCCTGTGTTAAAGATTAGGTATTATAGATTGCAAGAAAGGGACAAACACTGAAAATATTGGCAGATAACCACGACCCAATACAGCTGCTGTGTGTTGGCTGGAGATCAGGTGTCTCACTTGCAATGACATTTGTGCTCCCCGTGTAATGACGAAATAACCAGAATGAGAAAATCGGTTTCATCACTGCATGAAAATTGTTTCGTGCAAATTGGATACAGGTTTAGGTTCAATGCACTGGCAGGCAGAATGGGGAGAACTGTGATGACAGCCAGAGTTACAATCACTCTAGGGGAACAGCCTGTGTGGTACAACGATGTGTTGCTATCACCTAGTACTGACAATGTACGCAGCTGTTCATCACTGCAACTGTTTTCTCTTTCGTTCACCAAGAAAAAATGGCTAAAAAACTATCTCATTTGAACTATTTCAAACTATTCACCAGACAAACATATTGTGAGGTTTTAGTTCAGGCAATAATTCCATTTTTATATGAAGGAACAATGTTGATTGGCATAGCATTTGTACACACTGAGCTCAAATGCCTCTGAATGAAAATGCCAGCTTTCACCTGATTTTTGAAGACCAGTATTTGAAATTGAGTCAAAATATTTGCACTGGAAATGTGGTTATGATTTCCCACCCCACCTCCCCTCTTTACTATTGTATAGCAGTGAGCAGATACATCTCTTTGTGGTCACTAAACAGAAGTAATGCCATAGAATGTCTAGGAGGGTAAAGGAAATTACTCATAAAATATGACAAGGATCAAGCTTAGTGATGATTTGAAGAAATGCATTATTTTACCCTAAGCAGAGACTACACTAAATTTCCTGGCATGATACAGTTACAAAATGTTTTTTCACTACTGCATGGCTGTGGTCACTACAGTCACAGATATATGGTAGCTGAAGAAGCAGTCAAAATATTCTAGAAGCAGCTGGGAGAAGTCTCACAATCACTAGCCCTTGCTCTCATGGGGGACTTTAACTTAGCAGATGTCTGGTTGAACAGAGAGCTTTGGCTGGATCTTTGGGGGAAAAGAGAATTTACAGCCTTTGGAATTAGGGACAGGCAACTCAGGAGGACTGCAAGGATGTTGTGAGGTTATACAGGGAGAAAATAAGAAGGGCCAAAGCCCAGCTAGAACTTAATCTGGCTACTGCCATGGAAGACAATAAAAAAAAATGTTTCTATAAATAAATCAGCAACAAAAGGAGGACTAAGGAGAATCTCCATCCTTTATTGGATGTGGCAGGAAAATATAGTGACAAAGGATGAGGAAAAGCTGAGGTACTTAATGCCTTCTTTGCCTTAGTCTTTAATAGTCAGACCACTTGTTTTCTGGGTACCCAGCCTCCTGGTCTGAAAGGCAGCAACAGGGAGCAGAATGAAGTCCTCATAACCTAGAAGAAATGGCCAGTGACCTGCTACACCACTTAGACACGTACAAGTCTATAGGGCTGGGTAGGATCCACCCCGGGCACAGAGGGAGCTGGCAGAAGCACTCATCAAGCCACTTTCGGTCATTTAGTCCCAGAAGACTGGGGGTAGCTGATGTGACACCCATACACTGGAAGGGCCAGAAGGAGGATCTGGGGAGCTACAGGCTTGCCATCCAGACCTCGGTGCCAGGGAAGGTTATGGAGCAGCTCATCCTGAGTGCCATCACGTGGCACATGCAGGACAACCAGGCAATCAGGTCCAGCCAGCACTGGTTTATGAAAGGCAGGTCCTTCTTGAACCTGATGTCTTCCTGTGAGAAGATGACCTGTCTAGAGGATGATGGAAAGGCTGTAGGTGGTTTCTACCTAGACTTTAGTACAGCCTTGGACACTGTCTCCCGCAGCATTCTCCTGGGGAAACAGCCCGCTCATGGCTGGGACAGGTGTGCTCTGTGCTGGGATAAAAGCTGGCTGGATGGCTGGGCCCAAAGGGTGCTGGTGGCTGGAGCCCCCTCCCGCTGGCGCCGGGCACAGGGGGTGTCCCCAGGGCTCCGCGCTGGGGCCGGCCCTGGGTAATGTCTGTGCCGACGGGCTGGGCGAGGGGACCGAGCGCCCCCCGGTCGGTGTGCGGGTGGCACCGGGCTGGGGGCAGTGCTGCCCTGCGGGGGGCAGGGGGCTCTGCAGGGGGGGCTGGGCAGGCCGGGCCCAGGGGCCGAGGCCCCCGGTAGGAGGCCCGAGGAGGCCGAGTGCCGGGCCCTGCCCCTGGGTCACAGCAGCCCCAGGCAGCGCTGCAGGCCTGGGCCAGGGGGCTGGGAAGGGCCGGGGGAAAAGGGCCTGGGGGGGCTGGGCAGCAGCCGGCTGGGCGTGAGCCCCCGGCGTGCCCAGGTGGCCAAGGCGGCCAGCAGCGCCCCGGCCGGTGTCAGCAGCAGCGTGGCCAGCAGGGCCAGGCAGTGCCCGTCCCCCTGCGCGGGGCACTGGTGCGGCCGCCCCTCGGGCCCTGGGCTCAGGGCTGGGCCCCTCGCTGCAGGAGGGACGCAGAGGGGCTGGAGCGTGTCCAGGGACGGGCAGGGGGCTGGGGCAGGGGCTGGGGCACCAGGCCTGGGGGGGCGGCTGGGGGGCTGGGGGGGGCAGCCTGGGCAGGAGGGGGCTCAGGGGGGGCCTGGTCGCTCCCTACAGCTGCCTGGCAGGGGCTGCGGGCAGCGGCGGTCGGGCTCTGCTCCCAGAGAACAAGTGACAGGGCGAGAGGAAACGGCCTCAGGTTGTGCCAGGCAAGGTCTAGGTCAGGTACTAGGAAAAATTCTTCACGGAAAGGGTGGTCAGGCATCAGCACAGGCTGCCCGGGGAGGTGGTGGAGTCACCGTCCCTGGTGGTGTTTAAAAGACCTGTAGATGTGGCGCTTAGGGACATGGTTTAGTGGCGGGTTTGGCAGTGCTGGGTTGACAGTTAGACCTGGTGATCTTAAAGGTTCTTTCCAACCTAAATGATTCTGTGATTCATTGTCCACCTTCACAAGATCCAAACAGAACCATGGCAGATGACACAAGCCTCTTCTGCTCTATGTGGTGGCGCTTGATAATATGCCTACAGACTCCTCTCTTAGGAATAATATTACATCACTGTATGGATTGCTATCTGTTTTACAAGTGCCACCTCTTTTCCAGCCATCCAGTCACCTCTTCCCATCTCTCCTGTCATAACAGACTTCTGAATCTGGAGATTTGCCCTTTTCCAGGGACACCATTATATTAGAAGCAAAGCTTGGTGTGAAACCCAGTGGGGGGTACTTTGCCACACAGAAATATCAGTACTGCAGACTATGAGCAATGCAGACCTGAGGTTCCTGCACGGCCTTTTTGCTGGCTTTCAGAAAGCGTTACTCTGCAGGGACAGCATTCCCTCTTCCAACAAAGCCAGAATGGCTCCCCAGGGAGCAACATGGAGACTTCTGGAGCTGCAGCTCCTGATTACAGTGATACTTGCAGGTAGCAGGAGATGGAACTGCAGGAGCTGAGCAGCAGGATCAGAGCCATGCCTCTCATCAAGCTGCTACCACACTGGCTTGGGTCAGGATATCCCCATTCCCCTCACAGCCCTAAGAAGGTGCAGTTGGCATCAAGAGAGTGTGTGAGTTTACTTTTGTCTTACATCCTTTGTTTCCTCAGGCCCTCAGGAGAAGGATTTCTCAAGGCAATGAAAGGGTTTGGGCTGCCCATATGAATAAAGAAGAGAAACCTATTAGGAACCATAAGTAAAGGTATTCATTAAGAAATCTTTGTTAAAGAAATTTTCACTAAGCAAAGTTGCTGCTGTATTGAGAAGGTATCTTAAAGGACAGCTGGACTAGGGCAGGATATAACAAATGTCTGCAATAACAAACAGCAAAAAGCCTAGAAGCAAAATGCCAGGCTGCATGACTTGATCCATCTAACACCTTTAATCTTCCTGCTGAAGCGGGAGCAAATTCCTTTTTCACCCCAGAATATGCAACTTAACAGGAGACTTTTTGAGACAGAATGTGTACTGTGGCACAGGGCTGTTCATGACAGCAGCAAACCAAGTGTTGATAATCGCCCTTCTGAGGAGAACAGACCCATTCCCCTGCTTATTTTTAATGGGGACTCTTGTCCAGTGTCTCTGGCCTTGCATCCTGGGTCCAGAAGCCACCCACGAAGGGACGCTGTGTCCCACAAAGGGATGCTGCTACCCATGAAGGGATGTTGTGGTCTAGGAAGGGATGCTTCAGCCCACGAAGGAATGCTGTGGCCCACGAAGGGATGCCTCAGTTCACTACGGGTGGGAAGCAGCAGGCAGCACCAGCTTCATGGCCTGCCTGTGTCTGGCAGCAAGTTGCCATGGCTACAAGGTAAGCTGCTTTGGGTGATAAAAAGAAAAGGTTAATTTTGGAAGGGCTGCCAGTCTGCAGCCTGCCCTGCCTGTGAGTGGAGTCGTGGCAGTACCTTGCACAGGGAGGACAAGGGCATCAGGAGCTCTGACCCCTTGAAAAGCCACTGCCAGCTCCAGGGGCTCCCAGCTTTGCTGTTGAACATGAATTTCTGCATGCAGAGGGAGCCCTAGGAAAAAATTACTAATTCAAATCTTATTCGTTCATTTTCCCATTTGTCACATGCATTCCTTAGACTTTCAAACTTAGTTAAAAAAGAAGGCAGAAAGGTTGTACTGGTAAGGGCATCCTACAGCATCCTCCTCACAGCAAAAACCAGAATTTGTGCTACAAATAGGGGAAAACAACCCCTGTGTCACAAGGAAGCAAACAGCCTGCTCCTTCCCTATGCTGGGTGTCCAAGCCTTGCATGCTGCTTACTCCTCAGTGGTGCATATGTTCGAGGTTGTCATGCTTTATTTCTATTCTTTTTTCTTTTTTAAATATTTCAAGTGACATGAAAACTGTCATAGCACTCACATGGAGTCTTTCAGCACAGAACAGACACATCCAGTGTGTGGGACAGGTGTGTCACTGAATGTAAAACATGATTGAATGCCAATGAACAACAGATGAAAAATGCTACTTTTGCTACTCCTAGCGAAGGTCAGTTAAAATCACTCTGGATTACCTGGGCTGAAATCCATGCAGTATTTTGCCATTGGACCCCACGCTTACCTTTCTTCTCCCTACCTCAGTTCATTCCCTGGGCACTCCAATTTCTCACTGAGCTCTTTTTGCTACAGGGTTGATCCAAGAAAGCCCCTACTGCCCTGCATAGCAGCACAAATTGACCCAAGGCTCCTGGCAGGAACTTCAAACCCCGGCCGAGTGCAGAAATGGGAGACCACTGCCACTGTGCTGCAGAGAGGGGCAGGAAGTGGAAGAGTATGAAGATGCCAAGATTACAGCAGAGGGGATTCAAAACTGTTTGAGGGAAAGATTTCAAGACTAACATCCAATGATCAGCAATAAAAAAGAGCTAAAACTTCAGGAAATCTTTTCATCTGATGAAGGAAAATGCAATGGAAAAGGCTATAATGCTATAGCAGCCTTTTTCCTCTTTTTCTCTCATTTTTTCCTAATTAGGTAACCTGGTTCTCCTTGAGCATCCACCCCCGTTCAAGCTGGAAGCAAGGATCCCTCTTACACACACAGACATTTATTTTTCTGTCCTGTTACTGGTCCTTTGTGAGTGAGACGAAGATGGTGCTCTGACCTGTTAGCAGATGCTCTGCTTTTAAAAATTCTGTTTGTACATCCTGAGATTCTCCTCTGAAAACCCCTCTCAGTCTTTCAGCAGAGCCAGTGCCTCTCTGGATAGTTCTTGAGGACTGAGATGGATTACTTCACATCACCCAGGAATAAACCCCAGCTTTGTCACTGTCTTATTCATATTTGATAACATGAATTGCTAACAGGCTTATATTTGCATATTAGATTAATCAGATACTGTCTTCCTGGTCTTGCCTGAAAAACTTTACAATGTGTCAAATTAAAGTCTACAGAGATTTGTTTCACATTCGAGATTTTTTGTAACATGTGTTTAATTTTCATTTTACTGGAAATTAATTAATACTGTGTACAGAGCAGGCAGGTGATAGACATGTTGCTGCATATGAAGGGTGGAAGACAAGCAATGCAGAACACACATTTCTCACCCAGACCTGTTGTTTCTGCAGGCTGCAAGGCTTATACTGTCTGGGTGGATGCCAAAATACATGTTACCCATAGGAAGGTCATGTGGCTGAAATGTCAGGGGTCCCAGCAGTACACATGGAGCACTGCCCAGGTCTGCGGCAGGGGGGTTGTTACAGCTGGGTATCTCCAGCTGCCCACCTCTGCAAAACTGGAGACTCTGCAAGGTGAGGCACCCCCTTCCCTCATCCTCTGCTTCTCCAGCCTTGCTTTTACCCAGATGTGTTGACTCTGTGTCTCATAGGGTAGCGCAGTAACTGAGCCAGGGTAGATGTTTCCCTGTGTACCAACAAACAGAAATAAACCCAAGAACACAGAAAGCAGGAAAACTACTGAGGTCTGACACTAAGCTAAGACAAGAGGATTTTTTTCCTTTTGTTCACAGTATTGCTACTGTGAATTTCTATTCACGTCACACAGACAGTCCTTGCCACTATTACTCTAATGGTCAGGTGGAACAAGATTTCAGCACAGTAGTCCACTGCTTTTGACAAAACATGGCAATAAAACACTAGTGGTCTGTGTCACTCCTTGGTTTGGGCTTGCACTAATTGGCAGTTCAGCTAGCCATCTCTCGGTTTGTTTGCTTCTGAGCATCCTTTGGCCATGCCTTCATTGCAGGACAGCTTGGGGCTTCTACTTCTCCCCAGAAGTCCTTCCTGGGGGCAGGCCCTGATTCCATAATGAAGTAAGGTGCCCTGTGCTCCAATTTGAAAGTTCTAACTCTCAAGGGCAGCACTAAATTACACAAATGCACACATGCTGAAGCACACAGTATGGCAGCTCAGATTGCTTCAGCCTTATGTCTGACCACACCTCTGGTGTTTTTATTTACAGCAGTGAACTCTCACTGCTGTAGTGCCATGTTTTATCTGTTAAAACTGAATTGAAGACTGAAAACATAGGATGCATGTGATAAGAATCAACAGCAGTTTGTTATTTCTTGGCTATAAGGACTGCAAATCCATAGAGTAAGGTAGTTTCCACACAGCCCAAGATCTGCCTGGACATTGACTTTGAAGCTGGATTTCCATTTCTGTACCCTTTCACAATCCGGCTGCATCATGCATTAGGCCAAACATGACACCAGTCCTTCAATTCCAGCCACAGCATCCATGAGTGCATCTCTTCAGACACGGCAAGGTCTATCAACTTTTCACAGAAGCACAAAAACTCATTGCTACATCACCAGTGGGCTAGTCAAACAGATGAAGAATTAAAAAAAAAATCCACCCTCGAAATACTTGTTTTCCCCTATAGGGGTAGGAAGCCAAATCTCAGCACATTATGCTAAATGGAGATTGCATAATTTTAAGGTTCCTACCACTCACTTTGCCTTCTGTCCTAAAATTGATAGAAATAATGACACAAACTGTAGCTGAGTGACAAGTGAAGAATAATTTAAGAAAGGCAGGAGAATAACTAACATTTTCCTGTTCTCAGTCTGAGAAAGTATTGGTTTCTTTGGCAAAGAAAGGATCACATATTCTGAAAAATGTAAAGACCTGTGTATGTACAAAGAAGGGTCTCACACACAGAGCAGCAAAATGTGCACCCTAATTTCCCTGTCTCTCACCCCAAGGACCCAAGCAGGTGGCACAGACAACCTGGAGAATTCTGCCTTCACTTGCTACTTAAGCTTTCAATTTATACTACAATTTTAAGACTGAATTTCGAGGCTAATTTACTGAGTTATTATTGCCCACACCTCTCTGCACATTTGTACAACAGGAATATAAAATGGCTTTATATGCACGTAACTGGATTTTTCCCCACCTTTCCTCACATATCAGACTATGCACAAGCCTCAGTGAGGTGCCTACAGACAAGGCTCTCTGCATGCTGTGAAAAAAAAAGGTAAGATTTCCGACAACGTGATCACTTCACTTGTTTTTGTAAAAAGCCTTGCTGCTGCAGAAGGGAAGAGCAAGCCCTAAGCTCCCACAGCAGACAGGATGAGATGAGCCATATGAGGAAATGAGTCATGGCCCAAGGGGGGTGAAGGGAGTTCCTGAGAGAAAAGGCAGCAAAAATCAAAGCCTGCCATCCTACTGGGGCATCCTGAAAAGGAGGAGATGCAAGCTGGAGCTAAATGTACCATGGGACAAGGATAACGCTGTGCCATCATGCAACAGATGCTTGGAGCTGTTAGAGCAATAGAAAGGGCTGTGGAGGTCCTAGGGCTTAAGTTCCTAGATTCTATCTTTCTGCCACATCTGTAAATATTTCTCAGTACAGGGGGATACTTGAGACTCCCAGATGTCATCAGAGCATCAGAAATAAATGCTGAATAGCATTATTTAACCAAACTAATTAATGATGCTTAGTTGATGCTGTTTGGAGTCCCAGTGGGAGTGACTGAAACCAGGGTACTTCATGAACCTCTTCTGAGGGACTTGAGGGCTGAGGAGAAGCAAGTCTGTGTACAGCAAACACTGATCTCAGTATGTGTCACCTTGAAAGAACCTGCACTGCCCGCTGGACATCTCTTAAGCATCCAACAGTCCAAAAAGAAGTGAAAAGCACTCAGGTGAAATTTATTTAGCAAAGTCTAGAAGGTTCTTAACAGGCAGCTGCAACTGTGAAACTCAAGGGTATAAAACCTGCTACCTGAGGTGGGGATTTTCTAGGTATGTGGTGTAGCTGGTGGCTTTTTGGGTCATTTACAGAGGTGTGGCACACATGGCAGGGAGATGGAGAGGTCGTTGGGAGGCAGCACAGCCCCACCAAGAGGTGGGAGATCTCCCCCCCAGCAGTGCAAGCACAGCAGTGTGACTCACCCCCAGCATGCTGTTGCTCTACAGAAATTCAGAGCCAACCCAGAATGACTCTTGCAAACCTTTCCATACAAGATTTCTGGGAAGACGAACAAGAAAAACGAATGCAAGCACAGTCCTGACAACAGGTCTGTGCAGAGGGACACAGCTCATCTGCAGAGTCAGGGTATGGCAAGGAAGGTTTTGGGTTTAACAACAACCCAGCACTGCCATAGTCTCTGCAAAGCCACGGGTGAGTCATGCTTTGTGCATCTCTTAAAGATCTGGTCTGCAACCCTGCAGTAAAAATGCCAGAGCGTAGACAGAGAGAAGCAGAGAATGGCAGGAATGCAGTCAGAGGGAAGAAAAATCAACCAGCAGCCACACACCAACTCCAGCAAACCCTGGAAACAAACTTCACCCTAGAGACACGCCTGCCTCCTGGAAGAGCAGGGCTGGGCAACCGGAGACGCTGCTCCCTATCACAGACCACTGTCATGATTTCTCCAAGCCCTCCTGTTTGAGTCCCTTTCACATTTCCAGCTTTATAGGCTGGGGGTGTGGTGTGGGGGGTGTGGTGGGGGGGGTTTATGGGGTGGGGTGTGTGTGTCTGTCTGTCTGTCCCCCCAGTCCCCGTCCATCCGTCCGTCTGTCCTGGGGGTGCCCTGGTTCCCCAGGGATGTGGGATTATCTCGCTTTGGCCTGCGAAGCACGTCCCCTGACTTTAGCTGCCCTGTGCCTTGGCAGCAGAGGCAGAGGATGTGGAGGAAATGTCTGTGATGGCATCATGGCACAGATACAGGCACACTGGCAGTTAACTATTTGTTCACCACAAATATCAACATGATTGCAATCTGCTGACAGCTGGTCTGAGTGTGATCGTCTACTAAAACAGATCCAGTATCTTCTGACAACGGTATGCAATGCAGGCAGAGCTTTCTGGGGTCTTGTTTAAAAGAATAATGTACTTTGGTGTCATGATCTATACACTTTTTTCCCAGTTTTTCCCTTACAATGGGGAAAGAGGATTTTTACACTTGCAGATACCCGGACCTGGCTCATGTAAAGTACTGTTACCACACTTTACTGCTGCAGAAAGAATGGTTTTTGGACTTGATCTGAAACTCTCTCGGGGTAGTGGGAAACAGTTATTTGCAGTGAGGTTTGAAGGAGGTCCCTGGCAAGCACAAGTGACCACATTTCCTCAGGTTATGCCAGATCCTGAGTGGTGGAGGAGGATCTTCCCTTCCTCAGTGCCTGACACCAGAGGTGGGCACTTGCATTCATATGCTGTTTGCAAAAACTCACCTCAGTTTTCAGGGTCTTACAGCAGGGAGCTACCATTTTCTGACTCAAGGCCATTATTTTTGCCACATTTAATAATAACACACTAATTCTTTATCTTACTACTCCACCCTGAAGCTGTTGTGCCGCTGGCCCAGGGCCTCAGGAGAGTACAGCAGGACAGATTCGTCATCAGCTCGCCAGTGGTGAGTCACAGCAGAGGTATGAGCAGAGCAGCAGGCTCTGGGCGAGGGTGCAACCCGCCTCCCAGCAAGGACATCTGCCATGCAGCCCCGCTCCCCTGCCAGGGGGTTCCTCTGGTCCTTGTCCTGGAAATCAGGAGGCAGCCTCGTTGCCTCGGGTTTTGGAAACAGGGCAGGGGTGCGCTTCTGATGCTGGGGGGTAGGTGGCTGGGGAGGGGCCAGAGCACACCACTGAGGTGAGCCAGAGCAGCCAGGCGGTTTCGGCAAGACAAGCCTGGGCATGGTGGAGCCATCCTAGGCAGTATCATCACAAGTTGCTCCACAACAAGCAAATGCATTTCCTCAAGCAGAGATCTTCCCCTCAGATGTTAACTGCTCTGCTGCCCTGTGGTGACTTGAAATACTTCAGATTTGGCAACATCTGGAGCTGATGTACACAAAATATAAACTCCTTCAAAGCCTACATGCACTTGCCATCTACCCACATTTGGTACAGTCATTTTGTATTTGCAAACAGAGCTTCTGTCACTCACATTCGGGAGGCCCAGAGCAGCCTGTGCTGCATGGCAAAGGGCACCCAGACACCCACATGCAGCACTTGGATGGTCACTGCTCAGAGGGAGTGAGCAGAGCATCACCTTGGCTGATGGGGCTCGCTGTCTCCATCAGCCTGCCTCAGAGGAGCAGCACATTCCTTCAGGCAGCAATGACAGACTGGGGGGTTTGTGATGTGCAGAACAAAATTCTCGTTACTTCTCACAACTATTTGCTCATCAGCTGTATTTAAATAGGGCTGGGTTGCTCTGCCAAGTGGTTTCACTGCAAACCAAGTCCTCCTGCACTGATGCCTGGTCCTGAACATGCGCAGAAACAGGTCTTGCTGCAATGCAGGACTACCCCAGCACACACCTCAGGACAACCGTGAAACTAATGCACGTCTTAAAATAGAAAGGAGATATACTCCCAAGGGAAAGCGGTGCATGCCAAGAGGAAGTTATCTGCACCTCAGCCCCATTAATGTTGTGTATGCTTTCAGAGAGGCATGAGCAGGAAGGGGAGCTGCTGCAAGCAGGGATGTCCCTGAGCAATGCACTGGAGGCTTGCACCAATGTTAGTTCAATTTGCTTTCTTCTTTAATTACAAAAAATGTATACTGCCTCCAAAACAGCATATAGCCATAAAATTTTTCCATGTTACTCATGTTTTCCTTTCCGACCAATCCCAGTTTCCTATTTTCTTACATTTCTGAAACAGAAGAGTTGCCTGCAAAGCAGTGTTGCAATTTTCCATAAAACATTTCTGACCAGCCTGTTTGACTTCCTTTCTGTTGTTGTGACTGGAACTTCTGCTTCTTAAAGGGCACAAAGTATAGTATTAAGCTAAGAAAAGACCTGTCAGAGTTAGTCTTGTAGAGAGCATACAGTTGCCAGTGATGAAGGAGAGCTTGAACCATGCCACTGAGAAAACATCTGAGCAGGGAGGCAACGGCAAAGCAGCAGATGGCTATAATACATTCACGGATGTCAGGCTGGCTGTAAATAGAGCTATTTTTTTTTTAAGACGTGGTTATTAATATTAATGCAGCTTTTAACATGTTATTCTCACTTGCAGATGAGGCACTAGTCAACCCAGTTAAGTACAGGATGAACCAGATGCTAACAAGGCTGCAAAATGCACAACAACCACCAACTCTGATCAAGCCAATCCACAATCATTTAGCAATGCCACACTCTCATCCATGTTTCCAGGCATATCATGCACCTCTGACTGGCAAAGTATTTAAAAATGGTTTTTTTCTAACTCTAGATTGTAATTAATGCATTATTTGTGTGTGTATATTTAAAATGTGTATGTGATTGCACAAATATGTGTGTCTGCATACAAATACATCTTGCAGAAATAATTATGCCATTAGGCATGAGTGCATGTTTAGATGAAAACTGCGGTGAGGTTTCTCATGGTCAGCACACTGAAGAGGACAAGCTATATAATGTTTCTTCATTTTTGATAGAACTCTGTTTTTAAGCTTGATAATCAGATCAGAAATGTGGTGGGACTGAAAGGTTTGTGTACAAACAAAACTCAGGGACAGTGCCTTTATTTGCTGCAAGCACCCTGCGTGAACCCAGACATCCCTCAGTCCTTCTGAGCCTCAGTTTACCAGCAGCAAAGGCAACAGCCTCCCACAGAAATGCAAATGAAAGCCTGGGGTCCTCAAACCCTGCCATCACAGGGGATGCATCCCTGTAGGAATGGCGGATGTGTTACAACTGACGAGCGCTGCCAGAGCCCAGCACAATAACTTCCCTCTCTCTCTCAACAGGAATTTCTTGTTTGCCTAAGTTTTTTTCATAACCAGTTACAAGTGCAGAGTTACAAGTGTAATTACTGATGTCTTGTTTCACAGGCTGCTGAAAGTATACCAGAAGAAGCATCCTTGCCCAACCAACATGAAATCAGGGAAGAGTTTTCAGATTCCAGCAGGAAGCAAAAAAGATATTTAGCAGTGTTGGCAAAAGAGCATTCTGTGTTTTCTAACAACCAGTACTGTCCAGGACTCTCCCAACAGCCCCAAGAAACTGCCATAAAAATGACTGTCTTTTAGTGTTGTCAAAAGTCATGGTCACCGTGTGCTGCTTGTGTCACTAGTAGCTACCAGTGATACCCAACTACAGGCTTATGCTGTGGCTACCCCTTATGAAGGCTGAGTGAGGGCAGGTGGAGGAGATGTTTTGCTGCCTTTCCTGGCCCCAGAGATTCTCCAAGGTTCCTATGAAAATTCTGTCTTAAGCTTAGTATTTTGTTGTGTAAGTTCAGTGTAACTTAATTGTATCTTTCAGTGCTGTTATTATTCATTATTCATATTATTCAGTGCAGAGTTATTATTCATAAGTCTTTAGTCACTAGTCTTTTCTTTTACCAGGGAATCATGGGAATATTGGTTAGTGATGTAGTGCATTACATCATAAACTTGTACAAAATAATTGCGAGACAGTCATACAAATGTGTATGTATCTACAAATGTATATATTTTTATATATCTATATATCTATATACGAAGTAATCAAATGTTTGTTTCATTTTTGCTTTTGGATTAGTTATAAATTATACTTTGATCTGTTTTGGGCTTCTTTAGCCCTAACTGTGTGTGTATCTGTGCATGGGTGAGACAAGCAGAAAAAAAGAAAACATAAATGAAACTATAAACAAGAGATGTGGTGGCACATAAAACATCTTCTTCATTACCCTGGTATTGGAAGTCACCCACATAAATGACTTACTGCCAACTTTGCAAACAAATACAAACAAATTTTAGTTTGTTTTACAGGATGCGTTTTGGAAAACCACAGCTATTTTTCACAGCCCTTCCTCTGTGAAGCTTCTATTAATACCAAGAATCTCAGGATTAATTTCGTCTGAAGGATAGTACTGCCCTGAGGGGACCATTGTGCACCTTGATGATTAGTGATAAGTGCAGCACTGCACTGGAGTATTACTCTCAAGGAAATCGTTGTTTCTGTGTCAAATGGAGATTAAGTGAGAAAACATCCTCACCTGAAAACTTTAATCTCTTGCATGGGTTTTGTTATTTGCAAGACATAGCACTGACACAGAAAGAAACATTTTGCAAAATTTTGTATATTGAAAATATAAACTGTTCTTAAAAGATACATATTTTATTTACTAGCATGATTTTCTATTGATTTTTAAACCTTCTAGTGTATGGGCTTTATCTAAGCACACATGGTGTTTTTGCCTCACCACACACAGAGCTTGCTGGAGTTTTCCTTATCTGCAGTTCCTACTTACAGACTAATCTAAGCCTGCAGTTTTAGAATCTGAGACAAATACAAACCAGGTTTATAAAAGTTACAAATGTCTAGGACATACATTTTGCTGTAATTCTGTAATTTAGTTTACACTTGGGAGAATATACCTGATCTAAAGAAAGATCTTTTTAGAAAAAACCAGCAGGCAGGAATGAACTAGGTTAGCCACTCCTACACAGCCGCAATGTTTGACATCCATCGGGTAACGCCTAGCTCTTCGTGCTGTACTTCCTGTTGGACCTCCCTTTGGAGTTGTAACCTCGTACTGTCCATATCTGTATCCAGTTCAGAGAAATGCCTGTGATTTGCTAAAAGCTGATCTGATATTTAAACAAACCAATGCTTGGAAGCACACATTCCTAAACTGTTTCTAAATCAACAGATAGAACCTTTCTGGCTACATGATAGTCTCACCTTGTCTGCCTTGAATCTCTGCTGACTTCCCAAACTGATGGGACTGCTTGGCTTACCTGGTAGAACCTGGCTGTGGAGAAAAGAGAGGACCAAACACATGGGGGTGGAAAAAAGTCTTGTGTGATGAAGGCTACAACATATTTTTTTTTCACTGTCAGTTGTGAGACATAACTGCTGAAGCTTTTGGTTTTGCTCTATTTCAGTGTAGTGAAATAGAATGCCTGGATAAATAAAAACCTTCATACGTATCACCCACATTCAGCTCCAGTAATTATTCAAAGCTAATTTCAAATATATTATTTTTTAATTAAAGCTCAGCTCAGTATTTAAGGTTTTACAAAATTGCAAACCCCCAGGAAGACTATGGAATCAAATCTAATTTCCTTTTGGTTGGTGTCAAAGCTTGGCACTTCTGCCTGTGGACAGGAAATTTCCATTCAGCAGTGGGATGGGAAATCTCTAAACCACACTAAACAAGCAGAGGACATACCATTTACATTATAAAAGAGAATGTTTATAATGTACAAAAAATATGGGTATCAATGTATATGGAAATAAACCTTTCTTTTAAATAGTAAGGACTTGAATTATTGCTTTATAGAGCAGAGATGTTGTTAAACTATTTACTCTTATCAACAAATCGGATTTCCACAACCAAAAGTTCCAATTCCCATTTACTGAACACTTTGTGAACAAGAACAGTAGAAGATAGGAAATGTACTTGTCCATCTTCATTACTGTTGGTGTGTTAAAACAGGGTGGGACTGCATGCATCAAATGAAAAAAAAAAAAAAAGTGAATCCTGATGGTTTCGCTTTTGGGAGGAAGTAGAACAAAAACTTGTGATGAGTTTTTTGGTAAAGCAGAAGAATAGGAAAATGTTTAAACAAACAACTTGTTTGACTGGATTTTTACTTACTTTTAGACTTTTTTTAAACTCCCCTAGATAAAAATCCAATTACACAAGAGATTTTGTACTTCATTTTGTTATTTTGTAAATTTGGTAAATGACTCATAAGCTTGCAGAAGTACTATTATGCAAGTTATACTAATAAAATACGTATACTTGGCAAGAATTTAATCTGATCCTGCCAGAATTTTGAGCACCTTCTTATTCAGAGGCATTTGACAACTGGTGCACTTTGGAGACAGGGTATGGCAGGGAGAAATGAGTCTGTGATTCTGGATTCCTATTTTAGACTCCAAATACCTTGAATTACATGTAAACATATCCATGAAACATATTTCTAAATGGCTATTAAATACTTGTTTCCATTACACATTATCACAGTACAGAACCCACACTCCTGATGATGTGGCCACCCGCTCTTGCTCCAGCCAATATACATTGAACAAATTGATGTCTGGACTATAAATACACAAAAGCATATAAAACCAATCTTAACTAGTTAAGAATAAATTTATGCAGGAATTGTCAATGAACAATGTTTTCTTAAAGCAGTAGCAAATCAGAGGACCCTTCTAATAGAAACAACAGTGCCAACCCCTTAGCCCTAAACCAAGATTTCCTTGGAAGGCTGGAGCCCTTTGGTTTCCAAAACACTACAGATGCATGCAGTAGCTGTGGGAACTGGAGTAAGTGTCCAGGCAGCTCTCCTCCTTCCTGCAGCTACCTGGTGTTCAAATCTCATCTATATACCTAACTTCTTACTAGGGAAGCTTCAAACTGATGATGTGCTTCTGGATCAGCAGCACCCTCAACATCCAGCATGACACAGACTGACATCACCAAGGATTTCACATACTACTACGCTGTCACTGTGCAGCTCCACAATTTCAATTACTCTCAGCTCCAGCTGCTTGTTATCTGGCATGTAGCAATAACAGGGGTGAAGCTCACTGAAGGCTTCCTGGAGGACTGTGTCAGCAGGGAGCGTCCACTGCCTGCAGCCAAAGAATGCAGTACAATCTGTTAGACCTGTCAGAGTGACCCCAGATAAAACAGCACACAAGAGCTTTGTGTAAAAGCCAGGAATTAAACACAGCCCTTGCCTTCACCTCCCCCGAAGCACCTTGCCTAGATATACATGATTTTAAGATAGTCCCGTGTAACTGCTTTACAATCCCATGGCCAGATGCAATGCAGACCTTGGGTGAAGGCTCGGTACTTAAAAATTTAGGCAGATGACCCATCCAGTGGAATGAAAAACCATGCACATCACAGGCTGAAACACTTCAAAGACCAGCTGTGAATCTGCATGGAGCTTATCAGAAAGGAAAGGCAGGGATGGCGTGAAGCAAGCAACATACCAACCTCTGAACAGTCTTTCCTCTCAGGAGACTGAAGCCACACCCCAAGGCCACCAGGGGTTTACCGTCACCCACTCATCTCCTTGTCTCTGTGTGACAGGATAAGCCACAAGCACTAATTGGGTTTACAGACTTCCCACTAAGTGGCTTAGCCCTACTGCCTCTTGCCCAGTGGAAGCAGGGAGCAGCTGCGGAGGTGGCTACCAGTCCCTAATGACTCTGACACCTTTGCTTCCCTCTGCTGATAGACATGGCTTCCTTGCTTCGGCCTGTGTCCAGGGACCACCGCTGCTGCTGCTACTGAGTAACACAACTTATCCAATGGCTGTTCCACCCAGCCAGCTGAAACTTGGGATCCCCTGGCCCAGAACACCCCAAATGCTTACTCCTTTTACTTAAGCTGTGTAGAAACAATTCCTGGGTGCGACAAAGCCTGCAAATCATGCCAATTCCTGCACACAAGCCGTGTTGGGGTGTGCATGCACCTACACACTGAGAGGCAATGACTGCATTTTGAACCCCTTTCACTGGAGGTTGACTTCATGTTATTAATCACATTGCTCTTGCCAGTACACTTCAAGAATATTTGCCCCAGCACTTCAGTTGCAGTTTGTTTCTTTACCGAGGCAGCCTCGGAGAACCGCTCTTGGTAAGTGGTGAATTTTTCATTCCAGCTACACATGCACACTGACAGGAGGCTCACCCAAACCCGGCTTAGGGCTGCACCGTTCCTATTCATGGAGGATTTTCCAGCTGTTATCATGGTGGTTTGGTCGTGCTTAATTTTGCCTGTCCCTGTGGTGTCTTGGAAGAGCCACCAGTGCATCCTGGGTAGCTCATTTGTGTAAAGACCCACATGGATGGGGACATTTGTGACTTGTTCTTAAAAAAAACATCAGATCTTGAAAGTTTTTCCATTTAATAACCTAAACCACAGTAAATCCTCTGGATGTGAGCCTCACAACCACACTGACCCATAGGATACATGCCTGACTTCAGAACCGAGGGCATTCACATCGGCATTCAGATCGGGGGGAGGTGTCCCTCGCCCTTTGCACCAGAGCAGGCCGAGGTGGTGGCCATGGCTGGAGAGCCGGGGTGCCGGAGCAGCCACAGGCACCTGCCACCCAGCTCCATCTTGGGGGAAGCCACGATGGAGCAGGCGCCTGGGCACCAGCCTCTTGCCGAGTATCAATACCCAACGCTTTTCCAAGGGGACCGACTTGTATGAGGAATAGGAAAGCTTCTGTGCTTTTTGTGTTTTGCTCAAACTCCCCCGTGTTTAAGAAAAGCCACTCTTGCTGCAGGTGACCGTCGTCCTGCCGCCAGCGCTGGCAGGGCAAGGGGCGCCGGGGCCGCCGCTTCACGCTCCGCGCCCGCCCGGCCGCCTCAGCTCAGCCACAGCGGCCCCTGCCCCCCGCTTCCCCCGCGGGCCTCGGGGCCGCAGCCCGGGCCCGGCCCGGCGCCGGCAGGAAGGGGAGGGACCGGCCGCTGTGCGAGACGACTGTGGCGCTGGGACCGTTGAGCGGCGCGACCGGCCACCTCCCGCTTCCCCGGGGCCCGCGGCAGCGCAGGGGGCAGGCGGCAGGGGCACCCGCAGACATGTCGCAGGCCGGAAAGGGGAGGCAGCCTCCCCTCGCCGCGTCCGCAGCGGTAAGGTGGGGCGGCAGCGGGGGGGCCGGGGCGGGGGGCGGTGAAGGGGTGTACAGCGGTGGGGTATGGCGGTGACGGGGGTACGGAGGTGGCGGGCGCGACGCGCAGCCCCGACTGCCCCACGGCCTCGGCGGGGCCGCGGGCGCCGCCCTGCCGTGGGGCCCGGCGGTAGGAGGCCGCTGCCGGGGCGGGTGCCGCCCGGGGGTGGAGGCGGCTGCCGGAGCGAGGCCCGTGCCCTGCCGCGCCGTGCCGGGCGGTGAGGAGCAGCGCGCAGCGCCATGGCCTTCGCGCGGTGGTGGTACGCCATGGTAAATACGGGGCTGGGGCGGGGCGGGACCGGGCCGGGGACACCCTCGCGGGGTGGTGGGCGACTGGGGGAACGGCCCGGAGCCGGCGCGGCTGGGGAGGGTCCCGCGGGCGGGACGGCCTGAAGGCCCCGTCCCCTCTGTGGCGTGAGGGCCAGTGGAGGGGTAAGGAAAGGAGTTTGTGGTGACAGGAGGCAAATCGGTGCTTTTTTTAAACGCTGGTGTAGTAGCGTTTCAGGTCAGATGGGAACGTGGTGTTCCCGGGATGTGCTTTCATAATCCCTCCGCAGTCTTTTACAAGAGATGCTGAACGCCAGGCTTTGTCATGCTATTGGCTGTTTTCATCATTTTCAGCCCAATGCTGATGAAACTGTATTGCTTGTTCAAAATACAGTGGTTTGTGACATAAAACAGGATTTACATGGGATTTTTTTCAGCTTTGCAAAAAAACTCTCCACAGCCTGCCCTTTTTTTGGAAACATGTTCTTAACTTCAGGTGGGTGGTGGAGCTGCCAGGAATAGTCGTCACTTGCTAGAGACTCCCCGAGCAAACCACAGCTCTCTGATGGCTCCATGTGGTTTGGCTGGAGTTAGGTCACTCCTTATTACTGTGACGAACCTGCAATTACTTTAAGAAGTCTTCTTCGTAATTTATTAGTCATATAAGGAAGGAGTTGGCCTCTCTATGGAGTGGTGAAAAGAAGTTTGTGTTCTGTTAAGTTTTATAGGAAGTATGCGTTCAGTAAGGTAGCTTTCAGAGAAGACACCACTTTAATGTGTTTTCTAAATGCCCGGTAGATTAGATCTGTTGAGTTTGTAATTGTATTTTTAAATTGCTCTAAGTAGCTTGGATCAGCATTCAGTAATGTTTCCAATCATTCATTAGTGTGAGGTCAAATCAGTCATACAGTGTGGTGACCCAGAGTCACAAGGAGGAAAGTTTGGGAGTTGCTGCATTAAGTGATGACACAGATGTTAAAGGCCTCAGCAGTCCAGGGTCACTGAAGCCATGGGAATAAAAGACATTAAAACAATGTGACTGCTGGTGTGGTCAGGTAAGGAAACCGCTCCTCCATGTGCTCTGTTGTAAACACTTCATTACAGTTGCTGGCACCAGCAGGCCTCCATGTGAGACTGGGGTTCTTCCAGTTTCTGCCTAGAAGACCTTACAGTCTAAAGGATGAGTAAGCAAAGCAGAAAAGGTAGGAGACAGGAACGGACACAAAAGAGGTTCACTGGTTGCTCTAATGAGGTTTTTACTGGCTGGTGTATTTAGAGCAGAGTGGGATGGCTGTAAGAAGAAATCCAGGTTTCACCTTTCCACTCCTTACACTGCTTGGTTGAAGTTCCCCTGACATCTCTTCAGGTCTGGCGGTTTTCCAAGTACCATCAAAGATCTCAGTTTTCTCAATTTCTACTCAAAAACAAAGGTCAGATTCCTATCTGCATAGAACAATAACTTCCCCTTTAATACCTGTAATGCAAAGTTAGTTTCTTCAGATGAGAATCCTGCAAGGAAGTGTCTCTTCTCACCCAGTTACTGATTGTGTCATTGCTGCAGTCCTCAGAGATGCTGCGCAATGGCTGTGAACCAAAGGCTTGTTAATGCTGATGGGGCCTCTGGGACTTAGAAAGAATTTCTTGAAGCAAGATCTTTAGTTGAGGTCTGATTTTTGCAAGTGCAGGCTGAAGATGCACTTGTGTGTTCAGTTCTTAGTATTTTGCTCTGTGCTTTTCACCTAGGCCTATTACTTTCTAGTTCATGTATGCTCTGCATCAGAAGATAAATGTGTGTCCATAAAGGAAGAGTGTCGTGATGTTCTTGTGCACTGTAGAACAGGATGAAGATCTCAGGATAAACTTTCTTGTTCATGATAATTCTTTGTGTATTTGGTAAATGTGTGATTATGGGTGGGTTTCTGTGTTTTGCTTTTAGTTAGTGGAAGTGGAAGATATTTTGGGCCAACTTAGCAACTATAAGAAATTGTTGTTAGCTCATTAATTAAACTAGAAATAGCTTCAGCTGTATGCCCACTGTTTGTGTGACAGAGCTAGAGCTGCCCCTGTCTACTGTCCTGGTTATGTATGTATTTCTTTGGCATTGTAAGGAAAGATGAGCAGAAAGAGTGCCCAAAGGAGAAGTCAACTCTGTCATTATCTACTTTGGAGTGTAAAGGAGCAATGCATGTATGGTGTCCCAGAAAACATGAGCTTAGTCTTTTACTGAGGTTGATTTTTTTATTATTATTCTTCTTTATTTTTTTTTACTAGAAGGTGCAGAGCTCGGAAGTGCAGACCAGAAGCGAGCTGCTGAAGGGCATTTTTGAAGCAGCATCCCTTCTCATATCTTAAGCATTGGCCATTTCAGGAAACACCATGGTCTTCTGAGAAGGTGTGTTAGGAAGTTGTGCTTTCCAAGGTTACCTCCTCAGGATGGCACTTTCAAGAGAGGTAATACTTTCATAAGCTGTTTTATTATCTGAGGTCGGAGAGTATCAGCGCTTAATGTGTACACACTCCCCACTTAGTGGATAAAAAATTACTTTGGTTGGGCCATACATGCTTTATTCCTATGGCTAAAATAAACAGGATTTGGCCTCTAAGTCAAAATCTCATTATTGTAGGTGCTGTTTGACATAACCTTCTGAAGGGAAGATGGCATGCATTTAATATCTCTCTGACTTCAGTTTAGGGGTGGCAAAGTTGTGGTCCTTGTCCTGGTCCATTTCTTGTCCTTTCTGGCCAGTGAAGCCACCATGGGGTCCCTCAGGGATGTGGAGTTGATATTCTGCTTGAGGGAATCCTGCCAGCGCCCTTGTCCTGCCCTCTGCAAACAGCACAGACCACTGCACCTGACAACTGTGTGGTTAGGGGATGGGAAAACAGGAGCAGGTGAATGCTGAAGCCTCAACACCCAAGAGAGGACACTCTGAGCTGTGTCCCTCTGTTGGGATACAGTGTAACTCCCTCTTCATAGTTGTGGGACTGGAAGCCCTGTTGATGCTGTGGTCCTGTCTGGTACAGGTTTCCTTGGTGTGGATATGAGGAAGTGGACTTAGGGAGAAAAGGTAATGCTGGATTTGGCCCTGGTAAAAGCCTGGCACACTCAGTAGGACCTAAGTAAGGCTCCTGCATTCTGTGACGTGATTTAATGAAAGAAAAAAACCCCTAAACATCTGGGCTTTAATTGGTGTTGCAGCTTTTAAAGCTGTGTCCAAATTTGAAGAGGAAAATAAACAAAACCAATACAATACCTGCAATGTACAGAAAGGCTTGTTTGCTTTATTAGCTGAGTTAGCTGGATTCAGAGTATCACTTGGCTTTTAGGTGTGTTGTGATGCGAGGGTATCCATATAGAAAGAAAGCCTAGTCTATACAACAGAGTTTTGCTGGGCAGGAGCTGTAGCTCCTGCGCCTTATATCAACGCTGGCTCTGGAGTTACGGTTTCGTCAGCAAGAGCATGCTCACTGACATTGCTCATACTGGTATGTGTGTGGTTTGCTTTTATTGTAGCAGTAAAAAGCGCAGATAACTGGGTAATTGTGCCTATACTGAAAGTGCTATTATGAGGCAGTGAATCAATCCATCTCTTACCTGAAACGACAGCCTACGGGGCTTGTTTTTCCTCTGAAGAGGCACAATTGGAATATGAGAATAGCATTTTCGATTTTAAAACTTGTTAAGTGTCTTAGTCATGCCCAAACTAATTATAAAACTTGAATTATTAAGAGGTTGTCTAAAACAGTTTTTGAAATTTTTGTCATGTACCATCATAATGGAAACAGATTATAGAGAGACACTGGGTTTTTTGGTTTTATTTGTTCATTCAGCTGTAGTATTTTCCCAACCTGTCTGCCGAAGTCCTTGAACACATTCCTGTTGAAGATAGTGCAGTGATACATGCGTCATTACTTTTCCCTGCAGCCATGTAAAGAAAAAATCCATAGGAACTCATTACTTTAGTGGGTTAGCAAACTTTACCTCCTGCAGCTCGATCCTCAGAACAGATAGGAATAAATGGGTTTCAAATCATCTCCTGCCTTTACTTAACAAAACAAACCAGACATGAATCCTCATTCCTACATGTCTCAGCTGCCATGAGAAGTTATACTACCTGAGATACTAGATAATAGCTGTATTGTCTTGTCTTTTACATTCATGGTAAAATTTCTTGCTTTTTACTTTTCTATCCTAGTGGTCAAACAATATACTTTGGAAAAAGATTTTTTGAGGGGCCGTATTTACTGCTTTTCAGAGATGCAGGGAGTAAAATGGGCACTGGATGGCAGTGTGCACACTGAACAAACTTTCTGTGCGTTGTGGCATGTTGTTAGCAAACTGGATTGCATGTCAGCAATTTAGATGAGAGCAAGAGGTTTCAAGTCTTGGAGGGGATAAAAGATGCAGGAAGTTTGGGGAACCTGGAAGAACTGTATTTCCTAATGTGTACCACTGCCTGAATCGTTATAGAATTCATTTGTTGTATATCAGCAGCAGAATTCTAGAAATCATAGTAACAGCTTCCTTCCATGTAAGGAGGGCTGGGCATAATGAGCATTTTAATGTGTCTGAAGAAGATTCAGGTGTTGGAGTGGATCTTCATGATTGCACATGTCATGTTGGTCTCTCTGAGAGCTGCTTGGTTTCTGCTGAAGCTTGTGGAACTGACAGTGTTTCTGAAGCAAGTATTGTAGTGCTGTGTGCTGCTAAGGGATGAGTGATAGCTTAATATCTTTCAGGACTTTCTGCAAGAACAATCACATTACAGGTACTTCCCTAGAAGTCATGATTTTCCTTGATTTCACTTAAAGTTATCCAGCAGGTTGTTTAGAAGTCCTGCCCATTGGTGAGAAGGAAAACTTACCATGTTCCCCTTTGTTGTGTTGTGGTAGGGGAAAGGAACCATACATGCACTAAGATGTTTGGGTTTTTCTCTACATAGAAGGTATAATTTAAGATCTTAATAACTGAACATCTGTTTTCTCTACTTACAGCATGGTGACAAGAAGACAAGTGAAACTTCTTCCAAATTGGAAGAGAAAAAAGCAGAAGCAACAGAGGTAAAATCAAATGTTTGAACACGTTAAGAAGAAAAGTTGGTAATGAATTTCCTCCTATACAGATTTTTGTCTTTTGATAGCAAAGTGGTAGTTTTCAGATAATTAACTGGTGGCTGTAGTCACTCGTTATTCATTCCATGAATGTATAGTTTTGTCTTGTGTTGCTGAGCAGCCTCCTGAGAATATTTCTTTGCTCCTTTCTTCCTTTCACAACTATTTCTTGTTATTATCAGTGGAAGTGACCTCAATGGCTGTGTCTACTCTGCAGTGCAGGTGAGACACATCTGATCATCCTGCTTTTTTGGTTGTCCAGAAGTATGGATGTAGTGACTGTACTGTGATGCTTTCCAGTGTGTCTGCACACTTTTCCTCCAACGATACAAATCCAAATTCGTACATAGATGTTGCACATCTGAGCCATCTCCTGACACACTTGCAAATATGTGGTCAGTGCTGTATTTTAGAAAAAATACTTATTTTTTCAAGATACTGCCTCCTCAGGAAGTGATATTTACAGTTCAAGAGTACTTGCTGAATTATAACGTTGAGTGTACACAGGCAACTTTTTCGTCTGAGCATAGCAGCTGTTGTTAACAATCAGAAGCCATACAGGTTGCAGGCAGTGTTAGGAACAGTACTTGGCAGGGTCGCCTCTCTGCCAGCAGCTGCCAGCCCCGTTAGCCGCTCAGAGGTAGGTCCTTGTGTACTACAGTGAGTCAGGTTGGCATCGCAAAGAAGGGGGTCAGCCAGGCCAGGATGCAAGTGCTGGTACTTATCGTTATTTCCCCAAGAGTCTCTGCTGTTGCAAGCAGGAGCAGTGCTTCTCCACAGAACGTCTGTTACTAGTTGTCTACTTGTTGGCTTCACATGTCGATCATTGATATAGGGAAGCCAGAAACAGGTGTGCCTGATACTTTCTTCATAGCAGAAGCTATGTGGAAAATAACTTTGTCTGGGCTGTGGTGTGTTTAACTGCACTGCAGATCAAGGCCAGTGAAGGCTTTTATAACCGTCCTCTGAAGTGGATGACTAAAGTAATTACCTTTCTTTTCTGTCCAACACAAAGGCAGGCTTGTCTAGTCTGGGAATGTGTTCCTCCTTTCCTCTCTAGGCAGTTTAGTTTTTTCTTAAATAACATTGTTCACTTACACATTCTTAGTGTAATGCCAGATTCTTTGACTGCATGTTGCTCTTAATATAGAATTGCTGACTTCTTTGTGGGAAGGGTGGAAATCGAATCCTGTAGTGTGGGTTATGAAGTTACTGTTTCTGAGCTCTCACTGAGATGTGTTTCTCGCTAACAACAGAAGGGTGTTACCAAGTTTTTTGACCTGATGCTTTTGCTTTTTGAGTCCTTAGAATACTGCGTGTGTGTTTCTTCATGTGAATGTCTTTGTATATTAGACTTGTTCCATTGACTTTATAATGGTTAAAAGTGGAAGTAGATCAAAACACTTTTCCTTAGGCCCATTGAACAACATTAGCTCCACTGTGGTTCACATCTACCTCCAAAACAGTCTCAATTTTTTAAGCAGCTGAGGTAGCAACTGGAAATCTTTGTACAACTTTCACAAGAGTCTGCAATGATCTTCTTTTGTTTGAAAGTCAGAAATTATTCCTGTAATATTCAATTCTTGAAGCAGAATTTTATAATCTTACCTGTAGATAGCTGGTGGACAATACTTGTCTAGAATACTGATTTTGTTCACCTCCCTGCTATAAAAGGTTTGGTAATGCATTATAAAAATTGCAAAGAAGTATGAAGGTCTTTGAAGAGTTCATATTCATATTGAGGGGAAAACTGTGAAATACCATGTGCTCATTATATAACTAGAAAGAACAATAAGTGACTCTATCTCTCAGATTCTTTGGTATATAGTCCTGAAGGGCTGAGAGAAGAAGAGTAAAGCTTTGAAAAGTGTAATGTTTTAACCCCAGCTGACCACCAAGTACCACGCAGCTGCCTGCTCCTTCACCCCAGCAAAGCAGGATGGGGAGGGGCATCAGGAAGAAGGTGAAACTTGTGGGTTGAGATAAGAACAATTTAATAACTGAAATAAAATATTATAATAATAATAATAATAACAACAGTACTAATGAAAAAGAAAGAGAAAGAAAGAGGAATAAAACCCAAGGGAAAAAACTCAGCAAGTGATGCACAGTACCACTGCTCTCCACGTGCTGACTGATGCCCAGCCAGTCCCTCAGCAGCAACAGCAGTCCCCAGATAACCCCACTCCCGTTTGTATACTGAGCATGGTGTCCCATGGTATGGATTATTCCTTTGGCTAGTTGGGGTCAGTTGTCTTGGCCTACTCCCGGTTTCTTTTGCACCACCTTGCTGGCACAGCACAGGGAACTTGAAAAGTTCTTGATTTAGAGTAAGCATTACTTACCAAGAGTGAGAACATCCGTGTGTTTTCAGTTTATTCTTAGCCTAAATCCAAAACACAGCATTGTACCAGCTACTGAGAAGAAAATTAACTCTATGCCAGCCAAAACCAGGACAGAAAGTAAAGGCAGGAAAGGTCTGACACAGGTTTGAGTAGGAGATGCTAATTAGCCACAACATCAGAGAGAACTCAAAATGAGTAAGTACTGTTAAGGTGTAGAATAGGCTTCCTAAGCCTTTTCTACTTGGAGACTTAAAAGCAGATTTTAAAAAACAGCGCTTACTGTAAATAGCAACCTGCTTGGTAAGGCGTGCATTTGCACAGAGGTGCTGAGATTAAATAGCTCTGTAAGATTTTTCCATTCCTAGCATCATAATAAAATAAAATATTTTATTTATTTATTTTTAGTAGATTTAGGAGGTACCAGTGTGGAGATGAGCTGTTTAGTAACACTGTAGTTTTGGAATGACATACAATCATAGCAGGGAGTACATGCACTTTATCTGTGATGTACCAAAAGATGTTAGTTCATAAGATGGTTTCTTCAGGAAGTATTTACTTTTCAAGTTTTCAGTGACTCACTGCTTAACTATCACACAGTACTTTCATCCTTAGATCTTAAAGGAGTTGTATAAAGGAGACAATACATTATCTGAGTGACATCAATAAAATGAGGGGAAGGGGAGATGCTGAAGCGCAGAGCTGAAATTGCCTTATATGATGTCGTCTGACTGCTCACTAGTAGAGAAAAGAACCCAGGTCACCAAGTACGAGGCTGGTCCATGCAGCCATGTGATAAACAGTGTCCTTGAAGCTCAAAGGGGAAGCCACAAACTTACCGAAGGCAGTGAGCCTTTCTCTGAATCATGAAGCAGGCTTCCCTTCCTGTCTGGTAGCTGGCAGCTGCAGTTTGTGTCTACTGCTCACTTAAAAATGAAGCTTCTAAAAGCCGTTGTGGTTTACTACTGGAGTGGCTGACACTGAAGTCACACAGCTGGAACTTGGCTGACTAGCTGGAAGAGGCAGACAGCAGGTTAGTTCAGCAGCTGTTCCCAGCAACCTCCGTTCTGCTTGATGGCTGTCTAGCTTGAAAGGTAAAGGATGCACACAGTCCCCTGCTTCTCTTCCCAAGGATTCACTCTCACCTCTTCTGTGCAGTGGCTAGAAATACAAAACACTGCAGTGCTAAGGTTCAAACTCTTCCTTCTAGAACGCTAAATTTAGTCTGTTCAGTTTCTGAAAACAAAAATTAAGACGTGGCCTTAAGGCTACATACCTATTTTACTTTCCTTCACAGTAGCTTGTGGTAGTTACCTGGGAGACTAATACTCAGTACCGTTGCACCTAGCACAGGAGAGAGGTATTGTGGAAGGGTTTTGGAAGGGATGGGACTGTGATTTTGTACTTCACAAGGCCATGTTGCTCTTGGAAAGATTGATCTCCTCCATTTCATTACCTAATGTGTATTAGGAAAGGTAGCATCACACTGGTTTGCCTCATTTTGGTAGTGCTACTCAAACTTTAAATCTAGACAGAGTAGGTCAGGGGTCCTCAAAATTTTTAACCAGGGGGCCAGCACACGGATGCAGTGGCAGGCAGTCATCTGCGGCTGCTTGGTTTCCCCCCGCAACCCCTGGCGGGGGGGTCTGTAAATATCGGGGGCCAGAAAGAGGACCATGGGGGGCCGTATCCGGCCTGCGGGCTGTAGTTTGAGGACCCCTGGAGTAGGGGATCTACTTGCAACAGGAATGGTCAGTTTTAGCTTGAGGTACACATAATCTGTCAATCTGACGAGGAGCAACCAACTGGGCGTGTACCTGTGTCTTTTAGAAACAGGCAAAAGGTGGCTGGAGGGACAGAGTTGGAAACTGCAGATGTCTGCAGACGTGTTAGAATACAAAACTGAAAGAAGTTACAGACAGATATTTATCAGTGTAGTTGATATTGAAAGTGTGTGTGCGTTATGGCTGTACTGGGCGCTGCTGAAGGACAGAGCTTCAAGTCACAGGGATTATACCTTAACCTTTTATGTCTTGGTTTTCAGAACCTTAGATTTGTTGAATTCACATTCTAAGGAGGATCAGACAGTTCTTGAGAATCTATATCAGCTTTAATGAAATATTTTCATTCCTTGTGGATGTTTCTGTGGTAGATGTTAACAGAAAAGAAATTACTGTTGTGGGAATTGGTGTTTGCTGATGCACTTGAAGCTGTTGTGTATGTTGCAGCTGGGACGCACCTGCCACCCAGTACAAGTGAGTGATATGCTGCTGTTCTCCCATATCCGTCCCTCTGTTTTTCTCACAGTATTTTGACAACATGGTCTTGAGTTTGCAACGTGGCACTGTGAAGTGTATGGAATAGGAACTTCCTTTCTTCTCCTTCCCTCCTGATGTCCCAAGGCTTTTAGCAATTTTGCATGTTGTTAGCATATGAAAGACAGCTGGTGTGCTTTTCCTTTACCCCTCATGTTGACATCAGCCTGTGTGTGCTCTTCCACCAATTACCTTGCTTCAGACTTTGTATGCGATCAAGGTATTAGTGCTCTAGAAGCTTTTGGATGCTAAAATATAGATACTTTCAAGGGGAGGTGGGATAAAATCACTGAAGAGAAACCCAGGACGGTTTATGAAATACGCTGAAATGTATCTGACCTGTTTCTGTAACACTGTTTTTTTCTTTTATATATGCTGTTGGTTACTGCTAGAGATAGGGAAGTGGGATATGTGAAACTTCAGCCAGACTCAGTAAGGCAGGTCTCGTGTTGTAATGAGTTGTATGGTCATGCTGTCCTGTTCTTGAACACTATTGCCCCTTCAGTGGGCTGCCCTTGAGGGCACAGTGTGCTTTAGTACATAACTAGGTGTGTAAATCATAGAAGTGATGCAAACCAAACACTCCTATTGTGTGTGATTTTGCTCTGACACCCCCTTCTCTCTTTTAGATGGATTCATGCTTGTGTTATTAACTGCACATAACCTGGAAATACCTAGTCTCTTTTTAATGTTGTAGAGGGAAATACCAAGGAGAGCTTCCATATCAGTCTAAAAATCTAGCCTGTGCATTGCTGATGTCTGAATGTAAAAATGTGGTATTAAAAGGAAGACAGAGCCATATATTCTAGGAATTTGAGCCCCACTTTCAAGTGGGGCCACGTTTCACCAGATACGGAATGAAACAAACTCCTCCATAACATGTCCTACCATTTCAAGTCATGCATTACAGCAGCATGGAGAGAGTATGTGCTGCTTGCTCAGCTCATTATTCTTTACTTAACAGGAAGTACATTCTTCACTTTGCAAGGATGACAGTGGTAACTGGTGCTGAAGCATTACTGTCCTTCCAGAATTGATTCTTTACTCTGACATCAGGATTTCTGTGATAGTTTTTTTGATCCTGATGCTTGTCGTGCAGGATGCCTTATCCAGAAAAAGCAGTAGAGTTACTCAAGAGTCCAGGGGCATAATGCTGAGCAAAGACATGATGACTAGTAAAAATCTGTTCGGGTGTCCACTGCTGCTCTGAATTGTGGAAACGCATCAGCAACTTTTACTGGAGCATTTGTGAGGTTTCTTTCTACTTTTGAAACCACTTGGTTTATTTGGTTTTTTTTCTCCCCTGCACCAGTGCCAGAGGGCTAGCAGGGTGTCCCCTGCTTCCACGCCATAGCACTGGCTGGCCACAGGGGAGTGTGGCCCTGATCCTGCCCTTGATGGAGGAACAGAGGGTTTCTGAGGAGTAACAGCACTGCTTGTTTGTCTGACCTCTGTTTTGTTTCTTCTTTGGCTAAGAAGGAGAACATAGTTTAAAAGTATCCTGGTTTTGTCTGGGGTAGAGTTAGTTTTCTTCTCAGTAGCTGGTACATTGCTGTGTTTTGGATTTAGGCTGAGAATAACATTAAAAACACACAGATGTTTTAGTCCTTGATAAGTAGTGCTTACACTGAACCAAGGACTTTTCAAGTTTTCGGTGCCCTGCCAAGGACTCGGTGCACAAGGAGGGAGGGAACAGGGCCAGGACAGCTGATTCAAACTATCCCAGGGAATATTCCATGCCACAGGACATTGTGCTTGGTATATAAAGTGGAGCAAGCTGGCTGGGGTCTGCAGATTGCTGCTTGAAGACAGGCTCGGCATTAGACAGTGGGTGGTAAGCAGTTGTATTCTTCATCACTTGTTCTTTTTCCTTGGGTTTTATTCCTCTTTCCTTGTCTCTCATTTTCATTACAGTTGTTACTATTATTATTATTGTTATTATTATACTTTATTTCAATTATTAAATTTTTCTTATTTCAGCCCCCAGGTTTTACCTTCTTCCCAGTTCTTCTCCTGATCCCTCTGGGGCTTCAGGGGGAGTTAGTGGTCGGCTGCATGGTGCTTAGTTGCCGGCTGGGGTTTAATCAAGACAAAAATAATGTTATTTCAGTTAAATTTGGTACAAGTTGGGAGCTGTTGTGCCTGATGCTCTTTGCATGGTAGGAAGAAATATAGTGTGATTGCTGCTCAAGCAGTTCTTGAATGAAAGATTGAAAGCTGGAGGCTGAAATGCTGTTTAACAGTTGTCAAAATCATTTCCAGGTCAGAGATGGCATGTTCTTTCTACATGTGATTTTTTTTTTCCTTAAAAGAGGTGTACCATATACATTCTCATTGCAGTATTATAAAAAATGCTTGAATGCTATAGTCCAAAATATTAATCCATATTTCTAGACACCAGTCTTAATGCATATCAAAGGCATATATATTTTGCCTCTCCTTTATTAAACATGAGGGAATTAATATTCCACTCTGAAACAGTGTTTTAGCTTTTGGTTTGGAAGCCACTGTTAATAATGAAGAGTAGATTATAAGCATCTGTATGCCACAGCTTTTATTCCTTCACACATACCTGTACATGCTTTTGATTATTCCAATTCATGTGGGTTGTGGGGTGACCCACAAGTGTGGGGTGCGGGTGGGGCAAAGGCATGAATGCTGCGTGTTTGCACTGAGCACTGAGCTGGATCAACCAGTGAGCAGGGGACCGACTGGTCAGAGGTTCGGGCTGGACAGTGGTGCTGGCAAGGGGGACAGAGGGACCTTACTGCTGCTTAGTGGACCCACAGCTGTGCCCATGCTTGTGACCCCAGCGAGTGCCGAGCATGTGCTTGCACCAGTGACCTCCTGCCTCTGTGAGCCCCCCAGAGATGGAGACACTGCTGTGGGTGCTACTGTGTGGTGTGTGTCCTGTGTGCAGGTGCTGCTGGCAGCAGCATAGCCAGGTGTGTTGGTGTCCTCTCTGTCTGTGTGTCTCTGGTATACATGCTAGGCTTTGCTGCTGGTTGAACTTGTAACCACATCCCTCAGCCTGGGCAGAGACCCCGGGTCCCTGGGTGCTGAGCTGGGCTGCAGCAGCGCGACAGGTCTGTACAGCCATGCAGGAGGGTCCTGGGCTGGAGTGCCTGCTGGAGGTGGCCACACTCCCAATATCCCTTTAACAGGAAAAATCACTGTTACACTTCGGGTTTGCAACATACTGTGACATCCTTCTTGGATGTCATTGTTTCCCGTGTGGCCAATACCGAGTGTGAAATTCTAGATGTAAATACCCGATTTAGTGTCAGTTTGTACCGGTGGGCCACATTTTTGTGATGTTAATCACATGTAAATGGCCGCAGAGGGTGGCCCACTGCCCCAAGCTCTGACGGGAGGCTGAAAGTTGAACCTGCAGCTTTGTTTATTCGAGATACTCTCCTGATCTTGGAGCTAAATAAGAAAGAGGAGATGGAATTACCTTTATGACAGAGGTGTCTTAAGTCTCCCAGTCTGTTACAGTACCTAGTACCCCATCAATTGAAAACTGGTGCTTCTGAGTTTGCATGCAAGTTTGATGATTGAATTTCTGGTCATTCTGCAGACTTCCCTGCTTGTAGAGAGTAATTAAAGTGTGGATGTTTTAGTTGTGCTGTTAACCTTGAGTTTCCACTTATCAGAGAAAATGAATAGGTCTTAACCATCTGCTGCCTCCAAAAACTGGTGTTTTTTGCTGTGTTCATTACTAATGGCTTATTTTCTCCATCTTCATTAAGATGCAATTTCAGCAATCAGTTTTTGCAGCAGCACTTAGTGGTACTTAACAGTTGGTGGAAACATTGCATTGGTTGAAGACTTGGGGTTCAATGAGGATGTCATAGTTTTGTTTCAGTTGCAAGAAAATTTATTAACTAGAAGAGCCATCAATTTGCCCTTTGCTTTGTATCTTTATTTCCCTGCCTGAGTTGTTAATGTTTGTCACGCAGGTTAGGTCTGTACAGCAGTAGTTTACCCATCTTACTTTCATTCATACTTTTTCATTAAAGTATAATATCATCATTGATACTTTTTCATATAAAGTATATATTAAAGTATATAAACATATATATGGTTACTGTTGCTTTAATTGTTAACTAAAAGAGTCACTCTGCCACAGGAAATAGCATAGATTTATATATCGTCCATAAAACAATACAAGAGAACTCAGGCTGGGCTGGGCAAAACTGTCTGAAGTGAGTCTGCATGAATTAAAGTTAGTTAGGAGAATATGGTTTTGTATGACTTGCCTTGCATAAAATGTTCTAATGGGCATTGTTTTAGTGTACCTTTTTGGGGGGGGCGGTGGTGGTGTTTCAGTTTTACTTGGCGTTCCTTTTTCTTCAACATTTCTAATATTTATTATGTCATTCTTTTATTTTGTAGAAGAAACCAGCAAGTGCTAATCTCAGCCAAGCCCCCAAAACACAGACAAGTGGAGGAGGACCTTCTGCTGTTAAGGTACTGAATCCTTAAGGAAATGGTCTCTGGAGCTTCTTACCCTGTGCACAGTGCCAATTCACACAGCGAGTCACGATCTGGGTTATCGTGTGTCTGTGCAGAGATGGGTGCTGGGCGCTGAACCCACGCAGCTAGCACACCTCTCCCCACACGGTAAAACACTTCGTGGGCTTTGAACAACTGCTCACAGTGACACTTGGTCACCCTTAACTCTCCTTGGTTCTTGCAAGCCTCATCTCCACTGAAAGGTGCAGCATCCTTTCTTTCCACAGAACATGGGCTGTGGGGAGGGGGCTTTGTTAGCAGGAGTCTCTCTTTGCTCGAGGGTCAATCTTTTAGTGTGATATTTAGGATAGCTCACACATAGTTCCAGCAATTTTCTGTTTAGTCTTACTAACCATTTGGTTCTCCTTGAGCTTATCTTGTTGTGTCCCAGCTTGATATATTTACGCTGTCTATCCCTCCTCCCAAGGCTGTGTTCCACCAGATGTCTGTAACATCCTCTGTTTTTCAAATTCTGTCCTGTTCTTCACTATGGATATTCATGTTTTGTCGAAATAAATATCCAGTTAACTAACAAGCTGGCCTTCTCTAATCACATACCTGCGAGCTGGTCAACTATAGTGATGCTCTTCATGTCTTGCTAGAAACTGTAGTGAATTGAAATGAAAGAGGAACACAAGTCAGCAGAATGCCAGTGTTGTCCCACAAGCAGGGTCCAATACCTGGCATGCAATAAGCCAATTTTACACACAGAGCTTGAGATACTTGTTTCATGCATGTCTGTGCAGAGGTGGGTGCTAGGTGGCAAATACACAAAGCTAACAAGCCACGCAGAAGAATTGCAGTGTGTTTATCTTGTACATGATTAGCAACACTCGCCTAAATTCACACTTATTGGTTAGTTACATTCAAATTAGCCTCACTTGCCATGTAGATTAGCACACAGGCTGCTTGCAGATAGGGGTGGGGTGGTGTGGGAAACTCTTTAATTGGTGGTCACGAGCTCCCCCTGCTGCCTTTACCTTTCCTTTAGCTTCAGTCTTGTTCTGCTGACTTGGTGTCTTTGTAGTAATTAACTGGCTGCTGGCACCCTCTGAGGCAAGGTTCTCCCCTTTTATCAGTCTTCGAGTTCTTCAATAGTGTTATAGGAATAGTGGTTAGTAAGGCACACGTTATTTATACAGAGTAACCACGCTAGCAAATGAAGCTATTCATTACTATAACATAAGTATTAACTGAAGCATATGGCTATACCAGCATTGACTTCTTGAGGAAATGGACTTGATAACATTATCCCGTTTCACATGTTCTTTGTAAGTGTCCCAGTTATTTTAAAAAATCCCGATCCCATTGCTATCAGTGGTAAAATTCATTTGACTTCAGGGGCTATGGTCCTTTTTTCACCCTTATGTATTATTTATATGTTTGGATTCTGTTTACTCAGTGGGAGCTGATGAGATCGAAGCACTGATAACTGTCTTTGCTTTCATAGTTCCTGCAGTAGTTCAGTCCTTTAGGAAGTTAGCGTAACCGGCGTTGTAAAGATCACTTGCATCTTGCTGAGTGCAGCTGATAGTTCCTGAAGAGAAGCAGGTATCACATTAAGAGTGCTCAGGTCTTGCATAGTACAGAAATAGGATGTTGAAAATGCACTTTCTGATGGTGGCCAGATGTGAACTGATGGCTGTAATTGGTAATCACTGTTAGGTGCATATTTGTCATGGATGAGTGGAATGCACCTCACTCAAGAGAAGCAGCAACATGTTTTGAAGTAAAATAGTAATTTGGCAGTTCAAGAAGTTTGATGGAGTTTAACAAAGGTTAACAATGGTTTGACAGTGTTAAGTAAGTTTGATGGCAAGGTTCACCTCATTAATTGCTGCATGGAAGAAACATACACAGGAAGATTGAGTTAGAATTGAGTTAGAGTGATTCACACAGAGACCAGAGATGCAAAAAAGTAAAGAAGGGCCTCCTGGCGAGTCACAAGGTTCAGAGTGGACCCCCTTGTTTTGTAAAATTATTTTGGAGCCTAATTTCAGCTGGGTCCAATCTTAGTTCTCAGATTTGAACAATGGTTTACGTCTAGTGGAATTACCCGTACAATGTTTGTAATAATATTGAGTAACTATATGTATTAGTAATGTTTCACAGCATTGATTCAGCATGCTATCAGTCACTTATCGAGAACCTGTCACAGGTAAGGAATCTCTCCACCTTGGGCAAGGAAGGATCTCTTAGTCTTAGGTAAGGAATCTCAAACCTTGAAAGGCTCAAGGGGAGAGTCACCTGGTTTGCAGTCCAGCTGTAGTTCAGGGAGAGTTCACCTTGGGTCCATCCTGATGGCAGTATTTATAGAGTGAAGTAGTGAGTCTGCAGCACAGACAAGACAGATGTCTTCATTTTAGCTCTCATATCTTGTTCTGTACTTTGGTTATCTGGCACTTTTGGATTTTGAAACCACCTTCAGAAATATTTTACAAGACACCTTCACTCCCTTGAATGTGAGCCAGGGGCTTTCCAGCTTACCAGTTCACCCCCAGGACATGAGACCAGTTGCTTCTTAGTCAGCCTGAACCAAAGTACAGTATGGAGTCAATTGAATCTGCCACTGCATCCCGCATCTAGTCCATCATTTGAAAGATCCTATCAGCAGGAATAGTTTCTCTTTTGAATGGGATTTTTTATTACCTTAATCAGTACTTTTGTAAAATAATACTTCTAAAGATATCCCTGTGCTACGTAATTAGTTTTCCTTTCTGCTCAACAAAGGAGGACACAAAGGTGTAAATCTTGTTGTGCCTTTCAGTGCTTTTATTTATCACTCAAGACAGCCCAACACTTTTGTTGCTTTTCTTCCTATTTATAGCAGTTTGTCAGGGCTTCACTCCTGATAGTTACACTGGATGTAGTTGTCTGTATGTAGTTGCCATGAGAGCTATACAGGATGGGACTGTCTTGAGTATAATCTCTGTGTATCAGCTGATTTGGAGAGGTGGGTGGTGTGGGGCAGTTAAGTTGCTTCAGCTAGAGCTGTTCATTTTTTTTAACCTACTCTTACCCTGTGGTGAAATTACTTCGAACTGAATAGCCAGAGGGGCTTTTGCTGCCTCTGTATTACGGCCTAAGTATTTTTTCCTTCAGTTATTATTGCTTTCTGAGTGATGGCTTGTGTTCTGCATGGGCCGCCTGTGTTTCTGAGTTTAAGATACGGGAACCTGTGTGTGATGAATGCTTGCCATTGCTTAATGCCTGGTTAGTATGTGGGTAGTTTTATTTTCCTGTGATGGTATCCTATAGTGTGGACTACTCCTAAGAGTAAGCACTTACCTGTCTGGCTTCATTTTTGATGCAATGTCTATCTGAACTGCCATTCTTTCTGTCTTAATGTTATCCCTGTGCTCTTTATTGTTTCACTGTTAAGTTCCTGGCATTGCAGCCAGTATTTACTCACTGTTTCTGATCATTGTCTTCTTACAGGAATTTTGCTTGACTGCATATGTGTCTGTGTAGTATAAGGAATAACTGCTGCTTCTCTTGTCTCTTTTATATCTGTACGGCTTTTGTGTTTGTTGTGTTAAGGGCACCCAGTAATTTAATCCACAACCTTGATGTGCCCAATTTCTAGATGATTTTAAATAAGTAATTTTAAGATCTTTAACTGAAACATATGTTCTGACCTCCTTCTGTCTATCATAAGCCTTACTTTCCTTTTTGACATGAAGTCCTATTTGACTGTTATTTTGTACCAGGGTGTTTTCAGTAAGCACATGCCTTGTAGTAGAACTGTGTTGGATAAATGGAGTAAAAAGCTGTTTTCAAGTAAGGTTATGATCATCAGGAATATTTACTAGTTGCTTATGAGCAGCCTCTTCCATGTATACGTTAACTGCCAAGGCACACAAACCAAGAGGTCATCACTACCATTATCAGCTAGCAGCAGTGAAGGTGAAAAACTGAACCTCCTTCCTTTACAGAAGGTACTATACCAGTGCTCTGTCTGTGTTTTGTTTTACAGCCTTTTAAATTGTTTTTGCCAGTTCTGTAGCCCACAGGAAAGCCAATTTCTAGCTCAGTATTCAGTCATGGCTATTAATAGAAGGCAATAATGATTTGAATACAGCTGGATTCATGATCTTGCTTAGATCTTTGTGTTCTTATATGGTAATTCTATTGATATCAAATGACGTTTTGCTGCTTTTTATGTAGCAGATTTTTTCCATCGCTCTTAATAAGTTCCTAATGAGTAATTTTACTTTTTTTTGTTGTTCCTGGCTGCTATAGCTTAGTGAAGTGAGAATATTTGTCCATACTACTTTCATGGACAATTTATTGAAGCAGTGCTAGAAGAATTCAACAACAGTGAAAATTCAGTTAGAAGTATTTTTATTTCAGACTTGACTGATCTTGAATATTTTCAGAGGAAGCTTCTTTATCCTAATGATTTAAAAAGTCTAAGGTTAGTTACTTTGAGCTGGCATCCAAATTAACATTGTTTTAAAGGGGGATTCAATCTACTTTCTTGTGCAACAGTCTGGAAAACAGCAAGGAAAAAAAAAAAGCAACTACTGAATACCTTTAAGTGAAGGTCCTGCTATTTCTGCAGCAGACTGGAAATTCTGTCACAACTTTTATCTGTATTATCACGAAAAGTGATTTCTACTGTCAGTTGGCTAGGTTGGTTTTTTTTTTTCCTGCTACTTACCTTACTTAACTGACACTAAATTTTTATTTTGTGGGCTTTGCACAGACACTTTATTGGGAAGGCAGGCATTTTTGAATAGAAGGCGTCTGAAGTTACAGTACTGATTTGGAATGTCCACAGAAATGTGTAAACTTACTCCTCTGTTGCCAGTCATACTGTGAAGGTTGGAAAGACTGCCTCTCAATTTTGAGATTATTCAGAAAAATATATAAATGAGCTATCTGAGAACTTCCTTTGCATGCTCTCCTTAGAGTAGACATGTGTCATGGTGCACAGATCCTCAGTTTATAGGTGTTTTGCAGCAAGTGTGGCATATCATAGGGCTGTTGCCATTAGAGCTGTTGCCAGCACCTAGGCCTGCATGTGAAAATCACAAGAACTGTGTCCGTGTAGAGAACAGTGCTGCTTTTCTTGGTAGCAGCAGCTTGCTAAAAATAGACCAAAACATTGAAAATTGGAAGCTGTAGGAGTACAGAAGCTGCCTCCTGTGTGGAAGAGTGGGATTTGTGTAACATTATGGGACATGGTGTCTGTCGCCCACAGTCATCTCTGTATTTGAAGAGTAGGGCTGTAAAAGAAGCCTCTGACCTGGAGACCAGGGCAAAAGCTGCAACTTGTAAAGCTGTGCAATGATCAAAATAATATGATCGTTTCACCAAAAAATTTCTGTACTTAACTGAAAATGGGATATTTTCTTCATCAGTCTGTGTCATATCTTCGGGTGTTTTCCCCTTTTTGCTTCCCTTTTAGGGCTGGCTTTTGTTTCTTGTTCCCTTGAAATAAAGGATGGCAAAAGGTTATTATGAAAAAAAGGTTGAAGTTTTTGTTAATGGTGTGGGGGCTTTCTGTTGAAAAAAGTCCATACAAAATACCTGTACTACAAGTACTGAGAATTTGATTCTGTAGCCAAAAAAAATTTTAAAAATTCAAGAGCAGGTCACGATTGATATTTGAAGAAGCACCTTTAAAGTTCTAAATTAATATAAATTACTTGGATTTGTTGTGCTTAAAAGTAGTCCTAATCAGTCAAGTTTCAGCGGCCTTAACTGGTCCAGCCATCTCAGTTTCTTTCGATTAATAATGTTCATGTACTCAGAAGGTCTGGATAATCAGTCCAGATTTAGGGAGGAGATGTCCCATAAACTTGTAATAAAAATGAGAGTGTTAAAGGGAACCAGTAGGTTCATTCTCTCAGTACCAGTGCTACTAACTCAAAAGGTGGAAGATGAATACTGCTTTTTGAAAGCTAAAAGTAGCTCTGTCCCAGAGTTGCGCCATCCTGGCAAGCATTTTGTCCCCTCTTTTGCTCTACGCCGCTCTGTGCCATCAGCTCAGTGACAGCTGTGTCTGGTGAGGGAACCCTGTGAAGCCACCTCCGGAAGCGATCTCAAGAAACAGGACATGGGTTGGCGAAGAGACGCCGTGGTGCAGCAGGCAGAGCTCCCACATACACCTCCACATCATGCTTTGGCAGTGCTGTTGGGCCCTAACCCGCATGTTTGGGTTGCCTCCCTGGTGCGGGCACCAGCAGGCTGTGCCGGAGGTGGGGCAGTGCCTGCTGCGTGGGGAGCGCGTCGCTCAGCTCGCTGGATCGCTGAGGGTTTGGCCGGCACCTCCTGAAAACCAAAACCGCAGCTTGCTCTGGCACTGGGCAAAAAGCAGCTGTATCCTGACATTCCTGCTGGAAACAGAAGGCACATGTGTAACAGGTAAGTTAGTTAGCTATTCATACAGGCTTTGCTTTCCCACTGTATCTGCTTGAGGCTAAATTATGTTCGTGTTGCAGCTGTCTTTTTTCTGTGTGTGTGTTTGTTGCAGTTCTTTTTTCTTTTTTCTTTTTTTCCTTCCTCCCCCTTCTCCCTTCCGGGAATTTTATGGGCTGAAATAACACAAGCTGCTGACTTCCAGGGCTTCTGATGTGATCCTGTCATCGGCAGGCTTGAAGTGCTCCAGAGCTAGCTGTATGTAGTGAATTGTTTTTTAAAATTATTTTAACATATTGGAAACAGGCTTTTTAGACACTGTGTAAGCCTGTGTGTTTTCAACATTACACAACAAGCCGTTGACATGACATAGGCAGCCTTGAAGAGGGGTGAGGAAGAACATGCTTTTAAACTAATGTCTAAGTTCCGTATTTATAATTTTTGTTTGGTTTTGTTGTGGGTTTGGTTTTTTTGTTGTGGGTTTTTTTTTGTTTTGTTTTTTTTTTCTCACAACCCATGCTGTTCTTGCTTCAAAAAAAAAAAGTCCATGTAATTTTTTTGGCATACCAATGCAGACCTTTCTATGCCTATGACATATAAAATATTGCATAGTCAGGGTATGGGGATCTGTAAGAGCAACTTTTTGGTTGAATTGTGCTTACGTATCAATAACTTACACCAAGACATTGTTTACTTCATAAGATGCTAAAATACCAGATACAACAAACATGGGAAAAAGTAATAGTTTTCAATAAACTTTATATTACTGTACATTCTGTAGTAGAAATTGGATAGGTAGGTTTTGCTTAGGTCACATGACTATTTGATTATTGTTACTAGTACACTCTTTTCTTCTTTGGAGAAAATGAAAGTAGTATGTTAAATAACAACAGTGTTCTTAAACATTGCAGACACCTCTGCTGAGTTCTTATTCCTTTTTTTGACAACTAGTTTTTTCAGTGCTGTGGTTTTTTAAATTGACATAAACCATACTGGATAACAATTTTTCTACACAGGACATTTTCTTTTCCAGACTAATGTATTTGTTACTGCCCGCATCTTGTATAAAATGGTACTTTTTTGTTTTTTCGTTTGTTTACAGGAGTGATTAGAGATGAGGGGTGTATAGAGCTCGCAGAAAATTCTGTACCTCATCTTGGGAGTTTCAGGGTCAACTTTCTTGGCCAGTGTTTCTCATAGCTCTAGTTCTGGGGCTTTGCACCTTACTCAGACACTCTCAGTTTGAAATCTAGGCAAAATTGTATTACCCTGAAAGCAGTGGCTCTTGGAGGACTGGGAGAGGGGCTAGAGGAGAAACCTCTTTTTCCAAAAGGTAAAGGTACACCTTTTTCAGTGAGTTGTCATCCAGTGCATTAATTCTCATAATTTCTGCTCTTTGTTTTTCTGAGGGAGGAAAATCTGCACTTGCAAAAGCTTGGGACTTCGTCCTGAGTCTCTTCTGCCAACTTTGTAGGGAGGCAAGGAGGTCAGTAGCCTTGTGAGCTCCTCAGGAGCATTTTAAGGCTGAGAAACCTTCCTGCTTCTGGAAGAAGTCAGCTCTGTTCATGCCTTTATACCTTGCTTAGTAGACGTGCTTGAACTGACTAGAAAACTAATGTTTTTCATCCCCAAGAAGGAAGCCTTAGTGAAGCAGGACAAGGCCTCACAAAGGTGGAGATTTTACATTTTTTAACTGAACAGTAACGTGCTGACTCCTTCAGAGCATGCAGAGGGCCCTTATGAAGCAATTTTGAGAGGTCCCAAGTTAAGAGCCAAAGCTGATGTAAGAAGTGCCCCAGACTGACTCTTTAAGTAGGAATAGTAAAACACTGTTTTTCTAAAAATAGAATTTTTCTAAAATAACCTAAGAAGAAAACCCAACTTCTACCTCCACTGCCCCCACCAAGTCATGCCAGCGATGTGCTCAGATATTTTAACAGCAAAGTTCTATTAAGATTCCTTGACTTGCTGACATTTGTTTATCCTCCTATATTATTTATGTATCATCCTATATTATTTACCCAACGTCATTGTGACAATGTGTGTGTCAGTTCATACGGGTTAGTGAATAATTCTTTGTTTCTGCATCCTGGGGGTGAAAAACTGTCTAATTCATGAATGTCTAATTCAGGGGATCACGCACTAGCTCTTGTGACTGCCAGTCATCCAGTTTGAGTATTGCCTAGTTTGATTATTGTAATAAAAACAACCAAACTCATAACCTCGATGATCTTTGGTTTTAAGATTAAGTTCTCTTTTGCGTGACATTTCTATCTTTTTAGACCGCTCTTTAAAGAATACCGGTTCTGTTTGTAATCCCCATTTCTATTCCAGCTCTGCTGAGAAGGGCTTTGCATGCTGTCCTGTGGTGATACTGCAGACCAAGTGACACAAATCCTAGCTGAGCTCAGCAGCTCTGTGTGGCTGGCATGTGGCTGGCACCTAATCGCATGCTTTCCTGGTGTTCTCTTATCAGCTTGCAGTTTGCTGCTGCAGATAGCTTTGGAACATTCTGGTGTTTAAAACAACATGTAGAGATGGAAACAGCTGCAGTAATTAACAGCTAAATACTAACCTTCTGCAGGATGCAGAACTGCAAAGATGATTTTTGAACTATCTGCAAAAAAGGAGAGTTCCGCTACAAGTGACCAGGTCTTATGTTACTGTAATGCTCTGTTGTGCAGAGTGGGAACCTGAGAAGAGTGGTGACAGTTCTGGTATGCTGCTTCTAATATTTGAATATGACTGAATGAAAATGAAATTTCAGTATGTGCCAGTTTGCAGAATTTATTGTTATAGAAACAGGAAGTTTCCAAAGGGAGGGAATTGCAGAGCACATTTTAAGAATAAATAAGAGTGGGGAGTTTAAAACAAATTATTGATGTCAGAACTTTTTTCATGATACTTTTGTATGCCCAGTGAGGAGTTTTACTGATGCTCAGAAGTATGGCTTTTCTGAAGTATTTCTCAATGCATAGCTGAGGGAAGCTTCAGGTTAGGTAACCCATTCTGTGATCAAGTGGTAATACTGAGATCACTCTTCATCAATATGATGATAAAATGAACGTCTTTGATGGTGAAAAGTAAGTTTGAGGATAAAATGCCTTTACTTCTCTGATGCTGTAAGTTGAAAAACTTTTCCAGTAAAACAAAGCCCCCATTTGATGCTGGAGAGGTATAACCTGGCTACAAACCCAGAGCTTTCTTGCAGTCTTTGCTTTTAACTCCATTTAAAAGAAACAAGTAGTGTTTAACTTGTGGTGTTAATTAACGTGCTGGTCTGTTTGCATACATGCAGAATCTGAAGGCAGCAAATGAATTATGTTACCCTGCTCGGCATATACTGCATTTCTTCCCACCTCACTTGCAATAATCATGAAAGGACATTAAGTAGAAGTTGCCCTTGTATAGCAAAGGTTATAGAGCAATAGCCATGCTACATACCTAAGTCCAGATAATTTCTTCTGCTCACAGATTGAGCTGTGTGTATGTGAAGGTTCTTCATGCGTAGGTAATACGCGTGCTCTGTGACCAAGTAGGAAGCTCTTTTCCTTAGCTTCCAAACACAAAAAGCTGTGAAAGCATTAGACACAGTGGGAGATAGAAATGAATGAATGCATAGTGCTTTTTACCATCAGCTGTGGGATGATTTTTCTGCATATCCCTAACTTCCTGCATATATGTAAGCATAAACTAAAGTGTTGGAAGTGGAAGAAAAGAGTCAAATGGTGCAAAAATTATTTAAAGTAAATTGTCATTCACTGCCCTTGGTTGTTTCCTGTTCAGGCATAAAGCTGTTTCAGAGTCTTAATAGTGACATAACAGTTATTTTAATAAATAAAGAAAAACAAACATACCAGTATTAAGCTTTGGACTTGACATAGGCTGCTGAAATCCACAGATCTTAAAACAGGCATCTAACCTAAAGGTGGTTTTGCAGATCAGTTAGTTTCTAGGTGGTATGAAGCCTTGTTCTGCACTGTGGTAAATATAGTACTGATCTTACAGGTCATGCTTGGTAACACGTGATTTCAAATACAAGTAGGTTGTCTCAAAAAACACTGCTTAAAAACCTGTTCCTTTAAATTTGAGTAGCATGGTTAATCATCTTTGATTATGTATCAGTTGATGCATAAAATCCAGTGATTAAATATTGCCAAGTTTCCTTTCTGTGCCAAAATGGCAGAAATCTTATTTTAGTAATCAAAATACAAGAAAACAGTGAGTCTGTGTATGGAAGTTGTCTGGCTTCATGTGCTGTGATTATCAATAAATTTAGCAGCACTTGAGGCTTTAAAAACACTTCATGAGCTAATCAGTTTTTCAGTTTTCTGGTTCAAACCAGTCTCTGTTAAAAATTTGTCATGTTTTTGTTTTATGAAAAAATGTGTTTTATGAAAAAATGGGTTTACTTCCTATGTGCTTTTCTAGCATTCCTAAATGATGGTTGATCATACTTCTGGTATAGATGAACATGTGTTACAAATAGTTTGTGTGGTGAGAAAATTGCAGAAGAATAAAATTTCGGGGTTAATCTTTTCAATGATAGTAACCCAGATCATCTTTTGAGTTGAGTTTTGCAGAGAAGCATGGTCTTGTGTTAACACTGGTCTTTGGGTTTTGTCTCTGATATATTACAGTCAACTTTCTGGTCTGAGAAAGAAGCACCAACATAATCCTACTATTTGTTATTAGTTGTGCTGTTGTTCAGGAGGAGAATGTGTGTGGAGTTTGAAGGTTGTCAGGTGGCAAACCGAATTCTGAAGTGCTCCTAAGATCACAGAAAAGTCCTGATGAGGCTTTCCTCATGGTTGAGTTTCGTCAGCAGTCCACCACCCACTTGTCTCCTCACACACTGGTCCTTCCCTGGGTAGCATCTGAACCAGGGTTTGATGTCTAGAAAACTGACCTGTTGAAGTTTGTCTGCCCTCTGCAGATGAAGGTACTTTACAGCAGTTTATTTTTCACATTTGCTCTGAGCTGTGAATGCATAGTTGAGCAGGGCCAATCTGTTTCTAAGTTTCATAGGTCTAAGGGGGAGTCAATTTATCTCTAAAATTAATTTTCTTATAATCTTCCATAGAGTCATTTAGGTTGAAAAAGAAGTCCAGCAGTTATCCCAGGACTGATGAGTCCATCCCTAAACCACGTTGGTATGCACCACATCTACACGTTTTTTAAACACCTCCAGGCATGGTGATTCCACCGTTACCCTGGGCAGCCTGAGTACTTCACCACCCTTTCAGTGAAAATTTTATTTATTCCTAATATTCAATCTAAACTTCCCCAACTTGAGGTTGTTTCCTCTTGTCCTGTCGCTTCTTATCTGGCAGAAGAGACCGACCCCTGGCTGCCTGCAGCCCCCTGTCAGGCAGCTGTAGAGAGCAGTAAGGTTCACCCTGAATCTCCTCCTCTCCAGACTAAACACCCCCAGTTCCCTCAGCCACTCCTCATAGGACTTGTGCCCCAGCCCTTTCCCCAGCTCTGTTGCCCTTCTCTGGACACGCTCCAGCACCTCTACGTCCCTCTTGCGGTGAGGAGCCCTAACCTGAGCATGGTATTTGAGGTGCGGCTGCACCAGTGCCCAGTACAGCGGGATGATCACACTGGTTTGGATGCAAGCCAGGATGCTGTTGGCCTGCTTAGCCACCTGGGCACACTGCTGGCTCATGTTCAGCTGGCCGTAAATCTTTGTCAAGCTGTGGAAATTTAAACTATAATAATAGTACTCATTTTTATATATATTTTAGGTTATGTTCACACCAGCTGAGTTTATGAATGTTAAAGGCACAGGAAGCATCCCTAGAGATAGGGAGTTTTGCTGTTGTTGGTTTGGTTTGATTTGGTTTTAAGATGGGTATGTAAACCATGTATATTGAAGAACTGAAGAATCACAAAAGCATGAGTTCAACAAACTGCCTATTTAAATGAATCTCCATGCTTACATACCAAATCCTGTTTGGTTTGCTTTATGGCAACCAGTGATAAGTTTGGGGGTTTGTTGGGGCAGAGCTGTAGTGAGTTCAGTGGCATCACAGTAACAACATCAGCAAAAATTTTTAGATTTAATTAGAATTTAGTTACAGAAAAAGTAACCATACTCTAAGGATGCACCCCCTCCCCACCCCCCTCCACCAGTAGCTGGCATGGGCTGTAGACTTTGTTTATAACATGCTGTGTTTGTGAATTTCAGCAATGGTAATAGGTGTTAGAAATGAAAGAGGCATGCCAGTGGTCACATGTGGCAAAGTAAGTCCTCGGAAATTGGAATGTAAATTGTTTAGAAAAAAAATCATGCTGATTACTTCTACAAACAAACTCATCACAACAGGACGATGTAGTGGCATATGTAGTAGGAATGTTTTATGTAAATATACCTATGTCTGAGTAATAGAAAGGTACTAACTGGAAACCTATATCCTGCTGTTCCACTTCATTAAGTTTTTAGTATTAAACCTCCACAAAATTAACTGAGAGCTTGAAATCTTGGGAAGAATATTGTTCTCTTGGTTGTGTGGGTTTTTTATCCTTCTCTTAAACAGGTATTGTTTTTCTTAACAACTTAATAGCAGAGTTATGTATAAGAACAGTAATTACTAAATAGTAGGGTATTTCCAGAATTACTTGGTGTGAAACATGGCACACAAGCAGTCAGATTTGTAATTTTTAACTCGGCTTTTATAGATACTATAATAATAATATATATAAAGAGGTAGCATCAGTGCTGCTTTTTTCCCCCCAGTTTTAAATCACTGCATATCTTAGCTATTGTGTAGCTTTAAATATATATGTTTATATATTTTTATATGTATTTGTACATATACACAGATGCAGATGTTGGCTCAGATTGTGTCTTGGAACTCCACTTGGTTAATGGAGAATTAGTGCAATAGTGTTCATGCCACAGATCACAGCACTGATTCCTCAGTGTGACTGCATTTTGAAGACTCTGCATTGCTTTGCTCACGGTGTTAGCAATTGCATTGTGAGGTGCTGGAATGGCCTTTTGGTGCATCCTTGGCCTACCTGCTGACAACCTTTGTGTGTCCAGGGAGGTGAGGGTTGCATAGGCGTTACCACATCCCATCAAGCAAGTGAGGAGATTTAACCTGTACAGCTGAAATGGTATTTTACACTTAAGGGAAATAACCCATTATTTTTCACAGAGTTCTCTCAAGAGCATTTGCTGCCCACATTTTACAAACATGTTAATTAAAGCTTAGTAACTGAACGATTCATGTAACAAAGCAACCATTTGTAGTCAGATGGATTAGGTTTTCCCTTGCTTGCCTCACACAACTGTATTGAAGTAACCCTGTAGGTTAGTAATATGGAAATAATAAAGTGGATGTTAGCTCCAAGCCTCTGAAGCGGTCCCAGCTCGTTCATAGGTATGGTGTGTAAGCCCAAAAGAGTATGATGGCTCTTCAGTCCTCTCTCCTAGGCTGAGTACAGCTAGATCACTCAGGGAATATTTATATAAACTGGCCCAAAGGCTGGCAGGGCTGAAAGTGCCTGGTTCATCTAGGTAGCTTCTGCCACAGGAAAGGTCTTTGAGCTCTGATTTGAGAGATTCTTTTTTATAGAATAAGCCAGTTTCTTCTTTTCTCATTTTCTTGGCTCCCTGATGGGAGGGCAAAACACGAGGTGCCAACTTGCTTTTCCTGTTACTAGGACCCTCATATGTACTACTTCATTTTTTTCTCCCCTGATCCTGTCCTTAGATCTTTATTCATCTGTACTGCAGCATGATGGCCAAAACTGTCCTAGGACTTGACCTAGAGAAGCTCAAGCCAGAAGGATGGAAAGTTATTCCCATATTTTACATTTATATTTATGTTGTTATGGGAACAGATTTTTATCTCAGATTCCTCTTTCCTTGTTTTATTTTGGCAAAAGTATCTCAGCCTGGGACATTGTAACTTTACGTACTGTTGGAGTACTGCAGCCTACCTAGCTTTTGGTTTTTTCACCTTGTTGTGTCTGGTCTCCTTCAACCTACTACCATTCTGTCAGAGATCCCATCAGGAGCTCTGTGAACCACGCAGGCTGGAGGCTGGCTTAAAACAGGCTTGTAATTCAGTGTTACACTAACTTCCCCATTTCATTTGAGAAAATGTCACCTCAGGTTCTGTGAGAAGTTGCAGTGACAGCATGCCTTCCTCTGGAGGTTCATCTGTTTTTATCCACCAAGCTTATTTCCATGTTTGAGTGTATTGAGTGTTGTATTGTCTTTACGTGCTTTATTCTTGACCAGTCTGTTGATCCTTATTTATTCTTTTCTTAGCATCTAAATCTTTCTGCATTGGTTACTTGGTAAATGTTTCCAGCACCTCTTCTGTTTGTGAAGGTAGCTGACTGTGCTTCTTTCTAAGGGTGGCAAATGACTTTCCTGAGTCCTATGAAATCTTCTCAGTGATTTCCAAAATTTGTAGTTTTGGTTGGACATAGCTCTTGCTACATTGCGTATAGGGTGGCTTCAGTGATTTTCAGCTCTCCGTAGCTAGAAGCTCTCACGGATTTCTTCACCTGCTGTTTTCTTTTTTCAAAGGACATTTGCATCCAGTTCTCTGAACAGTTAAAATCATTTTCTTTTGGTGTCATGTTTACTTTTTTTTTTTTCTTTTCCCAATGCACTTTCCCTTTTATTTCCAGATTTCTGAGGGACACACAGTGAGACTAGATAACCAGTTTTTGGTAGGCATTTTTGTTTTGTTTTACTGACCCAGGTTTTGGCTTTCACGTTGTCTTTTTCAGCAGTAGTGTGAAGACTGTCCCACTAATTTGGCAAAGGAGTGTCTAAGGGTATTCCTTCTGTTACCAAATTAGATCCCAAGTCTCTTCATCTGTGCTTCCTGGAGAGCCATCCTCTAACTGACAGCCGAGAGCATCCGAGTCTGTTGGTCAGTTCTTGTGCTTATCTGTCTGTCTGTGCCTGTCCTGCCTGAGTGCAGGCTCATGAGAGCACAGGCTGTGACCCTGCAGCCCTCATGCTGCCTGTCAACCAGCATGTCTGCTAGCAGGGTGGGTTAATTAACAGGTACGAGTCTTTGCTAGATCACTGTTAACCTGTAACCTCTTCTCTGTCTTTTGAGCCCCTTCTCTGGTGGTCGTGGGAGTCTTGTGCTTTTGGTGGGTTCCTCTGCAGGGAGCATCTCCACCTGCTCCCTGCTGGTGAACTCCCTGTGGGCCTGGATGGATCCTCCAACACCTGTACCCCTGTCTGGGCAGGACCCACAGGGGTGCAGCCACCCACAGGAGGAACACTGCCGGAGGAACAGGCGTCAGTGCCACTGACACTCAGTTATCCCTCGGCTGTCAGCTCTGCCCTCCAGGGCATGCCTGACAACACAACAAAAACTTTGCTCTCACCGCAAGAGCACCTGCTTGGCTTTCTCTGCTGAGCCTGAACCACCAGGGCGAATCGAACTCTCCTTGTTCTTGCTTTTCTATTTGGCAGCTTAACCTTTTTGTGAGGGAGTGTTTGGCCCAGGCTGCAGTGGGGTTTTGACACCCCTGGGTCCAAGCAGGGTGTGTGCATGCTGCAGCAGCAGTGCATCAGGTGGTTGTTATGCCGGTCGCTAGGCAGTGTTTTAATATTTACCTCCATGTCTGACACACATCGGTGTGTGGCTTCACCCCTTCTGCAGTCCAACTGTCGCGCTGCAGCAAATGCAGCCGGTTAACAGCTGGGCATGGCTGGGCATGGCGCATAGCCCTTGGGAGAGGAAAACTGGAACAACCCACAGTAAAAAGCGGTCCCCCAGAGTCTGGCTGGTGTTAACAGGCTGTGTGGTGGCTACCATGAGGGGCTGGACCTTGGCAGCTTCTTGCATTGTCAGTCTGCAAGACTCAGGGTGGTTGTACACTAAAGGGCTTGGAAGAGCAAGGACCCCTTTCTTACTTGTAGTGGCTCCTTTGGGGGAGAGAGTGGAAAATTGAAGACCTTGCAGATTGCAGATTTGGGGCAAAAAGTGCCATAAATGAAGCAAGGCACACTGTGCCCCTGAGGGAGCCAGAAGATCATGGTAGTACTGCCCTGTAGAGGTGGTCTGCAGCAGGGTGCCCTGTGCTTTCCACCACCCTTCCTGCTCCCTGCCTCCAGCTCCTTGGTATGATGGGCTGTTGTTCCCCAGGTCAGCCTTTACAGGCAGGATGGCTTCGCATTCTCCATTAGCCACTGATCAGCAGCCCTGCATTAAACCGCTTTCTACTCCCTAACTGTTCTTCTTCCTCCATGAGGATTTAAACCCCTCATTGCATAGTTTCTGCTAGTTACTGCCATCCAGCTGGACAGAGTAGAACGAAGCAGCTCAGTTCTTCAGGAGGTCTTCACTCATCTCTACAGGTTGTAGTAGTGCTGCTGTGCTAGAACTTGGGAAAGAATTTTTCAGTGTACCGTAAGAAAATGGCTTGGTAGTTTTCTGAGGGGAGGAAGGGAGAAGAGCTCAGGTAAATGTGTTTTTCTTAAGTGGAGGGGGACTAGGGTGACTAATATGAAGGTGTAGAACAGAACCTGTTAGTCATGTAGAAGGAATTCAGATTAATTTCTTGGAGAAGAAAGAAAAGGAAAGGAAAGGAAAAACTATGGAAGAGCAAGTTAAGAAAAATATGCTGTTGCCTACAGATTACCTGATGGTGGTAGTGAAAATATAAGAAAAGATTGTTTAAAAACCTTTGTTCGCTGTACTGGTGTAGGAGGCTCTATACATTCCTATGAACATCTCCACCCATACAAAAGTTTCCGTCCATTACGTAGTCAGTCTATACATATATACATATATGGAAGAAGATTCTGTAGTGTGACAGTTGCAAATTCTCTCTAGTATATATTTAGAGTAGTCAAACGTCTTACTAAGGTGTGCCAGGTACGCTGGCAGGGAGAGCACGTCGTTGCTGTCATAGTGTACCTTTTAAATTCTGTACAACTTTGGTCTTATTGTTGAGAAATGCTTGTACTATGAAAAGTTACAGAAAGGAGAAAAAGTTCTGCGTGGAAGTAAAAAGTCACTCTTAAGTATGGAATAGCAATGTGGCCTCTGAGTTCATTCAGACAATGCGTGTTGTCGTACAGCAAGTGGCATGGTAAACATGAAGAGAAAAATCTAGAAAAAATGAGAACTTGATCTGTTCATTTAAATGTAAACTATGAATATCTTGCTGTGATCAAGATGTCATATACAGCTTTGAGCATAGGGGCATGAAACAGGAATGGAGTAGTAGTATTGCATCTGTATAAAGTATTGATGAGAAAATTAGAATATTAATTTCTGGCCATTGAAGATTGATACAGTCACAGCAGAATTAAAACATGCTGCTCTTGGATTAATGTCACTGAAGCTAGGAGAACAGACCGTGTCATTTGCTGCTTCTCCGAAAGGGTCCCATGTTACATAGAAACACTTGTGTTTGTGTTATATACAGATTAGTTACTCTTCTTGAGTAAAAAACATGTTTGAGTTTGCCAATATATCATTAAATATTTTGTATGTCTGAGGAAAAAGAATGTTTCGAGAAGATCTATAGGCATGATGCTGTCAAAATCCTACATACATGTATTGTATAAATACAGGCAAGACAGAAGACCTAAAATGATGACCCTAATTTTCAATAATAATTTATTCTTAATTTTTAGCTGGATATCTATTGAATTCAGGTTGCTTATGCTTGCTTAATAGAAGTATTTGTAACAAAGGTGAAATAAATTAATTTGCTTTTTTTTCTCTCAGAAGCAGTCCCCATCTGCAGACACATCAAAACCGCAAATTGTGAAGCCATCTGAAAAAAAGGTATGAATTCCTGAGAAACTCATGCTTGCAGTTAAGCACAAATATATGAAGCAATGGAATTTCTTTTTTAGCACATTGATACTGAGTAACTTTGCTTTGTTTATTTGTCTGCAGCTTAGTTTACTCTTAAAAAAATACTTAAGAAATACAATGCAAAGCCCTGAGAGGTTTTATGACAGCAATAAACAAACTTTTAATTAAATATTTTAATTTTAGATGAGTTACACTTTGTGACATGTATATGGCTCCCCCCAGTGTAATTACAAGGTTATTTACCTAATGATAATTTTTCACATATCCAAAGAATTCAGGACAGGTTTCAGCTTTTAGTGTTTGTACAGTTGCATCTTCTCGTTGATTGTCTCATTGTCTGTCTGACAGCTTCCTTGCCTTTGTCCTTTATGCTTGTTCTGTCTTGTTTTATGACTACAACTTCTTCAGCACCAAAGCTGTGTCATCAGTCATGTACTTAACTTGTACCGAGTCATAATCTTCCCTTAAGCCTCCATTGCCAAACAGAATTTAGATCTATTATTTAAACAAATGATTAATGATTCTTTCCCTCTTTCATTTTCTGTAATAGTAACAATGAAACCAACAAAAGTACTTAGTACCTAACTAGACCAGCAGGCTTTTGTGTAGTAGTAGAAATTAGGACTGTCTACACTGTGTGTAAATAGAAATAAAGGAACCTTAGAGCAGTGAGGTTGCAGGGAGTCTCTGGAGGTCATCTAGTCCAACCCTCTGGTCCAGGCAGACCCAGCTCTGCAGGTCAGTTAGACTGCTTCAGGCCTTGCCAGATGAGCATTGAACACCTGTGTGTGTGCAGGTTACACAGCGGCCCTGGGTAGCCAGTTCTGATGTTTGTTCACCTCCATTTTTATGTTGTGGTTTGTTTTTTTTTTACTTTCATCAAATGGGGACTTCCTTTGCTGCAAGTTGCATCAGTTGCCTCTGGTAATTTTAACCTGCACCCCTGAAGACAGTCTAGCTCCATCTTCTCCGTACTTGGTGTTAGCCATTACATTCCCCTCAACTTCTAAAACCCTTTTCCTCCATGCACACACCTAAGACAGACTAGTAGCAATGAGCTGATGATGATTAAACCTTTTCCATTTGTGCACAACCATCATTACTCATAAATAAAGGTAGCTGCAAGTCTCCAGTTTCATCTTCCTGTTATGTTTGTGAGCAAGCTCATTTGTATCATGTTTGTAACTGATGCTGTTCTCCATACGGTTTAACCCAGACAGCTATCTAAAAACAGTGATGGTCTTTCCCTACTTGAAATTTTAAATAACTCTCAGAAGAATGTGCTAAATTTCTAATCAGATCTTTAAAATTGCTGTTTGCAAGATGAGACTGTAATAGATAGCAGAGGCATACTTCAGCACTGTGAGACTGATAAACACAAATCCTTTTGAAAGAATGCCCTGCATTTGCATGTGTAAGACAATGTTTTATTTTAACGTCTGTTGCATTATTAATGTCTTCCTCCTGCTGGATTAAGCAAGTTACCCGCATTTTTGACAGCTGACTTCTTTTGAAAGAAATCAGGCCGCTGACTCACTTTTATTTCTAGTCCTAAATTTCTTGCAAATTAAATCTTTCCTAATTGCCTGCTATAACCACGTCTTGATATGTTTTTTCTTACAGTCTCTCTAGTGCATAGCTGCTCTTAAATGTGCTCTGGGTCTCTCTTTAGCTCCTGTGTGCAAATCCTTTGTTTCAAATTAACCCTCAGTATTATGCCTCTTCTGAGAGAACTGTGAGTCACTGCAGCAGAAGAAGGAATGTGGAACTTCGTGTTTTGCAGGTGAAGCCCCAGGGTTAGGTGGGAAGGTTGGAGGACCAGGGTGGAGAGCAGGCACCCAGTGGCTTTGGCTGGAGGAGTGGATGAAGGATTTTGCCACCGACAAAGACATGTCCCGTGCCGCTTTCTTGCCACTTTCTTCCCTTTGCACACTTCTGTGCAACTGCAGTGTAAATTAAGGAACTAGTTAAAAGTACTATTTTTCTTTTTCAGCTATTCTTCAGTTTCCTGAGTCAGTTTAAAGTATGGTCCCTCAGATACTGGCACAGTGCAGATCAAAGCAGGCAGTGGACTGGGAGGTAGAACACCTTTTTCTCCATAGGAATTCAGTGTACACTGTGAACTGATGCTATGGCTTCAGGCAGTGACTGCTCACCACTGACTCAGTTTAAAGGATGATGGAATAGGTGCCTTTGAATGTGTAGTCTTGTGCTAAAATTGTTGGTTTGACTGGCTTGGTAATAATTTCTTTTTTATTGGATTTTAACTTTGTTATTGCTAGAAGTCTGTCTAAATAGCATCTTCGTGTGTATAAGTCTTGAATCAAAGGATTGCCCATGGGAATCCATATATTCTTCAGCATTGTCATAGATAAATTAACAGTATGAGCAATTCTACACATTTTTAAAGATAGGATGAATAATGTATACCCTACACAAAAAATGCATTGTGTTAAGTAAAATAAAATTTACAATATATATATAGGTTAACAAAAAAGGTATGCAGGTGCTAATAAATGGTTTGGCAGGCTGAGAATTTGAATTTATGTTCTGTACAGCTATTGTTGGGTGTTGACAGAAATGAAAGTTTTACTGTCCTGCGCAAAAGATGTTTACTTTTCTTCTGAAAAGCACGTAAGGAAAACCTGAATCTGTGCTCTTTAACAGCAGAGTGCTTAAAGTCCTGAGCAGGCAGCAGTCCCATGTCAGGAAAAATCAAACTCTGTGTTTTTAGAACTTCATGCTTGCACTGCTGTTCTTTGTGGCCTTTTACCCCAAACCTGGGTTCTTCACCCGGTATGCCAGAACAATCACACAGCGAGTCACGATGCTGGGTTATCGCATGTCTGTGCAGAGATGGGTGCTGGGCGCTGAACCCACGCAGCTAGCACACCTCTCCCCACACGGTAAAACACTTTGTGCGCTTTGAACAACTGCTCACAGTGACACTTGGTCACCCTTAACTCTCCTTGGTTCTTGCAAGCCTCATCTCCACTGAAAGGTGCAGCATCCTTTCTTTCCACAGAACATGGGCTGTGGGGAGGGGGCTTTGTTAGCAGGAGTCTCTCTTTGCTCGAGGGTCAATCTTTTAGTGTGATATTTAGGATAGCTCACACATAGTTCCAGCAATTTTCTGTTTAGTCTTACTAACCATTTGGTTCTCCTTGAGCTATCTTGCTGTGTCCCAGCTTGATATATTCATGGTCTGTTCCTTCTCCCAAGACCATACTTAGTTATCTGCTTGTAAAGATTTCATGTTCTGTTTTTCAAATTCTTTCTTGCTTTTCAGTGGAGATATTTACTTTTTTTTTCTTTTCTTGTTTTTGAAGTAAATAGTTCTTGTATCAGCCTTGCTGCCAAAGGACATCTCATGTCTGATTTACTCTTTGCTTTAGATGTTACATAAACATGTCCAACTTTTTTAGCATAAAAACTGAGAAAATTCAGGGTTACCTTTTAGATACAGGATTGTTTAGTGTACGGGTACACAAATGGATGTGTGTGCCTTTGAGTTAACCATATAGTAGTCATGTTGGGAGGTGTACAAATGGGAGCATATAACCATGACAGAATCTGAGGAGTACTGTGCTTTAATCAGGTTAGACATGAAGACAAAATCCAAAGGGGGGAATCTGAGAGGCTAAGTGATTTTTTTTTGAGACTTTTTTTTTCTTAAATTTTATTTTAAATTTTTTCCCCACTTTGGAGTTGGGGATTTTTTGTCCTCCCTCGCTATCAGTATTTTACCTGTTATTACTTACTTGCCTACGGTGTTGTGTCCTTTACTGTGGTCTACAGCTTAAAGACCTTTGCCCAGCTTATGCCCAGGCATGTACATTTTTATGCATGTTCAGGATTTCCCAGGCAAGTGTCTGTGGTTCAGTGTGTGGGTGTGAATACTTGCATAGCAAGTGGTAAACGTGTATAGCAAATTTCACTGTGTGGTCAGCTACAAAACAGAAGCTGGATATATCTAAACAGTAATCAATGTTTGGCAGCTGAAATGAAAACAGTACAAAGCAATGAAAAAATTTAAATTACTCCTAATGGATTCTCTGGTTTTTTTGGGTTGTTTGCTGACTTTTAATAGGCTACCAGGGAAAAACTTCCATTATTTGTCTCTTAGTAACTTTAAATAGGCTCAATGTATTAGTAGGATGGAGGGGATAAGGAAGGCTTGTGTCTGTGCCCCCTTATCTCCTAGGCAGAGTTCAGAACTTCTCTGCTTCTGGTGGGCATGGTGCAAGAAGACATGGTGCTGGTGTCCGGTGCCAGTTCTGGAGGAAGCGTAGGTCTTCCAGCCTCAGCCAGGGAAGGGGCCTCAGCCTCAGGATCCACGTCTCCCAGGGTGTGCACGGGGCTGCTCCCTGCAGATCAGGTCATGCTTCCCTGGGTCCATGTCCTCCCCTGGCTGTTCAGTGCCCAGAGCTTCTGCAGCTTGCACAGGAGGCAGCAGCCTTTTCTGGGGCATTGCTAGGTGACATTCCAGTACCTTTGTCTCTGTTTGTGTTAATTGTAGCACACCTAAGTAGCAAGAGCAGGAAAAAATAGTAAGAAAGATATGGTGAGGAGGCCAGCATTTTCAGTTTTCTTTCTTCTTATCAAATACAACTACTCTTTTCTAGGTTTTGTTCTTACGTGTTTCTACTAGTAGTATTGTATTGCTTACTGTACTTGGTGAATCACAGGAATCAATTTTGTGGCACGGCTGCAGAAAACTTTCAGGTGTAAATGAAACTTTGTTACATTTGTTTAGTACCTTCTTTCGTCGCTTTTCATATGAAGAGTGTGTGTGTGTGTTCACACGTGTCTGAGTGCCCTTAAATCGCTGGAGCAGGGGGTCTGTGCCAGAATGTTGTAAACTGCGAGATCAAAACACTGTGTATCAGTCAGATACTGTGTGTGCTCCCAAGTATGAATCTGCCTGATGTTATTCTTTATATAAGCTGACGCCTTAGAAATAACCAAGCGTATTAATCTCTGTCTGCATATATATGTTACTTATATTTCAGTCCACACCAACAACCAAAACAGAATCTGGAAAAACCATGTGGTCATACAAGGTAAATACTTACCTTTCACTTTTGGCGAGTGGTTGTACTTTGGCCTTTGACTGTCTTTAAGAAAAGAAGCTAAACTCTTTGCTACTACTGTTCAACATGGAACTGCTGTGTGATTAGTAACATACCTGTGTGGAAAAGAGCTAGGAGCTGACAGGTGTGGAAATGTATTGTTTGGGGAAAACTTTCAGGATGCTTTATTGCTTCACAGCAGCCTAAGAAGTGTTCTGTTAACTGTCTTTAAATCTGTCTTATGCTTATTTGACCTAGTATAGATCATGTTCTGTAGCATTTAAATGTGGTAGGGGTAAATGATCTCATTTTTTTGTTTTATGATAGCCAACAGACTCTGCAAATGAACAGCAGTTCAAAATGAGGCAAAACGATCAGGATCCCAGTGGTGTAAGTTGTATAATATCTCTCTCTCTCAGCTTCTTGTGGTATTTGTCTGTCTTTCTGTCTTTCTTCCTGTCTTTCTTTAAAAAATAATAATTCAAAACCCAAACCAAACAAAGCCAGCCCATAACTATTTCATATCTAATGATAATAGTTTACCTCTGCACAGGTAAAAAGCCAGACCTTGCCTCCTGTGACAACAACTTCTAAACCAAATAATACAGGACAAGTAGCTGAAACTTAGGCTGATCAGCCTCCTAAAACAACCTCTACAGAGACAGCAAAGGTGTAGTAGAAGTAGCAATCCAGTTTTTATTATTTATGTTATTGTAGGGGTTAAAAATCCACATCAAGATGAATTCTTATGCTGAATATTGTAAAGTGAGGCTGAGCCCCCAAAAAGCACAATGTAGAAAAGCTCAAAAGCTGTCTTGTGTTTAAAAGTGTGTATGAAAAGCCTCCTTGTGCTTTTTCAAAATCTGGAACTTAGAAACTTCATGCTTTATCCAGTAATTAACTTAAGCAACATCCTGAATATACCACTTCAGGCTAACCCATGACAGCGTTAATGGACAAGCATCAGCTGCAAGTAGAGCTGCCCAGCCAAGATGGTGTTGGTAGTTTGCGCAGGTTCTTTGGTGATCCTGATGTGCATCCACCTTTTGTTGTCCTCTTTGTATGTCTGTCTTCATTGTCCAACACACTCTCCAAGGAGGTAACATTAAGATCACCAGAGATGTGGTCCTGCTCCCATGTGTTACGTGTTTGGGGCTCCTCTGTCATTCATGCAAGCTTTTTTGCAGTCATTCTTTTTCCAGGCCCTTTCACAACTGAAGGCAAATGGAAGGGACCACCTGGTCAGTCAAGCAAATTCTTGCTTTGTATGAGCATTGCCATCATGGAGCTCCTTCACCTGTGGACTGCCAGGCATGTTTGTAGTAGCAGGGTTGGGTCCAAATGCAGCAGGTCAGCAGGTTATCCGTTTGCAGTAGGGTACCCCATACACCCTGACTGTAAGACCCTGCAAAAAATCTAGGAAGAGAAAGGTTGGGGGAAAAGTTTGGGAGTGGTCATTTCAGGGGGGCAAGTGGAGAAAAAGCTGAAGCAAAAGTGTGTGGTAGAGTGTCAGGATCTAGATCTTTTGGTCTGGTCTGCATGACTGGGTGAAAAGGCTGTTTTCTTACGGACTTCATTGCCCAGTGTACAAAGAGCCAGTCTCACACACAGGACCGCAATAGCATTTATCACATGGCTGTGCAGAGATGTCTGCTCAAACCATGCAGCTAGCACACCACTTCACACGCAGTAAAACACTTCGTGGGCTTTGAACAACTGCTCACAGTGACACTTGGTCACCCTTAACTCTCCTTGGTTCTTGCAAGCCTCATCTCCACTGAAAGGTGCAGCATCCTTTCTTTCCACAGAACATGGGCTGTGGGGAGGGGGCTTTGTTAGCAGGAGTCTCTCTTTGCTCGAGGGTCAATCTTTTAGTGTGATATTTAGGATAGCTCACACATAGTTCCAGCAATTTTCTGTTTAGTCTTACTAACCATTTGGTTCTCCTTGAGCTTATCTTGTTGTGTCCCAGCTTGATATATTTACGCTGTCTATCCCTCCTCCCAAGGCTGTGTTCCACCAGATGTCTGTAACATCCTCTGTTTTTCAAATTCTTTCTTGTTTTTCATTACAGATATTTACATACTTTGTATAAATTTCAAGTTTGATCTAATACTGAGCCAGCTGACTACAAGGCCAGGGTAATGTGAAGGACTCCTGTGGCTCTACTACAGGGGTCCTCAAACTTTTTAAACAGGGGGCCGGCACGCGGATGCAGTGGCAGGCAGTCATCTGCGGCTGCTTGGTTTCCCCCCCCAACCCCCGGTGGGGGGGTCTGTAAATACCAGGGGCCGGATTGAGGAACAAGGGGGGCCGTATCCGGCCTGCGGGCCGTAGTTGGAGGACCCCTGCTCTACTACAACCCACTTTTTTTGCAGTAAATGAGAATGTCATTAGTGCAGAAGTCTGCATTTTGTGTTGGTCTTGCTAACTCCCTGAAACAGTTTTCCCCCTACTTACTTGGGTAGTATTTACTGCTGGCATTAGTGGTATGTTGAGAACTGTCAGATATAAATGAAAGCTTTCAAAAGGGACTTGGAAGAGGCCTCATAGCTCTTCTCCACTGCAGATTTCTTCTACTGGCAAAACAGAGGTACAGTACTGGTCTGGTTTTGGCTGGGATAGAGTTCATTTTCTTCCATGGTGCAGTGCCATGTTTGGGATTCAGTATGAAAGTAACTTTGGTGACACACTAATGTTTTTAGTTGTTTAGTTTTTTAGTTGTTTAGTTAAACCACAAGTCCTTAAAACAGCATGCTTTCTTTCTCACAGCAAAATCATGCTAGAAGCAGTGTATGTCTCCATTGTATTTTAGATAGATGGTAGCTCACTCTGCCCAAGCATCTGGATGCTGTGCAGGTGCATTAGCCAGTTGCTGAGTCCAAAACAATATGCATGGCCTCAGAGCTGGATGTTTTAGGCTGGGCTTAGTATCATGCAAGCTGCAGCTACTCAACTTCCAGGCCACTCAGCCAGCAGGTAGAACCAACTTACCATTTTTATTCAAAGCATAGATGAACAAGGACATTGATATGCGTGCCTGGGTGGAGCATCTCTGCTTTACTTTGTTTCATCTCCAGAATTTTTAACATAGGGCCATATAATAAAGCCATCTGTTAATTGTTCTTTTATTTCTCCAGCCTAGTTCTGAGTGTATGTCCACGGAAGCTGGTGCAGCTGGTGCAGGCACAGGTGGTGCAAGTATATCAGCTGCAACTGTTCACTCAAGTACTGAGGTTGGTAAACACAGTCCCAGGTAAATGTTTCCCTTGTAAAAATGGCTCAGAGAGTGTTTCTTGCTCTCAAACACTTCGGTTTCAGTAAAAATGAACAGGTAACTGTATTGCTATATAACAATTATGTATGGTGGTGAAGGGCTGATAGAATAGGTAACCAACTGGTGGCATGTCGTTTGTGGTTTGTCAAATATGATGTATTTATAATCACTTTTACCACAACTAGCATAAAATTAATTACTCTTTGTCCTCAGAGGTTTTTTTTTAGATGTATGCATGTGTATCAGCTGGTGTATGTGTGTATGTATATGTATAAAAAAATACAAATGATCTTGTTAGTGACACTAGGGAACAAGTTTTAAGAACGGTTCTCACTGAAAAATCTGGTAGGTTCAGGACCTACTGACAGAAAGCTTTTGGTTTGGTTGCCAGTGGTTTTCTACAGATCCACCAGCTGATTCAGGTTTTGGTTTTTTTTCCTTTGTACTGCATGATAACTTCTATAATGATTTGTTTATTTTTTAGACTGGTATGGATGAGTTGGCAGTAGATAAGCTAATAGATAGCCTAGCTGAACTTCAAGAAGAGATGTCTACTAATACTGTTTACAGTGGTCCAGAAGTTAAGGTATTTCATAGTTTTTGTTTTTATTTTTCAGAAGATTAATCTCTAAAATATGTCTGTAGATGCTCACTGCTCCATTGATCCACTGTTTGTCGGCTTTGATCTGCTGAGAGGAAAAATAGAGTTTGCGCAGTTGCATCTTACTGCATTCTCAGTAAAACAGAAATTACACAGTTACTTATGCGTGGCAGTAGAAAACAGTGAAGTATCAACAAAGAAAGTTTGTTGGTTTTTGAACTGACTTCCAAGCATGGTCTCCAACAGATTTACAGAAGGCAGTGATGGAGGTATAAGAGAGAGTAAACAACCTAGATTTCCTTTCTACTTGAGAAGGAGTAAAACATTGGGAATTTGAGGAAGAACATATACTTTTCTAAGTTAGAATGGGAGAGTAACATAAGAAGGATTAAGATTGCAAGCTCAATGACTCAGTGCAGTACTCAGCCATGATAAAAATTTTGGAATTTATAAACACTTGAAATTCAATCCAAGTACAGCAATACATTCTATAGTCTGAGACACTGAAATAGCTTGTGGTAGTGCAGAAGCAATCTGGCAACAGAGGTGCAGAGTTTTGCTAGATGACATGTACTGTTGAAGCTAGTCAAGATGCATCTGCATGACACAAGGTTCTGAAAGACATGGTATAGTCGTGGTCCAGGATGGGCCCTCAGACCTAGCCAAGCCCTCACATTTTCTGTCCAGAAGTATCACTGTAAATAGCTCTGAATTAGAAATTTCTTTCAATAAACAAGAGTACAAAAACATTGTGTGCATTCTTTTCATAGGAAGATGTATTTTCAAGTTACTTGGAAGAATTGGGTAAACGGGAAGGTAGTCTCCCTCCAGAGTATGTTAAATTGTTGAAGGTTAGTGAGTTTTAAAAAAATATCTTCATGCATGTTTTCTGTCACATTGTATGTTTTTGCTGCCCATTTACAACAAAATCATTTTTCGTTTTAGAGCAAAGTGGATGGCAGAGATGAACTCTTGCCAAAAGAGGGTGAAGAAGATGAAGTAAGACTTTTTCTTTTTATGTTGGAAGGTGAAAATAACGCAGTTATTGGATTCCTGGGAAAATTTATGTTACCTGTCTTCCAAAAATCTCAGGAAGAGGGAGAGGGCTGTGGGGTGCCAGATAGCATAGATACTGATAAAACTAAATGAAACTTGGCACAGATGTTTTTAATAAAGAAGTCAGAATTTTTAGGACACTAAAGCTGAAACAAGGTAAATAAATGCTCATAGGGGTATTGGATGTAATAACAAAAGGGAAGAAACAGTAGCTGTGCATGCAGGAGTCTCTTCTTAATGTCTTTAGCAAAGATTACTTGAATTTCTGTACTTAGCAAGAGAATTCTGTAAACCAGCTTGATTTTACTGTTTATAAGCTTAACATAGAAAAATAAAAACTGATCTGAAAAATGGATCAACCTATAAGGGGAAATATTTTTGATTTTGATGTGACAGCAACTAGCAGCATGTGCTTACAAAGTCATTGTGTGTGTGGGTAAACATGGAGCACACTCAGATTTTAAACTTGAGTTTGACAGTGCTGCTATGTGAACTTTAATAATCATAACCTAGTTGCCAATTTCTTGCTCAGAAACCACTGACAGAGGATGAGATTGCAGAGGCCCTGGCATCTGACTTTACCTGTGTAGCTTCCGCTGGAGAAAAGATTAGAACTCTGACAGAGGTATTGATATTTTTCTTGCTATCGCGTGTCTTTATTGCAATGAAACATTGCCATTATTATCTTAGTATTTCACTTTAAAATTATCTTGAAAATTTTCCTCTTTTTATTTCTGCAAATTTGCCTGTAATTTCATATCTCTCAAAGAAACCAAGTAAGGAAGGAGAAATTGTGGAAGCACAAGCAGCAAGTTCCGTCAAGAGCTCAGTTCCTCCTAAGGAAAAAGAGACAAAATCAGAGGAGTCATACATAGTTATTCTTTGACTCGTTAACTTCTGGTTAAAGTTTACAAGCCCATGTCATATTTTATGTGTGCATGATCTTGTAGAGATGCTCATCATCCTCATTTTCAGATGTAAATCCTGTTTATCATGGAAAGTATAGGAATAATAGAAATTGTCATTCCTCAGAATCTACTGTACCGTAAAGATCTGGCCTTAGTGGGTCAGGTGATTTTTCCTTCTGGATTCTTCTGCAGAGTAACTGGGCCTCTTCTGACTAGAGGCAATAGAGTGGAAAAATGTATGTGTTTTCATAACTATGTGTGGTATGTTTAAAATGTGGATATGATGCAATTTTGTTATGTTTTCTAAACCTTTTTTTTTTTCTATGTAGAGAGCGAGTGTGACCTTACACTTCTTGGGTGTAAATGCCATGTCAAAGCACGTGGCAATTGTGTTACATGATATTGTGCTCTTTTTAAGTTGTTTTTTTTTTTAATTCCCTTCTGAAGAGGAGATGTGTCTTGATTAGACTGTGCTATATCCTGCAATGTGATGTTAAGGAAATCAAGTAAAGCCAAAGACAAATGACCTGTCTGGTGCTGGGGCATTGCTTCATATACAGCATAAAAGACATGGAAGTTAAACCTGTGTCAATTCAAAAAACAATGACGTGATTTGCATATTTTCTTAAATACAGGAAATGGAAGGTGAAGCAGTGGAAGCTCTTCTTAATATTCTTAGTGGATCTGGACCGGTACCTGAAGATCTTGCCCATGTTGCAGGGATGTCACAGGTATCATCTTACTCTTTTTAACGTCAGCTTTCAGACCCTCCCATGGAATCCCAAGTTCCATTTGTTAGATACTGTGCATGTGTGTAAAATAATAACAAGGTGACTTACATATCAAAGGCCTAAGGAATGTCTGAGTCTTACGTGATTAAGAGAATTAAGACATGAAGAAATCCTGAGTGGATGCAGGTAGACTAGAATATAGTAAAGTGGTCTGGAAAATTATATGTATTTCATTTGGCTCTGGGTACATACACCTTCCCCTGTGTTAGCTATAGTTGCTCAGTATTTTTTCCCCAAGCACTGAGCACAGTTTAGAGCAAACTTCTGTTTTGCATTAAGTTGCTGTTTGATTTCTAGTTAAGTTTTTGTGGTTTTAGTGTATGTACTGCTTTTCCCATTGGACCCCATTATCTTTCTAGTTTGGGTCTTGCCTGCCTTTGTATGTTCTAAGACTTTTGGTTTCATTCATCAGTTAGATTTTAGCAGTAGCCCTTTGTTTGCCTGTTAAACTTTGACTTTTTAGTTTAGTCTTGCAAACTCTTGTCTATAACCCCTGCTAGTATTAAGTTATTTTCCCCTGTGTTCACTTACAGCTCAGAGCAAATGACAGGGAAATAGTAGAAAAACATCTGTTGCCAAGAGAAGATGTCAGAGCTCAATTTTGACACATAGGAGCATGTTGGATTTCAGATTCAGTCTGAGCCTTCAGATTACTTCGTGGATGCACTGCTTCCTGAAGGAGGTCCAGAGAAATAAAAGTTGTGTTTCAGTAGCAGCAATGGAAAAAGATACAGAATTATGACTTGTATAATCAGAATGATGAAATCCAAGGAAACCTGTACACACGAAAATTCTAAAAGCACCTGCCACAAAGTTATGGCTCTGAATCGTGTCTGTAGTTTTTCAGAATTTAAAATGATATAGCCATATTCACATACGGCATTGATTCTTAAATCATGATGACATTACCACAGAAATTTGATAGGAATAAATTAAGGAATTTTGGTATATTGACATGGAATAATTTTATCTGATGCTAGTACCTCTTCAAACAGTAGGCTGAAGGATCTTGATAGTGAAGTTCAGTGTATTTTGAGTTTTTGTTCTCTTCCTCTTAAGTGATTTTTTTTGTTTGTTTTGTGATTTCTTCTTAAGGCAAAAGAGAAAACACAAAAAAAGGCTGAAGAATGTGATGATACAATACCACAACACAGGTTAACACTGGAGCTGGTATGTTTTTTATATCTCCATTGCTTTGTAAGTAGGGCACTGTGTCTGGCACGTTCTTTTGTCACAGAGAGGGAAAGAACATGGGGAAGATGAGCAAAACTGCTATTTAATCAGTGGCTTTCTCCTGTTGGTGATTTCTGTACTTCTGGTTCCCTTCCCTTTCTTTGTGGTTGTGACTGGATTTTTCAGGCATTTTGAGCAAAGATCTAATCTTCCCAGGTCACACATTCGTTATCCAAGAGTGGTGTTACTTGTTTCCAGTACTAAAGCTTGGTGGTGTAAAATCCATCCCTTTGCAGAAGTGCTTTTAAGTATCACTTTGTAATATGACCTTGAAACACTATTGTAAAATGGTATGAAAATTACATTCATTTTTTTCAGATTGTCACTTCAAGTGATGGAGATTTGTTCAAAGTTAAGCAAAACAGCAATAGAACTTGGATGTCTTCATAGATTTCAGAATTGAAAGTTTTTGTGACGGTTATTAGTATAACTGATGTTGTCAAGGTTGCTATGTAAACTGGCCTTGCAGGAGCTGAATGTTAAGATTCTGTTTTGAAAGGAGCAGTTTTACCCCTTTTTAGAGATGTCAAGACTTCCTGACTACAGACCTGGGAATCAACCCCCTGTTTGTTCAAGTGCAAAAGACAAACTTTTGCACGCAGAGCATGTTTTACTACTGGGTGAATTCATGCTGGTTTACTGTGGAATTAATTCCTGGTGCATGTTGATACTGATAGGAATGAATGCTTTTTGGTGTCTTGGCCATTTGTGTTGGGTAGACGTCACATTTGCTTTTCTTATCCACTTACCTGGTGTGTAAGAATTCCCTGTTTAGAGGAATTCCTGTTACTATGTCACTGATTTCATCTTGCATGTATTATTTATTTTTTACTATTCTGCTGGTGATTATGGAGTATGGCACTTGTTATAACAATGGAAAAATGTTAATATTATTTACTTTACTTTTAGGAGAAAGATGGAAAACCAATATTGCCAAAGACTGAAGAAAAACCTAAGGTTAGAAAACTGACAATATTGTAGGAGTGTGAATAGATACCCTGTTTTCTCCCTCCCTGTCATGACTTCTCTCTCTGCCGTTATGTAAGTCTCTTGGTCTCCTTGTGTGTTTACTTACTTGCACAAAACCTGCTGAAGTGTCAGGCAAGAGTTGGTTTTATTGAAATTCAGTGGCTGTAAATGAAGAGCTCATAGTAAGAAAAAGGTTTAGAGATTACTAAGATAGGAGAGAGTTACAGAAATGTCTGCTGACACAAAGAAAAGCTGTATCAAGAGTTATTGTAAAGTATTCTGTAGCAGTCTGTTGGAGCTGTTGAAGGGCAAGAGAGGTAAGGCAGGAAAAATCTTTTCTTGAGAGCTTCTTCTCATTAATCAAATGAGAAGAATCATAAAATATAAAGGCACATGAGAGAAAGAAAGAAAATACTGTGGACATTTTCCTAATCACAAAGAACAACTTGGACTTTGCAAAAAGTATCCATCATGGTCTAGGAGGTACAAGATGGAATGAAAGGATTGAAGGAGACAGTTACAAAGGCTAGTTTAAAATGTACAGGTAGAAATCAAAAATTAGGGAAAGGAAACAAACTGTGCACTGAAGAAACTGAGGGCTTCACTTTGGAAATACTGTGAGTTGAGGAGTGCTGCCACAATTGGAAAAGTACAGGCAACCTCAGTTCTTCTGAAACAAGTGTGAAGGTCAGGACCAATCTGAGCAAGAATGACACTGTGCCTTTTTAGCAGAAATATGAAGTCATTTGTGTGATTCAAGCTTGAAATACATTGGAATGCAAAGACAGCAATCAAAAGAATTTACATCTGTGAAAATCTGCAGGTCAGGTCTTGGACATGCAGTTGTCTTGAGTGGGTGATGTATGATAACTGTAGAGCTAAGCATGTCATAAGGAAAAAAAGAGAGGGAACGAGGCACAAACATTAAGAGACAAGCCTTCCTGTTTCACAGAGAGCACAAAATTGATGGCACACTAAAAAAAAAAAAAAGAAAAGCTCCAGAAGAGGAACATGGCATGATTTAAGGGAGATTGGTTCATAGTTGAAGTGCAGTCCAAAACCAAAGTAGAAGATGAGCTCAGTCAGAATCATGTGGTCTTATGCCAAAAGAATTAAGTGGCTAGCAGAAGAATAAGTATTCCTATGCTCTTCCACCTCTGTCAATCAGAGACACAATAGTTGTTCTGTAAGTGAGTCACAGGGGTATTGAAGTCATATGTTGCAGTATTTGAAGAAGGTGATTTTGAACAAGATGTGTTCACCAGTATTCCTGTAGTATCACCAATAATTTAGATCTGTGAAACCAAAACCAGCAAAACAGAAAAGTTATGTTAATAGCTGAAAAATCTTCAATCACTTACAGTTCTTTCTTGATCTCCTAGTAAATGCAAAGTTTTTTCTTGATGATTTGAACTAGGGCTTCTGTTGCTTTGGGTCTCCAATCTGCATACCCTTAAGCACATGCAGTGGCATGACTCCTGGAAAAAAGTTGTTATTGCCTAAATGCATTTTTTATTTAGTGGTTTAAAGGGGAATTAAAATTTTATGAAAAGTGAGGCCTTACGTGATGAGGCATTTTGTAAAGACCTAGTGGCACTGATCAACAAAGGAAGGAAAGTCGGAGGGGAAAAAAAGAAATTCTCCTTTAGAAATCTAATTTTACATGTTATGAATTTGACCAAATGAGCCCTAACCAGTTCAGTTCCACGCAGCATGTGAGTGGCAATCACTGCTAGCAAAGATTTAAACATGTGTAAACAGCAGTTGGAAGGCTCCCAGGAGCATTAGTAATAGATCACAGAAGTATATAGATCACTTAGTACTAGATCACATAGTATCAACAAATTGTAACAGATCACACAGTAGGGAACTAAAACTGCTGTTTATTAACTTTTCCGTAAAACATGTGCAGTGAAAACCACTAAGTATCAGCAGCCAGTGCACAAGCTAAGAGAACTTCCAGCTGATACTGCCTCTGAAGGAACTGTACTTCTGCTGGAAAAAAAGAAGAAAAATGAGAATGAGAGAATCATGATCTGATGGTGCTGCTTTCCACTACCTAAATGTAATTTATACTTGAAGCATTACAACAACATGATGCTGTTACAGTAAATACTATATAGTAAATATTAGCATTCTCTTTTTTTCTAATTAAGAGATTTTATTTTCAGTAGTCCTGTAAACAGTATTGAACGTAATGTTCTCTATATTATATTGACTTTTCATAACAAAGCAACTGACTCATTCTGAAAAGTAGTTTTCTTATTTTATGCACTACAAAATTCATGCTGTTGTGTTGCATGTAGATGTGAAAGGTTATTTCAGTGTAGATTACAAAAGATTTCCTGCTTTCTGAGTAGCTGAACTGTAGTTCTTGAAAAAATAAATGACAGTGAGTCACCTGTAACACCTGTCTTCTTGCAGCTTTTGAGTGAATCTGATGTTTTTGATGAACTTTCAAAAGACTTTGACTACCTTCCACAGCCTGCAGTGCAATCCATACCATCAAAGCCCAGCAGCACATCCAAGGTATGTCTTTCTAGTTTACTGAAGATGCTATCACTGATAGTTTTGCTGAGAGTGGATAATGCTACTGTTCTTTCAAGAAAAATATTTAATTCTGTTTCTGTTTTCTTCACCCTCATTGTGTTCAGTGGAACATGCAGTGTCAGCACTTGGTCCTTATTTGAGGGTCTTCTACCTTTAAATTTAGACTTTTCTTACTTGTTTTGTACTGTATTAAAAAAAAAGGCCACTTAACAGGAACAGGTACATCTTGGGTTTCTGAGCATATTCAGTAAAAGGCAGTGTAATTGTTCTGTTTCAGAAGCCTTCAGATCCTGTGTCTGCAAAAACTACTGAGGATGAAGTGGCCCCTCATGCCAGAACTTGTGTTGTGCACCATTCAGCTCCATCAGCTGAGTCTTCAGTGAGTAGTCTTAGCTGGAGCTAAAGCAAAACTCAGCGCTTCATTTATGCAATGGTACAACCTATTGTCAAGATGCTTATTTCAATATTGCATATTCTTCCTCCTTAGAGGTGAGGCACAAAGGCTGAGTGCTTTCCAAAAGTATCAAGTCAAGCACAAACTGAACAGGGAAGGTCAGTGACCCTCTTAATAGAGGAAGGCAGACTGACAGTTTTTGTGGTCTACTCTAGCTCTTGATGCTCTAAAAGGGATGCTCTTTGTCAATGTAATAGGTCTGCAGGAAAACACAAATTCTGCAAAAAAATGCTAACTGACTGTCCTACTGAATATTTTGAAAGATTGCCTTAATGGCTGATATTCTTGCATCTCCTTAGATTATATCTATACTTCTGTTAAAAACCAAAACAAACAAACACCTGCCCTGTGGAACATTTTAGTTGTAAGTCTTTGGAAGGGAGAAACTTGTTTACAGAACAACCTGTGTCAGAGTTTCCTTATGTCTTGAACTCAGCAGATCCCAAATGTGTGAAGACAGTTAGGTAGTGAACAGTTTTTTAGTCTGCTTCTCAATTTTTACCTTTACTAATGTGTGGCTGGTGGTGGTACTATATGAACTTCAGTGCAGCTGAACTCCAAACTAAGAACTGCTTTTTACTGCATTGATACACTTACAGGTTGGTCACATGGCAGATGAAGCCCTGGAAGCCTTGTCCAGTAGCCTAGGAAAGAGGGAGCCAGATCCAGATGAAGGGAAACCTGCTGTGGACAAAGTTAAGGTACAGAAACAGTCAGACCTCAAAACCAGACTGTTGATGTAATTATCTTCAGGATTACTATATTTTCTCAGGCTAGAAACAACTTAGGGATAATATTTTCACTTTTTTAAAAAAACAAATTTACTTGTAAAACCAGTTGTGTTCTGCTTAGGAAGTACTAGTAGGATTTCAACACAGTGAATACATTTTTTTAACAGTTTTGCCTATTACAGTACAGTAATTCCCTCAGCTTCTGAAAAGTGCATTTACTTAGTGTCTTACTGCTGAACCAAAGCAGAATTAACATGGATATCTGAGGTAGCATACCGTATGGTTCTTTTTCAAAGGGAACAAAATATATGATGGGTTGTTTAAGCTAGGAATGATGCAAAAGAATTTGGGGTTTGTCACTGATCTTGTCATTTTAACAGAGACCCTTAAGTAAGTCACTGAAGTAAGTGTAGTCTGTCTAAGGCAATGCTGTTCATAGCAACAGTCTGAATTGCCCCCATTTGCCACCCCAAACCATGAGCCAGATGGTACTGACTAAAGCCAAAAGTAGAAAGGATAGTGCTTCTGGTGGGCTGGAATGCTATCAAACAAGAGTTCCCAAAGTTGGCTTTACTTGCTCAGTTGTCATCTTCCAACATAACATGTATGGGGAAGTCAGCTACCAATTTCTCTGTTGCGCCTTCCATTCAGTGCAGGCCAGGTAGCTGTTGAGTGGATTAAAAAAAAAAGTCAAGAATTAAACGGCTTGGAAGGGTAATGCTATTCTGTTATTGGTCAGTGCATCTCTTTACTTAACTCTGTTGTTCTTCATTGAAATATGTAGAGATGCTTCTGACACACAGATGAAGAAACAGCCAGAGAAATGAAGGCCTTCTCAAGAGAAAAGGCTCTCATCTAATTTGATGAAATTTTTGTCTGGTACTTGGATTGGACCAGAAAGACTAATTTGAATCAGTAGACTTGAAGACTTTGAAAGCTTGCTCATTTGCATTTATGTTGGGTTGTAGTTATTTGTTTGTCTGAATACTGTTTTTATTTTGCCTGCACAGGAGACAAACGAACAGGAACAACGCAAAAAACTGGGTGAAGATGAAGAAACAATTCCTCCAGATTACAGATTAACAGAAGAAAAAGTAATTTATTTAATGTGCTTAGTCTTACTTCCCTTTCATTCCTCAGAATATGTGGATGAAACTGAAATGCCATTTCATTTTGAAACGTTGATGTTTAGTTCACCCATTTTTATAGTATATAAACATTCTGGTTGTAGTTTCTGAATATCTGTTATCTGTCATTAGATGCATACGTAGGCACAGAAGTGGCTTAGATGTAAGTATTAGTGAATGATTTTGGCTAAGATTAGTGCACTGGAATCTCTCGTTAGCTTTTAGTATTTTAGAATTTAATAAATTGTAATTGGTCAAAGCTCTTAAAAAACCCGCAGTGCTTCAGGGTGGTGTTTTATACAAACAGCACCACACAACTCATTTGACATAAATGGAATGCTTAGGTATAGCCAAGACTTGCACAACACTTGCCATTGTGAAAAGATACGACCTTTCTGGACTTTGCATCCAGGACTATTGTTAACAATCTGGAAGTTGGGATTTTTTATTTATTATGTTACTTCCATGGAGATTGGAACACGAAGGAGGGAAGCTCAGGATCTCACACTGAATCACTTTTCAGCACTCAGATGTTTTTAAATTATAGTATTTTAAAATTTTCTTTGAGTAACACCTTGAATAACAGCAGTAGATGTTAGAGGTTACTAGATAGATCATTCTCTTGTGTTATACTGTCATTCAGTGAATGCTCTCAGAGTGCTCCCGTGTTGTGTGGTCATTTAAGGACTACTTGGTTTAATGTAAGGGGATTTTTCTTTTATAGGATAAAGATGGAAAACCACTCTTACCAAAACCAGAAGAAAAAACCCAGGTAAAAACATGAATATTCTTATAAATATTCATTAATTAATTACTTACCCTAATGTCAGTAAGGTTTCCCAGTCTTCAGTTTAAAAGTGGAGATAGATTGTGTTATCTGCTCAATTCTTAATATATGAAAAGGCTTAAAAGCCTCTTATTTTCTTTCTTTTTAATGATAGCCTATGAGTGAAAATGAACTTTCAGCAGGTTTGACAGAAGGATTTTCCTGTTCTCCACCATCTTCACCATTACCTGCACCGACTGTAATCAAGGTGTGTATGTTTGATTTCTGAAAATCTGTTTTATTTTCAAATTGTTTCAATAATCTTGATATTTTGTTTCATTTAAAGATTATGTAAACTTTTAAAAGTAGAATTCAGTAACTCAAATTTTGAAATTTTTTTTCAATAAATTAATAGGAGAGCGGGACTAATAATAAAAAAATCAGATAAGTTAGCTGCTGTATCTTTTTTACCTTTTGCTTGCATAAGTAACGCTGTGCAGTTGAGAATTTTACAAGTGTCACTTGGGAATATAGATGGGCTTGGTAGAATTTAGCTCCTCTGAAGGACATTAAACCTGTCTGACTTAAGCTATGCCAGGGTTTAACCCAGTAGTTGAGATGGAAGATTGAACTTGAACAAACTGAGGTGCAAAACAGTTGCATAGTGCTTCCCAGGAAGAGGTTTCAGTATGAAATAAGTAGAGCTTCTAAGAAAAATGGAAGTCCTAGAAATACACGGTATCGGCATTGCATTTTAGATGCATGGAATTTGATGCATATTTTTTTCTCAGTCCTTGGTTAGTAATGAGGCTGTGTCTTGTTTCAGAAAATCAAGAAAGATGAAACACCTGCAGATTCCTTGGATGTTATTGCTGCTGCTACAGTTCCTTCAGTGTGCTCAGCAGCTCCTCTAGCCTCTCCCTCAGTGAGAACTTTTTCTGTGGATCCTTACCTCCAACTAAGAACTGGCTAACGGGGAGTTTTTAGGTTTGGGCCCCTAGCTGAACCACACCTTTCTTTTCCTGGTTGTGTAATGAGAACATTTGAAATAATAATAGTATGTCATTACCATAGTGCCAAAGTCATCTGTTAAGCCTATAGAAGGGTTAATGGAGTGAGAGGCAGCACCAAGACCTCCTTTTAATACCAGAACTTCCCTTCCTTGGGTTCAGTGGTAATGTTGCCTGGCTTCTTCTTTCTCCATTTTGATCTGTGCAGTCGGAGCTCCATCTAGTGTCTCCAGACTGATTTGAAAGTTGGATTTGAAGCTCCTCCAAGCTGGGTTTCATTTGGTTTTAAGGGCTTTTTTTGTAATCCGTTCTTGAATAAAACTGATGTGAATTAACAAAAGACCCTACACTGTATGAAGATAAAAATCTTAATAAGTTTGTTTTCAGATTGACACTTCCTTAGTAGCTAATCTGCAGTGATAGTGATACTTGCAAAATGAATAGCAATTACCAAAACCCAGCAATTTCATAGAACTGTTCTCATTAGATCAGTTAATCTTCTGTGTAACAAAAGAAAGCCATTAAAATAAATTCTATAGACTCTCCCTGAAATTATGTTTTCTGTAGGTCTAAATAGTCTGTAATTTTTTTCCCTCCGCTGTCACATAGCATTGTAATTACAAAGGGAGAGCTGATGGTTCATTGTTAACTGAAGTTGACAGTTCATTAGCCAGTACTTATATTAGTTTGATGAATTATATTATTTTTAGTGAAGATTTGCTGTAATGGATGTGTTAATACTTTGTTAGGGCGGAAAGGAGATGGATGAAGCCTTGGATCTCCTGTCTGATTCCCTAGGACAGAGGGAACCCGACCCTGATGATAACAAACCAGTTGTGGATAAAGTAAAGGTAACAAAACACGTTCTGAAGCTTGTGCAGTCTGAGGATAAAAAAAAATAAACCAAGCAAAAAACCTCCCCAGCAACCTCTTGAGATATTTAACTTTGAGATTTATGAGGGTTTTTTTAAATCTATTTAGTAAATTTATAAATTAGTAAATTTAATACTGCAATACTACTTATATACTTGTAGGAGTATATGGCTTTCTGTATTTCAATGTGTATATATATATATATATAAAAAATATATTTCTATGGTTACTAGAAAAAAAACCCCATACTCTTTCAGTTGTCCTACATATCAACCGCTCTTCAATCAGATGTATTACTTGTGTGTTTTGTGAAAAATGTTGAATTTGTATGTTAACTAATTCACTTGGATGCGAGTGTTGAAATATTACAGGAAATTTACAAAATTACAAAGAGAAGACACCTGCAAAATAGTTAGAATAATATCAGTAAAAGGCACTGAAATGAAGTTATTCTAACTATTTTGCAGGTGTCTTCTCTGGTCTCTGTTTCTAAAATTAATTTTGTGGCCTTCTTTTTGTCAAACTTTTGATTTTTATAACCCCACAAATACCAAGTTCATTGATGATCGTGTTCATCAGTCCCATTTTGAACTTGCGTGTTTCTGCTTGTTTTGTCAACATTCAGTCTTTCTTCATATAATTGCATAAAGACTTTTCTGCTAATAAGAAAATAAGACACATTTCTGCATAATAGTAGTAGTAATAGTAAATTGGCAACTGAGATACTTCAGGTAAAGGACATTACTGGGGAAAAAAATGACCAGAAGCTGCCTATGAATAAATGTAGGCTGGAACCTAGAAGGAGATTCTAATCTCAGACCAGGCTCTTGTGTGGAGGTTGTTGGCTGCCTTCAAAACAGATTTGTATAGCCTGGGTGGTGTTGTCCCTTGCCATAGCAAGGGGGTGTACGCCTGATGTGCAAGACCTCAGCAGCTCCTGTGCTTCAGTGGAGCTGGAGGAGCCTAGCTTTCTTCATGTATGTTTTTTTACACAGGCACAGAAAATGCCTTTTTATATTCAAAATTTTAAAAAAATAGAAAAAGAAGACATCTTTAAAAATGTCTGCATTGACAAATACAAAAATATTTTTCAGCAATATGTTTTAAAACCTACTTGTATCTAAACAAAGTGTTTTGTTCAGCATGGGTCTGGTGTGTTTGCCAGTAATCAAAGCAGCTTAAATTGAAAGATAAACGTAGCAGAAGGAATGCTTCCCTCCTTGATAGAGTTTTCAGGAGCTTGTGGTGCTCTGCCTTCTAGTTGTGTTGGATTTGAACCTGACTCTGGCTTCTAAGCCTGATGAGATGTGTAGGCTCATCTTGATCAGTCTGGGTGTGAGGTAGAATAGTGCCCTAGGTTCTACTAAAGGTACTGGCCTTCACAAGGAAGACATTGAAGGAACATCGGTTTTGTGTTAAAGTTACAGTGTATGGATAAGGTTCAATGTGGAAGTATGGAATGTTCCTTCTAGTCATACTGTTGTAAAGCAGAACTGAAAGTTGACATAACTTCATGTTTACGTTATGATGCTGCAGTGTATATATATGTTTAACTTACTAAATGTGTACACCTACTGAGAGCTAGTAATTTTTAGATTTTTAGGCATGAAACACACTTCATAATGAAATAAGTTTGGGGTTTTTTTCTGGTGGTTTTAAAATTCTGAAATAAAAAAAGGCATCTGTCCTAAGTTAGTGAGCACTCTGACTTACAGTTTCCTAATATTTCTAATACAAGTATTTAAGCTGTTGAAAAAATTTCTTTCAGGAAGAGGCTAAATCTGAACACAGAGATAAACTTGGAGAAAGAGATGATACTATTCCACCTGACTATCAAAAACTTCTGGAATCAGGCGAGCAGGTAAGGAAAAGCTTTTTTAGTCTGTATTTGCAACACTAGAAATTTCACGTATGAGCCAGTCTGTCTACTTCAGAATTACGAGGAGAGCAGGGAAGCTTAATAAGTGAGTAAGTGTGTCTACAATATATATGTATTAAGGTTAAACATGTAAATATCCTATACTTAGAGTAGCTATGTATAGGCTTGCATGCATTTAATTAAAAAAAAAAAAAGAAAAAAAAAAGAATTAGGTGGATTTTTTCAGGTGGACAAATAAATCACTTTGAAGCATCCAGTAGCAATCAATGTCCTGGAGATTCAGCAGTGTAGATGCCAGTTACAGTGGCTCAGTGTTTTGGGCACTCCAGAAGATCAGGTGAACAAATAGGCTGTCTTCTCTTAAACACCTTGAATTTATAGTCTGCTTTTAAACAGGAGGTACTTGTAAACTGTGAGTAATAATGCTTATTCATTCCAACTCTTTATGTTCCATGTTGGGGGACAAAGTGTATGTACAGGTACTTTTACATTGGTGGTATACCTAAAGCCCTGTAAAACTGCCATTTGCCTGGAGCACGTGACTGTTCTGACAGCGATTTGATCTTTTGTGGCTCAGGAAGCTGTTTTTCCAGGCATAGAAAGATGCTATCACAGATGTAGTCAAAGTAACAGACCATGAAAAGATGTCGTGAACTGACATTGAGTACACAGCGTGAGAAGTCAGTTCAGAATGGTGCAACTTCCTTGTTAATCTGTAAACTCCCAATGTCATACATAAGTGCTTGTATCCTAAAACTAATCTGACCAGTTCAAAATGAGAATATAATCTTTCTTCTTTGCAAGGATAAACCAGAAAAGCCAACAGCAAAGGATGATGTCAAACACAAAGGAAAAAAGGTAACATTTATGATATATTTGGTTTGTGTTTGTTTCATGCTGTGTGCTCTGATAGTTTTTTTTTTCCTAAGTAGTGTCACTGTAGGCTCGAGGCATGATTCATTGCAAATGCTTATAAATGCTGTTGAATGCAGTAGGTAATAGTAACAGTGTTGACAGTGTGGCCTCTTTCTGTGAAGAGTAACTCTTCACAATAAATACAGTTTTTATGCAACAACTACACTGTGAATGATCAGGTCCAGTATTCAAGAAAGTTGTATATCTTGGAAACCTCAGACAGACATCTCTGTTCTAACATACATGTAGAGCTCCGGTATGTTTTTTCTTAAGAAAGGGGTAATTAAAGTAGACATAAATTCCTGAAACATTAGTTTAACTTGTGGGAAGTATTGCATATTGTGTGACTTCAGAATTAAAATCATTGCAGAAGCCTACAGATGATTCTGTAGCTATCGATGTCCTCTCAGGTGACTTTGTTACTTGTGCAAAAGCTTCTGCTGCCCCAAAGCGCTCAAAGATAGGAAAATAACTTGCAAAATAAAGTTTTTTACTACTCTATGAAAATTCCTCACTTTTGTTTGCAATAGCTCAGTTTAGACGTGGCGTTAGCCAGTTCTGAGGATGCTGTGCAGATGTAGTGATTGTCTTACCACTGTACTGGAAATTTGATGCGTCTTGCTATGTACTAATACTTAGAAGAAGGAGGGGGTTTGCTATTTAGAGTCTTCTAGAGAGACAGGACAGGCTTGGAGAAGTAAGTTGAGCAGGGAATTGTGGTAACAGTTTTCGTACAGATTAGAGTGTCCAAAAACTGTAAAGGCAAAGAAATCTTTCTTCAGTGGTTGCATGCACTACCTAGCAATAGTTGCAGGCTGGAACTGAGAAGCAGTTCAAGAGGGTTTTGCAGAGAGGAGCGCTAGGAGTAGAAAAAGGTTTTAGATGTGTTGGGGAAAATAGCAAAGCTGACAAGAAGAAGAAAGAATTGACTGGAGAGGTAATGAGAAATGGACTGTTGATTATTTGACATGTAATCTTGAACACAGCTGACAAACAGCTGTCACACTTCCCCCAGCAAAGTGCTGCACATGCGAGGCTATTTGAAATGAACTAGCAGTGGAGACTGCATAAATCTGGAGGTCACCAAGTTGAAGAGGGTGTTTGAGAAAGTATGGTGCTAGAAAAGAGCATTAAGAAGGGGACTGAGATTTGGCCACATGTGAGAAAAATCACTGTCGGACGTGCTTTCTGCTTGCCCTTAACCTGGTGTTTGGTACCTTGAGCTTGGGTGGAGGGAGAGGTCTTGTGTGGCTTTTGAGATACATGCCACTACAGAGACCTTACATGCTTCCTCAGCAGAGGAGCCCAAGGGCACTCTGGGGCAGCTGGTGGGATATCGGTGTGAAAATCATGAACTCCTTTTGTTTTCTACAAGTGCTCAAGCTAGTTAAGAACCTGTAACTCCCTGTTGTTAGCAAATGGCTTGCATGTGCCATGCAGAAAGGAGGCTTAGTATTAACTACATTCATGTGCGAGGCCAAGTGCAAGGTCCTGCCCCTGGGTCAGGCAGCCCCCGGTACCAGTACAGGCTGGGGGTGAAGGGGTTGCGGGCAGCCCTGCCCAGAAGGACTTGGGGGTGCTGGGGGATGAACAGCTGAACGTGAGCCGGCAACGTGCGCTCGCAGCCCAGAAAGCCAACCGTGTCCTGGGCTGCATCACCAGCAGCAAGACTGGCAGGTCAAGGAAGGGGGTTCTGCTGCTCTACTCTGCTCTGGTGAGACCCCCGCTGCAGCGCTGCATCCAGCTCTGGGGTCCTCAGCACAGGAAAGACATGGACCTGTTGGAGCATGTCCAGAGGAGGCCACACAAGTGGTCAGGAGGAGGGAACAGCTCTGCTATGAGGACAGGCTGAGACAGTTGGGGTTGTTCAGCCTGGAGAAGAAAAGGCTCAGAGGAGACCTTAAAGCAGCCTTTCAGAACTTAAAGGGGGCTTAAAGAAAGATGGGGACAGACTTTTCAGTAGGGCCAGTAGTGATAGAAGGGGTATTTGTTTTAAACTAAAGAAAGGTAGATTCAGACTAGATATAGCGAAGACATATTTTACAATGGTGGTGGTGAAACACTGGCACAGGTTCCCCAGAGAGATTGGTGGTAGATGCCCCATAGAATCATGGAACGGGTTGAGTTGGAAGGGACCTTAAAGACAACCTGCCTGCCATGGGCAGGGGCACCTTCCACTAGCCCAAGATGCTCAAAGCCCCATCCAAACTGACCCTGAAACACTTCCATGTTTCCCAGGATGGGGGGGATTTTTCCCAGGATGTTTCATATCCCTGGAAACATTCATGGTCAGGTTGGATGGGGCTCTGAGCAACCTGGTCTAGCAGAAGGTGTCCCTGCTTAGTACAGGGAGTTGGATTAGATGGCCTTGAAAGGTCCCTTCCAACCCAAACCATCCTGTGGTTCTGTGATGTGACATGTCCTATCCTATGCCCTGGGTCCCTCACCTGCAGGCAGAGGGAATGGTACACATCTGTTTGAATGGTGAATAGTTTTGCACTCAGCTGGGTAAAGCAGCTGCCGTTGTCTCATCTGGAACTGACTTCTGCCAGCCTGTCCCTGCCCTTCTCCTGCAGTAGTGACCTGCCCGCTTCCTGCAAAGGTCTTTACCAAACCAGTCTATTACAAGTCAAAAAATAAATCCCCTGGACAGTCACAGTTGTGAAAAAATAACCAGTTCCCAAATGAAATTCTGCGTTAGCTTCCTTAAGCTTATACTACAAGGCACCCAGTTATCAAAAGTGAATTACAATTTTGTCCATCCTTAAAATGTTGATTGTAATTATTTATGCTTTTATGCTCTGTTTGTTCCTCTCCTGGGGGGCAGAGAAGAAGCAGCTTTGAAACTGAAGTTCAAATCAGATGTAATTCCTGGGAGGAAACAGCTGTGTTTCCAAATAGCTCTCCTGACCACTGCAGTGCTTCCCCAGTGCTTACCCTGACACCGAATCCGCAAATGGCGTAAGACAAGTTATTGGTGTTTTAAGTGCTGTTTTTACTTGGTTATGAGCTTTGGAATTAAATTTTCCAATACAACATCATTACTTTGTAGTAAATACAAAAATTGCCCGTATATACCAGCTTTCTTACCTGTATATGGTTTCTGGTGCCCTAGTCTCCCCAGTATGAGAAAAAGCTCCAGATTCCAACTTGCTGTGGACTAAGGCCAGTAATTACAGGCACATGTCCTGCTTGGAGTTCTCTCCCACCTCAGCAATCACATCTAGAAAAAAAAATATGTTACAGCAGTTGTCAAAAGTAGGAGCTGTCAGTTCTCTGTCCTTTATAACTGTACTCACTGTTTTTTCTTTGGAGTGTAGGAGAAAAGTGAGAAGGAAGCCATCAGCACGAAACCAACCCCAAAGAGTAAAGGAAAAACCAAAGACCCTAAAACGGTAGAAACATATGTATTATAATACAGATAGTCATGGTAACCAAACACTATAAACATGAAAGATGAGAAACCGCATTTTGATTTCATATTACATGGGTATTACTTTGGGGAGAATGTGGCGTCAATAGGTTGAACTTGATCCATTTGTGTAAGCACGTACATAGGAGAAAAGCACCAGTCTATTTCAAGGGAAATTTTCAGTAAATGGCAGCTGAAATACGTTTCTTTCAGAGAGAGTGTGGTCTTCTACAGGGGGCTCAGTGCATGCTCCACAGGCTTCTCCTTCCTGTATTTGCTGACCTAAGAGTCACATTTCATATGCCTACAGCAGCCTCGGGATCCCCATCACTTCTCTCTTTGCTTGACGGTTTCAAGTAACAGCATTCTAAGAGTGATTAGAATGTACTTCTTCAACCACATGTCTTTTTCTCAAGTTACTATTAACTTATTTTAAAAAAGGAATGGAAACCTACATACATTTATAAATAAGTATGCAGAATGAATCTGGTGGGAAAAGGAAGGCAGTTTCTATTTGTAAAAAAACCCGAAAGGTTGCTTGGCTTTTATCATCCAGAAATACAGAAAATGGCTTTAGGTGAGGGTGAGACTTCCCCATCACATTGTTTTCTCACAGGATACATCCAGTAGATGCCTGGATCAGATGGTGACATCTGCTCTGAAAATTTTGTGTGCCCTGTTTCAACTGATGGGGTTTTTCTTCATTATGAAATTGCCATACATGCTTTTTGTGTAACAACAGCACTGTCTTAAGAGTTTTCGATGTAAAACTGGGGATGTGTGTCTTTTAACTTCTCTCCAGAAGGATTTATTCATTAGTGTTTGAGTTGTGACTGGATCACTAGCACAGGTAAAAGGCATTTGAGAAATAGGGTATGAAAGAAGTCAGCCACAGCCCTCTTTATCTGAAGCAAAGAAAGTGATGGTGGAAAAATGAAAATACATATACACAACAGAAGTTAAAATACTGTTGCTAAACTTTCTGTATTTCAAATGCAGATCATATTTATGTCTGAACTGTGACCTCTGAGGAGTATCTGTCACTATTTTATTTCAAATTTTAGCTTAGTTCACAGTTTCTTATTATCTCTTGCTTCTCTTGCTCTTTAGGGGAAGGGACAGTCCTCCAGCAGCAAATCTGAGAAGCAGAAAACGAAATAAACATTAACATCACTGGGTGAGTTTTCTTCCTCCCTATTCTTTGAACTACCTCAAAGACAACTCATGCTAGTGCTATTAAAGCTGAGTTTTGGTGATTTGTCTTTTAACTGAACCAAGACATGGTTAGAGATGCTGTTAGACACACCACTTGGAATGACTTTGAACGTCAGTGTTCCTAGGCAGAAAGGACCGCCTTTTTTTTTTTTTTTTTTTTTTTTTTTGGTAACACCCTTTGTCTGTACAGTTTGTATAGGATTTCTTCATGTAGCTAAATTCTTTCAGGTTCATGTAACGGAAGATTCCAAGGCATGACATACTGCTTCCCTAGTAAGACCTTTTTACAGAGCAATGAAGACCAAGCACATCTCAACTGTTTTTATCTTTAGAACAGTGAGTTTATATCATTATTTCTGCACCAGGCTAATTTTGGAGCAGCGTCCAGAACAGATACAGAAAGCCCCACAGCTAAGCTGGCAGGTATAGCAGGTTTCAGTGTTCTGCTCTCAGCTTTCCTGGCACAAACACAGCCTGGTTCTGTACACGTGTTCCACTGCCACCATGTACTTCTTTGTACTTGGCTCGATCACATGCTTAATGTCAGAGTAAATAATTGAAGTCTTTCGTTGTCATCATGGAAGTATCCATGTCACTACACTTTGGTGCTTGGTCCAAGTGCTTCAGGCTGGAGGGTTTCCTGGGGTGTTGGAGGAGAGAGGCAAGGGCACATCCAGTGCTGGGCTCTGTCCACCCACATGCCAGCCAGGAGGGTCCAGGTTCTGTCATTCTAAACAACCTGTAGAGGATCCTCTCTTCTCTGACCGCCAAGGCGGTCCTGGCTCCTCTGAGGCCATGAGTAACGGTGTGCAGTGAAATCCCCTGTGAAGATTTGGCAGCTGGCTTCAAATGGACAAGACAGAGATGCATCGTTACCCTGCATCTGCAGTGGGCTTCTACCCTTACTGCGGTGTTGCTTTCAAACAGTAGCAAATGCCTTGTAGTATTAGGTCTTCCAGGATTTCTTTCTGTCACTATAGACTCAGGTTTGCAATCATTCTTCCCAGATGTGAGTTTTTTTCCAAGTTAAAGAAGATAAACACTCTTAACTGTTTTACTTTCTCTTCCCCTCAGGATCTTGGCATCTTTCTGTTGGTGGATAATTATTCTTGACGAACAAAAGCTGATGCAAAAAGCATGTGGTTATTCTGGGTGGGTTTTGTACAGTGGTACTTGCTGGACTTTGTTCATATTTTTTTTTCTCCAGTAGTAGACTAAGGTAGCTTTTCTTCTTTTTCCATAGCCATTCATTTTATTATACTCATATACTTAGATTTTTATGTCATTTTCTTTAGTTTTCAAAGAGAAAGAATGCTTTATATTTGCAAGAAACTATTTCATAAATCAACAGCAATGCCAAAAAAAAATTCTAAAAATTTTTAAAATCTAAAAAAAAAAAAAATTAAAAAAAATTCTGCAGACTTTTGCACATAATCACATAGTGCCTGTAAATCTCAAACGATTTTTTTATGTGCTAGCATTTTTAACATTGCATTAAGTATTCTGGAATATAATGAGCTTTAGTTATCCTCAGCCCGCTTCAGCCTGGCTGTGCAGCTTTTCTCAAGCCAGTTCCTGATGATGACACCATAGGTAAGCTGTGGGTAGCTAAAGAATGAAAAACTGGGGATTAACTGCTTCAAGTACATCTAGTAGTAGAATAGGTATTTTAGATACTGCCTTAACTGTAGTTAACACACCAGATAAGGATTTTAGTGGGTTTGTTTTATTTCCAGTCCTATCTGTCCTGTTACATTGTTAATGCAGGAGTCTCCTGGCCTGAACAGATACAAATCCTAGGGTAATAACCACAGGGTTACCATCACAGAAGAGGAGATAAAGAAGGCACATGAGCCTTAGCAGAGGTCAGAGAAGTTCCGGTCAACAGGCAGACTTTCTTACTTTATTTTGCACTGTTTCTAGTCCTTGCTTCTGTTCCTTGCACTCCAGAAGGGAACGCAGAAATAGGGCAGAAATCAATGCTGCAAGGACCAATGTCGCATTCACCTGCTCTCCAAGAGAACAGGCAAGAGCAGGCACCTCTCGTTAGTCTGCTGCAGACGGGGCTGTCGCAACAGAGGTGTGCCAAGTGCCTCAGTGTGTTTTCGTCTGTCTTCGTAACCTGCAGAAACATCTTTTTGCACATCCTTAGACATGTACTGCTTCACCATTAGCTTGCTGGGGAAGGACATACCAGTGTTTGTACCGATGCCAAAATCTTCTAGTATGTAGCCTTGCAGACAGAGACAGCCTGGAGATTTAAGTTGGGGATATTTAGACTTTTGACTGTATTCTGTAGTCTGTACTCAGAACCTCTGTTCACACTAATAAAAGTTTTTATGAGTGCATGATGATGATAGTAACTTTTCATTCATGGTTGCTGTTATCTGAATAGCTACTGTAAGACAAAAGAAATTCTAGAAATAATTAAAAAAACCCAGACATTGTCATATTAAAACTGAATGTGTTTAAAAAATACACTTGCAAAATACATCAGTGATGCTTCATGAAGGCCCTCACAATCTGATCAAGATCCAACTACAGTTTTTTCCCCTTTCCTTTGGTTTTCAAAGCTGTATTGCAGTTAACTAGGACCAAATTGAACCTGTGGACTTCCATTGTGTAGGGAAGCAGTTAAACAGTAAGCACAAAAGTTTTCAGAAAGGAAGCAATTATTTTGCTGAAAAATTCCAGTTAGAACTTCTGTTGAAAAGCATAATACACAGATGATTAACAGTCATCAGAAGAAACACTGTGTTTTCATGAAGCAGGTGAACCCTGCCCAACATCCCTGTACTCATCCGGATTCTCTCTGGGCATGCCTCTGGTTTTGTGAGCACACTGCCGTCACAGAACCGAGTCTGAAGTGTTTATTAGCATCAGCTCATACAGTTCTATCAATGACATTTATTGTGTTGAGATAATGACATACCAACATTCCTGTCTGTGATGCTCCCTTTATGCTGAAGGGGGCTGCAATGCATCTAACTGCAATTGCAAAAAAAAATGCAAACCTGGCTAACTGGTGCTTCCATAATTAAAAAAACAAACAAACAAGAGGGGAGTGTGGAGTAAGAAGGGGGCCGTGGTATACTAGGAACACTACTTAATTTTCCCTGAAGTTGAGAAACTGGAGATGAAGCATTTAAAGCAGAAAACAGGAACACAAATTACTGCTCACCACAGCAAAAGAAATGAATGTGCAAAATGACACAAGTGCTTTATCTAGAATACGTAAACTGTATTTTTGCTGCATTCCGTTTTCAGATCTGAAGACATTTTAAAGCAAACGACAATACCCGAAATACCAGAAAATGTTGTACACATGATGCACAGCCAACTCAGAATTCCTGTTTCTCTTAATGAGTTGATGCACAAGATGCTTCTCATATATAAAAGGATACAGCGAGCAAAAGAAAATGGTATTTTCTACAACATTGTGCCAGAGCTTTTCACTGTCAATAGCAGAACCCAACAGCCTTTCTGAACTCCAGTAAGATAGGTTTCCATTTCTTGGGCAGATATAATTTCTAGCTGACAGAAGAGCAAGGCACAGGAAAAAGCTTATGGTTAGTTCCAGATTATACATTTTCTCTATGTCTTTATATTTGTTAAAGTTTCTGGCTGCTTCAGCATATCAGTGAGGAAACTGAGACCAGTCATAACTGCAGAAGAAATAAACACTATGTAATCATGGCAAGGGCATGGTTGCAACAGCAAAGGAATCAAGGGCATTTAAGCATGTGTGGTAATTAGTTGGATTTTTTTTTTTTAGTACAGAAATGAATTTTTTCTGCACGCAGAGACAGTCATTCACAACTGCCTGTTAAAAAATCCACCTCCAAAATTTCATCTTGGCTTTCATAAGTAACTGCCCCTTCCAAGCGCGTAGTAATTTATCTCTTTAGAGCAGTTAGCTCACAGTGCTTATAATTACCCTACAGCAAGATATAAAGACCGTTAAGACTGACTGACTGTGAGTACAGGTAACAATAGCTGCATTTTAGTGAGGTGAAAAAAGGATAATTAGCCAAAACAAACTGATGTTTAATCATCTAAAGTAAAATTCACCCACTTCTACGCTCCCCCCCTCCCCACCCCCCCACCCCCCAAGATATACATACTGATGTCTGCAGCAAAAGGGGTCGGGCAGGACTCCTGGGAGAGGTTGGTGTTTTGGGCCGGGGGGTGTCAGAAGTGCAGCAGGAATTCAGCGTCACCCTGTCACAGCTGCCTCCAGCCCCCTGACAGACTACGTGCAGCATGCAGGGACACAGTCCTCATATTTACTTTGGCAGACGTAAATTACAAAGTTTAATTACAGTTGGTACGTGGGTTTTTTTAATAATGTGATGCTTGATCTGAGGTACGTGTTTGTAAAAAGTTACTCTCCTGGAAACATAAACCGTAAAGATAAATTGCTCCAGAGATTTACCGCACTTAGGGGTTAAGAAGAGCTGCCAGTTGTGTCTTTGCAGGAAAGGCAGAGGAAGGTTCAGCATTTGCAGGTGGAAAGCTTACCTTGGTTCTTTGTCTCCCAGCTCTTTCTGCTTTTTCAGAAGCAGTGTATTTCAGATTTCTAGTAGTCAGCCTCCCCTGCACCTCTGTTCACTGTTCCATGTTCCTTGTAGAGGTGTTGCCTGGTGAAAGGCAGCAATGAATGGCCTAGTTCTGTTCCCAGCAAAACACAACCATGAGAGAGAAAAATACCAAGCAGCAGCATCAGACTGCCTTACAGCTCCTTCCAAAGGGACTAGTTGTGCTGTCCCTCCATCCTTGAGTTTTCACAGTTTTTCAGTGCTTTTCAGTTATTTCTGACAAGCATAAGCAAGGTCCCTTAATTTACAGGTGGTTGTTTTGCCACCATGTTTTGACAGTCTCAAATTTTCGATCCGTCCATTGTCTGTTGTCTTCAATGGTTTCATTGCTGGACACAGCAAAGCCATGCACTTTTTTCCTCCAGAGAACTGAAGAATTCTTTCACCTGTTGAGAAAAGTGTGAAAGAACAGTTGGTGAAGAGACAGCAGTGTCTTTTAAGTTGCACAGAAAGACCAGCAAGAAATTTGTGAATCTCAAAGCCGGCCTTGGGTCTTCCACCCCTCTTCCTGCTCACCCTCCACCCCAAGAACAGTTTTTAATAAAGGTTTCATAGTGGCTGGATCTCAGCAGCTGAGGAAGATTACATTTCAAATCAAATTACACAAAACACAGTTGAAGGAGCTGTTATGTCAGGTGAGGAGCTGGTTCCCGCTTATTTAACAAACCCTTCAGCATTTCAGTTGCAGCACTCGCAGGCAGGACAGCAGCATTCCAATGTGGACTTGCATCACCAGGGAGAACAAGTATCCCCTGCTCTGCCTGATGGCTGCTCTGCTGTGTGACACCTTCGCTGGACCGTCACTTAACGTCCCAGACTGTGAGCCAAAATGGGTGTTCTCCAACTCCACCAGTGCTTGGGAACCCATTAGCTGCATCTTTGAAGCACTTGGGAATGCAGCCATGGGAAACTGGGGGCTGCTTGTACTCCTTGCATTCATCGCATTCCCTGTTGCTGCTGGAAGTGGTGGCAGCTGCCTTCCTCACTTGTTTTTGTTTCCTCTCCCTCTGTCCTGCTCCCCCCACACCCTTTTTTTTTTTTCTTAAAGGAGGCACTCCTAATCGCAAGGCTTACGGTGGGAATGTAATACAGCCTCACACTTGAGTTGGTGTTAATGGTGGAGAGATACATTCAAAAGACACAGTGACTATACATACTGCATAAATTAAATACATAATTTTCTGATAATTGACCTCAATGAGTGCAATGTAAGATGTAAATATTGTACAAAGTACAAGAAAGATACAAATAGGATATGAGGAAGGGAGTTGCTGGATTTTCTTTCTCAACCTTATACCGACTTTGTATTCAGAGGCTCGTACCTAAGTGTTGCGGATCTCCCAGGGAGATGCAGTCACATTTCGGGGTAGGACAAAAAAATGTCCCTGCACTCTGTGCCACTGGCTGAAACACTGCTATTGACACACTCCATGAGTCATTTAAAAAAGATTTAAAATGAAGATTGAGAACTAAGTGAAAACCAATGTACTGCACCTATATTCTTTAATTTTATATTTAATATGGTTGCATTACTCACAGCTGTATTTTGCCCTAAAGCAGAAAATTTTAAACTGGTGAAAAAGCAGCAACTTGTGAAAAGAAATTGTTAGAGATGCCATTAAAACTGCACACTGACCAGTCTTGAGTTTTTTTAAGATTGACAGAGATTGTGGAACAAGTAGGCAAAATGATTATCATATATGACATCCAGGAGCATGGAGAATTTTCCCCAGAATAGAAGACTTAGAACAGTGGTGTATTTCTCACTGTCCTTCAGCATTTTTCTTCTGTCTGCTCAGAGAAAAAAACTGATTGTTACATTTTTTTCTCAGTACTTTGCAGAGTGGGTAGAAGATATTACTAGAGGCAGGTAAACCATGAACACTTTGGCAGACAAATATGCATACTCTGCAGCAAAGTCTGCTGCTTAAACAATGAACATCTTTCTCCTTGCCATTGAGTTAATCCTCTCCCTCAAGTAATCTAACTCATCACCAGTATCATCTTTTTTCAAGGGAACAGCAGGCTGTTACCCTGATGCCTCATAACTGGTCGTGCTTTTAACATGTTAAGATTTAATCCAGATTTTCTTTTCAGTTATACTACAACTCTTTTTTTTAAACCAGAATCTGAATGGCTTACCTGTGCAAGCTGTGACCTCGTTAAGTACCAACTTGTCATGCCAGTGACAGTGCTTGCTACGGAATTCAAACTGAGTTCAAACCTGGCAAAAAGAATCACTTACATTCAGAAAATGTCTATTTTTGTAGAAAGTATAGAGTTTTTAAAGTACAATTGGGTAGAGAGAGCAGTAAAACAACTTGCGTTTCTTAAATTTCTCCCAATTTTCTTTTAAAAATGTCCCAAGCTAGATGTTCTAATATGCGGAAGATCCTGAGTTCTTGTGTCACCATGCAGACCTTGATCCATTAACGTAAGAATTAATAACAGAAATGGAAGCTGTTTAGACCGATAGATAAAGCTGACAAATTACCATTCCCTTAGTATTTGGTGCTGTGGTTGAGAGTTCACATTTCTACAAGTCCTGACACATCATTTCTGCTTGGTTACTTCCAACTTTTCACAACATACTCCTCAGCCACATCCATCTTTCCCATTTCTGTTACTTTCACAGTTACAGTTATTTGGCAGACCTGTATTCTGAATATAAAGGATAACAACAAGGCTACATTTTGCTCCTACTCAAAATTTCAAAATTAATATGAACTTCACTCCTTCTCCTGTAAGAAAGGTATTTGTTCTACACAAAGTGTAAGTGGAAAATTTAGGCTTGCAAGTGCTGCTCATGACTACAGTGTCCAAACCGCAGTGCAATGCAAGAATAAATGAGTAATCAAACAGCTAAGGTATGTCTCAGGTGATACCTGAACACAGCTAAATCTGTGTCCCATGCTGTCACCCCCATTAAATAGTAGAAATCAGGTTCAGAGAATGCACGGTTTGAAGCTTACACCTCAAAGCTTCAGTGGTGCTCAGCTCTCTTTAAAAGCAGGAGCCCTCGAATTTTTAAAAGAAAGGGATAGCATATGTACCTATAACCAGAGTAACTACAAAGACAAGAACTGTCTGTCACGCAAAGATAAGGTATCTGAATGGCTGTTTAATGGCATTTTGTCCTAATTTGCTACTGCGAATTCTAAGCACCTTGATGACACCAAAACACAGGAATGGAAATGTGCAGCCACTTCCTCCAACCATATTTATTCTGTAAAGCATTTTATACATCATGGAATTCAAAAGCTATGAAACAAGAGTGAATAATTCTATTTCCTGTTCCAGTGTTTGCAGATTTTCCCCAAACACATTTCTGTTCCTGTGTAACTACTTACCACTGCAGTTTGTCCTTAATTCCACCGAGGCTAAGAGCTAATTCAGTGTTCTCTCCCTCTACACTGAACAAGTTCAGTCTGTATTTACGGAGGATGAAATCCTAGCCATTGGATGTCTGCTCCAACAGCATACACTGCTGCTTTCACGTCTGCTGGCAAGCTGCAAGTTGAATAACAAGTTACTCTCCGCGTCCTATTCAGAAATGTATGTAGAAACACAACCATGCCACCACCAAACATCAGTTGGCATAGCAGACAATTTATTAAAAAATACTGGTTCCTCAGGGGTATAGGGGTATTAGAAAGTGATCCCTGTGGCTGGTAAACAGTTAAATATAACAAGCTATATCTCGGTATTGTTCCTGCCTTGGAAATGACTTCCAGAAATTTTGGACTCATTGTTCCTTCCCCCCGTGGCTCCCCCCCCCCCCTTTTTTTTTTTTTAAATATATATTTCTTTCTTGGCTACACCCAGTCACATACTGATAATGGCTGTCTGGCCTGTCCAGAACAATCTCTCAAAGACATTTTGGAGGGTGTTTTAGGGAATTCTTACATCATAGCAAGAAACAAAAATTAGGTGAAGTTCATGAACAGTAATTACCTATTTTTACAGTGGTTATAGGTCAGTCTTCAGATATATAAATGAAGGAATACATGTGATATTCACTTTTCAGAACATCTTTAACAACCCAAGCTGTGGAGAACCGCATGATGTACGGGCTAGTTTGGGCACGTTATGCACCAAACAGTGAACACACTGGGAAGCTGAAGTATAAGATACAAAAACTAAGAAGGTTCAGATTGCAGAATGGACTGAGTTTAGCTCTTTTCATAAACTAACTCTAGTGTAATTAAACCGAGTATCAGAAACAATAGTAATAGTTAGCACAGACCTCAATGTTCCATTGGATTTCTGCCATTCGGTGCAATATTCTTTCACTTTGTCTAGGCATAGCTGGTACCTGTGCACTCATGCAAACAGTAGGAGCAAGTTCCTAAGCAATTGCTCAGACACTGAGCCTTCATCGCTCCAAGACTGCCCGTCAATCGGGTCTTTAAATAGGCTGATTATATACCCCTAAAATAAGGTAACAGTAAAGATGTATTTTAAAGTGTGTTTTACAGGGTACAAGCAGCATTAGAAAGTTCTAGGTACTTAAAATGTTTTACCTTTAACTGTTTCTCTGTACCATCCATATCCCTCCACTTCACAAGCCTGTATGTAAGTATCATCTCATTCATACCTTGGAGTACAGGCAAGATTTCTCTTTCACATTTCAGTTACAAAGTTAAATCTAAAGCTTTGCAAATTGACGGGGTTTTTTATTCTAAGGAAGTAGAAGAGAGGGGATAAAAGAAGTCATAATTAAGCTTCACAGGTAAACTTGAAAACAAAATCCAAGCTAAATGTTTTTCTGAAAACTATACAAATAGGAAAGCCATAAAGGTATTGCCAAATCCCTTTTAACTTTGCTTTTTGAAGTGAAATGTGGCTGAGCTATGAAACCTAATATTTAATCTTTGAACTAAGAAATGGATTGTATGAGAATGATGTAGAAAGATCAACTTTTTTTCTCCCATGCCTCATATGCTAAGGTTATCAAGTACAGTCTCTCCCTCTCTGCTACCGCTTTTGCTCTGCAAACCACAGAAGAAGCCCAATGACTGAGATCACTTCCTTGGCAACACTCTTCTAGCATGACATGCAGATACTTAGCCTGCAGTAAACCTCAAAGCTAAAATCCCAGCTGCTTCTTCACTATCTTTACCTGACTTTGCAAACTGTCTTCTACCTCTGCCAGGATATTCATCTCAGTGATTTCTTCCAAGAGAAAATGACAGATGTCTTTTCTCACTCTCCCTGTCCATTTTTTCATCCTCCTGCAAAACTTTTTTTCTGCTTCCTTTCCATGTTTCTGTTCAGCTCCCCACACATACTCATTTTGTCCTTATTCACCTGTCTCTTCAGCCTCAAAATACATGTTCTAGTCACGCATCATAAAATGCACCCTGCTTGACCCAGTTTCTGTCTTTAATTGTCCCTTCTTCCTTTCCTCTCTAAGCTCCTTGAACATGCTGAACAATCTCTTCACTCTCCTCTTTTCAAACTAGAAAGACCTTTTTTCTGCTGTCCAAATCAAAATCCTGACAAGCCCTGCTGGCATCACCTTGTGAGCTGCCACCTCAAATTTGTAAGGTCTTAATTATCTTCCAGCTCTCCCCACTACCCTATTTCTTGAACACCATACACTCAGACGAGTAGTTACTTCTGTCATTTTAGCTCTCTGCGCCAGGCTATGCACAACGGTATACAAAGCACCTCTAAGATGCAGCCTTTTCTAAGGCATCCACAGAACTAATACTAATCATGACCAGCATTGCATCACATATTCATGACTGTAACAGCCTGGTTTCTAACTGGCAAATGGCACCAGTATCTTTCCATGTGCCAAAAACATTATACTAGTCCATAACTTCACATTAGCATCCTTCCGTTAGCATGTTTTTATTGAACATGACATGTTTCACTAAATAGGCTTAGATAAATCCACTGCAGTCAAGAGAAATCCAGGGTTTACACTGCTGTAAGCAAGAAAAGAATATGCTCTGAGTCTGTTTAACAGATTTAGTGCGTACTACATACATTATCAACAGTTCCTTCCTCAGTGATACATACTCATAAATACAGAGTTTGTATTTGTTTAAGACTTGGACAGAAGGCCTTACATCGCAAGCTGGAATACGTTGTTAATGAGACTTGCTCTGTCATTGCTGCTGACCAGTGTATGGTTCTCTTTCAAAAGATTAGTCAGATGACCCCATCCATCATCTTTGTAGTGCACAATGTAAAACTCGTTCATGTCCACGTTGAATTTAATCCACTCCACCTCTTCTGGAAGGATAATGTCATATGGAAACAAAAATGAAACTCAACATTTTTTTCTTAGTGATTGAAACACATCCTAGTACTATACCCAATAATAACATTACTCTCATTTCACTGACTTAAAGAACAGAGTAACATGGTGTCTGAATATATTAAGATATTGTGATAGCGATATTACTGAGCTGACAAAAATTTGGTTCTCTGGTACCAGTAGTTCCATTTCCCCATTCTTAAAAAAACCCTGCAAAACTAAAAGGTTTGCAAACAAATTTTGAATAAATAATTGCCTAATTAGTCATAGAAATTACCTGCTTTAGTTGTCATCAAAAATCTCTGAACAGTGTCAGATTTACCGGTAATGTAGGTTAGGGGAATGTGCCTCAAGTACCTATTGCAAAACAGAAGTGCATTGTTTAATGAAAGAACTTTGCAAAAGCTTCTCCAACTTGTCACAGCCTAACCACTGAGCAGTAATATCTTTTGCCTGCACTGTAACAGCAACGGGCTGTGCTCACACCTCTGACTTCAGTGCAGAGCCTAGCTAGCTGTCATTTAGTTTGCTCCGGGGATCACTAACACTGAAGCCACAACACCACAGAGTTTCCAGTCCAGTTCCACTAGCATGTCTCCAGCACAGGTGTACCCAGCTCACCCTGACACCCAGTCACCGCAGCTCTGCAGGTCCTGGCACCTCAGACAGGCACACAGGGTCCAGTGATGCCTGTAAGTACTACTGATTCTGAGCTACACAGGGAAACACTCACAACCGAACAACTCAGGCAGCATTCCTTATGAAACAGTAAAAGCTCTTACTGTACATCACGGTGTGCCAGTGGAGAGTGTTTTGGCTTGTGTGCTGGGATTTCCCCCATTTTGTTTACCCTGTGGATGAAGAAGAATCTGCTCCCTTCATGTAGCATTCCTGCTGCAGGTGGACGTTCTTCCCTCTCACTGGATCAGTTACCAGGGGAGAACCTTTTTGCATCCAAGTGTCCATCAGTGCCCTCACATCAAGAGTCTCTTGTTCAGTCCAGTGCTGGGTTTTAGCGAGGGAGAAAGAGGAAACATAAGAAGAGTAGAAGATGGGAGTTCTCTGACAGTGAAACAAGAAATGGGTATGTAAAAAGTCTGTACAAGCTGCTGAACATAGGTATGTTTAGCTGGATGGATATCACAACATCTCCAGCAGGTTTTCTTGTAGACAATTCCATATAGTTCATGACATCTCTTAAAGTATTGCCGTTTTTCAGTCAGCCCTAGGCACAGGAGTAGGATTTGTGTCCAGTCTTGGAAAAAACAAATTTCCAATAGAACTGAAGAAACTTACACTTTTGCTAGAACCATGCTCAGGTGGCAGGTAATGGTTTTGGAAGGTGCACATATCAATGCCACAGCACAAAACAGCAACACGGGAGGGCACAGATTCATGTCAAACTCCTAAATACTGATGGGTAAAAACCTAGATGCTTACTGCATTTGAAGATGATTTTTGGCTTCCTCTGCAAAACCCACATCCCCTTTTAGTTCATTCTTGTCAGTACCGTAGGGCAAATCTGAAAGGAAAAAAAAAATAATTCTGGTAATCTCTCTTTGATGTCATAATCAATAGTACTGGTCACAGTCTTCAGTACTATATGTTAGAGAGACATATTATTCATGAGAAGTTATTAAATTGGAAAAAAACCCAAGACAATAAGGAATACTTGCAGTTGTCGTGCTGTTCCACAAATCTTCATTTGCAAATACTGCACGACTTCAGCTTTAAACACATCAGTCAGGTAGTGCTTCAGCATATTTAATATACAGGATCCCTGAACAAAGAGTGACAAAAGTTTCTACAAAATCGCTCATTAGCTGGCAAGATGCTTGTTTCAGAAGATTTTCAGCATGCCACTGATCTACATAACACTTCACTTTTGGTGTCTCTCTGATTAAAAAAAGTCAGGTTCTGTGTATATTGAAACAGTACGTTGTTTTTTGGTGATCACTGGTCTTGATTGAGTAAGTTATGATATTTGTTTTAATTTTTTTTTTTAATTACTACACAGGGCAGCACCATATAATGCTCCAGTGAAAAATGTTCCATGGTTTAAGAACCCCAAAAATGGTTTAAGACTACATTCATACAGAGGAAACATTTTACAAATGGAAGCAACTGCCACTTTAATCCGCTCAGATGTTTTGGACAAGAAACTATTCCAGTCATAAAACCATTAACACCATGTGTCAGGGATGTCTTATATGTAGGGATGAAATCAGTAAAATACAATTGTACAAGCAGTACAACTGAAATCAATAGCAATTACATATTTTACCTTCTGACAAGAAACACTATCAAACATTTCTAAAATTTGAGCTGGATCTTCCACAGGAGTAGATACAGGATGTGATGAATTTAATGCATTCACTGCCATTAAAACATCTCCTTAAGAAACAGTTTTCCTAACAGAAGGCAAAAACAAGTATTACTATTATATTGTTCTCAGTGGCCACCGGGTCCCTATTCATTCACTTTTCAGTCCAATCCACATGGACTGAAAGAAAGCAAAAGATCTTCCTTTTTATTCCAGAGCATATTAAAAAAAAAAAAAATAAAAAAAGTATGTAATACAGACAGCCAAATGAGTTAGAAGTAACTTCAACAGTTGATGTAGTTGAAGATGTCTCTGCTTATTGCAGGGGGGTTGGACTAGATGACCTTTAAAGGTGTCATGGTTTAATCCCGGCCGGCAACCGCACAGCCACTTGCTCTCTCCCCCTCTCCCAGAGGGACAGGGAAAAGAATTGGAAAGGAATGTAAAACTCAAGGGTTGAGATGAGAACAATTTAATAGGTAAAGCAAAAGCATAAGCAAAGCAAAGCAAGGAATCCATTCGCCACTTCCCATGGGCAGGCAGGTGTTTGGCCATCCCCAGGGAAGCAGGGCTCCGTCAAGCATAACAGTTACTCAGGAAGACAAACGGCATAATGTCAGATGTCCCCCCCTTCCTTCTTCTTCCCCCAGTTTATACACTCAGCATGACATCATATGGTATGGAATATCCCTTTGGCTACCTTGGGTCACCTGCCCTGGCTGTGTCCCCTCCCAATCTCCCGTGCACCCCCAGCCCTCTGGCTGGCGGGGCCTAGGAAACTGAGAAGTCCTTGATTTAGTATAAACATCACCCAGGAACAACTAAAACCATCAGTGTCCTATGGACATTGTTCTCACATCAAATCCAAAACAAGCACTGCACCAGCTAAGAAGAAAATTAACTCTATCCCAGCTGAAACCAGGACAAAAGGTCAACCCAAACTGTTCAGTGATCTATTCTATGACTCTTAAAACAGTCAGGCTAGTAAGACTTAAAAATAACTCCAAAAAGACACCCACACATTCCAACGGTTTGATGACAGAACAGTCAGTTGCCATAAAATAGATCTTAAAAAAAAAACCAACCAAAAAGGTGGATTTCCGTATTACCATGCCACTGTAGTGCTATGGCTAAATACTGCTCAGATGCATTGTTCATCTCACTTTGGTAGAAAATTTCTTATATCAGACCTCTGCTAAAACTAGGAAAGGTTTTAGTGTTTTCAGGTCTGTGAAATAAGATATAATAATTTCTTTACATTTTTGGAAGCCTAAATGTCTTTTAAAAAAATAATCTTTCACTGCAATCATTAATTTCCATCATAAATTCCTGAAAATATTTACATATAGTTAAATCAACATTCCTACCCTTCAGCGTTCATATCAGATAATCCTCTCAAACAGAAATTTAGAAGTGGTTCCCAGCACAAATCTGCTCCATGTTTGTCCTTACTAATTAGTGGATTTAGAAGGCAGTTACAATACAGTAGGGGATGCTTACAGCACTCAGTTCTGGATGGGTAACATTGACTGACACATACACCATAAAGGTTGCAAACCCTTCATTTAAGTACAGATCATCCCACCACTCCATAGTAACAAGGTTGCCAAACCACTGGGCGTAAAAAAGAGAGAATAATTTCTGAATTTGAATACACAATTTATCACAAAGGTTGCTGTATTCTAACCTGTATGAAACTATATTTATTCTATCTTAATGACTTTTAAGGAACCTTTTTTACTGATGCAGTGTGGTCTGGACTCCTCCCATTGCATTTCTCATGTTAATGCTAATACGCTAAAACACTGGCCTCCACTCACCTTTCAAGAAACCTTGTTAAAGAAACCATGTTTGGCAGGAGAGCGACATATGCAATAGTTAGCCTTTCCAAACTTTTATGTTCCTATTTTGGTGGCCTGCCATTAATTTCAAGGGCTGACAATGGTGTAAAGGTTCATAACAGTGTTCATAACAAAAAAAAAAAGTCGTAACAGGGTTCTAAGGCATGTTGTATGTCCTGTTCCCGTTAAGGGCTGCCCCGAGGCCAGCACGTGGTGTTGTGCAGATAAAGGATGTTTCTGGTACAGCCAGCAGAGTTTCCTCTCCTTCAGCCATGCAAGAGTTGCTGGTATGGTCAAGGGATGCTTTACTGCCCAGCTCATTACACAGAGGCCAAGGCCTAACAAGGATCCCTGAGGCTGCAGAGTGGCCCTGGGTGGGAAATGCACTGTCACACTTGGGGCTCCATGTGTGGCCGGTTGGAGCCTCTCCAGCTGTCTGCGGAACAGCAAGGCTCCACAGGGTCGTGTCTGGGGTCCTTGTAGGGGGCCTAGTGTCTGGGGGCCCTAGTGGACAGCAGGGCTTTCCAGGGGCACATGCAGGACCTGATGTGGTCCCTACAGCTGTCTGGGGGGTGGCAAGGCTCTGCAGGGGTGCATGGGGGGCCCAGCAGAACTCTGCTGGGGGACTGGGGGCAGCAGGGCCAGGCAGAAGGGAGGTGAAGAGCTCAAATGCACGTGAAGTTCCACAGTTGTCTTATCAATGGCAGGGAGACACAGGCAGGCCAGCTGTGCCAAGGCCTCTGCTGCTGGCCTGCAGGATGCCCGGTTCCTTCCTGGGCTGCCATCCCAAGCGTTCCTCTCACTGCCCTGACACAGCACTTGCCTGCTGCTTCAGGCCTCACAGGCAGTACACCCGCTGGAGCTGTGGGCCACGGCCTGCCCGTCCCCTGCCCCAGAAAACTGAAGCGCTGCAGAAAGCACACACACATTCAGGCTGGGATGTCCCTGGAGAGGGCAGGGCAGGCAAAATCTTTCCTGCACCTTTCCTCTTGGTTTTGCAGCCCAGCAGAGCAGCTGGCGCCTTGGGGCCACGATGGAGGGTTAGGTGTGTCCTGCAGGGCAAGGAGGCAGGTCCGGCTGCTCAGGTGGTGCCAGTGTGCAGAGCATCACACATCAGCTCTGCACACAGCTCCAGCAGCACAGCCAGCAGTTTCCCAGGGCAGGGGTCCTCCTCACCCTCGCCCTCCAGAGCCAGTAGCACAGCAGTTGCAGGCAGGATCTGGAAGGAAGCCCTTGAGCCGCAGCACCCTGATCACTGTGAGTCTGTGCCACCCCTGTGATGGCTGATGCACTGGTTCATGCCAGTCTCTCTGCCAACCCCATGGCCAAGACTCCCAACCAGGGAGGTGCTCATTACCACTGCCTCATCAGTGGGCTCCTTGGGCTACCAGGTCCTTGCAATTTCCCTCTCCACTGGTAGCTCTGTATCCTCACATTCTGCCTGGCGGCCTGGCCAGGAGGGGAAACACACAGTGAGTAGCAGGAACAACTGAGAGCGAGACAGCAGGCCCCGAGGTCACACTGCTGGCCCATGGGCATCTTGCTGCCCACCAGCACTCCCAGGCCCTTCTCTGCAGAGCTGCCTCCCTGCCCACCAGCCCCAGCCTGTCCTGGTGTGTGGGGCTGTTCCTCCCCAGGTGCGGGACCTACACTTGCCTTGGCTGACCTTCACAAGGTTCCTCTGCACCGAACCATCCAGCCTGCCCAGGTCTGGCTGAAGGGCAGTACAGCTGTCTAGTGTGTCTGAGGGATGGGGTTAAAGAAATTTTAGTAGATCTAATTGCTTAACTGTTACCTAGATTGTTGTTGATAAATAATGCTTTCTTTTACTATTGTGTAAATTACCTGAAGCAGGGAGGCTACAGTTCCTCCTGAAGGACAGTTTGTGATGAGAACTAGCTAAAACCAACTCTGTTTGGACAAAGACCAAGGAACAACTGAGTCTGCGGGAAGAGAGAAGGTTAAAAGTTCAGAGCAAGGGAGATACCAAGCCTTCATCTCCACAACGCCCACCAAGATGCACTATGCAAGTGTGGTTGGGAGGAACTTATGGAAATGACTTCTTGGAACTAATTTTAATATGAAGTGGGGCTAGGTTATGAATATGTATAGGCGTATTTGGAAATCTTACGTATATGCAGCATTTGATTATATACATTGAGGCAAGTTGTTGCCCTTGGCACACATGACTGGTGGGACTACCCCTGGTGCTGCCCAGCGCTGAATAAACATACCTACTCTACAATCGGATAAGACCCTGGAGTCTGATTCTGCATGCCATGTCGGCCGCTTCTCCCCATTTTGTATCATCAGCAAACTTGCTGGTGGTGCGCTCGCTCAGTGCCTTCATCCAGGTCGCTGATGGGTAAGTTGAAGGTTCCAGAGGTTAGCCCGCTTTTGCTTGGCAGCTGGTTGGGCATAAATCTACCCTTGGGCGGTGGTAGGTGCTTGCCCTTTGCCTTCAGATTGCTTGCTTTGTTTTTATTTATTCACCCAAGTGAAATAAAAAAAAAATAGATTTGTTTTTGTCTTCTTCCAATTCCCCTTTGCCTGTGATGAAACAATTTTCATCTTGATTCACCAAGCTGCTCACTTTTACTCTCCCTTTTTTCTTTCCCCAACCCAAACAAGCAGCTGTGTGTAGCTTTGCAGCTCGCCCGGGGTTAAGCCTCAGCACTATGGTATCCTGCCTTGTTTTCGTCCATATCAGTGATGAGGTGCACTCCAACCCTTTCATTCCTTGTCTTTAGTGTGTGAGTCCCTCAGGGAATGGCTGAGAACGTGGCACTGAAATTAATCCATGGGTTTTGTAACAGGAGACGGTAGTAATCGGGACAAAAGGACACAAGGAGCCGTTAACTGGCAGCACCCCACCTGGAAGAGACATCTCCACAAAGCAGAACACATTTGCTTTGCCCAAAGGGAACTGCCGTATTGTCTCTCTCTGAAACACTCCTTTTTTTTATTATTCTGGAGAGACCTTAACTTTACTCTTGGGAATGTGGGTCTTTCTCTTCATTCCGAACAGCTTTAATCTGTCAGAGAGGGTTCCAGAGGAGAAGCAGTTTATAAAACCAAGATGCTACACCAAAGCTGGGGGGTGTGTGTCCCCCTTTATTTGCTTGTGGCGCGTTATCCCCGCCGTAACACAGCAAACCCTGCATCTCTGAGGGCCTCCCCCCCCCCCAGCCTGCTCCAAAGCGGAGCGGCCCCGGTGCCCGGGGCAGGGCAGTCTCGGGCCGGGCGGAGGGGCCGCACGGCGCGGAGGGGCCGCGGAGCATGCTGGGAAGCGTAGTCTCCCCAGCGCGGCGAGCCGGGCGGCCACCTTGTGCGCGGCGGCAGACCCGGCGGCGCCCGTCCCGCGCCGCTGCCCGCCGGCTGGAGGAGGCGGCAGCCTTCCCGACGGGAGCGCGCGCTGGTTCCCGTCTCTGTCGGGACGGGCCGTGGCAACGAGACGGCAGCGGAGACCCTCCCGCCATGGCGGCGCCCACCCGCCCAGCTCCGCCCCCACCTCCCTCCCGTCATGCACTGCGCGCTTCCGCCTGCTCCGGTGAAGCGCTGCGCGGTGATTGGCCGCTGGGCCGCCCCGCCCGGAAGCGGTCGCAGTGGCAGCGAGAGCTGAACGGCAGCGGCCGGCTCGGCCAGCACTGCCCTCTGGTGGCTGCTCCCCTCGCCTCCGGTTGCCGTCCCGCCCGGGTGGCCTCTCGCCGGTGCTCTGGCGGCAGGGCCCTGGGGAGCCCGAGAGGCCCCCGGCCCGCAGCAGAGCTGGGCGCTGTCGTCGTGAGCGCAGCGCTCTGAGCCGCCTCTTCCCGGCGCTGCCTCCCAGGCGCAGGCTGCAGGAGGAGGCGGCCGCTGCAGCGTCCTCTGGGGTCCCGGTCGCTGCCCTGCGGAGGAGGCTGTGGCGGGGCCGTTACCGCTGCTTTTGCAGAGCAGCTGCCCGCTCTCGCTCCCAGGCGTTAGCGAGGAGCCCCTGAAAGAGGCCAGCGCCTTGTGCCGTCAGCCTGCGGCGTCCGGGCTTACTTGCCCGGTGATTTTATTGCTGGGTGTGCAGCACCGGAGCTGCAGCAACGGTGCTTTCAGTTTCTGTGGGTCTGCTCGGAGTGGAGGAGTGTGGGCACTGGCTACGCTTTCTCCTATGAGGAAATTCTCCCGTACTATGAATTACGTGAAACAATTGGAACAGGTAGGCATAATCTACGAATGCGTGTGTGCAATCTAACTGCTTCAGCGTTTCTCAGAGCCTCTCTAGAATAACCGTTACTGCAAAATCTGTAGGTCATGTTGCATGTGTTTTGGGGGACAGAATTCTGAAAATGCAGTGGGAAGTTGGGCGGCCATCGCTTCTTCCTCTAGTGAAGACTCTGCACAGTGTACGTGCTATGTAGTCCAGCATAACCGTGCTATTAAAGGCGTGAAAGCATGTCATCACTCTGAGCTGTAAGCATCTTTTTTTTTTTTTTTTTAAATTCTAGGTGGGTTTGCAAAGGTAAAACTTGTACAATGCTTCTGTGATGAACAAGTTGCGATAAAGGTCATGGACAAGCTTGCTCTAGGAGTAAGCTGGGAGATACTTAAAGGTTGGTAGAATCTTTTGTTGTTCCTGTGGCAGCAATGCACAGATGTGGCAGGTCAAAGTGCTGCTTGCTTGTCCTCTTGGCTATTGATGAATGCTGTAGACTTGAAAGAATTTCAACAGAATACCACAAATCTTGTGCCCTTTTATAGAGAGGGTGACGCTTGCTGGCTGTGAAATTGAGAAAGCTAAAGATTATGACAGGAATTCAAAGATAACGCTGATGAGAATACTAGCTATTTTATGTCTGCCCCTCTGGTTTCACTGATTGATGTGCCAGAATTGTAGGGGAGTAATGGCGGAGCTGTTGCTGGATTGAATTTGAGCAGTTGAGCTGTATGCTCTCAGCTGCATGCTGTGAAGCTGTGTGTTGCGCTATAGTCTGTTTACTGTGAAGTACAGGCTGTCTAGAGTTGGCCGTTTCATAGCTTGCTGTTGTGGTCTTTTACGATGACTTGCCTCATGTTAAACTAGAAGTTGATGCCATGAAAAGCTTAAGTCACCAGCCTGTTTGCCGGTTGTATCATGTGATAGAGACATCCAAGGGAATATTTGTGATCTCAGAGGTAAGAAATGGTGTTTCTACCATGGTGAAGGTTCCTGGGTTTAGCTGTAGTGGTAGATGATAACAATTAAATGAAACCATTCTTAAAATTTATCTCAATGATGAGTATGTTCAAGATACTTTAGTTTAGAAATGAAGCTGGTAATATGTTCTATGCTTTCTCTTCTTCTAAAACCCACTCCTCACTGTTTTACAGTGAGTGGGATAACTCTAACTCCTACCTTGGGCTTCAGTTGTTTTAAAATAGCACAAGCAGGACCCCAGAACTCCTGTGTGTTTGTCACCTCCTTGGCAATTTGTATTGCCTGTGATGTTAGCATGATGCATCTGTTGCAACGTGTCAGGCAAGAGTCTGACTTCTCAGCTTGTTTGGTGTGCTGCAGTGCTGACCCAGGGCATGCTTGGGCACTACTGCAATAAAGCAGAGGGAGTGGAATAGTATCCTCTAGTTGCTGTCCAGAGCTGCTGTCGTTTAGATTTCATTGCTGTATTCTAAATACAGTCTTTTTTTCCCCTGTCTTCATGCAGTACTGTCCTGGCAGAGAGCTGTTTGATTACATAGTCTCTGAGGACCATCTTTCAGAAGAGGAAGCTTGTGTGTTTTTTTGGCAGATTGTTTCAGCCAGCAGTTGCTTATGTTCACAGTCAGGGATATGCCCACAGAGATCCCAAACCGGTAAGTGTGACTAGGAGTCAGAGTTGCATAAATAATAATGAACAGCTACTCTTATTTCTTTAGAAGCCAGAGTAAGTCATACCTTCTCCATTCACTTGTGCTTAGAGCTCTTTATCTAACAAAGGTCTTCTGGAAGAGCGTTATTTCTATGTTCTATTGTATTCCTCAGCTGAGCTGGATGTGGCTATAATGGAGGAAGGAGCTTCCTCTGAAAGAGAAACAGAACAACATGCTCCAGCTGGGAGTGGAGCAGAGACATGGATCTGACTTTAAATGTTGCTTAGGTGTTTTTGCTATCCCCTTTATTCCAGCTTGTACCTGGAGAGAGTCTTTATGGTGCCACCTTGTTGTGCAAACCATTCTGTTTTCATCCCCAAAGGAAGAAGTGACACTGAAGGCTTAAACAAGCGATGGCTAGACAGAGGGTGTAGGGGGGAGATACATGCTACAGGACCCAGGCTGGGGCTTTGCTGTCATTGCAGAATTTAAGTGTAGGTTTAGGGAGTGAAAGACTTGAGTGCACTTCTGCTTGAAGGGGTTAGGAATTAGCATTTTTAGAGATGCTGACATCTCTGAGAAAAGCAAATTCTTAGTGCACAAGCGTTTTCCTAGGCAGCTCATGAAACCTTTGTCTCCAAAGGACTCCCTGCATGAAGCGTTGTATGTACCTTGTGGAAGGAGTTGGCTTGTAGCTGGAGAGCTGGCAGATTCCTAGGATCATGTAAGAACTTGGGTGGGAAGTGACTTCTAGAGGCTTCTGCTTGAACCTCCTGCTAAAGCTTCCTGGGGCTTTATCCAGTCACATCTTTGAACTATCCCAAGGATGAGGCAGTGCAACCTGTTCTGCTCTTCACTGTCCTTATAAGGAGAAGGACTTTTCCTGATTTCCCAGCTGAGTGTTGCTTGAATGTCTGTTGTCTGTGATTATCCCACTGTGCGCTGCTGTGAAGAGATTAATTCAGTCTTCCTCCCCTCCTTGTAGATATTAAAAGGCTGCCACGAGGTCTCCACTGAAGCTTTCTCATCTAACGGCTGAACATCTTTCCCTCAGCCTCTTCTCATTGAGCAAGTGCTCCAGCATCCTGAGCAGATGGGTAGCCATCCACTGAGCTTACTTCAGTTTCTTTCCTGTACTAGGGGACAGAAACTAGCTGTGCTGAGCACAGAACTAGAATAACTTTCCCTAGTCTCCCAGCTGTGCTCTTTCTCATACAGGCCTTGATACTGCTGGCCACCTCTTCTGCCAGAGCAAACTGCTGCCTCTTTTTCAGCTTGCTGTCTATCAACCCTCTGCCCCTCCCAGGCCCCTCTCAGCAGACAGGAACTAGTATTCCCCATCTGGAATATGGGGTGTACTCATTCGCAACCAAGCAAACTCCCGAGGAGAGCTTTAGGTAGATTCCAGCTGCTAATGACAAGAAGAAGTAAGGGGAAAGAAAGCATAGTTTCTTGGACACTTAGGTTATAGAAGCATTCATTACCACTTTCTGTTTTACCAGGAAAATCTGCTGGTTGGTGAGGAACATAATTTGAAGCTGGTAGACTTTGGACTTCATGTAAAACCAAAGGTAAGAGTATTGGTTGCTTTCCAGAGCAGAGCTAAGTCAGCTGCTGCACACACATACGAAGTGCATGTTTGACTTGAGTGCAATGCAGAGACTTGCCCACAGACCCTAAATTCAGGGTGTTTGCATCCAAGCTGTCATCTGGTTGCTAATTACTTTGTAAGGCCTTAAATGCATGAGAGAGCAGTTAACTGCATGTAATGACCAGACTGTTGGATCGTTTACTTCTCTTACACTTCATCTTTTACCAAAATCTAAGGCAGAGATAATCCTATATGTGTATCACCTGCTGCCACATATAAAGGCTTGTAATACAAAGCTTATGCTGGTGCACATTTCTTCAAAAAAGACTTGTATGTATGTGTATATTGTGGATAGAATCAAATAGTTTATTCCTGTTCCATTTATAAATCCTCTGGTTCTGTATGCTTGTACTGAGTTCTTTCCTGTTTTTAAAATTAGTTCCTGGGAGCCCTTTCTATTTTTCAGCTTAACATGCTAGGTGGGTGCTGTTAATAAACAAGCTAATGGGAAAGAGGTCTTACTGATCCAAAGACAGCTACTTGTCCTCAGATCACTTTATTTGACTCGTGTTAGAAAGAACATCTTGCAGGCAATCAAGACTATTAGTCATCTTGATGGTATAATGTCATCTTACTCTGATCTCAGAACAAAGCCTGGGAAAAGTACTAACGTGGTTTTAATAAGGAAGCATTTCTAGTGGTTCTTCACAAAGTTATTGCATTAAATATTTGCATAAATAACCAGCTAGCCGCCTGCCAGCAGTTCTTGGATCACTTCTTTCCATCTCTCTGTGGTCGCAAAGGCAAGTATTCTTATTGGAGGAGGTGCTGTGGGAAAGACTGCTAGGATAATGGATGAATGAGCAACTTGGGATCTGAACATTTAGAGGATACTCATGACCTCACACAATTTTTGCCTAGCGAAGCCCTGTATTACACCAAAGCAAAATATAAGGTGAATGTATAAGCACGGCAGAGCAAGATGAATCCTCTGAGGCCTTTAATATGCCAAAGGAGCCTTAAGCTGTGTTAAAGCTAATGCTTCTGTGTGATCAATTTTCTGTGTTATTCTAGGGTGGCCTTGAATATCTCCTGAACACGTGCTGTGGAAGCCCAGTTTATGCAGCACCAGAGCTGATTCGAGGCAAAGCATTTGTTAGCTCAGAGGTAAGTAGCACAGTTGTGGCTTAGGGGTTTTCCCCCCACCCCATGTATTTAAAGGGGGTGAGGTTCAGATGGGCTGACTTGATTTCACTCTTGAATACTGCTGGGTAACATTGCTTCAGGTAGTTCTCAGAAGCTGTGTGACTAGCCTCAACAGTCACAGCCTGGAACAACACGTCATGCTCTTGGCCACAAACCATGCAGCTGGGTAGTTTGTCTCTGGCTAATCCTTTGCTGTCTCGATGTGTTGCTCCATGTTTTACTGCCCTACAAAACAGTAACTTCAACTCCTTCCTTCTACTGCACATTCTTTCAAGCAGTGATTTGTTCTGTTAATCATCCAGCTCTTGTTGCAAGTCTTTGTGTGGTCTCAGTATCTTGTATGCTTTACCAGTCCTGTCTTCAGCTTGAAATTCATGTATGAAAACTTGCATTGCTGGGTCCAGGGCTTCAGCTCTCCCCTCCATGTGGCTGCAATGGTCTCAACTGAGTGACACAAATGGCCCTTCGGGGCATCCCTGTTCAGGGTGCGGGTGGTGAGGGTCACGCACACTGGAGTTTAGTGTGCCAAAGGAATATGGACTGTCCTTGAGTAAACCAAAAGTTTTTGATTCACATGATGCTCCTGCCCTTGTTTTCAGACCCAGCTGCCAAACGACAAGTACATAAAAATGCCAGGTTGTCTCCTTTGACCTTTTTTTACCCCATCTTCTTTTCTGCTTTTTTAGAATCATCTCTAGGAGATTGATCAGATTGACCTCCATACGTCTCCCTTGCAGATTGCACAGATCACTTCCTGTGTTGCAGTTTGTGGCTGTTGCCCCTTGTTCTGTCACTAGGCACCACTGAAAAGAGCCGGGCTCCATCCTCTTGACATTTGCCCTTAAGGTATTTGTAGACATTGATAAGAGCCTCTCTCAGTCTTCTCTCCCAGCTAATTATTCCCAGTTTTTACACCTCCGTTCCCTATATTTTGTCTCTGAAAGTGGGCTCAAAGGGCTTCTCCACAGCAAGGCACATGCCCCGACACTCCTGTGCTGGATTTTTGTAGTTACTTGGCTCAGGGTAAATACTTGTCTCACTCTAGTGGGTAACTCTTTTTAAGGAGTCACTGCCCGTAGCTCTAGCCTAGGCAGATACTGCTGCTAAACAGACATCACTGAGAAACCTTGCTGTGCTTAGGTGAGTGGTGGTCCCACTGAAAGCCCAGAGTTTTGTTACTGGTTTCTCAGGTGTCACTGATCTCTATAGGTGCTCTGGCTGCTCTAGTTTTTAGTGATTGCAGACAGTCAGGGCAAGCACATCACAGAACCGTTTCTCAGCAAAGGGTGGAAAAATGCAAATTTCCTGGCATATTTTTCTGGCTTTCATTATATATTTCACATCTAGTTATTTTTTGCTTCATTATCTTTATATGGTTTTATCTATTGTCATTGTTCTAAGGTGAAATCAGGATGTTTTATTTTGCTTTGTAGAGCTGATGGGTGAAGGTAGATTGTGTTCTGGCTCAGGCTCACCAGCAGCAAGGCCCCTCCTGCCCACTCTCAGATTTATTTGTATGATGAGTTTCTGGGTGCAGGACATCTTTGTCCAACTGTTTTTCTTCGCAAGGACTGTTGGTGACACTGGGAAAGCCCAGCCTGTGTGGCTTTCCTGCTGTGGAGTGGGCACAAAACAGCAAGCAAGGGGATGCTCTTGTTAATATTGTTTATCCGCATCTTGCTACTCAGAGAGACTTGTATCTCTGTTAGTGCTGTGTGGTACCAGGCAGAAAGCATTTTTGGCCAGCTTTTTTAACACAGGTTAAGAAAAAAAGTATGGTTGAAGAACAAAATGGGTGATGCCTGCCATACAGCCAGTCTGTATTGGGTAAGGAGGAGTCCCCAGCTGCAAGTATCTATGCAGTCCTTGAGCAGCAAGAACTGAAGGACCTGTGCTGCAGGTACGCTGCTGAGGCTTCAGCACCAGAACTAGAGCCTGTCTCCATGAGGATATGCTCGTGATTCCCCTGTGGTATGCAGATACCTGGCATGGCTTCCCCCATCTGCCTTGGGGAGGTATCTGGCAGAAGGGGCTTTGGGGTCCCTGTAGACTTTTTTCATGCACCAGCTAGTTGTCCAAAAGAATTTCTTCCTGGGCAGACCCCGGGAATGGATTTTGCAGAGCTCGCTGCAGCAGAACGAATCCTACTGTGCACCCATAGATCAACAGAGAGGTGGCTTTGGGAAATCTGTGGCAATAAGGAGTCCTGCCATCGGGTTGGTGGTACCTGTGTGTAAAGTACATGGGCTGTGTCTCTGGGTGGGTTGCTCATTCTTCAACTGCTCTGCACCCCACTCCGTCCCAGGAGTCCTGAAAAGTGCTTGTGCCTTTTATTATAACTGTGTAAGGCAAGAATCAGGAAGAAGCCATGGATTTAGAGGAAAAATGAGAGGCTGGCACATCCCTTCAGGGGTTGCAGGTGAAAATACCAGCTGTCAACTCAAACCCCAAACCAAAATGGCCTGTAGGTGCCTTTTGGAGCAGGCTTTTATGAGGGTTGAGTGTGCAGAGACCTCAGTGACTTTCATCTTCTTACCAATTTCTCTGAGCAATATTCATCTCTCCAAAACATGCCAGAATTAACCTTTTTCAGGAGGTACAATCAGAAAACACTTTTTGCTTGAAAATACTGGTTGCTCGCAAGGGAATAAACCCATTGATTCAACCCTGCTTTTACATTATCTTTAGCACGTGCCACATACTCCATCTGGCTAAGCGGACCACAGTGTTCTAAGGATAAAAATTACATGTAATATGAGATAAAGTATCAGGCAAAATACTGGTGGGATGAATTCTTAATGATAGTTCTAAAGGCCTGTGGCAGGGCTTGGCAGAAAAGAAACACTGCTCATGCTGGCTTGTCACCAGGGGGACAGATGCATGATGAAAGACACTCACAGGGGTAGGAAAAAAAGGAGTCTTTATTAGGAAATTTCATCTGCCCTTTCTAGCAAAAAAATCTGCCAAATGCTATCAAGTAATTTACAGGATCTAAGCTGACCTCAGTGGTCTTAATTATTTATCAACTTTACATGGAAATGGTTTCCCTTTGTTTTGTAGTAAACACCCTCAGTAACCCTCAAACCCCAGCAGCTGCTGGTGTACGGAAACCAGAGCGTGATGCTGACCTAAACCACCAAGCGCCCTGAGCATCACAGGCTGCAGCTGGGAGACTGAGATTCATCTCACTGGTGATCCTTCTCTGGCATCCTGGCTTGTTCTGGGACAGCTCTAAGGGCCAGTCACAAATGTGGTAAGAAAGTAAAATTTTCTGAAAGGAAAAGACAGTTCAGATTCAGGCTGTGATTCCAGCCTAACATTTGGCCAAATGAGGTAGGCTGCTCTGTTTGTGTTATCCAACCACTAAATGTAGTTGGAGTTTAAGTTGCCTATCAAAATGGCTTGTAAATACACACGCTTTATGCTTATCAGAGCTTTCAGTGGCCAAATCTGATAAAAGGAAATCTTGTCCGGAGTTAGAAAACCCCTTGAGTAATCCTGAATAATAAGTGATAGTGACATATGGAATTATTGCTTCATTTTTAGCAGAAGTAACTCTGTAGGTTATCTCCTTGCAGAGGTATTAAAATCAGTCAAGCACAGTCTGGGTGGTGTTTTAAAACAAACTGTAGGCACAAGCACTCTGTGCGTTTTGTGTGTATGTTAGGGAGGGAGCAGCCAAGGCCACCTGTATCTTGGAAAGTTCTAATAAAAGTAACTAGTATCTAAATTACTGTGTTGTGGCTGCAGCCCTCTGAGGTCCCCTGGGCAGATATATGGGGCTGGAGCAGAGTAGGTGTTCCCTCTACTTTTTCTCAGCTGCGTACTCAAGCCTGAAGAGTGGGCTGTATCCTAAGCCCAGGGAGGGAGGGAGCATGGGAGAAAGGCTGCAGTGAGCACTGGCCAACTTCCTCTGACCTGGGAGGAGTTAGGTCAGCACACCCCCATGTCTCACTTGTTTATCAAGAGTATTTTTTCTCTGAGCTGGCTGCCTATTTCCTGACCTGGATGTACCACATGCATCCCAGCAGAGCCTTGCTCACAGCTCAGCTGTGGGGCATTGCTGCTGCAGAAATAGAACGGATGCACTCCAGCAGCTTAAATACAACATCAAGTAGCTGCCAATGCTGTGCCCAGCAGGTTTGTGGCAACCATTGCTGTAAGGAACATTTGCTGCATCTGCTGAGCATTTATGGAGGTAACTGTGCACTAGGAAATCTTTTTCTTCCCCCTGAGCTGGACCAGTATGATAGCAGTGGGGAAGGGTACTGCAGACCTAGCTAGCACCATGCTTTACTGGTGGAACTGCTACACGGACCCTTCTCTTCTGGGGCTCCAGCAGTGTTTGGAGTAGCTGGTCTGTTGGGATTGTTCGGTATTATTTCGTCATCTAGGCAAGCGCTACAGGCCAGGAATCAGGGGCTTTTCTGCAGCAAAGGCTCCTTTCCAGTCGTGTCCTTCTGAGCGGCAGCAAAAGACAAGTAAGGGTTTGTGCCACAGGACAGTGCAGAAGTGCAGCCCTTCTTTGCAAACGTTTGCTGCTGTGGTGAAGAATGTTTAAATGAGTGTGGAAAGAACACCTTGGCAGTGCTGCAAGGGGAGCTGAAGAGTGAGGAGAGACAGGGGGAGAGAGGTTCTTTTTCTTTCTTTTTAGAAGCATTTTCCATGAAGGCTGGGGTTTTTTCCAGACAAGTTTTCTGGGCACTTCCACAACAGGACTGCATTCAGCCTTCACTGTTCCCTGAGGAGGCAGAAGACAAGGTCGTTTTCATCAGCTCTGCAGATTTTGTGATCCTTTTGCTCTCTGTGAAATAGTAGCCTGAATATAATGACAGGGGAAAAAATAAATATCATAACCCTTCTCCCCTTTCCAAGCTAAGCCCTTGCCAAAGCAGTAAAAAACTTTATAAACAATAGCCATCCATGACATAAGCCAGTCCATGAGTAGCCTGCCAAAATTCACCTCAAGAAAATAGGTCCAAAAATAGATACTATCCTGTAAAAAGCCCCACAGCCTTAAAGATAGTCTTCCCATTGTGCTAATTGCTTTCACATCTTGCTCTGAAATAAGAGTGCACACAACCATGGAGGGGCCACTAATAACTCGCTTCAGCTATGCACAAAAGCATGTGCATAGCATCAATTATGCAAGCCGTCTATTTCTACTCGGCAGATCTCAGATACTCAATTTCAAGTTTGTGTTTGAATTGCACAGAAATAATGAGGCTGGTTGTAGTGTTAACAAACAGCATGTGGTTAAATGCTTTCCCAGGTAGGGCATTTCAAGGCAAATATAAACTGTTTTCATTTCTCTTCTGCCCCCTCCATCAGTTGTTGGACCGCAGTGCTGTCAGCTCTGAAGAGTTTTTGCCTGGCCTTCTCCTTGAAAAGAAGTCAGCCCCTGTGGTGGTTGGCAGGTTGCAGCTTTGGTAAATCAAGGGCCTATCTCACCAGCAAGCTGGGATATACAAAGGAGAAGTAGCTGGGAATGGTTTCATAAGGCCTTTCCTGTATGCCAAGGAGGTGACCCCAAAATGTGACCTTGTGTGCACTTGGTTGGAAGAACAAAACTCCCGTGAGGCTCCTGGCAGGTCCAGGGAACCAGAGATGTGGTGTGGTGCTCTTCATCCTCTGCTCTGGGCATGCATTCATCTTTGTTCATGCTGATGTCTAGACCTTTTATATGACTATGAATCAGTGGGTGTGCATAGGACTGTCTCCTACTTGCTTGTACGCCTCTTTGTGTGTAGAGTTGGTTGAACTTTATGGTGTGAGCAACCCCTCTGCTTGTTGGATGCGATTTAAAGTATGACTGTCCCACAGCCTTGGACTTTGTGGTGAGGCCAACACAGAAAGCAAAATCCAGGACCCCACCCACAAGCCCATGGTGTATTGAAGTGGCTACAGGGAGACTTTCTCCAGAGTCACTGGGTTTTATTTCCTATAGTTCCTTGGGCACTGCTTAGAACATCACCAGCAAATTATTAAGTTTTCTGAGATCGCGATTGCTGTGATTACATCAGTTATCTGTGTCTTAACCTTGTGGATGGGCAGAGCAGCCTGCTCTGAGCATCTGTGATTTTGAGGTTGTGACTCATTATGAGAGCTCAAGGAGGGATTTATTCATGCCATGTTTATTGTTTGGAAAGCTCAACCAAACGCTACTATTGTTAGCTTGAATAATTCATCTACTAGTCTACTTTTTGATCTCTTTATTGGTTTCTCTCTTCATTAAGACCTTCAAGTTTGGAGGTGAGGATTATCTTCATCTAGAGCCAATTTTCCATGCCTGGTATCTTTGGAAACCAAAACTTCAGGGGCAGATTTTCAGTAGGTCTGGCCTTGCTGAAGGACTGAGGGTGTTTTTGAGAGAGTCAGCATTCATCTGCCCTTGATGGTCGGTTAGATGTCAAAGTCTGGGTATCGCTCTGTGCATCTTTTATGGGACATGGAAGAAATGCACTTTCCTTTGCACAATTTGCCTAATGCTAAAACCAGCACTTAAGATAGTTCAGATAATGGCCTCTGGAGAGACCTGTTTCTTCCTACTGACTATAAAGAAAAATTACTTAGATTGCAATGTCTAAACTTTGGTGAGGTAGCTCCCATTCAGTGTGTCCTCATGGGCCAACCTGGGGCAGCTGGGCTTCTCTCACATGTCGCATGTAGCTCCTGAGCTCCAGGGCAATTTTGTGTGGGGACAGAGAGGTATGTCAGTGTCAAATTGCATTTGCGTCCCCACACAGGAGGTCTCGCAGGTTTGACTACATCTTTTTCCCAGTGCCTTTGAGAAATTTGGTGAAATGTTGCCCTGTAGACAACAGCCTCTCCCTCAGTTCTCAGGCAGGGCTGGAGGTGGGACGTGCTTGCTCCATCAGGATGAGGGTATGAGAGGGGTGGGAATGGACACCCCTGCCATTGCACCAGGGAAATGAGGGTGTGGGCAGGACAGGGAAGAAGTTTTGCTTTGCCTCCCCTTGCCGCAGCCTGCCCTTGTCCTCTTGCAGTTGTTCAAACATATCCCCTCAGTTTGTAGATAGAAAAGTCAGGGTGGGGAAGGAGATGTGAACTTTGGCAGAAAATGCAGGTTCTGGGAAAACAATCACTAACCCCCTCAACAATGTTTAAAAAAACCCCACAAATGCACATGAAATACATACATAAGGAATTATTCACTTAGGTAACTGTCACTGATTTGTGCAGAATATTTGGACTGTTGCTCACCGCTGTTTCAGGGCAACAGGATACATAAAGCGCGCTTCCACCTCAGAGAAAGACAAGGTTTCACAACAAGCATTTTTCACAGTTTTTGTGTGAAAAGCTCCTGTGTCAGAACAGAGCACAGGACAGCACTGCACGTACTGATGTGCTGACAGCGCGAGATGGTTTCTCCAGCCTTCACCAGCACGTGCAGACAGTCTTGGCTGCACTGCAGCACTAACTGTAGGCTGATTCTTCCTTACCTTATGCTATATTTACTCCAGTACAGGCTCATGTACATCACAGAGGTAATCCCACCTTAAACCAGAGCAAGGGAGAGGAGATGGGTCCTTCTGGGGCAACCTGTTAATGGACTGCGTTTTTGTAGCTATTTAAGGATATCAAGAGAGTGACTCAAACGAGTTGGAATTAATGGCAAATTGGAATTTGGCATTGCCTCTTATTTATTCATGGATATTTACCCTGCTGGAGCTCTGCCTGCAGAGCACAGATCAGTGCCAGCAGACTGGGGAGCTGGCTTTTCTAACCAACCAGCAGGACGGTGGCACTTTCAGGTGCTGCACAGGGCTCTGGAGGAGCCAGCACAAATTCCTGAGCTTCTCTAAATGACAAAGGTTTTTGAGGGGTTGTTGATGGAGAAGGGGAGAGGCCCAGATGATCTCCAGTGGCTGTCCCTCTCCAAAGCTGGCTCTTTCTCCTTACCAGCGTGCCCAGCCTCCTCTTCCTCTCCTCTAGGTTTGGTCTGCAGCCCTCCTCCTGCAAGTCCCAACCTCTGCTGTGGCAGCAAGGGGTCAGAGCCATCTTTTTCCATCAGCTACACGAAGAGATCAAAGCAGCCCAAGCCTCACCTTGAGAGTCCTTGGCCGTCGGTGTTTCACGGCCAACTCGTCGTTTTCACCAGAATGTGGGAAACCCAGTAAAACCCTAGAAAGTCTCATGTGTTTCCCAGTCAGATGGAGCCTGCTGCAGGACCATGCCCGTGGCTGCAGCTCTGTGTGCAGCTGGTCCCTAGGAGCCAGCCTTGCTTTCATAAATAGATAAAATCTTGAAGCCTGTTTGACTCCCTGAAGTAGCCCTAGGCCAGATGGCAGCATGCACTGCCTGTGAGCATCCTGGCGCTTCAAGTGTGACAGCATGGGATGCACCACACACAGTTCAATTTTTTTTGAAGCCTCTAGGAATTAATGTGACTTTTGAAAATTATTCTGGTACTGAATAGACAGTTGATCCCTTTCAGGAAGGTACAGTGTTTATAGGAGAGACAGCAATATTCAAAAGTGGCATAAAACCGCGACTGAGTGATGTTACGGGTTCATGTAGACTTATGGTGGATGCTATAAAAGATCTGGATCTGGGTGTTTTCAGAAGGGCAGCTTATGATCCAGTGTAATGCTATATTAATAGATAGCAAGAATGTAGAGCTGTGACAGAAAGATTGACACTTTTTGGCGGTAGATTTTGTACTTAGGCATCTTGGTGTATTTGCTGTCATGGAGTTGTAGTCACAATTAAGGAACCGAGCTTCATTACTTGAATGAATGGAGGTGATGTGAATAGTCTGCTTCATTCAGTGTGGTACCCAGAGCATGAGGGATTTGGGGACCATTTACTGCATGCAGTTGATAACTTCTTGCTTGAGTGTCACTCAGCTTGTGAGTGTGACTGCTTTACCCATGCCAATTCTCCTCATCTTTGTAGCTTTTAGGTATGTCACAAGCCCTTCACTCGAAAAGCCACCCCAGACTTTGCTGGGACCAAAGGGTCATACATTCTGCTTAATGTAGTAGATACTTCAAAAAATGCATGGTTACCTACCACAATAAGTGGTGTCCGTTGTTGTGTAGTGATTAATCTAAACAAAATTAGCTCCAGCCAGGGAGTAAGAGTAGTGTAGATGGATGCTGGGAGCATGCAAGGACCAGAGAGCAAGGCTGGTCCAAGGGTGTGTGTGTTGCCTTGCTTTAATTGAAATTATTTTATCTGGTTTAGCTATAAAAAAGCAACTTGTGTACTGAACTTTTTATTGCAGTTTGACTAAGTTGATTCTTCACCCAGCTAAAGCAGGACACATGTTTAAAGGAAAATCAAAGTGTGCCAGACTTTGTAACACAAAGCAGTTGGAGTTATTTTTTATGTCAGATCTTTGCCAGTTGAGGCATGGCTTTCTCATGGGGACAGCTCTGGGTGTGCATGTGCACCGAGAGGAGGAGCAGTGGGGCAGGGTGTCACTGCACTCAGGACAGGCTGTAGAACACACTGGTACAATCTCAGCCTGCAGCTGCAATAGCTGGGAAAATGGAAGGGAACTGAAGATGACTCTAAGACAGATGGATCAGCCTGGATGAGCCATCCACGTAGCTCACAGTTAATCTAAAGTGGTAAAATGAAGCAAATGAAAAGGTTTCCTCTGGATGAAGTGGGACACAGAGATCCTCACAACAGACCTGATGGGGTGTTTTAAAAAAATTGGAGAGAAACCCCCTTGGGTTAGCCGGAGCAGCTGTGCTAGCCCCCACTGGCACTATGCGGCTCCTCCTGTTTCAATGCCTTTTCTCAAGCTAAAGCCTGAAATAACTGGGGAAGGGCCCTCTTCCAGGAAGTAGTCCCGATGACACCGGGTGCCCCTGAATACTGCCCTGGTGCTGTGTGAGGCTGTGCTGCAGTGGGGCTCCTGGGGGCACTGCACGTCTCCTCATCTGGGGTGCAAGCACTCCCAGCCTGCTGCACTCTCCTGCCCCAGCAAGGCCTCCGCTTGCCCAGGAGCACCAGTGCTGGCACTAGGCTATGTAGTGAGGGCACTGGTTTGCCCACAGGTGGCACCTGGTTGCCCAGGGGCTGTAGCGGGTTGCCTGCTGATGGCACCAGGGTTGTCCAGGGATGGGATCAAGTTGCCCAGCAAAGGCACTAGGTTGCAGAGTTTGTGCTGAGTTGTGCAGGGGTAGTGGCCCCGGGTTGCCCACTGAGGGCACCAAGTTCATGGGATCATAGAATATCTCAGACTGGAAGGGACCCATAAGCACCATCAAGTCCAACTCCCTGCTCCTTGCAGGACTACCTAAAACTAAATCAAATGACCATTCAAATGACCATGACTAAATCCAAAAAGACCATTGTTCAGCTGCTCAACACCTATCCAACCTGGTTGCCCCGGGGCTGCACAAAGTTGCCTAGTGAGGGAAGTAGGTTGTCCAGGGCAGGAACTAGGATGTCAGTGTGAGGGTATTTTGTTGCCCAGGGGTGGCTCCGTCAAGTTGCTGCATCAGGTTGTTGTAATGGCTGCAGGATGTTGCCTAGGAAGAACCTGGTCACTGAGCAACCTGTGCCCGTGGCAGTGCTCCCCTGGTCCTGTGTCACCAACTGCACTGGGGATGCTGCAATGCCTGGCGGTGCTGCCACCGAGCCTGACTGCACAGTGGTGAGTAGACACCCCTGCACGCCGGGCACCCCCAAAACCCTGGAGCACACCCTACACCCAGGCAGGTAAGGGTGAGCACGTACTTTAACAGGGAGGGGAGGACTAAAAAAGCCAGTATTTCTTCTAATTCCCCCCCAATATCTCTTATATCATCCAAATGTACCCAAATGAGGTGATCAGTGGCTCCACAAGTGTGTCTGTGTGCAGGGGTGGTAAGAAGTAAGCGTCACCCTGGGATGGTTTATCCCGAGGGGGATGCAGGGGCATTTATTTCAGCTGGAAATGTAGGGAAAAGTAACTCCAGTCCATTCCCAAGGTTTTTACCTCTCTTTCTGAAATGTGCCTGCCAATATCTGAAAGGGAGCAATTTATTGGCAGGGGTGGGAGCCAGGGAAGTCATCTCCCATTCTCTGAATGCTGTTGCTCAAGTATAAATAGGGAGCTAGGGAAAGTGCAGTCATTTATCCCTGGCAGGGACAAAAGGGCTGAAGTGACTGGTTTGTGGAACCAGCACGCACAGTGGTTTTTGTTGGACCTAAGCACAGATATTTCATCCTCAGTTCTTCCAAACTGGCTTAGAGGGTCATGTCTGTGAAAGTCTTTTTGCTACATTTGCTGCCTATCCGGTGCCCACAGCTGTGCTGCTTTCAAGTCAGGTACTGGGGCAGCCCATGCCAGCATGGCCAAACTTGGGCAAGGCTTGGAACTACAGTCCTGAAAGTTCATTTCCTAGTGGCAGGCTGTGCACTCTCCCCTCTGACTCATCCCTATTTTTGTCCAACTTGCCCTAGCTAAAGGACCTGTTACTCTCCTGCATTTGCTGTTTATTTAATAGCTGCATTTTGAGACCCTGGCATTCAAGACGGTTACCGTTGGTGTACAGTCACAGCAGCTCACAGGCAGAGCTGCCTCTCTCTGTGTGTCTCCCATCTATTGCCTGTTAAGCTTTCCAGTAGGAAAGCCTGAGTCCTTGATCCTACCCTTGTGCAGAAAGAGGCATTCTTCATGGCAGAGGTGACTAAAATGAAGGCATCTGTCTTTCCCAAGGTTTTTTATGATTTTAAAAACAAGCCAGTCTCTCTCAGCTCACCTGCACGTGCAAAGTGATCAGGTTAACCCAGGAGGAACAATTACACCTCTAGTCAAGGGACTGCTTCTGTGGATGCTTTGTTCTAGAATAGAAGTGAGTTTATTTCATGCAAACATCCCATTTTTAAAGGCATAATGTTGATTTCATACTGTAACAAATAGGATTTAGCACATGCTTTGTGTCAAACCCCACTCCCATCCAGGGATCTTGTAGTATGCCAGTGTCCTCATCTTCCATTGGGGCTTTGAGCCAGGCTGGGAGCAGTGGGGATAGGACGGTGTTAGAGGAAGGACTCATCTGTGCAACATGGCAGGTGGTGACAACAGCCATGGAGACTTATTCTGCCAGTGGGTGACACCTGTAACCACACAAGAACTTCATACTGTGTACAACATGCTCTCCTGAACATTCATCCTCAGACTAGGTGTGCTGGGTACCTTTGGTGGCATTCTGCATTATATTTCTGGTAATAGTTGACGAATTACCTCAATCTGAAAAGAGCAATAGCACCCACAGTGTTGCCTGCCGTTACTGGTAGCAAAACTTCCCTGTGTGGCCATTCCTCCTAGGGTTACTGCAAGGTTGGGGTTTACGAGCTGTTCTGAAAAGACATTGTGGGGTATCTCGTTTCCAAGCACATTAATTTTACATCAGGTGAGCCAAAGACATTTTTCTTCTTTTGCAAGTCAAGATGTGGCTGTTCTTTTTAGGTTGACATAGGTGGGGATTTTTCGAATTGGGATATAGTCCTGCAAAGCTCAGCTCACCTGCAGACTCCTCACTCAAGCATTTAATGCAAGTGAAGATAGAAATGATGAGGATGAAGTCGCTTGCCCACAAATCATGCTGGGTAGGTAGCAGCTGTGTGCCCAGAGCTATTTGGGCTGATAATGGAACTTTTAAAGAGGAAATTTCATCTGAAGTACTTTAAGATCAGCAAGTATGCTAGCCAAAAGAAACAAATGGACAGCAGAGAATTATCAACTCAAGTTTGACTGGACTGGCAGATATAAGGAAAAGGAAGGCATAATATCTGTTGTTCTCCTTAGCAGCCATATTTGTTTCTCTCTGCGTTTCAAGACCTGATGCTAGATACTAACCACAAAGTCAAAATCTTCTCTATACAAATGCTTGGGCTGCTGTCAGAAGGGATTTGTTTTCAAGAGGTTTAGGCCTGGACAGGTATTGTGTGGGTGCTGTGTGCATCACTGCTTGTATTATAAGTTGCATGTGTTGCTGTAAGATGTAACACAACTGCAGCAGCTCAGTGACATTGTCTCCTATCTCCTCTGTGCAGGACACATACCTGAATAGCAGCGCTCAGGAATAGAGCTGGTTGGCTCTCCCTTGACAGCAATGTACACTCATCAAAGATCAAGCCCTACCAGGTTCCTACCTGCCATCAGCACCATGGCTTCAAGGTGTAAGAACTGTTTTCCTTACAATCCCTTGCCTCAGAGCTTCAGCCTCCTCTGGATGTCCCACACCTACTATCAAGCAGCTGCCATCAACCCAGCTTTGGCTCCCTTTTCCAAAAGCTCCCAGGGGTTAGCTCCCAGCAAAGTGCTGCTTTTGATTTCTGACAGAGCAGCCCTCTTCACCCGGTACACCCCCGATGACTGGTACAGCTCCAACCTGACCAACAACAAAGATTTGGAGACTTCCTGGCACAGTGCAGAGCATCTGAGAGTTGAAACCTCCCACATGATTCAGAATAAATATCGGCAAACAAAGAAAACCCAAGCAAAAAGCACCAGAAACCTGGGAGAACGTGTCAATGATTTTGGAAGTCAGAACTGTGCCATGAGCTGGATGAAATGACTGGGGAGAGCAACACACTCACAGACATGAAGAACCAACTGGAGAGAGCCCTGGCTGTGCTGGAGGCCCCTCTCCAGGTAGCACCCTGTCCGGTGGGCTGCAGGCTGTAGCCTCCTGCTGAGACATCTGCAGCCTTTCAAACATCTAATGAAGTTCCATTACAGCTCCGTGACAATTATAAAGTTTTTGTTAAGAGACCATGAGTTAAGTTAGCAGTAAGCAAATCCCTTGCCATCTGCTGCATCCCCTGTCAGCACATGCTAAGCACATCAGAACAGTATTTGCTTAACCAAGTATTTTTATAAGTGGTATATCCAAAATCCTGGTTTGGGAGACAAAAGCCCATGTCTTACTGTGAGGCTCTGGCAAGGTCAGCATCCAGCCTGACACAGGTCCCTGCATTCAGCTGTGGTGGCACCACAGACACGTGTGCTCCTTCATGTGGATTTAATGCTGATGTTGCAGCTCAGCTGCTCCTTGTCAGCTAAACCTGGGTCCTGTGCTGTCACCTCTGTGCCCACCTGTAATTTCTTTTCTTACATTACTGGACATGGGGAGCATCCCTGTAGGGAACACTGCCCCAGTAGCCAGCAGTGATGACAAGTTCCCAACAGGTCACTTGGGAGTGCTTGCATCACCGGGAGAAGAGGATGGGCATCAACCTAGTCCATGATAACATGGAGAAACAGCTCTTCACAGTAGGTTTGGCAACACATATCATGTGTTACCTAAACCTCCACAGACGGATTTTGCAGCCCTGTTCCCTCACTGATTCCTTAGTGCTGGTGAGGTGCTGAACTCTTCCAGCCCAGAAAACCTGCTGGACCAGGGGATGGCGTTCCCCACACAGCAGCATGCCCACATGGTGTGGGTAAGACTTGCCCTTATAGAGGAAGGAATAGCTGAAAACCAGCTGTGTGTTTGTGTAGCATATCAGGGTCCTCTGTCCCTCTTCAAGGAGTTTGTGAGACATTGTCCTGCCTTTCAGAGTCCTGCCAGAACAGGTTCTATATGTATCTATGTCACAGGCACGTATCTGTATCACATACATTTATCTCTATCTATGTATTGCACACGTATGCACATACAGATATGGAGAAAGCAGCGCATGCCCGACAGCTTGTCTGGTTTTCCCCACTCTATGCGTTGGTCTAATAAAAGATATTACATCTACCCCCAGCTTTGCTTTGCTCAGAGCAGTGTGGCCACAGTAGGACCGCAGCTATGTGTGCTTAGAATCACAGAATCGTTCAGGTTGGAAAAGACCTTTAAGATCATCAAGTCCAACCATTAACCCAGCGTTGCTAAGCCCACCACTAAACCACGTCCCTAAACGCCACATCTACACGTCTTCTAAGTACCTCCAGGGATGGTGACTCAACCACTTCTCTGGGCAGTCTGCTCCAATGCTTGACAGCTCTTTCCATGAAGAAATTTTTCCTTATATCCAATCTGAACCTCCCCTGCCACAACTTCAGCCCGTTTCCTCTTGTCCTGTTGCTTGTTACTTGGGAGAAGAGACCAACCCCCAGCTGCCTACAGCCCCTGTCAGGTAGTCAAAGAGAATGAGAAGGTGCCCCCCGAGCCTCCTTTTCTCCAGGCTTAACACCCCCAGTTCCCTCAGCCACATGTCACAGGACTTGTTCTCTAGACCCTTCGGCAGTGTATTTTATAGAAATCATAAAAATGTGCACTCCTGCCTGTCTTTATATAGTCTGCTTTAAATTATGAAGAAGAAGTGAACATGATGAGAGTTGGCACAAGATATGGGATCCTAATGCACGGTACAGCAAAATACAATCACTGCAAGGGCATCATGAAACTGGGAAGAAAATTAAAGCCCCTAGGGCTGTGAAGCCACTGCTCCATTAGGGTTTTTTTCTTCTGAGTCAGGCCATAAAATAATTAAAAGATTGAATTTAAAAGTAATGAGATTTTAGGAAAATAATCAGACCTCATATCACCATAATGGCATTTTGGATTTTAAGTGTTTGGGACACATTTAGGCTGTGCTTTTCAGCTGGCACGTGCAGACAGGATGGCTTAAAAATTACTAGTTTCGGAGCACTAAGCACCTCCCTCCAGTAGCTGCAGCTTCACAAATTCAATAGATGTGTGCTGCAGTCAAGTGAGCTGAGAGCAACACATGCCTTCCTCCTGTGGAGCTGAATGTTTCTTAGAAATGACTGGGGATTTTCACCAAAGTCAAGTCCATCTCCTCTTGTCCAGTATGGGTGGGATTTCTCATGGGGAAGAAAACATTTTGGGAGTAAAAAGGGAAGGTGGTAGTTGGAGATGGGGATATGTAGCACCGCTGGTCCAGGGAACAACTACACCTCTTCATATCAGGTAAGGATCTGTCCCTGTCTCCCTGTAGTGGAACTAAGCAGCACTTGACATTGATGTTAAGCTGAAAAACCACTTGGCCACCCACCCCGAAAGTGAATCAGAGGCCACAGCCACAGCACCTTCTTATCCCCTCCCAGTCACTGCAGGCAGGCTCAGCTACACAAGCGGGTGTGCTGGGGTTGGGGGGCACTTTCTCCACTCCCTGCCTGTCTCCTTTGGCAAGACAGACAGGCAGGTGCGTTCTTGCTGTGTGCAAGGTTGGAGAGACCCAAGGGGATGAGTGTGACCAGGAGGACTGAGCACAGACACTGGTGGGATCGTGCTTTGCCTTTCCCCAGGAAGTGGACGTCATTGGGTCCAGCCAGGAGAGGATGCAGTGGTGCCTGGATAGGGTGGCAGCCCAGCTCATGTAAGGAGGAGCTCCTTCTCTCATGCTGCAGGGCTGATGTGTGTTGGCAGCTGTAACGGGAACCCCCAGCTGACCCCCTACCTCTACCTGCATGCTGCAGGTGTAAAACCTGTGTAGGGTCCCTGAGAAGTGGGCAGTGATGCTCCTGGGAGCACTTGGCTGCCCATGGGGAAGTGGAATGGGGAGGAAAAAGTTCCCCCCCCCGTACATCCCCACCCCTGGCTGTTGTTTGTGTGTTGAGGGTCCAACAGAGCAGCCCAGCATGAGCTGGAGAGCAGCCTGGCCCACAGGCAGATGGCCCACTGCATCGTCAAGTGCCATCACCCAAGGAACACCTCTGATGGCATTGGCTACGGCCAAGGGGTGGAGCAGGTTGAATGCATGCCAGGCAGCATGCAAGTGCCGAGCTGTCCCTGGGATGCATGGTGCATCTCCCTGGCAAGGAGCTGGTTTTCCCCAGCTCACTGTAGAGGCATATGTCTCTGCACGGCACATCCATCCCACCTGGAGACACTCACCTTGGAGTGGCCATTTCTCACCATAAAGAAAGAACAACCCCCTGCTATCAGCTGGATACTGAATGTCCAGCAGGTGCAAGCAGCTCCCACCTAATGAAACATTCTATCTGGGTTCAGAGATCAGCCTGAAAACAAATTCAGTCCAGCACCTCTGCACAGCTCATTAAGTTAATGCCCATTTCGAAAGATGTGTCAGTGCTTGGCTGAGTGCTCTTCATTGACGTAAAGTTGTCAGGGGGGGTTCACCCCTGTGTAGAGATGACCTGGCAGGGAGCTGAAATGACATAGAAGATAAACAAATAGAGAGCATGGTTCTGGGATAGAGTTCAGCTGCTTTTGGGTGCCAGGAATTCGGCTTTGGCTCTGCAGTAAATGAGCGGTGACCTAAACCAGCACTCGCAGAGGTATGCCCTAAGTGGCAAAGGGCTGTGGGAATAAATCTGCTGCTCACACAGGTGCATGCAGTTGATGGAGGGGTGTAGATTGTTTCAATTTTTCTAATGTTTTAATAATTATTCACAGTAGAACTCAGACATATTTAGACAGGCAGATGAATTGCAAATGATTGGTGCTATAATTCAGAGACAGGTAAAGTGTTCCAAGAATCAGTGTGTTTTAAATGACTTACGTGGTATTTAAGTCTCTTGTTGACCTTGTTCTGGACTGCTGCACAGGCATGAACTTCAGCTTGAACGCACAGCCAGGGAATCAAGCGTTATCTAATGCTCACTCAGTTTAGTACGAAACTGAGGTAAATTATAAGCAAAACCAATTGACTACAATCTGCGCGCTGTTGTGAAGCTGGGAATCACTTGGCATTTAAGTGCCTCAAATGTAAACATGAGGTCTGATTGAAACACCTGGGTTTTGGGGACAATGGTTTGTTTGTCTGAGCTTTCACAAGTATCACTGTTGTCTTCATGACCATGTTATCATTTGGTAAGTATTAATGAACAAAGGGTATCCAGAGGTTTCACTTTCATGCATCTTCTGGCAGTTCAGAAATGCTGTCTGCCCTGTGGAAAGTCTCTGCTGGGGGGCATGCCACGGGGGTCACAGGCTTGCTTCTCCTCGAAGGACATGCTTTCAGCCTCAGTGCTTTGTGCTTGCTGCATGATTATCCTTGCGTTTCCTGCATTGCTCTGCCAAGCAGAGGGAGTGCAGACCATTGATGGACCCTGGCTTGCAGCGGTGGGTCTTATGGAAAGCTTTCCTGAAAAGTGCTTGACACAGCAGTGATTAACTGAGCAGAGATGGGCTTGCAGCACCTTATATAGATTTTACTTCAAAAACAGGTTCATCAAGTGGCAACTTGAATTATTACTTAATTGCTTTGATTATGAGCAACATAACAGCTGTAACAGAATTACAGCCTTTTCAAGGAAGTGAGCCATCTTGGAGAACAGGAAGAACATCAAGTACAGCTGCTACACTGTCAGAAAGGAAGTAGCATGCATGCAAAAATACTGCTGGATGGTCAGCAAGCCACCAGAGCTCAAAGAAGCTCTCTCAGGGGTCTCTAAAGCATGGATACAGTCACACAACATTGTGCTCAGCCACCTCCTTGGGCCATAACGAGCAGTTTTAGGGGGTGTCCCTAGCTGTGACTAGCAGAGGTGGACTGGTCAAACAAGAAAATCTCACATGTGACATTAAAATAAAATGGTCTGTAGAAGAATCACCCTCATTCCAAATGTCTTTGTAGGGCAAGACCTTTCTCTTCCTTTTGGCCTCCATTCAACAGCTTTCTGTGTTGCAGCAGGTCTTTACAGTCCTTAGGAATTGGTAGAAAATTCACCCCTTGTCTCCCAGAGTGAAGGTCTGGCTCTGCACAATCCCTCCTTCCCTTCTTTAGCTGTGTCATCATTTGAGTTGGCTGCAGATTGCAGGCTGTTCCCCAGCTGTGCAATGCTCTTGCTTTCATGGAAGGTGCCAATTCCTCAGTCCATGGCACAATAAAAAGGGCATTTCCCTCCTGCTCCCAAGTCCTTTTGAGGACCAGTGAATATCAGCTACAGATGCTAACCTGCCAGTCTGGGCATGATGAGAAGCATCCTAGAGCCAGTATCCTGTCCCCTGGGTTACCTGTAGCCAAACCTCATGGCAGGTCTCTGGGACCCCACCAGCTGTTGTGTGCCCCACTCCATCCCCTGGGTGGCAGATACAACCACCCTGTGTACATTAGGGGTGGGAGCAAAACTTCCATTCCAGTTCTCGGTGGTCCACCATTGACAAAAAAAAGAATATCAACTACTGCGCCATTCTCTTCCCTCAGGATCTTCTGGTATGTGTGGTTAAGGCAAAAGTCTATCAGCATCCCTGTGGGAAGGATGATCCCACAAATTTTCATAGAATCATAAAATTGTTTAGATTGGAAAAGACCCTTAAGGTCATCAGATCCAACTGTTTATGCAGCACCACCAAGTTCACCATTAAGCCATGTCCCTAAGTGCCACATCTACATGTCTTTTAAATCCTTCTGGCAATGGTAACTCAACCACTTCCCTGGGCAGCCTGTTCCAATGTTTAACAGCCCTTTCGGGGAAGCATGTTTTCCTAATATCCAATCCAAATCACCCTTGGGGCAACCTAGAGGCTCTTTCCTCTGTATTATTTCATTTGATTAATTAGGTCATTTGACCATTTCTGGAGCCTTGCCTGTGAATTCTTACCAGTAACCTTTGAGCAGCCAGTGACCTGTTGAATTGTTAGATAAAAAAAAGCTCAGGCAACTTCCCTTTTCCTGCTGCCCTCCAAGAAAGGGACATGTTGGCATACTCTTGGCACACAGTAGCAATGACAGCTGGTCACATTTTCCAATCAGTTTATGTTTTCTTAGAACATTTTCCTTCAAAAAGTGCCTTTTAATCAAAAGGAAAGTTTGTCTGAATGAAGATGTTGGTTTGAAGGACATTTTATAATAGAGAAACAAACACAGCAGGGGTAATAACTGAAGTAGTTCTAAGACATATGTCACTTCATTCTACTAATACCACCCGTTTGTTTAACATTCTGCAGGGGGCCAACCGATGTCCTCCTTTTCATTCTAGTACCATGATGACCACTGTGGTACAGAGACGGTTACCTTCTGCCCCACGGTGAACCTACGGGCCTCCTGCATCAGTAGCACAGGTGCTGCTGCTGCTGCTGCTGCTTTAAGGCATCCAGGCCACCCTGAGCTCACATCACCCGGCTGTTTGGAGAAGTAAGCTCCAGCCTGCCGCTGAGGCCCTAAAAATTGCGCCAGAACTCCTAAAGCAATACCTTTTCTCTGAGGAGTAAAAAGTTCAAAAGTCTTTGTTACGTCGGGATTCCCAGTGTGGGGGCCTCCACAGGTTTGCTTCAGCCACCTGAAAGCAGCTTTACCCTCTTCTGTCCCATCAATAGACCCATTGCAGGAAGTTTTCAGTAGCTCATACCAAGGTTTCATGAATCATCCATAGTTGGCTCTTCAAGGCCAACAGCATCCGATCATTCTGAGAAATGCCCATCATCCCTTGAGAGTTTTAGGCTCTGGGAGGTGGCAAACAGCCTCTTTCTGTTTAGATCCCAATTGTCTCTGGCCTTTCAGGATTTCAACCCCCAAATACATAACTCACTCCTGGATAACTTGAGCCTTATACTCTGATACTTGATATCCGCTAATTCCCAAGAAATTGAGAAGGCTTATCGTCAGGGGAAGACACAGTTCTCTAGTCTCTGCTGTGATCAGAATATCATCTGCATATTGTAGAACTGGTCCCCGATAATTTTCTGTTCTCCAAATTTCTAACTCCTTTGCCAACTGATTTCCAAGGATTGTCAGACTATTTTTAAAGCTTTGTGTTTTCTGTCCTATTTCTGGGTTTTCCTATTTGAAAGCAAAAAGCTCCTGACTGTCAGTGCCCAGGGGAATACAGAAAAAGGCATCCTTTAAATGGAAAACTGTACACCATCCCTGTTCCCTGTAAGGATTATTTATTATGTACACGGATTTGCTACTACAGGTTAAATATCTCAAGTTATTTGATTTATTGATCTTAAATCCTGCACCAATCAGTAATCTTCAGCCTTGGCCTTTTTAAATGACAAAATACAGGTGTTGGGTTTTGACTCATACTCCACCAACAGTTTGTACTTCCAAGAATTTCTAAACTATTGGTACCAGCCCATTCCTAGCTTCCAGCTTTAGGGGATATTGTTTAATTCTTACCATGGATGATCCTGGCTTTAAGTCAGTCCTTACTGGCTTTGACCATTTGGATTTTCTTGGAACCTCTCTAGCCCATACAATAGGAATCACAGCATCTTCGACCTCCGGAAATATCTTCTTCCTTTCAAGAGATCATATCCTATAATAACAAAGCTGCTGCCCTGACATATTTAGTTTCCAAAATTAAAATTTCTATTTCCACATTTTTCAAATTTCTGCTTCCAATTTTTCGAGTACATCTCTCCCTAATAATGGTTTTGGAGAATTCAGCAAATATAAAACCTGATAAGTAACCCACTGTTTTCACAGCTTCGTTGTTAAAGGTTTAAAGAATGGCTGAGTTTCACGAGTCCCTGTAATACCAGCAATACTTATATTCTTATTGCTCACTTCCCACCTTAAAGTGTTCAGAACAGAGTAAGTAGCCCAAGTATCTACTGAAAGTTCAACTTGTCATTTCCAAGCCCTGCTTTAACCAGAGGTTCTGCTGGGAGAGACTCCTCCGCTCCCCCTCGTTCCTTGGTTACTGGGAGCAAGGGGGCAGAGGGGGTCCAATTCTTAAGCAGACACTCTTGTTCCCAGTATCCATCCCTTTTGCACTGTGCACACTGATTATCACGCAACCAAGGCCCAGGCTAGAGTCCCTCTCTTGGGGGTCCACCCCATCCTCAGACCCTTCTCCAGATCGTAGTATTGTCCTCTGATACCACCACCAATCTGCTGTTTACTCTTTCCTTTTGACTCTCTCTATTTCTATATGCAATCCAGTCAACAACTAACAACTTTCCCCAATCTCAAGCATCATTTCCTTGGACTTTATAATTTTCTTCTAATATTATCTGAGGATTGGTCCACAAATAGAGAGGCTAATTGATCTTGTCCTTCTTCTGATTCAGGGTTAATATTTGTATATTTGTGGGATACTTCCTTCATTCTATTCAGGAAATCTGTGGGGGGACTCTGTCTTGCCTAACCTCTGCAATTTAGACATGTTTATTGCCTTAGGCACAGCATTTTGAATGCCAAACAAAATCCATTTCTGATACTGAGTTATAAAATATCCTGTGTGCGTTAATATTCAGGTCCCAATTCGGATCAACAGAGGGGAAATGACGCTCCACAGTTCCTTGTAAAGCTCCTGACTTAACCTGAGCTTCCACATGTATTCTAGCTGCTCGAAGAGTCATCTCCTTCTCAGTGCTATCAAACAAAACCTGCATTATTGCCTCTATATCCTTCCAGTCTGGATCTGGTGTTTCAACGACTATAATTTCAAAAGCACCACCCACCTTCTCGGGGTCGTTCCTGTAATTTCCAGCAGTTGCTTTCCAATTACTGAAGCCTGTTATTGAAAACAGGACTCTCACTCTCATGGGTCCTTCATTTCATTTGGCCCACGCCCACTCTGCTACTGAGCTAAAACCTTCTGCCCCCTAAATTGCTCTCCCTGTCCACAGCCACTTGCCCTGCCACCAGCCTCATCTGCTCACCTGCCACCACTTTCTATTACCTTGCTCACATCACTAACATCCTCGTCAGAACTCTCTCATAGTCTCTGCCAAGGAGCAACCATTATCTCTAAATCATCATCTTTCTTTTGTTCATACAATTTAAACATCCCTGTCCTATACTACAAGCAGAGCAGCACCTGTTCTTCTCCTTTTCCAAAGCCAAGACAAAAGCACCACTGGGAGGTAAATTTATACCACACTCTCTTTGCCATTCAGGTTGGTTCTTTACAGTGGAAAACATATCAGTATATCAAACTTTGTCCCATTTCTTGCCTTAAAAGAAAACATCAGCTGTAACATCGTATAATTCAAAGTGCTGTTCATTGGCCATTTTCCTGCATCATCCAGTTTATACAATGGCCACCACAGATTACAGTTTTTAGCTAGGTTGCCTTTAGTTACGTTTCCCCCAGAACCACCCCCTATTTGTTTCCAGTGTCCCAAAATACATTCCAACAGAGATTTCTTTAAAATACCCCCTTTGGACTACCAGTACCCATTTTCTTTTAGAGTGCTTAAAATTTTATAACAATATACATGTATATAAATATATTCAGATATGCAGATTGCACTATACCAGACAGAAATGCATACACATACATACATACATATATATATATATATATACACATACATATATATATAAATATATATATATATATACTCGAGTATGTCAGACAGAAATTTTACCAGACAGATTGTTTCCAGGAGAGCCCTCAATAACCCAACCCAGCAGAGTTTTTATCTTGACTGATGGGCAGGTATCACAGACCAGAAATAATGCTTTACATCTTACCAGGAGAACTTTGCTTTGGAGCCTTCAGTCCTGGGATTGGAAGTCCTCCCTGCAAATCTCTCAGTGCCAGCTGGAATTCCTGTGATCCCACACGTCCACCAACGCTCAATAGCAAAGTCCCACCTGGGTCTCCATAAATCCCAAAGTCCTCGAGGCCACATGACTTTCCGAGGTTTTTAGGCGGGGAAAATGAGGCACTGGTGGAAGCGAGCTTCAGCAGCTCAGGCCATTGCTGCAGCTGGAGGCAAAACGCAGCTCTCCCAGCTCCCGCCCTTGCACTGTCCGCTGCACCACGGCTCCTCACGGGCACAGCGAAGGCGACTTCTCCTTCCTGAGCTGGAGCCTCGCTGGAATAATTGGTGTACAGATTATGAACAGCCCTGAATGCCAGCCTTACTGGCAAGAAGTAAAAATGGTCCTTTCTCCAAACCAGCAGTCCTGGCAAAGATTAGATGACATTGAGACCACTCTCCTCAAGACAAGACACTCCCTGCCTGCCGCAGACAAAAAATCCTTCAGGACCCAGCCTATTTTTCCTCTTCGTTCCATCCCAGGCAGCATGCCAAGCAAGGGGACCCTTCTCTGGGATTTCAGCATCAGGCGCAAAGAGATCTTGTTCCTTTTGATCACACCCAGCCATACAGCACACAAACCTTCTTTCTCCTGCTCTTTTGCAGGGCTGCCAGCCTGGCCCTGCTGCTGAGGTGCCCCCAAAGAGTTCAGGCCAGCAGGCAGGGATGAAGCACTGGCAGGCGTTAATAGAAAATTAAGCAACGATGGTGGCCAATGATGGAACACCTCAAATGGAGCAAACTTACAAAGTTTTACCCATCCTTGTCCTACATGTCCTCTACTTGAGAAAACATGGTCACACACACAGCCCTCAAACTAGAAAGCTCTTAGCCACCAGCACATTGAACCATCAACTGAAATTGTCTCCACGTGCAGGCTGTACTTTCCAACAATGCCCTGTGGTTTGCATGGAATACGTAAAACTCAAGCCTGTCATTACTGAGGGGAAATTCACAGCTACAGAACAGTCCTCGGGGAGCTAGGACAGCTTGTGATGTTTAAGGTTAATTCATGTTTGTGTTATCAAACCTGGGAAAATATCAGCTGTTGCAGTGTGCTGTTTCTAATGCCCTTGCTAATGCACTGTCCTGGTGAGGGAGCCCATGCCTCCCGCTGCGGCAGTGGGAGCTACCTGGAGGATGAATGTTAAGCAGGCTGGATAGGGCAGCTGCCCCAGTCTTTCCAAAAAGTGATTGTTAGGATCACCATCCATTGCAGCATCTGCTGTAAATGGCAGGTATAAAGAAGCTAAGCTAACCACTTCTATTTGGAAGCATTGTCATTAATTGACTTAAGTTCATTAGCTATTTCAATTGTTCGCAATCATGCATGTGACAAATTAGGCAAGGGCTGCAGGAATTAAAAAAAGAATCCACTCTGAGAAAGGCAAAGTGACTTGTTGAAATCAGGACTGCCACCACATCCCAATGAACTACACGCAAGTGTTGCTCTCTTGCTGGCAGACTGAAGGTTTGGATGGCTACCTTTTGGATACACAGCCACTGCTGCCTAACTGCAATCTCATAAAGCATCTTCTTCCCTTCCAAAGCAGGACCACAACTATTTCTGAATTTTTACACTCAGCAGCCAGCAATGTGGAAGTAACAACACTCGTTTGCCCCTTTGAAGGGACTTCCACTTCAAAGACCTCTCTGTGTTTTCTAAAGTTTAAGATATTTGGCTTGATGGAAGCTCATTCCTCCAAAGCTCATTGTGAGAGGAGCATTTGAAAAGAACACCTGCCCTTGGACTGACTATCAGCAGCCATGCCTTCACCCTCTCTGTGCAGCTGAAATGCAAGACAAAACTCAGGCCTGAAGGCAGCTGCCTGGGCTAGACTCTGCCAAAGCAAAGTGTAAGGAGTGGAGTGGAGCTGAGACACGGAGTCAAACCCCCAGCTAAGTGGCAGTACAGCCACAACCTGAAATGCTGTTGTTTCCTACAATACGGGCTAAGGGTACTACAATGACGCTATGTAGATCTCACCCGCTCTTCACTGTTAACACTGTTCTCCTTTAAGAGACTGAGGCACTGGGAGATGTAAGGTAGTGGGGAAGACTGCAACAACTTGTTTGACTAGATCTAGCCAGAGAACAAAGATCCCTTTGCCTACTGCCGTAGCCTTGCCACAGGACTCCCCTTCATCCACTTGGCCAGTAATGGCGGAAATACTAAGAATTACCTTCACAGGCAATTTTCCCAACCTGCAGCCAAGCAAAGGCTTTTGCTTTTTCTCCACACGTTCTTTGCAAATAAGCAAAAGCATTTCTGGTTTTATAAAAACACAGACCTGAGGCTAGGAAGTAACTGCATATGACCTGCCCTGCCTGTTTCCCATTGCTCCCTGTGTGTTCTACTTCTCTCTTTCATGAGCAATTGCCTTCAAAAGATCCTCCTTTGTGGCACATTACTATTCTGATTAACCATCATTCAAACTTCTGCTCGCCATAGGTAACTCACAGACAGGTAGCACCCACCACTACTGGCATCAGAAAGATGTTTGGGTAACAGCTAAGGGCTTTGGAAAGCCCTTTGTCGGAAAATCAGAATCAACATTTCCCTTCAGCTCTACTCTAATTGCTTTTTTATTTCCCTTGAAAGAGCAAAATGCTGCAAAGAAGTGTCATCCAAAAATGAAAAAAAAAAAAAGGTAATTAGATGTCTTAATTATTTGTGGCTAGGTTTCACTTTTGCAGTGTATGTTTGTATTACACTATACTTTTCACCTGCTATCGTATGCAATATGTGCTGCCTTCCAATTTAATTTATATATTTTTTTTACCATGTCAAAAAGGGAAATTAGAGCTGCTTTCTCTGCCTGTTCTGCTAAACTGCCTCTCCCCTACTTACTGTTCTTGCGTCTAATTTGGCGTAAGGTGACACACATCTCTGGCACAGGTGTTCACATTTTTACGTTACTGTGGCTTGGCAGTTTATTTTTTGCTGAGGTGTATCCTTCCTAAATAGGCCAGCCAATGGAGGAAATTTACTAATTTCATCACTCATTTCATCTCATGACTCTCAATTTGTCACAATTTGCTGTGTCTGTTTCTGGCATCTCACTTCTTGTATGAGGTAGGTATACATTTTCTCGTTGAAAGTATTCTGCTGCCAAGAATATTTTTTATTGAGAGTAATTGCCTTGGAAGAGCCTCACATTTATTATCAAGCCCTCCACACACCTCCCAGCACTCAGAAGAAGCAGCACAAAGGTCACTTTGAATGCAGTAACTTGCCTGATGTTCCTGTAATTGGCTAATACCTTTTGCTTCCTTAAGGAATATTCATTTCTGTCTGTACGCTGCTAGATGGCTGGGCGATAGAGTCTGCAGGGAACTCGGGGAAGCTGCTAAAAGAAAACTTCCACAGTAGCTCCCTACTGAAAAATCGTCATATCCTGGGATTGGTGCAGACCTCTTGACACATTATTTGGCAGAGTTGGTGGCATAACGAAACTGATTTGCAAAAAAGCGTGCAAATAGAGTTGTATAGAAAGCAGTAAATAATTTTTTGGTTTAGCTTTCAGAACCCTTTGCTCAGTGATGCTTGCAGGCAGGGTTCACCTGTGCCAGTGTCTGCCTGGGCGATGAAAATCGTATGAAATAGCAACGTGTTACAATGCGAAGTAAGCAGCTGAGAGAAGAAATTCAGAACACTTGATACTAATGTGAGTACTGTGCCCAGTTCTGGGCTGCCCAGTTCAAGAGAGACAGGGAACTACTGGAGAGGGTCCAGCGGAGGAGTACGAAGCTGACGAGGGGACCATCTCGCATCTCCCTTATGAGGACAGGCTAGGAGAGCCGTGCCTGTGAGAGGGGATCTTGTCCATGACTGCAAATATCTTAAGGGCATGTGTCAAAAGGATGGGGCCAGGCTCTTTTTCAGTGGTGCCCAGTGACAGGACGAGGATCAACGGGCCCAAACTGGAACCCAGCGAGTTTCATCTGAATGTGAGGAAAAACATCTTTACCTTGAGGGTGGCAGCTCACTGGCACGTGCTGCCCAGAGAGCTGGAGGAGCCTCCTTCTCCGGAGACATTCAGAACCTGCCTGGATGCGATTCTGTGCAACGTGCTGTAGGTGACCTGCTTTAGCAGGGGGCTGGAGGGGGTGATCTCCAGAGGTGCCTTCCAACACCGACTATGCCGTCTTTCTGTGATTCTTAGCACACTACCACGGTGTCCTATTCAGACACCTAGATCAAAGCCTTATGCAAATACTCGTTATGTTGCCAGGTAAAGGTAAGCCCTTAAACAGCTCTGGATGTAAAAGCAGCTCCATTCCCACACTTTGATAATCCAAAAGACACCGATTTTTTTAATATCCTTTAAGTTCCTGAACAAAAATAATTATTTTAACCAAACCATGTTAGGAAAAAAAACCCCAAAACCACAAAAAACCCAAAAAAACCCCACTCCCCCAAACTTGATTGTTATATTTGTATTAATCTCATTCATTTATTCTGCAGAATTGATATAAATTCCAAAATAACTTTGAGGGGGATAAAAACAGAGTTTATTTCTCATAATTTCTTTGTCTCTATAAATGTTGCATTCACTGAACATGCAAAGATTAATTTTCTAGTTGAAGTTTTGGACTGGGACTCAGAAGACCTAATGCTAACTACATATTTGAGTTGCTCTGGATACACCACCTTAGCTCTGTACACTATGATCTGTTTCAGCTTCAGATTCCTTCCACACCCCATCCTTGTACCCCTTGTCAACCTCCGTGAGTCTGAGTCCAGGAGAGCATCAGAAACTAATCTCACAGTCTTTTTCTCCTTAGCACCGCTTGGCTAAACAGAACGATGGAAAATATCACTGAAATCAGTGTTCTGGAAGAGTAAATATGACGGGTTTGGGATCTGAAAAATGAGTTCTTATAACAATTTCTAAACGCCTTGTTAGCGTACTGCTAGATTATTCCAAGAACACGTGCTGGCAAGTGAATACTATTCAATGTCAATAATGTACTGAGACAGCAGAAAAAACAAGGTATGGCGAATCTAGATCCAGAAGTCTTAAACATGAGCCTGTGCTGCTCTGGAATTTCTGTAAGACTATTTATATAATAAATGTACAATTTAAAAAGCCTTAAAAATATTGAGAACAACAACAGTACGAAGTGAACTTCACATAAGCAGAGTCAGTTGACACAGGTCTGTCTTTCGGGCAAGTCACCAATACCGTGCTTTTAAACAGATTGGGAAGGGAGATAACACCTGTGTTATGCCTGCTTAAGGGCTACATGCAGGCCGTCTGTGTTTGCAGGGACTTCAGGTGGGTTTAAGTGGAGCTTGCAGAGACTGACAGGAGCATCAAACCAACATAATCCAGCCCATCCCATGGCTGCTCTGCTGAGACAACATGAAAAGCTACAGGATGTGTCCAAGCTGAAAGTGACATCGGGGTTAGGAATCTGGAGAGTGAAAGAGCTCTCTGGAAATACAAAAGAACCCCTCTACTATAACAAGAGGCAGAACAACAAAGGAACAAAAGAAGAGAAAAACATCATTGAAGGAAGCAGGAAAGAAAGGTGGTGGGATAACTGTATCCAGGGGACAGATACAAGCAATGGAAGGACTCACCAGCTTTAAAACCTGCTGCAAGCATAACCTGCCCGTTCCATCACCAATGTAAAGCAATGCTCTGACTTCATTTAAATACAAGCTAAATAGAAAATCATAGCTTTAAAATGCGCCCAGCGCTCCAAATATCATCGTCATTAACAGGAATAGTTGGCTGGTGAGTACCTCTCAAAGCCTGGCAAACTTTTTCCAGTGATTCTGTTGCAAAGTGAGCAGAAGGAAGTGGCAGACCTTGGCCTCTAGTCCTGTTACTTCAACGAGACCACGCTGCCTTTCACTTTTCAGAGCCAAGTAAAACTGGTAAATGCTTTATTCCTTAGCAGGAGGGCAGAGAATGGAAACCAAAATAATAAATCCCAAACAGATGTTCAATGTATCTAGAAGGGGAAATAGGATTTGATAAAGAAATGCAGTCTTATTACAAGTGCTGTTATTACCTTAAGTAGGCTAGTGCAAAAGGTATTTATTAAAGAAAAAGATTGTCAAAAAAAATCAAACCTTCTACACAGACCATTGAGGTAATTCTCAGTAGCACAAACAAAACAACCGGGAACGATGCTGCAGTTTTAACATAATAAGAAAGGGTACAAAAAGTCCGCATGTGAACCTGTGGGGAAAAAACAAGAAAGAGAAATTAAACCAAAAATTACTAGTGAAATTCTGTATGTGTATTTTTAAATTTCACGCTGAGGACCTGTGAACACCTCTGTGCATGCTTAGCTTGTCCAGGGATTTCACTGTGAAACCACAGACTACAGGTGCAGTCCTCCACGGCTGAAGTACTAGGTGTTTTGACGTTCATTTCAGCAGACATTCTAAGCTGAAGCTGGATCCCTTCATCACCCACCCCACCCTCAAGCTCTGCAGGCACACAGTGACCTTCACCACAGGGTGATGGCCTTGGCTGTTTGTCATGAAGAGGCAGCCACACTGCATGATTCCCAGGACAGGAAAGAAATCCCATGGAAAAAAGTGGTCATGCCATACTGATGTTTTTCCACAAAGAGCCAGTTTTTCACCTGTGGGCCAGGTTTCTGGAAGACCACTCGTGTCAGTTTCCAAGGCACAGTGTCCAGCCCCAGCTTAGGCTCTCCTTGCTGTGCCCCAGTTGCCTCCTGCTGCAACACACATCAACCCTCTGGGACTGGCACGTGCAAATTACAGGTGAAGAAAGCTGGAAACTGGACAGAGGTGCAGTTCTTCAGGGAAACATCCCTCCAGCTGAGGCAGAGTGCAGCCACCTTCCTTTGGTCTGTCCGCCTGTAGTCAACCAAGGCTCAGGACCACTTATTTCCAAAATGACTGCTGTTTTGTTGAATAAAAGCTCCATTGCAAACATCCTACTATTATTCCTTAGTTTCGAAAAAAAGGGAAAAGCTGGTTCTGGAGGGTTGCTAATATGTCAATACCTCCACAGAAAAAAATGAAGTCTGTATACTCAAAGGATGTCTATACAAAAAACCCAAGAAAAAATTCAAAAAGGGGAAAAGTCTTAGACTAAGTTTGAAAAGATATTTAACTGACAAAACTAATTTTAATTGATCAGTATTACAGGATCACATAGGATGAGAAAATAAGCTAAAATTAAACAGCAGTACAAAGGAACATGCTATTTGCTTGGAATTCATTATTTGGTAATAAACTGAGACACATTGAAAGTAAGACTTGAGATGGCAGTAGCTAAAGGAATGTAATCTCCTGAAGAACCTGAAAGAAATACACTCTGTGACTGCTGGATCAGGGCTTCAGGACAAGCCCTGATAGACAGTGTTGCAGAAGTTGTGGCAGAGCCATGAGGGGGAAGGTCTGCAGAGCACCAAGGGAGGGAGGAGGCAGCACCACTGGTGGCAGCAACATCAATGCCAGCTGCAGTGCTTGTCATGAGAGGCAAAGACGCATCCTGCAGTTTTAAGATTTTATTTTCTGCTTTCATAATTAGGTTAAAAAGAGGAACATCAAAGTCCCTAGGGGGCCTGCGCACGCCTGAGGCGTTGGTCCGGCCCTGGTTTCACCGGCTTTGGGGAAAGCCCAGCATTACCAGTCCCATGGCCTCTTGTCGGCCAGCGAGGCCCACAGGCTGAGGCCCTCCTCTTCGGGACTTTCTGTGATTCTGTGATCAGGCACAGTCAGCATGGGTTTGCAAAGGGAAAGTCTCGCCTAACTAGTTGGATGTCCTTATATGATAAGGTCACCCGCCCAGTGGATGAAGGGAAGGTGGTGGGTGTAGTTCTTCTGGACTGCAGGCAGGCTTTTGGTGCTGTCCCTCACAGCATCCTTCTGGAGCAGTTGTCCAGCTGCGGGCTAAGTGGGTCCATGGTGTGCTGGGTGAAGAAGCAGCTGGAAGGCAGGTCTCAATGCCTTGTAGAGAATGGGGCTACATAGCATCTGAACACATTTGGAATGTCCAAGTCCTTTTTTAAAGTGAAAACATGACTACTGAGAACATTAAGTAGGTTTACAGCCAACGGCCCTAATGTTTATCCTATGTACTACATCAGGAAAACTTTACACTGATTTTTTTCTCACACTACTAAGCTGGCTGTTTAGGTGTAAAACAAGTCAATCTTTATGGTGAAGTCCAGTGTTCCCATAGTGTTGAAGGAACATGAAGTTGTATTTCTCAGGTTTGCAAAAGCCTGAAAATACAAAAAGCCTGAAACTAGAAACATGGCTGTTACATCAGGGATTGAAGCCATTTGAATTTAAAGCATTTGATATCTATGATGCATCAGTTGTTAAATCAGGGATTGAAGCCATTTGAATTTAAAGCATTTGATATCTATGATGCATCAGTCGATCCAGGAATAACAATGATTGTAACTGAGTGTGAAAAAACTCTCTTTCACCCAGAAGTTTCTATTTCATTATCCTCTTCATTGTAACAATAAAGGTATCAGGAAGAAAAAACACTGCTGGGCTTTGGGGGTTTTTTTGGTTAGCTTTTTTCCAAAATGAATGAAATGTTTGTCCTTTATTACTTTTTTTAATGCATACTAGCACTGAAACAATGTCAGTGCTCTGAAGACTGGCTTGAAGTGCTCTCCTTTAAGTGTCACTAGATGGTATCACAGCCCAGACTTCCTTTCACTGAATGAAAATGTGACCTTAAACAGTAATTGAAAGACACCGTTTTTACTGTAATAGAATTTTGTGATGCTTACATTTATACCTGCATTTTAAAAACTCAGTGACACATTAAGAACCATATGAGACTGAATAAAGAAAGGGACAAACTGGGTCACTGAGAGAGTAGGCCTTCGTTTTGACTCAAGGAAGCCACGTTCTCTGGTTTAGGTAAACCGAGGACTCCAAACAGATAATAATGGTAGGAGAGTTGAAAACTTTTGGTGGAAATCTTAAGAAACAGCACACCAGCTGTAGCATCTCTAAGTGAAATCAAAAAAAATACATGAGGGAAGAACATGTAAACAACCTTTAATGATATTTTCATTACAGTCATGTCCAATATGACAGGGATTTTATTTTTGGGGGGTGGGGGGGGGTGGGAGAGCCAAAATTAAAATTTTATGCAACCTGAACAAAAATGAAAGTATTTTAGCCTGTTTAGAAGCTATATGCTGCAGATTACTGACCTGACCCACCCTGTGCATCAGAAGACATCTGCCATCTATGATAAAGAATGAATCCTTTAAGTAAGATTCAGTTTCAAGTCTCCTTACGCAAAAGAATTCAAAGCTGGCTATTCTGAATCTAATATACCTAGTCAAATCAATGATTTAGTGAAAATCCAGAGACGAGATGCTCTCAGTTTCTCTTTCATCACTGGTCTGTTTTGCATATTGTGAATACAAATTAGCAACGAGCCCAGAACTCTGCAACCCCAGTTATTAGCCATCAGGCCTTGGGCATTCTCTGGGAAAAGGTCGTCATCTGTCTGGACACCCTCAATACAGAAGAGATATCAGTTTGAGTCTCCCCTCATCATGTTTGCATGCACCGACTCCAGCTTCAAAACTTGGAGGTCGGGGGCAGGGGGTATGGTGTAGTTGTCAGTACCTTCAACTCACTTTCACATAGATTAAAGTCAGTCACATCAAACATGTTAAAAACTATGCAGCTTCTTTAAATGAAGGTTTGTGGTCCAAAGTAACTTATGTGCATCTCATGCAAATGTCATAGTGTCCTTTTAACTAGGGTTCTGGAATTAAAAAAGGACTGTCCTTACTCTGCTGTTAACATCTTCCAAGTTTTAGAAGGAACAGGCTTTGAGCTAAAGTCTGCTGTTAAATCTGAAGATTTGTATGCTACCGTAACTAGTATGAATATGTGCTTCATCACAAGTAGGTTTCAGAGGTCTGTTTACACTTGCACTTTCCAACAGAGACTTTCTCCAGTAATGTGGCGTCAACCCTTAAATTTGCCCTTGAAACTATGTGACAGTATATATGCCGCTGCCTGCGATTCTCCCCTCTGCCAGAATGTTTGCATGCAGATACCGATTGAACTACCTTGCATGTAATCTTTAGCTCCTGCCACAGCTATCTATTGACTTGATCACAGACTATAAACTATGCTTACTGCTAGAAAAGTTATAAGCGTAAGCAGCAGTTATACAATCTCTCCAAATATTTCAGCACCAAAAAAAGCAAAGCTCCAGAGAAAAGCCAAGACCTGAAAGTACATCAGCTCTCTGACTTTATCAGAGAACTGTCAATTCTGCCAGGGTCTCCTCCTCTCTGTGCAGCACCAGTTCCCTGTCTCCTTGGGGTACAGCTATGCTTTGCCGTATTTGAGTTCCTGTAAGAACACAACCAGAGCCAGAATACTCAACATAAAACTTCCCTTCCCTAGGTCTTCTTAAAATTTTAATTCTACTGGAGAAAATCCTTGTAGAAGAGAATGCTCCCAAGTGATTTTGTTAAGTACTAGAAAGCTTGCCTGGATAATCTTCCTCATTAGAAGATGCTTCTTACTCTCTTAACATTCATGCCACTGCTCTAGCTGCTAACTCACTCCCATTGCGACATTATCTAGGTACACCTGGGATACTCTGTATGTGCAGAGAGGCAGGTAGAGGCTCAGTGTCCTGGCTTATAGTTTCGCTGTGCTGCTGTGTGAAGAATGTCTTGCTAGCCAGTTTACTGTGAAATCTTTCTTAATTCAAGCCAGGTTAAAGTAAAACACAAACAAAAGTATCATAACATTCAGTATAGAGAACAGCTACAGAGACTGAAGTGAAGAAACAAAGGAAAAAGCACTTTTAAATTACTTATGGTTAAATTAAACCAGAAGTGGTCTTCCTCCCGCACCAGCAGACTGACTCATCATTTTTCCTAAAGCGTACTTTGCTGGAGAATCTGTTTACATGTTAAAGAGAGTCCGTTTCTTATGGCACATTCTGGCTTGTACAGCCAACCTGGCCTTTGGAAGACTTGTAGGGCTGAGACAGACCAGATCGTCCTTTCCAAAACTTGGTCATTCCTTCCTGTTCATGAAATGACCTGTCTTTTCCTATCACCTGAAACATTTTCACTTTCTTTCAGGAGTCTCTTTTAGTTCAGTTGTTACTTTTTGCATTTGTTTGGTTAATTAACAACTCTCTCACTTAACAAGTGAAAATCTCTCCTTTTGGTAACTTACTCTAGCTCTTCCTCTATGAAGTGTCTTCTCTGCTAGACGTCTTATAAATTTCTCTGTAATGACAACAGATTCGGGGTGATCCTGGCCAACACCTTGCATTTAAGCATGCTGTATGCAGCAGGTACTCCCCGGCTCTTCTGTCTTTGGAGATCCACACCTTATTTTCTTTTACAGAAGGAAAAGCTGGTAAAATATTACTGATGAGGGCACTAATGGTTACCTTCCAAAGGGTTCAAATTCACCCAATCAGAAGATCAGCGTAATTAAAGTTAAGCTCGTTGGCGTCTTTCATTCTTACCTCTCATTGCCTGTGCCCCATCACATAGAGTTTTAATTACTTGGCTTTTTCTTATGAATGGTCTGAACTTCAGGTGCATCTGAAGACATTGTATTTCTATGGAAATATGACAAATTTAACTGTAAGAGGAGGACAGTATCAGTCTTGAAGAATCTCACTTTTTATGCCCTCTGGCTCTCCGCTAATTACTGTTCTTTTCCTACATTCCTCTCCCAGTTTTGAAAAGGAATAGACTTCATGGCGCACTGAGTAATTAGAAGGAAGCAGAGGGTCACAAAAAGGTGATTTCAAATATGCCAGCATGCCCTTTTAAAGTTCTGTGGTGTGGCCTGAGACAAACTCCAGAGAGATTATTAGGCATCAGCAGCTGAAGAAGGAGAAAAAACAATTCCCCCAAGCAAGAATTAAGTAAGAAGCACAAAGGCTGTAAAAATAAACATGCTGTAGCTTCTCCTACCAACCACACTGCTCAATTCTGTATCAATGTGCAGACTGCTGCTAGATAATTCATACAAGCTCACAATCAAGGAAGGGAAATTCTGCACTAAAAATAAGCCTAAAAATTATACTAGTTCTGAATTTCTGCTGAGGACGTTCAGAGAAATTAACAGTGGGCAGACCTAGCCACTGCACATTCATCCACCAGAGAAAGATAATTCCTTCAGCAAAGCACTACTGCCAGCTCTGACGTATCTGGAGCCAGTTTCAGCCGTTTTGGAGTAATTAGGGCCATTTCAGAGCAGCCCTCTTTCACTCTTGTGGCTGCTCATTTGCACGGACAGCAGCTGAGCATCTTGCAGCCCAGGTGAGAAAAGAAGACAAGTGCAAGTGAAGTGGGTTCTGCTGGTGATAGACTCATACTGAACCCCAGAGAACTGCTCTGGGGCAAAAGTGGCATCTGCATACCTCAGGCAAGCCTGGAACACAAGTAAATACAGTGAGGGGAAGGGGTGCTACCAGTTAAAGCTGGTGCAAGAATTTAAAAGGAAGTTTTTAGGTGAGAGTTATTAAATGAGGAAAGAATTACGCTTAAGAATGCTGAATCTCAATAAAACCAGATCTGTATTTTCAGCACAGCAGGACCTTTTGGAAAGAAAAGCATTTGGGTGGCATTTCATGAAGAATCTAGTCTGCTTTGTTACAAAAGGTTTTCAAGAACTATTTGCCCAACAACAGGTTAGCTCTAGTTTAACATATCTCACCATCTGCCATCTCGTGATTGTCCCATGATGTCAGAAAAATAATGGCGGGGTTGGAGGGGAGGAAGCTCAGCAATCAAGTTTTATCAAATTACTCTTTTTCTCTCACCATTTCCTTCTCCTATTCTTTCTGTCCCTGGTAACATTAAAGATGTTTATATTCTCAAAGCTGCTGCTCAGCACATCCTAATCTACAATGTGCTGTTGAGAGTTTTAGTGTAAGTCATTTAAAAACTTAAATTAGAGATCATGATGAGATTCTCCAGCTTAATCCTCAGAAGAAGAGGTCACAAGCACTACAGCTCTGCTCTGAAGTTTTCCCAATGAATAGCTCTTTGACCTGTTGGCCTCTTCAGGTTTCCTTTTTATCACGACAGAGATGATACATACAGTCTGCTTGTTTTCACTATGGGCTGTGCCACTTTCTGAAAGCAAAGCAGAGCAAAGCAGAACCCTTTACAAAGAGAATAAATACACCTTCTTCATTTTTCTCAGGAAGAAATAGAGCTTGTTCAGGGCAAGCACCATACTGCAAAATGTGGCTGTCACATGGGAGAGAAAGTCACCACAGCTCTGGGAACCTGCAGGTCCCAGACATACAGCATAACACTGTGACACACGAAACCATGAACATGGAACCAAGCCTCACAGATTAAGGAAAATCCATCTCCCTTGGACTGCAGTCAATTACTCGGGCTCTACTACAGCTCTCAAGCCTGACTCCAAATGTGGAAGCAAGAGATTCTCCTAAAGACACCGTGGGCAAGTACCAGTGAGGTGGAAATAGCTTTTGGGTTTGTTCTGACTTAATCACTGAAGAGTCTTCTCTGTTCACAAAGCAAACTGTAAGTCGTGCCTCATCTGTATGCAAGGAGTGGTCTTTTGGGTGAGCTCACTAGGGGAGACGATCTAGACAAATCTATCTCAAAACTGTCGCTAACCTGAAGTCCCACCAGCTTTTTTCTGACAGCTGAATCCAGTTCCTCCAGGTACCCAGACCTGAGAAGGACTTGATATCTAGTTCCATAGAGGCCTTCATCAGTGTAGCTACTGGTTTTACTAGGGCAATGACAACGCAAATGTTGATATACTTCTTTCAGACTTCATTTTCTAAAACTCAGTTTACTCATCTAAATGAAAATAATGAGACTTACTAATTACACAGAACTCAAAGCACTCCAGAACGGAGGAAGAATGGGACTTCTGTTTTCTTTGTAATGCAATAAAACAGTACTGCCCATGCTTGGCTGAATTGTAAACCGCTCATTTTCAAAGGTAAGCTTTGGTTATTACTCTGCTAGCTGAATTGATACTCACAGATACCCCCGTGTTATTTCTCCGCCCAAACATAATCTTAAATCCCAGCTCACAGCCACGTAAGAGCTACAGTGAATTCAGCAATCACAAACAATAATTGCAGATAATCAACTGACAATGGGTACTTGCATCAGGAAAAAGAGTATTCTGCAAAAAGGTTTTGTTGCATCCATTAGATGAGCTGTCTTTAAAGAATTCCTTGGGTTTAACTATCCAAGATTTCTAAATGTACTAACTTTAATCCTCCTTCAAATCTTACATGTATGACTTTAGTTTTAATGGATTTATTCACTGAGTTCTGAGTGCTCTAAACAGGCTCAACTACAACTTTTTTTTAATAAAGGTATATGATACACTGCAAGTATGCAGTTTGTTTTCTTCAAATTATACTGTTTGTTTCAATATATTATGAACTAGATTTTTTTCCTTGCTCTGCTATTTCTGTTTGTCTCTTATGGATATAGCTGATTAAACTTTAAGAACTTAAGGATAGTCTTTACATTCTCCCTGTTAAGTCCTTAGGTTTGCTATGTTTCACATTTTAATTTACTTCCAGTCTGCAGAGAAATGGAATGTGTGCTTCAGAATTGTCTTCTAGCATTTTCCGCGCTTTTTACATTTGTATTAACACTGATTATTAACAGCTTTTAAAAAGAGGAATTGGATGTTTCTCCATTTTTTTATTTTCTCAATTGCAGGAATCATAAAATTCTTTGGTTTATTACTCCTGGGAAGAGCATCTTTCCTACTTTACAGGCTCTGTGCTAAACCATTCCTTTAGTCCAGAAGAAAAAGATGATTATATTAACACTGACCTGACAACATGCAGGCACTTCTCTGCTGTCTTCCAAGCGATTCACTGAACAATCATCATCTGAGGGCCATTAACAGCCAAGTGACAACCAGCCAAGTCAGCACTTCTTAAAGGTCAAAATTCTCTTTCTGGCGGTTCCCTACCTCCACTGTAACTGTCCCATCACGACAAGACAGACATTTGCTCCCTTTCTTAACTTCTGAGACCTCACCAAAAGCAGCTATCATTTTGTCTGAAGCCATGATGCGCTCCATTCTGAATCATGCAATTCACGTGATTATCCCATGTTCATCTTTGATAATTACACACAGAGACTGAATATGATGTTGAAAATTAAAAAATTAAAGCCGTATGCTAAGATATTTTTATGGTGGAAAAGCAGTGCAACCTCAAGCGCAGCTACCCAGAGATGGAAGCAAAGTTAGCACGTCTCAGCTAAAACAGCCGGGTACCTCTCGTAGGCCAGTCCTGTGTAAGCCTGCTGCTGAAAGCAGCGTGGAACACACTCCTCAATGGGCTTATCCTGCTGAGAAGGGAACTTCACTGCAACGCAACGGTAAAATGAGTTTCTTTTTTTTTTCTATTTTATTTTTTCCGGTGCATCAATACTTTGTGAAATTGAAACATGCTTTCTGCTGTCTTATCTCAGATTCTCTAAAGCAGGTGTATAACTTTACAGACGGAAATGCTGCTGTCAGACATTGTTTCCAGGACCAAAAGTACCGGCTTTCTCTTTTCTAAGTCAAATTCCATGTTACTTACACTAGATGAAAGAAATCAAATCAAATCATATTGTTTCTGATTGAAAAAAATCCACTTTCAAGATAACATAAAAATTAACAAATCAGAAAATTGTTTGAGGCTAAAATAATCCTTTAAATCCAGATCAAGAATGGTTTTAAATTTATTATTGTTGTTGTTAATATAATTGTCATTATTATTATTTAACAATGTAAGTCTAAGTGAGGCGAGACAGAGAAACAATAATCCTCTATGTCTGGTACATATAGTATAGTAACTCCTCATCATATTATATTTTAGTATGTCATAAGAATATAGTTATTACATATTAGTATAGTGCATATATATATATATATGTAAATATATTAGTGTAGTATAATAACTACCCATTGCCTTAAGTAGTTGTTTTCCCAAGAAAGAAATGAGGCAAATATATATAATAGGAACCAACGAGGATTTAAAATTGAAGGAATGGTCCCCTCTCACCGCTACGGACAGAAGAATTCTGCATACACGCAGCTTGTCCTGACCTGTCCCCAGCACCCATAAATGCCTCTTCTTTGTTTACAGTGTCCTGACTGTTTCAAGGCACACAGCCTGTGGAGAGACCTGCCACCTCACGTCTCCCCCTTCTCTGCCTTTCTCCTTTTGCGCGGCACCTGAGCACACAGTCCGCTGTTCCCTGGCTGAAAGCCGTCCGTCCGTGCCACCCCCACCGGTGCCCAACGGAGTCCTGCTGAAGTGTGCACAGAAAGGCCCCTGCAACACAACTGATCTGCTCTTTCTACACCTGGAGCTATGAAGTGCCATAAGAAGTATTACCAGCAAACTGAGTTTGACTCTCAGTGAGGAAAATAAAATAAAATAGAAAATCCCACAGTTTAACATCTTGAACTGTAATTATCCCTTCCTCATTTCATCTGCGCGTCTGCTTGTCCTATTCACGAGTCATTTCAGTTGCAAATACGGAGAAGAAAATTCTGTTCCTGTTCAATATTTCCTGTTTTCATTTTCCACTTCATTATTTTTAATTGTAAATCCATTCTAAATCTTTACTATACAATAATTGAAAATTACAGAGATGCAAGTATGTCGTGGTTTAACCCCCGCCAGCAACCAAGTACCATGCAGCTGCTCGCTCACTCCCCCCGCTCCCGGCTTTGAGCAAGGGAGGACAACAGGGAAAAAAGTAAAGCTTCTGTGCTGAGGTAAGAACAGTTTAATACCAAGTAAGATATAATAATAGTATTAATAGTAATAAAAACATAACAACAAACAACAACAATAATCATAACAGTAATCATAATGACGATGATGATGATAATGAAAAAGAAACAGGAATCAAACCCAAGAAAACAAAGTGATTTGCAACACAGTTGCTCACCGGCCACTGACCGATGCCCAGCCAGTCCCCCAGCAGTGATCGGTGGCTCCCAGCCAACTCCCTCCAGTTCATATACTGAACATGACATTCTATGGTATGGAATATCCCTGTGGCTAGTTCAGGTCACCTGTCCTGGCTGTGTCCCCTCCCAGCTTCTTGTGCGCCTTCTTGTTGGCAGAATATGAGAACCTGAAAGTTCTTGACTTGTATAAGCACTACTCAGCAACAACCAAAACATCAGTGTGTTATCAACGTTATTCTCAAACTAAATCCGAACCACAGCACTGCACCAGCTACTAGGAAGAAAATTAACTCTATCTCAGCTGAATCCAGGACAAAGTATTCGAAATAAGAGAAATTATCATCTGTCTGACAGTACTGTCTTGTCATTCCTACAAACGTACTTACCCTGCCTCTTATATTCTATTTCTGCACAAGAGGCTAGAATAGATTATTTAATGGGACAGTCTGGCCTTGAAAACTTCTAAATGAAGAGTCAGAAGGGAGGTCTTTTTGCCTCAAAAGTCCTGGTAGCCTCCCGTGCCATACCTATACGTTTATTTAAGAACTTAAGGAGGCAAGGAGATGCCTGTGTGGTTAAAAACTTGAGAAAATATTTCTCCCAAAGCACTTTGCAAATCTGCCCCCAAGTCCATGGAAAGATACTCACTATGCATGAACACATGTTGGTCAGACATCTTCCTGCCTTCCACAGGAGATGATTCATGGACATTGTGGTCATGGTACTTCATTCACTCAATTTTCTCTAGAAGCAGAAATTACAGAGCCAAACAGTCTCCCGAGATATGTTCTTATTTTTATACTCAGTACAGTGTTCTTGAACAGCGTATATCAAGCAGGCAATGCTAGTAATAAAGGGAAATGGGTCCTGAGATATTCAAAGAGTTCAGCAACACAAGGTAGAACAATTTGAGATTATTCTTGCTATTTACTTATCTTGGAGAATACTTGATACAAGTATAAACACCAACAACTGCCCAACTGCTGAACAATTCATATATTCAAAAATGTTGCACTGCAAGTCACAGGAATTGCATTATCACGATTATATGAACAGCATTAGGATCTATTCCAAAACCTTTGCTGCCCTTCATAACTCTAAATTGTTAATGTTGTACTAGAGGAAGAAGCAAAGGAAATAGGGAATCAGGATTTAGAGTAAACCCACAGAGCATAAAAAATGCTCTTTTTGAAAGAGCATAAAAAAGCCTTTTTGACTGAAAACCTGCAGTTCTCACAGTGGAAAACTGTCTATCAGAACTGAAACTGCTTTGTTGACTCCGTTTTTCTGCATGCACTAGTGCTTTTTTCACAGTCAAGACAAGGTCCCAGAGGAACATGTAATGGACACTAGAAATTTTTAGGGCTATTTTATCACTGAGATACATCAAGTTGCTCTTGAAGGCAAAACTGCGAAGTATATGTAATACCAACTTAGTGACTAAGTCTCGCAAAATCAGGGAAACACTTCTGTGTTTGTGAAAAGAAATCAAGAAAAACAGGGAAGTACAGAAGTGTTGCCAAAAGGAATGCTTTTGGAGAAAGAGGCTTTTCATAAAGTGTCTTTAATGAATGTTCAAGACTGAAAGTCATTGCCTTTCAGTATGCAAAGCAACTGATAGCCATTGTATTGGCTAATTTCTTACCCTGCAAAAGTGCACTTAGAGTGAAAAGCAACAGAAGACTCACGACAAGAATCTTCTGTCAGTTTAGCAACGTCTTACGCAACTATTCTTCCAGTGTCATCACACTGCAGAAAAGCACACTGAACCCTCCTCCTTGTTCAGTCATGTTGGCATCTTCTCCATTACAGCAGCAGCAAAATTCTGCTTTTCTGGAATAAAGTGTCTCTCAGTAAAACCATCCCACGGTCTCGTTCAAGCAAAAAAGGGAATAATATGGTTCATGGTATAAGTGTAGCGTGCCTAAAGAAAGCTCTGGCTTTGATTTAGAATGACCTGAAATGAAAGGCAGAAAATCCCAAGATTAAAAGGGTGGGGTGGGGTGGGGGGTGGGGTGGAGAATATTAATAAGAAAAAAAAAGAAAGAGAGTAGAAATTCTGTAAGAAGCTTGTCAAGATTAATTGCTTCTTGGTGATATTTCAAGCATTATGCAATTACTCAGGACATGAGGAGTGAATCTGCACATACACATATTCCATAGGCTCCTCCTTAGCTTCCTACAGAAGGCGTTCAGCCGTGTACCACCTGCCCTCAGCAAGGTCCATGGTCAATACAGATGAGTCGTGTTAAACAGGCCCTGGTTTCCTCCTGCTGCTGTTGTGGGCCAGCCTGAACGCTGAGCACAAAGGCAGCACAAAAAGCATCCATACAGGGAAAGGCTGTTCATATTACCTTGATATCCCAGAAAGATTTTCCTCACCAATTTCCATGTGTCCCCCATCCCCATGCAACCTGTATTGCCTCTTCAGGCCAGGTTGCTGTTTCTCAATAACCTTCTTGTGTTTTTTATGTTAACGATGTAACTATGGCCCACCAGTGAAGCTACACAAAGCAACCTGAGTGGGAAAAAAAAAGAATACACTATATTCCTTGATCTTTGTGCTTAGTTTTGTTCTTTAAAAGGAAGAGGAAAAAAAGGGGGGTGGAGAAGGTGGTATCTGCTCAAGAGAGCAGGACATTTAAGTACAAGTGGCTTTAAGAGACCTGAAGCAAAAAGAATTGTCCAGACCCTGTGGGAAACTGTTGGGCTTTGCAAATCTAGAAATTGTGCCAGGGAAAATCAATTTTTTTTTTTTCACTTTCTCAGTAAAATGCAATAAACCATTTATAAAATAACTAAAAGCATATTAGGGTACTAATAACATTCAGTGCGTTGTTATATTGGTATCAGTGTTACGTTACAGGTGCACTGCCAGTTTGCCAGTAGCTCCTGGGGATGCACCAGCTGTTTGAGAGTACACACACTGATCCAAGGCACAAGGCTGTGCTGCTGAAAGGTTTCAAGCTGGATTTCCTCCAACAGGACACAAGACAGGACAGAGACTATCATCTTTCTTTTTTTTTTTTTTTTTTTTCCTGAAGAGTTAGGGTCTGTCACACTTCTCCCAGATTTGTTAATTTAAGAGAATATGTAGAATCTTCGGACTCTTCCCACATACAAAAGACTGTTGAAAATTCAATCTATAAGTTAAAAACTGGAGTGACAGCAGGGGGAAGACAAACATAGACTGTTTGTTTTGCACTTCATCAGAGACCCAGTGTAGAAAGAGGATTATCAAAGTGGAAGGTTAAAATCCTGGAATATCCCACCTTGTTCCAAGCCACCTTTTTTCTTCTCATTGAATTCTAGCCAGCGATTTCAAACTAATGGTTTGCCACCGAAGACAGCAGGCTGCATGCTCCTCTAATTAGACTGATGTTACAGGTCGCGGCTTCCCATGCAGGAAGAAGCAAAGCACTTGAAAAAATGAACCCTGCAGGGCAGCAGGGCCACGCAGAGGTACACAGGACGCATAGCAGTCTTGTCAAGGTTACAGTAACAATCAGACTCATTATTTTACCCATCAATGGGAGACCTGATAGGAACAAATCAGTGTAGGTTAAGTAAGTTTCTCTCTGTCTAGGCTGCTCTAACTGCATTCAGTTTGACCTCCCATTTCAGACAATTTTCATTTCCAATTTAGGCTAGCATTACTATGCTTGTCACCCAATAGCTCTCCACGTGTGCATATGCTGAGAGGGAGAAAAGTTAACTTAGGGAAATCCAGCAGAAAATGTTTTTCCCCATTCATCTTTTCTCTGAGGCTATAAGTTTTTGATTCTCAGCTGCCTCTTCTGTTACAATGGCAGTCGAATTACATCCCCATCTTCCCAACAGCAATGAAGACAGGTTAAATAAAAGCTACATAACTCCGCCCTGGGGCTGTTTTTAGAGAACAATCAAAATATAAAGGTCTTCATCTCAGTGCTGGCATTTCTGTGCGCATGAAAATGAAAAGGCATCAGGGGAATGGAGACTGGCTGTGGAAGGCCTTAAGGATGAGGTCAAAGTTTGAATTTAACAGGTATATACTTCTTCTGGGATGCTAGTCCTCCTTGTGACGGCTGTGTCTGGTGGAGAGTGCCATGGACAGAAATGTCTTTCAGGCTCCCTAGAACAGGAAAATGCTGCAACCTTTATTGACTGCTTCACAAAAGGGGCTTTACTGCAACTCTTTTGTTGCAAGCAGTCCTTGCATGCCAATTAATCTTAACCACAGCAAGTCCAGATCTGCTCATCTTGTGAAATTCCCCAGAACACTAAAGAGTTTTCTACCTCACGGTGGCATACTGTGTTACTTCAGTGTTTCTGTAGTGAGCAGGATGGAGGCATCTGTGTAGTTTCCTATAGTTCCTGTGACAAAAGAAGATGCTTTAATTGGCACTCAGTTGTTTCAAACCAAGCTTTTTAAAACATTTTAGTCATATCAAAAGGTAGTGGTTTGAACAACAATTAGTTGCGTGCTCACAGATCAAGGCAGAGCTGAGAAACATCCCAAATGAATCACCTTGTCTGGCTGTAAGAGGCAGCTGGCAGCAAAAGCTAAGTGGTTTACCAAAATAGTAGCATATGCAAATGAGCAGTTAGGTTTACCTGCTTTCACTAGGCAGGCAGCTGTGACCAACACAGTTCCAGTGTAAGGATATTGATAGCAAGGCTATTATTTCAGTTATTTAAAGGTAGCATTATGCACAATAATAGCAAAACACATCTAATGCACTTTCCATTTTCTGATTTTCTCCTGGCAGAAAGGAAACAGCATCATGAACAAGATTTTAATAAACGGTAGGGCTAGATCTATCGTAAGCAATTTAGTTAGACAATAATTCTAATTACCTCTTAGCTCCTGACAATTGTTGCTGTATTGAATGACACAGTGATTGCATTTGTTCTGCAAGAAGGTATAAAGGGTTCTTTCTGAAATTTAAATGTGAGGTTTATTGGGGAGTTGTGGGGTTTTGGGGGTGAGGGGGTGAGGCATAAAGCATTTCCATGGAAGCATGTAAATAAAATCACACTTCTCTGGATTTGTGGGATCATTTACACCTACTCATAGTGTACACATCTGCATTGAAGTCAGGGAAGTGCCATGGGTTTGGTGTAAATTTGCAACCAAAATAATAATAATAAAAAAATGTTTTATAGCAAAACAGTGGCAAATAAATAATGAGGTTGCTTTTATCTGTTGATAGCTATACTAGTTAGAAAATGAAGACACTAAAGGAGGTTGCCTACTTATCTGTCAATCACTACCAGTAATACAGAGCTAATGCGTGGGCTTTTGGTACCAGTGTTTTTTCATTTTTTTGGTTTAGGTTTGGTGGGTTTGTTTCTCGTTTGAGGGCTTCAGGTCTTAGTAACTAAGGGAGGTCCTCAGAGAGTGAAGGGACCTTTCACTTTGTGGAGGGACCTGCTTAACCAAGGGGAGGGGGATCCCATGTGAGCTGCATCCCCCCTTCTTCACAGGCCTCTGCTCAGGACTCTCCAGGGCAGGGTGGCTCTGCCCCTTCATGCAGTCATCCTCTGCACCCCATCCCCTGCAGATGGCAGGTGCAGCTCTCCAGGAGGCAGTGCTCAAGAAAGGAGGGAGGGAATGAAACTGATCCCTTCCTTGGAGCACTGACCCGATGAACCCCTCGCAAAGAGCTGCAAAATCGAAGATTGTGTTATTTAAAGAAAAATTTCATCTAGGGGCCAGAAGAAATATGGTGGATTATGAGCTGTTGCTAGAGTAGGAAAGCCAAGATGGCATTTACACAGTACACACTCTCTATGGGCTTGGAAATTTTACAATCTTACAAAAATTAGAAATGAACAAAAACTATTAAACTTCTGCGTCTACCAATTCACAAGCACTGAGACTGCTGAATTTCTAATGAACTAAAGAAATACCAAATTTCCAAACCACAGCTTTCATCACTGTCATTGAAAGCTTGGATCTGATGCTACATTTTTCAAAAGTTATTAATGAACTGGAATGTGTCATCAGTATTAAGTATAGCAACCCATAAATGCAGACAAATTACTTCAGATAAGAGCAACTTCAATCATCATTTTGAGTACTTTCAAAGTAATTTGAATTTATTTAATTTCAAATAATTGGAAGTAGTATGGTCCCTAGAGGTGTATCTATTTCTTCCCAGTATATATACATATAAAACCAAAACGATTTTTCCATTATTTGCAATGAGATTTTCAGCATGACCTAAGGGATTTAGCAGTGTCTCATTAATAGTTCTAGGAAATTAGTATCTAAAGACCGTCTGGGAACTACTAGCTAAAAAACATAGATCATAAATTTAATGTCATTAGAAAAGAAAATCCCTGAACAAAATTTCACTGAACAGGGAAGCATTTTCATTGGTCAGCTTGATCTGAACTGAAACGTTTGAAACATTTTGTTGGGAGCGTTGGTTAGTTGGGTTGGGGGGGTAAGGGGGTATTTTGTTTGTACCTAACACATTTCCTTTCAATATTTTTCATAGTGAAAAAGGAGAAAAATCTCCTTTTCAACGTACTGTGGACAACCATGGGGGCTGTGTATGTGTCCCCTCATTTTTCAAGTGGTAATGACTTTGTCCAGTTCTGTCTCCTCTTCTGACGCACCTCAAGCACCTCCTGCCAGAGATATGTAATGCACCATTGGAGACACCTGCTGACCATGTGTCATGGGAGCAGTAAGTTAATCAGGGAGCTCAGCCCACAGCAAGGAATGAAGAAACGCCTGAACGCTGATTCCTACGTCCCTGCAAAACATTTTACAGAGGTGCAACTTACAGTGTATGTGCTGCATAATGAAAGAGTGCAGATCCCAGAACTAATGATGTGAGTGTACTTTTTGCTTAACAAAATGTAGTTCCTTGGCTTTTCACCTGAGGCTATCAATATGCTGAAGTTTCTGTCCTGTGGAAAAGCATCATGTTCGCTCTCATGCTGGGGCCCTTGAAAATCTAAACCAGCGCAACTTGCATTGTACCTCTCCCCCCACCCCTTACTTTAGTTTTTCTTCAGCACATGCCAAAGTTTCCTTCTTTACCTGAAGTTTGGGATCTGTCCTCTGATGCTCACTCTCCCCCAGATCTTGATCTCACTACTTCATGGTCACTACAGCCAAGGCTGCCTCTGATTGCCACCTCTCCCTCGGCTCCTCCTTGCTACTGGCCAGCAGGCCCAGCTCTGTCTTGTCCCTGCATGGCCCCTCCAGGACCGGTACCACAAAGTTATCCCTGACACCCTCCAGAAATGCCCCTGGCAGCTCATGCCCCACTCCATTTCCCCCTCAGAGAGGTTGAAGTCCCACCAGAGAAACAGTGTCGGTGGCCAGAGACCAGGTGGTCGGTAACAGCCCCCCATGGTGTCATCTGGCTCCCTGCCCTCTTCTCCAACCCTGGCCCATTTGTTGTCACCCACCTGTCGCCCACCCCACAGGGGAGCCCACACAACCCAGCTGCTCCCTCACATAGAGGGCCACCCCTTCTCGTTCTCCTGGCCAGCGTCTGCTGAGGAGCTTGTACGCATCTGCTGCAGCAGGTCAGTCACACGAGCTGTCCCACAACGTCTCAGTTATTCCACACCACCACATGCCGCCTGTATGTCCTCTCCCTAGTTATCACGGTTCTTTTTTGTCATGTTCCTGCCTCTGCCTCAGCCTTGTACCACTAAAATACTCGCAGATTGGCTGTCACAAAGCTACACATCTGTGTGTACAGAAAAATAATTTTTCTGCTTATGTGCATTTTGTGCTTTAGTGCAGACTGATGCTGTTTCCTTAAAAGCCTTTTCACGGCTGCGGAGTGCTGCCCATTCTCATAACTCATGACATACGGAAACCTTCACACAGAAAAATGCCCCACGTTTGATGGAGCACACATCTTTGTCTTCCCCTGGTCCATCACAAGCCACCCAGCCACCTGGGATACAGGAGGTCAAAATCTGATTCTGACCTGACAAAAGGAGTTTGGATCTTACCAGCACCGCACTCCACTGGCTTCACCAGTTCTAACAGGATTACAAGATGTTTCGGAACATCTGGTGTAAGGCAGGCTCGTGCCATTTCTGATGACGAGGAACAAGGATCACCACCAGTTCTTTTCAAATAGTT